>NW_024097215.1:402500-1602500 GCF_016545835.1 Crotalus tigris | reverse complement strand
ATACTCTCAGCTGCAAAATGGACTGATCTTTTTTTTTCCCTTTTCCTATTCAGGAGTCTCTCTCTCTCTCTCTTTCTCCCTCCCTCCCTCCCTCCCTCCCTCCCTCTCTCTCTCTCTCTCTCTCTCTCTCTCTCTTCCCTGCTTCCCCCACAGGTTCTGTCTGTTCTGCAAAGGCTCCAAACTCCTGACAGACAGAACTGAAGCAGCTTCTTGGATGAGAAGCAAAACACCTTCAATAAACAAAAATAAAGAATGTCCAGTTGCCTTTTGAAAAACACCTTCAGGACAATCATGTCCTGGATGACTGAGAATCTCCATAGACCAGGGGTAGGCAACCTTGGCTCTTTTATGACCCATGGACTTCAACTCCCAGAACTTCTGAGCCAGCCAACCTGGTCTGTTGTAAGTCCAACAAATTTTTCTTCACCTGTTAAAGCACACACATATGGTTTTGCATTCCTTTTCTTTTTTCTTTTTCTTTCTTTTTGGAGAACATAGTCTTTTATCAAAGTTACGTTGCTAAAGTTATGTAGGTGTGCTCCCACATGCGCTGGTTTCTTAAAATGACAATAGGTTGTTATCTGTTTGTATATAGCCAAAGTTGCAAGAAATTTCATGCACCCCGGAGTAAGGACACAATCTTGACTGAAATACGCAAGAACCGTTTCAAGCCTTATCTTGGGAAGCAACACAGTATTCATAAGTGACTCAGATACCTCCCTCAATTTCTGGGGTTGGTAAGATGGAGGGGTGGTAAAAAATGTTTCTGTTACAACAACCTATCTCGAGAAAGATAGTTCTAGTCTTCCTGTGGAGTTGATTTTTCTTTTCTTTTTTTAAAATATATTTTATTAGATTTTATATGGGTAGGGGATAAAAGGAACAGGGTGTGGATAACTACAGTAAATACGTAATTCAACGAACAAGCTGTCGTCCGGGTCTTCATATTAAGTATTATTGTTTATATAATACTAGAGATTTATAAGAATAAATCGATATAGTCACAACTGACATTTGGTAAAAGACTAATATTCCTTTAAATAATTAACATAGTTAAAAGCATAACAACTATTTCCAGTCATCAACCTTAATACTTAATATAGTAAAGCTCTAAAATCTCTTCTTATTCTAACGTGTTTCAACCCACTGATAAAATTTTCCCCAGGTTTTATAGAAGATTGAATCTTCTTTCTCCTTCATCTCTAATGTTAATCTGTCCATTTCTGCACAATCTAGAATTTTCAAAAATATAATCTGGTTTCTGAACCATACTAGCTAGAAGAGCTCACAATGTGTTTGCATAAAGAGATTTTCTTGATAGCTGGAAGTTATCAATAATCCTCCAACTGCAATTAAAACCAGCAACTCCATTGCTAAACAACATCGCCATAAAGTTAAAATTCACGTGACTGCATCTGACTTGTGAGGTTGGTTTCAATTATGATCATCTGTGTTCATTAAGACTGGCAGCTTCCTGCTGACTTTTACCTTGACTTTGTTTGTCAGAATCCAGCCGTGAAGGTCACCAGTGGGGATCACCCAATGTCAGGCTGCTGCAACATTTGTAAATATGTGTTGGTTGCCAAGCATCTAAACTGCAATTACATGTCAGTAGGAAAGCTGTAGCAGCCAAAGGTTTGTGGGAGTATAAGCAAATATAGGACAATTTGTTGACCTGTAGGAATTAAAATTCATATAGTAGAGTTAAAGATTAGGGAACTGTAGTATTTTTAAGAAAAGATTGCGCTCCAAATCTTTGAAGATGAGGGGTCAAGAACTGTCCAACATTTTGATAGTGAGATTCTGGGTTATTGGAGATTTATCTGATAGGAATTTTTGACATCCCTGGAAATATTAGCCACTGTCACAGTTGTCTGAACATTCTGGCTTCTTCACTCTCTATGATAGAGGACTTAGGAAAAAATGATTTGTTGTATTTGGGAAGAGACAAAAATACTGCATTAATTTGCAGAAATGTATATATTTTAGCAGTTAAAAAAAGTAGAAGATGGTTGGTTTCATTGGTATATAGATTTCCTTGTAATATTTTCACTAGATGGAAATATATTTCTCTGGGCAACACACAGGTCATAAACAAGTCAGGATAAGTAGGTGGTGCTTCATAGTCTCTAGTGCATTAAAGTGCAAAGTGGAAAAACAGATATGATTCAGTGAAGTGGGTTAAAAAAACTCCACTAAAGAGCAGCTGCCCCTCTATGAAGTAAACAAACAACATTTTTTGCTAGTACAAAGAGCATCAACACTTCAAAGTACATTCGGCTGAAAGGTGCTGACAGATCCAAGGTCAGCCAGGAAATTTCATGGCTAAATGGAGATTTAAATCTATTTCTCAAATTTTGATTCTTTTGTCATTGTTCCACACTAGTTTTTAATAACTTGCATCATTCCAGATTTTTCCTATTCTTCTTCCTACTAATAAGAGTCAAAGTCTTGGACAGATATTCTGGATACAGCCATGTTTGGACAAGTTTTAATTTTGACATTACTTGGAACCCTGTTGTGGGTGCTGATTGTTACCTCATTTACTGCCTGTTTCCACTTTTCAGGATATACATTTTTGCATTTCAGATAGTGAACCTTAGAAATAAATCAGTGCTCTTTGTATTAATGTTTAGCATGGGCACGGAGGTGGGAAAGGTATGGGTTCACCCTGAACATTTTTGGAAGTCAGAAAAACTTGGCAACATGGATGAGTGCATGACAAATGTGGAAGAAGATAAAAGGTCAAGCCATTTGCAAAATCACATCATGGCCTGAGAGAATAATCCTTGGGAAATGAGCTGAGCTGCCAGAATGAAGCATAGAAAACAGCCCATTAAGCCCCTAATACCAGCTTTTAAACAAGTATAATTGAATTTCTGTTGACATCAAATGATATCTGCACTAGAGTAATGCAAGATAAGGGTGGAAGTGGAAAAGGGTCTCTAGTTAGAAATAAATAATGGACGAGAGGGCAGAGCTTATTAGAATCAGTTGGCAAGTACCATTATGTGAAACTTTAATTGCTCAAAGAGAAAAGTCCACAAGAATGAAACTGAAACACATGGCACTATAGAATTATATGGGACAGTAGTGCAGCTAGTCCTATGGCAGGGAAAATGTATATCAAATGGACTTCCGGTAGCTGCATGGATTTAAGATAATACCATCTGATTTCCTTTATGAAGAGCTGGTTCCTGTAGGCCAGTGTTTCTCAACCTTGACAATTTTAAGGCATGTGGACTTCAACTCCCAGAATTCCCAGAATTGCTGACTGTGGAATTCTGGGATTTGAAGTCCACATGCCTTAACATTGTCAAGGTTGAGAAACATTGCTGTAGGCATTCCCTACATTGTTCAGTAATTATGATTATTAGTATGGTTGACATGTGGGAAAAAATCCACATTAATCATTGATCTGTTCTAGGGAGGATCGAGTAATCATAATCACTCATTAAAGAAAACTGGTGCCTTGTGAATGAGGATGGGGCTGCCTTGAATAGTCACGTGCCTGACATTTGGGCAAGCAGAAATCTTGCTTGCTTGTATAGCTATGCATACAAGTGGGAGGACTGGAACTATTGGAGTTGTGAGATCTGTGAAAAGGGTCTGGAGTATGTGTGTGTGTAATTTGTGTATTAAGGTAAATCTGTCTACAACTGCTCATGCTGTTCTTGGGTGTACAGAAAAAAATTGATCTCATGTGTATAACACAGGTGTGGTCCTAATCATTTATACAGCAATGAAAGTAGTAAATATTTCCAAAAAGCTGGGGGAAAGAGAATATTATATACCATTATAATTTTTTCTACTTTGTTGGGCTTGTCAAGAAGTCTACAGCCTAGCATAAACTTGATTGAATGTTGAAATTCAACCAGGGAATCATGTCGACTGTGAGAAAATAAGATAACTTTGATATCATATTAACTTTGTATGTATATACTAAAATAGATCCATGATCCAGTCAGTGTACAGTTAAAAGAATGCATTTCCACCCCCTTATCTGTTCTAATTTTCAAAGTAGACCTGAGGTATTAAACATACCCTCATTGTTCTGTTTTCATTACTAGAGTTTGGGCAAAACACAACACATAGAAGTTCATGGATTTTACTCAGCATGCCTTTCCTTTTGCTTGATTTTTGGCTCCAGGAAGAGAATTAGTTCCAAAAGTGAACTAATGAGCTGTTTGCTTAAGCTTTCGGCTTCTTCATTTCCTGCAGTTTGGGTAGGCATCACTGAAATGTTATATTGACACATTTTGTATCTGCTATCAGTCTATCAAGGTTGGCTCTGGTATATTAATAGCAGGCTTCATAAACAAATGATTAAGATATAAATTGACTGGATAGATGCAATGGGGGAGCCATAGTGGATATGTTGTATAGTTATATCCTTATATGCTTAAGTAGGCGTATCACAGCTGGAATCTGACAAATCAAACCAACAGCAACTCAGCTTTGTATTTTTGCTGGATCTCCAATTAGCAGGTGTATGGATGAAAATACAATGAGTTTCAATTGATTTTCTCCTTAGCCTGTTACTGGCTCAAATATCTAAATCCATTCAGTCACCCTGACTCCACCCGGATAAAAGGGATTACAGGGTCGTAAAAAGAAAAAAAAACATTGGGGTTATGAATTCCAGTCAACATTCATTGTATAATTAAGTCTATTTAAATCCACCATGCTTAACTCTGTGATGGGTTGATTCTTTTCAATCTAGCATTCTCAAGGAGCAGAGATACCTTATATTTGCTTTTTTTTGTCCTTCCATATAGTTCTGACATACATTTTGACTGGATTCAGGTGTGCTTAACTTGACACATTTTCAGTATTGGTTATGGCCAGTGGTGGAATTCAAATACCTGAACAACTGGTTCTCTTATTCGATGCAGACCTGGTCCTCCAAGGCCTAGAATGGACTTCTGGAAGTGGCATCCTTGCACTTCCGGCAGCCATTCTAGGCCTGGGAGGCCTCCTCCAGCCCTGGGAGGCCTAGACTGGACATTCGAACGCAGCAAAATTTAGCTACCGGTTCTACTGAACCGGTGGGAACCAGCTGAATCCCACCACTGGTTATGGCTCAAGGCATTGTGCAAATAGACTGGTTTGCACCGCATGTGCACATGAGTGTTCATACCCAAAGGTTAAACTCATCAAATTACCTTAAGATAAGATGGGTGGTCTATAAATTTTATAAATAAATAAACAAATCAAATATACTATGTACAGGGGTACCTCAGTACTCGGCTGCTTCAAAACTCATCAAATTTGGTACTTGATACTTTTTGACATGAAAATGTTGTCCTAGTATGCATTGTTTGTTTGTTACTTGACGTGCTGATAAAGGAATTGGGGGACAGCCACAAAAGATGGACAGGAAGTTGGCCATGCTGGGAAGGTTGCTGACATAGGAAAAGGGATAGATAGGATGTGCTTCCCAGTCGAAACAAAAGGTCACGTGGTACGTTGCTTGGTACTTTTCGTTAGTACTTGGTGCACCTCCTGGAACCCAATAAAGATGAGTACTGAAGTATTACTGTAGTTATTAGGCTAAAATATAATCACTAGTAAAAAAAAAAACAAATGTAATCAATGGACTTTAGAAGCCAAAGTATTCTCGTATCATCCAAGAATTGAATATAATTAGATGTGGCAAATAAATTGTAGAGATAATCTGCACTTTTTTGGGGGAGAAATAGAATGAATGTCACAGTCCAATAACACTGCTGTGAAATCAAGGCAATAGAATTAATAAAAGGGAAAAGGAGGAAAGTTACAGCAATAAAGTCGTCATGGGTAATTTAGCTTAGAAAATAGTGCAACAAAAAATATGATTCAAGCAGTCTTAATTTAAAAAAAAAAGTTTTCCCCACTTTTAAAACACTTATTAAAATAGAGCAGAGTAAATAAAACTACATGTAACAAAATGGAAGGAAAAAATACAACTGCTGTTTTGCAAAATCTACATTAAAGAATGGGAAGAGAGCTAAAAACTGGATATATCCTAAGAATACAGCAGATAAAGAGGTTTAGATCAGTAGGGAGGAAAGAAGAGAGTAAATATGTACATCTAATTAAAATGCCACAAAAAAAAAATCAGACAAGGAAATGCAGATATTATTATTTTAATTAAAGGACTGATCATTTAAAACATTTTAATCATGGTTTAACTAGGCTTGATATGAATACTTAAATGAATGAACTAATAAATAATATACGCTGTGCTGCAGAATTAAAGAAACAAGTGCTCTTTAGAAGTTTAGATGGTAGATGCAGCCAGCATACCTAATGGCAAGAATTTCTGGAAAGTGAAACCCAAAATAACTGAAGGGCACCAGATTAATACCACTTTACAATGCCTTGGTAAGGAATACTGCATCCAATTTTGGTCACCACGATGTAAAAAAGATGCTGAGACTCTAGAAAGAGTACAGAGAAGAGCAACAAAGATGATTAGGGGACTGGAAGCTAAAATATATAAGGAACGGTTGCTGGAATTGGGTATGTCTAGTTTAACGAAGAGAAGGACGAGGGGGGACATGATAGCGGTGTTCCAATATCTCAGGGGCTGCCACAAAGAAGAGGGAGTCAAGCTGTTCTCCAAAGCTCCTGAAGGCAGGACAAGAAGCAACGGATGGAAACTAATCAAGGAGAGAAGCTGCCTAGAACTAAAGTGAAACTTCCTGACAGTTAGTACAATTAACCAGTGGAACAACCTGCCTCCAGAAGCTGTGAATGCTCCAACACTGGAAGTTTTTAAGAAGAGACTGGACAGCCATTTGTCCGAAATGGTGTAGGGTTTCCTGAGCAGGGGGTTGGACTCGATGACCTCCAAGGTCCCTTCCAACTTTATTATTAAAAAAAAAAAGATTGCCAAGTTTTGCCGTGCTGTAAGGAAAGGAAGTTACTGGTTTCTAAATACTGGTTTTTGGGAGAAAGAACACAATATCAACAAGAGGATGGAAAAAGCCAGAAACAGACAGAACAAGCAACAGAGGAAACAACTGCACAAAGTGGAAGAAGAAAAAGAGAACATGAATCAAGAAGATGAGGGAACAGTAAGAGAGCAGAGGATTACGAGATCAACAAGACCTAAATATAAGTAAATCAAAATGGAGAACGAAAATGGAATATAAATGGATTGAATTCCCCATCAAAAAGAAAAAGAATTTTCAAAGAACTACAGAAATTAAACATTGATATAATTTGTTTGCAGAAGACACATAAAAAAACACCATACATTTTTGGAAAATCCAAAAACTTGGAAAAATTTATTACACATCAGCTCAACAAAAAAAGAGTAGACAAAAGAGAGGCAATAGATTCCAAAATGATTTATGTAGATGAAGAAGGAAGAATACTAATGGTAGCAATATTTTTAAATGAAAAACAGATACTTTTGATAGCAATATATGCACCAAATAACAAACAAGAAGAATTTTATCAAAACCCTCACAGATTGCCAAGTTTTGCTGTGCTGTAAGAGAAGGAAGTTACTGGTTTCTAACATTGTCCAACCTCATCATTAGACTATGCTCCTAGGTTTCATTAGAAACAGTGCTTATTTGCTCAGATCTTTCCTGATAGTCACAGCAAATATATCAAATCAATCTTACCTTATTACTTTACAAAAGTAAACAATATCAGTTCTGGTTAATGGTCGTATGGGAGACCTGCGTGTAATTGTAGGTTAGACCTGGAAGTTGAAAAACATCACCAAAGAAGCTAAAACCAAATGTATTTGTAGTCCCTAGAATTTAAAAACGCAAGGAATCTTGACATTTTATTTTTGATAAATTATACAGTTTGTTCTTTGGAAAATTTTAGAGATGCAGGGTTTTGCTCTGATGTTTGGATTACTTTTCAGGGATTTTACTAGCAAAATGCATCTGTTTGGCCATCTGTTTCCCAACTTAGAATTTCAAGGCTTTCTTCTCCAAACCATGGTGTGATCCACTTTTCAATTTAAAGTAGCCTCCATGTTTATAAGGTGATCCCACTCACATGGTTACAGTAAATCCTGAATCATAGTATGGTTTGATATTTGACACGATGGAATGGATCAATGATTTTCATTCCAAACACTTGAATTACTCACTTAAAATATAAAACATAACCTTGAGAATTATTTCCACATTCCGGATTTCTCTATATTCTTTTCTTCATTAGACCTTTGACCTCAATGGACAGAAAACAACAGCATGAATTGAGAAGAGAGGGCAGGAAGACAACAAGCATTCTGTCTGTTAGGTTATTGATGCTGATGATCTTGTAATGTTACCTGTAGGGCGGGGGTCTTCAAACTTGGCCCTTTTATGACTTGTGGACTTCAATTCCTAGAATTCCTCAGCCAGGCACACTGGCTGAGGAATTCTGGAAGTTGAAGTCCACAAGTCATAAAAGGGTCAAGTTTGAGGACCCTTGCTGTAGGGTATATTTCTTGTAGAATCACTGGAGTTCATTCTGGAGGCGTCAAGAGAAAAAAATGAATCCTATTCCTGACTCTAATCTCTTTTCTCTGATGAGTAGAAAAGAGACAGCACTGCAACACAGCCTCTGGTTGCCTAGCCTTAAAAAGACTTGGACCTATTGGTGGTCCTTCTGTGTGACTTTAAGTTTCCAAGCATTATCCAGTGTTGTTCCAAAAGCTCTTTTACAAAAACTCCAGTTGCCTTTTGAAAAAGCACTTTTGAGACAACCAGGGCCTGGAGGATTGGGAATTGACATTATCCAGTTCTGAGCGAATGCAAGATAGGTTGAAGGTTCTGAAGAGTGGACAGCATCAAAGCTGTATGTATGTATGTATGTATGTATGTATGTATGTATGTATGTATGTATGTATATTTTGCTGCCCATCTCATAGTGAGGTGACTCTGGGCAGCTACAAGATGACACATAAACAAATTTATAAATTTAAACAAATGTATATGATTTAATACTGCTTTCTACTCAAAGAAATGAACTCTCTTAGCTGCAAAAAGAATGGAGGGAGTTACATGGCAGAGATAGCTTATCTGAGGAAGAGAAGCATTGAATCTCTCTGGTTCACATTTTCTCTTTGTTCTTTGGACAACTGTCTTCCCCCCCCCCCAAAAGATGATATTTCAGTTTGGGTCCATAGAACTTGCTCAGAAATAGGGTTTCAGAGAGTTACCTACTCTGTTCTATTGTCCTCCGATTGGCCCCTGGCTTTTCAGATGACAATTTGGCTTGTGTATTGAAGGTGATCATTCTGGCACCGTGCCCTGTCTAGTCAATTGATTCTTGGCTTATAGAAAAGTTCATTTAGTGTGATCAATACCACTTTGCTTCTTGCCTCAATCAAAAAGTACTTTTTGCAGTCAATAGCAATTAGACAAACAGGCACAAAAGTATTGATACACGTGGAGCCAAAAGATTTATACCTGGGCACCTTTTTCGCCACATAGTTGGTCGGATGCCTGTTAATTGCTAGATATTGGATTGGTGAAGAGTCATTGAGAAAACCAGTGAGAGTTTCCTATGACTCCATCCATGTCTGCTAGAAGAAACCAGCAGCAGTGACCTACTTCTGATATCTATACATGCACTTCTGTCAGCAGGAACTTGAGTGTAAAAAAATAACCTTGCAGGTCAATTTCAAGTGTTTACCTTTGTACCATGATTTGCAGCCCCTAGTGGACTATGCTGGTGCTTTTTCTGAATTGACACAAAGTGCACTTAAAATAAATGGAGGGGGCTGATATGTAAGGCATAGTAGTAGTAGTAGTAATAATAATAATAGTAGTAGTAGTAGTAGTAGCAGTAGTAAGTTGGAAGGAACCTTGGAAGTCATCTAGTCCAACCCCCTGCTCAGGCAGGAAATCCTATACCATTTCAGACAAATGGCTGTCCATTCTCTTCTTAAAAACTTCCAGTGTTGGAGCATCCACCGCTTCTGGAGGCAGGTTGTTCCACTGGTTAATTGTTCTAACTGTCAGGAAGTTTCTCCTTAGTTCTAGGCTGCTTCTCTCTTTGGTTACTTTCCACCTGTTGCTTCTTGTCCTGCCTTCAGGCGTTTTGGAGAATAGCTTGATTCTCTCTTGACTCCCTCTTCTTAAAGATCGACTAAAGATTTATTAAGTTAGAATTACCTTAGTCTTCAGACACTTGATCCAACACATACAAGTTACAGTAAGTATTTAAAGATGCCATATTGCTTTGTGGGGTTGCTTGTATGTCTCTGATGCAGAGGCATAGGGAATGGACTGTACATTTTAGCACTGTGTCTGGCCAAGGCTGAAAGAGATAGGAAGGAAGGAAGGAAGGAAGGAAGGAAGGAAGGAAGGAAGGAAGGAAGGAAGGAAGGAAGGAAGGAAGGAAGGAAGGAAGGAAAAGTGTGTGTGTGTGTATGTGTGTATGGGGGTCTGTATAGAGAAAGCCCAACTGTGGAATTCACTTCCATTGTGTGCCATACTTTTGCAACTTTCCTGAAGAATTGAATATTCATCCAGAGGTTAGATTTGTGAGGTAATACCTTCATTTTATGACTGATATTTTAGTTGTACTGGTTTGTGTTAAGTTTTTTAAAAACTTCTTGATGGATTTTTAGGTTGAATTAATTTCAGGGGTTTATTTTTAGATAGATTTAGTTTTTTAGAGGTATATCTTTTCTTCTGAAGCTTAAGGAGGCATATACAGGATTTCTTCCTTCTATTTTCCCCTCACAACAGCCATAGGTAGGGCTGAGGGACAGGATTTGATTCAAGTCGCTCTATGAGCTTTTATGGCTGAGGCGGAAACTGAACATGAGCTGGTTCTAGTCCAGACCTTAACAAGCCATGCTACGCTGTTTTGAAAAAAAAAAAAAGCAAATTATTTTAATCAATTGTAATCTCAGAGTTTGTAATATTAATTAAGAGATTATAAATGCTGTAAATGAAATAAAGTAATTGAGAACTACAAATATAAGGTAGTATAATGTAAGACTTAAGATGTTGGCCGGAAAGCTTGATGGTTGATGGCTTGGGCTGGTGATTTTTCTACAGCTCAATCTATCTGTGGAGATAACACGAGAGGAGTTTCCAATTCATGCCACTGTGATCTCTCAGGGGTGGGCAAGCAATTAGCAATAAATAAATTAAACTTCCAAAAGTCATTCAGGGGAAATCAGGTTATAACTTGACGAAGCAGCAGAAAATGCATTAAAATATCTTTTCTTCCATTTTTTCCCCTCTTACTACAATAATCCTATGAAATATACCGGCTTGAGAAATAATTCCAGACCCAAAGTCAGTCAGTCAGTCAGTCAGTCTACATGGATGAGGATAAACATTTTTCTGGGTTCAGCACCTTCACAATGCTGGTTCTCAAATATATCTCCTGTCTTCCCCTCCGCTGTTCCTCTTCAATCTTCTCTCCTTGAAGATTCATTATTTTTCTGATTTTTTTTGTTATTCTGTTTTTGAGGGCTCATGTGAATTTTGACTTGTTTTCAAAACCTTTGGGGATCTTCAAGATGGACTCTCCTCCAGAGCGAAACAGTCATCCCTGAACAAAAGTGAGACTCGCTCAGGACCTATCTAATCAATCATTATGCTGAGACCATTTCATTAACCCCCTTCCTATCACCACAGTGTCCCTTTTGAACTTGGCAGAAAAAGAGAGCATAATTGAAAAAAAAATACGGGAAATCTATAACTGGCAAATGGAAATGCTAAGAGAAGTTCAGCTGACTGTGGTGTAATGGAACAGCACCTTGTGTGGCATCTTCTGACCTTTTAGAGAAATCAGCAGTTATGCATCAAAAGCCTCCTTGTTAAAAGGAATGGATTGGCTGGATATATATTTAATGAACTACTATTTTCTTACTTGATCAGAAGGAACCATTCAGTCTCATTTAACCCCACTCCTCTAGCTCTCTTTGAAGCACCCACAAAATCTCAAGTATTTCCCTACAGGAAGAAGACAAGTATTAGGCGATTTTCAATGGTTCTCAGAAGGAGATATATTTTGGGACAAAGTCCTTTGGTGGTATTTCCACAGGGGAACATTGCACCCGTTCATAATCAGCACCACAACAGTCTTCCCTGGACACCATCAATGATCAGCGGCTAAATCTTTTTCTTCTTTTAGAATTGTTACTAAATTTGAAAATAGTAGAAAGCTTTTCCTTTTGCGACGCTGCAGTTCTGCAGACATTGTAATCAATTCACTTTTCCACTTGCCACATCCGATTCCTTTGCACGGAGCCTGGATACTCTCTTCATGCTGCCTCTCTAGGCAGCTGTTGCTGTTCCCTGTTCAAACTATGATTGCAACATGCAATCATAGTTTGAAATATGGAGAAAAAGATTCTAGCTACATAAATGCTGATCCTGCTATTTTTTCACCTTTGCCACATGTGGGAGGATATTAAATGCAGGAAGAAAAGCAGTTTTGTGGCCTAAAGGTTTTCCGTATTGCAGCTGCTCAAATGTTTGTTTCCTTTTTAGAAGTAGCTAGACAAAATCAGGCAATATGAATTAAAAATACAACAAGATGGGTATTATCAGTAAACATATAATATTTTTATTATGAGCCACGTGGCGCAGTGGTTAGAATGCAGCATTGCAGGCTAATTCTGCTGCCAGCTGCTAGCAGTTTGTCAGTTTGATTCTTACCAGCTCAAGGTTGACTCAGCCTTCCATCCTTCCAAGTCGATAAAATGAGGACCCACTTAGAGAGGACTGTAAAGCACTGTGAAGCAGCATATAAGTCTAAGTGCTATTGCTATTGTTATCTCAGAAGGGTATCTTCTGAGTCTCTTTCTACACACACTATTTAGCAGTCAACTATCTCTTCGCTAACCATTCCCTAGACCAGGGGTCTCCTAACTTGATCCTTTTATGACTTCTGGACTTTAACTCCCAGAATTCCTCAGCCAGGCACGCTGGCTGAGCAATTCTGGGAGCTGAAGCCCACAAGTCATAAAAGGGTCAAGTTTGAAGACCCCTGCCCTAGACAGCATTTCTTCACCTTATTTCTCAAAGTCTTTCTCACATACCATTGTATCTCTTCCCGAAAGATGGATAATGTGTCTTTTATTTCAATTTTTGTTTTATTTTCTCTCTTCTTTTCATCAAATGTTTCATCATTACATTTATTTTCTGCCTATCTTGCCATGGAGCTGTTCTAGGCAACGTGCAACAATGAAAAACAAAGAAATAATAAGGAAGTTTAAACAAAGAATAATAGAACAATAAACAAATAAACCAAAAAAAGAAAAGAAAAGAAAATACATCAATGTGACTAGTAAAAAGATGGCCAAGAGGGAAGGAGAGAGGGTATGTGTGTGGAGTCTGCTGTCAATCTAGCAGCCCCCATACAGAAAATATAGTTTATAAATGTTAATTGTATATTTTAACATTTAAAATTATCTTTGAGATTAATAATTACAGTAGCAACCATGGAAACATTCTTCAGGTACTTCAACTTGTAAAAATGTTGAAAAACAGATTGTTCATTGGAATAAGCTGAATGGATTACATTAGGTAACTATTAACATCTTACGTTGGGTAGTAATTTGTTTGTCGGAGAAACAAAAAAAACCCCTAATGATTGATTATAAAGCTGTAAGTATCTTAAACTGGGTGGGCTTTATTTATTTATTTATTTATTTATTGGGCTTGTATGCTGATGAATCAGATTTGGGCTTTCTCAGTGGGATATTAAACGTTTTACTGTAATATTTGCAGGTTTTGTGATCAGCCTTGAGACCTTTGAAACTTGATGGTCTATAAATGTTTAAATGAATGAATGAATACATTGAAAATCAATTGGAATAATGTGTGTACGTTTGTGCTGAGAATATGGGACTAGATGAATAAAGCTTTGATCTGATCGAATGGGAGCCTCCTACTAATCTTACATTCTACGGCTCTTAAGAAGCCTCACTGTATCTGAGAGCCTTCGGTCCCTCCAGATCCCCCGAAATAATGAGGTGGGGGCTGAACTTCAGGTTGTCCTTGAAAAATAATGTCCCATGTCCATTGCTGCCATTCACACATTAAACATTTAAACCTAAAGCTGGTCTCTGCTCCAGGCTTACAAGATGAAATAAAACAAAGACAGAAAGAAAGTGGAAAGGGGGAAAAAAAAACCTGGCTAACTACAATGTCATTTCTGCAAAGGGTCAGAATCTCTTCTAGAAGACGGGCACAGCTCAAAGTTTCATGAGAGGTCTATACCAAGATTTTCTAGCGTTAAAAAAGAAGCTCACAAAGGAGAATGAAATCCAAGCAAGGATGTGAGTGTGAAGGAACTGGTGTTTGTCCCAATTAACCAGTGGAACAACCTGTCTCCAGAAGCGGTGAACGCTCCAACACTGGAAGTTTTTAAGAAGAGACTGGACAGCCATTTGTCTGAAATGGTATAGGGTTTCCTGCCTGAGCAGGGTGTTGGACTAGATGACCTCCAAGTCCCTTCCAACTTTATTATTATTATTATTATTATTATTATTATTATTATTATTATTATTATTATTATTATTTTCTTCAGGTAAAATGGTCTGCTCCAACCTAATGAGAGAGAGAGAGAGAGAGAGAGAGAGAGAGAGAGAGAGATGGGAGGGAGAGAGAGACGGGAGGGAGAGAGGGAGGGAGTGAGAGGGAAAGAGGGAGAGGGGGAGAGAGAGAGAGAGAGAGAGAGATGGAGTATTTTATCATAAAGATTCCATGAGCATTTCTCTTTGAATATCAGAATTCATCCTTGACATTCTTATGTCCCAAGTCCAACTCGCTTCTCTATCCAAGACCACATATGACATTTTAAGAAATAGTAGTCCTTGCAGATATTGTCTGAAAGAGAATGGAATGTCTTGGTCTTTTTTCTGTTTCATAGTAGCTGCCTGTCAGTTGCTCTAGGATGAACAGGACGCTAGAAAGAGACCTTGAGGTCATCCACCTAAGGGTTATACTGTAAATACACGGTGAAGGAAACTGTATGCCACTCTGACATTCAGACAAAGGAACTAGAAGCTACAACTGGTGGCAGAACCCACCGGTGAGCTCTGTGTTATGAAGCCTACACCAGTATGGAAAGCAGGTGCTGCCGAAAACGGATGGAAAATTAGAAGTGAACCAATAACACCTAGTTATTTTAACGATAAGGGGGTGTGATGACTCAGCAGTCAGGTGACAGTCTGTGTTCAAGACCTGAGTGCTGCAAAGTGGAGTGAGATCCCGTTTTTTTGCTGTAGTTCGGAAGCATGCAAATGCGAATAGATAAATAGGTATCACTTTGGTGAGAAGGTAACAGCATTCCATGTGTCTCTGAGTAAGTGGTAACAATGACAACAACAAGAACAACAACAATAATAATAAAGTTGGAAGGGCCCTTGGAGGTCATCGAGTCCAACCCCCTGCTCAGGCAGGAAACCCTACACCATTTTGGACAAATGGCTGTCCAGTCTCTTCTTGAAAACTTCCAGTGTTGGAGCATTCACCGCTTCTGGAGGCAGGTTGTTCCACTGACTAATTGTTCTAACTGTCGGGAAATTCCTCTGGTGCTGGCCATTTGTCTGGACTATGTCTCTGGACAATACTGGCTCCCTTGGCTAAGAAACAGAGATGAACACCACCCCCTAAAGTTGGACTAGACTGCAAAAGGGAAACCTTTACCTTTACTTTTATTGTAACAATGAACTTTCCATGCCCCTATAGTGCTAGAGTCTGTGCTTCCAGTTTGGGACTGCAGAGCCACCTACCTGTTCACAGATGAACTGCACAACAGTGCATCTTTCTGAACTTGAAGGGCTACCTATAATTATATTTTTTAAAACTATATTCCTGCCTTCCCTTTTCCCATTAGTTACACACCTGTTATGCAACCAGCCTCTCCATTATGGGAAGCCTGTCTATTACAAGTCTTGCTCACATCACATTAATTATTCTTCTTTTGAAGTATTGTTTTATTTATCTCTGTGCAAAGGGAGACAGGTATAGTGCGTTAATTAAACCCTCTCTGATCAACAGCATGATGAAATCTTAATGCTGCTGTCTGACATCCAACACATCTTTAAGTTATTCCTCTATTAAGAGGCTGATGGGTTCAAATGGCCCGTTTGTTTATTTGATTGCAAAGCAGACTTGAGAGTTTGAATAGGAGTTAAAAGGTGGACTGCCAAAATGAAAGAAGTCATTCTGGATTGTGTTCAAGTGATTTTTTTAGGAGGAATTCAAGTATGATTAAGGTCCTCTTGTCTACAGGTTTTTTTTTTTTAATTTGTCTCTGTATTCTCTGTAGGACTCATCCATCACA
This sequence comes from Crotalus tigris, assembly GCF_016545835.1. Taxonomy (NCBI): domain Eukaryota; kingdom Metazoa; phylum Chordata; class Lepidosauria; order Squamata; family Viperidae; genus Crotalus; species Crotalus tigris. The sequence goes on along the minus strand of NW_024097215.1, from coordinate 1,586,240 downwards.
GCTCATTTTATCAGGATCTTGGGGCACATTTTGCAAATTGAAGGACAGAAAACTCAATAGAGAAAATTACCAAACTCTCCATTCATTCATCTGAATTTTAACTCCCTCTGCCTCCAAAGATTTCAGGTGGATAGCTTCATTTAAACATGAATAAACAATTAGAAAAAAGGGAGAGAACTCTAATTGTTTTCTCATGTTTAAATGAAGCTATGCCCCTTGAGCATCCAATCAGTCCTCTCTCTCTCTCTCATTCACACACACACACACACACACACACACACACACACACACACAAACACACATTACTACAATATTAGATAATAGAAATAATCTCTCACATTACATATTCCTGTTCATAATTGTCTCAACATGTAAATAAAAAATAGAGCATATATTAGGAGGTGTGCATCAATATTTAGCTGTTATTTCTTTAAAGACAATATCAAAAATGAACTCGAGATGGAAAAATATGAAAAAGAAAATAGAATCATACATTCCCTTAGAACTTGTCATGGTTCAAATAGGTTGAATATATGAAATAGCATTCCGTTTCATGGAATTAGAAAGGGTTTGTTTGCATAAAAATCCAAAATTTCTGTTAATAAGAATAGCTTATAATGTTAAGTCAAGCCTTTTGTTCTTTTCTTCCTTCAATGGCCCAGGATTCCTCCATTGCCAGCCATCCTCACACAATGAAACAGCCAATCACCAGAGCTTCTTACCTGAATCCTACATTCAAACTATACAATCCCCTGTTGTACTACTACCATCTGATGACAAATAGTTACAGATACCCAAATGAGCTTTCTCCAGTTCCTGGTGCTTCTTCAACCCACCCTCATCAAGACCATCCTGGCCTAGCTATGAATCATTATCAGTTGCTCCTGGCTATGTAGGAGTAAATTGTCCATACATTTAGCTCCACAGTTGCTCTCCATGGTACTGAATATTTAAATGCATTTAAACTGTGCAGCATTGTTTAGAACACATGTCCCCAACCTTTTGGGCACCAGGGACCAGTTCCATGGAGAGAGATTTTTCTGCAGACTGGAGGGTGTGTGGTTTTCTGTGCTGTCTGCATTTTGTGGATGGGGCTTTGTTTGTTTGTGCGGACCAGTTGCTGGCATGCTGTAGACCAGTCCTGGTCCGTGGCGTGGGGGTTGGGGACCACTGGTTTAGAATACCATAAACCACTCCACTCCAGCACTGGCCCAGTTGCCTCTTGGAGTCTCCTTTTCCTTATTTGGTCCTTCAGCAGACAGAAGACTTCTCAATGGAGCAGGATGTCCTTCTGTTCATTTCTTTCCTTTGCTCCAAGAAACAACCATTATGACAAGTTTTAAAATATTTATTAAATCTTTTATATCTATATAATTATATTAGCATTAATATTAAATATAATATTTATATTTGATAATGTTAAATATAATATTATGTTTAATATTATCAAATATAAATAAAAGAGACCAGACCAGTGAAATACAACAATGCCACTTTAATACAAAAGTGGATGAGTGGATATTTCTTAAACTGCCATTGGAAACATTCAATGTTATATTCACTTAATACGTATCCTAGGGAAGTTTAAAAAAAACAGTTAAAAGAAGTACTTATGCTAGAGAGAGATGAAATTGGTAGTTGACACCATTTTCAAGGAGAAAAAAGAGAGAAAAGTAAATTTCCATTCAATATGGTGAAGAATATATTTTGATTGGTTGTTGCAATATACTCCTAAGGCAGTACTTCTGTTTTGATGACCAAGGTCTAAAATGTCTTTTTTTTTCCAGTACCATTATAACTATGAATGGTCATTAAATAAATGGTTGTAAATCAAGGACTACCAGCATCAAATGCAATCCATCAAGCAAAGCTTGTTCTGGTTCAAGATAGATCAAAGGGATTCTTGATACTTAAGCATTTCACATTATCGCTAAGTGGGAGAATGGATGGGCAATGCAACAATCTATAAGAGAGGTCTCCAAACTTGACAACTTTACGACTTGTGGACTTGTGGCTGGCTGAGGAATTATGGGAGTTGAAGTCCACAAGTCTTAAAATTGCCAGATTTGGAGACCCCTGGTCTATTTTATTTTCCGCAGGTTGCTTGCCTTCCCTTCCACTTGCAATGGCCTCGAATCAAGTTGCACTCAGAGCCAGCTTTCACTTTTCACTTGATATCCAGAACACACACAATACTATATCCCAGAGGTACAAGCATGCAAAATTTAGCTTGTGGCCTTTAAAATAAACAACAACAACAACAACAACAACAACAACAACAACAACAAAAAGGCAGAGGAGAAGAAGAGACCAGGTTCTCTAGAAGAGCTAGACACAAGCATTTAATTGCACAAAGCAGGGTCTCATCAGGGACCATGGATTTCTTTCTCATTATGAAACCTGATTGAAGAAATAACGATGTAGCCCTTTAAGAGGAAGATTCCTCTGAAAAGATTTCTTTTGAAATTCAAATACTGCCATTATACTTGCTGTTGTTCAATCAACTAGGGAAGGAAGAACAGAAGCTCCGTGATGGAGCGCACGCTTTGAATGCAGAAAGGTTAACTTAAAAGAATCTCAGTTCACAGCTTTGGAAAAGACCTCTGCGACACCTCAAAGAGAAACCCTGCCTGTCTGAACAAACAATATTGGTCTAGACAATCCACTTGTAGGTTGCAGTGTAAGGTTTCTTCAGAAGGAAATTCAGCCCAGAAATAAACAACAACAAAAAATTGCAACGAAGAGAAGCTCTGAAGATGAAGTGATATTTAAAAGAGAGGAAGAATTGCAAATTTGTTTGTAAAATGCCCATTTAGGAAGATCACCTTCCCCAACACACCGATCTAATGAGGCAGATGTTGGTTGGGAGAAAAACATTTCCCATTATGTTGAGTTGTCAACCACATCAATATATCAGGCAGGAGAGTTAAGAGAAATGCTTTATCACCTCCTATGGGTATTAGCTTTTTATTACGCAGGTGAATGTTAAGAAGTAATGTGCTTTTATAATCTCAGAATAACAAATGTGGAGATTATCATCACAAATTTGTTGGAGAGCAACCATCCCAGTCTTGGGGGAGGGGTGTCAAGTAGGGAATTAGTCTGGAATCATTATGTAAACACAAGAGGGCAAGCTCTCTCTCTCTCTCTCTCTCTCTCTCTGTGTGTGTGTGTGTGTCTGACATGCACACACATGCACACATGCACACTTTAAGCTGGATGAACAAGAATCAGGAAGGTACATTTGGAGACAGGAGGGGAGGGGGGGGGTAGAATTTTTCAGATGACTAGATTGGGGAAGCTATTCTCAATGTCCTAAAACTCAGCTTGGGTTTGAGAAGAGGAAGATTTGTCTGTGGAGACTGTCAGTCAAGGAAGACATCTTCTTCCTTGAAGATGTCTTGCTTCTCATCCTGAAGAACTGAAGAAACTTCTTGGATGAGAAGCAAAATTTCTTCAAGGAAAAACCAAGTCCAGTTGCCTTTTGAAAAAGCACCTTTGGAACAACTCTCTGACTTGTATTTAGAGACATGCTATATAAACTCTGATGACATCCCATTCCTGGTTACAATGCAGAAAATTCAGAAAGTTCAGAAATTCCCAATGTCCTGGACTGACTAGTTTAATTTAAGCACATAATTCTTTTTTAGCCTCATTTCCCATGCTATATGCAAATTAAAAATTGGCCTAATTTAATGGTTATGATAAAGACTCCAGTATGATAATGGTGTCAATGATTCTGAACTGTGTAAATATTAAGCATTTAAAAATTATTTACAGATACATAAATGATACACAATATGTTCTACTTTCACAGAATATAATCTACATTATATAGACTCTATATAGATTTAGCAGAATATTATATGAAAGCAAAGCTGATATGAGCCAAAACTGCTTCTGAGTGTTGCTTCAATAAATAATAGCATCAGATTAACCATTATTATATATAGATTCCTGTGGGCACTTTCTCTCAACATATACATTTCATTTCCATATATTATATATTCCATATAAATCATCTGAAATATTGAGATGTTTGAGCTCTCTTTCAGTTTTAGCTCATGTTAGGCTGCATAAATTCTCTTTAAGTTTGGAATGTCTGATTCAATTATGTTAAATGATATTAATAATAGAGACAACAGCAAATTGCATTTCACACTTTGGGAAATAATGCCAAGAATTTTCTGCCAAGCATTTTAGGCAAGCTGACAATTGTACCACATGAAAGGAATATCTGCCTTAGGAACACTAGAATTCTCATAATCAAAACTGTTTGTTAAACAAATTAGTTGCATTTGTCTTAGATACAACACCAAAATATTACTTTATGATTTTCACTTCTTGCTATCCATCCATCCATCCATCCACTACTTTAAGTGATAAAATTAGAACTTAGAATTGAAATAATTTTTCTCCCAATAAAAAGTTTTTGCTATTTTCTTTGGAAGAATTTCAAAATGGACAGGAAATATTAAGGCTGCATTTTAAATTTGGAATGTTTCTTGGACAGAACAAACCAGGGCCAGGGATTTAAACCTTCAAAGCATGCTGGATGAACTGAAAAAAGAACTATGTCAAATCAAAGACCTTACTGATTTCAACTTCCTGTTTTCCCAGTGACTGGAAAGCTAAACAAAACCCCCAAAGAGAATATTACAAGGGAATCCTAATACTTGTATACCTTTTAAGTAGCATATAGAGCAGTGTTTTTAACCTTGGCACTTTCACATGTGTGGGTTGGGTAATTCTGTATGGCTAGCTGGGGAATTCTGGGAGTTGAAGTCCACACAAAGTAGAGAAACACTGATTTTAGAGAACCAGCACACTGATTCTTTAGGTCAGTATAAATAATACTCATTATTTGCTGTACCCTTGCAAATTTGCTTAATCCCTTTTTAAGTCAAGCAATTGTACTAGTAATTTGTCTTCTTTTGCTTCATATTCAAGCAATATTAAGACATATGAGCAATCATCCATTTCAGGGGGCATGACCCATATGTTGGGAAAGAACATTCTTGAGTATTGTGTAAGATACTTATTGATCTGATAGAGGAGAATATTTGTAGCTCAAGGTCGAAATGAGGGATCGTTGGTGCTCTCTGAGCTTAGGGTTTTTTTTTTTTTTGCAGATATTTCATTACCCAAACTAGGTAACATCATCACTTATTAATCTGATTCATTTTCCTTTTTTAAAAATAAAAAACTTTGTGGTTCTTCCCATTTTATCTTCATGACTTCTCTAGCAAATAGATTAAATAGGAAATAGAACCTGACTAAAATCACCTTTGGGACTAGCTAGGGATTTGAACTGAATACTCTAGGTGGCGCAGCAGTTAGAGTGCAGTACTGCAGGCCACTTTAGCTGACTGTGTTCAGCAGGTCAGCGGTTCAAATCTCACCGTCTCAAGGTTGACTCAGCCTTCCATCCTTCCGAGGTAGGTAAAATGAGGACCCAGATTGTTGGGGGCAATGTAAATATATATATACATTGCTTACTGGTGTACACCGCTTAGAGAGTGCTTGCACTTAAAAGCGGTATATAAGTCTCATAAATAAATAAATAAATAAATAACCTTGGCAACTTTAAGACTTGTGGACTTCAATTCCCAGAATTCCTCAGCCTTCCTTTCTTCCTCCCTCCCTCCCTCCCTCCCTCTCTATCTCTCTTTGTCCTCTCTCTCTCTCTCTCACACACACACACAGAAATGTCTTTGAGTCTTATCTAGTCTTTCCCAGGTGAAAGCGGCCAATCGGGGAGATTCCTGTAGAATAGGCATAAAACAATAAAGTAGCTTGATTGAATTCTACAAGTGTGGGCCTGGTGGTTCGTGCATGACAAACCCATAATAAAAAGAGAACAATTAGAATGCCATTTTATATCTCCCAAGAAACCAGGAGTGTCTGCCTCCATAAAAATAAATTACTGCATTTTTTTAAAAAAGGCAATGCGTGTCTGTGTGTTTGTGAGTGTGTACACCGAGCAGCAGAAGGAACAGGAGCAACCTGGAGCTCTAATTTATTATTCACCCAGGAAGTTTTGTTCATGGTGTGACAGCAATTTACAATATTTAACACTTACTCGGTGATTTACAACTTCAGAATATTTAACAAACATACCCTGATTAACTGAATGAATTAAAACTTGTATTCAGTAGGAGAAAGGAAAAAAAAAAAAGCAGAATGGTTGTTCCAGCCCATTCAAACTCTGCTGTTTGGAAAGCACACTAATAGCTTCATCCATCATATTCGCTCTCGGGGATTTTTGGTGCTTAATTTCTAAAAGGAGAAGGGCAGAAATACGAGTTCTTCTGGGAGCAATACTGTTAAACTGTAACCCTTGTCCCTTATTCCTTCCTTCACATGTCAGGGCAGACCCCGTTAAAATAAGAACAACTGGGCCAATAAATATGAATGGGTTCCTTTACTGTGTCAGAACAATCTCTCTTCATGAACAGCATATAAATAAAGAGAATAACCATTTACCACATATAACAATTGCAAAGAAGTCTATTCCTTTTTTAGATAAAAATCTCAAATAAAACAGTTAAAGAATTAGATCGCTGCACACAGTAAAAGTTCATTTTGCTGTCACAAATTCTATTCTCTCTTTAATTCCTTTTTTTTCAGTTTTATAATCAGTCAATGTTATTTTCGGGTTGCTGTTCCTTTTTACGTCTTGCATATCGATAAACGTTTCTGAAACATTAATAAAAAGTTAATTGATACGTTCACTCTCATTACATGAAGTCCTTCTGAAATAAACATTCTTCTTCAACTTACCTTTGACTCTCAAAAAATTGTACTTTCTTATAAATAGGTGGGTCCTTATCCTGCTTCATGGCCAGTTCTGTGACGTATCCCAGAAGTTCTAATCATCAAAGGAAGTGGAAATCACATTAATATTATGGCTGTGTGATACTTCAACAATTCAACAAGGCTTTGATTGAAACATTCTTTTGAAGTGAAATGTTGAACTGAAGCAAGCATGATCCTTAAAATTTGGAGAGGAACAAGTGCCCGGCTTTGATCCATATACTTGAAGGAGATTCTTTCTTTTGACTTCCAATACTCACTTAATCCATTATTGAGAGTGGCTCATCTAGATTTACCTTGAGAAAACATTGAAGATTTCCTTCTCCTCCTCCCCAAAATGCTGGAGACTTCTTCCTCATCCTTCTCTCCTTCTTTTCTTCTCCTTTATGGATTTTTATGCTTCTGCATTTTAACCCTGTACCTTTGCTTAAATGGTATACAAATGAGCAGATCAATAAACAAAATGAAGTGATAACATTCTGCATGCAATATATATGTATATTAACACTGATTTATGGCTCTCCTTTATCTTTTTTCCAACTAATGCAAGATGTAGCACGGAATCTTGCCTTAGGGACCAAATGTTCATAACTCCAATTCTAAAGGGATGTAACTCTAATTTCAACTGCATGCATTAAAATCTAAATGAGTTGACTTCTCTCTCTCTCTCTCTCTCTCTCTCTCTCTCTCTCTTTCTCTTTCTCTTGACCGGTTTTCTCTGGTCAAGAACTTTGGCTGCATGCCTCTTTGGAAACCTGTATGTTGAGAAGGATGAAAAGGAAGCTCATTTCACAGTTGTGTTGTCTTCATGAAACAAAATATCACCTCAATTATAAGAACATTCTTTTTTTAAAACAAAACAAAACAGTTTCCCTATTCCCACTTTGAAGAAATGAGCTTCTCGTGAATCATCCTCAATAGAAATGGTAACAAACCACCAACAATAGCTTACCAGGAGAATAGCAGGAAGAAATGGCCAGCCAGGGGTACTTTCAGAGAGAAGAAAAAAGGTATTCCTTTTTCTTGTTTTTATAAATTCAAGGTGGTTTGCAAACTCTGACCATTTTCTTTGAACGTGAATTCAAAGAGTAGCCGCTGCCTAAGATGTAACAGAAAACAGAGTTAAAAGGTACAAGCTGAATGTACATTCATTACCAGAAGTTGAATTCCTTAAACGTATCCCCAAATACCAGTCATGTTTATTTCACCCACTTAACAGATATATTATTAGTCATAATGCTGCCAAACTGTTGATAGCAGCTCGAGAGAGTACTGTTTATTTGTCCTGATGATAGTTAATTGTGGATTTGTTGAATGAATTATGTTGGTTTTTAAGAATGAAATTGAGGTGTTGAAAAGACGTAGCTTCTTCCTATTGCCCAGTTCTTTGTTTCACCTAGTCCTCAAATATTCCCTAGCAAAACGGTTATGTGCTCATTTATGTTCCCTCCCTTCCTCCATCAACTGATAAAGTCAAGAATCATCCGAGGGAAAGCTTCAGTTATGCTACAGCTTCTTATATAACCTATAGCAAACTGCTTAGAATTGGGAATCTGGTGGCATTTTAATTTTATTAAGAATAATAACCATTAGCTTTTTCATCAACATCTAAGTCATCTTTAGCCTATAGAAACGACTCCACCATTAATTGCTATGTACATTTTGATATTATAACCACAATCAATGCATGTTTTGTTCTTTTAGTTCAGTGTTACATGCCCTTGCTTACAATGGTCACTTGTCCTTGCTTGGATGGTCACTATTTTTTAAAAAAACTTGATGGGCAATTTTGGGGCTTTGGGCATACTTTTAAATAATTGTCATTACTGTTTGCCACCCTGAAAATGCTGTTTGCAACCAGACAGCACTAGGGTTTTCAACATGTAAAAAAGCAGGTGACCAAGTAAAACCATGAACAGTTATTGGTGTTTTGTGTTGGCTGTAGATCCAGGCTTCACACAGTGCTATTTTATTGTCAGGGTTATAGACATTTTCTAGCAGGGCTTTAAAGATTGTGCTACACCTGCTGTGTTGAAACAAAGGCAAGTCTACCGTAAAGCAGAAACTCATAGTAAAGTTTTGCTTAAATTGCCTTGCATTGACCCAATGTCATGAAGATGTGCTGGGCTCCAGATCCTGCTGGTTATGGGAATTATGGGATAATATTATTGTTTCTTTGGCTTGCTTAGCTTGCTTTGCCCACTGTGATTGTAACTCTAGGCCTTGGCTCCTATTTGTCTGCTCTACTTCCTGACTTTTCATCTCTTGCCTCTAGCTTTCAGTTGCAGCTATAACTCCATGTCTGAGGGATGAATATTGGAACTTCAAATGCAGTAGTGGGAAAAAGTCTTAGTCTAAATACAATTGAAAACTGGTTCATGGGATCTTTACTAGGCTTGGCTAATCTGGAGTTTCATACCGAATATCACGTTCAAGGTCTGAGACTGAGCACCTGTTTCAGCTTCCATGCAAATAAATAAATAAAAGCTCTGAAATCTTGTATACAGTATTTGAAACATAGATTTAAATCATCCTGGGATAGAGCCTGATGTGGTTACCCTTTGGTGGTAGACCTAGCTTCTAAAAATTAATGGCTTAGCATTTTTTAAAAAATTGCCACAAATAGCAATAGCACTTAGACTTATATGCTGCTTCACAGTGCTTCACAGCCCTCTCTAAGCAGTTTACAGAGTCAGCCTATTGCCCCCAACAATCTTGGTCCTCATTTTACTGACTTTGGAAGGATGGAAGGCTGAGTCAACCTTGAGCCAGTGAGAATTGAACTACTGGCAGTGAGCAGTGAGCTCAGGAATTTCACCAGAAATAGGGGTTTTATTGGTGTTCAGCTACTTTGGTATCTGTCCCTGTGTACCCTCAGTGACTAGATGATGATAATGGTTTTCAACCATTAGGATGTGCTTAAGAAAACTGAATGTCTCAGTTGAGGAATATTTGATGATGCCTAACCTCAGGATAAGGAGTTCTAAAAATTAGAACTGAGAAAAATGTTGCAGTTTCTAATTTTGACCTTAATCTGTTTTTTGACCTTAAACATATTTTTTTGGAAATCAATATAGATAGCTGTAGCTATAGTTATATAGTTGGTATAAATAATTCAGTTGCTTGGGATTTTTCATGACCAGTTGAGTTGATTTGTTTACTTCCACAGTATATTTAAAAATGTGAGGTATTGGTTTGGGGAGAATGTGGTTGACCTTTGTACATCTTTTCTCCTGATGAGTCAGAATATTTAGATTTTTTTTTCTGAATTGTGGTATCTAGGACAGTAACTGTATTTTTTTGTGTTGTTATATAATAATATTCTATTTTTTAATGCAAGAATTATAGATGGCTTAGGAGGTGGTTATGAAATTCCTTTCAACAGTCCCCATCTATATCATTTATATCTATCTATAAATAAAATTGAAGAGCACAATTTGTGCCCACATATCTTGTTTATCTGATTCATCTCCAAACCTGGAGGTGCTGCTTGGCTGCTGTTTGAGCACGTAATATTGATGAAATTAACTCTTTTGCCTCATTAATGTATCAGCTGAATGCCTTAGGGCAGTGGTTCTCAACCTTTTTAATGCCACGACCCAACCGGTCGTAAGTCGAGGACTACTCACCTGGTGCAGCACCGTTTGCAGAATGGGACTTTTGGCGGGCTCAGCAGGGCACAGACAGCCTGGACAATTCCTATTGGCTTTTGAAAGCCAATAGAATTAGACTCTATTCAAGAGAGTCTATTCTATTGGCTTTCAAAAGCCAATAGAATAAAAGGGAGTAGCACAGCTAAGGAAAAGGGGGAAAAAATGGCGGACTGCATTGTTTGGCGACCCCCGTGAAATGGTCGTTTGACCCCAAATGCGGTCCCGACCCACAGGTTGAGAACCACTGCCTTAGGGCTTATTTAAAAAGCCGAAAAGACTTCTGTGTTGAAATAAGAACTGGTGTAGATTTTCTGATAAGAAATTCTAATTTAAAGCAACTGATCCTTTACTTCAGGGGTCCCCAACTCCTCGTCCGTGGACCGGTACCGGGCCGTGGCATGCCAGCAACTGGTCTGCACAAACAAGCAAAGCCCCATCCAAGGGATGCAGGCAGCACACAAAACCACGCTCCCTCCGGTCCGTGGAAAAACCTCTCCCCACGGAACTGGTCCCTGGTGCCCAAAAGGTTGGAGACCTCTGATTTACTTGGTGAGAGGAGCATTAGGTTTGTATTGTTTCCTAGGGTGATTTTTGATGTTTTCCAAAAACATTTTTCAAATAATCAAATTGGCCACCTCCCCATCCCTACAGATTGGGTACACATCACCCACTTTTTTTGTTTTGAACAGCAATAAGTTCCATAAATAAATTACCTCTTAAATGAAGAATTAGTTAAACATAACAGAAGCTTTTATTGACGTCAATTTATGCTTGTCATATTCCACTCTGTTCCTAAGGACAATTATAGCACTACCAGCAGCTTTGGAATTATAATGCTAGTAAATATTAAAATTGCATATTTTTGACAGAAAACAAACTGGCAGGACTCAGAATGTCTCTTTTCTGACACCACCGGGAGTAAAATTAAACTTTGCAAAGATTCTGCTGCTCATTTAGACAAGGAGCCGAAGTGGCGCAGCAGTGAGAGTGCAGTACTGCAGGCCACTTTAGCTGACTGTGTTCAGCAGGTCAGCGGTTCAAATCTCACCGGCTCAAGGTTGACTCAGCCTTCCATCCTTCCGGGGTAGGTAAAATGAGGACCCAGATTGTTGGGGGCAATGTAAAATATATATATACATTGCTTACTGGTGTACACCTCTTAGAGAGTGCTTGCACTTAAAGCAGTATATAAGTCTCATAAATAAATAAATAAATAAAATGTGAAACTTCAGGCACGTCTCCCACACTTTTCAGTCTCCTTCTCTGTAAATCAGATTTTAATATTGTTTCCCTGCCAGCTCTCTTAGGGATATAAAGCAGCTTAATTGCCTATATTCCCTGGAAGATAAGGGAATAAAGCAAAAACAAAATGAAAAAAAGTGCTCATCCTAATTCCAGCTGACCCATTTCTAGAAGATTTGTAAGTAGAGATGTGAAAAAGAAACTAACAGAAACATCTCCACCGTTTGAGATGAAACAAATTTCCAGATAAATATACACAGGAGAGAAGAATTCGCCTTCAGACTGTGGACTACTCCAACATTTTCACTGAATATAGCTATACATTTGGGGAAAGAGCTGTTAAATACATACAATTTAGAAAGGACTGTGTAGAATGCTAAATGTTTATTTTTTTAAGAAAGGCACAGACCCCCAATGGTGTAGCTTATGACCAAGAACATACAACAAAATTACACACTGAAAGCAGAACAGTTTGTCCGCTTTTATTTGAAGACCATTGGACAGCCACAAGTACAACTGAGAGAAACAATAAGAAAGTCCATTTAAATAGCGTTTTCATCTACTTCATTTTACAGAATCTAATCATGTAATGTCATACGGTGATAACACATTCGTGCAACAACCGGGGAAAAGAAGTTTCTCCTTAAAACTTTAGAAATAGGCTCCCATTAAATAGTAATGACTCTTTTTTCAGGATCTGAGAAGGACAAATAAAGAAAAAGAGAAGGAAACAAAAAAAAAGAAGAAGCAAGGCAATATTTGCACTCCCAGAAGACAATAGTCATCCAAGTAATTAGGCATTAAGCTGAGAAGTAATATAATATTTAGAAGGGAAAGAGAACACTGTTATCACGCTCTTGCAAAATTTAGTGCTGAATCACCTAATCTGTGCAATCTGATCCAATAAAATTTTATTTGAAAGCAAGTCCCACTAGGGTCAAGAGGAGTGACTCTCAAGTAAGCACACTCAAGAAGTTTTACTGTATCAGTAGCTTAGTTCTAACATTACTTGAAATGGCATTAACTGGGGCAGGCATGTCAAACTGCTGGCCCGTGGGCCGGATGCGTCACACCGAAACCATGCCCACCCCATTGCCGGCAATGGGAAAAACATCCCAATACGTCGCGTGACGTCATGTGACATTGCGAGTTTGACATGCCTGAACTAGGCCATTTTCTTTTATTGGTTTGCTCGCAATGAATGGTATCCCATGTAAGGGAATTTCAGCTGGCTTTCCTTTTACCACTTCGTCTTTCGTGTCTCTTCTCATATTTCCTAAACATTCTATCAGCAAAGACCACAATGGCAAACTAAAAATGCAAATCTACAAAAAAACCCATCCATACTAACCAGGTGCTCCACTACCAAAGTAACAGCCCAACTTCCCTCAAGAGAAGCTGTGTAAGGACTTTATTTAAACGAGCCCAGACACACTGCAGCAACCCAGAGCAGCAGAAAAAGAAAATGGAGCATCTATACACCACAAATGGATACCCATGCAACTTCATCAAAGAGTCCCTGACCACTCAACCCAATACCGCACAAACAACACAAACCCTAAAAAAGAATTACACTGCCATACATCAAGAATATCTCACAAACTGCACATAGACTTCTACAACCACATGGAATCAACGTAGCACATATGCCAACTAAAGCCCTTCCAAATATCCACAGTAAACCCAAAGACCCAGCAACCCCAGAAGAAAAAACAGGAGTTATCTACAACATGCAATGTAAGAACTGCAACTATGTAGGACAAACAGGTAGAAGACTGGCAGAACGCATCCATGAACATCAACTGGCAGTCAAAAGGTATGATGGACATTCTTTAATTTCACAACATATAGACAGATTTAACCATAGTTTCAATTGGGAAAATATGACAATTCTAGACCAGATCAAATCCAAAAATGCCAGGGAATTTCTAGAAGCCTGGCACTCTGACAAATCAGCCATCAATAGGCACATAGACATGAACAACATCTACAGACTATGCAAAAGAGACAATCAACTAGTCCCAAAGAGAAAAAGACTCCAGCACTTCTCCACCAGTCATCAGCACTCAGATCAATATCGATTAGCTCCAAGGTCACCTTCAGACCAGCAATCAAGTAAGCAATAACTGAATCAAGAAACTGCCAAAGATCCATTAGTAAACAGCCCAACCAAAGAATTCCTATGACTGCTCCACACAGACAGGCAAGACACCAGAATATAAAACGACAGCAAACAGCACTCCTTACTAGCACTGATGTTACCTAGTTAGGGTAATGAAACGTCTGCAAGAAAACAAGCAAGCTCAGAGAGGACCCCTCTTCTCATGCTTAAACAGCATGGTATTTATTACAGGCAACAATATACTATAAATTTAGGCATCTTTAACCAAAGCATGGTTGGTTTGGCTTAACAGTGAGAGGAGCCTGAGGCCCCCTAGATATCAGTGTATTAGACCTTCTAACATTTTCAGTTGTTGGCCATTCCAGCTAGGGCTACTGGGAATTGCTGCTAAGTAGCATTTGCTCATTTGATTAGAACTGAGAAATGAGACTTGGGAGAAAATGGGATTTTGGACCAGTGGTGGGATTCAGCCAGTTTGCACCACTTCGGCAGAACTGGTAGCTAATTTTTTGTTGTCCAGGCCCAGATATGGACTTCCAGAAGCGACATCCACACAGAGAACCGGTTGTTCACATATTTGAATCCCACCGCTGGATTTAATCCTTTGCTTCTTACCACCCTCATTTGCTTTGGAAGAAACTAACGCCTGGAATTAATGGCAGCGTTTCAAGATTGCATCAGAGAGAAAGGGATAACTTTCAGAACAATCTTCTCTGCTTAGTGGGGAAAAAGATACTTGCTTACCTTGAAGTGACCCCCAACTTTTTCTCAGGTTGCATCATCAGCCATGCCTCATTACACTTAAAGGACCATGTGAATCATGTTGCTTCCTTCCATCACAAGGCTTTCTATCCAGCTTGGAAGGTCTTTTCCGACTTTAAGTGGGGAATCTATTTATTTCTACAAATCTGCTTTATGTATGCAATCATGTTGTCTTAAATTAGGGAAGTTGCCTTTATAAATGGCGGCAGGAGGAAGCCTGCTGATGCATTCCAAGCATCTTAGAGAAGGAAAAGGAGAATCTGCAACAAATTGTTCAAGGCAGCCAACAACCCAGCATTTCAGTAATGGTCTTTTTCCACATTTGTTTTCTTCTGGCCTGCTATCTCCCTTCTGCAATGGTTAGCCAGCATTCCAAGCTCAGTCCACACTGAGTTGCTTGGAGCCTCCTGCTTTGAGATGTCATTCTGTATGTGTGGCAATTTGTTCATTCTTTCTTCTCACACCTGGACCATGCTAATTTGACTCTATAAAGCTTCTCAATGGAGAATGGATTTGGCATTATTATATGAGATAATATTGTTAGCACTGCCTCTCAGGTCTCAGTTAAGTTCATATCTAAATCCCATTTCCAAGGCTTCTGGCTACCGTTACTGGGGCCAAGGTGGTCAATAGATCAGTCAACTTTTAACTTAGTTGTATTGCTGAGAGCCTGATTTTCATTCATCAAAAGAGGGGATAACATTCAATAGAAACTTTAGGTTAAAAGGGCACTTGTACTTGAAATGAGATGTTTTCTATAGTGTCTTTTCCTGCACTTTATCCAAACTGAAAAGGGTCTAAGAACCCTTTTGAATCATTCAAGGAACGCTAAAGGTTATAGGCCAATGTGTGTGGTGAAGCCCTACAATCTTCCCCTTCTTAAAAAGGGTTAAATGCAACTCAAGGAACCTGCTATTTTTAGTCCAACCATTGACACTGCTTATCTGTTTCTGCCAGCTATTGGTTTTCCAAACAGTATTCCACTTCTCCTTAAAAAGTTCTCAATGAGAGTGGGAATGCAAGGCTTCTTTTGACAGTGCCAGAACAGTATTCAAGGATACTTTACAGATTGTCCTTAACTTATGACCATGATTGAGTACAAAATTTCTGTTGCTAAGCAAGACAGTTGTTAAGTGAATTTCACCCCATTTTACAATCTTTCTTCATGTGAAGTCAATCATGGCTGTTAAGTTAGTAACCTGGTTGTTAAGTGAATCTGGCTTCCTCATTGATTTTGCTCATCAGAAGTGATCACATGACCCTGGGACAGTGCAACCATCGTAAATAGATGCCAGTTGCCAAGCGTCCAAATTTTGATCATGTGACCAGAGGGGGGGGAATGCTGCAATGGTCATACGTGTAAAAAATGATCATGTCGCTTTTTCAGTGCTGTTATACCTTTGAAGGGTTACTGAACACATGGTTGTAAGTCTACCTATACTTCTGATAAGGAATGCTTATCACAGAAAGCCTTTAAGAAAATGTGATGGTTAGATCAGTGCCAGATCAGTTAGAGCAGTGGTTCTCAACCTGTGGGTCGGGACCCCATTTGGGGTCGAACGACCATTTCACGGGGGTCACCAAACAGCGCAGTCCGCCATTTTTTCCCCCTTTTCCTTAGCTGTGCTACTCCCTTTTATTCTGTTGGCTTTTGAAAGCCAATAGAATAGACTCTCTTGAATAGAGTATAATTCTATTGGCTTTCAAAAGCCAATAGGAATTGTCCAGGCTGTCTCTGCCCTGCTGAGCCCGCCAAAAGTCCCATTCTGCAAATGGTGCTGCACCAGTTGAGTAGTCCTCGACTTATGACCGGTTGAGTAGTCCTCGACTTACGACCGGTTGGGGATCATGGCATTAAAAAGGTTGAGAACCACTGAGTTAGAGTGAATCAAGAGTTGTATCCTTGCATCTTATCTATGGAGATTCTCAGTCATCCAGGTCATGGTTGTCCCAAAATTTCTTTTTCAAAAGCCAACTCAACAACTCTCAGAGAGAGTGCTAATGACCAGATGACTGCAAGGAATATAAATCCTTCCCTTCTCCAACGTTCAGTCAGAACTGAAGAAGCTTCTTGGATGAGAAGCGAAGCGTCTTCAAGGGGGGGAAACAAAGAAAGTCTAGCTGCCATTTGAAAAAGCACCTTTGGGACATCCTTGCATCTCCTTATTTAGACCATGCAAACTAATGGATTACTCACACTGTTTTGGGTAGAAGGGACACTTTCCACCTCTGTTCTTTTGATAATGAACTACTTTGCTTTCAGGCTGTTACTTTGTCATCTTGTGAGAATTGTCTCCCTTTAGGAAACAGTTTCTCCAAATAACATTAGAGAGAAAAAATAGCTGCTGTATGAAAGGAAGCCTTGTTCCCACTTCTCCAAAATCAGTTATTTTTGGAGTTATCCATTTTGTCCCAAAGTTCGTTCACATTAAAAATATATACTGTATATAAAACCAGGGTTTTATGTACATATTTACATACAATGTGTATTTGCCAATTAGGCTCTGTCTAACTTTTTTTTTCACCCATTGTTTTGTTCTCTGGCTATAGTAATTATGAGGATGGTCAAAATGCTTTTGAATTTATGGAGACTATAATATCCAAGCAAAGCTGTGTTGGCAGAAATAGTGATATGAAGTACTTTTGTACGTTTCGAAAAATCCAGCTGACTCCTGTGGTTTGATGCGACCACAGAATTCTCTTCCTAAATAGGTAATTCACAGAATATGAATCATTAATTGGAGAAAAAAATAAGGACGGGAAGCGGGGCTGCTAAACCAATTTACTTTAAGGTTGTACATCAGATTCAGACTAATCTGAAATTCTGAGGCAGATTTCTTCAAATCAATTCTGCAACTACTGCAGGATGATACAGAATACTAAACAGAACTGAATCAAGATGATGATGATTTAACAGAATAACAGAGTTGGAAGGGACCTTGCTGGTCTTCTAATCCAATCCCTTGCTCAACAAGGAGACCTTATACTATTCCAGACAGATGGCTATCCAGTCTCCTCTTAAAAGCTTCCAGTGATGAAGGACCTAAAACTTCTGAAGACAAGCGGTTCCACTGATTAATTGTTCTCACTGTTAGGACATTTCTCCTTAGCTCTAAGTTGCTTCTCTCCTTGATTAGTTCTCATCCATTGCTTCTTGTCTATCCTAGCTATGGAGAATAGGCTGACCTCCTCCTCTTTATGGTAGCCCCTCAAATATTGGAATACTGCTCTCATGTCACCCCCCCCCCCTTGACCTTCTTTTCTCTAGATTAGTCATACCCAATTCTTGCAACCTTTCTTCATATGTTTTAGCCTCAAGCCGCCTATGCATTTTTGTCGTTCTTTTCTGCAGAGTTTCTACATCTATTTTTACAATATGCAATCAAAACTGGATTTATTTTATTCAATTTGGATGTCGCCCATCTTCCACCAACTCTCCGTAGCTCAGAATAAAAAACAGCAAGATACAGAAAGTAAACCAAAGCAAGTACAAAAATAGCTATCAAAGGGTTAGCCAATAACAACACAACACATTCCAAACAGGGATGCAGTTTAGCATTTCTGAGTGAAACACACACACATCAACCCTGTGTCACACACACACACACACACACACACAATCACCAGGCCTCTGACAATTTAGCTTTTGAAAAGCTTGGTTGAATCTTCATGGGCATATTGAACCAGTGTTTCCAGCCATGTCTTTCTTCTAATAAACTTTTTATTGTAATACTTAGGCTATAGTTGAGGGGTAGAGTGCCTGAGATGCATTCCTCAGGTTGCATTTTCCTGCTCTGAATTCACAGGTAGGACTGAAAAAATATTCTCACAAACCACGAACAGCCAATCAATAAATCAGCCATACTGGGCTCCGTGAATGAGTAATCAAAGGTAGCTTCCTAAATTGTATCCACGATTTCACTACGAGTGACTTGGGCATCCATATATATATTCTTAAATAAATAAAATATTTATTTATTGAAAGTGTGGATTTTTTTAAAAAAAAATCAACACAAAAATATAGGTAACTAAAAAAAATATTGCTAGTTTCATCCATCCCTGCGGAAATGACCTTAACATGCAAATTCCTCTTATTTGTTTTCTTTTCTCCAGTGGACTGTAGCCTGTGTTCAGAGAGTGCTACTGTGAGATTTGTTGGTTTTTTTTTTTTTTTTGCTTTCTTTTGTCACAGACATTTCAAAGCGTAGAAGTGAATCCTCCCATTGCAACACCATACAGAGGTCACTTTTGATTTGTATAAAAAGGAATCTTGTGTTTCTGCACAAGAAACTCATGTTTATTCCAAAGGGGCCCTCCCACAAGTGACTGAACAAAGTAAGTCCAAAACAGACCCAAATAATGCATCCCTTATGCATGGGCAGGTATATCTGGCATACACAGGATGAACAGGTGAATATGAAGCTCTTTTAGCAGGTTTCTTATCTCCCTGTTCTACCTAGTATATAACACTGTTAACCAGACACTGAATTATAAAGTTTCCTGCCAAAAAAGCTTTGCCGAGTGATGGGTTTAATTTTTCTTGAAAAATTAGCCCAGGGCTATTTTGAAAAGTACAATACTGTTGTGGTTACAAAGTGATTCATTTGTTTTCACATGTATGCTGGCAGAATCTAAACCAAGCTCATTCTCTATCCCCACCCTGGAAAACACTGTGTGCTGGATTTCTGGAAGACCAGAAGATCTGATATTCAGTAAGAAGAAGAAGCTCTCAACTCTTAGCATTAAAAATTCATTTGGCTAGAGGATTTGTTTGGATCATGCTGATTGACAATGGCGTAAATGCCCAGAGCTGGCATGAAAGTGTTACATATGGTGTGGAATAAGATAATTTTAGGATTGGTTACTGTTTTGATTGAGTCATTTGAAGGACTGATTGCATCTCTTCTTCTTCCTCACTTATTTAGAGGTAAAAAATTTCCTCCTCCTCTTCCTCCTCCTCCTCCTCCTCCTCCTCCCACTGATTTGTTCTGGGCACTGAGGTCTCAAGTCTACCTGACATTGCTGATTCCTGGAATGGAAGAATCTATCTTCTTCGAAACCTAAACAGCAATTCATTCAGCCTTGTCCACTGGTATACTGACCAGCAACAAATCCCCAAGGAGACAGACATCTCCTTGATCTTCTGTACTGCAAGTCTTCTAACACCAAGCAATGGAAGGAGGTTTTGGATAAAGGATAAATTATCAATAAGTTCATGATTACAGATATTATCCCATAACCATGCAGAAATTGTATGTCAAGGTAATGATTTAACAGCTAATCAGCTTATGTAATGTAAGGTGTAAGATGTAATGATAGGAATGACTCAGCAGGGTCTGTGTCTCTTTAAGAGCCTTTGTATAAAGTGAAGGCTCTGCTGATGTGTTCTCTCTCTTCCATTTCCTGCTGTAATTGTGGTTTTTTGGATCCTGCTGTATTAGCACATGTATGTTGTTCCTGATGTATGATATTGTAGATAGTGTAAGATAAACCACCATTTAATATAGACCACTGTCTACTGTATTTACTTCTGGGTTATCTCACTCAATAAGACTGTGCACGCTCTGACATTGTATATCTTTAATATATGTATTTCTTTAGTAACCAGTAATTTAATAATTTCCCCTTAGGCACGATCTGGCTTGCATATATCGAGTAAAAGATCCATGGGAAATATAATCTTTGCTTCCTTGACAAAGTTTATCCCAAGCATTATTCACATATTACAAATACATTTATTCATGACTAGCGATGATAAGCGTTAACTTAACATTGTCCCTGATGTTCACAGTCACACATCGCATATGGAGATTTGCATTGAGGATGTCTTTCCATTAAAACTGTATGCACAATAGCTTCTATGCGGCCTCAGAGCTTGATCACCATGGTGAACACAACTCCTCTTTGTGACACCTGACTAGATTCACAGTAGTTCCCATATTCTGCCTTTCACATAAAGATGCTGGCAAACAGCACATCATTTTGGGCATTGTATTGTCTAGATGATTCCTTCTTGCCTGGATCATTAATATTTATTTATTTATACATTTATAGGCTCCCTGACTCCATCACAAGCCGAGGGACAATCATCTGCTTGCTTTACGACAGTTAAATGGTAGATCATTCTTTATTCAACCCAAGTGCAAACTGTTTCCATAAAACATGCAACTGTGATAAAAAAGTGTTTCTTTTCCTTTAAAAAAAAATCATCCCAGTGCTTTGCTATCTTATGTTGCCACAGGGCTCAATAATCTATAGCTCATGTAATAATTTCATTTAGCAGCACAATAAAAGTCAAATTAGTTTCTGGGAGACGGTTATGTATGGTAATCTGGATTACTGCAGTCTCCAACAGACCATATTAGCATTGTAATGTTATTTCTGCCCTTGGGATTCTGGCAGTGGGTCTCTCTCTCTCTCTCTCTCTCTCTCTCTCTCTCTCTCTCTCTCTCTCTCTCTCTCTCTCTCTCTCTCTCTCTCTCTCTCTCTCTCTCTCTTTCTCTTCCTCTCTTCCTCGTTTATATTTATTGGATCTTTATGAAAATGGAGTCTTTAAATTCCATGATAAATGGACCCGTATATATTTAAAGTAATGTGCAGTAATAATGGCCATAACGTCTGAAATATCATGTCCCTTCCTTAAAGAGGACTTCTACTGTGATTTGAAGCATTCCTGTAGGGTTTCTTTTATTTAGCTGGAGAAGAAACCTGACATTTAGAAGCAGAATTAAAAGCCCAATAGCAAGATGCTGTGATCTTGTAGCCTCTTATATCACTGTCTTTAAAGCCAGCATAATTTTGCTTCTTTTGGCTTTTTTTCACTAGCTTTTTTTTTCTTGGGAAGAACCCGAAATGAACCTTATTCTTCATTGTCAGAGAAAAGATCTGGAGACATTTCCAAGAAACACTGGCTGGGTTCCTAGGACCATAAATGAAAGCAAACAGCTAAGAGATTGTGCTACTTAAGACTTGTAAAGAAGAAGTGAAAGAGCCTTTTTGAAACAGTCAGGGCTCTGTTGATGGGTAGTTGTGATTCTGGAATTCTCTCCCAAATCCACCTGAAGAATTAGAAAATCTTCCACCCATCACATCCTAACTCTGGCTAAAACTAGATACAGGTAGTCTTGGACTTATGGCCACAATTGAGTCCAAAATTTATGCTAAGTGAGACAGTTGTTAAACAAGTTTTGCCCCATTTTATGACCTTTCTTGCCAGATTTGTTAAGTGAATCACTGCAGTTGTTAAGTTAGTAACACAGTTGTTACCTGAACCTGGCTTCCCCCATTGACTTTGCTTGTCAGAAGGTTGCAGAAGGGGACCACATGACCCCAGGCCACAGCAATGGTCACAAATATGAATCGGTTACCAAGCATCTGAATTTTGATCACATGACCATGGGGATGCTGCAACCATTGTAAGTATGAAAAATAGCAATAGCACTTAGACTTATATACTGCTCCACTGTGCTTTACAGCCCTCTCTAAGCGGTTTACAGAGTCAGCCTATGCCCCCCCCCAACAATCTGGTTCCTCATTTTACTGACCGCGGAAGGATGGAAGGCTGAGTCAACCTTGAGCTGGTGAGAATTGAACTGCTGAACTGCTGGCAGCTGGCAGTCAGCAAAAGTAGCTTGCAGTACTGCATTCTAACCACTGCACCACCACAGATCACAGCCGTAAGTCACTTTTTTTCAGTGCAATTGAATCTTTGGGGTCACTAAATGAATTGTTGTAAATTAGGTCCACCTGTATGTTAATAAAAATACATTTTGCAGACGTCAGGATATGTTTGAACCATCTTGAGCTCTTCCCCTCTGAAGACATTTCAGCAGAATTTCTTCCCAAAATTCCCCATCCCATAGAATTATTAGATGTGCTCTGTTGCATTTAATGGCTGCAGCAAATTTCTTGCTCTGAAAAGAAATTAAAAACAGCTGGCAATACATCCAGTATTGAAATGTTTAGTGAGCAATACACTTTGATCTCTGGATCAAAGAAAAGTACCTTTGAGGAAATAAGACAGAAAATACTTAAGCTAGTTCTTTCCATAATTCCGTCCCAAAATAAGAAGCTAAGGCAATGCCTCTATGGACATCTATTGATCAATATTTTAATCCATCACATCACTTACTCATCTAAATATCACTTGTAACTCAGAATGCTCAGGGGGAAATAGATTAGAAGAAACGTTTAAATATTTGCAAGATAACTAGAATGGTAATTTTAGAATCTTTTCTCCTTTCAGTCATATATAACACAAACACTGTGATTTCATTTCTGCATTCTCTGCTTCTTTTCTAGTCTAATTAAATCTCATGCTCTTTCATAGCTTTGTTTAAGAGACATGAAATCTCAGAGATTTCAAGTATTTTTTTTTTTATTGAAAGTTTTATAAATTTTACAAAAAAGGAAAAATAATACAAAACAAGAGGCAACATATACAGAAAAATAAAACTAAACAATACATATATTAAATAAAAAAAAAACCCCATCCCCCAGCCCTCCCAAAAAAAAAAACAAAAAAAAAAACAAAAACCCTCCCTTCCCCCCCCCCTGAGCTTCCCAGAGCAGAATATAGGCTTAAAAAATAAAAATAAAAATTAAATTAAAAACTTTATATTTATATATATAAAAAAATTATCTATAATATATATGAAAATAGAACTTATGAAAAAACTATATAATATTTTTGTATACCCAATCTAAATTGTATAAATTTTATCCATTTATCCCAAACAGCAAAAAACTTCTCTTGCGTTTGTTGCTTTAAGAAAGCCGAAATCTTTGCCATTTCTGCCAGATACGCTACTTTAAGAAACCATTCCTGCAATGTAGGCAAAGATTCCTTCTTCCAGTATTGTCCTACTAACAGCCTAGCGGCTGTGATCAAGTTTAACATCAATACAACCTCCTTTGTATCACAATCTGTAACCATACCTAACAAAAATAATTGCGGAGTAAATTTTACCCTCCTTCTAAAAATTCTCTGGATATTCCACCATATTTTAATCCAAAATGCTTTTATCTCTCTGCATGACCACCAAATATTATAATAGGAAGCCTCCTTATAACCACATCTCCAACATTTGGGTTGCACGTCAGGATACATATAAGACATTTTTTGTGGATCAAGGTGCCATCTATAAAACATTTTATAAAAATTCTCCCTTAAGTTCTGTGCTTGAGTAAATTTGACATTTCTCACCCAAATAGTTTCCCAGGTGTCCAATGAAACTGGCTCACAAAAATTCTGCGCCCATCTAATCATACAATCTTTAATTAGTTCCGTTTCTGAGTCCAATTCAACTAAAACCCCATAAATTCTCTTAATGTGGGTTTTTCTTTGATCCTTCAGTTGCTTAATAAGATTTTCATCTTCTCTAAGAAAACCCACCTTACAATCCATCTTCCATCTATCTAGTAGTTGCCTATATTGGAACCAAGAATAAGTAAAATTTTCTTGTGCTAATTCTTCCCGTGATTTTAATTGCCAGTTTTGTCCATCCCATTTAAGTAACTGTCTATAAGACACCATATCCATTTTAACCCCTCTTTTTAGTCCTTCTATCGCATGCCAAGGTATAGCCCATAATGGTACTTTAAAATCAGAGATTTCAAGTATTTTGTTACTCAGTGATTACTATTGGTTCTGACCAAGTTAGAAAGCTGTATCTTTTGCACAACCATTTTAGGGATTGAAGACGTTGCTCCAAGGAAACCCAAATAGTTATTAGTTTTGCTAGTTATTTAAGACTAACTAAACCCAAGCTCTGGGCAACTGAGTGGGGTCTGTGATGATTCATTGCGCCCAACACACCATGACCTACTCGCCAAGGCCAACTTGCCATGGCCAACTCACTGTGGGACAACTCACCACAGGGCACCTACAACGTTGTGGGGCAGAATGAAGTGTGAATGGCGAAAATAAAAATGATTTTTTTATTTATTTAAATAACTAAATAGAATTGTTAAATTGTCCTGCAGTGAGTTGTCCCCTTGTGAGTTGGCTGTGGTGAGTTGTCCCATTCTCCCTGTTCGTGCCCCAACTCTGGCCCAACTAGCAGTTCAAAAGCATGCAGATGAGAGTAGACTAATAGGTACCATGCTGGCCACATGAGCAGAGAAATTATCTTTGGACAATGCTGGCTCCTTTGGCCAAAGAAACAGAGATGAGCATTGTGCCTTATCATTGGATCTGACCAGTGGTGGGATTCAAATATGTGAACAACCGGTTCTCTGTGTGGATGCCGCTTCCGGAAGTCCATTCTGGGCCCAGGCAATAAAAAATTAGCTACCGATTCTGCCAAAGTGGTGCGAACTGGCTGAATCCCACCACTGGGACTGACTGACCTGTAGTATACATCTTATGCAGAGTTTGATGACACCTTTAGTTACAGTATGTCAGAGATATAATAAATGCACTGCTTTGAAGCCAGGCTGAATACACTCTTAATTCTAATTCATGCAATTAATTTAATCTTAGTAACTGTTGGTCTTATTGACATCTAAGTAGGAAAATGTTTTTGTTGACTAGTTTAATTTATTCTTTCCAAAAGAGAAGCCGATACTCTCTGTTGATACATTCTACAATCTAATTGAAGGCAGCTTATCTGCAACATCACTGCATATGTTAGTTTGGTGTATGTACAAAGCTTTTCAGATGGGAACACATTCCATTGTGTTATTCTTTGCTGGAAATTGATTGCAATATTCAAAAAGCATTGTATAGGATTTTTCTGAAAAGATAACCATTCGCTCCATTAAGTATTGAGCAGGAGGTTCTTTTTCAGATGCAGAGAATTTTATTTTGTTGTTCCAAAAAAAGTAGCAAAGGTTAAATGGGTGGCAAAGAAGTTTTACCCATCATAAATGTTAGGTAAAAATTTTATGAAAATGTTTTTATAATATACGTTTGAAATATTCACTTTAAACATTTTGCTGCATAGTAGCTCCACACTCCCTTTATCTTATTTTTCTTCATTTTAAGAAATATCTGTTTACAACTGTTTCTAGTCCTCCTTTTTGCTTTCCTTCCTGATACTCTGGTTTGATTTATTTTCTTCCCAAGTTTCCAGCCAAACAGGGCCCATGCCTTTGATGCAATGATGACCAAGATATCCTATAGCCCAGTGATGGCGAAACTTTTAGAGACCGAGTGCCCAAACTGCAACCCAAAACCTACTTATGCATCGTCGGGTGCCGGGTGGGTGTGGCCCATTGGGTAGGTGTGGCCCATTGGGTGGGTGTGGCCCATTGGGTGGGCATGGCTGCGGTGGTAACGGCAGACTGGGTGGGACTAAAAAGTTCAAGAAATCAATTCCAACTTTGCAAAATCTTTTTTTCCCCGTGAAAAGTTGAAATTGACTGATTGATTGAACCTTTTTTTTTTACATGGCGGCGGAGGCCTAAAGCGAAAAGGTTTTATAAAACCCAGCTGAAGGTCTAGGACAGGGGCGATGCCGCGCGTGCCCACAGAGAGGGCTCTGAGTGCCACCTCTGGCACCCGTGCCATAGGTTTGCCACCACTGCTATAGCCAATCAATGTCATTGAAAACAAAGCCCATCTCCCCCCCCCCTTCTGAATGGACTAATCCCTGATGGGCTGTGCCAATTTCAAAGGGAGAAGAATCACTCATGGGGGAAAAAATACCCCCTCCCATTTTAGATTAGCCCTAACAATAAATGCCCTCTCGTTTTGATTTCTTCCTGAACTCTTGAATGCTATCTTTCTGCTTCCATTTCAGAGGGTTCATTGGTCCTATCAATCTTCCCTGCCCGTCTGCTCTTTAAGAAATCCATTGTTGCCTTGTGCTCTATATCCAAAATTGGTCCCTGGTGAGGTGTGTGTGTGTGTGTGTGTGTGTGTGGAAGATGGTGAGAAGAGGAGGGGGGGCATTAGCTGAGTAAATCACAGCCCAAAGAGCGTGATATTTAACAGTTTGGGCTGGCAGCCATAAAGGGCAAACTTGCAGGTGTCTCTGAGTGCTTTCAGAGCGCACAGGGGTGCCTCCGTTACAGGCTGCCCTCTGCAAAGGACAATGGTGTGAGGTGATCAGCGGGTCACCTTCTCACATCTCCTCTTGATGGATTGTAGAAACTCTCTCTTGTACTGATCTTAGCTACATCCTTGCTGCCCAGGGTTTCTGGCAAAGCCTTTTCTTTTGTCAATAATGGAATTTCATTTCCAGCTTAGTATCTTTTTCATAAGAGCTGCACAAAGTCCCTCTTGATCGATACCACCTCCCCACACTGGCTGAAAGATGGCATTAGGTTCCTTTCTCCTAACATATTTGTTTATTTGTTTGTTTGTTTTCGGAAGACAGACAGATGCTTCGCCCTTCTTTTTTTTTTTAAGGATGTCAGAGCCAGTGATCCCTCTCTAGAGAGGGATAGACATTTGTTTTCTTACTGACTTTGAATTTAGCTTATGTCTTTCTTTGGCCAATTAGGCATTTTTAAATAAGTTCTTATGTTTTTCACACTTTTAACAACCTGGCTCATCTGCACTAATCAAATTGAAGAATGAGAGAGATTCCTAGTATGGAATGGGCCCTTTAAAGCCTGTTTCTTATGTAGAATTGAAGATTTGGAGCCTATTATTTAAAAAAAAAATATGGTAATCATGATTCAGACCATAAACGTGTAGACTTCTAATTGTCAAGTGTCCTGGGAAATCAGGAGATTCAGGCAGTTCAAACAAGTATAAAAATTTATTGCAAGCTTAAGCTCGCTACAAGAACCTGACCAACTAACAGTCAAGGGAAATGCACGGGAGATAAGAAAGGCATTCAAGGTGGTATAGACTTAGATCTCTTGTGGGCATACAAGGACTCGTGACCTATGACATGTTTGACCCCTCCCTTGGGCTCAGCCTGGTCATTTCATACACTAATCCTGCTTATGAAAAAATCTTTACATTTGAGCAAGGGTTTATCAAATAAATCAAAATGCTATCACCTTTTATATCAGTAATGCTAGCTCTAGGTACTGTAGGTCTGTCAGGTTATGATTTTAATCATTCTTCCTTTCTATTTTTTTCCAGCCTTAATGCTGTTCCATTTCTAAATAATCTGTACGCTTTTCTCCTGAAGCCTACATTCTTCGTGCCAATTCCTTAATTAGCAAATGTTTTTTGAGAATTTTTTTTCTGGAATATAATCCATTCTAGGTGAATTTCACAGGTTTTCATGTATCATTCCATCTGCCCATGTTGTGCATGTGGTTGCAGGAATCCATTTTTAATGAAAAACAATAATGGCTGAAAACATGCATGTGTTGTCTTTCAAAACTTTCCTTGGTGTCAGTTTCAGTTGCTGTTTGGATATTTCAAAACAGCTTCAGATTTTGAAAGAAGAACCTGAAAGATTTACTCAGCCTGCTAAAGAAGAAATTGCAAACTTTGGTTTGATCCCTCTCTTTTTTCTCCCCACTCCAAAGACCCAGAAAACTCAGATTAATATAACTAACTGAAGTAATAGAGAGCTCCTGAATATTTTATAGGCCTAAGGAAGGTAAACCATTATGCATGTCCCTCAACGTGCTTTATTCACAGCTATTTTCAGCTAATTGCTGCAGGACCTTAGAGAACCAAAGTCTGTCATTTGAGAAAAAGGCAAGATAAAAATTTCCTTAGAAATGTACACAAATCTGAGTATTCTGCCTCACCAGAAAATGAGAGGTGAGGGTCCATTTTTCATCCTTTAATGTTTATTTTAATGGAAAAAGTGTCATTACAAAACAAATGTTGGGGTGAAGGTGGAAAATAATATTTCAGAGAACAAGATGCTTATGTTCCAATTATTAGGTTTTTTCCCCCTGAATTGAGGGTTTAGTACTCCCACTTGGCATAATGATAAATACTATGTTATGCTCACCCTGGCCATTTATTTATTTTAACATTTATATGTTACTGACTCCCATTAGTCTCTCTGAGTTGCTCTCAAATATTCATACGAAGTAAAATTATTCAAACTTAGCAGAAAACCTCTTTTTTTAAAATAAAATAAAATAAAAACCAAGTAAAAGACAAATTAAAAAAAAAAACATTTTAAGCCTCTTCCAATAATAAAACAAGGAGGAGGCAGTTTATTTTATTGTCTAGACCCTTCCATGGAATCACATTAGCTGTTGATGTGAACTGGCGGGACTCGCAAAATGGACCCCATTGAAAATTTAAGAGGGTAGAGTAGACTACATAGACATGGATGGTTCTGTCAATAAATTTTACAGATAGTTTACAGACTTACAACAGTTCATTTAATGACTGTTCAAAGTTGCAACGGCACTGTTACAATGACCGTTTTTCACACTTACGACAATTGCAGCGTCCCTGTGGTCATGTGATAAAAATTCAGATGCTTGGCAACTGACTCATACTTAAGACGATCGTAGTGTCCCCTGGGGAGTGTCATGTGATCCCCTTTTGTGACCTTCTGACAAGCAAAGTTAATGGGGAAGCCAGATTTGTTTAACAACTGTGTTACTAACAAGTGCAGTGATTCACTTAACAACTATGGCAAGAAAAGTTGTAAAATGGGACAAAACTCACTTAACAAATGTCTCACTTAGCAACTTTGGGCTCAGTTGTGATCGTAAGCCAAGGACTACCTGTGCAAACCTTTGTATGCCATGGATGTCAGATTTCACACCAGGCATGGAACTGAGTCCTCCCTTCTGTAACTAACCAGCAGGAGAAGTTATTACGGAACAGGAAAATTAGATAGGAAAAAGTTACATATATACAGAGAACATAAGAATCATCCATCAGACCTACAGTATATCAGTTAGCCCCAGGGTTTAAATTCTAGGCCTTTTCCTTTTATCTTTTTAAGTCATTCTTTTCCCTGAGATATCTATTTAATATTTAGGTAAC
The DNA here is from genome assembly GCF_016545835.1 of Crotalus tigris. Taxonomy (NCBI): domain Eukaryota; kingdom Metazoa; phylum Chordata; class Lepidosauria; order Squamata; family Viperidae; genus Crotalus; species Crotalus tigris. The sequence continues at coordinate 1,556,773 of NW_024097215.1, read as the reverse complement.
GATGTTGAACAGCACTGGTTCCAATCTTGCTGGCTTTCTCCTGTGTAACTTCCTTTATATATCTAAAGAATGGCCATCCTAAATCCTTGGGATTTTTTTCCCCCCAAGTTTTTCAATCTATTTTTTTTTAGGACTTAGTTTCCATTTCTTTTACCTTCTTGACCTTCTCTGAACCAATTCCAATTAGTTTGAGTCAGTGTAATGTTCCCAACTGAAGAAGGCACTTGAGCTTAGATTAGAACCTACTACAGTGGTGATGAACCTATGGCACGGGTGCCAGAGGCGGCACTCAGAGCCCTCTCTGTGGTCACATGTGCCGTCACCCCAGTCCTAGCCCTTCAGCTGGGTTTTATAAAACCTTTTCGCTTTAGGCCTCCACTGCCGTCTGCAAAAAAAAAAAAAAAAAGGTTCAATCAATCAATTTTAACTTCTCACAGGAAAAAAAAGATCGTTGGAATTGATTGATTGAACTTTTTAGTCCCACCCAGTCTGCCGTTACCACCGCAGCCACACCCACTCAATGGGCCACACCCATCCAGCACCTGATGATGCATAAGTGGGTTTTGCGTTGCAGTTTGGGTACTTGGACTCTAAAAGGTTCGCCATCACTGACCTACTAGATATACTTCCTATGTATTAGTTGAAATTTTGCTTTCAAAATATTGCATTACTTCCACTAAGGTTTTTTTTTTATTTTACAAAAGTACTTCAATTAATCTAAAATGATATTTCCATTTTTTGGTAGCTACATTATGCCGTTGGCTTATATTCAACCAATGATCAGCTACCGTTAATGTCATACGTATTACTGTCAAACCAGGAAATCATCACCCTATACTTGTGCATTTGATTTGTGTTCCCTAGCTGAAAAATCAATAGAAGGGACTATTAAACTATTTAGTCCAACCCTTTGCTCAGTGAAGAATCCCAGATTAAAGCATCCCTTTCAGATGTCTATGCAACCTCTGCTTGAATAAGGAAGCTTGATAAACAAAGCTGTAATTTGTACTTATTTAATTCTGTTCCAGATTTGTGTTGTTTTGTGATTTGTAATCAATGCAATTATTCTTTTAAACCCATACATTGACAAAGTGTGCAGTGGTGGTTTCCAAGATTTTTTTGTTTGTTTGTTTGCACGTACAGATATGGGTATATTGAGAAAATTTTATACAGACAAAACGATATATGTATTTATCAAAATAATACACAGAAGAGGCACATAGACTATGCATTATGTTGAGGAAAATGGCTTGTCAAAGGAAAAGGTTCCCATAAAAATACCTATATTGTCAAACATATATTTTTTTTATGATAAATCATATTAAATCCAAAAGTAGAAGTAGATCCATCAGAATCAAAAATTTAAAACACAGTAAATTGAAGGAACAACATTGGACAGAATGATGGTCCTTAATAAAAAGCCTTCTCTTTTTTTCAGTTTGAAGGTGGAAAGACTAAGATTTGCACAATGTACTCATCACAAGTCCCTTTGGAAAGTCACAATTCATGAAGTATGAAAATATAGACATTATGGCTGTGTTATTTATGAAATGTTCATGCATCCTTGACATTGGCTGTGGTTTTCTTCCTTGCTATGCTCACTCAATAAACCGGAGTAAGAATCAGCAAAAGAATAAAATAGAAAGCCAGCTGATTCAGAAATTTTTCAGGGAAGGTCTTTAAAAACAACAACAACAACAAAAACTGGATAATTCCATAGATGTGGATAAGAGAAAGATGCAGCTCTTTTGCTTAATGAAGTGGCTGTGACTGGAGACATTCATTTTGAATCTGCCCTAAAAGAAAGATGTGTAGAAAAGTATACTACTCTCTATCTTCAGTTAAAAGACCACTTTATACTTTTCTTTTTTCTCTCTTCCCAATAGTCACATTAACAACTGTAAATGACCTTTCATCCTCTGAATACCACAGAGAAGCAATACATTTTCATACCAGGCAGAAACTTTGAACCCCAAAGAATAGAGAACTATCTTTTGAAAAAACAAAATAAAGCAAAAACCCAGGTTTGTATTTCACTGCAGCCAGAGACATAAGGGGAAAAAAAAAAAAAGGCTGAGGAATAGAACCCAGTGGTTGCAAGTGCCCTTTGGAGAAATCTGTTTGACAAGAAATGTCTGCCAATGCTGTTCACTTTAGGCTGATCTGAAGTGGTTCAGTGGTTTTGCAATGCAATGCGCAGCTATGATTAACTTAAAAGGATGTGTTAGCTTTCAAACCTGAAAGGTGTAGGGGATGATAATGGTGTGAGCTTCTTAATATTAATAATGGTACCTAAGGATTCCCTTGACATTTGGAAATTTTGAATTTATTGGACTTGAACACTTTATGTTTACAGAAAAGTATCCTGCTTGGAACTGCCTGTATTCTCAGATGCTACCTTAATAATATTTTAGCTCCTTGGTTAGGACTTGAATTATTAACTTTCCACCAGTCTTAGACTATGAATTAATTGTAATTACTGTTGCTACTACTAGTATAACTACTACTACCTACCTGGGGATTGAGATTGTAACTGGTTCTTGTGTCAGTGCCTTGCCATTGCTGAACTACAAAATGCTGCTTTGGTTCAAGTGAATTTTGCTTCAAAAACAGCCACATATTGCTGCCTTGGGCTTCCTGGAGGATCTATGGTCCTACTGGAGGGTTATTTGTTTTATTCTGCTTCCTGGGACCTGAATTCCCATCATAGCAGTGGGTTAGCATTAGGCAAAGTGTCTAAATGTACAATTGGTAGTGTAGCAATTAATGCACCACAGGGGGTTTGGAAGGCATTGGTGGCTTGCTGCCGTGACACCTGGGAAGCTTTTGCAGGTTGATTTATGTGTATGTGAGGTTTTTTTTCCCACCTCCCTGTTGGACAGCTTCCCCTTAAAATGCCTCTGAGATTTATTTATTTTTTTGCAAAACAATGCACAAATGTTCGCAAATATGAAACACATGTCATATGGGAACAGGTAAACATTAGCACATTTTCTTTCTCTCTGTTGAAAGTGGGAAAGGATGTTTGCTTGAAGCATTGATCTGGAGAAGCCTGAGGGGATGGGATGAGGCAATCAGTTATTGGTCAACTTGAAATGATAATAAACCTGCATTAAGTGACCATCAGTTCTTTGTGGTCAGTTCTTGGTCAAGAAAGTAAAAAACCGATTGGCTGGTTATTCATTTTCAATGTTAGTATAAACATACAGCCATGGCTGTAAGTATCAATAGAATATTTGTAACTCAAGGATTGAACTGTCTGTTCCTTGGTGCTCTCTGAGCTTGGTGGTTTCCTTGCAGATGTTTCATTATCCAACTAGGTAACATCATCAGCACTAATGATGCTACTTAGCTGGATGATGAAACATCTGCAGGAAAACAACCAGCCCAGAGAGCACCAAGGATCCCTCAGTGGTATTTATTTATTTATTTATTTATTTATTTTCAAATATTTATATGCCGCCCAATCCCAAAGGACTCAGGGCGGCGTACAAAGTTAAAACAATGATAAAACAATAAAATAAAACAGTCATACCGCGAGTCCGATCATATCCCGCCCCCCCGGGGACATCAGCCCCAGGCCTGCCGGAACAGGAGAGTTTTAACGGCCTTCTTAAAGGCCGGCAGGGTGGGAGTAGTTCGAACCTCAGGGGGAAGTTGATTCCACCAGGTCGGAGCCACCACAGAAAAGGCCCTTCCCCGAGGGCCCGCCAGCCGACATTGTCTGGCCGACGGGACCTGAAGGAGGCCCAATCTATGGGACTTCACCGGTCAGAATAGATCCTCAGATAAACCAGGCTGTATTAATTTCATATATATTTTAAAATGGATTAAAAAGGACTGAGAGATGGAAGGGGGAATGGCCTGGTAGATCTCTTGAAAGATTCTAGTTCAGAGAAGACTATTCCAGTGCAATCCCGGATATGCTGACTCAGAATTAAACCTTGAAGAGTTACTTAAGTCTACTGGACATTTCTTCCATTTGAGCTTGCATTTGATTCCAGCTCAGTCTTTATGGGTGTTTCTAATTAATATGGCCAAATGCCAAAGTAGGGAGTGATCTTGATCATAACTTTAATGAAGAGCTAGGTTCCTACCATGCATACAAGGCAGAAACCTAAATTATCTGTGCACTTTCCAGATTGTTTGGTCTGCTGCCCAACTCTTTTGATTTGGATTTGAAACTAAGTAGAAGTAGTTTTTTCCTGGCTAATGTGTGAACAGAGATGCTCAGCTAATGACTGTTCAAGTATTGGTCAGTAATCAAGTGTCTCACCCTGCTCAATTTTAGGCCCAAAAAGTAATCCCTCTCCCCAGCTTCCACAGATGAAAAAGAAGTAAACTGAATTCATTTTCTAGCAGGCTGAATGTACATTTTGGGCCACTTATTACCCCTCCACCTTCTGTCCTATCGCCTTCTGTTATCTGTACTGTTATCTGATCTCAAGGAAATATAATCTGTGGCAAATCAAACTTCCCCTTTAATGTCTGCAATAGACCCAGATCTGGTAATACCTTCTGAAACCAAGCTGTTGAAATTATGATATACTCTGTTGGCCTTCCAAAGACTATGAAAAAGTGGAAACTCACTCAGCTTTGGTCTTTTCCAGGTCCTGCTACCTCTGTCGATTCTTTTCAAGTGACTAACAATCTAGGAAAAATTACAGGGTGATTTGAAAGGGTGAATTGACCCATTTCATGTTTGAAAATTGATACTAAAATATACGAGGCACAATTGTCAAATTCAGCAACTATGCCATAATTTATGGGGATCTGAATGGCTGGTTAGGTTGCCTGCTTTCTTACAGTTGCTGAATTTTAGCCACTTCTGGAATGGAATGGGACAACTTGCTGCAGCCAACTTGCTGAGTTGTCTGCAGCGAAGGCGAGCTGTCTGGAAGTTTCCACCCCTCCCATGCGTGGCGCTCCTGGGCAGGGAAAGTCCTCGACTTACTTCTGACCGGTTGGGTAGTCCTCGACTTACGACCGGCTGGGTAGTCCTCGACTTACGACCGGTTGGGTAGTCCTCGACTTACGGCTGGTTGGGGTCACAGCATTAAAAAGGTTGAGAACCACTGTTCTAGAATTTGCTTCCAAGTTCAGCTCTTCAGGAACCTCCCTAAATGTAATATCCAAAGCTGCTATTTTCTTTGTAGCTGCTGTCCTCCATCTCACTGTGAACCCATGAAAGATGGCCCAGGTAGTGCATTCTTTCTTTAACTCTCTCTTTATTGTGTGTCTCTCTTTCCCTTTCCCTGAGGTAAAGTGGTTGTTCTTGCCAGGGAAAATGTCTGCTTGAGGAGCGTAAGATTAACTGTTGTTCCGCAGCCTTGGTATATACATGGATTATCAAAGGAGCCTTCAGAATTAGATTCACTTGAGCAATAGCAGGACACAAAAGGACACCACCACCCTGCAACCAATCTGCCCCTGTTAGCTGCTTGTCTCAGAGCTTCTGGCAGCAAAACACTTGCTGTTCTGGTCTGTGAACAAAGAGGCCATTAATCTCTGCTCATCTCATGCAGACTTCTGGGTTGGTGGCTGGGATCCAGACTTTAGAAATGAAACCACTTTTTCCCCTAGTGGGAAGGTCTTTTAAGTTAAAGCTAAAGTGGACAGGGAGAGCAATAAATCTAGGGAGCAAAGAGTTCGGGTTAAGACTGGGCTGATTTTTTTTAGATGATGGTTTTCTGATAAATTTTTGGATGTTCCCCCTTCCTCCCCTAAAGCTTCTGAACTGTTGAAGAAGTTCAGTCCTGGAGAATATTCAAGGAAATGCTCTGCCTAATCAAACTGTCTAATTTGAGAATCCCTCTCTTTCTCTTCTCTCTTTCTCTCTCTCCTTTCCCTTTCCCCACATCTACCTACCTACCTACCTACCTACCTACCTACCTACCTACCTACCTACCTACCTATCTATCTATCTATCTATCTATCTATCTATCTATCTATCTATCTATCTAACATTTTTCATCCCCCATCTTGTTTCAAAGCAACTCTGGACACCTCACAACATAATATTTTTCCTCCGTAGCTGTGGAATTGATTTTAAAACTGTTTATTCATGGTTCATATTCTTTTCAGATTTTGTCTCTCAGGCTATTGTTTCCTTTATACACTATCTCAAACTAAATGTACATCGGAATTTATATTTAGCCGGTGTTCATTGGAAAGGTTTTGTTTGTAAGATTTGTATCTGTCTTTCTTCCATTGTCATCGAGCAAATTATAGGGGGATATCTACTGCTATTTTATCCACACAACAGCAACCTTGTGAAGTAAGCTGGAAATTTTTTCCTTCCGCTGGACAAGGTTGAGCAAACCATCCACTCAAACATTCTGTACAGATTAAGTAAAAAAGTTCTGGAAGCTGTCTCTGTCCAGCTCTGGTTTACGTATTTAGTTAAGCAATGAGTGTTGTGAATGTTATCCAAGATGTCTAATGTGGATTAATTTGGGAATAGTTGGACAAAATAAAAATACCTTAGTGGGAGAGGCAGCACCCTATTAATAAAACTAATTACAATTAATTTTTAGCCAATTATAGCTTTTAAAAAAGCCCTGGAAGCTATTTAAAATAAGCTGCTTCATATATTTCTGTATGCCATTGATAGAAAGGCGGATAGATTTAAAATGTTATTACAGCTTTAAAAGGAAAGATAAAAACAAACAGGAACTAATATTTAAAAGGAAAAAGCAGAAAGAAAAAAAGGAACAAACTCAAATGTGTAGAAAACAGGCAGAAGAAAAAAATAAAGTTATATCACGTAAAAACCAAATGCACAGGTATAGTATAGGTGGTACCTTGCTCAATTGTACCAACTGTCCACACTGTCAGGAAGTTTCTCCTTAATTCCAGGTTGTTTCTCTCTTTGATCAGTTTCCAACTATTGTTTCTCATCCTTCCCTCTGGTGCTTTGGTGAATAAAACGAGGATTAAGTCATTCATCAAATCCCTCATTTTATAATGTTAACTGTTGGAGATTAAAATGCAATTACAATGTCTCTGGAATAAAATGAATTGATTTTCCAACCTCAGTGGGCAACAATTAACCAGTGGAACAGCTTGCCCCCAGAAATTGTGGGAGCTCCATCACTGGAGATTTTTAAAAAGAGGCTAGACAGTCACTTGTCTGAGATGGTATAAGTTCTCCTGCTTGAGCAGGGGGCTGGACTAGAAGACCTCCAAGATCCATTCCAGATTCTATTCTATTCTATTCTATTCTATTCTATTCTATTCTATTCTATTCTATTCTATTCTATTCTATTCTATTCTATTCTATTCTATTCCCATTCCATGTTCTATTCTATTCTAATTTTTTTTTACAACAGCTTTAAGTGTAAATGTAAATTAACTTCTTACTCTGTAGTTACAACATTTATTTCTGTATCTCTAACTGGGCATGTTTTTAATTTATTTCCATTTTACTTCCACCCCTCTCTCCACAGGAACTCTGGGTATGTTTGCTTCTGAACCTGCAGCACTTCATGGGAAGTTTTCAAATACAGGAGGATAAGACTGACTTCTTCTTTGATTTGCCTGACAAAATGTGTGTGCAGAGGAGACACGTCCAGGAAATCAATGACCCAGGAAGACCAGCTAGGCAAGAAAAGGTGAAACTGTCTTTCTCCATTGATCCATGGAGCCATCAATGATTTTTTTTTTCTTTTTGCCCACAACTGAACAATAGACTCCAGGACTCAGGCAAGCATTGAAAAGAAAATGTACGGAAACTGCATGCTGAGTTTCTGTGACTGGATAGTCAAGCAAACTGGTAATGTGAGGTAGATCCCCAAAATCTAAGATTGATAGTGCATGATATAAGCCATCTATCTTGACTCCTGGATTCTCTGGTTTAAGATGGTGGTGAATATCTGTAGCTCAGGTATAGAATGAGGGTGAAGGTTCATTCTCCGAGCTTGTGGGTTGGTTTCTGAATGTTTCATTACCAGGCTAGGTAACATCTTCAGCAGAATTTAGGGGATGCCAGTGTTCCTGCTTTTAAGGGCCCATCCTGCTTTGGACCCACATTGCATACTTCAGACTTGGCATTTTTTAATTTCTTGAAATTTTATCACAGTTAATAAAGAAAAGGCAGTAAATCTATAGAAAACAAATATGCTTTGAAGCATTACAGTCTTGCTATGTTGCAACTCTAAAAGCTGCCTTATATTAGACTAAATTATTGTCTGTCTACTCCAGAATTGCCAGCTGGTAGGAGCTCTCTAGGATTTCAGCCAGGAGTAATGAAAAGCTACAATAGCTGAGTTGAAGGAGGAAAAACAAAAATAGCTGATCATGGTTAGATAATTTCAGACATGCAAATTGGGTCTTATTAGCTTCAGAGGAGAGTGCATTAGTTTTTTTCCCCTTTGTATAGCATGTTTGATGACTGGAGTAACCAAATCAAATAGGCATGGATGCATGCATATATTCTAAACCCCATACAAAAGAACTAGCCAAGATCATACCTAGCCATCTTTAGCATGGTATCAGAATGCAGCCTCTAGCTCTAGAACTAACCTGGTTAAGAGAATCATGCAGCCAAAGCCAATCCATTCCATCATTGTTAACAAACCCTGTGCAGATGGAGTTTGGTGACAGTAGCCTTCCAGAGTTTCTGAAGAGAGTTTTCTTAGCCTTGCCTAGAAGTAGTAAAGTTTGATCCTGCTTTACCACTGATCTATGCCCACATCATGCTTATCTCTGAATATTTGTGCATGTACTTTATAATGCATATCATTGTCTGTTGGGGGAAGTAACTGATGTTACTCCATAACTTTCAAAAGTTTCCAGTGACTGAGGTTGTCTTGAAAACAATGGCATGTCAAAGAACTATTCTCTACAATTATGAGATTACAGTTGCCTTAGTTAAGAAGCAATATGTATTCCTGAAATAAGGACTGCTGCAATTAAAAAGAAGTTATCCCTTTAAATGTTAGATTAACTCTAAGTGAAGGTGGTAGGAATATCGAATAAACAGTTATGAGGTTCTGGGATAATAGGAAATACCAAAATATCAGATAAGGTTGGAAAGACAGTCAAAGGAGAAAAAGCTTTGCTCCGGAATTTGCTGTTGCAATGTTTTAATGTTGTAAACTCTGGCTCCATGACCAAAGGTGATCTGAAGCCATGGATTCCCCCTCTGTAGACTAATTTGTTGACTAGATCTTCGACAGGATCAGTAACAGACCACTCATTGTCTCATTCACTCTTTGAAAAATGTTGGAGCCATTAAGCTTTAAGCCTCTACCATTCAACCATCATCAAGCTATAGCCAAGACACCACAGTGCTCTCTATATTAGAATCATAGGAATTTCTGGTCAATGAAATGAAAAGTATGCATATCGTGACACTCTCATTAAAATGTGAAGAGAATAACCTTTAGGGCAGCAGCTCAGTGGTTCGCTAAATAAGATTAATTAATAAAACACCTCCTGGAAATTTCTACATCATAAACAGCCACATTTGAGCACAGAATTCCTGCTCTCCTCGTTAAGCAGCAGCAAAAGGAAACATTGCCACTTGATGCCTTATCAGGAGCTGCATAAACATGAGCCAAAGGGATCCATTGGCCCAACATAGTGCCCGTCTCTTGTCAAACGAAAAAATGTGCAAATTTATAATGATGAAGAAGATGCAGTTATGTTGTGCAGGCTCTGGTTTCCCAAGGATTATTTCACTCAATCATATCAATTTTCTGTAAGTATTTTAATCAGCAGCTAATCCCTATCTCATCCCTGCTATTAGGTAATTAAATCAAGATGCTCTTCCTTTACTTGTTTTTATAATCCCAGCTGCCATGAAATGCAGGGAGGGGCTTTGCCAGTTGATATGGCAAAGGCACAAGTGTAAGTGTTAATTAAGACTTTCTAAATATTCATGGGGTGGCACTTTTACATACAGCAAGACCTTCCATTCACAAATGAGCCACAGAGTATAGTTTATCGGTTTTTCCACCGGGGATTACACGGTGGGAAATACAATGGAGGGTCAAGGGAAACAGAGTATAAACCATCCACAGACATTGCAACAAAAGGACAAACAAGAGAACAAATTTTTAAATGGCTGTAATTTCTCTTTCTCCCGGCTTTATATGTCTTGGCTTTGGGGATTTGCAGTTCACATATGGCCATCGTAGTATTCTTAAGCACTTCCATTTGATACTTAGATTCCTTCACATCCAGATGAGGAAATAACCATTAGATGGAAGATATTCAGAAGCCAAATTAAGTGAATCCATTCCAGATAGAAGTGGCTTTTTCCTTGACCAGTCATAGTTCTAGAAATAAGGAGAAATTTCCTGACAGTGAGGACAATTAACCAGTGGAACAGAAGTTGCCTTCAGAAGTTGTGAGAGCTCCATCACTGAAGGTTTTTAAGAAGAGATTGGGTAACCATTTGTCTGAAATGGTATAAGGTCTCCTGCTGGGGCAAGGGGCTGAACTAGAAGACTTCCAAGTTCCTTTTCAATTCTGTTATTCTGCTATTCTTATCAGCCCTCCCTCTCTTGCTGTACTCCAGAGCTGGGACTTCAGAAAGCAATCAGAAAATGACAAGAATGCAAAAATATAATGGTATGTGGGAATGGCCTTAGGAGACAGGAAGAAAAACTGCAGATTAAATAATGGTCAGATAAACCACAGTGGGGGCATGGCAAATATCTCAGAAGGGATCCTCCCTAGTTTTTTGAACTATAAAAATGATGGGGGAGAGTTGTACTTTCAGACTTGCAAGATTGAGCTGTTTCATCTGGGCATGCTTCCTCAATGGACTATCTCTGACAAAAAGTCTTCTAGAAATATCAGGAATGTGAGTTTCCTTAGACATCTTCACCCCCCCCCCCATGAACTATGGAGAGGAAATCAACCATCTTCCTTGATTTTCCACACTTCAATTAAAACTTAAGGAGGACATTAGGAAAGAGGTCTTTTTATTGACCTTGGGATTCGGATGTGTGCAATACTCAAGAAGGGTGAAAGAAAACACAAGAACATGTCAGCATTTGTACCTTAAGAATAATAATAAAGCAAGCTCTAAATCACCAAGAGAAATGTGAAAGAAATTTAGAACTATCTTGGCTAGAAAAACAGAACCATGTTTACAGAAGAAGAAAACTTCTGATTTGGAGACCAGATCATCTAGATTCTGTGAGACCTCAGCAATCATGTGGCTTAAGCCTGTCTGTCTTTCCAGAATTAAACTAGGAAAACTGAGATTGTTGTTGTTGTTACTTGTAAAGTCGTGTCTGACCCATCGCAACCCCATAGACAACGTTCCTCCAGGACTTCCTGTCCTCTACCCTCTTCTGGAGTCCATTTAAGTTCACACCTCCTGCTTCAGTGACTCCATCCATCCATCTCATTCTCTGTCGTCCCCTTCTTCTATTGCCCTCAATCTTTCCCAGCATTAGGCCCTTCTCCAGTGAGTCCTTCCTTCTCATTAGGTGGCCAAAGTACTTGAGTTTCAACTTCAGCATCTGGCCTTCTAAAGAGCAGTCGGGGTTGATCTCTTCAACACTGAGATAGCCACTGGATATCTAAGGAATTAATCATTTTTCTCCAAGATTAAATATCTGCTTTCTTCTAGATAAGATACTATATTATGCACCTGCTCTCTCTCTTTTTTTTACTCTCTCTAGCTCTGTGATAAACATTTCTGACTGTGAGAAAAATAGCATTGGAATACTTGTTGCATTTTCAACCTCTTTTCTGACAGTAGAGAGAGCCCATGCTAGACAATTGATTCCTGACAAGTTTGCTGTTTTGACCACTACAGGATGTTGACCTGATATTTACCATCCAATTTCCCTGGCACAAGGATGGAATCATGTTTCGTTGATTGTGTAAAACTGCAGGACTGCTTTGTAAGGTCAGAGTAACCTTTCTAATTTTAGATGTTTATGCTGGTCTGAGAAAATAAGCATAATCAATTTAATGGCTCTGAGATTTGGTGCGGATCAAAGGAGTAGCTTTGCCTCTGGATTTCAAATAAATGAAAAAGGACTGGAAAATAACTGCAATAAAACTACTTAGGTGAGAAGTATTAAATGCTCACCAGTTTTCTGAAAACCAGTCTTGCTGGAGAGTGTATTTGTCTTTTTTTCAATTTTGTTAAAAAGACATAATGTTGTGTGGACCATGGAAAAGAAAAAAATCTATGTCACTATTATGCATATAACGTTGTACAAGTTCATCAATTAGCAACAAATTAATGTTTTGTCAAATTGCTATTGCCATTTGAAATATTTTTTTTCTTTCTAAAGGTGGGACTAAGAGTTAGCTGATGTACAGATAATCCTTGACTTATAACCATTCTTTTAGTGACCATTTAAAGTTACAACTGTACTGTAAGAAGTGACTTATGACTATTTTTCACACGTATGACCATTCCAGCATCCCCTTGGTCAGCTGATCAAAATTCAGATGCTTGGCAAATGGCGCATATTTATGACGGTTGCCGTGTCCTAGGGTCACGTGATCCCCTTTTGTGACTTTAATAATAATAACAACAACAACAACAACAACAACAACAATAATAATAATAATAAAAGTGTTGGAAGGGACCTTGGAGATCTGGCAGGAAACCCTACACCATTTTGGACAAATGGCTATCCAGTCTCTTCTTAAAAACTTCCAGTGTTGGAGTGTTCTCAGCTTCTGGAGGCAGGTTGTTCCACTGATTAATTGTTCTAACTGTCAGGAAGTTTCTCCTTAGTTCTAGGTTGCTTCTCTCTTTGATCAGTTTCCATCCATTGCTTCTTGTCCTGCCTTCAGGTGCCTTGGAGAATAGCTTGACTCCCTCTTCTTTGTGGCAGCCCCTGAGATATTGGAACACTGCTATCATGTCACCCCTCGTCCTTCTCTTCGTTAAACTAGAAAATACCCAATTCCAGCAACCGTTCCTTATATGTTTTAGCCTCCAATCCCCTGATCATCTTTGTCGCTCTTCTCTGTACTCTTTCTAGAGTCTCAGCATCTTTTTTATATCATGGTGACCAAAACTGAATGCAGTATTCCAAGTGTGGCCTTATCAAGGCATTGTAAAGTGGTATTAATACTTCACGTGATCTTGATTCTATCCCTGTTAATGCAGCCCAGTACTGTGTTGGCTTTTTTGGCAGCTGCAGCACACTGCTGGCTCATATTTAAGTGATTGTCCACTAGGACTCCGAGATCCCTCTCACAGTTACTACTATTGAGCAAGGTACCCCCTATACTATACCTGTACATTTGGTTTTTCTTGCCTAAATATAGAACCTTACTTTTTTCACCATTGAATTTCATTTTGTTAGATAGCGCCCAGTGTTCAAGTCTGTCCAGATCCTCCTGTATCTTAAGGCTGTCTTCTGGAGTGTTGGCTATTCCTGCCAGTTTGGTGTCGTCTGCAAATTTGATGAGTTCCCCATCTATCCCCTCAACCAAATCGTTGATGAAAATGTTGAAGAGCACTGGGCCCAGAACAGAGCCCTGGGGCACCCCACTACACACTTCCCTCCATGTAGATGCAGTTCCATTGAGGACCACACACGGAAAGTCAGATTCATTTAACAGCCATGTCACCAATTTAACAGCTGCAGTGATTCACTTAAGAACTGTGGCAAAAAAAGATTGTAAAATGGGTCAAAGCTTAACAACTGTCTTGCTTAGCAACAGAAATTTTGGACTCAGCTGTAATTGTATGTTGAGGAGTATCTAGTTTTAAACCGGTAATTGATGTCTTCATCATGCTTTTCTTCCAGAGGTCATGTTTTCATTATAGTGAAATTAATTTGTCTGAGGGTTTTTTCGGGGGGGGGGGGAAATTAACTACAAGTTTTTAAGGGAGAGGTAAGGGAAACAGTCATGAAAGAAAAAAACAAGAGACTATAATAGGACTGGGGAATTCCAACTCTTTCCATCAAAAGAAGAAAAATAGAATTGGAGGATGATAGAATTTCTGAGTTTATCAGACGAAATCATGACTTCTGAACAAGTAAGTGAATATTGCTCCAAATTAGCGGGAGGACTCAAGATTCTCAGCTGTATGTTGCAAAGCTCAAGGGCTGCATTTTAGGATTTTGTATGTGTGTATGAGACAAAGGGTTCATCCTACCCATGAAGATCAGCTGTTCCATTCTCTGCAGCATTGCCTGGTCTGGCACTTTTGAAACCATAATCTTGCAGGAGTCTCTTGGATCTGATCCTGTTTCTTCTCCTTGACATGAAACTTATTTCATCTTTGTAGATTGCATAAGTGAACCCAGAGTATTTGGCTCATTGACAAGCTGTTAGTCTTTTCAGCCAAGTAGGGGAATGTTCCTATACAGTTTGCGTGAGTGTTAACAATTAAGCCAATTGACATCAGATACATGATACAGCAGACAGCATAGCCAAGGCAAGTCAGATATATGAACAGACATACTTCAGAACTGCATTTCCAGATGGTAAGACTCTTCATGTTTAACTGCCTCAGTGTTTAAACCTCAGCTTGTGCCATCAATCAGTGTCATCTCTTAAATATGTATTACTCCTAAAAAAAAATCATTGATTGTGTTATTCTGGATCACAGCTTGCATCTCAGTCTAGCAACCCTTTAAATATACTTCACTATACTTCACAGAACTGATAATTGTAATTTTCATATAATATGCTAGGGAACACCAATACAATCTATGAATTAAGCTATTATTATTATTATTATTATTATTATTATTATTATTATTATTATTATTATTGTTGTTGTTATTATTTACCCAACAATGTGAAATTGCAGCTGCCCGTTCTTTAGCTGGTGTTGGCCTTCCACTTCTTCCCAGGAACTTAGGATGTTGTAGAGAAGAGGTCCCCAACCCCCAGTCTGTAGACCAATACCGGTCTGTGGCATGCCAGCAACCGGTCTGCACAAACAAGGAAAAGCCCCATCTGTGGGATGCAGGCAGCACACAAAACACTGCACTCTCCGGTCCACGGAAAAAACTTTCCCCACGGAACTGGTCCCTGGTGCCCAAAAGGTTGGGGACCTCTGTTGTAGTGTATTGGTGTATAGCAGGGGTCTTCAAACTTGGCCCTTTTATGACTTGTGGACTTCAGCTCCCAGAATTCCTCAGCTAGGCATGCTGGCTGAGGAATTCTGGGAGTTGAAGTCCACAAGTCATCAAAGGGCCAAGTTTGAAGACCCCTGGTGTATAGCATATATGCAGAGCCAAGCTGTGTTGCCTTTTGTAATTGATTTTGTCAATGTGCAGAATTTCTAAGTGCCATCCAAGATTTCTTGGTCCGGCACCCCGTGGGCTGATTATTACTGGGACCACCATGACCAGTTTATGCCATAATCTTTCAACTGCAATTTTCAAGTCTTGATACTTTGCGATCTTCTCCAATGCTTTGATTTCTATTTTACTATTTCTCTGGTATTGGTACCTCAATTATCTACACTTCCCCCTCTTTCCCTTAATATGCAATTCTATAAAACAGGAATTGCTGCCTGTTGCAACTGATAACTTCCAAGGAAGTGCTGCATAGCTTCAGTTCATTTTAGATAAGCAATTGGCAAGGTGTTCTTAGATAGCAGTGTACTCCCTCCAACTTTGTATCCACCAGGCTTCTTACTTCCTTTTATGTTTTTTAAATATACTTTCAATAAGAAAAAGAAGAAGAAGAGATGCTTCAAAGCAAAGCACCAGTAACTAAGATCATATGTGCTTGTAAAATAATTCCACTTAATAAATGGGTATTTTGTGTCTTATTGTGACCATCAAGGATAGCCAGTCAGTCAAGAGGCAAATCTCTGATAACAACCATTTGTGAGAGCAGCCATCATTGTTTCTCCACATCTGAAATGTGCTTGCAGCCCAAACACAAGGTTGCCTACTTGTGTTTCAGATGATTTTGAGTAAATTGACTTAGAGCTGTTAACCCAAGATTTAAGTGGCTTGGATTTCCAAGAAAATGCATATCTAGACTTCCAACTTCAGCTTTGCAATATTGGGTCTCCTTTCCAGTTGTTCCACGGAGGCAGAAAAAGCTAATATCCCTTCAAAGATCATGCTGCTCTCTCTGAGATGAGATGCTGCAACTTTTTTTGCTCCTCCAAAGCCTACCTAGTTGCAACCGGGACACATACTGTACATTTTTACCACCATTTCGATTACACATTGCCTGATGTCTCATGAGCCCTTAACTTACAATACGGACGAATCCTTTCACTTTGATCAGTGACTGCAGCACACATGCATATTGCAAAAATACTGGACCTATGTACGTACATTATTTGGGATAGATCCAAAAGTGCTTATCCAAAAGGCAACTGGACTTTCTTGGGTTCTTTCCTTGAAAATGTTTTGCTTCTCATCCAAGAAGCTTCTTCGGTTCACCTTGTTCACTTCTTCAGAACTGAAGAAACTTCTCAGATGAGAAGTGAAACATTTTCAAAGGGAAACCCCCCCCCCCCAAGAAAGTCCAGTTGTCTTTTGGAAAAGCCCCTTTGGGACAATCATGACCTGGATGACTGAGAATCTCCATCGATATTGGGATAATGTTTGTACACCATACAAGCAGGCACTTCTCACACAGAAAGTCTCATCCCATCAATTGAGATGCTGCTCAAATCACGATTGAGTGTGAGAGGATGGAGAGTGGAGAGAAACCAGGCCCAAACCAGGGATAATCAACCAATTATATACATTAATTTATTATAACCAATATATGTATAAAAAGTATGACAAATTTCAAAATCAAATCACCTAAAGAACTAAAGTTGAGGAGAGTAAATCCACAAGCAAGAAACCAAGAATAGCTGTTTGGTAATCTTGAATATCTTGTTTAGTGCCCCTACAAATTCTGTATCCATTAGACAGATATAACTAGATGAAAAGAAAACCACCCCTTCTGCATTCTCTCTTCCCTCCCTCCCCTCCCCTCCCCTTCCCTTCTCTCTCTCTCTCTCTCTCCCTCTACACACACACACACACACACACACACACACACACACACACACACACATATCCCAGGGGAAAAAAGTCTATTGCAAATCATCTTTTGTTTTTCATTAACTTTAGTGGTTCAGCAGAGCATGTTCCACTTCATAATTACACCATTCCTTTAGTCACTGCTGGTTTAATATAGCTTCTTCAGTAGTGGTGAAGGGATATTAATGACCTTCCCAGTCTCTGAACAGCCAGTCTACACAGCAAGATCATCAGAATTACTGGGGGGGGGGGGGGGGAAGAAACAAAATGAAAAGCAATTCCATTGGATTGCTATCCCCTGCGTGTTGTCAATGTCCATCGGATTCTGAAAGATATGATTAGTGAATGAGCTAGAATGTTGATGTATTATCACTTCCCTTCATAGTATCCACTGGCAACCAAGAGAGTCTGTTTTTATTTAAAGTACCTGAAGAAACAACAGCAACAGTAGTAATATATGTATCTTCCACAGCTGGTAAATTAATGATGGCTGGCTTGGGGAAAATTAACTTTAACATAATCGTGGCCACTGAAATTGTTGAGTGATTAGTCAAAGCCATTTGGTTAATTTATGCACATGAAAGCCCGTTCCGACAACAAGTGCTATTAGAGAGCAAGTACTCTTGCTGTTGATATCAAGAGTCCGCAGCACTGAAGAAGAGAGCTCTAATTTAATCAAGAAAATTGCAAAATTAATTCAAATGCTCAGGTATAGGGTGGAGTGTCCCTGCCTTGGTAATAGTATATATAAAAAGGATTCTTAGAACTGTGGTCAATCACAAGATGATGGTAAATTAAACTGTATTACATGGTGCTGAAAAGATGAATAACAGACTTGGAAGGGACCTTGCAGGTCTTCTAATCCAACCCTTGCTTAAGGCAGGACCCTTATATCATCCCAGTCTCTACCTGAAAACCTCCAGTGATGGAACACCTACAACCTCTGGAGGCAAGCTGTTCCACTGATTAAATGGCCTTGCAATCAGGAAACGTCTTAGTTCTAGGTTGGATCCCTCCTTGATAAGTTTCCATCTGTTATTTCTTGTGCTGCCTTCAGTAATAGAAACACAGATTCCCAATTACAGAATGCAACAAGTTTCTAAACTCTGCATTGGTCACAGTTTGCCTTGAGTACTATGTCCAGTTTTGGATTCTACATTTCAAGAAAAAAAAACCCAACAAAACTGGAAAAAGTACACAGGAGGGCAAAACAGATGATTTAGAACCTAAAAGGTAACTTAGGGAATTATGTATATTTAGCTTTGAAGGAAACTTGCAGAATAGAAAAATATATTGCTTGATAATATTAGGTGTACCAAATTGTTACTAATGAAGGTAGGCGAAGATAATGTGGAGACTTATAGATTCTGTGGAGCTTTAGCCAAGGCCACTTGTTACTAAAAGCTATTAATGTACATAACCCATGACAACACTTCTTTCCTTCCTCATCTTTGTCCATAGATTGAATGAAAGCTGTAGTAATGATTAAGACTCTGAAAAGCCAGAAAACCTGTCAGATCTCCAAATTGCCTTCAAATCTTGTGCCTTAAATCCATTCAACGATTCAGTTGAAGGAGTCACTATTAAGGACTGCTTTAAAATGCTTCAGCTCAAGTCACTCTTTCAAAGTTTTGCATTGCGTTACTACAAAAATATCTCCAGTCTTATCTAATAGTAAATATACATTTTCTTTTTCTTTTCTTTTTTAAATACAACATTGGGCTCCTCCACCCTTTTAGAAATGCATTCATCTGTAAAGAGGCAAAATTGCAAGAAAGAACTCAAAGCTTCCATGTTTTGGACTATCTTGCTTCTGCTTATTGCTGAGGTAGCAACGCTATTCCTTTCATTTTAATCAGCCAGTCTCCTCTGAAAATTGCACACGAGAGACTGCGTCTCCCTTCATTCAACACATATGTAGGAAGTTGTGAGTCTGGGTTTGAAGATTTCCAGTGAGGTTTAATAATGTAGCAGGACATTTAATATATATTAATTAAATCAGCAGATGGTTAAAAGGAGAGAATAAGCGCAGAGAAAAATATAAGTGCTATGTAATTAAGGCAAACCTGTTGAAACAAAGGAAGTACAATTACTTTTTTTATTAACACATTAGACTTCCGTGCCATGCCAAGGAATTTAATTACTATCTAACTTGTAGGATATAGTTCAACACAGAAAGATGTATGAGTAAAAAAAAAATACAAAAAAATATAGAGGTGAATTTTGAAACAAGCTGGTATCCACACATAGTTTAGAGCAGTGTTTCCCAAACTTGACAATTTTAAGGCATGTGGACTTCAACTCCCAGAATTCCACAGTTGAAGTCCACATGCCTTAAAATTGTCAAGTTTGGGAAACACTGGTTTTAGAGGAACTGCTATCAATACCTCTTTTTTGATTATGATTAGGGAGCTGAAGTCCTATCCATTTATATATACATGTGATGCCAACACACAAACCAAAAGATCCCGTAGTCATAACCAGCACCTTGTCTTTTTTAATTCTTCATTGAAATACCCTGTTTCTATGAAAATGCTTGTCTCCTGTCCACTAAGTGATAAAAGCTTCACTTGTTGTTCCTTCATCATAAACTAGGGCTCCTTGGTGAGTTCTGAGCGGGGTTGTTTTCTTGCAGATGTTTCATTACTCAAACAAGGTAACAACATCAGAGAGCACTAAGGACCCCTCATTTGAACCTCGAGCTACAAATATTCTCCTTTATTGATCTATAAACTACCACTGAAAACTTTGCTTTGATTTCTGTGCATTGATTCAGTTTTAGGAACTTGTAGATATACAGGTAGAAAGCATAGAGGCATGATGGTTGCATCTAAATGTTGCTATAACTTACAATGCTATAACCTGTCAATTTAAACAATTACATTTGGAGGGCTCATAAGTATCTGCCTAGAGGAAAATGAACATGTTATGTTAAAAATAAGAGGAGACCTCCTGAACTACAGAAAGAAATTGTCTAGATTTCCACATCATTTCTTGAAAATGGCACCTAGCTGAAGAATTGGCTCTATTAGCTTATAAAAGCAGAGGCCTTGTTACATTCAATTGGACATAAATTTCCAAGAAATGACATTTAAAAGCAGGGGTTTGATAAGTCTACCTTTAATTCTCCCCTCCTTCTCGCCTGTCTTTCTGTAAAGAATAATGAAAAGCTGATTTGTTCAGCCTGTATTGCTGCTTTAGAAGTAGTTTGGTTGACATTTTTACTGCAATGGATGGGACCCCTGCCATGGTCATTAGCTCCAAAGGACTCCCCCCCCCCATTGAAAATAGCGTTTGCCAAGTCTCAGGAGCTTGGAGAAAAGAACACACTAAATAAATATATAACTGAAAAGAAAGAGAGAGATGCACAATGTTTGTGTAATTGCAAGGAGCTTTGTTTGCAAAGTACAAAAAGCACAGTCGTTCTGGATTTTTAAGACCTATGGCAGAGCTCTTATACATCAGGAAAAGCTATCGAGCAACTACACAAAATTATAACTTTATTTCAAAAATTGAAATACTTTAAGATTTGATGGTTGCAAATCCCAGTATAAAATTATCTGTTCTACACACACAAATAATCCATCTCAGTCTAATGCATGGTTTGAAACCAATATTGAGAAATGGTTCTTGGCAGTTTAGATATATTTGTGCTTATACTTATGTGTATTTGGAGAGAACATGCAATGATATGAAATAGAATTAGCAAGTTCCCAAATCATAGGTATGATTCCCAGGGCCATTGCAAAAATTGTCATTGAATTGTAATGCTTATGTGGCAGAAAGATGAAAATGTGCAACACACAAGGGGATTTCTGTCCCTCCATGGATAAGTGCAACTCAAAGCCCATTGCAGAAACAAAGTGATACTATTGATACAAATGAACTTAATAAAGTAAAACTGTTAAAAAAGAAACAGATTCTCCTACTATTTAAAAAAAACAAAACATATGATTGATAAGAATAAAACAGATATTTCTTTTTAAAGAAAACTTTAACAGATTAAGCTTTTCCTACATTTGTATAAACAGTGAAATGGATCTAGTTCATTTAGAAGAGTTCCACTGAAATAAATGGGAAATTCATTTTCTCATTGATTTGAATCAGTCTGCATCAGATGAAATTAATTAATTAATGTCTATGCTGCTCATCTCACAAACAGCAGTTTGGGCAGCAGTTGTTTATAACCAACCCAGCCTTCAAAAAGATTCTATCTATAGATGGTACATGGATTTTTATCGCAGAACTTAAAAGGTAATGATCATACTTTTTGTATCATTTAAACATTTCAAAGAATGTTGGCTCTTGTGAAGTGTTGGGCTTTGTTGTTTAGTGACTGTGGACTCTTGACAACAGATTTGCTGACATTTCAGTGGCAACTGTGGCTGGCATTTTCAGTGGAAAAGTGGTCTTGTTATGCAGACCACAGGCAACTGATGTGGAACTGACTGGACTATAATCTGACTTTTGATTGGGTTTTCACTAAGCTAGTTTCCAATTGGTGCCCTGTGGTCACAAACCTGCATCAATTGGAAACCAGCTCAGCTACAGACCAATCGGAAACCAGTGAATCATCAGGAAATTTGTTGTCTGGACCATGGAGATCAAACTCTGAAGCCCAGCAGCGCCCAACAGATACTGGCTAGGAACGCTTACACCAGTAATTAGAGTAGAGTAGAGTAGAATAGAGTAGAGTAGAGTAGAGTAGAGTAGAGTAGAATAGGATAGGATAGGATAGGATAGAATAGAATAGAATAGAATAGAATAGAATAGAGCAGAATAGAGCAGAATAGAGCAGAATAGAGCAGAATAGAGCAGAATAGAGCTGGAGGTCTTCTAGTCCAGCCCCTTGCTCAAGCAGGAGAACCTATACCATCTTACACAGGTAAATGTCTAGTCTCTTCTTAAAAATTTCCAGTGATGGAGTGCCCATGATTTTTGGGGTAAGCTGTTCCACTGGTTGATTGTCCTCACTGTCAGGAAGTTTCTCCTTAATTCCAGGTTGCTTCTCTGATCAATTTCCAACCATTGTTTCTCGCCTTTCCCTCTGGTGCTTTGGTGAACAACCTGGCCCCTCTACCTTGTGGCAGCCCCTAAGATACTGGAATACTGCTATCATATCTCCCCTATTTCTTCTTTTCTTTAAACTAGCCAAACCCAAGTCCTATAGCCGTTCTTCATATGTTTTGGTCTCCACGCCTTTGATCATCTTAGTTGCTCTTCTCTGAATATTTTCCCAAACTATCAACATCTTTTTTGTTATATGGTGACCAAAATTGGCTGCAGTATTCCAGGTGTGGTCTCACTAGGGTTTTATAAAGCAGTATTAATACCTTGCATGATCTTGATTCTATGCCTCTGTTTATACAACCCAGGATTATATTAGCTTTTTTGGTTGCTGCTGCACACTGCTGGCTCATAGTCAAATGATCGTCCACAAGGACTCCAAGGTCCCTATCACATTAGTTGGCTGTCTTCATGCACTGAATAAATGAAGAGAATGGAATGCAAGCCAACTCCCCTTCTCACCATAGCTGCAGTTCTGTATCACCTCCCCCTTACAGAGGAGAAAAAAAATTCTGTTTGAATGGGTTTGGGGTGTCTGCATATGTGTGCATCTGTGTGCATGTGTGAGAGAGGATTATACAATCCAAATGTATCTTAAGGATCATATCAAAGAAGAAAACAGCATTTGGACAGTAGGCATGTACTGTAAGAAGAAAAATTGAGACCAGGAAAAAACAGAGCCTTTGTGGAAATCAGTTTTTTTGTGATCTTCTCCACAGTAGGGAAAAGAGCAGTCCTACATGCTTCATTTATAAATGTGTGATTACCTCTATAAATTTTCACCTAAGTCAGCCCAGGCAATATATTTATTTGTTTTGTAATTCATTTCTGCATTATTCCTTCCATTTCTTTCTTTCTTTTTTTTTTATTGAAAATTTTTAAAATTTTACAAAAAAAAAGTTCCCTCCCCCAAACCCTCCCAACCCACCCCAACCCTCCCCCAACCTTCCCAGAGCTTTAAATTAAATTAAAATTTAAAAGAAAAAAATTTAAACACAAATAAACCATATACAAATTTGGTTACAATAATTAAACAAATCATAAAATACTTTAACACCAATACTTAAAAAACAGAAAGAGAAAAAGAAAAGAAACAATAAGAAGGAAAAAAAAAAGAAAAGAAAAAAAAAGAAATTAGAAAGAGAAAAAAAATATCTAAAAAATATCTTAAACTTTAAATATAAATTATTCAAAAGCTAAATAATATTTTTTTATATCATACTTATATTGTATAAAATTTATCCATCTTTTCCATACCAAAAGGTACTTCTCTTGCGATTGATCTTTCAAAAAAGCTGAAATCTTTGCCATTTCCGCTAAATAGGAAACTTTAAAAAACCATTCTTGCAAAGTAGGCAAAGATTCCTTCTTCCAACATTGCCCTACTAACAACCTAGCCGCTGTAATTAAATTTAACATTAATATAGTTTCTTTACTGTCACAGTCGGAAACAATACCCAACAAAAACAATTGTGGAGTAAATTTTATCCTTCTTTTAAAAATTCTTTGAATATTCCACCATATCTTAATCCTTCCCTTTATTTCGACAAATCATAAGTGGCTTTCTGAATCATCTTCTCTCTAAATTCCTTTCACCGAGTGCTCTCCCTCCCTCTAGCTTTTATTGTGCTTTTATGTAGCTATGGGGTAGTTTGGATCATTTTGAATCTTAAGGCAAAAGAAAGTCAAGGAAGAATCTGGTTAGACTGGCAGCGGAAGAATAAATGTTAGATGACTTAAGTACCTACTGAATGGAATGTTCTTCTATTTGATCATCGGTTTCCTCCCATTTCTATAAAAGCTTTTTAGAAGGGAAAAACACTAGGCTTTGTTTTCATCTATTCAGCTTAGTCTTTCACTTCTCTCAAACTATTGGAAAGTGGGGATGGGCAGGGAAGCAGCTACTTCCCAGGAGAAAATTAACTTCCCAATTTCCAAAGGAAGATAGCAGTCCTTCTTTTGTAAGTGTGAAATTGAATGCCTTTGAGTTTCCATGTTGTAAGGATCCTCAAAGTTCCATTACTCAGATGAATGCACAAGGCCAGACCCAGGGACAAAAGATCAACTATCTGCAGGAAAAAGCAATGGCAGACAGACCAGAGGTATCATCAGCAGATGGCAACTTCCGGTCAAGTCTACAAATTGTTTTTAAAAGGTCTTAAGTTCAAATCTATATCTAGTGAAATCCTAATTGACCCATCATATCTTGGTTTAACATTTAAAGGAAAAAAACGGGAGACCCAACAAAGAGTAAAGAAAAAAAAAAGGTGTTTTGTTTAAA
This sequence comes from Crotalus tigris, assembly GCF_016545835.1. Taxonomy (NCBI): domain Eukaryota; kingdom Metazoa; phylum Chordata; class Lepidosauria; order Squamata; family Viperidae; genus Crotalus; species Crotalus tigris. The sequence goes on along the minus strand of NW_024097215.1, from coordinate 1,532,476 downwards.
GGATTCTGTTTCTGCTTTTTAAAATAACCCAAAGGTCCTTTTCAAAAAGGCAATTGGATTTTTCTCTGAAAACATTTTGCTTCTCATTCAGAACTGAAGAGGCTTCTTGGATGAAAAGCAAAATGTTTTCAACCCCCCCCCCAAGAAAGTCCAGATATATTTTGAAAAGCCCCTTTGGGATGACCATGACTTGGATGATTGAGAATCTCTTTTAGAGAGATTCCCATCATTCTGTGATATCCAGTTTTGCTTATGAGCCATAAACTCACTGGATTGTGCTTTCAAAGTTCAGTTTATCTGAAAAGAAAAAAAAGTGACGGGAAAGGTCTTTTCTGCAAGGCCTTAGAGAACTGGTACCAATAAAAAGTAAACATACAATTACAGAGGCCATAAATGTTCTTCTGATATAAGGTGGCTTCTTATGTTCTTCTGTTGAATTGGCAACGTGGATTATTAGCAGTAGCTATAGCACTTAAGATTTATAAACCACTTCACAGTGCTTTATGGCCCTCTCTAAGTGGTTTACAGGGTCAGCATATTGTCCCCAACAACCTGGGTCCTCATTTTAACTGACCTCGGAAGGATGGAAGGCTGAGTCAACCTTGAGCTGGTGAGGACTGAACTCCTGGCACTGGGCAGAATGCACTGGGCCCATTCTAACCACTGTGCCACCCTGGCTCATATAGGATATGAGCTATGCAAAGCATGATGGGCATTGTATGGCTACTTCTTTCACGCAGGACTTGACCTTCCATAGCAATCCCAACATTTCATCTTCCTACAGTTAACTTGCCATGCAGCAAAGAGCTCTCAGTTTTAATGTATAGTAATGATTTAACTCTGGAGATTATTTTGAAAGGGACATAATCATTTCATCTGGTGAAACGTTTGCTTTAAAGGTAATGCCAGTCAAATAAGTTCTGCATTTTTCCTACTCAAGTTTCATTCAGTTGGATGAAAGCAAGTTTTCTTTAGAAAGCTGGAGCTGTTTATTTATTTATTTATGAGACTTATATACCGCTTTAAGTGCAAGCACTCTCTAAGCGGTGTACACCAGTAAGCAATGTATATATATATTTACATTGCCCCCAACAATCTGGGTCCTCATTTTACCTACACCGGAAGGATGGAAGGCTGAGTCAACCTTGAGCCGGTGAGATTTGAACCGCTGACCTGCTGAACACAGTCAGCTAAAGTGGGCTGCAGTACTGCACTCTGACTGCTGCGCCACCTTGTTTAGAGACAATCTCAGGGTTACAGTACATTACTGCATTGTACTATATATGCAGTTATAAGCTGACTAAAGGATGGTTGTAAATATCCTATGTTTCACTACTCCGTCATTTATCCTGTGATTGGCACCTTTCCTTGTCTTCTCAACCTCCAATGAATCCCAAAGGGAAGGTGTTATAAGGGATTTATAGAAAAAAGTTTCAGTGGAAATATGACTGTCATATGACTGCTGTTCCTAGAGGCATCCATGGTGCATGTGTGTCAAAAAAAAAAAGATATCCAGAAGCATTTAACTTTCCAATTTCCCTTGTTTTGACCTGCCTTTAGATACCACTAACTATGCCTTTCAGAAATGGTTCAATTTCTCTTTACCCTGAAGGAGAAATTTCTGTTCCCACAAATTGGTGGCTATTTTCAAGAGGCAGTTTATGATTTGTGTGTCTCAAAAGTTCTCCCCGTCTCCCCTTCCCTTCCTCTCTCTCCCACATTAACTTTGTATTATTATTATTATGTCCTTCTTTTCTATATACCGTAGTTTTAAGTGCTGCCATGGAAAAATGGCAATGCTCACAGTTATTCCTTCTGAACTGGATAACATGTGAACTTTAAAAAGAGGTCTTCAGGATTACACCCCCCCCCCAAAAAAATCTATGTCATCTATTGCCCTGCTTCCCAAATGTGAAAACAGGTTATTACAGGAAAAGGTTGTAAATGTCCCAATTTCCCCCTATTGCCTCCTATGGCCTAATATAGAATGGTATGCAGGTTCAGAAAATGGGAGAAGTCTCAATATTTAATTAAAAGGCTTCTAAGTGTAATTTCCTCATGTGTAATGGCTCCTGTTGCCAATTTACTGAGACAAAACAAAAAATACGCTCGTTTCTTTTATTTTGCCTATTTACCCAAAAAGAATTCACAGGTTCTAAGCCAGTTATTACAAAATTCAAAAACCTTGAGTGCTAATAAGAAATGAGTCTGAATGGTTCACCTGGGAAAGAACAGAGGGAACTTTCTTTGCTTCTCCCCATTAAGCTGTCATAAAGTTTTGTTTACAGAATCTTTCTTTTCTCTCCAGAATTTCTGTGAACCCTTTTTCTTTCTCTATGTGTCACCAGGATATGTGTGTTTGTATGACAAATCAATCAATAATTTTTCCAAATAAATAAGTAAGTAAGTAAATAAATAAATTAATTAATTTTCAAAATTAGAGTTGAAAACTGCATTTCTATATATGTATACAGGTAACCCACATCCTACAGTCATTCATTCAGTGACTCTGTTTGAAATTAAAACAGTACCCCCGCAAAAAAGGGACTTATGACAATTGCAGCATTCCGGGATCCTGTGATTGCTCTTTGTGACCTTCTCAGCCAGCTACCAGCAAACAAAGTCAATGGGGGAAGCCAGATTCACTTAATGAATTCATTTAAGATCTGCAGTGATTTCCTTAAGACAGTGATGGCAAAACTTTTAGAGATCGAGTGCCCAAACTGCAACCCAGAACCCACTTATTTATCACTGGGTGCCAGGTGGGCATGGCTGTGGTGGTCATGGCAGACTGGGTGGGTGTGGCCAAGGTGGATGTGATCACCTCAATGTTGCTCATGTGGAGGGATGCCTGTGGGGGCCGGGCAGGGTGGGGGAGATCCAGGGGGTCTCTGGCAGGTGGGGTGGTGGGCAGGAGGCTCATCCTGTGGGGTGAGGCGAGGCAGTGAGGCAGGGTGGGAGTGCCATTGTCACAGGGCAAGGTGAGGCAGGGGCCTGACACCCAAACCTATGAGCATACTGAGGTTTGCAGCCTCTGTTGCCAGTAAAAAAGAAATTAGCAGATATGTGCATAGGAAGAGAAAGAATGCAGTAACGTTTGCCCATTAGATGAAGTGTAAAGTAGCTTAAAGTGAAAAAATGCACACTAGGAAGACCACGCCTCTTTTGTCCATTAAAAAAGTTTCACACACCAATTGATTAGGCCTCCTTATTTCTGCTACATTTGCTTTTTTCCTTACCAAAAAAGTTAGGATTAGGGTAATCAATCAATCCCTTGTTGACAGTTACATCTGCAAATGTCTAGCAACAGCACTTAGACTTACATACCACCTCATAGTGCTTACAGTTCTTTACTCTCTGGATGGTTTACAGAGTCAGCATAGTGTCTCTAAAAATTTGATCCTCATTTTACTGACCTCGGAAGGTTGGAAGTCAACTTTGAGCTGGTCAGGATCGAGCTCCTGACAGTGGGCTGAATTAGCCTGCAATACAGCATTCTAACCACTGTGCCACCATGGCTCTCATATAAATGTATAATGCCATAATCACAACATGGATTTTGCACCAAGCGATTGCATCTCTGGTGGGTAATGTTTGGTCACAATGTTTTAAGACAAGTGGAAGACTAAAAAGATACAAATACAAAGTCTGCATGTGCACACTGAGACAAGCAGACACAAAAATGTGCACACATGTTTATGTCAACCTCTCAGGCTGATTATGGAGAAATGGCTAGTTAGCATTCGGGTTGTTTAAAATGGGAATTTTGACAGCTGCCAAAGTGACACAAGTATTAATTTGGAAAGACTAAAGATGATGCATTAGTTCATATAGAATAGAATGAAGAGGATGACTTGTCAGCTTCAATCCAACCTGTCATGTTTCATTTGAAGGTTTGAAAAAGGAAGTGTTACATCACAGGTGGGATATCTTTTGGTAATGAAGGTCACATTTAACATGGGGGATGGGAGAATGGAGGTTACATCAGAACGGATAAGGCTAGAAGGGCCATGATCTCCATTTCATTGCCCTCTGAGTATGAAGTTTTATTTTTTGTTAATTATCTTAGAACTGTTTTATATTATTGAAGAGGTTGGAAGATTATTTCTCTGGGCGCCTATATTAAAACATCAAGAAATCATGCCACTGAAATTTAGCAATTCATAGTTAACAGAAGGCTAAAGATACAGAAACAAAGAGAGATTGGGAAGGACAAATGGGACTGACAAGTGAGGATACATTACAGATACACTTAACTATATATAATTGTGTGCGTCTCTTCTTATGTACACAAAATCAAGAATTCTGAAAATGCAACATTCCCACTTGTGCAAAAAGAGCCCTGCACTCATGTTGTTTGCTATGGACAATGTTCATGCTGAAAAGCTCATTATAATGCACAGATTGTACTCATCCATTCTCCCATGATTCCATCTATACACACTTCAGTCGGGGAAAAAAAAGTGTTAGTGTTTGTTGTTTAGTTGGAAGATCAAGAAGTTGCAATGGAGACTGTGGTGGATGAGACATCTTTCTCATCAATGCAATAAATGTAAGCCAGAGCAAATATTTGTGTCAGAGTAATTGACTGGAGAGTATATTAATTGCACCAGTTAGTAAGTAATTATCAGGAAACACCAGGAGAAATCCTTTTTTGTTGTGCAGAATATGGGAAACAAATTTTCGATTTCATATCCTAATAGATTGTGCCTTATCACTTCCTTCACTGGGGATTTGTTTAACGGAGACTCCAGCTGATATGAGCCATCAGTTAAATTGAAAAATAGCAATTCTTTTTCCCCACAACCTTGATACAACTCCTATCGGCCCAAGCAAGTGACAATAACATATCTTTTAGCCAAGGCAATGTAAGGATTAGCTAAGAAAACAAAGAGGCTTTATTTTATATCTCAAGAATAGAAGATAAATAAGTTTTTAAAAAATAGAACAGAGGGAGAGAAAGGGAGAAAGAGAAGCTATGTTTCTTGTCTGCAGGAAGACTACAGTTGCTCATGTTATATTGGACAGTCTTATCTCAGCATCAGCTTACCATCTGTCTTCCAGCTTGAATTGTTTTCTTCCAATTATGGAAAGTATAAAGTAGTGAAGGACATAAAAGTGGAAGTCTAGAAGGTAAGGGTAACATTGAGATTGAGTAGAAAAATGCCCTGTTTTTTTCTTGGGGAACCATAACTGATTGTCCTGGGTTACCTTCCAGACCAAAAGTATATAATGCCATATGCACTTTAAACTCAGACAAGGAAATGTTCAAGTCATGGAGTGAATTTGTATGTTTAATCTTTGTACTAAGAACATTTGGTATGTTATCCATTCTCATGCATTTAAAGAATGGTTCATAGAAATGCAAAGCAAACAGCAAGAATGAAAATAGGATTGAAATACCCAATTAAAACATTGTTGTGGTACTCCCATGCAGCAACTGTTATGGGCAGAAACTTGTGTTTTCCAAAATAGCTTTTACAATAGGCACAGCCATTTGCCAAACAAATATTTACCTGGGAGAGAGCAGTCCTTTGAGGTAGGCAAAGTCAACTGGCAGGTGCAACAAGTATTCCAGGTATGCTCCTTATTGCTGTAAGGTAGAATATCAGAATTGGAAAAGACTTACAGAGTTACTGCCCTGTTTCTGCTTTTATTACTGACTTATGCCCAGTTGCTATAGCAATTCACAGTTTACTCAAGATCAAGAGAAAATAAGAGCCAAGCATGCAAACTAAACAGAGTCTCAGACTCTGTCCTAAATGATTGACTTTTAAATAGAGCATGCAGGAGAATAATTCAAAATCAGTCCAAGATTCCATGAGCCAGGGCAAAATTGTCAAATATTCCATTGTTCAGAAGGTGAAGGTTTCGTACACAAATAGGATTCACAGAAACAACACACAAGAGTTGGAGATCAAACAATTGTTTCCAATAAAGGGAACAGAGCTTAGGGCTGCATCTGAAATCAGGGTACAACCAAATCTGATTCAAGGCCAGTTTCACCTTTACAGTTTGCCAGAATTGCTCTTCATAGCAATGGGCCAGATTATTTGAGAGGCACTATGTCTTCCTATCCTATTAGGTCCCATCATAAGAGCACATAGCCTTGTGAACCTCCACCCCCACTTGGAACATCATGCTCTGGAGATGGGATTGGCCTCAGTATTGTTGCATTTTTGCAAAGTCTTAAAGACATGGATTTATCATTGACCTTGAGGAGCTGGATGTGAGGATGAGCCCATAAAGTGATTGTTTGGATGTGTTGATCATTGTTCTTTTTCCAGAGCAACTCCTCCTGCCATATTTTTGTATAACACTTTACGTATTATTACCCAGGGTCATGAATCTGAGATGAGTAGCTACAGAATTTGAAATAATATATAAATAAATAAGAATATACTATTAAGATAATGACCTCTCTGAACTTGGTTGTTTTCTTGCAGACATTTCATTACCCAAACCAGTTAATATCATCAACACCATACAATACTCCTCCTCCTCCTCCTCCTCTCTGCAAATCCCATTCCCTTCTAGCATTGATGATGTTACCTAAATGGGTAAAGAAATGTCTTCAAGAAAACAACCAAGCTCAGAGTCCACCAAGGACCTTACAATCCTCCTTCTGCTGCTGCTGTTCCTCCTCTCCCCCCTCCACTCTGCAAACCTTGTTTCCTTCTAGCATTGATAATGTTACTTCGTTGGGTAATGAAACATCTGCAAGAAAACAACCAAGCTCAGAGAGCATCAAGGACCCCTTAATTTCAACCCCAAGCTACAAATATTCTTTTTTATAGAGACTCCTGAAACTTGTGCATATCTGAAACAGCATGAAAGGCTCCCTAATGAATAAACTTGTTGCAAAATTTTCGGAAAAATACCAGCCCCTCCTGCATTTTTCTTCTTACACTATGTCCTCTTTTCAGAAGAGCCAAATAACATCCCCACTTCATTCTCACCTAATTATCTACCATAGACTATGACTCTATAGAGGGAAGATTTATGGCGGGCTTCCACATTCTGCTTATAAATCCGAGCTGCATATATACGGTACGGGAGCTATTTCTGCGAAAAGAATTGCTTCACTTCTTCTCATACTCCTTTTTCTTTGTGTGTAAGATGATGGGAGGGAGGGGGGAAGGGAGAGAAGAGCAAGTCACTCAATTAAAATGACATTTTACTAATGGTGGATTATGCCAGCACGTGAGCAGTCAAAGCTTTATCTGTCACATTTACGTTTCTACCTCCCATTTAAATAACAGCACATTTTGACATTTTTTTTTCCCTTTTGTGAAATCTTTTCTCCTGGAGTTGCTAAGCAATACATCAAACATGGAAATCCAAAGAGAACTTAAGGAGAAGAACGTGGGGTGGGGTGGGGACGGGGAGCTAATTTTTGACAGCTGACTCGCAATGAAATTACGCAAGTTAAAATGTAGATAATTCTGCTCTATTCAGCAAAGGTTACGGCGGGATAAAAAGATACGAAGGCAGGAGAAGACTCACTAAGGAGAAACCTCTTCCTTTCTCTCCCACAGGTGCACGGAGATTTCCCCACTTAAATTAAAATGGGAATAAAAAGATTTCCTGCAAATCTCATTCTAAAAGCTGTGGCATTGTGTAGAATGTTTTAGCTTTCACCACGCCTCCTGGGCCTTGAAAATTTGTGACAGGGAAATCTCAGTAAAAGGAAGACAATTAACTGAATCTAGGGCTATTTGCTATTGCTAAACACATAGTGATAAACACATGGCTTGAATCCAGCTCTTCTTTCTATACTGGAGAAAATATTTCAGTGCTGCAGTTGGAAGCCATCAGCAATTTGCATAGGTGTATTTTTCCTGTAATTATCTCTGGCAGTATCTATAATTTGAATGCAATTAATTGTGCTACAGCAATATGCTTCTTACTATGATGGTTGGCTCTTGTAAGATCCTTGGATGTCATGACTGACACCGCCAAGACTTCTGTGAGTGAGGGTTTTCTGAAGATGTAGGTTTTAATATTCTTTCCATGTAGTTTAACATTGTGCCAAGTCCCGTTATTGTCCATTGCTTTCTCTGAAATGTATTTTTTAAAATCTCCCGAATGTGCATCTGCACTGTTTTCAGTTTTTATGGTGTGAGAGGTAATAGTTGTACACTGAGAACTTTTATATAGGTATAAAACTACAGCATAGAAATATAAAGAGCTATTTTGTAGGCAATGTGAAGTGCTGTAAGAATCTCTTTCACACATATTAATCGCAGCAGTTCTTGAAGACCTTTGGATTCATTTTGGCATAGGCTACTCTTCTTCTATTTCTTCCTACATTATTCTCGTGCTATAGCAGGGTCCCCGTGCTGGCAAAACCATCTCCATTTGGTTCCATCCAGGGTGTTTGCAGGGGTTATGCTCATGCATTTCATGTCCTCCTTGATGTGGGTCCATCCAGTATTTCTTGGGTCTTCCATGGGGTCATAGACCATCAGGGTCCAGGTCCATGGCTGTCCTCACCATGAAGTCTTTTTTAGTGTGTAAAGGGCATAGGGTAGGCTAGTACCATCTCAAAAATCAGAAATTGTCTCCCCACCACCAAAAGGGTTAGTTTCTTGTGATTTCATTTATGCTGGTTTGCCACGATTTCTTTCAATATTACCCTGATGTGCCATAATATTCCCTTATGTTCATGGACAGGGGACATTAGAAATCTGAGAAGATGCCATGGAAATGTTTGGAGCATGTTCTTTAGCGATATCATTGCATAATTCAGTTCTGAGAATGTTCCTTCAATAGGATGGAGTAATGTTAAAAGCCGAATAGATGGGGAAGAAATGGAGGTAGTGACAGATTTTATTTTTCTGGGCTCAAAGATCACCTCAGATGGGGACTGCAGCCAAGAAATTAAAAGACGCTTGCTCCTGGGGAGGAAAGCTATGGCAAATCTAGACAGCATACTAAAAAGCAGAGACATCACCCTGCCAACAAAAGTGCGTATAGTCCAGGCCATGGTTTTCCCAGTTGCAATGTATGGCTGTGAAAGTTGGACCATAAGAAAGGCTGAGCGCCAAAGAATTGAGGCCTTTGAACTATGGTGCTGGAGAAGACTCCTGCGAGTCCCTTGGACTGCAAGGCGTTCAAACCGGTCAGTCCTAGAAGAGATCAACCCCGACTGCTCTTTAGAAGGCCAGATCCTGAAGTTGAAACTCAAATACTTTGGCCACCTAATGAGAAGGAAGGACTCACTGGAGAAGGGCCTAATGCTGGGAAAGATTGAGGGCAATAGAAGAAGGGGACGACAGAGAATGAGATGGCTGGATGGAGTCACTGAAGCAGTAGGTGAGAACTTAAATGGACTCCAGAAGATGGTAGAGGACAGGAAGACCTGGAGGAATGTTGTCCATGGGGTCGCGATGGGTCGGACACGACTTCGCAATTAACAACAACAACAACAACAATGTTAAAAGCATAAGGTTTTTCAAAATTGTCCATCGGATTTGTGGGCGGACAATCTGAATATCTCCAAAGGAAAGAGAACATCTCCAATAATTTCTGAAGAACAAGTCTCTTTAGTGGTGAAAGTACTTCTGTTGCAATGGGAAGAGAGGGGATTGCTTGGTGGAAAACTGATATTCACATAGGTTTCTTACCCAGGTTTAATCATGTTCACAAACTCAACATTCCACACATTTGGTCTCCTGGCCTTCTGGTAGAGCATGAAGACCTGACTCTGCCGACTTGAAGAGCACCCTACAACCTTGGGGGCAGTTAGTGCTTTGAGGGCGCTCCCTCTGCCTTTTAACTTATCGTTTTCGCCTTTGTTTTTCCTTGTCCCTTATCCTGTTTTAAATCTATTTTAATTGTAACTTTGTATGTAGTTATGTGATCTTTATCTGTAAACCACCCAGAGTCATTTGGATAGTGAGATGGACAGTACCTAAATTTGATAAATAATTAAATAAAATATTTCCCACCCTCTCTTGCCCTTTGAAAGTTAAGAAGCATTTTTCTCCCGTTAAATTGAATGAGAACTAGTAGGGAAAATGCAGGATAATTGATCGGCATGCCATCATGAAAATATTTCCAAAGCTTTCCAGGTCTTATTTAATTAAAGAACACAAGAATTAATCACAGGGAACCTCCTCCCATTGTTTATGAGATTTCTGCTGGTTGGAAATGGGGTTCTGGATTAAAGGTTGTTGTAGTCCATCACCTTGCCTCCCACAGTGACCAACTGAATGGCATACCCACATGCAGGACATAAGGGTGAAATCCTTTCTTGCTCATTCTTTGTTTCCCAGCAACCAGCACTGAGAGGCACAGTGCCTCTGTTATTGGCAGTAATTTACAGCCATTACAATAATACCTACTGAGAGTCTTATCCTGTACAAGTTTGCCTAATCTCCTTTTAAAGCTGTTGGAGCTGGCCGTGATAACTACATCTCTGTGGTAGCAAATTCTACAGAGTTTTGGGTTGCTGGTGTGAATAAATGCTTCCTTTGGCAGCCATTGTACCTTCCTTGGTATCATGGTTGTCATGCCTTCCAGACCTTGGATTTTGTGGTGCAGTGGCAAAAGGTTGGAAATCTTTCAGAATATTCGATGGGTCTTGTATTCAATTCCTCTGTGGCCAGAGGATCCTGAAAACAGACTTAGGACATCCATATCCTCAGCTTTGGAGAGCCCTAAGAAGTTCTGAAAAGTCTTCCAGACAAGGTAGAACTGCTTATCTTGTAGATTCTCTTTATCAATGTGCCAGTTTGGTGTGGTGGTTAAGGCATCAGGTTAGAAACTGGGAGAGTGTGAATTCTAGTCCTGCCTGAGACAGAAAACTAGCTGGGTGACCTTGGACCAGTCCCTTTCTCTCAGCCCTAAGAAACAGGCAACGGTAAACCACTTCTGAAATCTTCTTCAGAAAATTGCAGGGACCAAACCAGGCAGCCTCCAAGAGCTGGACACAATTGATTGGAAAATGTTGTAGTTGACTTCAGAATATTATAAAAAGCTTAGGGAGTAGTTCTTTTTTCTTTTTGCTTTTGTGGCGTTTTATTTTGTTTCAAATCTTTTAACATCTGTACCATTTATAATGACAATTTAAGTAAAAGTTTTAGCAGAGGTCTGTAAAGATTCAAAGGTGGTTGCCAATGGATAAAAAGATTTACAATATGGAGCAGAGAAAGTCAGAATTTGAAATACAACTGTATACTGATGACAAAAATGTAATTGCTAAAATGTAAAAACTTTTATTGAAAATTGAAACAGAGGAAGAATAAATTAAAGAATACACGTTAAAGTGGAATAAGAACTTACAGATTCATACAGATGGATCAGAGGGGAAAAAAGGTGATTAGAAAGGTTGAAATTTATATTGTGTCCTGGTCTCAAAGAGAATTTGTATAAAATTAGTACATTAGAACATGATGCCAGACAAATACTATAGAATATATAAAAGCAATTCAAATGTATGTTGTATATGTGAACAACACGAAGTTCTTATCATGCTCGACAGACATGTAAAAAAAGCTTTAAAATTAATTCAGACACATGCTTTGATAATAAAGGTTTTAAAGATGAATATTTAATTAAATCCAGAACGATTCCTTGTAGAATTAATGGATAAACAGTTAGAAAAATGTCATAAAAGATTATTTCTCTATATTAATACTGCATAAAGATTTCTGTATGCACAGAGTTGGAAATATTCACATTATCCACTATGAAAGAATGGTTGATGAGGTTTACAAATTTTGCTGAATAACTGTCTTCTTTGATGAGAGAAAATACATTATCTATGTTTATTGGTTACTGGAAGCCTCTTACGACTTTTTTTGCAGAAAAATGAAAAAAACGAACTTATGATTTATGGTTTTGATTATTACTCAGGGTAATTATAGAATGAAGAGCAGTATGATGTAACTTTAGAGAAAGCGGTTAAAATATATTTGTACTTTTAACTGCTGCGAAGAATACAGGAAGCATTTTTTTTTAATTTCCTTTCTTTTTTGCCTTCCTTACTTTATATTGGTTTGTATTCATGTTTATCTTCTTTTTTAAATTTTTAAATAAAAATTATGTACAAAAAATATAAAGACTCAAAGGTGATTGAATGAGATGCAATTCAATCTTCAAATCAAATAGCAGTCTCATTTTGGATCATAAAGTTGAATTAGGTGTCTTCAGATGCATTTGGGGTTTAAACAGACACTTCTGCACGCACATGCATACTTAGTAGTCATAGTAATAATAGTAGTAGAGGAAGAGAAGGGAAGAGACTGTATTAGAGGATAGTAGGATGTATTAAGCCAGACATGATTTTGATATTCTAAAAGGTGGGGAAACTTGGATTTAGTTGGAACTATCCATGGTCCTGTATTTGGGTTGCTTTGACTTGTCTGCCAATTCTATTTTGACTTATATGTTTTTCTTTTTATTCCAGATCAAATGAAGATACTAAACATTATTCCATTTCTTATAGCAACAACCCTATGGCTGACAGATAGTGATTTTTCCTATTAAAACCCAGTCAACTACTGTGAATGACAGTGAACTTGAACATTGATCAAACAAGTCCTAGTTTAACCATTACACTAAAAATATGCAGTACAGCCAGCAAGGTGTGCTGCCAATGGTATGATAGTCACAGTTCAACATGACAGTTGGCATATGGTTTTTAGGATAGGCACAGTTTCTGTCAGTTCCTGGCTTTAGGCTTACCTTTGGCAGCACAGTTAGGAAAAATCCCCCAAGGAAGCTCATAGAGTGTTGTTTTCAATCTGCTGAAAGAGGATTGTGCTCTCTACAGGAGCAACAAACCTTCAGATTGAGGAAAGAAGACTTAAAAACCACAACAACCTGAACATCTAATATAGGGGCTGCTGGCCTGTGGGCTGGATGCGTCATGCCGAAACTGCGCCCACTCCAGCTCCGGCAATGGGGAAAAAGTCATGATACGTCACGACATTTTATATGACATTGCGAATTTCACACCCCTGGTCTAATGTATCTTATTCTCAGTGACTGAGCAATTGGATGAATCCAGGTTTCATACCAACAATTTCTCTATAGTCTGCTGATTTTGTTTCTTCACATTTCAGTACAATACTGTTGTAGAATAGTGGGACGACTGCTTATAAGGAGTCAAACAAATTATGGCAGATGTGTCCCAAAGGTGCATTTTCAAAAGGCAAACTTCTTGGATGAGAACCAAAATGTCTTCAAGGAAAAGCAAAGTCCAGTTGCCTTTTGAAAAAGTACCTTTGGCACAACCATGACCTGTATGACTGAGAATCTCCATAGACATATGGCAGATGTGCAATGCATACCAGGCAAGGCTGTGTGAAAAAGTGCATATCCTGGTACCAGTGGCAAATTTTGTGTAAGAGATGACCAGGTTGAGCCCGAGGGAAGGGTCAAGTGTGTCATTAGTCTTGAGTCCCTCCATACCCACAAGAGATATAAGTCCAACCCACCTTGGATTCTGGTGACTCTTATTTAGTGCCACTTCGCTTTGACTATTGGTAGTTCAGATTCTTGTAGAGAGCTTTTGCATACAATAAATCTATACTCATTTGAATTGCCTGAACTACTGATTTCCTGTGCTTGACATTTTCTGCACTGCTGAAGTGTGTTTTGTTTTAATCTGAGATGTCCCAGGTAATTTAATGGGGAGTTTTTCATAGTGAGTAGAGAATTATTGGGCAATGATGGCATGAAGAAAGAAAAGGAGAAAATATTTACTTGCATCTTTAAGACTATTCTCAAGTGCCTAATTGTTTTGTTTCTTAGTCCAAACAGTCCCCATTTAATCAATATTCACACTCAGAATTAAATGTTAACTGTTTAAAATGGATGTTTTTAGATTATCTTAGATCTATAACAATGGAATAGTGTATTAGAGATTTAGCCTGGCACACTTATCTATCCTCAGATGATCACTTCCATCTGGGTGATATTTTGCAAGAAGACACTGTTGTTGTTTACTAAAGGAAAGAGATTTACTTTGTTTTATGTGCAGTGATCACACACTTTGCATATATATGACTTTCTTGAAAGAAGGAAAGCTTCTTGGCATGTTTTTTATTGGTTCTCATTATTATTGTGTCAAAATCAGTCTTCAAATTTTCCAGAAGTTTCTTTCCCTGAAGAAGAGGCTTCTTCTAACTCTTTCCAATGAGGCTTAAGAATTTCTGTGGTCAGCAATGCAGATAAAAGGGACCTCTTGGGCCAGAAAAATGGGGATTGGGTTATTTATTCAGAGATGGCTGAAAGAAGGACTTCATATAGTCAGACTGAGTTGGAAAGTCCATGTAAGGGACGGGAAAGATGTTAACCCAAAGAAAGAGGTCTTCCCTTGGCCTTTAGAAGCTTATCTATTGTCCAGGAACCAGCATCTTGACTCCAGAAAGACAGGGATAATAAATTAAAATTCAGCCTTTTCTAGCCTTCTGCCACAAATACATTTAGGTTTCCAGGCTCTGAACAGTAAATAGAAGAGTTTAGCTTGTTATTAAGAATGTGTAAACTAGGGTTGCCCAGTAGATGACCCAAGAGCTACCCAAACCCTACAAGACTTGTTGTTTATAGGCTCGTATGAAGCCTTGAAAAGATACTTCAATCCAAGCCTCAGTTGAAGTACCACAACAACCTGCTTACATCCAGTGAAGTAGCTGTGGGCTTTCCTTCGCTGGTCAACCTTGCCACTACATCTAAAAAGACTGCAGCAATCACTGTTGATCAAGCAAGATAACAGATCAAAAGAGGTTTGTCCCTCTTCAGTGCTGCTATTCAAAGCACTGAAGAGGAACTCATCACTTTCCTGCCACTCAGTGAGAAATGATGGATAGAGAGAAAAGAGCTTAGGAAAACAAGTAGATGGGGGTTTAAGTCAAGTTTGGTTTGTTCTTTCATACTTCGTTGCCTTGATGTAGTATATAAGGTATGTGTTGCTTTTAACCAGATAGAAAAGGTCTAAATTATCCATAGTGCAATTTTTTGCTATTTGAAAGCCAAACTTTAGTTCAGGGGTTTTCAAACTTGGCCCTTTTATGACTTGTGGACTTCAAATCCCAGAATTCCTCAGCCAGCATGCCTGGCTGAGAAATTCTGGGAGTTGAAGTCCACAAGTCATAAAAGGGCCAAGTTTTAAGTCCCCTGGTTTAGTTGAATCTGGGGCGAAGTGAATGGAAGAAGGGAATGCCGTGGAAGAAGGGAATGGAGTCAAGATCATGATCACTTCCAGATCTTTCCTTAAGCACTTGGGATTAATTCACTCTGAACAATTTTCAACTTTTCTCTAAGTAAATAGGATCACCATTCTGCAGATATTCTTCCTCATCCCTATCATAGAAAAAGTACAGCCTACATCTGTATTGCTGCATGATGCACTATAAAGCACACAATCCACAGTTCTGATTTGAAGGTCATAGCAAGTAATAAATATATATTTTTTCCCTTCCTTGATCTGTACCACTCGCATGTGGGAGGTGTGTTGAAGAAAGCAGGTTTTTTTTTAGTCCTTGAAAAAATAATATCTGACAATGTATAGCGGTTGTGTGGTAGCTCCAGACTACATTATTCCCCTAGAGTGATTGACAAGGGTTGTCTTCTTTTGAATATTCCCTATGCCTGCTTAGAATAATGCATTTCCATCTATTATTATTTTCCCATGGGATGCAATGTATATCTCACCCACCAACACATAACCATTCTACTTCCCTGCCTGTGCAAATATGATTATACATAACAGGACAGCTATACAAACAAAAGGAAAAGAGACTTCTTACATTCTTTACAAAGGCTTTCTATGCTTTTAACAAATGATTGATAAGTATACACTTTTTTTTGTAAATATGTTGCTGGTTGCTTGGTTAGCATCAGGACATGAAATCTTTCGGCAACTGTCTCAATACTGATGCTCTTCTGAGCCCTTTCCTTTTTTAAAATTGAACAATTATTCCATGTTCTTCCATGTGGGACAGACATTTTAATTTCCACAATGTCTCAAATACAAGAGAATTCTGATTCTTCCAACTGTGGAAGATCATCTCCAACTCTTAAGATACAATGTGAAGTCCTCTGGAAGATCGGTAAGACCTATCGTCAAAGGAGGAGTTCTACTGGAAAGCATTTTGCCGAGAAGCCTCAAAGTTTTTATGGAATGCACAGGTGACCTTGAGGAAAGGGGAGAAGAGATATTGTCAAGGAAGCAATCAGACAAGGGGAGCAGTTGCGTGATAGTCCAAGAAAGAAACCAAGGTATGACCTGCCCTAATGGAGCAAGCAGTTAAAAGTGGAGGGCAGGAAGTTTGTACTGAGTGGATTATTTTATAATTCAGTGAATCATGTAATTTAGAAAATTAATTCAATGGATTAGAGCAGTGGTTCTCAACCTGTGGGTCAGGACCCCATTTGGGGTCGAACGACCATTTCACAGGGGTCGCCAAACAAGGCTGTCTGCCATTTTCCCCCCCCCCCTTTTCTTTGGCCACGCCCCTGGCACCCGGTGATGTATGAGTGGTTGGGGGTCACCACAACATGGGGAACTATATTAAGGGGTCGCAGCATTAGAAAGGTTGAGAACCACTGGATTAGAGTTTGGTTAACAATGGATTAATGTGTTGTGTGAATACAACACAGTACATTCCATACCATGTTCCTTTGATGCACTTAACACACACACACACTCTCTCTCTCTCTCCCTCCCTCCCTCCCCCCCTCTCTAAAATATGGAGTGGCTAGACATTTCAATTCATAGAGTTCAATGAGCTAATTCCAAGGACTTTAGATTTAACCCTAAATATATACAGCCATATATAATATGAAACTATCTTTACTCAGTCATTCATCTCATGGAAACAGATGACCAACTAAGTTATTATTTTTGTAGGGACACAGATAACCTATTGATCAATCGACTGATTGATTGATCATCCATCCATCCATCCATCCATCCATCCATCCATCCATCCATCCATCCATCACCGGAAATGGGGCAGATAATTATAGCATTACATATGTCTTCGCATTGGATGAATAGGAGGGCCTCTAAAAACTTTGGCTGCTGTAATCTTGACTTGTGCTCCTAATTCATGATAGTGACTCTTCTGGATGAAGGGAGGAGTGGCATCACTACTACCTTAAGCATCCCCAAACACTCCTTTGAAGCTTGCATTTCAGCCACAGCTCTTTCTCCTTACTTTTATTCTCATTCTCATTCCCATTCTCATTTTCCTCCTAGGCTACTAAAAGCAAACAGGCTGGTTGGAAATTCTGGCAAGAGATGGCACTCTGAGGCCAGAATACATCAGTGCCCTAGCCCCCTCCAGGCTGCCAAACCCTAGCACCTGCCTAGGAATACATGCTGACATCTTGCACTTGATTTGGCTTCTGATACTTCTTTAGCCATTGTGGCTCTTGTATAATGGAAGAACATGGAGTGTTCCCATTGGTGTATTCCTGTGCCAATTCCTTTAATTTCATCTCCTGCCTCGTGTTCATGTACCCACTACTGCATATGAAAGGGAGGAACGTCATACTGCCTTATGTCTAGCTAAATACAGAATAATATTTAGTTAATTAAGCATTCCAGGCAATTATAAGGTTAAATCAAACAGAACAATCTCTACTGACTAATAATGCATAAAATAGAAGGAGGAGGAAAGCAGCATCTTTGGCAGGCATGGAATGGCAGAAGTGGTAATTTTGTGAATTGTATCATTAATAAAATATATCTTATTCTATTTGATGCTGGTTTTGGAAGGTTCCTGTATGGTTATTACATTTTCAAGCATCAGATTTTTTTTATATACATATAAAAAACTTCTAACAGCTTTACCCGGGGCTAAATTGAGACCTAATATAAAATTCAGAAAGGCTGTGTCGGAACACCATTAAAATATTAACTTTATGTTCTTTTAGGGGACTTAGAAGCTATTGAAGGAAAACCAAAAAGAATTTAATTGTAAGATTTTAGGGAGTCAGAACTATTCTCTTGCTTCTCCAAAGTTTGGGTCCCTCTTAGATAAAGCTGTTGATAGTTACTGCATTTATAATTTAATCTCTCTCTTCCATTACTAGTCTTTGATTTCTGCTCAAATATACTTATCTTCAATAGTCCTTTGGAATTTAATATTATAGGACTACCAAGAACCTGTGGCTTGAAAAGAAATCCTTTGAATATCTATCTATCTATCTATCTATCTATCTATCTATCTATCTATCTATCTATCTATCTATCTATCTATCTATCTAGGCTAACAGGATTGGGCCCATTCTAATTTCTGATGGGAGGACTTGCATAGAACAGGGGCCACTATGGAAAAAGCTTGTCTTCTAATCTCCGTCAGCTCACACTCTTTGGCTGACAGGATCTGCAGCTTGCCCATTCTGCTTGATTTCGTTGGATGGGTAGACACTCTTAGAAAAAGGCAATTGCTCAGGTAGGAGAGTCTAATTCTAATCATTCTGAAGTGATTGTGATAACTCATTGGTGAGGAAACTCTTCCTGTTCCCTCTTCTACTAGACATCTAGTAACAAATTCTAAGTACATTATCTGCCTGTGTTGTGGAGTGTTTTAGCTGAGGTTAAAATGGTTTTAGAGTCTTAGTCTTAGAAGTGTGCAAATGGCTCCATCCCTTTTTGTTGCGTCAGGCACAGCATCTCATGGGTCTTGTTCTTGGTTTCCACTGCCTGGTGGAATTTTTTTCTGCAAAGATCATGTAATTTTTATTGAAAATGTCTGTGTGCTTAGACCCTCAGGCAAAGCAACTTTGTCCTGACCTCACAACAATTTGTTCCTCTATGACTGGTTCATGTTTGTCAGCTAAAATGTTTAGCATCTCTCAATGACCTGATTTCCTCCTTGGTTTGGATAGAATGGAATGTGTCTGCTGGATAAATTGACCAATTTAGCTTCCTCCCATATGTACTTTCTTTATATCTCATGTCCTTTCCATCATGAAGAAACTTGGGTAGATTCTTACAAGCAAACAGATGAATGAGTGAATGAATTCTCATCCATCCACACTAGCTAAATTCATGATGTACAGTTATTTTAGACTAGCAGAAGACTCTCCACACCTGCTGATATGTATACAGTTATTCCTTCAGGTATGACCACAATTGGGACCGGAATTTCTATTCTAAATTGTTGCATTTGTAAGTCAAGTTGGACCTGATTTTATGACCATTTTTATGGCTGCTGTAAAGTGAATCACAAGGCCATTAAATAAATAAAGCTTCCTCAATGGGCATTTTTTTGCTGGACATTGCAAAAAAAGTCACAAATTGCAATCACATGACTGTAGGATGCTGCAACCAATTGGAAATGTGAACTGGTTGGCAAGCACCCAACTATGTTCATGTAATTGCTAGGATGGTACAAGAACCATAAAGTGTTAAATTCAGTCATGCCATTTTTTTTTCAGAGACCATTGTGACTTTGAACCATCATTAAATGAACGCCCATAAGTCAAAGACTGTCTGTATGTTAAAAAAGAGAGACAGTATTAATGTAGCACAGCAAGCTCAGTTAAAACTAAAAGCATTTAGATCCAGGCTGGTAAAGAGCTGAAAGCCTTTTGCTTGGCTGTGTGAATCTGGTCTGTTTCTATTTCTGGACCTTAACTGTAGTTGTAACGAGCCTGGATGATCTGTTTGGCCTTTGGGGCTACATAGTTGACTTCCCACATTCACCTCAACAATTTCCTCCCGAAGATTATAATGATACTAATTTTAATTATGACATATTCCCATTTATTATACATATTTGAGAGAACCTAGTTATTTCTACTCTTAACCACTGGAATCAATCCTGACAAATGTCCACCTTGGTTCTTTTCAAAATGTCTCTCAGCATCATTCTTTGTATTACAGCTGGCATTGAGTATGCTTAAGTTGTCCCTCATTGCTCATTTCATGTCCTTTTCAGTTACCTCTTCAAGTTTGCTGCATATGGCTTTCCTTGCTGGCTCAGATATACAACATAGGGAGGAAAAGGGGTCCTTCATGGGCTATTAGGTGCTAATACTCTTCTACAATATTTATAATAAGCCACAGATGCTCACAATTATTTAAATGCCAATTTCAATGAGGCTAAGGAAAGCTCTCTGCCATCCTCTTAGTTATATTCATTTAAAAAGAAGGGAAAGTAATCCCCCCAAATTACAAACATCTTTAATGACTATGCCATGGAGAAAAATTGTTCAAGTTGGCTTTACAATCTCAGTCTGAAAAACTTCATGTATATACTCCCTTGACTTGGCTGGCAAAGAGGAGAGGAAAGCCTGTGGCTTGGTGGTTAAATCACTGCCTAGTATGTAAACTGCCCAGGTTTGAATCCCATAAAGGGTGTGTAAAGAGAGCAGAATGAGCTCAAAATGGCTATTTTAGTCTCCCAATTTAATTCTTTAACTCTTTGTCAGGAAAAGAAATTTGTATATATATATATATATATATATATATATATATATATATATATATATATATATATATATATATATATATCCAAATCTAAATATAGTATTATTTATTTATATATATATAGTATTATTTATTATATATTTCTCTCTCCCATATTTGGGCAATAGGGTGTAACATACAGCATTCTAGATAACTCCTCCCCTGTTTCTTCCCTCCCTAACACAGCTGGCAAAAGTGAGACAGAACCTGTGGCCTAGAGGTTAATACAGCTGCCTAACATGCAGACAGCCCAGGTTCGAATCTCAGAAGGGTATGTCTGGTTGAAAAGAGCTAAAGAGTTTGAAATAGCTATTCCAGTTCTCCCTTAATTCTTTGCTAGCAATCCAAATTTTAGAAATGTATATGATGTCACAGTTGTGACTGCTGCCTGTGGATGGCTCTAGTTTGAGCTGATACAAGGCAAAAGATTTCTCTCTCCCATATTTGGGCAACAGGGTGTAAGAAAAAATGAACACCAGGATATAATAAACCAGACTGTTTAATATAATCAAGCCTGTGATTAAAAAGAGTCACTAAGCTTTCGTCAGGCCAAACTACCAACATCATCAGAGTTGGAGTAAAAGGAGATCAGCAAGACAGCTCATACAACCTCCTGTCTCTGCACCCGGCTCCTTGATTGCATCATTGGCCCGTTGATTGTATTAATCTGTACCGTGCAGAGTTGTTCCGCATCAGGCAAACTGTCCTTGGCTCCGCTGGTTGTTTTATAATCCTCAAGTGCTCTTTTAGAGCGTGTGCAAGCACTTGGAGGGCGCTGTCAACCCGTCCCTGCGGCCAGTCTCCCTCCCTCCCAGGGCCATTATCCTCCCCCACCCCCAAGGCCGTTGTCGTCTCACCTGTAACCATGATAATAATGTTAAAAGTCATTGATATTTCAGGAAAGTAGTTTTCTTAACCCATTTTAGGTTTTAATGGTTTCAAACCAATTGCGATGGGTTGGGTTTGCCCAAAATGCTAGAGTAGTTGTTGGTCGGCTAGTTTTAATTCAGTGTGTATCATAACAACCTCGCTAAGAGGAAGAGACGGTGTTTCAGAGAGGAGCAGGTGTGATGGCTTACAGTTTCTTAGGAAGGAGACAGCACAATCCAGAAAGGGGGGGGGAGGACAAGAAGCAACAGCCCATCCCAGTGCTGGATAGGAGACAGAGTAAGAGAGTTAGGATATACATTCTCTAGAACAGGGGTGTCAAACTCGCAACATCACATGATATGTCACAACGTATCACAACTTTTTTTCCATTGCCCGCAATGGGGTGGGCATGGTTTTGCCATGACACATCTGGCCCATGGGCCAGCAGTTTGACACCCCTGTTCTAGAATTTCCCTGGATATATCCGTTAGGATGAAAGTAGTAAGAGTTTAGTGTGGCAAAATACTGTCTGTTACTTGTAAGCAAATAAAGAACTGAATTTTGGCTGGATTGTTCCATGACATCCTTGGACTTAGCTGGATAAGAAGATTACATTTGTAATCTGCCCGCCATGCTGGATGGTCTAAGAAATTTATAAGTTTCCTCTTCTCCCCATTTTTATTTTTATTTTTTTGTAACAGTTTAAAAAGACAGAAACTGAAATTGCTCACGGTGACCCAGTGAGCACCATATATCAGGCAAGATATGGCCCCCTCTACATAATCCATTACTCACTCCACCAAACTAATTCAAGAGGAAGCCATATTGTTGGGTATATTTTACAAATGAGGGTCTCTTAAAAAATGCAGCATGAAGTCGCTCCTATTTCCACATGTTTGAAAGGTGGATTTCTCTGTGATCATGTATTCCAGAAAGATCCAAAATACTTAATAGAAGCAATAAAAAGGGGAAAAAAGTTAATTCACCCTTCACAAATTTCTTTCCAGGGAGACGTATACTTAAATTAACGAGTAGAATTAGCACTTTTGTGAACATCTGTTTCTGCTTTCTAAACATCTTTGAATATGGGGAAGGGAATAATAATCTGAAGTGCAATTTTGCATGTATTTTCGACCCTTCATTTACCATGTTTTCACAGACTCTGACGTGTTATTATTCTGAGTTGTTTAAATAGCCTCTTTTCCTTAGAAGCATAATTAGCTTTGAGTTTGTTCTGATCTATTACAAACAGTTGTAAATGGTTTACAGATTTTTTTTCTTTTCTTTCTTTTTGTTTTTTTGGGCTGAACTTGCAGTGATTGCTTAAAATATTAAGTCACACAGAAGTGAACAGTCAGGGCATAAAAAGGGGAAAACTCAGGCAGAATCTGCTAGAAGCTTTTTGTGCTACTGAATTCATCTTGATTTTTTTTCAGTTTCTAGAGTGAACTTGATACATCACCCATTACAAGGCTTGTACATCTTAACTTGCCTTCTATTTTGCATTAGAAACAAAATGTTTATTGCTTTAGAAAATATCACCTGTTTGAATAAGGCATTCCATCTATAGAAGATGGCCTTTTCCTTCACCATATAACAACTCTCTGTGCTGATAGTTCCTTCTGCCTGTGATTGAAAATGAAAAGCACTGGAGTTTGGAATACTTTGTTCTATGAAACATCTGCCTCGAAATAACTGGATCTTCAGTTACAATGCTGGATTAATCTTTCTTCTCTTGCTTGTTATATTCCCCTCCCCTCCTCTCCCCTCCCCTTCCCTCCTCTCCTCTCCTCTCCTCTCCTCTCCTCTCCCCTCCCCTCCCCTCCCCTCCTCTCCTCTCCTCTCCTCTCCTCTCCTCTCCTCTCCTCTCCTCTCCTGAAAAGCTATGATTGACAATCCTGTGATATTTTAGTTTTCATACCAGGTAAAAATTTGCCAACTGCAACAGCAGATGGTAAAGACACTGCAAAGATATCTCATGAAGCTCTCATATATTTTTCATCCTTGGGAACATTTAGGGATTAGTTCAGTATCTTGGCTTCATTAGGATGTTGGCTAATTTCATTTGCTAATTATGTTGAAGAAGTTGTGCTTCATGAATATTGGGAAAGTTTCATTTTTCAACCAAGGTGCAACCTCATACACAGATGTGGATTTCAGGTTTTGTTCTGCCGGCTGGATGCATTTCAAAAGAGGAGGAAATTCTTCCTTCAGGAACTCCCAGTTATAAAAAAATGCTACTTGCTAAATTATTATTTGCTTCAATCAACATTTTATCGCAGGAGGCTTCAATAGGATCTCAATAGCCCAGATGAAGAGGAATACCGGCAATTAAAAAAGAGAAAATAAATACTTGGAAAAACTGAGCTGATTAGTTCTTGGCAAGATAATGAAGGGGAAATATGGAACTAGTTGATTTAAGATTTTACATGTTGGCAACCTGACAGTGACAACAATGGATGTTTGTAAGATATGTCCATAGCTATTTGTACCTGGTAGATTTTGTTTCATTTTTTCAACTTTAAGCAACCTACATATTATAAAGACATTTATGGAGCATCATAAATCTCAGAAAATATGTGAATGAAGGAAGATACCAAAAAATTATCTTTGAACAGAGACTGTCTGTAGGATGGCCTGTGGACATTATCTCTGTTCATGGAACATATTATTCTCTATTGGCCTCTCTGTGTAGATGCTTGCCAGGAATTTTGATTTCCACTCTTTACTAAATATCCTGGTTGTTCTGATTTGGTTTACCTCCAGATGTTATTATTGGATCAATCTGATTTCATTCCCTTGACCGCAGCCAAGTACTGTTCTACATTCTGTGTAGTACTGCTAACCCCTTTTAGATATTTTAGAATAACTATTTTTTCCCTTTAACCTTAATTAACTGTGACTTTTGTGTTTAATTTGCTTGTCTATGATCAATTTGATTTGATTTGATATAAAAAGTTCATTGATTGCATGTCATCCTATGTACATACCTACCAGTAAGTTCAGTGGAATATATTCCTTAGCAGGTAGCAGTAGCTATCTGATCTTCTGAAGGACCAAAGCTAAATAGGATTGGGTCTGGTTGGTATTTGAATCAAGGAATAATAAAGCCATGGATTAGACTAGAAGCCAAAAATGGATTTTAAAAAAACATCTAAGAAGGTAGAGGTTAAGGTAGTAACAATTCACTTCCATAAAGTTGCCAAGTCATCAACTTACTTTGAAGAAGACTTGCAAAGTATATAGAAGGCATCAACCTTAAGCATAATGATTTTCAGCAAGACAAATCCAAATAATGAGAACCACTGGAAGATACAGAATAACAAGAACACTGTTTTTTTAAAGTAAGCACACACAAAAAATCTAAACTAGGAGGCTACTTTGGAAGCAACCAGATTTAGATGGAATTCAATTTAGACTAGAGCAATCTACAGACTACTAGCATGTGATGTCTGTTTCTATTGTAAAGTTATGGGTACCATTTAACGCTCTGTGATAATGTTCGGCTGAAAGATAAATGCTAGTCTAATTTTTGTATCAATTTGTTGTTGTTAGTTAGTTGCAAAGTCGTGTCTGACCCATTATGACCCCATAGACAACGTTCCTCCGGGCTTTCCTGTCTTCTACCATGTTCTGGAGTCCATTTAAGCTCCTACATCTACCTACACTTAACACAACTGTTTTAGAGTGACGTTCGGATATACAATTACAAATTATTGGCTGGAAGTGATGAAAAAATGGAGGCTTGTGGTCTAAGCTCAACAACAAGCTGACTGTCAATCTTAGTTCTTAGCTGGAATTGACACAAGACCAGATTTGCACAGGTTCATCTATTCCTAGCTATAGTACAAAGTCCTTATTATGGTAATGCAATGTGCCACTGGTTTCTAAATTGGTTACCTGTCACTGTGCCTTTATAAACTTTTTAAAAGATTTTTTTTATCCTGCTTTTATTATTTTATATAAATAACTCGAGGTGGCAAATATACTCCAATACTCCTTCGTTTTCCTTTTTTTTTTTTTTTTCCTGGATGCTTCTGTTCTATTTCTGGGGCACTGTTTCTCCTTTCTTCTAGAATTAGCTAGAGAAAATTGGATCTGCTTGGTCTTTTGTTTAACCTGTCATGGCTGTATGAAAATATATCTCTACCACTTTGGGAACATGTATTTGTCAGGCACCTTGCAATATTCCTGCAGGAAAGATTGTTTGACGATTCTATGTGTAGCACTGGAAAATTCTAGATAGAAAAAAAAAGAATAGAAAAAAGAAAAGATTTAATATGAAGTCTACTTACCCAAATTATACATATGTAATTTTTGAAAAGGACTCTGGAATTTTTCAGCCCTTACCAGAATATAGGAGATGTTAATAGCTCCTCTGTTACATTATCAGTTTTATATCTATTCCCCTTAGACTTACCATATGCAAAGCTATAGTCAACGTCTCTCAAGGGAATTGCTTAGAGAAGAGCCAAGATGTGTATCTCTGCCCCTGAGCTGGAAAGAGCTGGGATTATTATTCAAGCTGCTACTTCAGTTCTTCATCCCCAAATTTGGTAACATTGATCAAGGCCCCATTCTGTCAGCCGGTAAAGCAAAAATCGGACAAAGACGTGAGAAAATTGATGCGCTGTTAACAGTCTACTACAGTTTGCTGTGTTACATTTGCAGGGAGATGTTTGCCTATGCAGCATTTCATACTTACATCCTATTTTTTTTACCTGCCAGAAGATGTTTGAATTTGGCATGAAGGAACAATGCATTCTCACACACACCCATACAACCCCTCCCTTGCACAATTTATGTATGACATTATATTCGTATATGAGATTAATCAAGCAAATGGTATTCTGGTGATCATCTTACCATGACAAGAAGTGAGTCTAAAGCAATGTTTTTCTCAACTTTGTCAAGTTTAAGATATGCGGACGTCAATTCCCAGAATTCCCCAGTCAACCATGATGACTTGGGAATTCTGAGAGTTGAAGTCCAGGTAAACCTTGGCAAGTTTAAGATAGGTGGACTTCAACTACTAGAAATCTTCAGTCAACCATGCTAACTGGAGAATTCTGGAAGTTGAGTCCACATATCTTAAGCTTGCTAAACAGAGAAACACTGTTCCAGAGGTTATGAGATTCACCTGTCAGCCCAAGCCTAGTTGGTGTTAACAGCTCCCTAAACTTCATTAAATTCGGTATTCAAATAGGAGGCTAGCAAGGTAATCTCACAGCTGTAAGCTAGACTGGGACATTTTTGAAAGATTCCTAGAATAAAACTTCTGCTTTGTTACGAAGGACAAAAGAACTACACAGATCTTGCTGTACAATCCTTAGGAATTGAGCTTAGGTCAAGAAAGTCCTAGCATCTATCTTACTATTTGCACGCCTACTGTCATTTCAGATGCATTTCTTTTTTATTATTATTATTATTATTATTATTATTATTATTATTATTATTGATCATCGCACAGTCAGCCAGATGTTCAGATTGGATTTGGCATTTTGTCTACCTATCGAGTCCTTACCCAGGACCTGGGATAGGCAGATGTGGATGTTTGATGGTATTACAGATATCGTCGCAGGATGGAAGCAGTTCCTAGTAAGGCTGCCTTTTGCAATTGACTAATAGCGAATTTGTCAATGCCAATGGTGTTCAAGTGGTGCTCCAGTTGTTTTGGGATTGCACCCAAGGAGCCTATGACTATTGGTACTACCCTTGCTTGCTTTTGCCACAGTCTTTCTATTTCTATTTGTAGGTCTTTGTATTTTGTTATCTTCTCCAGTTCTTTCTCGTCTATTCTGCTGTCTCCAGGCACTGCCACATCCACTATCCAGACTGTTGTTGTTGTTGTTGTTGTTGTTGTTGTTGTTGTTGTTGTTATTATTATTATTATTATTATTATTATTATTATTTCTGTAGTGGTCTTCATGTGCCTGTACAGAAAAAAAAAATCCCACACATTGCCTCAAGAGGGCTGACACGCTACTTGGCTGAGGAGGTAGGGAACAAGCTGTTCAGAATTATATGGCTGTTTTCTGATTCTCCCTTTCCTTCTTCACCTTTTTCATAACCTTGCTATGATTCTGAATGTGGCTCTTTTTGCATTGTACTTTGCTGACGTGCTTCTGCACAACATTCTGTGAAGAATCTCTACACAGTTCCCTCAGCAATTCTTTTCTTTTCTTTTTTTTTTTTTAGAAACCCAGACATTTCAGCTACAGTGAAACATTACACAGAATGCACGGGAATCGAAGCGAGACCTCGTATGGGGGTATTTGTGGGCATGCATATAGGCATGGAATATCTTAAAGGAGGTTTCCCCTTTGTCATCTACTGCCCCCGTTGCTTTGTAGAGATATAACAGCAATTTAAAATTTGTGGTTTAAATTTATCTTTAAGGCCTTTGAATCACTACTTGACTCCTGGAAACTGCCTGGACAAGTCCCTGCAGATGGTAGCATTTGGTAACATTTAAAAAATGGTTTGTCCTTGCCTTCTTCTTAGAGGGATTGGCTCAAAGTCACCCAGCTGGGTGGGTGAGACTAAAATTCACGGTCTTCTGATTTCTGGCTTGGTGCTTTCACTTCAACAAACTGGCTTAGCCTGGTGGCACAATGGTTAGAATTCAGTATTGCAGGCTGACTCTGCTCACTGTTCAGAGTTTGATCCTGATCTGCTCAAGGTTGTCTCAGCCTTCCATCCTTCCAAGGTCAGTAAAATGAGGACCCAGTTTGTTGAGGAGTAATATGCTTGATTTTGTAAATTGCTTAGAGAGTGCTGTAAAGCACTATGAAGTGGCATATGTCTAAGTTATTGCTATAAGTATATAAGTTATTGCTATTGCTAGTATATAAAATACAGCAACACAAACAAAAGGGAGGGGCAAAAAAGCCCATGCTTAATAGTATCTATTCTAGGTTAGAAATGAAAGGAGCTAATTGTAAAATCTCAAACTTAGATTTTACCTAGACCAGGGGTAGGCCACCTTGGCTCTTTTTATGACTGGTGGACTTCAACTCCCAGAATTCCTGAGCCAGCATGGCTCAGCTTGGAAACCTCTCCCTTTTCCCTCAGCATGGCTGGCTCAGGAATTCTGGGAGTTGAAATCCACGAGTCATAAAAGAGCTAAGGTTGCCTACCCCTGACCTAGACTGACAGCATTATCTACAAAAACAAAAATGGCAGGTTAAGTTTCTTCAACCCCTTTCCCAACAGCTGACCCCATTTTTCAGTTTTGTCCAACATCACAGTATCCAGTGGTGGGATTCAGCCAGTTCGCACCACTTCAGCAGAACTGGTGGCTAAGTTTTTGTTGCCCGGGCCCAGAATGGATTTCTGGATTCGGCATCCACACAGAGAACCAGTTGTTCACATATTTGAATCCCACCACTGACCGTATCTCTATCCATGTCACTATTAGATGTTTAGAGAAAGCGTAGAGCCTTTGACTTCCATCTTGTTGTTTGAGCCTATTCTGGAATGTCAGTTCTCAAGGCCAAACGACTCAGGCATTCCTAACTCTAGCCTAGGCAGGTGTGACTAGAGAAGGAGGAAGAAGGCAAAATATTGCCGTCACGAAAACCTGATATTTCTGCTGCCGTCCCATTGTGCACAAACAGGGTTGGATTTAATAACACTCTTTTTGTTCCTGAAGGTAATCATGGGCTGGCTGAGATAACATCACAAATGTGCTTCTTTGTGATAAGAGGATCTTATCAAGCCATTCAGCTTCTTCCATCCTTCAGCTATTTTTGCTATGGGTGCAACACAGATAGGTTTTGAATTAAAATAACAATATAAACAATTGAGGTTACATTCGATAACATAGTTCCAGAAAAAGCCAAGGCTATCAAACTGAGGAAACCTAAATTAAGTGTATGTTAAGCAATACCTATGGAAACACACTTTGGGGGGGGGGGGAATACCTTAAAAAACATTCCTCTTCAGGGATTTTAAGGTGTATGAAGTAGTAACTATCATGAGTTAAAAGCTAAAAGTTAAAAGGAAATATGGTCTGGTTTGTATAGGAAGAATAATTGTGAGAAGCAGGAAACATGAAGAATGATCAGCTAAGGCAGTGATGGCGAACCTTTTAGAGACCGAATGCCCAAACTGCAACCCAAAACCCACTTATGCATCATCGAGTGCGGGGTGTGTGTGGCCCATTGGGTGGGCATGGCTGTAGTGGTAACAGCAGACTGGGTGGGATTAAAAAGTTCAATCAATTCCAACTTTGCAAGATCTTTTTTTTTCCCATGAGAAGTTGAAATTGACTGATTGATTGAACATTTTTTTTTGTACATGGCAGCGGAGGCCTAAAGCAAAAAGGTTTTATAAAACCCAGCTCAAGGCCTAGGACTGGGGCGACAGTGCGTGTGCCCACAGAGAGGGCTCTGAGTGCTGC
Source organism: Crotalus tigris (assembly GCF_016545835.1). Lineage (NCBI taxonomy): Eukaryota > Metazoa > Chordata > Lepidosauria > Squamata > Viperidae > Crotalus > Crotalus tigris. Next base: position 1,502,765 of record NW_024097215.1, on the reverse strand, counting down.
CTCTGGCACCCGCGCCATAGGTTCGTCACCACTGAGCTAAGGAAAGCTACTATGGTGCAATAATATTGTACAGTATTAGTACATTATTAATAATTTAAGGAGTATTCTTCAAGAGGCAACTGGATTTTCTTGTTTTTCTTTGAAGACATTTCACTTCTCATCCAAGAAACTCCTTCAGCTCTGACTGGATGTTGGGGAATGGAAGGAGGAAAAAAAATGCAAGTGACCAGCTGTCTGCAAAGAATATAAATCCTTCCATTCCCCACCATCCAGTCAGAGCTGAAGGAGCTTCCTGGATGAAGAAGAAAAACGTGTTCAGTAAAAAACAAGAAAGTCCAGTTGCCTCTTGAAAGCATCTTTGGGACAACCATGATCTGGAGATTCCCCATAGACAATGTAAGGAGAGCCATTTTGATGTAGTGGTTAAGGCATCAGAATAGAAACTGGAAGACTGTGAGTTCCCAGTTTCCCATCTTGGAAACAAAGCCAACTGGGTGACCTTGAGCCAATCATTTCCTCTCAGCCCTAGGAAAGAAGCAATGGCAATCCACGTCTGAAAAACCTTACCAAGAAAACTGCAGGGATTTGTCCAGGCAATCTTTGACAATTCAATATGATTGAATAGAAGGAAAAAAAATAATATAAGAATAATAACAGAACAGACATTTAATACATGGGAGAAAAGCACTTTCTAAAAAAAATCTCTTTTAATTATGGAACAATTAAAAATAATAAAACAGTAAAAACATCCAGAAAATAAATAAATTGAATGATCTTTATTCAAGCTAAGTTGCCCAGATTGAGCAAGGGAGACCTAAGACAGATGAGGCTATCATGTTATAGATACTGTAAATGGGATCTTTAAGGCTTTAAAGATCTTTAATTCTTTCCTAGGCCTGCAAGAGAGATGTACAGATAATAATAATAATAATACTAATGGAATAAGTCCAAACACTCCTCCTTGTAATAAAAATAAGCTCTCCCCTATCCTAAAGCAGATGTTTCATCAAGTTTCATGAATGGGCTATTTGATCCAATGGTCTGCTGGTAGAAGAATATGGAGAGACTCCAAAATTTGGATCAAAATGAAAAGAGAATGAAGAGTGGGCAGAAACCCTCCCTTCAACTTTCCCCCACATTGCTTTCCCCTGCTAGAGAAGAACGTGTTCCCCACCATGCCTTCTCGCTGCGCTTTTGAATTCTCTCCTGTTCCTTCTGCTATTTTGGGGAGAAAGACAAAACCAATAAAATATTTATTGGGCAGTTCCTTTGTTTTTCATTTTTAAGAGTGAGAGTAAATGCTAGAGTTACCTGATAGAACTTTGCTCTGTAGGGAAATAAAGCTTTGGATTCAAAGTTAGTGGCTGGCTTTACAATCGCCATGTTGTGATTTATTTATTTGGATTTAGTGTCTCCAGGAAATGCAGTTAGTTAGACTCCTAGTTGAACATATAATGGCTTAGTGCAGTGTTTCTCAACCTTGACCACTTTAAGGCATGTGGACTTCAACTCCCAGAATTCCACAGCCAGCATTGCTGGCTGTGGAATTCTGGGAGTTGAAGTCCACATGCCTTAAAATGGTCAAGGTTGAGAAACACTGGCTTAGTGGCTTATGTAAATTCAGACAATGATGGTTCGCAGTCAAGGCATAATGTAGTATGTTGTTTCAGGTTAGCTGATTCTGGTGTATTCAATAGACTATTATTAAGGAAGCCATTGCTTAGCATGATATGGGAACCCAGTTAAAGTGTCTTCTCCCTCAAAAATACAAGATAAAGGGTACAATAGTCCCAATGATTTCTGGATTTCACAAACAAACAAACAAACAAACCCAGACTTCGGACTTGCAGTATGATTGTATTATTTTATTGTTTTATTCTTAGATGATTGTTTTAATTTTGTACGCCGCCCTGAGTCCTTTGGGAATTGGGCGGCATATAAATAAAATTAAATAAATAAATAATAAATAAATAAACTCAGAGCCTTCAATAAAATAGTTAGCCATACCTGCTATTTATCAGTTTCTATTTATTAATATTAGATTTTTATCTCATATACCCAATCCTTCTGCCTCTATTTTCCCAACAACAACAAAGTCACCCAGCCAGCTTTCAGCACCTAAAGTAGAACTAGAACTCACAGTTCCCTGGTGATTAGCCCAAAGTCAGCTAGCCAGCTTTCATATCTAAGGCGGAACTAGAACTCCAGGTTTCTAGGCCAGGACATGAACCACAACACCAAAGGTGTTAAAACTGGTTACCACAGATGGAACTGATATTTTATTTGCCCCCCACACCCAAACAATATTTCCCAATGCTCCTTTATGAATTCTACAGCTATTGAGGGAACAAAATTACATTATATTGTCACAAAGGAGATGTGAATGTTGGCATTACTTGCAAGGAATGAGAAAGCCATCAGCTGTACATGCAATGTTTTGGGGTTTAATTTGAGCTTTTTGTATTTTCAGCATATTTGCTCTGATCCAGGGGTCTCTGCTTCCCACAACTTGGGAGATTTACTGACAGAAATCTGTGCCCCCGTCCTTTGACTCCACCAGCATACATAAGCTGGCTCAATTTATCCCCCACAGTTTTGCTAGAACTGTTTTTCTTCCGTTGGGCATAATCCCCAAATTTTCTTTCAGAATGCAGCCTGCACTAACCATCTATTTTACCTTCAGAGTTCTTAGGATGGGGGCTCACTAGATTATCATAATATTGTAAACACTTTGCAAAATAAAAAAGAGAATATTTCCCTTATTATTCCCCAAGGAACTGGTAGCAAGGAACTATACCCATTTCAGAAGTTTGCTTTCGGGGTATGAATGTGGGGTGCAGGCTTATGGGTCTACCTTCCACCTTTTATTATCAGGAGAGAAGGGAGCCTTTGCATCCTTGTGCCTCTCAATATTTTATTTGGATGCATATTTTTAGTATTATTTCTAGCTATTTTGTATGATGTTTTATTGATTTGAATCTTTCGGTGCTGGCTTTTTTGTTATTTATATTATATATTGATTTATGAAAGTCACCTTGACAGGGTATTTGCTAGGGCTATGCAGTGCTTTTGATTTAGTTCCAACAAAGGGCTTTGGAGTGCATGGGATGTGAACATGGCACCTATTTGTAGCTGTAGCTGGTTAAAAGAGAGAGCGAGAAATATTTTTTTAAGGCCTCCTTTCTCCTACCAGCAAACTATCTCACCCTTCAAACAGGCACCCTTAAAGTTGCCCTTAAAGGAATTCCTTGATGAATTACGGTACATACTGACCATGATGTGTGAATTGCATTGCGCTTGTGTCAGAAGCACTGAGGCACTTCTGGGTGAAAAGGATTAGCTGGTGACATCATCACCTCTATTGGGGGCTCCTTTCATGTCCCCGGGATGGCAGCACTTGGGTCCCAAACGTGGGCTTGCTAACTTCCATCCCAGCATCCTAACCACACAAGCCACCATGCTCCTCAATACTTTGAATCATCTATTGTAAATGGCTATTGAATTCTAAGATGCCTATTCTTCTTTTTCCACTGTTGGTGCTGTGCGTAGTTTTCTTTGTGCTCCTTTGTCTCGTACTTGGCACTTGTTAACCACCTTCTACTTTTACTAAGGTTAAAAAAAAGTCTGAGAAGTAATGAAGCAAGTTATTAAAAGGGGAAAATGCAGGGAGAACCACCAGCTTTAGACTTGGCAATGAAGATATCAAATGCAGGTAGCTTCTACCTTTTAGCATCAACCAATCAATCATTAAAGGAACAAGCAGTCAAGAAATATGCCATTAACTAGCTCTTGGTAGAGCAGTCATGAAGGCTTTGGAAAAGATACTCAAACACCGTGATGTGTCTATACCAGTGGTAGAAAACCTATGGCACGGGTGCCAGAGGCGGCATTCAGTGCCCTCTCTGTGGGCACGCGCGCCGTCACCCCAGTCCTAGGCCTTGAGCTGGGTTTTATAAAACCTTTTCGCTTTAGGCCTCAGCTGCCATGTGCAAAAAAAAAAAAAAAAAAAAAGGTTCAATCAGTCAATTTCAACTTCTTGTGGGGAAAAAAAATCTTGCAAAGTTGGAATTGATTGATTGAACTTTTTAGTCCCAGTTGTCTGCCGTTACCACTGCAGCCACGCCCACCCAATGGGCCATGCCCACCCAATTGGCCACACCCACCCAGCACCTGATGATGCATAAGTGGGTTTTGGGTTGCGATTTGGGCACTCAGTCTCTAAAAGGTTTTCCATCACTGGTCTATACCTACAAAAATCAGAATACTGCCAGCAATGGAAGCCATTCCACAACTCTATGGAAATAAACATTGGACAATAAAGAAATAGAATAGGAAGACACTTTTGAAGGTGTTAGAGAAGATTTTAGAGAATACTATGAATAGCCAAGAAAACAAACTAATGGATCATCAAACAAATCAATCCAGAATTCTTACTTGAGGCACAAAGGACTAAGCTCAAATTATCCTGTTTTGGACATGTTGACAGCTTTTCAGAAAAGGCTGTAATGCTGGGAAAGGTGATAGGAGAGAAGAAGAGGATGACCAGCAGCAAGGTGGATGGACTCAGTTACAAGTGGCAATCAATGAGCCTTTGAATGACGTGAAAGACCATATAGAGATAGATTGTCATGGAGAAAAGCTAGGAGTCAAAAATGACTTGATGTCACCTCATTGTCAACTTCATCAATGCAGACTTCACTTAACAGTCATGTTTATTTAGTTATATAATTTATAAGGTGGCCTATTTCACATAGGTGTCTTTGCCTGCATATGATGATTAAAAGAACAACAACAAGAACAGACAATCTCTGTTGCCCAAAATAAAAAAAAATGAACCCATTCAAAATAACAAAACAAAATAAGAAAGAAAAATAATCTTGCAAACACACAGATCAATAGCAGCAGGTTTCTTGCCTATTTCTCTCTTGGTAAGCAACTGTTCCATTGAATGTGCTAATCAATTCAACAGCTTCAAAAGAAGGAATTATTAATGACAAATGAAAAGTAAAGCTGAACTTAAAATGGGGGGAGGTATCTACCATCTAAATATCTTTGCTAGACTAGAGTAGATAGTCTAGTAGTTCTTGGCTGTTTTTTTTATAAAGCTAAGAGGAGTTTAGCCTGGCTAGAACTTGGATGAGCATATAGCTTCTAAGCTATGCTGGGAAGTTAAAAACAAATAAAATAAAATAAATAAGAACAAAGAAAGAAAGAAAGAAAGAAAGAAAGAAAGAAAGAAAGAGAAAGAAGAAAAAAGAAAGGAAGGAAGAAGGAAAGTAGGAAGGAAGGAAGGAAGGAAGGAAGGAAGGAAGGAAGGAAGGAAGGAAGGAAGGAAGGAAGGAAGGAAGAAAGAAAGAAAGAAAGAAAGAAAGAAAGAAAGAAAGAAAGAAAGAACGAGTCAATGCCAATTTGCTTTCATTTCCCTGCCAAGAAAATAGCATGGACAAATTGTGTATTTTCCAAGAATTAAGTTTAACTTGAGGAAGATTTTATTTTTTAGAACATGGATGAACAGATGGAACATTCAGCCTTTTCATCCCACAACTCCTTCAGCCCCAGGACGGTTCATACCCTGGTTGCTACTGGATTTTTATGGCCAATCACAGTTGGAAACAATTGATAATTATATCAAAGAGACTTGCTAGCAAGAAATTGACAAAGAGAAAATATCTGGCATGTCATATTTTTAAAATTTATGGATGGTCTCAAGATAAAGTCAAACTTAGAAATATTTGGCATGGACACAATTGTCTTTATTCCCAGTTACATATGCTTTCTTATTTTCAAATGCCTCATTGTGATTCAAGTGGATTTTTCTAGTGCCTGGGGACTATACAATATTTGTTTGGAGGACTGCTGTACACAAAGAGACAATGACAGAAGAATAGGAACATGGATTTTCAGGGTTTGTGTATGTGTATGTAAAGGTCTCTTGCTTTTTTGTTAAAAGAAAAATAAATTTATCCCCTATTTCCCACCTTAAACTCTCTATATAAAACATTAGGCTGTTCTCCCTCCTAACACCCACAAACTTTATTGTTAAACAAGCATCATCAAGAATTACTTATTTAATTTACTGTATCTGCCAGGTCATCTTGCTTTGAAAAAAGGTTTAGTGGAATTTAACTTGAGAGCACCCACTGGATGTTCTATTTCCACAGATTTTACTGTTAGTGGTTTTTCTTTTTCTTTTCTTTATCATGTTAAATATGCTGTACGGTGTTTGTCAAATGTAAGATGTGTAAATACGCAAGAGGGAAAAAACCAAGTACAACATTTCAAGCAGTTGTTTTGCAATTTATCTCAGGTTACCCAGCTTGGAAATAGACTAGACTAGACTAGACTAGACTAGACTAGAATAGAATAGAATAGAGCTGGAGGGGACCTTGAAGATCTTCTAGTCCAGCCCCCTGCTCGAGCAGGAGAATCTATACCATTTCAGACAGGTGACTGTCTAGTCTCTTCTTAAAAAATCTCCAATGATGGAGCGTCCATGATTTCTGAAGGCAAGCTGTCCCACTGGTTAATTGTCCTCACTGTTAGGAAGTTTCTCCTTAATTCCAGGTTGCTTCTCTCTTTGATCAGTTTCCAACCGTTGTTTCTTAGATTTTTGTCTTATCTAAAGTGATGGTTTATGAGTACCCATATGGAGATTTTAGTTTCAGGTGAGTGATATGGAATCATTTAAAACTCTAAAGTAAAAGAAAGAGAGAGAAATAATGTCAGCCTGTATTTTCACTGTTGCAGATGATGTTAGATGCATGTCTTTAGACAAAAAGGTTTTACGTTGGGTTTGATGACTATTGAGACATAATAAGCTAGAATGCAAGAGCTCATTTTTGTGGAAAAGATTAAGGAAACAGCACAAAGGGAAAATAAATGTACTCCAAATTTTGTTCAGACTTTTCAAAAGTGTTACTTGGGCATTGAAGTCAAGCAGCTTAATGCAGATCAAAGGTAAATAAACTGCATTAACTTTTGATGATGAAAGGGTGGAGGAAGGGTAGAACAGAAACACAGACTTATGTCTCTATCTGTGCAATCTTTTGAAGACCAAGTAAGATATAAGGGTACCTGATTTGGATAATTAACTTTAGGTTTGCCACAATTACATAGAGAGACTTAACAGAAAGGCTTAGAAGGCAATTTCCCTACAGCTCAGCTTTCCTAAGCTTTTCTTTGGCTAAAGTGCACAATGAATGGGTATGTCTAGTCTAATGAAGAAAAGGACTAGGGATCACATGATCCAGTATTTGAGGGGGGGGGGCAGAAGAAGAAGGGGGTCAGCTTATTCTACAAAGCACCTGAGAGCACTTGAGAGAAGGACAAGAAGTAATGGATGGAAACTTATCAAGGAGAGAGTCAACCTAGAACTTAGAATTAAGGAGAACCTAGAACTAAGGAGACATTTCCTGACAGCAAGAACAATTAATCAGTGGAATGGCTTGCTTTCAAAAGTTATGGGTGCCCCATCATTGGAGGCTTCCAAAAAGAGATTGGACAGCCATTTGTCCAAAATGGCATATGAACTCCTGCCTTGAGCAGGGATTGGACTAGAAGACCTCCAAAGTCCCTTCCAACTGTTATTCTGTATTATATTCTGAATTCTAAACCCATACAGACCCTACCCTACCTTGCAACAAGTGGACCTTTGCAGCTCAGGTACAAATTAATCAACCTCTTCTTCTTCTCCCAGTGACCCAACAGAACAATAAAGTCACCTTTAATTAAAAAAAACAAATAAAATAATCAACCATAAACCTTTCATAAGATAAAACAATGCAACAATTAAAAATGCCAGGACTAAAGAAATATTGATTTTTTTTAAAAGGCTGTTGTGCCCTGAGGCCATTTTCAAATGTAAATAAGCAAAAACCTTCATGTAAGCATTTGAAACTGCCTTGCGCCAAACTATATTCCTATTAATACAGTATTGTCCACATAAAGCAGAGCGAACCAAGAAGCTTGTTAGGAAGACTTAGAAAGACTCGACTTTTCTTCTCCTCTCCTACATTTGTGACAGGCATCAAAGATTAAAGATTTCCCTATTTCCACAAGGCTTTTAAATGGCCTCTACTCTCATCAATTCCTAAGATGATAGCAGCATCCCATTCTTGGCTTATCTGAAACAATAAGTGGGGTCAGATCTGGTTATGCTTGGATAGCACACCACCAAGAACTATTAGAGTTGTAGGCTAGACCTGGACATTAAACAAGGAAATAAAAGCCACATTATTGCCAGAACTACCTAGAATTTTGCTTGATAAAGCAAAGAAAGTTGATGAATGAATGAATGAACCAACCAACCAACTAATGAATTTATATATTTCATGCTGATGCCATTTTTACCAGTGACCAAGGCTTATCTCTCTGGCTGAGTACACATCGATTTAACTGAAATCTGGGTTAGAAAAATACTGTTCCTAAATTCATGTACCATGATGTGCCAAAATAAATTCCTTATGTGTAGTCAGCTGCCTCTTACTAAGCATTGTCTAGTCCTGTGATGGCAAACCTTTTAGAGACCGCGTGCCCAAAACTGTACCTCCCCCTGGCTCACCCCTGCTCTGCTCCTGCCCCCACCTCGCCCGCCCACAGGGCCACCCACGGCCTCCACAGCCCGCCACAGCAGATCACCCAGATGGCCCTGCAGCGCCATGGCGGCCACGCCCTCTGCCCATGCCCCGCAGCATCTACGCATGACGGGGTGTGAGGGAAGAGTCTTGTCCCTGCTGCCCAGCTTCCATGTGCTTGGCTGCACTGGTCTGCATGGGCCGCACCCAGGCTGTGAGTGCTGCCTCTGGCACACGTGCCAGAGGTTTACCACCACTGGTCTAGTCTGTTGTTCTTCCTCTTGTCTGCCAAGGACATTCCCACGTGCCATTTACAGATACACATAAGGAGAAGCTTCCTAACAGTGAGGACAATTAACTGGTGGCATAGCTTGCCTTCAGAAATTGTAGGTGCTTCATCTCTCGAGGTTTTTAAGAAAAGACTGGACAGCCACCTCTCTGAAATGATATAAGGTCTTCTGCCGGAGCAGGGGATTGGACTAGAAGACCTCCAAGGTCCCTTCCAGATCTATTCTGATTGATTGGTACCCATTTAAAAGGTAAACAGAAACTGGATTGCCATGTTTTCCATCTGCAAGGATTCAGGATGGAACTTCAACATCTGTAATCCTAGAAGCCCTTTTTTGATCTGAATAAACAGCATTGGGTTCGATGGACAATTTAGACTAATATCTTGTCTGAATCAATGTAAAAGGCACATTCTCTATTGTTTTGCAATGCATATTTCAGGGTTTGCTCAAATTTCTTTGACAATGTATTCCACCTAACCAAATCTCAGGTTACCTTTTATATATATTCTGCTCTCAGGAAACACATTACGGGAATTAAGGAAGAATTAATCAACTAGAGAGGCTCTATTATGACAGTTCTGTTATCTAGCCTTTGGGTGGTAAAAAGATGTGATTTATTGTGAATTGCAGTAAGACCTTCCTGGTTTATAAATGAAATAAAATGGGATCATTCGGCTTCAACGTTTTTCATTTTTTGTGCAGTAAAAAGATACCCCCCCCCCCAAAAAGGCATGGGATGAAAATAACAATGGAAATGAATACATCGATAATTTACTGTGTGGCATGAATATTTGTATGCCAACATGAAGTTTCTGAATAAAACTACTGTTGAGATATGTGGTCTGAAGTTCAAATTTGGAATTTTGCATCAACTGAGTCCAGATTCCAGGCTAGAATTAGCCCATTGACCCAATACTCAGATCTTGGCTCATCAATGTAGCTACCCAGCTCATGCAATTGATGTTGCTGCCTCTGCTGGGTACTAGAAGACTGAGCAATCTTGAAATGGTTGCTTACAATGGATCTACCTTGAGAATAAATACATAGCTCATCCAAATATATTAGAAAGACCTCAGTATACCTGGAGGACCTAGGCTACAAATTAGACTTGATGAATACTGATTGAGTTAGGCTATTGTCTCTATCAGCAGGATATATTTCTCTGGAGCTGTTTGATAAGGACTTCTTGAGTAACAGTAAATTCACTATAGCTTTTTGGAAACCACTCTGAGAGCTTAGTATTTGAAATAACACATGTGCTATCAACTATTCTTGCACCTTGAACTTTAACCCTTTGACAGATTGACCCTTGCCAAATTGACTCTTCATTTCCTGGATTATGACCATTGCTGTCTTGACGTCCCTTACTTGGTCCTCATCTAAGTTTTTACTTTTGCTTTTTGGACTGACTTCCTGATCACTATTTTGTTTGGGTCTCCAATTAGAAGAAATTCATTTTTGGAATCTGACCTGAGAATACACAGTTGTCTAATATCAGTCCAAATGGGATGCCATAAAAGGCAACCTGGGCAGATTTCACCCACCCCTGGAATAAATAATATTTGCCTTTGCAAGGGCATCAGGACATCCTTCCCACCCCCAAATGGTCTATCACGCCTTGCTGAATATATTCCATATTTCCCAGTGCATTTCGTTTCCCCTCTCTCTTTCAAACATGCCTTCCCTTTCCTCTGCCTTAACAGTATGAATAAGGAGATACTTGGTAGCACTTTGATGTCTCCAATAAAATATTCACTCAGAAACCTATCCAAGAGCACATAATTAGGTGGATTCACTGCAAATTCAGTGGAGTAGCTAGATCTGTAGCAATAAAGCTTTATAATGTCAGGACCGCAAAGCTTTAAGTCAGAATACTGAGTGCCATCTCTGTTTTCCTTCCTTTTTGCTGACCTGTTATATCTCTCAGCACAGTTCATTCCCCGAGTAGTCAATTGGGCTAGCAGAGATAATACATTCCTGTCTTTTTCAGGAACTGCTTGGGGTGAAGTTTTAAATTTCAACTATCTGCTTCAGCAGTAAAGTTTTATTTTTTTTAATTTTGCTTTGTTTTGTTTTAAGCAGGATTGGCACCGGACTCATCGCTTAAAGGCAGCTACGTAATTAAAGCAAACAATCTCAAATTTGGTAACCTAGCCCTGTGGCAGACGAGGATCGTAGAATCCTGAAGTCTATGTTTTACTAGTTCAAACTGCAAGTAGGCATGCTTTGTGTATTTTCTTCCTTGGGTGTTTGTTTTTCTTTTTCAAAAAATACTATCAGTCTCAGAAAATTGTTTTAGGACATCTGACTCTGATAGCTTTCTAGTTGCAATGGTATTTTGCAAGAGGATTATTTACACACATATATATATACATATACACATACACACACAGACATACACACACACACACACACACACACACACACACACACACATATTGACCACCTCTCTTTAAACTCCTCCGCCTCACCCTTAAATTTCTGTTTTCATTTCCCTAATTATTTCTTTGCTCCTTGCAGTTTATTGCTGTGTTTTATCTTTAGATTGATAGACAGACAGAAATAGAATATTGCACTTCATCTAAAGAGGGTCTTCCCCAGTGGTGGGATTCAGCTGGTTCACATCACTTCAGCAGAACCGGTAGCTAATTTATTGTTGCCCGGGCCCAGAATGGACTTCTGGAAGTGGCATCCACACAGAGAACTGGTTGTTCACATATTTGAATCCCATCACTGGTTTTCCTCACTTGCTTGGTCCGTCACGCGGTGCTCAGAAACCAAAACATTCCTGTACCTCTTTCTTACGGGCACAAATGTACAAATCACATCCTGAAATGAACTTATTATTTTTCTGGCCCTCAGGGGATCCACTTTTTCAGGATGAGATACTGGCAGTGGAGCAAGACAACTTATAATGAAGCCTCATTCTGGATGCTGCCTCCTTCTGGTCCAGCCTTTTTCTTCCAGATTCTTCTTGTCTGTTAGGACCACATACTTGGTGAGTTGCCACAAGGAGATTTGCCACACATCTCTTCCAAATCCCTTGTAACCACTGGCTTGATAACCCAGTGCTGACTGACATTCTGATGGTCTGATTTTATTAATAATACTGTGCCACATTGCTCACAGGAAAACAGATGAGGAATCTGTGACCCTTCAAGTGTTACTGAACTATAATTCCCAGAAGCAGCAGTTTACCCACCCAGACATTGAGGAGTGTTGGGAATTGTAGTTCAACAACTTAAAAAGAACTTTGGGTGCTCCAGTCATGAAGACTTCCCCCCCCAATTTAATGTACCACCCAGCCACCTTTATTGTGTCAGTAGAAATAACTGTTATCATAAATTGGGTAGCCAACATTTTGAAACAAAAGACTGGTCAGTGATGTGACTGAAATATCCCACCAGCCTGTGATTTAAGAGAAGAACTGATAATATTTCAGACATGCAGGAAACACATATCTATAGTTGTATTCTGCAACAAGTTACTATTCCTCACAATGTTCCGCCACTCAGCTCCAAAACATTCATGCAAATATAGTCCCCTCCCCACACACATACACCTTGTTTCTATAGCAGGATTCTACTTACTTAAGTAGGAAGAACTATTTATTTTCAAGAGCAGGAAAATACTGTCGGAACGATAGCATAGAAATAAAGTAAAGCCAATTTCCTTTGATCCAGGAGAATATTGGAACTACACATTGTAAATTGAATATTAAGAAAGAGCTTTAGAAGTGTCTCCTGGTGGTTTTAACAGAATTTACTCTGCAGTTAACATATGACTGTATATAATATACACATACATTTTTCAGCTTTTAATGTGGGAGTGATGATCCAACTGTGTATGGGAACAACTACCAAGGGTCAGGAGATTGCTGAAATGAAGAGGAATATTTCAGTGTGTGTGTGTGTGTGTGTGTGTGTGTGTGTGTGTGTGTGTGTGTGAGAGAGAGAGAGAGAGAGAGAGAGAAATTTGGGTTGCACCCTAACTTTATATTTAACTAAGCAGTATAGCGTAGCTTTTCTATAACCCTCTTTGTCTCTTCATCTTATTTTGTATTTCATCTTTTGCTTTTTCTGCAATCTCATCTGCCTTTTCATTCTGTTCCCCCATGCTTAAACATTTATATTTTAAAAATCAATGGTAGTGTAATATCTTCTAATAGGAGCTACTGCTGAGCTGAAATCTGTCTCCTGTTTTTCTAAGAAATTTGTTGCTTTGTAAAAAGGGCTTCTATTTTTTTTTCTGCTTCATTCCGAGTGCTTTGCAATTGTTTGTGCTTTAAAAATATTTGCATTATTGTTGTGAAGTAGCTGACTGTGCATTATATTGTTAAGGTACAGATCCTTCACTCTAAAACTTCCCTTGTGGCTGGAAACGTATGGATTAGTCTAGATCTTCTTGTCAGTTTTGCAAGATTTCATGTATCATGCCTCTTTTTCCAATGGGGAGGAAAAAAACAGAAAACATTTACTGAACACTTACTACAATTTGCAACTTTTCCTAACATATCTAGTTGTGTGCTCAACTTTCTATTAAAGATTTTTTTAGTGGGGAGGGGGAACAAAACATATCTATCCTTAATATATGTATTTTTTTTTCAAATGCAACTTTCTCAATGTAGACTTCTTTTTAAATACATCTTCTCCAAACAAAAGTTTGGGGTGGTGTAAAATGTCACCACTGGGGTGATATTTACAAGTTTATGATTCAGAAAAATTAAGTCTGGGGAATTCTGAGAGTTGAAGTTCACACATCTGAAATCTGCTGAGGTTAAGAATCACTGGTTTAGGCAACCACTGTTAACTATAAGACTATAGAAGAGAGTATTTTTAGCTCAGGGTTGAACTGTATGTTTTTGGTGCTCTCTGATCCAGGATGCTACCTACTTTGATAATGAAACATCTGCAAAAAACCCCACCAAGCTAAGAGAGCACCAATGAACCCACAACTACAAGCCTGTTGCTAATCGGTATCTTGGATTGCTCCTGAAGAGAAAGCTGAATATTTGAAGTTCATTGGGTATATACTTACCATTAATGCTGATACTGGCCAGAGCATGGAAAAACTTAAAGAAGCACTGCAAGATTGGAAGATGTGGAGAGACCTGGTCCATAGAATCACCAAGAGTCAGACACAACTGAATTGATTTCTTCTTCTTCTTCTTCTTCTTCTTCTTCTTCTTCTTCTTCTTCTTCTTCTTCTTCTTCTTCTTCTTCTTCTTCTTCTTCTTCTTCTTCTTCTTCTTCTTCTTCTTCTTCTTCTTCTTCTTCTTCTTCTTCTTCTTCTTCTTCTTCTTCTTCTTCTTCTTCTTCTTCTTCTTCTTCTTCTTCTTCTTCTTCTTCTTCAGGATCTATAGGTAGGAGATCTAATATTTCTTATGATTTCATGATAGAAATCTTTTCTCTCTTGCCCAACATGCAGCCTGAGGCATAAGAATTTGGCTGGACAAGTTTAACAATGCCACTGATGAACACTGAGTAACATGCTAAAGCTATGGGAGTTTCTGAAGTAATGGTGGGGCAGGGGACCAGCTCCTTGCTTGGCTGTGCGCACTTCTCTGCTGCTAAAACCCACAGAAATTATACTGTGGGTGCTTCAGAAGTGATTGATTTGGACCTCACGTGAGTTCAGATCATTTCTTTTGTTAAAAATCTCCAACTTCTTTCCAACTTCTGTGTGTGCTTTGAAAAAAAAGTTGGTGTTGCTTTAAGGAATTATCTTATTAAAACGAATGCAGTTTTGAAAGCAGAGGCATCTTTTTCTGGCTTAGGCAAAAAACTGAGAAAAGGTAGACTGCTTTATTGAATAACAGAGAAGTGCTGCACTAGCAGGAAGCATAAAGTACTTCTGTTGACTTCTTTTTGCAGTATGCACAGACCTATGCAAACATGCACATACCTTGGGAACAAGTCAGAAATAATAGCATCCTCAAAGGTAGTTTAATGGGGCAAGTTTCAGATGGAGTGATTATATTTGGAAACAGTTTAAGCTTGCTCAATTTTAATTTGTGTGCTTTAGCAGGTTTTACAGAGATAGCCCACTTGGTTAACTCAGTTTAACTGACCAGAATATACAGTAAACCCATACAGTAAATAGAAATCCAGTTTGGCATAATGGTTAACACATCAGGCTACAAATCAGGAGGCCATGAGTTCTAGTTCTGCCTTAAGTCCAAAGGAAGCTAGGTGACCTTTGGCCATTCATTGTCTCTCAGCCCTAGGAAGGAAGTAATCACCAACCCCTTCTGAAATCTTATCCAGAAAACTGCAGGGACTTATCCAGGCAGTCACCAGGAGTCAGCACAAATTTGAACCGACCCAAAATATAATATAAATGTGTTCAAATAATCAGTCGTCTGATTATTTATAGCTTCTGTGAAAAATAATAATGAGATGGAAAAGATAGAAATATAGTGAAAACAAGTACGGCAAATAGAATTAGGTGAGTCAGAAAGAGAAAAGAGGTGAAAAGGAAAAGGCAATAAAGGGAAAGGAAGTGGAAATGAAGAAGAAAATGATAAAATTTTAGCTTATTGCATTGCAACCTTAACACAACTGGGGTAAAGGTGTCCAGCTCTAGTAACCACAGAAACACATTTAACTGCAAGTAAGTGCCAAGTTTCTTCCCAGTCCGAATCAACTCCAGATGACATCATGGGGTGCAACCCTGAGGAACAGTTGCTGGAATTGGATATGTCTAGTTTAATGAAGAGAAGGACGAGGGGGGACATGATAGAGTGATAAAGATAAAAACTAACAAAAATTGATAGTTTGGATAGAAAAGAGACAGATTGAAAAGCTGGAGGTCAATTCAAGAAGCAATGTTCCAATATCTCAGGGGCTGCCCCAAAGAAGAGGGAGTCAAGCTATTCTCCAAAGCACCTGAAGGCAGGACAGGAAGCAACGGATGGAAACTAATCAAGGAGAGAAGCAACCTAGAACTAAGGAGAAATTTCCTGACAGTTAGAACAATTAACCAGTGGAACAACCTGCCTCCAGAAGCGGTGAATGCTCCAACACTGGAAGTTTTTAAGAAGAGACTGGACAGCCATTTGTCTGAAATGGTATAGGATTTCCTGCCTGAGCAGGGGGTTGGACTCGATGACCTCCAAGGTCCCTTCCAACTTTATTATTTTTTATTATGGATCATCGCACAGTCAGCCAGATGTTCAGACTGGATTTGGCATTTTGTCTACCTATCGAGTCCTTACCCAGGACCTGGGATAGGCAGATGTGGATGTTTGATGGTATTACAGATGTCGTCGCAGGATGGAAGCAGTTCCTAGTAAGGCCGCCTTTTGCAACTGACTAATAGCGAATTTGTCAATGTCAATGGTGTTCAAGTGGTGCTCCAGTTGTTTTGGGATTGCACTCAAGGAGCCTATCACTATTGGTACTACCCTTGCTTGCTTTTGCCACAGTCTTTCTATATTATTATTATTGTTGTTGTTGTTGTTGTTGTTGTTACTATTATTATTATATATGGACGTGCCTTGCCTTCTTGGGAGACGCTTTCAGATCGCCCCGTCTCTCTATGGGGACGCTCACTAATGGACAGATGACCCTCAGTGGTCATCTATCCAAGTATCAATCAAACGGAAGCCTCCTTAGCACTTCCCCAGCCCGGCCCAGGTCAACCCAACGCTGCCAGCGGTCAGAAGCCAAACAAGAGTTGCGGCGACATTTCCTCGGCGGTAAGTCCCGCGCTGTCCTTCAGCACTTCCTCACGAGGATGGGGCGTTTTGGGGGAGCAGCAGAAAAGGGGAGAAACTGCAACCGGCGCCGGCGTCCGCTTCCAAAGCCTTCTCCAACCAGAGGACGCTGGAAAGCTCACCCACAGCCGGCCCCGGAAGAGGCAGAAAGACACCGCAGCGGAGGCTCGGAGACCGGCGGCGAAGGCGAAGGCGAGCGCAGCAGAAGCGCAAAGGGGAGCCGGCGAGAGCGAAGCCGCCCAGGCGGGTTGGTGACAACTCTCGCTTGGCTTCGCTTGCCGGCCCGCCCCTCCCTTTCAGCCGCTGGCTCCGCCCAGCCCTCGCCTAATTGGCTGTCGGAGAGGAGGCGGGAGGGGGGGGGGTCTAATTGGGATGCAGGCGCGCGGTTGCTCGGCTTTAGTCTAGAGCCGGGCGGCGGGTTGGTGGCTGCTGCTGCTGCTGCTGCTGTTGCTGCTTTCAGCGGAGAGGGCAACGTCGCATTCCCGGAGTTAAGCCAGGCTGGTAGAGTTCGCCCTCTCTGCCCGCTCTTCGTTTTCAGCGCCATGAGGGCTGGCAGCCTGGACGGCAGGACCGCGCCTTGCGTCTGCGTTGGATTGTTGTTTGCGCTGCTCGGCGGAGCCGGGACGCTGCGAGGTGAGTAAGGACCCCCCCCCGCGAGGTGGGCGCGGGAGAGGGGGTGGGGGACGTGTTGCCTTCGCCGGAGAGGGTCCGGGGAAGGGCGGGGGGAAGAGGCAAGGGCTTCTGCGTGGGGCGAGCAGGTGTGTGGAAAGGTTGCAAGTTGGCCTGGGCAGTCTTTCTTTCTTTCTTTCCTTCCCCCCCTCACCCCTCCCTCGCCCCCACCCCCTCCGGTAAGTTCCTCCAAAGCCCGGTCTACAGGTTGACACGCTCGACAGCCAGGTTGTCGGAATGCCTCTTTTGCGGGCAGGGAGGGAGGGAGGGAGCAGGGTTGCAACACCCGCCAAGTTCCCCCCCTTCTTACCTTCCCGCCACTCCATCGGAGGAGCAATACTTGCGCTCTGGATCGCTCTGCCCGCGCCCTTTCTCCTCGCTTGCTTTCTCTCCCTGCCCCAATCCGAGTTTGGGGACTCCGGTCGGACTTAAAAGGGATTTCTACAAAAAAAAAAAAAAAAACCCAGCCCACCGCTTTCGTCCTGAGGCTGTAGCGATGGGATCCGGGACCACCGGGCTTCCCAAGCAGGACCGCCGAAGTGTAAGAGGGCTGGGCGGTGCGCTGGCTCGTTTGCAATCCTGCCGTTTTCCCGGGTTTGTTGGTAAAGCGACGCTGGGTGGGTTTACGGTCGGATGCTGGGCACTTGGCACCGGAGTCTGTGGCGTGACTTCTCGGAAGCACGTCGGGTCGGGTCTTCTGGATTAGTCTTGGGTGTTACACTTCCCTGAGAGTAAGCCGCCTTGTGGACGTTACCTCGGAGTAAACCAGTGTTGGACCGCAGCGCTAGCTAGCTCCCGGATAGCGATGGAGGATGCGGTGTTTGCCCGCTGTTAAGTTCCTGCATTTCTAACTGATGAGATTGCAACAGTCCCCAGTCACAAAAATCCGATTCCTGACAAGTCTGTACACCCTCGGAAAGCACGACTAGGGTTTTCCTAAGCCGTCGGGGCGTGGGTGTATCTCTCTGACGGTCGCTACTAGCTCTGGTTCATGCCATGCGTTGGGTATTGGGTGTAAGAGAGACAGAGCTTGCTAGGTCCTTGAATTTGCCTCAGAAGAGATGGCAGGCAATACATGGAGGGTAGATGAAAGCACTATTTATTATACAGTATTGTCTAGTAAAGTATTTCAGTTCTCTCCATGTGTTCAGAAGACTCCCTACTTGCAGCTTTGATTTCTTTTAAATGACAAATGTCAGGCTTTTCCTGCAAATGTAAAAGGACAGACTAAAAAAAAAAAAAAAGGTCTTTAAATGGATAACTTATACTCTTGTTCTCTCTCCACCTTCTTATTCTGGTTGCTGTCTATGCATCTTGTAAAATAACACTAACTCTTGCGGTCCAGCTCAAAGGAATGCTTGTCAGTAATGTTTGGCCCTTGGGTTCTTTGTGATTGCAGCCAAAGTGTTAATTTAAGTGGGCAACAGCTTTATGTCATGAAAAGCAGATTTTGACCCTCTGACTGGAAATAGAAGTGAAGGGTGGTTTCAGTGACTCTGCTGTCACCTAACAAGGCATTTATAGTGAGATTTAGTGTGTGTGTGTGTGTGTGTGTGTGTGTGCACAAAATAGAAAAATCTTGCCCTCTAGTATATTGCAGAAAAAAATATGGGTAGGTTGTTTTTGAAGGATTTGACTTTTCAAAAACTCATATATATATAGCTTGTTAAAATGCTTTGCCCTCCCTTAAGGTTCAAAGGCTCTTTCATTGCACTGGAAGTTTAGATATTGTATCTGTTTCTGATGGGATTTTTTTTTGTGAGGACCTTATGAGCAAAGTTTTTGGCTTCCCTTTGCGGTTGTTTCCTACCTGAACCTGCATAGTGCAAGGTTGGAGCATATAGACCCAGCTGCTGACCCATTTGATTATTATACTATAGTTGACGAAGTTGTCTTAGAACCACTTTGAAAGGAAATTGCATCTCAAACTCAATTCCTGTTGTGATGAATTTAGAATAGATCTGCTATTAGACTGGAGTGAGAGCTACTGTACATATATATATGTGCACAGACAGAAGGACATACATAAATACACATAGAGACCAACAGCATGGCTAACTTGCATTAAAGCCTATTTGAATGTATGTGCTTTATATCAACTTTGGCTGTCTTGTCTTACCATCAATTTTTAATAGGCAATTTAAAGTCAATTGAGAAATAGAAGCTAGAAAGCCACTAAATTCATCCAGGATGGATTAATTTCAGGATTCAGAGAAAGCTAACTTTGAGGTCATACACAGGAAGTGCATAAGTGCTCTTAACTCTCTGTAAATTATTGTTCTCTGTCCCACTCCCATTCATGCAAACACCATGCACATGTACACACACACACACACACACACACACATGTGCGCGCGCGTGCAAACACACCTGTTCCTCCCAAAACTTGATGGTACTTTACAGTTCTGAAGAAAATGCACCGCTTAATCAGCTGGATCAATTGGTTAAAAATGTGTTTTGATAAAATAAGGCCATTGATTAATTGCGATGGAGGTAGCTGCAATAAACCACATCAACTGATTTCTCCGTCCATTTTCAAACTATCTTTCTCAACTGAAAGCTGCTCTTCAAAGCTTTGCGCAGAGGCCTTTCTCATCACCTGCTCTCTCACCCTCTCTAACTGGGGATGCTTTTCATTCAAAGCTTATCCTGTCTTATCGCGTTTTACCTTCCTCCTCTTAATGGAATGAAATACATTCCTACATGTTTAAAATAAACACTTGGCTCTCCATTCCTGCACACATGGAGCTCTCCTTATCGCCTCCCCTTACAGCTCAGGAAAATGGCAGAACAGGGGTTGTGTTTAGAATTATACTTGCTGAAAGGGACAGTGGTGGCCAAGCAAAGAACGGGGGAAAAACACCCCCAACCCCTGAAGTCCTGGCTGATAGAATGACAGCTAAATCTTGCAGCCCTATGTTTTTGTTGGTGAGCTTGTCAGACTCAGATCTTATAAGAAGCAGAGTTATTCCAGATTAATACTGATAAAAGAGTGCAAATGGATGGGAGGAAGTAGGATGGGAGGAAGGGAGGAGGGGAGAGAGGTGAAGAGAGGAGAGAAGGAAGGAGGGAAGTAAGGAAGGAAGGTAGAGAGGGCGGATGCAGTGGGGGGGGGAGGTGGACGAGCGACACCTAAGGTTATATGTATGAATTTATTTCAAAAGTATTTTTATAATGTATTGAAAGTATTAAATGTATTGAAAAATGGAAAATAAAATTTTTAAAAAAAGAGTGCAAAACATCATCTATCAAGGTTTAGTGGGCACTTAGTTCCAGAAAAAGACTTATGGGGCGATTGCCTGGTGAACAGGATATTTACACGCTTGCTGAAAGTGAGAAAAGGCCCAACTTGTTCTGCTGAATTCTTAAAGACTTTTTTGTTTTCTTGCTTGAAAGACTTTGAAAAACCCAGTCTCTTTAGCACTAAACCTGTTAAATGCTTGGTCTATAGAGCATTTTGGCACACTATGAACTCTATTTCATCTCCTGTAGTATCATGATATTTTGATTTTATGATGGTGAGGGGAAAAGAGAATGCTTCCCCCCTGAGATTTAAGGAAGGACTTTCAAAAGATGTTAGTTACACTGGCTATGATCTAATTTTCATTGTTACTTGACAAATAGAAAGTAGCCTGGAAGACACATGTATATAATTGGATTTTCAGTGTGGCAAGAACCAAATGGGTACACACACACCCTCTTACTATTTTAGTCATATGCAGATAGAGAGGAATGCAAATCCTATAGGGGTGATCTAGTGGGCATTTCTAACTTAACAGCTTGCAAGATGTTTTCCTTCTCCTTGTGGCTTTGATAGTGCTTTACCTTTAGATTTATGATGATGATACACACCCAACAGAGTCATTCACTGAAGGATGCAAGAGTTTGTGAGGTCAGAAGGGTGTTGAAGTGCAATTTCCTTTCTCTCTAAAATTTTGATTAAATAATGCCAAGGGCAGGCCCTGCTGTTTAGCATTTTTTGAAGGCACTTTGTGACTCCTACTTGACTTGTCTGTGCAATCAGCCTGTAAAGACAGGCATCCTTTATCCTGATTTTTGCTGGTGGAAAAGGAGAGAAAAAAGGAATGATGGCTAACCAAACATATCATTCATAACAAACATTTGATATGATTAGACCAAAGCTATAAAATCAAATATATCTCTATGTTTCTATGCTTCTCAAGATGAGTTCAAATTCGAATGTAAGTAGAGCAGTGGTTCTCAACCTGTGGGTCGGGACCCCATTTGGGGTCGAACGACCATTTCACGGGGGGTCGCCAAACAATGCAGTCCGACATTTTTTTCCCCCTTTTCCTTAGCTGTGCTACTCCCTTTTATTCTATTGGCTTTTGAAAGCCAATAGAACAGACTCTCTTGAATAGAGTCTAATTCTATTGGCTTTCAAAAGCCAATAGGAATTGTCCAGGCTGTCTCTGCCCTGCTGAGCCCGCCAAAAGTCCCATTCTGCAAACAGTGCTGCACCACTTGAGTAGTCCTCGACTTACGACTGGTTGAATAGTCCTCAACTTACGACCGGTTGGGGGTCGTGACATTAAAAAGGTTGAGAACCACTGAAGTAGAGGCATGTGGATAAACATGATGAGTCATTAACTGGAAAAAAACAAAATAAACCATACATTAGATTTTGGATTCTCATAGAGTGTTGTTGGATGCCTCCTTTGGATGGTCTTGGTACTTTGTGTTCCATGAAAACTTTGGCTTTGTTATTGGTTGGGGTGGGGTGTTGTTAGGCAAGAAGAATCAGGACACACATTAAATTCCAGTTAAGATGATTTTATTGCTCATGCCTACACACAAGAATCTAGTCCACTAACCATCAGCATTAAATTGGCACTAGATAAGAATGAACAGGACAGGAAGACCTGGAGGAACGTTGTCCATGGGGTCGCGATGGGTCGGACACGACTTCGCAATTAACAACAACAACAAAGAATGAACAGAATTCAAGAGAGATTGGACTTGGATTATTTGTAGGAACATAATGACTCCAGACTGATTCCTCTCTTGACTCCACCTCAGGCTCTGCCTCTTCTTCTTCTACATTTATTGCATTCCCCCATAAGAAATAAGGCAGCTACATAGAATTACACATGTTGATGACCAAAAAAGGCTGGGGACCGCTGTCCTAGATGACAAGCAATATAGTCTTCAAAACTGAAAATGTTTCAATAGGAAATCCACTCCGAAAAATTGGATGTAATGTTCATTGTTGGAACTTGAGAAGTGAACCCATATTCCGATATGCTGTTTTGGTTAGCTTTTATTGCTTCATAGTTAGGAAGAATTGTTTTGTTCAAAATGATGCAGGACTCTAAAATTTAGTTTCCCAGAGCATTGTTGGTTGTATGAAAACTTATGAATTGTCATTTTTAAAGCTATGCCTGATCCTTGGTCTAATGCCTGAAGCATACATTATCAGTTTAAAGCACCTATTGTTGGATTATTCCAAGGCAACAATGGTTTCTCATTATCTTGCTTTTGTGTTTTTTTTTAAATGGCAAATGTATGTGTGAGAGAGATGTGTACAAATAGTAATGTTTGTGAATTGGGATACACATCCATGAGGCTTCTTTCATGCAGAAAGCTCCATGCCCACTTCTTCCCCTTAAAATCCTATAGCTGTAGAATAGAGGAGGAGGAATCAGTTAGATCATTAATATTAAACATTTCTTATTCTCATGGGGATGACCATTAGACAATAGTTTTTATACATTTTATATAGGTGGCTGCTTTCTGGATATTCTATCTATACTATACTATGACTAATATAATCTTTATTCTACTGCTTTTCCCAGTGCCCCTTGGGTTTTACCATTTGTAAGATTGTAGTGTTGTGATGAGCTAGTTGGTTGATCAAAGTAGACAAAGTTTAGACATGAAGGAGACAAAAAATTAAGATAAAGGAGCAGTTGTTCTGAGTCTTCATCTCTGGGACTCCATTTATAATGATTGTGATAACATACAAATACAGTTGGTTTTAGTGAAGTCATTGGAGGCATCCTTCTGGAGTCATTCCTTGCTAAAAGACAGCCTGGGAGCTATCTGTAATTACACCATATATGTGCAATCTCTTCCATTCCTCTAGTATACTATCATCCATAATGGAGTAATTGAGTATCTAGATTGGAATATGTGACATTGTGTTTTCCTGATGCTGAAATATAGGTCCCACGATCATTTTCCAGGTTGGTTGGGGCTAATCCAATGTCAAAAACATTAGAGAACGTTGATTTGCCTTCTGCAACATAGTATAAACCAGGTTGTCTGTAAGTACTGTGATTCTCCTTTTCAATATTAACTTCCAACAGACAGGATGTTGTTGGCTAATATAATAACTTCCATAGCAAGCTGCACTACGCAAGCAAAAACAGTAGGCTATCAAATGCTAAAATGGAAAATTACTTATACTGAGAAGGTTCCCCCGAGGAAACTTGATACTTTCTTTTTCCCCCTTCTTTTCTCTCTATTTTTAGACCAACTTGCAAAGGGAAATTTAAAGTCTGAGCTACGGAGTAGAATCTCAACACCAGAGGCTGCTGTTTCTGCTGCTTTGTGTACTGCCTCTGCTTTTAGTAGAGCAGGTGGCTGGCTTCATTTTTGCAAGAGTCTGTTAATGTAGTCTTAATAGTAAAATAGAATTAGCTCATCTGATTGTGTTTCCTGCCTGGTCTACCTGGGAAGGTTGACATCAATCTTTCAAATCTAAAAGTATAAATTTCCCACTGTCTCCTTTACAGTGTGAGTAGAGAGAAGGGAGTCTCTTCTAAGACTCTTTCTCCTCCCCTTATGCCAGTGATTCTCAACCTTTCTAATGCCGTGACCCCATAATACAGTTCCCCATGTTGTGGTGACCCCCAAGTGGGTGTGGCCACCAATAAGAGGGAGTAGGACAGCTAGGGAAAAGGGAAAAAATGGCAGACAGCATGGTTTGGTGACCCCTGTGAAATGGTCATTCGACCCCAAATGGGGTCCCGACCCACAGGTTGAGAACCACTGCCTTATGCAGTTGTGGGCTATGCCCTCTCTTATCTGACCATTCCCAAGCCAGCATCTCTTCATCTCCCAAGGACATTCTCACATACCATTACAGAATATGAATCAACACTGCCATTGCCTCCAAACCTGAAATTATAGCCTGCTTTGAGATAATCATTTTAATTTTATTCAGTCTTGCTCAGACTTCAGTCCCAGTATTGTCTCTTCCTCTGGATGCCAATTTTTAAGAAGGATTTAGGCAAACTAAAGTCAGTTCAGAGAAGAGCAACAACAATGATCAGGGGATTAGAAACTAAGTGTTATGGAAAGAAGTAAAAAAAAAAAAAGCCTGGCCTTGAGCAAAGATGACCAAAAGGGATTTAGACATCACTTTTCAAAGAATTTCATTTAAGAGTAGTTCACGTCCTGTCCTCCAACATCCCAGTGGAACCAATTATCTACCTCTTCACTGGATGTGTTCAGGCAGACAGCTTTAATTTGGGTTTTTCTATACTAAGCAGAGGGCTTGATGGTCTTGAATGGCCCCTTGAAGCTCCATAATTCTAGTATCATTCTTGTGTGTTTGTCTTACTATCAGGTAAACTGGGTTAATACTATACACTGTACTCATTCTATATTTGTATATGTGCTCCACTGCATTTTCTCATTTTAAAATTTTGCTAATCTCACGGGTGCTTGGTCATGTTTTTTTAATACATTAAATTCATCTCAGATTATATTGTGTGTTGGGCACAACAGAATTTTCTGTTGAATAGAGTTAAAACCTTTGCAAGCTGCTCAGGACAGTAAGCTGAGCTTCGTCTTGACCTACTCCTAGGAGAGTTGAAATAAATAGGACCCCGTGGTCACATGCTCAAAGTTTGGATGCTTGGGAACTGGTGTGACGGTTACAGTGTCCCGGGGTCATGTGATCATCGTTTGCAAACTTCTGTCATGTGACATCAGCGAGGAAGCCAGATTGACTTAATAATTGTGTTACTAACTTAACAACTGCAGTGGTTCACTTAATAGCTGAGGCAAGAAAGGCCATAAAATGGGGAAAGCTCAGTTAAATGTCTTGCTTAGCAACAGAAATTTTGGGTTTAATTGTGGTCATAAACTAAGGACTGCCTGTATTATTTTATGCATCTCTAATATAGATTTCCCACATAGAGATCAGTGAATCCCAGTTATCTTTGATCTTGAACAGAACAGCCAGATAAACTGTTAACTCAGCAAAAGGCAGGGAAATACTTGGAATTTCAATCTAGAGCATTGGTATATGTGGATGGGGATATGTATATAGGCACTGATTGCAGCAGACAGATATTCTGCTGGGGTTAATATTTCACAATTCACTACTTATGCTAGTTGAGTTGTGTTTAAGAATGTACTGCTGAGGAAGTCAATTCCAGATTAAGGGGTTGAGGTTTTAGAGACTCCTGATTTACAATCACGTTGGGCTCAAATACAACCTTGTCAGTTATTGTGATGGTAAAGACATTTCCTGAATGTATCGTCAAAAAAAAAAAAAAATCTCAAAATTACTGGATAGTTCAAATCTTGTGAATGAACATTTCTCCAACACAATGTCCAAACACATTTATTTATTTATGTATTTATTTATTTATGAGACTTATATACCGCTTTAATTGCAAGCACTCTCTAAGCAGTGTACATCAGTAAGCAATGTATATATATATATATATATATATATATATAGGTCTTTGGTTGTTCGGGTTTTCTCCCGCGTAAAATTGGAAGTGTCTTGGCAACGTTTCGACGAAGTCACATTCGTCATCTTCAGGCTGGTGTTTTTAGCTTCTTGCTTTGAGCAGCAATGTGTGGTTTTAGCTGTTTCTTCCTTTTAACTGCCAGTGAGGGTATGAACTGATTGGATGGGAGCTTGGCTGTGTTCTGATTGGGTGGAGGTGTGTTCTGAATGGTTAGGGGCTTGGCTGTGCTCTGATTGGCTGGGGGAGTGTTCTGTTTGGTTGTCCATAGAAATAAGATTACAAACCTAATCCAAAAAGAAACCCCCACCAAAATCCAAGACAAAGAACAAGAAAACGGCAAAGCCCTCCTCCCATACATAAAAGGCACCACAGACAGAATCAGTAAGATCCTCATAAACACAACATCAAAACAGCATTCTGCACAAACAGAAAAATATCCACCATCCTTAGAAACCCCAAAGATAAAATTGAATTAGAAAATCAAGGAGTATACGAAATCCCATGCACCACTTGTCCCACCACATACATCGGACAAACCAACAGAAGAATAAGTGCACGCATTGAAGAACATAAGAACTCAGTCAAAAAAGAGGAACCAACATCTTCCCTGGTCCAACACCTTAAAGCCACAGGACATGAAATTGACTTTAAAAATACCAGAACCATTGCCAAAAGTGAACATTTTAATAACAGAATAATCAGAGAAGCCATCGAGATAGAAAAACGCCCACACAGCATGAACAAGCGAGATGATACCTCCCGCCTACCAGCCATTTGGAAACCTGCCCTTATTGACAAACGACTCCCTAACCCCAAAATCTTAAACCCCTCTGCAACTCAGACTAACCTGAGCACAACCAAACAGAACACTCCCCCAGCCAATCAGAGCACAGCCAAGCCCCTAACCATTCAGAACACACCTCCACCCAATCAGAACACAGCCAAGCTCCCATCCAATCAGTTCATACCCTCACTGGCAGTTAAAAGGAAGAAACAGCTAAAACCACACATTGCTGCTCAAAGCAAGAAGCTAAAAACACCAGCCTGAAGATGACGAATGTGACTTCGTCGAAACGTTGCCAAGACACTTCCAATTTTACGCGGGAGAAAACCCGAAAAACCAAAGACCTATATATCAAATACCGCGAAAACCAGAACACATATATATATATAATATATATACATTGCCCCCAACAATCTGGGTCCTCATTTTACCTACCCCGGAAGGATGGAAGGCTGAGTCAACCTTGAGCTGGTGAGATTTGAACTGCTGACCTGCTGAACACAGTCAGCTAAAGTGGCCTGCAGTACTGCACTCTAACTGCTGCGCCACCTCGGCTCAATTGCCGTACATTTAACATGCCATATCATTTAATTAGGAAAGTTCCTGTAATCAGAAATGAGAGTTTTGAGGTGCAGGGATGGACACAAGGACAAATATAAATATAAATTCCATTCTTATCCCCATGGGTGGTCTATGTCTTTCTCAATTTGGGGGCCTTGACCAAGAAGCCTGAAAATTTGAGGGCTTTGTGTAGTATCTTAGCTGTTTCTAGCACTGCATCTTCTGGAGATGTCATTCCTAGGATGATAGATGTTCCTAGGATCATCTTTCTCCAGATTATTTTACTCCTTCTTTCTCATGTTGCTACACTCAATACTGCTACATTTATCACCACAACCATCTTCTGATCCTTGTGTACTACTACAGTGTCTGGTTGACTGGACAATACTGACTATCCATCTGTATCTGGAAGTCCCACTGGATCTTAGCCCTGTTATTCTCCACAACATTCTGTGCAATCTCCCATCTGGCTTTGGGAGGGTCTCACTGCCCCTCTCCACAAACCTTCTACAAAGAAAAACAGCTGTTTGTCCCTTTAGTTTTGGTACCCCCATCACAACACGTGCCAGCCTTTGAATATGCTGAATCTTCCCTATTCTTGATTGCCTAGGTTTTTTTTTTTTAACCAATCCAAAATGTGTTTCTGCCAAGGCTCAAGTGTGTGAAGCTGGTGTTCTTTTGGCTACATAAACAATAGTGCTTATACCCTGAACATAAAACACTTTAGTGAATGATACACTGGTGTGTTTTTATTTTCTTTTGGCAGCATTGACTTGATAGCTAAGAATGACTGGACTTTCCCTGGGAATGCTGGTTTCTTGCTGTGTAAAGTATAAAATAGCTGATTGTTGCTTTAGAAGGGAAGAGAACATTTTCACAAGTTCCCATAGGTGCTGGATTCCTAATTGAGTCAATGATGTGTGGTAGCAATAAAAATGCTCTACAGTGCAAACTGCTTTGGAAATGAAGAATCAGGAGTCCAGAAGAGCAAAAATGGATTTTTCTGCTGATAATCAGTGCATCCTATAGATTATGATAAGGTGTCATATTAAACCAAATGAGTTCGATGCATTTCCATCTGCTTTTATTTCCATGGGCAGGCTGAAGGGATTACAGTCGATCCCAGGGTCCTGTATCAAATACTCAAGTCATCTTAACTACAGGAAAGCCCTCTTAGTGAACATGGGAAAAAAAATCAAGCATGATCCAAGTCCCATCTCTATGGCTTCTTATCTTCTGTGGTTGCACCTGTCCTCTGGAACATCATAGTAAATGGTGCCAGATACACAACACATATAACACCACTTCTGCGGGAGCTGCATTGATTATGCATGTTTCTGGGTGGCATTCAAGATGCTGGTGGTTACCTTTAGATCTGTACATGGCTTGGGACCAAGATACTTGAAGGATCACCTTTTTACAAGAGTCTGTACCTGTCCAAGCAGATCCCACAGTTTGGGCATGCTGCAGATCCCATCAACCAAAGAGTGTTGGCAGGCAGTGATTAGAAAAGGGGTTTTTTTTCTGTGTAGCCCTTACTCCATGGAACATCCTCTACTTAAAAATTAGAATGGCTTCAAGACTGTAATCTTTTGAAAGGCCCTAAAAACCTGGCTGTGTTCCTGAGCCTGGGGTACTGAGCAGTGGTGGGATTCAAATATGTGAACAACCGGTTCTGTGTGTGGATGACTCTTCCAGAAGTCCATTCTGGGCCTGGGTAACAAAAAATTAGCTACCAGTTTTGCCAAACTGGTGCGAACTGGCTGAATCCCACTACTGGCACTGAATGTGTTAAAGGCTCTGTTTCCTAGGTATATTGCTAACTGGCCAAGTATCTCAGCTGCTATATACAGGTCCTCAACTTAGAACAGTTCGCTTAGTGACTGTTCAAAGTTACAAAGGCAGGGGAAAAAGTGACATGACCATTTTTCACACTTACGACCATTGCAACATCCCCAGGGTCACACGATCAAAATTCAGATGCTTGTCACCTGACTCATATTTATGACCGTTGCAATGTCCCAAGGTCACGTGATCCCCTTCTGCAACCTTCTGACAAGCAAAGTCAATGGGGAAGCCAGATTCACTTAACAACCATGTTACTAATTTAACAGCTGCAGGGAGCCCTTAACAAATGTGGCAAGAAAAGTTGTAAAATGGGGCAAAACTCATAACAAATTTTTCACTTAGCAACATAAATTTGGGGCTCAACTGTAGCCGTATGTTGAGGACTACCTGTATGTTTATTTAGGAAATTTCTATTGTTGTCATGGTTTTAGAATGGTTTTAGTATTTTTATAGTTAACATTTTGTTTAAATTGTAAGCCCGCCCAGATTTATTGACTGAGATGGGCAGATATAGAAATTGAATAAATGAATGAATCACTCAATCCTTCAGTCACTCAATCAATAAAAATATTTCTCCAAGTTTGGCTCGCTCTGTATCTGCTCACGTTTCAGTAAGCCTTGAGGACTTGGCTATTTTCACAGGTGTGAAGCTAGGAGAATAATGGAACCCAAACGATTGATGCATTTTGTGTTTGGGAGCCACTTTTTATTAAAGGCAGTCCTCCTTTAGTGACTGCCTCCTTTAGTGACAGTTACAGCTAGGGCAGTGATGAAAAGGGACCTAAATGACAATGCTTACATTGATGTCCTTTGCGGTCTATCAAAAAGGAAAATAAAAGAAAAATGGAATAAGATGATAAACACAATCTCAGTTTCATTTAGGGACCACTTCACTTAATGACCCAAGTTTCTGGTCCCAATTGTGGCTGTTAAATGAAGACAACCTAGAATCAGTTTGAAACAGGGCTTTTTTTATTTTTAAATATACATGCATTTGTATTTGTATTTGTATTGTATTGAATTTGAATTCTTGCTAGACACCCAAGTTGCAATAGTAAGATGGATGGCCATATAAATGGAAATCAATACATAATGTGTATTTAAAGGCAACTGTTGCATTTCCCTTCTCTGTTCCCAGTTATTGCATTTAATTCATATCTGAATCAGTAATAAGATTTTGGTGATTATAATTTCATTTAAATGAGATGTATCTGATTGCTTTATATTTGTTGACCCTTCTTGATTTCATTCTGGAAGATTGCAGATAGTCTCAGCTATAAAATGTTATAAATATCCAGTGATATTTTTAGTCATCTGTTGAATGTAGCTGTCTCATGATGGAATTCAATATTGTTTGTCAAACTGCCAAATAAGAGGTTCAGTTTGGCGTAGCGGTTAAAGGCACAGAGTACAATCCAGGAGACTTTGAGTTCTAATTCTGCCTTAAGTATGAAGCTGTGACTTTGAGCCAGTCACTCACTCTTCTTCTTAGGAAAAAGGCAGTGGCAACCTCTTTTGAAAATATTCCCAAGAAAACTTCATAGACTTGTCCAGGAAGTTGTGAATCAAGACTGACCCGTACCTGCATGCACAGAAGATAGTAAATAATGTTGCCAGATGTTTAAGTACTCTTTAAACATTCTGAATGCTTGGATTTTTCTCCGAAACCCAAAATAGTATATAAGAAAGAAACAGGACCGAAGAAATGCTGCATAAGAGAAAAAGACTCAGAACAAGCCTTCTGAAATGATTTGCCGTAGACATTTCTGAAATGCTGAATAAATAAGGATGCAAATATCAGCAGGCATGTGGTGTTGGGCTCAATTGTCATAAGTCGAGGATTACCTGTATCGCTCTAATACTACCATTATATACTTGATCATGATGACAAAATGCAAGTTTATGCCACAGCATTTGCATGATGATCTATCATCATCCACGTTTGTATTTTTGGTATCCCTAATGCCAAAGCCCAGATGGAAACTCATAGAACTGCAGTAGCTGGCTACATCTTTTGGCCTTAATTAAGGGTGACCAACAATTAATCATTGCCTGTTGACATTTAGCAGTAAAGCTAGGAATTTCTACTCTCTTGTTTGGTGTCCTTCAGCATTTGTTCAAAAGGCAACTGGACCCGCTTTGTTGTTTTTTTCCTTGAAGACATTTCCCTTTTCATTTAAGAAGCTTCTTCAGTTCTGTTCAGTTCAGTTCTTCAGAGAACTGAAGAAGCTTCTTGGATGCGCAGCAAAACTTATTCAAGGAAAAAAGAAGAAAACCCAGTTGCTTTGTGAAAAGCACCTTTGGGAGAGTCGTGACTTGGATGACTGAGAATCTCCATAGACCAGTGATGGCGAAACTTTTAGAGACTGAGTGCCCAAAAACTGGCCCGGCCCCCATGCCATCCCCTGCCCTGCCCCTGCTCTGTCCCCACCCCACCTGCCTGCAAGGCCACTCACCGCCTCCAGGGCTTGCCGCAGATCGCCCAGGCAACCCAGCACGCCATGGCAGCCATGCCCTCTGCCCTTGCCCCGCAGCATCAACTGTGCATGGTGGGGCATGAGGGCAGAGTCTTGTCTATGCTGCCTGGCTGCGCTGCTCCGCGTGGGCCACGCTCGGGGGCGACTCTCCTCCAGGGGGGCTGCTGGTGGGGTCGCAGGGGGAGACAAGGCTGGGGCAATGGCACATGTGCCCAAAGAGAGGGCTCCGAGTGCTGCCTCTGGCACCCGCGCCATAGGTTCGCCACCACTGCCATAGACCTTCAGCATTTGTTTCTTAGCTAATATGAAGTTGCGGACCTAAAGAGCTGTGTTGATGCAGTGGGTAGAATGCAGTGTTGCTGACTAACTCTGCTCACAGCCTGGAGTTCGATCCTGACCGGCTCAAGGTTGACTCAGCCTTCCATCCTTCTGAGGTCGGTAAAAAGAGGACCCAGATTGTTGGGGGCAATATGCTGACTTTGTAAACTGCTTAGGGAGTGATGCAAAGCACTATGCAGCAGTATATAAGTCTAATTGCTACTGCTATTAGAGGACTCTAAGCTTCCTTCAGGACTGTGAAACAGCAGCTAAACTATATTCTTTTTGGTCACTGAAGATTATAGGCAAACCCAAACCACTTTCACAAGTGTGTGATAAAGCATGATGGATAGTGAGGGTGAAACACTTCCTAAGAAAGCCTGTAAACCATCACTGACAATAATTGAGAAAGTGCCCGATATTAGTTGAAAAAGCATCCTAGCATTTTATGAAATATAGCTTGAAATTTGCTGCCCCAATGTTACAATGGAAGTACTGATATTAAAGAGCCTGTCAAAAATGAATGAGTGCAGTGTGTAACACTTGTAGATGTTACACTTTTTCTTTTTTTCTTCTTTTTGGAAAAAAAAATACCCAGTGGAAGCTAATGCAGTAATGTTTCAATCTTTCATCAGCTTTAAGAATACAATCTATTCTATCTTGTCATATGAAATCACCAGAGAAATAAACAGGGTTGTGACAGACAAAAGCAACATTTCAAAGCATTTGAATTAAAAAAAAAAATCTTTGGGATCAAAAGCTGAGTTTAAATAAACAAAAATCACAAGAATAAAGAATAGTATTCATTTTATACCGTTTTGCTTTTAATTCTGCTATTGGATCTTTTTTATAGTATATTATCATCATCACGAAACTAAAATCTTTTAAATGAACTTTTGCAACAAAACTCAAATCCCTCTGCTCTGTAGTGCTGATCACTTTATTTTATCTTACAGCATTTTTGTTATTCATAAAATACTTGGAGACAAACATCTGTTGAGCTTTAGAAATTACAGGTGGCACTTGGCTTCTTATGGTGAAGTTCTGTTTCATTTAAAGCAGTGGTTCTCAACCTTTTTAATGCTGCGACCCCCAACCGGTCGTAAGTCGAGGACTACTCAACCGGTCATCAGTTGAGGACTACTCAACTGGTGCAGCACTGTTTGCAGAATGGGGCTTTTGGCAGGCTCAGCAGGGCAGAGACAGCCTGGACAATTCCTATTGGCTTTTGAAAGCCAATAGAATTAGACTCTATTCAAGAGAGTCTATTCTATTGGCTTTCAAAAGCCAATAGAATAAAAGGGAGTAGCACAGCTAAGGAAAAGGGGGAAAAAATGGCGGACTGCGTTGTTTGGCGACCCCCGTGAAATGGTCATTCGACCCCAAATGGGGTCCCGACCCACAGGTTGAGAACCACTGATTTAAAGGGAGTAGTATAAAATGTAGTAAAAGTCACAAGAGTGGCATAAACCTTGCAGCAATTGAGCAAACATTGGGTGTAGGTGTCAGATCTGCCATCAAACCACTTCAGCCTTGCTTTGCTTTGATGGCAGCCTGCTATAAAATGTGGGGAGGAGGAAGGGAGGGAGGGAGGATGACAGGAACCAAAGTGCCATTTTCGGAGACAATGGTTGAAAGATCCAAGGATCCAAGCCTGGGGATGGAGTGCAATCCAAAGAGATGTCAAAATGTGTTGTAGTTGTTGTTAGTTGCGAAGTCGTGTCCCATTCTGCAAACGGTGCTGCACCAGTTGAGTAGTCCACGACTTACGACCGGTTGGGGGTCGCGGCATTAAAGAGGTTGAGAACCACTGGATTAGAAGAATTAGAAAAATCTTGCATCTTAAGGTTATGCAGGTTCATAGCTGAAAAATACTGCCTGACTCCAATACTTTCTATAATAATTATAACATCTTCTAGGGTAGAGAGATGCTGTGCAAAACATGGTTTATTTATGCCCCATCTTGTATGAATGAGCATGCTGGTTCTATGGGCATCCATGTATAGATTCAGATATTTTAACTCCCTGGGTTGGGTGAGACCTTGTGTTCATGACATTTGCTTCAGATGGACCTAAATCAAAAGCACCTCTGTTCCTAAAGCATTAGTTTCTTTATGAAAATAATTGGGTTTTTTTTTGGGGGGGGAGGAAGCAATAGAAAAATGTGGAAATGAGAGGTGGAAGTGGAATAAAGCAGGGCTATGATTGAATGCAAAAATGAATGTGCACCTGATAAGGACCAATTTTATACATCCCTGGATGTTGAAGTTTACAGCTGCATGCATTTCCATATCAACACGTTGGCTGCTTGGAGGTTAGACAAAACTGTTGTTTAGGGAGTCGTGATCAAGACTGACTTCCTGCTGGGATTTCAGACGCTTCCCCCTTCTCAATAAAGTGTTCAGTTGCCATCAGAAGCTAAGCAATCAAGGCTCTCCTTGTTGATTTGAACTAAACAGCTCACAGAAAAATGCTTGCAGGTGGTGATAATGCTGGCAAAACTGTTGCAAGGTGTTTTACAAGTTGGTTTCTTCCAGTTCCTGGGGTGGCGTGGTTGATAGCTGTGTATGCTCAGGCTGATCGGGTTGATAGGACCACGTGCAAGCACCGCTTCCTTGCACCCAACAACTGATATCAGGTATTTTGGTAATCATATTTAAGGTTATTCAGAAATGCCTCTTTCCAATTCAGCCCTCCCTTCGGGAACAGTGGGAGGTCTTTTAGCAACCCTTATGGAAACATAAGCAAAACAGTAGGTGGGGGAGAGGTGGCCCAGTGAACAATGATGCATTATGATATTTATACTGCATGGTTTCTGGAGAAAGTGAATAGAACATTGGAGGTTTTGTGCTGTCTTTAATTTCATTGTCTCAGCAGGTGATAAGACCTGACTGAGCTTGCCTGAGCTCAGAAGCTAAGCAGAGTTCAGCCTGGTTATTACTTGGGAAAGACACCCAAGGAAATTTCAGGATCTTCTCTTGACTTTAAAGCCCTCAATTTAATACATTAAGAGAATATGGATGAAGACCAGGAACAGATTCTTTTTATGTTGAAAGCTTGTGATGAAATACAGTAAGATGTTACAGAAAAGAACAAGAGGTCAACCTAGATATATGAACCCAAATTTTGACTACAATTATGGAGAAGATAACAGAAGAAGTGGAACAATTAATTACTATGATAGAGGATTCAACTGACCAACAAATACAGTCAATTGAAAATCCAGAAAAGGGACTGACGACACTGAAAATGGGAAAGACTTTCTATATAAACCAGAAGAAACTTGAGGAGCAAAAGGAAAAACAGATCGAAGGGAAGACAAACGTTATCAGGACAACGATGGGGATCTGGAATAATAGAGACACGATTCGCTAGCCCTTCCCAAAAAATGGCGACTGCATGGTCTCTTTTATTTCAAATAATATATATAACAACATCGTGATCCCATGGACAACGTTCCTCCAGGCCTTCCTGTATAAGCTAAAAATTTATTGATAAATGTAATAAACATGTTTCTACTTAGTTGATATAATAAGAACTGTATTAGCTTAAATATGAGACAGTAGATATTAAAGGAAAAAAGAGAGGAAATATTTGTGTTGAAATAAGGGAAATTTTGGTCATTAAAGACATTTGGAAATTAGTTGAAAATAAGGATGTTATACTATATTATTAACTAGATGATGTAAGATTTCAGGAAATAGAATATACCCAAATAGATGTGTATCTTGAATATTAGATTTTGTTATAAATTGAGATAAAGGAAACTTTGGTTACCTAAAACTTGGAAATTATAAATATCAAATGTTAAATTTAAATATTGATGGGAAACTAAAAATTGGGAAAAACTAACAACAGGACATTGATTGTGTATAAAGATTGAATGTTAAAGCAACTAGAATATGTATAAGCTAAAATTTATTGATAAATGTAACAGTGCTATTTTTACTTAATTGATATAAGAACTGTATTAGTTCAAATATGAGAGAGTAGATATGAAGGGAAAAAGAGAGGAAATATTTGATGTGGTGGCTTGAGATTTGCACTAAAGATTTTTGTAGGATATTGAATTATCGATTAACCCAGCCGCCATGTTGCTTTTTAAATACTTAAATGTAAAATTAGAAAATTAATAAATATTAATTATTAATTAATATTACAATAAATAAATAAATATTACAAAATAATATTTATTTATTTAAATAATAAATATTACAAAAAAAAACCCCAAAGTTACCACAGCACTGAAAATAGTGACTCACACTTACGACCACTGCAGCATCCCCGGAGTCACGTGATCAAAATTTGGACACCTGGCAAATGACTCATATTTATGGCTGGTGGCAGTATCCTGTGATCATGTGATCACCTTTTATAATAAGCAAAGTCAATGGGGAAGCCAGGTTCACTTAACCGGCATGTTACTAGCTTAATAACTGCAGTGATTCACTTAATAACTGTGGCAAGAAAGGGCATCAAAAGGGTCAAAAAATCACTTAACAAATGTCTCACTTATAGCAACAGATATTTTGGGCTCAATTGTGGTCGTAGGTTGAGGGCTTACGACCACAAAAGCTCCATGATACTGTTTTGACATGGAGCATAGCTCTCTCAGATCAATTAGTCAATTGCCTCATGCTTATGTCTTGCAGTTCTGACATGCTTTGCTTAGCCGCAGAAATTCTGATCCCAACTGTGATTGTAAGTCACTTGTTTAAGTATTTGAGGCTCCATTTGTGGCCTCTACTCTATAGTTTATGTCGTCCCCTTCTTTCTTTTAATCACCACTTTAAGGTGACTTTTTGAAGCCAACGGCCATGGCTGTGTTCCAAAACATTTCTTTTGTTCTATTTAGCTGTTGTTTTTGCTTAATGGAAGTGTAAATAGGAAAATTGTTTCCTGTTTGAGTCTGCATCTGTCCTGGAGTTTTTATGTTCACGCACAATTTCTGTGTGGCAGGCAGAATGAAAAAAAAAATTGCTGGAGAGAATAAATGAAATCTTGCAAAGAAAGAATCAAATTCTACCGTGCAGCTGACGCTAAAAAGAGATGCACAATTCCTTGTGTCCATTTGGTGGCAGCATTTAATATTGCCAAGTTCAGCTCCTGCTTGATGCTACTGCTTGCCACAGTAATAACTCACCTGCTGATGTCTGCATACTGAAACAGAGAACTGGACCCCTTGCCTTGTGTCAAATGAGCTAACCAAATAAAAAATGAGTAGGATGAATAGAATCTGTCACCATCAATAAATCTAAGGGAATTATCATTCCATTACTACTAATAGATTTTTCCCAAAGATAACTTTGCTACTTGATTTGCCTATTCCTATAAGACTGTTAGATAACTAAGTTAAACTTATTGTTTAAATATTCCTGCTTCTTTCTAACAACCCTCTGGGTTTGGTTAATCAGCTACCTTTTAAAGTCTCCCCTAGCCTTGTTTTAATTCTTGGAATGTCACTTGGTTTTGCTTCTGGGGTTTGCTCGTGGCAAGAATAGGGGAAAACATGTTTGTCTGCTGACCTCAAGTAAGAGTGGTCCTTACTAGCTCTGGGCAAGGTGACCTACCTTCACCTGGGTGCAGAACTTTGCTCGGTGGAGGTGATGTGATTGTCAAAGCAACAAAGTGATGTGCTTTGCTTCCGTGAAGGGTGTCATGCTGCATTGATCTTCCTGTATCTTTTACCTCTGTCATTTGTACAGAGAAATACAAAGAGATATTAGAAGAGGTTAATGGGCTTTGCTTTTGTGCATAAGTCTCTTCTGGCTTCTGCAAATACCTAAGGATGTTTTGGCAGCTGGTGATGGAGAAAGTTAAGAATCTCCTTGTACTCTTTTTTAGTCACAAGCACAAAAGCTTGACGGGAGTCTTTATTGCACAAAGATGCTAGAAGCTAAATTATATTTTTTAAATGAATGCCCAAAGCATTCTATCTTCTTTGCTAGCCATTTGCCAACATATAACCCTCTCAGAACCAATTTGAATTACAGATATTAATCAATCGGCATACAGCTGGAAGGGACCTTGGAGATCACTAATTAATGCAGTCATTAAGTGAGTCACACCTGATTTTACAACCTTTTTTGCCATAAGTAGTTAAATGAATCATATGGTCCTTAAGCAAATTCTGCTTTCCCCATTGACGTTACTTATTGGAACTTTCCACTGGGAAAATTGTAAATGGCAATCGACCGATTTTGAGATACCGCAACCATTGTAAATACGTGCTGGCTGCCAAGTGCCTGAATTTTGATGATGTGATTGAAGGGATGCTGCAAGGGTCATCAGCACAAGGACCAGTTGTAAGTCATGCCCGGAGACCAAAACATACAAAGAACGGCTGTGGAACTTGGGTTTGGCTAGTCTACACAAAAGAAGAATTAGGGGAGACATGATAGCGGTGTTCCAGTATCTGAGGGGCTGCCACAAGGCAGAGGGGGCCAGGGTGTTCACCAAAGCACCAGAGGGAAGGACGAGAAACAGTGGTTGGAAACTGATCAAAGAGAGAAGCTACCTGGAATTAAGGAGAAACTTCCTGACAGTAAGGACAATCAACCAGTGGAACAGCTTGCCCCCAGAAATCATGGGCGCTCCATCACTGGAGGTTTTTAAGAAGAGACTAGACATTCACCTGTCTGAGATGGTATAGGTTCTCCTGCTTGAGCAAGGGGCTGGACTAGAAGACCTCCAGCTTCTATTCTATTCTATTCTATTCTATTCTATTCTATTCTATTCTATTCTATTCTATTCTATTCTATTCCCTATTCTATTCTATTCTATTCTATTCTATTCTATTCTATTCTATTCTATTCTATTCTATTCCCTATTCTGTTCTGTTCTGTTCTATTCTGTTCTATTCCCTATTCTATTCTATTCTATTCTATTCTATTCTATTCTATTCTATTCTATTCTATTCTATTCTATTCTATTCTATTCCCTATTCTATTCTTCTCTTCTATTCTATTCTATTATTTTTTCAGTAATGTCATAACTTAGGGCAGTTGTTAAATGAATGGTTATAAGTCAAAGACTGCCTGTATTAATAGCTTGGCAGAAGCTTCACCTGAGTGAATTTGTGCCTCCTGAGCTTTGGTTATCTGCTGACAGAGGCAAAGAAAAGAAAGGTTGCACCTCTAGAGTTAAGACAAGAAATAGCGGCTTTCTGTTATGCACATAGATTAAATCTCTACACTTTTTGTAGGCTTTTCGGGCTGCATATAAATGAAGCTTAATTAAAATAGGAGATGTGGACATGCACAGGAACATTTTTCCCAGACACCCTGATTGATCTGTCTGCTTGCAAAGTTTATTGAACAGTTAGGATGAAGATCAGAACAAAAGAAACCTGTATACACAGCTTTCCATGATGGGGGTACCATGCTGGCTGAAAATTAGGAGTTACGGATGGGGTCCTGTCGGTTGAGATAGGTGGATGAACTCATTCTGATGTGCTGTCATTAAATCCACTAATGATCCATTAAAGATTGTTCTGTTAGGGTGCATATTGAAATACGCTGGTTCTATATCACAAGGTAGCTTACCTGTATCTGCTTTAACAGCATCCAGTTTTGGTCACCACGATGCAAAAAAGATGCTGAGACTCTGGAAAGAGTACAGAGAAGAGCAACAAAGATGATTAGAGGACTGGAGGCTAAAACATATAAGGAACAGTTGCTGGAATTGGGTGTGTCTAGTTTAATGAAGAGAAGAACGAGGGGGGACATGATAGCAGTGCTCTAGTATCTCAGGGGCTGTCACAAAGAAGAGGGAGTCAAGCTATTTTCCAAGGTGCCTGAAGGCAGGACAAGAAGCAATGGATAAAAACTGATCAAGGTTTTTTATTTTAGAATCTCTTTGGATCTTGACAGATTGTAGTATGTAGACACTGTTAGATACAAAAACAAGTGATACCTAAAGGAGACTTCCTACAGCAGGGGTCTTCAAACTTGGCCATGCTGGCTGAGGAATTCTACGAGTTGAGGTCCACAAGTCATAAAAGGGCCAAGTTTGAAGACCCCTGTCCTACAGTTTCTCCCAGGGCTGAAATGGTCAGAGAGATAACTCATATTCTCTTGTAGATGAGAAGATCAGAACCTTAATTATATTAGAGACAATACAGTGCTGTCTTCAGAAAGCTGGAGCATCTGGTTGCAATAAAGTTTAAGCTTCTCAAAGCTCACTTGCATTCTGTTAAACAGTTGTAAACAAGCTGATTTTTTTTCCACACCATGGAAGTTGAAAGATTTACAACAAAAATCATAGAAAATGTTTTTATGTTCATAAAGATCCAGAATTATCCATCTGTCTAAATGTTAGAGTATTTAATGTGCAGAGTCATCTGCCCTCTTCTGGAACTCTTAACTGATTAAAGAAACATACATAAATAGCAGTTTTTCTGTGATATTATGAAAGAGGATAATAAATATAAGATGGCGTTGGCAAAATATGAACATATCTTGAATTTTGGTATCAATCTGCCTTAATTAAATGCTTGACATAGTGTAGAATACATTTATAGTATCTCCTTTGTAAACACTTCAGTGTTTAAGTGTCTTCTGCTCTTATTTAAATAGATTGGTTTCTACTATTTTAGCATCTATTTTCAAACTAGAATAGAATATAGCTGGAAGGGACCTTGGAGGTCTTCTACTCCAACCCCTGCTCTAGCAGGAGAACCTATGCCAACTCAGACAAGTGACTGTCTAGCCTCCTCTTAATAATCTCCAGTGATGGAGCACCCACAATTTCTGGAGGCAAGCTGTTCCAATGGTTAACTGTCCTCACTGTCAGGAAGTTTCTCCTTAATTCCAGGTTGCTTCTCACTTTGATCAGTTTCCAACCATTGTTTCTTGTCCTGCCCTCTGGTGCTTTGGAGAATAACGTGATTCTCTCCTCTTTGTGGCAGCCCTCAAATACTGGAATACTGACTTTGCTTGTCAGAAGGTCTCAAAAGATGATCACATGACTCTGGGACCCTGCAACTGTCATAAATATGAGTCAGCTGCTGAGCGTCTGAATTTTGTTTATGTGTTCATGAGGATGCTACAATGGTTGTGTGAAAAATGGTCATACTTCAATTTTTCAGCCATGTTGTCATTAAACCAGGGATGGTCACTAAACCAGGGATCCCCAATCCCTGATTCATGGACCAGCACCGTTCCATGCCATGCCAGAAACTGGGCTGTGCAAAAAAGCGAAACCATGTACGCAGGATGCAGGCAGCACGCAAAGCCATGTCCCCTCTGATCTGTGGAAAAACCTCTCCCCACGGAACTGGTCCCTGTTACCCAAAAGGTTGGGGCCTGCTGCACTAAATGAACTGTTGTAAGTCAAGGACTACCTGTTTTTATACAACCCATCTGGTAAAATCCGGTAGAGTACCACAGTAGGTGGTGTGGGAATCCAAGCCATTATCTTAAGTCATAATATGCTTTATTATGGGCACTTCTTTGGACACTGAAAACAAATGTTACATGACTCTATCTCATGTGATAGACCAGAGGTCCCCAACTTTTTGGACACCAGGGATCAGTTCTGTGGAGAGAGGTTTTTCCGCAGATCGGAGGGTGCGTGGTTTTGTGTGCTGCCTGCATCTTGCAGATGGGGTTTTGCTTGTTTGTTCAGCCTGGTTGCTGGCATGCTGTGGCCTGGTACTGGCTCACGGACTGGGAGTTGGGGATCCCTTTGATAGACACTAGGTCAATCTACAGCACTCATCGTTGGCCAGAGGGTTTTAAAAGGTGCAGTTGTGACTCTTACTGAAGGTGTGTGGAATTATTCAAAATGTCTGGTGATAAATCTGAGACTGAACATTGTGGTGCAGAAGGTTGGTGTATTTATCTGTCAAAAGTAGGTCTAAGCTACCTTGAATTGTTCCCTTGATAATTACATAGTACATTTCCAGGCAATTTTAATATTTGCAAAAAAAGATAATGCAAAGTCACAGAGGTTTTTACATGACAATCCATGCTTCACAGAGTGTTTGCCTTGTGTGTTTATTCATTTCATCATGTAGAATTAGGTTCTTAAGGTTTAGATTACTTTAGGAAGAGGACAAATAAGCTGAAGTTGAAAATAAACATGTACAATATCAGACCAAATGTTTAAATTGCCTTCTGGCTGAGATTCTAATAGAAAGAATACTTATTCAGATATAAAAACAGAAGCAAATTTTTCCTTTGAACATACACATATCACACATACTTACATTTCTGGATGTTAATTTAAGCAGTGTAGAATTTTTGTGTGGCTGAGAGCCATATTTCCAAGAGTAAAAAGTAGGACCAGAATGAAAAGTCAACCTGATATGATTTCATTACATTTAATTATAATCAAATATAGTGAATAAGATTACAGGTATTTAACATTTTTCTCCCTTCTGTCGCATTAAAAACATACCATTCTAATGGTCTTTAGAGACCACCTATGATTTAAGCCATATGGCTTGATAGCATTTGAAATTAATTGAATTTGACTTTACTTTTTTAAAGTTATTAATTGAGTTTAGTAAAGTAAAGGAAACTGAAGGGAGAACAGAAAGCTGGTTGACTCAGATCTCTTCCTTCCCAATCGACTACAGATTTCTTCATGATTTGGAAGCAAGCTCTTGTATTGTGAGATTATGGGAGGATTTAAAAAAAAACATAAAAACCCAAGCTCTTTGCAAAGGGAAAAAAAAGCTATAATCCTAATTGGCATGCAATCTGAACACAATGAAAAAGGAAGTCGTATTTTGCTGTGGTAAAGGTATAGATTTCCCTATTAGTCGTGTCTGAGCTTAGAGCATGGTGCTCATCTCTGGTGAGCATTGTTCCAAAGATATTTTTCACGGTCATGTGGCCAGTGTGGCTATACACCAAAGGTGCACAGAATGCTATTATCTTCCCACCGATGTGGTACCTATTTATCTACTCGCATTTGCATGCTTTTGAACTGTTAGGTGTGCAGGAGCTGGGTCAAGTAATGGGAGCTCACCCTATTGTGCGGAGCTTGGGTCTTGAATCCCAGGCTGTCAGCTCTACAGTTGACAAACTCAACATCTTTAACCACTGAGCCAACGTGCCTGAGGATTCATACTCCATGCCTGCCAATTGACCCCTTAGTTAGGTATACTATATTTATATTCAAATATATAGTTTTAATCTTTCTGGGAGCAGAAAGCCAACCATCTCTTCTGATTTTTAAGTCTCCAGAAGTACATATTACGGGAGGTTAAGTCAATGATAAGTTTAAGCTAGGGGGCTACATTTACCAACTTGTTTTATCACTCTCTCTTCCTTCTGCTGAGATTTATTTATTGAATAGTATTTGTACATTGTTCCAGAGAGAAACTCTGGCATAGGTCACCAGATGTGAATGTTAGAGGCCCTAATACTGTAGAGTGTCATTTCTGCTTTGGCATAGGGAATGTCAAGGATAAGAGGTTTTTTGTTGTTGTTTTGATTTTAAATATAATTTTTATTAAACAAAAAGATAAAAACTAACACCAGCTAATACAAAATAAAGAAGAAAATAGAGAGATCAAAGACAAAACAAAAAGTGCAAGAAATGAAAGTGGGAAAAAAATAGAAAGGAAAGGAAAAAAAGATACAGTGGTATCTCTATACTTAGCATTAATTCATTCTGGGAGGTTTGACTAGTACTAAAAAGGACAAATCCCAAATAAACCATGTGACGTACTGCGTAATCCTTTGTTTTTGCTGAGAAGAACTTTCTGTCTGTCCCTTTTCCTATGTCAGCGACCTTCCCAGTATGGCCGACTTCCTGTTCACCCTGTGCAGCCAACCCCTCCTTTTGCAGGCAATCTCTGAAGATATTGGTTGTGTATGTTGCAGAAACGAACCAAGGGCATGTCCCTGATGATTTTGACCTATGTACATCTCATGGAATTAAATTGGATTGTACATGTTCAGCTTCAAGAGAAAAAGTGTCTTCTTTAGTGCTATAATATATACCACAGCAACTGGTTCATTAAAGTAGAA
Organism: Crotalus tigris; assembly: GCF_016545835.1. NCBI lineage: Eukaryota > Metazoa > Chordata > Lepidosauria > Squamata > Viperidae > Crotalus > Crotalus tigris. The sequence continues at coordinate 1,458,812 of NW_024097215.1, read as the reverse complement.
AGACTCATATTAAAATTGCTTAGTATGAAGTAGACTTCTTAAGCCAAGTATTCGGGTGTCTAGCAGTGAGCTTGTGGCTGCAGTGAGGATAAGAAAAAGAGAATACATGGCTTAAATGCTACAATATAATCGCACAGAGTATTGCAAATTTACTATTCTTTATTACTGTGGGTGGCTCACTGCCAATTTCAGTCTCAAAAGACATTAACTTGGGCCAATAGTGTATATAAATTTTTTTCTTCTCGCTAGAAAATTTTCAACTGCATTTTCTTTGATACTTTCTATGAAAAGAGAAAATCCCATGAGTCAAGAAAACTTTGAATATTGAACATTCAACACTATGAACTTTGGGTACCAGCTAAATTGACTCACTAGCTATTACTTTGGTAATCAGCTATGAGACCATGACCAAGGATGAGTCTAGAAATTAGGGTTTGGTTTCTCAACTTTGGCAACTGTAAGACATCTGGATCCCAGCATGCTGGCTAGGGATTTCTGGCAGTTGAAATCCACACACCTTAAAAATTGCTAAGCTTGTGAAGCGTTGACTTAGAGTATTAGAAATAAAGAATATAGTGTGTGTGTGTGTGTGTGTGTGTGTGTGTATGAACATTCTAGCAGCATTACAACTTATAATATCAATATTACAAGCATGACATTTTTTGCCTTTCTCATTTGAATTTGAGTATAATATCTGGAAAAGAAAAACATCTGCAGATTACAACAGTATATTTGTTGTTCAATAACTGCTTTGATCTTGAGCTAGTTAGCATTAAAGTCTCCATTGCACAATTGCTTTATAGCTATATAGTCTATAAATGCTATATATGCATGTTAATAAAAGGAAAACATGTAAGTGAAACCAATTTAACAAGAATTACATTCCAAAAAAATAGTTGTTGTTGTTGTTTTTAAATCCCTAATAATAGTTCTTCAGATCCAACATCAAGAATAAACAGAGAGGATTAGAGTTTAGGAAACAAGGTTTATCCATTTCCTCAAGTATTTATTTGAATATTGACTGGGTCTAGAACCTCCTGTAGAAAGAACAAACATTTTAGTTTCCCGAGTTGAGCTCTCCAAGGTACTGAAAATTCGTTCTGCCTTAATTATTCACTGCAAGTATCTTACATTATATAGTTTTCTTGCGTACCCAGCTACTGCAAAATAGAATGTTTGCATGTGACCATATTGCGTGGAATTCTGGAGTTACATTTGACCATTTTGGCCATTGAATCCAACCCCCTGCTCAATGCAAAAGTCTAAGTTAAAGGATTCTCAATAGATGGCCATTTGTCTGCGTGCACAAATCCAGTAAGAGAGCCCAATTTCTTGACGGGCAATAGATAGCTTACCTCTGTAGTGTTAGCTAGTGACTAGGTCCAGTTTAATATGTGGTAGTATTTTGGCCATTAATTTAGAGGAAGGAGATGTTAACTATGTAAGAACCAAAGACATTTTGATGTACAACCTTTTCTTTGTAAAAAGGAATGGTATTAATCAGATACAGCATTCTTCTCTTTATTAAGAATCTTAAACATAGAAAGGAAGTTGGCACACATAATATTTCACATTGGTGAGCAAGCATTTGCTGGCATTCTCATCTCCCTGGAGATAAGGGGGAGAACAGAGATTATCTATAGAGAGTCGTTACTAATTATCATTTCTGATCTTGGTATGGGATATAGTGATTTCATAAAACAACAATTGTTTCTTATTGCAGACCTTATTGCTGTAGTATTACAGTCATCTGATTAGGAATCTAATTCTGTAGCATTGAAAAATTGATAGGTTTGTAAATTGTCAATAAATACATACTTTTCAGTTAGTACAGAAAGGGATTTTTTTTTTTTTACTTTCTTTCCTGTATTGTGCCTTAGGCTTCTAGCAATAAGTTTATAAGATAAAATATAGGCTAGTAGTCTTCAGTAAAACATAATTGATTGGGTATGCTAAGCTGTATACTATGGCTTGAAATCACAGTGGCTGGGTTCATAAATTTACTGAGCCAGAAACTAAAGAAGTCACACGTTGTATGAAACAATGTTGGTTTCACATTTTGTACTATTCTGTCTGATATATGTAATTCAATTTACTTCAGTTGAGTGAGGTTTTTACGGGAATAAGAACTTAATAATAATAATAATAGTAAAGTTGGAAGGGACCTTGGAGGTCATCAAGTCCAACCTCCTGCTCAGGCAGGAAACCATTTCGGACAAATGGCTGTCCAGTCTCTTCTTAAAAACTTCCAGTGTTGGAGCATTTACCGCTTCTGGAGGCAGGTTGTTCCACTGATTAATTGTTCTCACTGTCAGGAAGTTTCTCCTTAGTTCTAGGTCGCTTCTCTCCTTGCTTAGTTTCCATCTGTTGCTTCTTGTCCTGCCTTCAGGCACCTTGGAGAATAGCTTGACTCCCTCTTCTTTGTGGCAGCTCCTGAGATATTGGAATACTGCTATCATGTCTCCCCTCATCCTTCTCTTTGTTAAACTAGACATACCCAATTCCAGCAACCGTTCCTTATATGTTTTAGCCTCCAGTCCTCTGATAGTCTTTGTTGCTCTTCTCTGTACTCTTTCTAGAGTCTCAACATCTTTTTTACATCATGGTGACCAAAACTGGATGCAGTATTCCAAGTGTGGCCTTACCAAGGCATTGTTCCAAACCAGTCTACAGGGTAAACATGGGAGGGAATGCTCTTTTCTTAATAGCTTCTACTTTTATGATTGTGACTTATGTACATTGACCATCATTTTGGAGAGGGGACAAAATATTAAACACCCTGGAATATTAGAACAAACTAAAAAATAATCTATGCAACAACACCACCACCACCAAGCTTTTCCCAGCCCCCTGCATAAATAGCAAATTGATCAGCATTTTTAGAGTGGATTTGGATAACAAATTGGTCAGCACAGAAAAAGGGCAATTAAGCAATTTCATTGTCATGTTCTCCACACTACTTAGTCTTTACTGTTTGGTCTGGAGGAAAACAATATGCACGTGCATTTCTGCAAATTAGTCTTTGTGTTTTTAAACTAGCACTGATATGTTTGGGGGTGATATTAGATTCTTAATATATATGCCAACTAAACAAAGATATGGTTCATTATTCATTAATATCTTGAACATGGTGAACATATGGGAAATATACATTACAATTAAATGGAAGAGTTTGGGAATATGTACCATTTTAATTTCAATGCCTGCTGTGCTTATGTGAATCTTTTTTTTCCTGATACAATACATGGTATGGTGATTAAAGTCCCCTTCATCACTTGGGCCAAGATATTCTAAGGATAACCACTTCTATGTGCTCTTTTGAGTTCTTCAAGGAAGTCTGTTTCTGTGTTTCAGTAGTGATAGATGTACAGAATGCTTTGCAATTAAACAGTTGCTGGGAGTTTCTCCATAGTTTTCTATTATTTGATGAAGATGTTTTTGTGTTAGGACCAAAGCCAAGAATGACAAGCCATGATTCTTCCAAGCTGAGTTTTTTTTAATTGTTTCATCCTTACCAGACTGAAGACTCTATTAGCTGTATCTACAATATAGTTTGTGAGCTATTAAGGAGTGGCTGTCTTTACCCTCTTTCTCCCACACATAATATCTGGCTGAGTTGCCTCCTACTCCTCTGGAATACACCCCCTTCCTTGTGGGAAACCACCTTCTTATTACATTCCACTACATCCTTTTTTATAAAGTAATGATTCCTTTGAGATGTTATGTTATATGTAGACTCTTCAAAGGTGTCTTATCCACTATGGCTTGTTCTTTTTTCCATAGTACAGTGGTGGCGAGCCCATGGCATGCGTGCCAGAGGGGGCACTCAGAGCCCTCTCTGTGGGCACGTGAGCCTCACTCTTTGGCTAAGTTTTCGCAGGAAAAAGCCATTTCTCAAGCCCCTCCCTAGCCAAAACAAGCCTCCGGAGTGAGCGTGCTGTTTTAAGCTTTGAATGATATCAAATCTGTCACTAGAAACAGACTAACAGATGACCTGAGTGCTGCATGTGTTGCTCTCAAACTTACAAAGTATAAGCCAAGGTTAGACAAATTATCAGCATGCATACAACAGCAAAAATCACATGAATTGTTCAAAAGCATGCCAAATGCAAACTTTTACCTTTCAGTAAAAAGTTGTTTGTATCATTGAAAGCTTTGTTATTGTGTTTTTCTTTTAAGGCAAAAGATGTTAATGTATGAGTTGTTTTTTTCTAAATTAAAACCTCAGTATTCAGATTAAATTGCCATGTTGGCACTTTGCGATAAATAAGTGGGTTTTGGGCTGCAGTTTGGGCACTCGGTCTCTAAAAGGTTTGCCATCACTGCCATATTACATTATATAATAATTTTTAAATCAATGATTTTAAAGTATTTTGGAGTTTTGATGGTCGTTCAACACACCGAGCATTGCATTTCACAGAAATGAGCTAGAATATACTCTGCTTTAATAAAAGGAATAAATCCTACTAAAAATACATTTTGCTGAGAACATGTTTAAGATCTAAGACACATCCAGCATTACATTTAAGCCTTAGCCTGTTGCTCATAAAAATTCATGCAAACAAGATCTGCTGGATGAGATGTTATGCTCTCTGTTCCTTCTTTCTAATTAATGCATGCAACAGAGAAGCTCAGTCTTCTATGCCCAACAAAAAAATACATCATACTTTTGCAGTAGGATGAAACATTTCAGTCTCTCTTCCATTACATTCTAGAATTAGGAAACTTAGTTTTCAATGTTAATAATATTTGGGGCATTGCTTATAAGAAAGATTTTGTTCAGATTTTGAACATGACTTGATCCGTAGCAGCTCAGTAAATCTGAGGCTGCAGTTATCTTTTATGCATATTTCACAGTATTTTTATAATGTAATTTATGGTTTAAAAGGAGAAAAATGTGCACATACTGGGGTAAAATATATGCATATTCTTTTTTTAAAAAAAGCAATTAATCAAAATAAATGTTGCAATAAAGTACAGTGTTTTGTACATTTTGTTTTTTTAAAAAAATCACAAGTCAGTGAAAAACAGCCTAGAGCAGATCTGTGCAGGGATATTTTTTTTTTTTTTTTTTAAAAAAATTAGAAATAGATTCTTTTTCTTAAAAATTCACTCCCGCTATACTAGTGTACTAGTGTTTTGTTTCTCCCCATTAATTATGGGTGGTGCTGTCTTAATGGTAACTGACAAATTGTTATTCTGTAAAATGTTTCTGTACTAAGGACTTGGGTGGTTAGGGGAATTATTCATTGCTAGGTTTTTAAAGGAAAAAGAAAACTAAAATAAATCACCCCTTATATCTGGATGCTTGCAAATAGTCCTTGGTTGTGAGTTTATATGGACATCTTTTGGAAAAGGGTTGGTAGGACCAAACAAACCAAGAAACCAGCACACCCTTTATATTGCCTAATCTATTTTACCTGTCATCCCCTTAGGCTTAGAAGGTCACAACCAAATGTGAATTAAGCCAGTGATCCCGAAGCCAGATTTTCATAAAATGACATAATCTGGAGTGGTTCCACCTGAAGAACCAGTGCTAATTACTGAATATCCTTGGCTCGTAAAAGAAACTTGAGGAAAGCTTCATTAGCAGTAGCTGCTGAGTGATACCCAAACTGTTGCCCTGACAGAATGCCATTTACTTACTTACCTAATTAAATCTGCATGCAAAAAGAAATCCCCATGTATGCCACTTTTAGTAAATTAGCCATCTGTAATCCAAAGCCGGAGCCCTTTGGTGCATCTTTTTAAGTGTCTCCTATCAGCCGTTGCTTTTCAACAGAAGACTGCATTAAAGGCATCTCCTTAACCGCCAAGTAGCCAGAAAAACTCAGGAATCCAGACAACAGGTCGTGGGGGCAAGTTTAAAAATAGAAATTAGGAATCAGCTTTCCTTTCTGCCTGATCACTATCCTGTGCAGAGTAAGGCTGGTTTCCCTCTTATGTGTCTGATGTACTGCATTTGGAGGAAAAAATGTAGATCAGTTGTGCATCCTGTTTCTTCTACTGCTCTAATACTTGTGACATCTCCAATTCAAACCGCTCTGAAGTAAATGTCATTGAATTCTGTTCCAGGTGTGTGTGCAAACATGCAATCCTGTGCAATGTATACTGAAGGTCCTTGTTCTGGGCTATTTCCAATGATAGCTGTGCATGCTTCTTTTGCTATTGGGTACTTATGTTTCCTGGACATTAGATCTTTGTTGAAAAAGAATGGCCTCTTCTTAGAATATGTACCTCCAAGACTCCTGTGTTCCTGCTTTTAGCATTTGCCTGTTTCCCTTCCTTTCAATTATATCTCCTTTTCTCCCCAGCTTCAGTATTTTCAGTGCTAACTCTGGGCTCATAATCTCTCCAGCATCCTATTTTTGATGGGTTCCGGTCTGAATCAGTTCAGGAAACTTGCTTGCAGGATCTCATAGCAAAAAGCTTTCTTGTATCACAACTCCCTGGCAAGGAGTAAATCAGGCTGCCCTGAGTCCTTTAAGGCAGGACTCATGACTAGTGGTCATTAAAAATGTTATTTCTCCATTCATATGTTGACTGGCTATATACAAATAAATTTAGCTATGGCTTCACTTAATGCTGAGGTTTTATTAGCCAGTGACTATATTTGGATATGCCAGGTAATGTTGGAATATAGCTATCATGCCAGGAGACATGATAGAAACGTTCCAATATTTGAGGTGCTCCTACAAAGATGGGGTGTGCGTGTGTCAAACTATTTTCCAAAGTACCAAAAGGCAATATGAGAAACAATGGATGGAAACCAACCAAGGGGAGAAGCAACCTAGAACTAAGGAGAAATTTCCTAACAGTGAGAGCAATCAACCAATGGAACAATTTGCCTTCAGAAGTTGTGGGTGCTCCATCATTGGAGGCTTTCAAAAAGATACTGGACAACCATTGATCTGAAATGGTACAAGGTCTCCTGCTCAAGCAGGAGGTTGGACTAGAATATCTCCAAGTTCCCTTCCAACTCTTTATTCTATCTTCTATATTCCATGTAATTAGAATATAGAATTCCATTTCACCAAGTCTTGCAGGAGTGTGATGCTCTAAACAGTGCCCACAGTACATTCCCAATTTTATCCCAGATTCATGCATACATACATACATACATACATACATACATACATACATGTCTTAAAATCTTATTGATCTGTTTATTAGCAAGTCTCCCCACCTATTTGCAATCAGCAATTGTAAATCAGTTATTGCAAGATCACTTCAGAAAAGCAATTGTGAAGGTCACAAAATTCCTAGATGGACAGTAACTATGGCCATTTGAAGCCTTTCATTCTCTCTCTCTTTCTCATTTTCTTTCTTTTCCATAACTACTGGCTGCTTTACTTCTACAATCTCATAGGCTATGGAATCCCGATGCACTTAATAACATTCTGCTCTCAGTTGAGTTTGACAGTCACATTATATTGATATTTGTTGGGCTCTTCTTTTAATTATTATAAATGTTGCTGCTTCTTTCTCTTTTCCAGTTGCCTAAGCAAATACAACTTAAAAAATAATCTTACATTATCTATAAAAGCAGCAAAATCATAATCCTTTTAGTCTCTGTACGTATTTTGGTACTTTAGCATGGATTAGTGGCACAGAGAAAGTACATCGTGTTTCACGATGGAATCTGGAAATTGCTTTGCTTTTTTTCAGATATCAGTTTATGATACATAACATGCTTGGTGTTCCACAAGATCCTTAAAGTACTCTTTGAAATAGAGAAGATATCTCTGTAACTCTTCCTGACCTTCTCTTGGAGCATCTCTTCAATGAACTCTTCAGAACACAAAGTCCTCAGAAAAGTAGGGGTTCTTACAGTGATGGGATTCAGATATGTGAACAACCGGTCGTCTGTGTGGATGCTGCTTCTGGAAGTCCGTTTTGGGTCTGGGCAATAAAAAATTAGCTATCGGTTCTGCTGAACTGGTACAAATGGGCTGAATCCCACAACTGAGTCCTCAACTATGTTAATGAAGCTAGACATGGCAGGAACTACTCAAGAGTAAATCAGTCTGGTGGAGCTACTCTCCTTGGGCATCGTCAGAGGCTTTTAGTGTTTAGGGAGTAAGCTGGGTTTGGTCACAAAGTTGATTCAGGAAGACTTCCCTGAATATCGCTCTTAAGATTTCAGAATGGTCCTTAGAATTTTATCTCACATGTCTCTTGTTTCTTTTGTTTCTTATTAGGTTACTATCCACCAGTGCAGTAAGTCTGTTTAAGCATGTAGGAAAGTGAAGCTGAATTTATGGCCCCAAGTTAAGCCTGACAGATTTATTACAACCTTAACCCAGATAAGAGCTGCTGTTTGTGAAGCCAGGACAGTATCTATGAAGTCTGGTCTGCACGGAGTTTACTTAATAAGATCTGTCTATTTCTGAACTATATTTCTTAATGTGTTTTGTGTATGTGTGTGTGTGTGTGTGTAGGGGGGGGACAGCATACTGCTTTCTAAATTGGAAATATTAACGCCAGGATGATTAGCTCAACTATTTTTCTCTGATATTAACCACCAGGCTTCTAATATGAATGGACACCTCAACACTTATTGGTCTGAGTAAATTCAGGAGATGTGTTCAGGCGCTCAGTCAGCTGTGCAGTTCAGCAGATGAAAAATTCAGACCTCTTCAATTTACACATTGAATCAGGGTAATCAAACCTAAATAGTGAACATGGAAATCTTTTATATAAATTACAAATATAACAAGTTCAGATTCAAATTTTATCAAAGCGTTGTAAATGTTCCTCACAATTTCACCATTGATCCAAACATTCTAAGAGATTATTTTAGAGAGAAAAAAAATAAGGGAACGTACACTATATAATGAAGATAATAATTTTTTTATAAAAAAATAGTTTAATCCAGAACTTGTTATGTTCAGTAATGATTTATTTTCTTTTAGTATACGAAAAGGTATGCATATCTGTGCCTTGAGTCCATTTTGACTCCTGGTAACTGCCTGGACATGTCTCTGCAGGTTTTTTTGGTAAAGTTTCAGACGTGGTTTGCTAAATAAGGTGACCATTGGCTGGACTAGAACTCATAGTCTCCTAGTTTCTAGCCTGGTGCCTTAATAGTATATCAAACTGGCTCTCGTATGAAAAAATGAATTTTGGAAGTATTCTACAGCTGGCGGTAGAGATATGCTAATGACCTGTATAGCTTTTTCAGTTGGGAATATGGATTTTGGAATTCATTTAGACTGTTGCTTTACTATGAGGAGGGGGAAAAATCCCCAGGTTTTTGCAGATAAAGTTGTTCTTTATAGTCCAGATGGCTAAATTGTCTGATTTCAGAAATATGAATGCTATATTTCAGCATCTGATTTAAAAAGAAAGACACTTCAAAAGAACATATCTATGGGTTCCCTGGGATTCTACAAAGAGTTGAAAAATACTTTGTTGGATTTTAAGCTACTCCCTTTTTTTCAAATCTGTCTTGACAACAGTCAAATGATATTATCACAAATGGAAGTTTCTATTTATCTTCATCATTCATTTGAGAATAAACTGGCAGGTTGAAGTGATGGTGGAGACATTACTTTCTTGCTGTACAAAGGAGAATCTATCTGATATAGTCTTTAGGTATATGGGATACAAAAGTATGGATGAAGGCAATACTTTCTGGTCTTCAGCTAATAGGACCTTGGCTATAAACAACACAAAAGGCAATAGGAAATAAAAATAACACCAAGCCATACATCTGTTTTTGAGATAGACAATACTTAGAGAACACGACAACAAAAAATTTGGGTTAACTGTAGATATAAAAAGTTGCATTACTTTGATCATCCTTCCTTCTTCATGTGGTTCCTCTGCTGTTTCTGTTGGTTTGTATCATTGGTGGTACAGATAGATATTTTTTAGATCATGAACTTAATGGGCTTATATCTATGGAGATTCTCAGTCATCCAAGTCATGGTTGTCCCAAAAGTGCTTTTTCAAGAGGCAACAGGGACTTTTGCCCTGAAGACATTTCGCTTCTCATCCAAGAAGCTCCTGACTGAATGTTGGGGAATGAAAGGAACTTCACTTCTTCAGAGCTGAAGAAGCTTCTTGGATGAGAAGCGAAATGTCTTCAAGGCAAAAGTCCAATTGCCCTTTGAAAAAGCACCTTTGGACTAATAGACTTATGCTTCACTCTGAGTAGGCAGATTTTTCCATACTAATAGGAATTTTCCATATTGGTAAGAGAAAAGTTTGAAATTGTATACATCCAACCAATTGCCTCATCTACAAAAGGTTTGCAGCACTGCAACACTGATAAAACACAGTATTCTTACACTAGTCTAGCTCTCAGTGGCAAACACGTTTGCAATTATTTTTCCTGCCTTTTACAACTCTGAGTGATCTTTACATCCCTTTTGTGAAAAAGACTATGGTGTCAGGTGCAGCCCTTCATCAAAATAGCATTTTTTTGTTAACCATCATAATAAACTGAAGGTAACTTGCATGATGATTTTACTTTATTTCTTTGGATTGGGCAAATGACAGAATAATTAAATTAGACAACTCTAGGTTGCGTAACCAGGTCCTGTAGATTTCTGAAACATAGGAAAGAACGAGCAAGCAGAAAGCTTTGCTTATTTTGTCATGCAGATAATTGCTTGTTATTGGCCACATTGTGAAAGTGTGGCCTATTGTTTTATCTGTTTCAGACTTAAATTGATACATCTCTGTTTGTGGCATTTTTAAACATGTTTTATTTGATGCATTAGCTTAATGAATGATATTAACATTGCTTCTACAGTTGCTTACCCATCTGTTTGCTATTTGGGGCAATGCTAGTTTTTTTTCCCTTCTTCTGTTTGGTTTACTTCTAAAGCCAAAGCAGGAAATGATTTCCTGTGATGTAGGTTGAAGGAGTAGGACCCATGTGAAAATCTGATGGTAAATCGTGATAGAACATCCCATGATTGGAGAGTGAGATTACTCCTTCTCTGTGCTATAGCAGGAATTGATTTTTGTAAAACTGCAGCCCCTCTATTCTCTTGAACTAAATCTCAAAGCATAGAGTCTGTTCTTCTTTCTGGTGCAAGAAGTGCTGGCTAAAATACAGGCAGTCCTTGACTTACGACCACAATTGAGCCCCAATTTTCTGTTGCTATGTGAGACAGTTATTAAATGATTTTTGCCCCATTTTATGACCTTTCTTGTCACAATTGTTAAGTGAATCACTTCAGGGGTTAAGTTAGTAATATGGTTGTTAAATGAGTCTAGCTTCCCCATTGACTTTGCGTGTCCGAAGGTTGCAAAAGGGGATCATATAAGCCTGGGGCACTGCGACTGTCATAAACACGAGTCAGTTGCCAAGTGTCTGAATTTTGATCACATGACCACAGGGATGCTGCGGTGGTTGTAAGTGTGAAAAATGGGCATAAGTTGTTTTTCTTTTTTGTCACTCTGAATGATCCCTAAGCGAACTGTTGAAAGTCAAGGACTATTTTCATAAGGCGATTAGAACAATTTTAGAATGTGATACGATTGTTTGCACACTTCTTTCAGCCATGTACTTTTCTTTCAGAAACTTTGTCGAGCAGAGGCAGTTGTTTTTGGATAATCTAATGCCACTTGATTTGAAGTGCTCGTCCTTTGATGGAACACTCATTCCCTTCTAAATACCCTTTTTCATCTCTAGTGATTTTTAGGACCATTAATTAATGAATTGCTTATTCTTTATATTGCTAATATATTTTATCTAAAGATAAGGAATCCGTGATGTTAATTCCCTCCAGCTCCCAGGACACTTTTATATGAATTGAGCTAACCGTTCCTCAGCTTTTTTTTTTCTTCTCAGCAATAATATTTGGATGGGCCTCTTGAACAAGTATTCAACTCAACGGATTAGTATCAGCAATGTATCGCATATTTTTGATAGCCACTCTCCATTGGCCATTATTTGCACAAATAATCCTGGATTGTGTATGAATCTTGGCACTTAAAGGTAGCTGACTCTGCTGCATTTCGCTTGAGGGAAGTCAGAGACTGTTTTTCTGAAATTTTCTGTACATTCTAAAATTCACAGAATTAGGAACTCCCCATTGCCCAAAATTTTATTTCCATGTATTTGATTACTTGCCCTGATCCCATGTTATGTCACTTGCAATATAATGAGGAAAGGAAATTTGCTTTATTTTCAAATTTTTCATTTTGTTGTTGTTGTTGGAGAGATGCTCTTTTGGGAAACTGCAGATAATTTGCATGTCTGGCAGCTGACATTCTGCTTTATTTGGCAAAATTAGCCAATATCTGTAAATATCGGATGTTCTTTCTCTTTCTCTTGCTTCTATTTCTGTCATGCTTCTTTTTCCATTCCAAGTGGATAACTTTATCTCTCTCTCTGTCTCTCTCTCTCTCTGTGTGTGTGTATATATACATATAATTTCATAGTCTCCTGGTTTCCAAGCCAGCACCTTAACCATTAGACCAAACTGTCTCATATATTTGTACAAGGAAAGAAGAAAAAAAACTAAGATAACTGTTACCGTATAATTATAATTTATTTTGTTGTAACCTAATCATTTGTCTAGCATAATAAAGTGCATCAACCCCCCTGGATGGATGAGTAAGTTCTATTAAATATATATGACCTTATAATTGTATAAGAGGATGTTCCATTAATTTACATGGAAGGAGTTGGTAATATTTCCTGGTTAGAGGCTATATTCCATCATTGAGTTATTTTGTCCAATTTTGTCTGGTGGTTTTGCTTGATCATGTGTCCATAATTTCACATATACATACACAGGTTCAGGAAATGACATAGAGCAGGTGGATATTCCTTTTAACAGTAAAATCTTCATTGTTGTTAATTGTTTTTTCATTGGGACACAGTGACCAGGGGTTTGTATTCTTATTAGGAACCAAATTCAAATCTCTTCATAAAGATAGACAAATTATCCTCTCCCAATATAAGTTATATGGCTGTAATAAGGCTAAAGAACAAGAAAGAAAATGTAGTGCATCAGCCTAGACTATTTTCACATGAGTTAAAAATAATGATTATTGAATTTCTGGGAAGAGTTGATCAATCTCCAATTTGACCTGCTTTGTTAACTGCTTGCTGGCAGGAAGTTGTGTTAGAAGCCCTGGAACCATTTTCTTAACATTTAATCAACTGAATCTTTAGAAATCTTTCAAACCACTTTTTAAATCGCACTCTTTCAATGCAGAGTTCATTTCTCGATTGTTCTCATGGGAATAAATAAGTTATTAAAAGAATTGCTCTAGGAAATCTATGAACAGCCGGGCTAGCACTTACTGGAGTGAAAATGTTATAATTGTGCATTTAGATCACTATTTCTCAACCTTGACTGTCTGAAGATGTGTGGACTTCAAGTCTCAGAATTACCCAACTTCCGGGAATTGAAGTCCACACATCTTCAAGCTGCCAAGATTCAGAAACATTAGTTTAAATCAGGGGTAGGCAACCTACCCCTGGTTTAGATGTATGTCCTCATTATAGCAATACATTAATCATTAAAATTGCTCAGTCAAGAAGGGTAATGTACCTCTCTTTACTTAGAAAAATTGAGCCAGAGACACTGGTGTGTGCTTTTGGTTGGATACACTGAAAACATTTTCTTCACTTCCTATATTTAGATAGGCTTTTTAGAAAGAGGTCTATTCTTTCGGCAACATAGTTAGATGCATTCCATTTAAATATTGGATTCTTCTTTAGCTTCTCGAGTTCAGCCAGGATTGGATAGCTGCTACCACCGAACTGGGCAATTGGGATAGACAGAGCTGATAATGAACCCGAAACTGAAATACAATTTCTTGATATTTTTCTTTCTTATGTAAAAGAGGCTTTGACTTCATTATTGAAATTCTTTGGAACATCTTGAGGATTTCTATTGACTGCATTTTTGCTGTGGTGTTAAAGGATTTCATCATTTCCCTCACAGTTTCTCCACACTTCTTCGTCACTCTGTAGCTTTCTTGTCTACCATTATGTCCTGATCTGAACAAACAAACAAACAAACAAAAAACAGAAAAGGGAAGAATGTTCTTGTATTAAGGGAGAAAACACTGGTTCTCATTTCTGACTTCTAGAGAGAGAGAATGAGCTTCTTTTCTGTCCCCTGTCTTTCCGTAGCAGAGTTTAACACGTCTGCTTAGACAGTGACCTTCATGTTTGTTGTCCAAATGAAGAGAGCAAAGAGTTTTTTGTTGGATATATTTAGGATCTACTGGGAATGAGCATAAACCGAGAGCAAAATGTTTCAGGTTTGAGACATATTAGGGGCTATATGAAGATTGGACAGGTAGGATCCAATCTGCCTCGGTCACCGGGATGAGAGGTTTAGTCTTCCAAGACTAGTACTGGAGCCCATCCTCAGGAAACTTCTCTCTAGCAGAATGTGACACAGTCTGCTAGAGAGAAGTGTCCTGAGGATGGGGCCCAGCACAAATCTGAAACTCGGAAGACTAAACCTCTAGTCCCAATGTCTGAGCCAGATTGGATCCTGTAACATTATCCTGGGACCACCTTCATTCAATGGACAGATAGTTGAGTGATGAAGCTTACAGTTGATCTTGGGATTCAGTTGAAGTATGGAAAGCTAAGAAAGGAAGAGAATGATATAGTGATGAACATTTAATAAATGATTGTAAAATGAAAGAGAGACACTTATATCCATTGCTCAGACATCTTGTAACAAATAAGATATGTGTATATTCTACCTATAAGAATTCTACCCAATATTCTTCCATTGAGTGTAGTGGTGGCCTAGTGGTGAAGACACTCTCCTCCCATTTGGAAGGTTGAGAGTTCAATCCTAGATAGTAATAGTAATAGTAGTAAAGTTGGAAGGGACCTTGGAGGTCATCTAGTCCAACCCCCTGCTCAGGCAGGAAACCCTACAGATGTTTATCAGGGTGCAAAGACAAAATATCTGCTGTGAACTCCGCATAGGTGTCAGGAAGGGCATCTGGCCATTAAATTCTCAGCTCCATTCAGTTGCCCTGACTTTACCCCAAATTAAGGGAGTCTTTTTAAAATTCATCTGTCAGATTGAAGAATAGTTTATTTTTAATCAGTAGAAGTGTTCAGCACAGTGTTTGAATCTTCATCCAAGTTGCATCTTTACCCATGCTTCTCTATTTGCATTAAGGAAAAATAAAGTTATTTTTAATAGCAAAGTGTCCCAAACACAATTGAAATATCTGCAGGGGAAAAAAATATAATTGGAAGAGTTTCACTTATCCTTATTTCATGCTGAACTAAATGGTTTCTGTCAGCTGGAACTTAATGAGGATGACTACCAACATTTAGACAGAAGTGTCTCTTTTTCAGAAAAGCAGTGGATACACAGTGTGGGTAAAAAATAAATCTCAGTGGAGAAGGATAAGAATATTTGCGGATTCAGTTTTGCTTGTATTTGAATGCAGGTTCACTCATTTCAAATTAATCATGTTATTTGGAATTTAATCATCTCTGTAATGCCACAGTTCTTATGACAAAAGCCATATAAAATATAGACCAAGCAGTAGCATGATTTATGCCTCTTTAGCTGAAGGAAGACGCCTATATGATGATTTGAGTTACAATTAAAAGTAAAGAACAAGGATTTATATGGGATAATAATCTATTTACTGCTGATTGATTTGATTTCTACACTGTCTTTCTGCTCAAATGAGCATTCACAGTAGCTATAAAATACTTTGATTGTATTCACATCGTCTTCTTCATCAACAACATCATTTATTTATTTCCCTGTTCAAATGGATACATAGCATAGCATGGAATAAAAAAAAATAGCTTTGCAATCTTCTTGGAGACAGGAGACTGTTCATTTATTTATTTGCCTGGAAGACACGATGGAAGGCTCCCCCCCCCTTTTTTTTTGCTGAAAGAAAGGAGAGAGAAAACCAAGAGTAAATAAAAAAAAAAATAAGTTTAAAATAAATCTAACACTTATTGTTCGACTCTCTAAATGGAGACAGTTGGAGGGTGGACACATAAGTCAATTCTGCAAAGCTGGCATGAAAATGGAACAGATTGATATTAATTTTCTCATTTCTGTTTGAGAACTGGAGCATGCTCAATTTGATGCAAATTATTTGCCTTCCTACTACCCCTGAATCACTTGTTTTGTTTTGTTGCAAGTGTTGTGACCGTAGTTTTTGACTGCCCCTCAATTCCTTTTCAGTGGTGGAGTTAAAGGTGGGAGATTTAAAAAGGCTTTTTGTGCTTAACTTTATTTATTTAACTACCAAATTAAATTCATTAGTAGCTCCTTTGAGCTGTGTTTGAAAGTAGATGGCAGAGGAGAATGTAACCTACTTCTGTATTTATGGAAAGATCTAATTCAGGAAAAACAGTTAATCTATTCTGTTTTACACAAAGGGACTCTGTAGAATGAACATCTAAGCCCCATCCCTCCAGACAGAGCTACATATTGACAACCTCATCCTGTGTGCAACACACAGTCTACTTTGAGCTTGACAATTAATTGGTGACATTTTGCAATACTTTCTGAAGTGTGACAAATGCTTATCCAAGACATGTCTGAAGATTTTGCAGATTAAATTGTGCAATGCCCACTTCATCAACATTTTCTTGTGAGTGGAGAAGAGTCTGAACTGGATCCAATTTGGAAGATGTTTTCCTGCAATTCCAGGAAAAGATTATACAGTAGATGCTGTCAGGTGCTATACATTTGCCCGAGGGTTGCCTAAAGTCCCTTGGTGCCTTCAGAGTTGAAGTATTCAACCACTCTTGTGCATAATCACATCTGAGTTCCCATTTTAGCAATTCTAAACTTGGACAATGATATAGTTATTTAGCTTTTCAACTCAGGAGACCATCAACACCACAATGTCAAGAGGCACCGGCAGATTGTTTGACACATTCTTTTGGGAACAGAGTCTATTCACAAGCATTAATATTACTTCCAAGTAACTGAGTTTCTAAAATCAGAGTTGACCAATGTTGGTTGTGTAATCTCCAAGTAGAAGGAACTGGAAGAAGACGTTCTATGACAACAAAGCAACAACACTGCTACACTGAAATCTACCTTCCAGTTTCCATCTACTATTCTTTCCATGGAAAGGGAGTCTTGGTAGGTTTTATTTTAACCTCGTTGTTAACATTCCTTTTGGTGGAAGATTAATTTGATCTAATGTTGTTGTTGCAAAGTGCTACGGCTGCCGATGGCACTCAAATTGGTCTGCTTCAATTTTTCCCATTATTCTGAATTTTTCCAGCCGACTGATACTTCACGATTAGAAAAAGCTAGTCGAAGGGGTAGCTTCTTTATGACCTCTTTCAGATTTGATTGAGCGTGATAAACCAAGAAGCCTGGAGATCTCTAGAGACTATTTTTTCCATAAAATAAATGACACTCTCACTACTTCTCAGTTATTTGGTAGGTAAAAACTCTGCGCTGGATTTTTTCTTCTGTGCAAATGAAAAAGGAGAGAAATCTCTTTTCCATTCAATGGAATAGGAGCAATAATGTAGAATAAATGTTCTGCACAGGGCTTGTTATAGCTACAAGAATGTTTTCTTAAGAGGTGATCTGAAGCAAGATTCAATAAATAAAATCAGACAGACAGAACTGACTCTCCAACCAATTCATCACATGCATATAAAATAGAACTGGGTGAAAGAAAAAGCTGTTCCTTGCCCTGGATAGTCTTTCAGATCTAATCTGACAAACAGCATTTACTACAGCAAATAATTTTCCCCCTGCAGCTGAGCATGTAACAGAGAGAGAGAGAGAGAGAGAGAGAGAGAGAGAGAGAGAGAGAGAGAGAGAGAGAGAGAGAGAGAGAGAGAGAGAGACGGACTCATGGCTACTTCAATCTCAGCTGCCTCCTTTGTCAAAGAATCTAGCAGCAGAAACATTGGCTTGTAATCACAGCATACTTTCCAAATGTTAGAAATTAAACCTCCAAACCTGAAGTGTTCCCACTTGCAATCAGAAGTGTGTAATTCTGACAGTGAATCAATATGGGCTGGCAAGTTGCAGCGTGGCTTGTGAGTCGGTATGCTATGCAGAAGATTGAAGGTCACTGTTTTTTCCCCTGCCCCTCTGCCAAAAAATAAAATAAAATCTGATTTTACCAAGAGCATGAAATGAGATTTGCAAGGTTAATTAAGCACGAAAGACCCTGGGGGGAAAGGACTGTGTCTTAACCTTCCATGCAACGTTATTTTATAAATAATGAAAACCTGCAAATGACACCTGGAACTTGGCTCAGACCTATCCCCTGACCCCCTATCCTTTTCTTCTCTCTCTCTCTCTCTCTCTCTCTCTCTCTCTCTCTCTCTCTCTCTCTCTCTCTCTCTCTCTCTCTCTCTCTCTCTCTCTCGTCCCAAATCCTTGCTTTTGTAAGATCTCAGGACTCACTTTCTTAAACAGTAACAAGAAGATTGAAGATATTGTAATTCCTTTTCAACAAATGCAATTAAGCCAAAGAGCAAAACATTAACACTGATGCCCAAGGCCAACATTTTTCTTCTGGATATTGTTTTCAAGGAGACGTTTATACAGAATTATCATTTAATAGTGTGTGAACAAATGGGATTTGTAATGTGAAGTACTGCTGTCCAGAATTCTAACCAGCTGTGCTGTTTGCCCAGATTATTTATTTCATCTTTCCCTTTTCCTGCTATCTCAGGAGATATTAAGCATTCCTGGCTTCCTCCTAATCTTGGTCCTTTTTGCCCTCTCTTTGATCTACTGTGGTTTTGTAGTGCCAGTTCTCTTTGGCAGAGAGAAGGAACAGTTCCAAGGAAAGGTAGCTGAACTAGTTGATAGAAGAGCAAGCATGTCTAAGAAATGTCTAAGAAAGATACTTTACCATCAATGACTCTGAGGAAAAGAATACTAGACCTAGTCACCTATCAAATTCACACGCACATATTGATAAATTCATTTTGTTTTGTTTTTTGGAGCTATCCTCATTAGTGGTATAATTAAAATATTGTCTTCCATTTCTTGATTGAAATGCTTCTTGAGGCTTCATTCCCTAAGCATCAAAGTAAGGTGTGGTTAACAATTTTTATCCACTATTATTGTTAATGTTGGAGCAGCATGGTGATCTACCGGTGAAAACTCTTGCCTCCCACTCGAAAGGTTGGAAGTTCAATCCTAGGTAGTGGCAGATATTTCTCCTCTAGGGCTCAAAGAAAAAAAATATCTGCTGTGAACCCTGCATGGTGTCAGGAAGGGGATCTGGCCGGTAAATGCTCCGCTCCATCCAGTTGCCCTTAGTCTGAGCCGAATTAAGGGAATACATGTTAATGTGAGAATATATACAGTATATATACTGTATATACAAAGCTTTTCTCTTGCCTAGGAAAGAAGCTCTACATCTTTGGATTGGAGTAGTAGTCAATATAACTAGAGGAAATTTGCTATGGTAAAAAAGATATTTCTGGTGACACCTGGCAGAGAAATATTTGCCAGGAAATGTCAGGGCTCACCTGGAGAAAAAAAAAAGAGTAATTTTATAATTTAATCAGCACTGCACTTTTGTAATTTTGTTATTATATTTCTAGGCTTTGTAAGAACTGCTTGTGAACTTAAAGTTATTATTAGAACAGTTGCATTTTTAAGTCAGAACAAATACAGTTCTTAAAATATGCGTGTTCCACTGCTTCACTGCAAAACAATGATAAAGTGAGGTGGGTGATAAAAAATAAAATAAAACCCTAAAAGCAAATTGCAAAAGCTAATTGAATTGGACAAGAACACAATGGAAAGGAGAGTCTGAAAACCGAGGATTGATTGGGAAGACAGTTCAGCCCTTGAGTGCTCTGCAGGAGAAGGCTTTCCCTGTGGCCATATTTATATGCAAAATAATGTCCTGCCAAGGAAAATCCCAAGCACTGGAAATGCTATAGAGAGAAGATCACATGTTTTCTAGACATGGGGATTTATAAGGTAGGCGTGATCCCAGACAAAATTTTTGCATCTATCCTTGTGGATCTTCTCTTGAAAGTCCATTGTTTGGTGATGGGTAAGAGTAAGCAGGCTGATAGAAGACAGATACTTTGGACTCCAACTGTCATATGAAACTAAGACCATGAACAAACCAGAAGACAATTTAGTGCATTTCTTATGTGGACTAGTGGTTTGGACCAGTTTCTGGTTTAAAAGGAAGAGGAAGAAAACCAAGTTTAGGTAGATCAATTGGAAAGATTTTACTGTTTCTTGATGCCTCCTCAATTTCCCCCCTTATGTTATAAGCTACCTCTGAATTTCAAATTCATGTTTTGTTAATGTAGAAACTGTGCATGTTTTAATTCACTACTGCTTCTACTGTTTCAGGCCTCCCGGGGTTATAATTGCCTATTATTCAAGAACTAGATAACAGCAGGACCATCTTACAAATGCTTCTCATAGACATGTTATTTCAGTCAAGAAAGAGCACTTATAAACTGGAGATCAGTCTATTTCAGAATAATATCTGTTACCTGAAACTGAAGTCTAAAATAAATGACCACCGCATAGCAGGAAAGTTAATAAATTTGCCCACAAAAGAATTAAGCCTGTTTTAAAACAGAGACCTTCATTAATAGATCATAATTTTATAGCCTATTAGTAAGCAAGCTTACCAAAATTTTCTCAGTGGATTCTCAAAATAACTTTGATAAATCGATATATATCAATGTATACATATTTCTCACATGATTTTTTTTTAAAAAAAAACATTTGAAATAAAATTAGCCAGAATTGTTAGAGGTCTGTGGTCTTAATTTTCTGATAGAACATGAAGTTGTACTAATTTTATGATACGACATGTTATTGGGCTAATTATCCAAAGGCCAAGGTCAATTTTTTAAAAAATGAAATATGTGCAGTAGAGAAATGATAAAGCAGCTAATTAAGTTTGGGAAAAGAAAACCAGTAGTAACAAAGATTGTGCTTACACAATTATACATTTGCAATATTAAGGACCCCCCCCCCCCTTTTTTTTTCTCTGCCAATCCAACATGATAGAAATATAGAGATTCCAGTCCAGTTTTTTTTCCCTCAAAACAACCATTGTGTGAGGCGGTTGAGTTGAAAAATAGAGTGACTAGAATAATAGAAACATATATGGAAATGTATTCCATTTCCCATGAAACATACACGAGGAACAGATGACCCTTCAGATATTACTAAATTAAACTCCCAACACTGACCATTGCTTTTTTCCCCCTGGAAATTGTAGTCCAGCACTATCTCAAGAATGAGAAATTTTCTACCCCTTCTTTAGAGATTCGTCATAGTTTGGATTTTTTTCATACATACTGCAAGATTTCTTTGGTACAAGAATTTTGAAAACCCTGAGGTACATCAGCTCTAAAGAATCCAATTGGTATGTCTCAAAAGCTAGTCATAGGAAGGATGTTACCACTGTTGCAATCTGTTTTTGCTTTTTGGTCAGCGCTAAATTGGCACTAGTAAGAGTTAACAGAATTCAAGGGGACTAGAGTTGGATTACTTGTGAAACATAATGACTCCAGACTGACTCCTCTCTTGACTCCACCCCCTGTCTCTGCCTCTTTTTGTCCTATAGGAATTGGCATAACTGGGGGAGTTGATTCTTGCATTTTGCAGTAGAAAGATTTTCCATGTATATAAAGCTTTTTCTTATCTTATTGCACTATCTAACCTATTAAATTCAGACTCTGGTCATCAAAAAAACCCTGCTCACTTATGAATGACAAGTAGGTAATCTGCTGTCCACTGAGTAATTTTGAACTCTAATTCCACCACTTAATTTTTTTTTACTTTGCTATGCTGTGATCAAGAGGATTTGGAATTATTAAAATAGAATTTTTCTCCATGATTGCTTCAAGATCTGTTCATGGACATTAGGCACATAAGTTTAAACATGGGTTCTTTGGGTAAACAAAACACTTTGAGTTCTAATCCCACCTTTAGCATGAAAGCTGGCTTGATGACCTTGGGTCAGTCACTCTCTCTTAGCCCTCAACTCTTGCTTCACAGAGTTGTTGTGGAGAAAATAGAAGGAGGAGGGCACATTAGGTATTTTCATCACATTGAGTTATTTCTTAAAAAATTATAGAGTGGAACAAAAAAAAATCTGAAAATAATCATGCCGTTCAATTCTATTCTGACTCTTCAACTTTGCAAAACGAATAAAAGTAAGCCTCCAAATCTTGTGCCATAGTTTGGAATATGAGGTGAGCATATGTAAATGAGTGTGCAATTAACTGAAGTGTCAGTGTTAAGTTGGTATCATGCCTCTGTAACCTTGACTTGTATTACATCCCAAGGGAATGTTTTCTGGTAGTGCTTCTACTTCTTTTGCGGTGTTGTGTGTCATATAATTGCATGTAATTACATGTACAACAAATCTTTGGAAATGTCATCCCTGAGCACCAGCAGATATGACCTCTACTATGTGAAATCCCCCCCCCCCGATGTTTACAATAGCATCCAAACTTCTTAACTGTGATGGCATAATTGTCAAATATGTATTTCAGCCTTGAGTGTCTGTAACATTAACTGTCATTAGAAATGACAGAAAGTCAGGGAGTGATTTTCAAAGCTATCCAAAGAAGGAGGGAAGAAGGCATTTTGCCTGTTATGATCAGAATCAGTATATATATTTTTGGCACCATTAAAATCTTATTTGCTATATATGTGGGTATATGTGTACTGTATGATATATATATGTACTGTATGTATGATATATATATATATATATATCATGTATGTATGTATGATATATCATGAATGTATGTATATATATAGCGACTTGAGCCTGCTTAACGCCCTTAGTTGGGGGGCTGCAAGGCAAAAGAGATTATACAAAAAAAGTAGAACTGCAGTATATATATACATTGATAAAAAATATGGACAAAATCATAGACAAAATGAAATATAGTGTGATACCCAAGGTATTTTATCAAGAGACAATAAGCTGAAATGCTTTTCTTTTTTTAAAATAACCTCTCATTTTATTTATTTATTCATTTTTGGAGATGACACTTGCGCTTTGTTCCAAATGGGGAAGGGATAAATGGTTGTTTGTCTATAGAAAACAATTGTTTAGAAATGGACCACTTGTATAGTTTTGTTGTTGTTGAATATTTTAGCTGCAGTCTGTGAATCAATTACATTAGGTTCTTGAAGGTTAAATGAAGAAATTGAACTTGAGCACAACTGGAACAGAACAGCAATCCCCAAAAATATGGCAAGGTGAATGCTTGATTCTTTTTTGCACAAACATCTCTCTCTCTCTCTCTCTCTCTCTCTCTCTCTCTCTCTCTCTCTCTCTCTCTCTCTCTCTCTCTCTCTCTCTCTCCCTCCCCCCCTCCCTCTCCTTTTGAGATTGAACATACCATTTAATGTATGAATGGACTAGTTAATAGCAGACATTCCTATATGAATTATTCTGTAGTGTCAATGGAGGTATCTTTGTATGTGTATACAGTAGCCATCTAGGGAAGTATGAGGACTTTCAACTGTGGGAATTCTGTAGAAAAGTACTGAATCCTCATCTTGACTAGCATCAAACTATGCATAAAAATATGTGGATGTGTCTATATGGGAAAATAAATGAAAAAATATTATTATTATTGATCATTGCATAGTCAGCCAGATGTTCAGACTGGATTTGGCATTTTTGTCTACCTATTGAGTCCTTCCCATAGGCAGATGTGGATGTTTGATGGTATTACAGATATCATCGCAGGAAGGAAGCAGTTTCTAGTAAGGCCACCTTTTGCAATTGTTCAAGTGGTGCTCCAGTTTTTGGGAGATTGCACCCAAGGCGCCTATTACTATTGGTACTACGCTTGCTTGCCTTTGGCACAGTCTTTCTATTTCTATTTGTAGGTATTTGTTGTTGTTGTTATTATTATTATGATGATTATTATGCCAAACTAGTCTATGTTAATTGAGTGGAATGCCTTCACAGAAAGAAGATGAAGAATATAATTGTATAAAGGCATAATTATAGCAAAGAGAGCAAAAAAAATCCTTGGGTTCAGTTCTTTGCATTCAGCTTCCTTCCAAACCCGCTGTAAGGACGTCATGATAGCTATCATTTTTTAATCTTCAGGTCAGCCAGCCCAACGGTGTACTTATTCCACAGGGCCACATGCTAGTTCATTAAGCAGAATAGCCAGGAGTGTTGTGGGACCTTAAAGATTAATTTAGCATGGCCTCTTAAAACTTTAATGGATTATAGTCCACTTTATTAGCCGCAAGATGTGTTAGCTTGATCTAATCATATAATATCCAGGATAGTAAAGAATTAGGTCAAAGGGAATAAGATGCTGATTATCAACAATCTTAATGTTGATTAACCAAAGTGACAGCAGTCCTATTAAGCTCCTTCCAGTGATGGGGTGATCTTGGAAGAAGTATCTCTTCCCTGTATCAATGGGGATGGAGAGATTCCTCTTGTTGGGATTGTGGTGTTGATATGCAAACTATTATAAGTAGTTGTAAGACTGTCCAGGACGTGCGTGGTCTGGTTCCCTAGAAAAACTGCACCAACCAAGATCAGAGGTGAACACTGAATTGGACATTCTGTTATGAGGCCACCATGATACCCCTATAGAATTTTTACTTATAATTACGTGGACTAAGCATATATGATTATTTCCCTTCTGACGTGTTCTCATCGTATGCTAAATACTAATAATAGTGATGGAGTAGGCTCAAAAAACCTCACAAAAAGAAAGTCTACAAATGTATAGGTGTTTGTATCTTATATTACAATTTCAAAGCTTATATTACCTCGATGTTAATTTTAATTTACTTTTTTCTTTTGTTGCATATGTGTAACTTCAGCAAACCACAAACCATATTTTGATTTAATATTTTATTTTAACCAATTTTTTTTTGTTTCTATGAACCTTTCCTAATTATCCTGCTATTGTCAATTACACTTTGGATATTCCTTGTACTGGTTAATGACCACAGTATAGTAGCTTATTTCTACAAATGGTGTGTTGGCTACAGATGATAGTTTAAATAACTTTAAAGAAAATCTCTAGAAAGTCTGCAGTTGTGGGATGCCAAGTTAAAATATTAATTTCTTTGAAGCATAGCAGCATGTACCCTTTTATAAATGTCTGCTGAGAGTCATATATGTAGCATTCAAGTGTGGTACTGCCACCACAACAAAAATATGCTTTTCCCTCTAGGATATATTATATGAATATGCATTTAATGCCTGCTTTCCTCAACTCACCCAATTAATTGATTAAAAATTAAATTAATCAGCTCACAGGCGTGCTTTAATTTTAGGCTACACATTGCCTTTTAGGAAAATAATGAAAGACAGTGTTAATTTATTTACCAAGGCAGCTTTAAAGGGATGGAGGTTTTACCCCCTTACTTTTTTTTTTTTTTTTGGAAAAAAAGAAAAAGAAAAAAAATATTTCTTACAGCTGAGTTCCCAAACGAAGCCTTGATAGACTCTAGATGTCGCTTATTTTGGCACCTTCAAACCAGAGAGGAAAAATGTAAACCTTAAAAAAAAAAATCCTCAAAGATGTGATAAGGAGAATAACAAGTACAAAATCACTTCCTAAAAACCAGCAATAATAACAATAATGATAAAACAGAAGGACTAAAAGGCAATTTGTCTTAGAAACTGCCACAAGCAGATTCTGCTAATCTATAATGATTGAAAATAAATTGAAATTGCCTTGGGACACTGTAACTATGGAGCCTATTTTCAGAAAAGTGGAAAATGGGTGATTTTTTACTGAGTGGCTGCCCCTGCACAGCTGCCCAACTGAAGAAGTAGGTAGTTTGAATGACAAATGGGGGTTCATTTCCAGTTTACAGATGGAAAATGTCCCACACAAAGATGGGGCAGCTCATCTTTGATGATGAACTACTTATATATGTTCATCTAGACTAGACTAGACTAGACTGGACTGGACTGGACTGGATACTTCATTGATTAAGTAATTTGACCTTAAATCAGATGCAGCAACACAGAAGTGTTGAATAAATTCAATACACCAGAAACTTATTTATGTAAGAGAAATTATGTGGCTGCTCACTCATTCTCAGTGACTCTGGGCAGCTTACAAAAATAACAACCCAATATGCAAAAATTAAAAACAATAATTCTCCATCCCCCTGTTGACAACAATCGATCAAATAACTTTTGGGTTGGGCTCCATCCCATCAAGTGGCTTACTTGATTGGGTTCCCAGACCCTTTGGTAAAAGTGGGGCCTTGTGAAAAAATGTCAAAGTGGGGGCTAATCTAATCTCCATGGGGATGATGTTCCAAAGGGAGGGAGCCACCATGGCAAAGGCCCTTCTCCTGGATCCCAGATGTACCTTGTTCAGAGAAGCAAAAGTAAAAGCGTTCCTGCGAATTTCACTCCGCTATAGGGGGTGGTGCTCATTTCCATTTCAAGGGTCATTGAGCCAGGGCTGTCAAAAGATGTTTCTGTTGTCAGGTGGGCAGCATGACATCAGCTCTATTGCCTTTCCCTATTTATTTACTCACATTTGCATGCTTTGAAATTGCTAGGTAGGTAGGAGATACCAGGGGTCTTCAAACCTGGCCCTTTTATGACTTGTGGACTTCAACTCCCAGAATTCCTCAGCCAGCATGCCTAGCTGAGGAATTCTGGGAGTTGAAGTCCACAAGTCATAAAAGAGCCAAGTTTGAAGACCCCTGGCTCACACCATCACATGATGTTTGGGTTTTGGACTTGGGCTGTCGGTTTTCCAATCAATAAGGCAAGTATCTTAACCACTGAACCATCATATTACCCTGATGAGGAACCCACAACATTCCCTGCCTCCCCACTCTGATGTGTTGGGTGGATGTGACTGGGAAGAGATGGTCCTTAGCTTCACAGGATATCAGGATATTTTGACCAGCACTGGACATTTAGTTAAAATTATTGATTTATTTACTCTCATTTTTAATATTTTAACAAATTCATACACTGCTATTTGCAAACCTTCTTGGGTGCTTACATTTTTTTTAAAAAAGCTTTCAAGCTAATTTTTATTGCTCTAATGGTTAATTCAGGTAAACAGCACATTCAACCACTCACAGAAATCATCTAACCGTGTGGATGATTATGTAAGTCATATTTCTGTGAAGTTGGAGAGTTGGATGCTTCCTTGCTGAGATGCAGTTCTAGTAAACCAATAACACATAATTAAATACAGTCTAATGGCACCTTTAAAAAATAAACTTGCCAGGAGCTTTCAAATCTCTGCAGCAGAAGATGTTGATTATGGCTACCATCTCTCAAGGATTTAAATCTGGATAACCACGATATGACAGCAAAGACATCAAGAAAACTTGAACTCCTCATTATCATCTGTCGTCTAAAAAAGGATCCCAATATGGTAGGTGAGGAAAGGACCAAGGTTGTGCTTGCTCCTGTTTGTTGCTGTTACAGATAGTCCTCGACTTACAATCATTTGTGTAGTGATCGTTCGAAGTTACAACACTGAAAACTTGATTTAGCTGTTGCAGCATCCCCATGGTCGTGTGATCAAAGTTTGAGCGCTCGGCAAATGGCATGTATGGACAGCAGTTGCAGCATCCTCAAGTTATGTGATCTCCATTTATGACTTTTCCATTTATGACTTTCTGACCAGCAAAGTCAATGGGGAAACTGGATTCACTTAACAACCAAGTGATTCACTTAAAAACTGTGGCAAAAGAGTCATAAAATCAGACATGATTCAGTTAACGACAGTCAATGGAAATTCTGTGAACATAAGTCAAGGACTACCTACTGTATATTCATATTACAAGAATCTTTTGTCGTTGCTACCACTACTACTACTACTACTACTACTACTACTACTACTACTAATCAGTATTAACACCATTCTTGGATTCGGTATCTCCGTCCTGTGCTTTTATTGATATAGCTGAAGAGAAGCAATAATATTACATCAAAATGAAGCCATCATTTTGACAGCTTCAGATGATTATTGCTACTTCCCAGTAGCGATTTACAAAACACTCAACCCATTCTGACTTTGAAACAGGCTGCTTCAATCACATTGGAAGGGTTTTGTGCTTGAAGAGCTATGGAGTTTGAAACGCTTCCAATACAATTGGGACAGCCCATTTCAGATGCAGAACAGCTGTTTGGTCTTGGAAAAAAAATCCACCCTCTCTTGAATTCAAAAACAGGGCATTTCAAATTCAGAATCATTTCTGTATGACATGTTTGGAATGTTGCTACTCTTTTCCTGCAAGGTTGATCATCATTTGTTGAACGATTTTATTAGTCGATAGCTCAGACAGGAGTTATTGGTGTTTTCTTCAAGGACTATCATTCTCCTTTGCAGTTGAATAGGCAGGCAAAGTCAAATATCATATAAAAAAAGACTGCCTTTTTGGACATGGACATTTATTGAGGCCGGATTTGTTCATTGTTTTATTGAAACTTAAGAGTTTTCTGTGAATTTAACTCATGTACTTTCAAGTCATGGGTAATGGTTTAGCCTGTTGTGTAAATCATGCCAGTTATTTTTTATACAATAAATCATCATTTAGTATACAAGTAATCCTGAACTTATAACAGTTCATTTAGTGAGAGTTCAAAGTTGCAAGGGCACCGAAAAAAGTTACTTGGGACCATTTTTCACACTTAGAACCATTTCAGCATTCCCATGGTCAGGTGATCAAAATTCAGACACTTGGCAACTGACTCATATTTATGACTGTTGCAGTGTCCAGGGGTCACATGATCCCGTTTTGTGACTTTCGGATAAGCAAAATCAATGGGGAAACAGATTTACTTAACAAACCATGTTACTATCTTGATAACTGCAGTGATTTGCTTAACACACCGAGGTGGCGCAGCAGTTAGAGTGCAGTACTGCAGACCACTTTAGCTGACTGTGTTCAGCAGGTCAGCGGTTCAAATCTCACCGGCTCAAGGTTGACTCAGCCTTCCATCCTTCCGGGGTAGGTAAAATGAGGACCCAGATTGTTGGGGGCAATGTATATATATATATATATATATATATATACATTGCTTACTGGTATACACTGCTTAGAGAGTGCTTGCACTTAAAGCGGTATATAAGTCTCATAAATAAAATAAAAATAAAATAAACAACTGTGACAAGAAAGGTTGTAAAATGGGGCAAAACTCACTTAACAAATGTTTCACTTATCAACAGAAATTTTGGGCTCAATTGTGGTCATAAGCCAAGGACTAGCTATATTTGAATTGGACTGAACTGGATATTTACACTTTGTTTAAGCCGTAATATAGCTTTGGAGCGATCTGCAAGCTTAGCTATTCTGTATGATTCATGGTTTATGGCTTAGTTGTATGTTTGAACCTACAAATACTGATTAAAGACACACAGATGCAAACAACTTTTAGAACAATGTGTTGTCCGACATATCCTAAAATGAAAACAGTGCTTCATTTTGACCTACGTACGTGAGAAGAATAAATTCTATTTAGATGTTGCTTGAATGCTGATGACTTGCAAGTATTTAAAGCTAAGACCTTCACTTCAAATTGCATACTTGATTAAGCAGGACCAACTTTTAAAGCAATTATATGATTTTAATCCATTAATCTAACTAATCCATTGATCAAATAGTGCAACCCTAGTATGGACACTGAATCTTTACTTCTTGGAAAAGAATCTTCTGAGGAAAAAAAAACACCTTGTGTCTCAAATGAGATTTTTCTTTTCCAATATGATTACATGAGAAAAGTAAATACTTTTCTGTCATGGGGAAGCTAAATCTTGACTTTGGAGGTATTTGTTTTCTGCAAATTGTGACAAGGCAAGGCCACCCAAGCTTTGCCGGCTTATTGATATAGAAGCCATGATTGCATAATTTGAAGATCTCTCTTGGAAGATCTTAAAATTTTAGGTCATATGTACAAGTTGTTTTGATGATACCCTCTGTCCATCAATGGGTAGAGAAGTGCTCTTGTCCAAACAAGTCTTGAATCCCTAGTATATAAAATGGTACAATCAGGAAGGTTTGACTCTAGATTATCTATGTATAACAAGGACCTAGAGATAGCCTTCCTTTCCACATTTTAAGGACTGAGCAAAAGACACCAGGAACAATATTAATCTGCATTTACTGTTTATTTTGGTCTTTGCATTCTTTCTCATTTATGCTCTGGATACAATCAATTAGTCATACAATTATTGAGGTTTTATTAACCCAAGAGTCTTCAGGATCCTATTGCTTTTGAAAAGGAAAAAAAAAGCAAACCATCTGATTATCTATGAGCTGATCAATACAGCAGGATGCCATCCCAGCAGAAGATAAATCTGGAGTTGGTAATAGAGATCCAGATAAGTTATTGTAGATCCATAAATGAGTCCAACTCTAGCAATTTTGCACCTGCTTTTGTTGATAGAGATTTATTTTAAAAGCATGATTCCTCAAAAGCTAAATATGGATGGTCAGATGTCTTCTAAAAGAAGCTCTGCAAGGATTCTAGCCTTAAGAGGAATTTATCACCAAAGATTGGAAGATATTTCTTACAAGCCATCTGGAAAGTATTTAAGATTTAATAGTTACTGGTTGCAGCTGCCAGACAAATTCATCAATCCAAAAATACAGCAGGAAACATAGCAATGGAATCCAAAAATCTGTTCAAATAGCAAAGCTGCCACAATGTTTTTATGGATAAAGTGTAAGAAATATTTGTAGTGATGATAGAGGTGTGTTGGTTAGTTCCATGGAGGTATATATAATCTGGCATACAGATGATTATATATTGTTGTCTATTGACTCTGGATTTGAATATTGAACCACTGAATACTAGAAAGATTGTATGATGAAACAAGCGGGCATCAAGGTCAAGGAAGTTGTTTTTTTTAATAAGAAAATGAAGTCATGGACAAATAATAAAAAATAAAGATAAAAATACAATGAATAAATGAACTTAGTTACCTTGGTAGAATGTTTTGTAAAGATGAGAAAAGGGATGGAGAAATATGGAGATGGAAAAGGACTGGATAGTATGTGCCCTAGTGCAAGGGGTGAATGTTGTAGAAGGAAATGAAAACAGCTTAATGTGCTTCTGTTATATGGAAAAGAATGTTGGGAATGTCAGGAGAAATAATATAGTTGAAGAATGTTTTATGAAACAAATAGCTGTAGGATCAAAAATTAATGTGTGCTAGGAGTATGAATTGATTACAATAACGACTGACCAATACAATAAGGGGACATTGTTAGGAGACAGAGGAGAAATTGAGATCAAATTGTGAGACAAGTGTGAAAAAAGAGCGAATAGACCATCCTAGGGGAAGGAGAAGAAATAGCTAGCCGTAGTTGGATGAAGTTAATGAGATCCTTAGAAAGAAAGATGAGAAACTGAAAGAAAAAAAAGGCAAAGAAGAAAACAAGGATAGAAAGATAGAGAAAACTATCATGAATGGTATTGGCTTAAACTAGTTTTAGCTGCCTCTCTTTTTTCATTAATCTTATTATGCCTTCAATTTCTGTGGTGTACAGTTTCTTATTCTTGCATATTCTGCATAAAGTTGCTTACCCCCAAAAGGAACAGCATAATGGGAATCTATAGATGTAACTAATTGGACTTCATGAATTTTAATTAAACCAAATTTAGGGGTTTTTTTCCCTAATCACTTCCACTTCCTTCTCTTGGTCTTCTTAATTGATGGCAGGGTATTTAGAGACCAAGAGTGACCTTTGGCCTATAAAGGAGGCCTTCCTTGTTTGAGCAGTTCTATCATCCTCTTTAGCATTTTATTTTTCCATCTCTTATTTTAATTACATGCTAGAACCAAAATCACCTTTGGAAAACACACACGCACAGAGAAACAAAAACAAAGAAATCCTGACTCTGTTTAAAATTAGCCCCCATAGAATAAGCAGCTCTTGAGCTGATTAGCCTGTCAATTAGTCTAGGAATTAAAGTTTACAATGTTCTCTATTATATTTCTGATAACCGGGTTTTAATCAAGGAGGAAAGCTTGTCTGAACAAATCAGCAGTAGAGCCAGCATCAAACATTGCAAGGACTCATCCTGTATCTTAATCTAGCTCTCTTTTTATTTTATTTTTTTCTTTAAGGAAGCTATATAATTACGCTCCCCTTACCAATGTTTAACCTCATCCCACTGCCAGTGTCATGCCCACTGAGAATCCTTAATCCTTACTGGGATTTTTTTTTTTTTTTAGTCCCCACCATGCATCTTCCCTTTTGTCTCTGTATGCATTATGTTGTTTTGACAGTACTGTACAACTGTTGGGATTTAGAGAAGGAGTGGAATGTAAAAAATAAATTCTACTCCTACACATCTTTTTTTTTTTAAGTTCAGATTTTATGGATTTCAACAATTACCTTGTAATATGTGGGGGTAGGGGGTAGAAGGGGAGAAAAAAATAATAACATTTCTGGTTTTTAGTTGTTTCTCAGGTATAGCGACTTGTGTTTGACACTTTCAAAATATGCACTTCTCTAGACAACGGGGTACTGCAAAAATTATTCTGTTGCAGCTCTACCCTCTATTTCTGTTAAAATTATACTTTTATATTATATAAATGATACAATCATAACCATCAAAATAAATCCATAGGTAAGAGCACGAATGTTTAATCCTTGAATCACAGGCAGAGACAGAACAAGAGCCAAAATGTGTTTTAATTTACATTTGAATTTAATTAAAATGGAGTGAATTCAAATTACATTCCATAGATCAAGGATCAGCAGCCTTTTCACGCGCTTCCACACAATATCAGAGGGACGAAGGATATGTGTTATTTTATGTTAGAGATGGCAAAATATTCACGAGAGTATTCTGAGACCTTTTTTTATTCCATGACATTTAGGTGGCAGTGGTTATTATTATTGAAGATCAGTGGTTACCATGCCAGAAATTTAATAATTTTCAGGTTTTTATCCCTCACAAAGTTTGGTTCAGGGTAGTCAGTTTTAAAAAGGGAGAAAAGAACGTAAGGGTGGACATCTTTGCAATATCTGTAGTTTAGGGTTGAATGAAGGGACTTGTTACTCTCTTGAGCTTGGTTGTTTTCTTGCAGACATTTTATTACCCAAATAAATAGATAACATCATCAGTGAAACATCACAAGTGAAAAGTCTGCAAGAAAACAGCCAAGCTCAGAGAGCACCAAGGTCCCCTCATTCGACTTTGAGCTACAAATATTCTCCTCTAAAAGGGTTCTAAAAGTCATCTGAGCCGAGGTGGCGCAGCAGTTAGAGTGCAGTACTGCAGGCCACTTTAGCTGACTGTGTTCAGCAGGTCAGTGGTTCAAATCTCACCGGCTCAAGGTTGACTCAGCCTTCCATCCTTCCGAGGTAGGTAAAATGAGGACCCAGATTGTTGGGGGCAATGTAATATATATATATACATTGCTTACTGGTGTACACTGCTTAGAGAGTGTTTGCACTTAAAGCGGTATATAAGTCTCATAAACAAATAAATAAATCTGCCAGAGAAACTTCTAATAATTTGGCTTCATGGAATGAACAAAGGGCAGATAGAATTATGTAATTCTCCCCTTCTAACACCATGGTGCTATTACTATTTCTCATTAATTTGCGGAGAGAGAGAGAGAGAGAATCAATTATTCAGTGGTGAAAAAAATGGATGTTGCATCCCAAGTACTTCCTGGTTATTTTGGCTTCGTTTTAATGTTCACTACACTATTCATACCTGTTACCATGCTGAAAGCAGGCAGGCATTTTCTCCTCTTTTATAATTTCACCGTACAGCTGGAATTGTTCTCTGTATTAGGGACGTTGTGGCATAACAATAAACCCCAAGCTGTGATACAACACTTGCACAAAACTCCGCTGTTCACTGAAACTTCTTAAACAATATTTACCCTTTATGTTGTCATTATTGATATGAGAGTAGTATCTATCACTTCAGGCAGTAACTATAGAGGAAAGAAAATGATATCCTTTGATATGCTGAATAGTCGCACTGGAATATAAATGTTATTTATGAAGAATTTGGGAGAGTTTTAAATATTGTACATCCACTGACTTTGACACATTGGGGATAATGATGCAGAAACACGGGGCTGTTTGTAAACCACTTAAATGGCAACAGTTTTTTGAATCAAAGCAATCTGCACTTTCCTGTTTGCAATTTTTCCCCTTCTAATGATTACAACTCAAAAACTGTCTTACTGCTTACTATTGTGTCATAAACTGCTCATAGCACCTGGACAAACTCAGCCGTAGTTCCAGTTGGGAAACCATAAGCATCCTAGACTAAGCTAAATAAAAAAATTGCTAGGGAATACCTGGAAGCTTGACATTCAGACAAATTAGCTATCAACAGGCACACAGAAATAAACCATATTTGTACAACATTCAAAATAGACAATAAAAAGTTAAACAGGGAACAAAAAGACTAGAACAGTTCTCTTCAACAGCTGATTCTCAGATAAGCAGGGACTAATGCCAGACAAACAATCAAAAAGAAAACAATGCCCTAATCAAGGAACTACAGAGGAGAAAAATCCCATCCCACCAAAACTGGCAGAGCAAGCTAGTGTGTATAAACAGAGAATAAACCCCACACTCACTAGCATTGAAGTTGTTGCCTAGTCAGGTAATGAAATATCTGCAAACAATCAAGCTCAGGGAGCATCAAAGACACCCAGATTCAACCCTGAGCTATATATATATATTCTTGTATTGGAGTCTAGGCTTTAGGAAGTATATAAAGATTTTATTGTTCCACAAAGCCTTGGAGGTAGGATTATTATACCCATTCCTCTTCTTAATGAGTTGTTTTTTGCTTTTCAATGCTTGAATTTATAGTTTATGTGTGATTATATTGTGATGTATGGTTTTCACTTTGGATTTTGATTATTTCTGATACTGTATATCTTGTCTGTTTTTAAAGCAAGTGACAGAGGATGTCAATTTGATTGAAGTGGCCTATAATCCCTGTAAATAAACAAAATAACAATAACTTTGAAAAGGCTGAATGGGAAAAATTCCTTCCTGGGATATCTTCCATTGGGATTTATAATAAGTTTGACAAACCAGGGAGGCTGGAGAAATGATTGTAGGACGAAGCACAACACAGCATACATTTCACCGTCACCTTTCTAGTAAGTAGGTACAATAATGCTACCATGGGAACTTCACCAGCAATCTGCTCCTAGCTATTAAAATTTCTTGGAACTTCTCCAAGTCTCTTCTTCCTGTATTTCTACCCATTCTAACCTTGTTCTGCTTTCTAGCTATTTCCCCATAAATGTTGAAATGGCTTGCCTTCCTTCGCATCTATTGACTTCAGTTGTATGTTCTGAAGACAGTTTAGTTGTCTCTTGCATCAAGTGTTGATAAGGTTCTTTTCAAAGAATGGCAAATGGATTTCCTATTGTCACGATACCTTTATACTTTTAAAAGCTGATATTATTAGTGTTTCTGAACTGCAAGGATGGATGGAAGTTCACTCTTGCAGAATTGTTGGATCTGCTCACCTTAATTATTCTAACTGACTTATTTCCGTGCATTTTCTTCTGTGTCTCTGCATGTATATGCGTATCCAGATCTGTTCTGCATGGCCTGCTCTCCCAAGAAAAGTTGCTTTTAAAATGTAAATGCAAATGTATTCCGTGTCCTAAGAGTAAGCCTTCCTATCTTAGCCTCATTCCTCTTTCCTTCCTGATACAGCACCATTACACAAATCTAGTTTGGATGAAGATTAGAGATTTAGCAACACAATGTGTTCCTGAATCTGCCCTATGAAGCTTTATTTAAAAGTCCTCTGGAGACCTCTCAAAAAAGAGGGAATATGAAATATGCATTAGACTTCTTTGTCTAAGATATGTTGAATGTAAAACTGTCTAATAGAAGTAATATATCAACACAGGAGCAGATTTATGCTTCTAATTTTACTCTTCTTTGTCCTCCCCCTTCTTTCTCTTAAAGAATTGGGTTTCAAATGGCACATTTCAAGTATTTGCAAAAATGACTTGGCAAGCTCAAGATGAAGTTAAATAAGATTTGTGCCTTTAATTTCCGTCTTTAAACTTAAATGCTTCTGCACCTTCCAAATTATTCTGTTTGCTTTAGCCAAAAGTGTTTGGAGGCAATTATTGTAAATCTTGAACCATTTTTAACTTTCAAAGATTCAAGTGAGGATTTTAACTGGCTTTTTCTTGAATTCTGTATCCTATCCCCATTGGGGAAAAAGCAGTAAATCTCATGCAAAGATGCCATATTGTATTTGTATTAAGTAATGAGAGAATGGATGAGGAAAATCCAGGAAGATGACCTTAGACTGCTTTTTTCCTTTTTTCAGACATATGCAATTCTGAATGAATATATTGTTCATTTACCATTTGTGCTCCGTGCAGCTGTGCCAGATGCTTCCAGATAGTAAAACCTGGGGAACTGACATGGGGAAATGTCTTTGATTAACTGCCATAGCCCATGGTATCTATGGAACTATGTTTTCTATTTTCCATTGATATATATGGATGGAATAAAATAGAATACTGAAAAAAAAAGCATGCCACCGCATTATAGATCTCCTTCCTAATGGGCATGTCATTGTTTGCCCTGAAGCCTTTCCCAAATTAGTCTATAGACCATAATGCATAATACCGAAACATACATTTCTCTAAGAGTAGCTTATACTCTTGACAAAATTTATGGTGGAAATAGGGAAGTGATGATTTGGGCAAGAGTAAACAAAGATTTGGGATTAGCGACAGCGTGGAATTTTGGGTAACTATTATGGATACTCACACAAGGTGGTTGATATGGGAAGATTGAGACAATGTTTGTAATTAGTGGTGATTTCCTTACCAAAAGGCAAACTGATATATTTTCTACTTTCTATATCCAGTGCACCTTTGCTGTTTTTTTTTCTTAATTTTTAAACCAAAGTGGTGGACTGACATTACTCATCACTGTTCCTTTCTGAGAATATAGATTCTGTCTGTAAAAGGCTCAGAGGCTCTTCAAAAGAGAAACCAGAACTGGAAACTGGTTCTTATTCCTGTTCATAATCCTAATGTTATATCCTAATGTTATATTCTTAAGGATGAAATCAAGATACTAGGTCACGTTATCCAGGATTGTTTCTAACAGAGAGATTCCCAGCTTACCTATACCATACTTATTTTAATAAAACATCAAGAAGACTGGCATATCAATTCTTACAGTATTTAGGTGTCATATTGTTTGCTTTTGTTTTTGTGTAGTGATGGCCTTTGATCGGGCATCACTAATGTATATATTTGCCATTATTTTGATAGCTACTAACCTACTGATGAGAACCGGTTTGATATGTTGCTTAAGGCATCAGGCTAGAAACTGGGAGACTGTGAGTTCTAGTCCCACCTTAATCCACAATTGTTTCAACTGATGTCCTCCTTACAAGTTCAACATATGGTTTAGGAGAATCTATCTAAAAATGGTAGCTCCAAAATACTTTGAAATATCATTGAAAATTCATGATTTGAGAGAAAACTCACTTGTAAAACATGAATTTAAATGTAGATTCATGGCCATTTTTTTGATGCAGATTGTTAAACATGAATGGAAATTATCTAGGAATGAACAGGTATGCAAGTGACAGTAAGCAGAGAGACCCATTTCCTTACTCTTGTTACAGATGTTTGAGAATGTTAACACAGTGAATGCTTGGGCTTAAGTGCTAAGGGTGTAATAAAAACCTAGGAATCAGCTATGTCCTTGGTTGACCGTTAAAACTTTTGTGTTAACCTTAAAGCACTGTGGTCTGGAAATGGGCTTATGAATGGCTATGGCAGCAACTTTAGTTGCATTATCAATTTCTTCTCTAGTCTGTGGTAGACTGTGAAATAATCTCATCTAATAGCTGCAAATTAATGGATTCCCCCCCCCTCAGTTGTGTGCTGCAATAGAGAACATTGTTAATCAAGCATTCTATTTTTAACATACTGCTACGAGGATGCATATGCTTAAATAATGTTCCTTGATTAAGGAACTGTTGGGCCTAGTTGGGGAGAAAGGATGTGTTTTGGCATCAGGGACAAATGTTACATTCCTTGGTAAAAGGTTATAATCAGTGGTGGAAT
This sequence comes from Crotalus tigris, assembly GCF_016545835.1. Lineage (NCBI taxonomy): Eukaryota > Metazoa > Chordata > Lepidosauria > Squamata > Viperidae > Crotalus > Crotalus tigris. The sequence continues at coordinate 1,420,795 of NW_024097215.1, read as the reverse complement.
TTAAACATCTGAACAACTGGTTCTCTTATTCGATGCAGGCCTGGGCCTTTGAGGCCTAGTACTGACTTCCAACTGGTGGACATCCACGCATGTCCAGTGAGCCATTCTAGGCCTGGGAAGCCTCCTCCAGACCTCCGAGACCTAGAACAGACTTCTGGAAGTGGTATCCATGCACTTTCAACAGGCCGTTATAAGCCTGGGAAGCTTCCTCCAGGCCTCCGAGGCCTAGATGGGACTTCTGGAAGCCAGCCGGTTCTCCGAATGCAGCAAAATTTAGCTACCGGTTCTACCGAACCGGTGCAAACCAGCTGAATCCCATCACAGGTTATAATCTTCTGAAGTACATGGAATGTCCTTGCAATTAAATTTCACTTTATGGCCAATGCTTCTAGCTGAGGGGTGAAGCTGGTAAAGTGTATAGAAAAGAGATGCAGGCTAGAAAATACAGTGTAGTTGCTGTTAACATTCCAGACTGGAAAAAGTATAGCAAAATATCCAGGGTGAAAGGATAAGAGAAAAAGACTTTGTATTTAAACTTAAATGGACTCCAGAAGATGGTAGAGGACAGGAAGACCTGGAGGAACATTGTCCATGGGGTCGCGATGGGTCGGACACGACTTCGCAATTAACAACAACAACAACATTTAAATTCTGGGGCTGACACACATGGATTCATAGTTGATTTTCTGTATAGGCAGGACTTTTAGTTCACAATAAAGCTTTATTTTATTTAGCTGTGCCTGAGTAGCTGACTATGTGGTTCGCTAGTTGCTTGGGTGCAGGGAAGGGAGTGTCCAAGTGTTGTGAATCAAATCATGCCCTCAGGAAATCTGGCAATTGGGATTAAATAGTTGGCAACTGATATGGAGCCAGCCTACTTCTTTTCATATGTGAATTGTGTGAAAGTGATCCTATCAAAGCCCTGAAGATGAGGGATTTCACATCTATCATGTGTTGAATGTAGACATCTGAGAATTGGAAACCTATACAATACATGTGAGCAAACCTCAGAGTTAATCCATAAAGTTTTGGTTTTGGCTTTGCATATCTTGCGAACTCAGTCATTTGGGTGACCGACCACATCAATTCTGTTTATTTATTAACATCAATTGGATTTCTCTGTTCATCTATTCATTATGCACATTTTAGTCTACATTTCTTTGCCTGGGAAGAAAGACTCGCTGAACACGCTGGGATTTACCTTTGAGTGGATGCATCTACATTGATTGTATTAATATTTAACTCAGTTCAGAAGACCAAAGGAGACTATTTTGCTTTGGGTCTGCATGTGAAAGAAAAGGCACCTCTCGGAAGAGACATTGACTTCAGATCTGAAAGGAAGAATTCTGGAGTAGCTACTTGCCTCAGATAGATTTGGATTTGTTTATACTTGCACCAGAAGTAAGGGAATTGATCTTGATACAGCCGTGTTAAAAGATACAAGTCAGAAAAATTGATGCAATTAATTTCAGTGATTCTGCTATAAATATGACTTAGGTCTGGATGCAACAATAACATTTCCAATTAATTACAGACATTTTTGCCCCTGAGCAAAAGATAGTAAGGGAATGGTCGTATTGAACTGTCTTCTAAGATTGACCCATCCATGATCACAGTTCTTGCACTGATGAATTTGATTGCTGCTGTGAGGCTCATACTGATCCAACAGTCATAAATCTTGCTGGCGACATTGTAATTTCAATCTGTTTTAAGTCACTCTGGGAGAACATAATCTGAAGGAGGCCATAAAAGTTTGGATAATTAGTCACATCCAACTTTTGTATACCCTCAAAATGGTGTTTCAAGGGTGGCTTGAAACACCTTGAAATAGCATTAGAAACATTTTGAATAATACAATGACATAAAATTAAACAAAGAAGTTTAAAAGGTTACATGCAAGCTTAAATCTAATATGTTAATATATTCAATAGCTTGAAGTAGAGCAGGGGTGTCAAACTGCCGGTTTCATCATACCGGAGCCGCACCCACCCCGTTGCCGGCAACGGCGAAAAAGCTCCGATACATTGCATGACATCACATGACGTCACGAGTTTGACATGTCTGAAGTAGAGGGCTACTGCTGAAACAGCTTGCTTCTGAGTAGCTACTTGCTGCAGCTGAGCATTGTAAATCCTCTCCTGGGTTTCCTGAAAGGACCCGTAAAGTTGATAATTGGGTGCAGCTAGAAACGTGCAGCAAGAGATGGTCCTTCAGACATGGTGATCTGAAACTCCAAAAGCTATGCAGTCCCTGACTTAACAGTATGTTATGATCTACCTAAAAAGTTCCAAGGGTTGCTCCCTCCCCCCAGTGATCACATTACCACAATTCAGTTGCTTGGCATCATGACTGCATTTACGGCTGCTTGCAGTATCCCGCAGTCAAAAGTCCACATTTTACAATGATTTTGCTGAAAACCAGCACTTCCATTTTTTTGGAGGGGGGGCAAAACCATGTCCATAGCAAAGAATGATTATTAATTCTGACCACTGCATTTGCTTAATGACCACTGTGAAACCATTGTAAAATGGCAATAGCACTTAGACTTATATACCACTTCGTAGTGCTTTATAGCCCTCTCTAAGCGGCTTACAGAGTCAGCCTATTGCCCCCAACAATCTGGGTCCTTTAGATTCATTCATTCATTCATTCATTCAGACAGACAGACAGACAGACAGACAGACAGACAGACAATAGCAACAGCACTTAGACTTATATACCACTTCACAGTGCTTTACAGCCCTCTCTAAATGGTTTACAGAGTCGGCAAATGGCCCCCAACAATCTGGTTCCTCATTTTACTGAGCTCAAAAGGATGGAATGCTGAGTCAGCCTTGAGCCGGTCAGGATCGAACTGCTGGCAGTTGGCAGAATTCGCCTGCAATACCGCATTTTAACCGACTCATTTTATAACCGTTACAACTCACAATCATAATGGGTAGGCTCCATTAGGGTTGTAACCTGAGGGCTACCTTTATTTTCACCTTGACGTGGGAAATAAAATTAATTTGGGATAAGAGAAGATTGTACAAAACTGACATAACACCCAGTGTGATTCATAACTCCTATTCATGAGCATATAACGATTATTATCTTACTGGTATTTTAAAAGCAAGTCAAGATCACCTTGTTTCATTAAATCTTTGCAGGGTAGATTCCTGGGATTTTGTCCTTAGTGATTATGGTTTTTTAGTCTTAAGTATCCTTGTCATTTTTAATTTTCTGCTGACTTTAATGTTAGGAGATACCGATTATCTGTTGGGTGCTCTGAGCTGCCGGAATCTGGAAAAATGAAAAGTACAAAAAATAATACAAAACTAAGTAAATTATGGGACGAACTTGGTTGCAAAAGTCTGAGAACAGGGTTGGGAACAGGATTCTATTATGAAAGTCTTCAAGCTCCCCAATCTTTATCTCTTGAAGGCAATTGTTGTGTCCCAGATTCCAGTTGGGATGGCACTGAAAGGAGGTAATTTGGTTATTGCACTGTGACATATGGAAACATTAAGATAACGGAAAAGAAAAGTTAAGGGTAGCGGATGGATTTGAACAATCCTAGTATCTCTTAAATACCTATCAATATTTAATCTACAATGAATCTTTAATATAGCATTTAACTAAGTGTTCTGTCATACACTTTTCTTAATGTGATGCCTGCTCTGTGTAATTGTCTAAGTAATTTTTTATGAATATTGAATGGATGGTTAAAAATTTTAAGAAGACAGTGGATGGTGTTGGGGGGGAACATCATCTCACATTAACTTTATGATGTGCATATTTCCCTGAATTTGAAATGTTGTGCTTAAACAACACTTTTTAAATTTTGCAGGACCCAAGGAAGGAAGTGCAATCACTTCCATCATAACAGTGTGCAACAGATATATGATAATGCTTAGAGATGTCTTGAAGATGTTAAAACAAGTGACTCCTATTTGGTAGAAAATGTTCCTTAGAAGTTAACAAGGCAACTTAGATGACACTGTAAAATACAGTGCATTTAGAATAGAATAGAATAGAATAGAAGAGAAGAGAAGAGAATATTTGTGGCTCAGGGTTGAAGTGAGGGGTCCTTGGTGTGGTCTCTGAGCTTGGTGGTTTTCTTCCAGATGTTTCATTACCAAACTAACATGATTAGTGATGTTACCAATGATGTTACCTAGTTTGGTAATGAAACATCAGCAAGAAAATCACCAAACGTGGAGAGCATCAAGGACCTCACTTTAGGGGATTTTATATTTCTACCATATCCTGGCAGCTGCAGAAGAGGACAATCCAGACAGAACTTGGGTGAAAGAGGACTTTGATGCTTCTATTCGTGTTGACTAAAAAGCTGCTGCTTGCCATAATGTCAAGGTATCTTTATGTTGCCGTTTTGACAAACATCAGCCCCAGAAAGTTTTCTTAGTAGAAAAATAGCAACATGCTTTAGAGTGCTCCTGGTTAACACCTCCTTAGCAGAATCTCTGTATCTTCTCACAGATGTTTAACTTCAAAAATCGAGCGATTTGCTTAAGAACCCAGATTGCTTCTCTAGAGGAGATTTGGAACTATAGAACGCAGCAGCCTATGCAAAATTTAGTACAATACTTTGTTTCTCCTAGTGCAGGGGTCCTAATATGCAGTACTGGGCTGCAGCATACCAGCAACTGGTCCACACAAAGAAGCAAAGCCCCATCCACGGGATGCAGGCAGCACACAAAACCATGCACCCTCCAGTCTGCGGAAAAACTCTCTCCATGGAACTGGTCCCTGGTGCCCAATATAGTATGAATGAATGTTCTCCTTCAGTATATTAAAATTGACATAATTCTTAGAATTTTCTAGGAATGCATTTTTCAGAAGTGCAGGAATGCATCCTCCCCCTCTTATCTATATAATACTAGCTTTAAATAGTGTTTGTGATATAAGCGTTGCCTTGAACAGCGAGATATAAGACTTCTTTTTTTAAAAAAAATATGGGGTGTGATGGTTCAGTGGCTAAAGATGCTGAGCTTGTCAGCTGGAAAGTTGAGAGCTCGGGGTTTGAGACCCAACCACTTTGTAACGGGGTGAGTTCCTATTCCTGGCTCAGCTCCTGCCCACTAGCAGTATGAAAGCATGTAAACACAAGTAGGTGAATAGGTACCATTCCAGTGGGAAGGTGACAACATTCCATGAGCCTTTGGCATATATCCATGCTTGCCACTTGACTACAGAAAATGTCTTTGGACAAATGCTGGCTCTCTCTGTCAAGAAATGGAGATGAGCACCACACTCTACAGTCAGACAAGATAAAGGACAGCCTTTATTTTTTTTCTCATTAAGTCTGACTTAAATGCTAGGATTTCAGATGTTCTCATTGCTATAGGAAACTGATTCTCTATGCCTCATTTATGACTCTTCCTTGGCTGGGAAGGGAGAAAATTAAATTGTTATGTGATTTATAAAGAATTAACTGAATTTTTCAGGGAGAAGTGCTGATGTGGTAAATTGGAGATGCTAAAACAGAGTTAAATGAACTTTTTCTTCTTCCTGTTTCCTTCTTAATGTTATTTCAATATTTTGAAAGAGGTCACATGGAATGCTTATTTTTTAATTAAAATTTGGGGAGGGAGGGCAAGAAGAAGATTTCTTTATTAAATAAAGAAGGGTTAAAAACATATTAACTGTTGATTATGATTCATATTTATGCATTAGCCAGTTAGACATCAAAGGGTGTTAAATGAGTATTATTTTGCACTCATTTTTAAATATGCACACACACATGGATAGAAATAACGCTTACATAGATGGTTACTCTCATAGCTTGGATGTAATTAATGTGTAATCCTGAGTCTCAGTTGTTGCCCATTTCTTAAGCTGGGATCTGCTTTCAAATCTCCATTGAGCTGGTTATTTAGGGATTGGTTGTGGATGAATTTGTCATTAACATATCCTCTTAATACCTGTCATTAACTCTCAGCTCAGTATTTGGCTAAGATATTGAGCTGATGGACTTCTTTGGATTGATGTGCCTGGGGGGGGGGGGTTTGTTTGTGATCCTTTGGAAATACCATACATGAGTGAATCAAAGCTTCCAACTCTAAATTCCCAATCAGAAGTTATTGTTCCAATTCTAGCTTTGTTTTAAAATGCCTATTTTATGCTTCCTCCAAGGAGGAACATAAGCAAATGTGATTTTCCCTTGTCTTTTGTATCTTTATGGGCCAGTTGTAAATGAAGAAGGAGTGAATGTTTTAAGGATAATAATAGTAACAACAACAACAACAACAACAAAGTTGGAAGGGACCTTGGAGATCATTGAGTCCAACCCCCTGCTCAGGCAGGAAACCCTACACCATTTCAGACAAATGGCTGTCCAGTCTCTTCTTAAAAACTTCCAGTGTTGGAGCATTCACAACTTCTGGGGGGAGGTTGTTCCACTAATTAATTGTTCTAACTTTCAGGAAGTTTCTCCTTAGTTCTAGGTTGCTTCTCTCCTTGATTAGTTTCCATCCGTTGCTTCTCGTCCTGCCTTCAGGTATCTTGGAGAATAGCTTGACTTCCTCTTCTTTGGGGCAGCCTCTGAGATATTGGAACACTGCTATCATGTCACCCCTCATCCTTCTCTTCATTAAACTAGACACACCCAATTCCAGCAACCGTTCCTTATATGTTTTAGCCTCCAGTCCCCTAATCATCTTTGCTACTCTTCTCTGCATTCTTTCTAGAGTCTCAACATCTTTTTTACATCGTGGTGATCTTTGTGTCTGCTTGAACACTGAAAGCTTGCTGAAACTATCTTTTGTTTTTACCATGACCTCCAAACATTTCTGAACTTTATTTTCCTAGCCCAAAACGACAGATGTTGAGGGTTGTACTCCCACAGCATACAGAGCAGAAGCTTCAGTTTACCCATACTGCTTTTAGTTAAAGTGCCATGTTTGGTTTTCATTCAGGATAATCAAAAACGTTTCAGTAGAAATTGAATCATGCTCCTCCCATGATAGTTGCTGCCTCAGAGACCTAAGTTAATGCAGGGACTTATTTTAAAGTAGCCATCTAAAGTCCCAAGGGTGCTTTTTCAAGAGGCAATTGGACTTTCTTGTTTTTCTTTGAATACGTTTTGCTTCTCATCCAAGAAGCTTCTTCAACTCTGACTGAATGGTGGGGAATGGAAAGATCTATATTGCTTTGAAATAGGGGCCAAAGAGGCCATCTATTTCAAAACTGAACAGCCCTCTCTCAACAGAACAGGAGGGATATGACATTATCTATCTCCAGTCTACAACACAGTCCTTTCAGCAGTTCCAAGAAGGCTCCACTCCCATTTGCATTACTCAAGTGACCTTGAGGACACAGATAAACCTCCAAGGGGCCTCAACGACTCTTTAAAATAATGCAAATGATCAGCTGTCTGCAAAGAAAAGAAATCGTTCCATTCCCCACCATCCAGTCAAAGCAGAAGAAGCTTCTTGGATGAAGAAGCGAAACATCTTCAAAGAAAAACAAGAAAGTCCAGTGGCCTCATGAAAAAGCAACTTTGGGACAACCATGACCTGGATGACTGAGAATCTCCATAAATATTTAGCCATCTAAATAAACTTTTTAAATTCTCCAGCAAATAGGCAAATAATTTGGATGGACAATTTGTATTTCTCTAGGGGAATGAGAAAATTGTCATCTACTTATTAAAACAGACATAGCTATCTATTGTCTGATACTCCACATGTGGGATCTTTGATCCTAGACCATTTATTTGGAGAAGAAAGTCAAGTGGCTATTGATAGCAGATAGGCTATAATGGAAGACCTTTCAGTTACATGAAGTGGATTTCTTTTTTAAAGGAAATTTTCCCATTTCATCTGTTCATTAGTAATAATGAGCAAATGCCAATTGCAAACACATTGTTAAACAAGTTTGGAGCTTTCAAATTTAATTAACATAACTCTTTAGAAGGCATATGAAATACATCATTGCTCAGAATGTTCTCCATGCAAAATCTGGTTTTCTAGTGCAAATTAACCTTTGCAAATTGGACAAATTTTATGGGAATATTTCTAGTTCTATTTTTTTTTGTAGAACCCCTATTGCTATTTGCCTTTTTCTTTAGTCACTCCATCTGAAGGAACAACAAAAACTCGTTTTTTCTTTTCCAACTCTTCACTTGCTTTGTGACATCTTTTATTTTTATTTATTAAATTTGTATGCCAACTATTTTGCAGTTGGAGCCAACTCTGGGTGGCTGAAAATGCTATTTCTTGGTTCTATAAGAGTTACTTCCAGTTCCCCATACTTCCAATTCTGACCACTGCATTTGCTTAATGACCACTGTAAAACCATACAAAAAATTCCTGTATATGGTCCGTGGCTACCACTTTTAATAAACTGAACTTGCATACTCTGATACATAGAGACTTACTTGTAGATACTAAATCCCTGACTGCAGGTAAGGGCAAACATTTTCATTTCATGTCGCCATGATTTTGTGCTGTTTTCGTACATCGGAGTTTAAGCTTTTAATGCATATAATTAACCAAATGAATGATTGCCATCCTGTTATTCATATGGGATTGCAGACTAAATGAACATAGCACAAAGCATATGAAGTAGAACCACTTTTCAGTGAAGTATAACAGCCAAAGGGATTCAGGTAATCATTCTTGCAATTAGAATTTGGGTTTTAGTATTACGTCCTCTTTTCCATTTGTGAAATGTTGAAGGGTACATGATGTCTGTTCTTTGGCTCCTGTCTTGTTTTTGCAAAACTGGAATGCAGGGGAGAACCAGTAAATTGCTCTTGGCTTGACTTCTGATGTCACTTACAAAGGGGAACAAAGCTATTTCTTTAGTAGCTACGTTTTCCATTTCTTTTGCTGTCAAAAGGCTTTCATTTCACATTTTTCATATTCAAAACTTAAGGTACATTAATATAAAAATTGCATGCAGCCTTAACTGTGTATGTTTGCTATTACTTTTCCTTATATACATACATACATAAATATCATCATTTTAGCCATTGACTATTCCTGCAGGATGAAGGCCTCTTCCTCATGTTTCCAACCAAGACTTTCTTGAGCTTTCTTTTGCCAATTGGACCCACAATTCTTGTTTTAGGTCTCTTTCATGGACACTTTTTATCAAGCGGGATCCATTCTACCATCAGTTCTTCTTGCTTTGTGACCAGCCTATTTCCATTTCCATTCTTTTATTCTCTTGATGGCATTGTATACTTTCATTTCTTCTCTAATCCATGTGCAGGTCTTTCTATCTAGTCTTGTAATGCCCAGCAGGTATCTTTCCATGGCTCTTTGTGCTACTCACAGCTTTTGTATATTTATATATGTATGGACACATACAGAGTCCATTTTATTTATGTAAGAAAATTTGTATGACCGTCCAACTCACTCTCAGTGACTCTGGGTGGCTTACAAAAAGAAAAACCCAATATACAAACATTTTTTTAAAAAAATACCCTCCACATTAAAGTGGAGGCCAATCTAATTTCCACAGAGATGATGTTCCAAAAGGAGGGATCCACCATAGCGAAAGCCCTTCTTCATGACAACTGGTCAAGCCAGTTGCACCATGCTGGATCCAATGTAAAGTTACATTCTGCATAGAGAGTAGAGATGTTTTGACCTTTTATCTCCAGCCATGTGGTCCCCAGCTGAAGTCCTCCTTCCTGCCTGGACTCTTAATTGATTTGGATTGACCCTTTGCATTGATATGTGGTGGAGAGAGACCCAGAGAGAAGAGATGGTACTACATATTTAAGACAGACTTGTCCTAAGAACAGATACTCTACACCAGGGGTCCTCAACCTTGGCAACTTTAAGACTTGTGGACTTCAACTCCCAGAAAGCTGGCTGAGGAATTCTGGGAGTTGAAGTCCACAAGTCTTAAAGTTGCCAAAGTTGGGGACCTCTGCTCTGCATGCTTTTAGAGGTCATGTATTATTCTGAGACTAATATTCAATGTTCACATCTCTTTTTTGGCATGCTCATTGGGGAAGCTCACTCACATTGATTTGTGCGCATTCTTGAGTTCATCTGCCTAATTTTACATGCTGATATAAGTTGATTAGTGAATGGCTTCTTGTTTCACAGGCCAGCAGGAATGAGGTAATAAGTAGGCAAGCAGGATGTGTTGCTAGGTGCTAATGATCAACAACATATGCTTGATAGAGAAACTACACTCTTCTGTGCTGCTACCATTACTGCATCAAACATGATTTATGACTTGATAGGCAACTAGCCAGTTACAACCCACTCAACAATTCACAAAACTCTTCAAAGTGGAGAGCAAGTACACAGAACTAGTTCCATTCATGTTGTGTGTGCCGTCATCCAAGATTTATTAAAAAAGTTGGAGTACCTGTTCAGTGTCAGATGGGTAGCAGTGCTAGCTCCATCTTTTTGGTGATCAGATGTTCTCAGTGAGTTTGCTTCTGTTGCGTCCCTTTGATTTATCCCTTTCTCCTTAGACTTATCCAAAGGAAAGGAGATGCCACCATGGGTGAATAGTTTGTAACTGTTGTACTTTGACTTTACCAATATTCATTTGAAGAATGTCATACTTCATTCACATAAAGAATACATGCATGGAGTGGGTATGCAAAAAACCATATTAATAGGGTTACATATCATATTAACTTCTAATGGGGTTTCCTTGGTTTTTGTTTAAGAAAGCCAAGGTGGTGATTAGAATGCACTATTGTAGGCTGACTCTGCCCAGTGCCAGCAGTTCGATTTGACTGGCTCAAGGTTGGTAAAATCTCTGACTCTGTAAACTACTTAGAGAAGGCTGTAAAGCAGGGGTGTCAAACTGCTGGCCCACGGGCCGGATGCATCATAGCAAAACCATGCCCATCCCATTGCCAGCAATAGCAAAAAAAGTCACGATACGTCGTGACATGTCATGTGACATTGCGAGTTTGATACCCCTTCTGTAAAGAATCTATGAAAGCACTCATTGTGGTTTATAAACCAGAAATCAAAGCTGCACCAATTATGTATGTTTAACAAAACTTTGAATGAACAATATCTGGATTGATCTAATGTCTGGAGGATGTTCTTTGTTTCTTATATTAGGTGGAAAGATCAGTTTCTGCTGCATTTGGAGTAAATATCTTTATATGGTATAGAAAGTTAATTTTTGGCCTAACTTGGTTGGCTCTTTATTTTAACAAACAAAGAGAGAAGAAGAAAAAAAAATATTTAGTGGTGAACTAACTACTTGGGGTGCCAGGTGCATTTGCAGAAGGTGATTATCATGCTTTTGAAGGCATTCTTGTTGCCTCTGGGATTTCTTTTGAGAACTTCAGTGAGAAATAATCCAAACATTTTATGAAAGTATGATTCTTTGTCACCTTGGGCAGGGGAAAAAATTCAATCTGAAATGACCTTCCTCAGTTCTTGAGAGCTTGAGAAAAAAATAGCTTTTAGTTTCTTTTGGGTGAGAAAAAAAAAAGCTTTTTGAAATGATGTGAAATAAATATGAATAGCCCAAAGCCTTATCAATATACCCATGTAAATTTGTAATAAATTGTAATGTTGCAATACCTAAGGACCAGAACATACATATCAGTAGGCTATTTTGCACAACGGGCCTGAATTTGATTTCTTAAGTCATTATCACCACATAAGCCTAGAACTCAAACTTAATAGCAAAAAGTGTGTAAAAACAATTTGCTTCCTTTTTCTATAATTTATCATTGAAATGAGTACATGTAAGATGTGTGTGTGTGTGTGTGTTTAAGAAATTTGAGATATGAATTGTTATTGAAATGTCTGGTTTGGATTTCTTAAATCAAAATGGAGATTTCAAAACAAAACAATATTCTGATAAGATTCTCAGATCTAAAGGCACCCGAGCTTGCTCAAATTCAAGATGGTTTTGGAGACTCTTAATTGGTCTCACCTTGCAGTCATGAAGGATATGGGTAAGGAGAACAGAGCTCTTTATGGTTTAAGTGCTATTGCTATTAAGAATCTATCAAAGCACCAATTGTGGTTTATAAACCAGAATTTAGAACTATAGTTATATGTTTAAAAAAATCTCAATAAAAAAATATTTGGGTCCATGTGTGTGTGTGTGTGTGTGTGTGTGTGTGTATGTATATGTATGTATGTGTGTGTGCATATATATATAATATATATAATATATTTTTAGGTTTTTAGGTTTTGCTAACAAAGAATAAAGAGAGAATGGTATAGCTATTTCGGGTTCCTTTAACCCTCATCAGCCAAACTTACTCTTCTGAGATTCGAACCTGGGCTATCTGCATGTTAGGCAGATGTTATAACCTCTAAGCCACGGGTTCTCTCCCACTTTGTTAGCTCCTCATTCAAGGAGATTTTTACCTTGAATGAACACCCTGTCTCCCTGTTCCATTTTTGTGCATTTCTCTGAAGAATCTACCTCTTTGTTCTGAGAAGTAGGATGCTGGACTGGGGAGGCTCATCTGTGCTTTTGCTGTTCTTGTTAAAAGTTTCCAAATAGTCTAAGCAAGTTTATTGAAGCTTGCAAAGCACTGGCCTGCATACACACGAGAATGCTGTTAGTTTTACAAGGAACTGAGTCCAATAGAGATGGAAAGTTTTGACTTGGTCGAGATCTGCTATACGAAACAATACAATAGACTTAAGAATCCCAGAGAGCCAGTTTGGTGTAGTGGTGAAGGTACCAGGCTAGAAACTGGGAGACAGTGAGTTCTAGTCTTGCCTTAGGCATGAAGCCAACTGAGTGACCATGGGCCCATCCCTCTCTCTCAGTCCTAGGAAGGAGACCGTGGCAAACCTTTTCCAAAACCTTGCCAAGAAAACTGCAAAGACTTGCCCAAACCCTCACCAAGAGTCAACACTTTCTAACCCCAAACCACCCTAAAGTCCCAATGTTAACTCAAGGATAAGTATTAAAAGATCAGAATAAATAACCCCCAAACCAATTAGTAGCAAGTTTAATGAGACTATGTTTTAAATTCAGGTTAAGAATATGAACCAAGGAATGTGCTAACTACATGATGCCATTTCAGTTGGGCAACATTATTGGTAAAATCTGAGAATCTGTTGTGGATCCTTTTAGCACATGCCAATTCAGATAGGCTTGCCTGTCATCAAATTTTTGTCACTTTGAGTGTGACCAGCATAGAACACCTTCAGATCAAACATGGTATTGTATTTTTATTAATCCACATTTACAAAAACTTGTGTGCAAATTACAATGTCAACAAATCCTACCCAGAGTTGCCCCAAAGTGTCCGCAATGAACTTTTTAGTTAATATTTTTTTAAAAATATTATTTGATTCTAAAGAAGGCAAAATGTTCAAAACATAGCAGTTCAAGATGGTTGACTGGAAATATATTAAGCCAGTGATAAATTACTGCTTTTCAAAATGCAGGATACCTCTCTCCTCTCCCCCCCTTTTTTTTCTAGGTTCATCCAATACATTTTAAATGTCTCGTGCAATTGGCTATTGATTTCTGTCTGAATTTTTGTTTTCAGTTTTTGTTACTTTCATTTTTTCCCCATGGATCTGTTTGTTTAAGTTCCCCCCTTTCCAAACAGCAATCCACCTGCTGTAAGCATCAAAGGCACTATTTTCAGACAATGTTTTTTTTTTCCTCCTTTAATTTAAAGGAACAATGTTAATGCTGAAGAATGGATAACTGTGACTTCCTTATAAGCGTACATACAGTATCTGTGCACAAACAAATACTGTATATTAAGAATTAAATGTGAGGGGTACAAAAAGCAACTTCTCATAGCTTTTCCCCACTTTGCTTTCAGGGAGTTGAAAATTTTTCTTTCAAGTGTCTCTGGGTGACATTCTTACATTGAAACTTGAAGAACTTTATCGCTGTCATTTAATTAGCACAAGGAAATTGGTGTGTAAATATTCAAAATTAAAGGGACAATATCCTTCCATTGACAATATCAATATTAGGAGAAATACTGTACTTCCAAAGAGCTTTGGTTGGAAATGATATGACCAAAAAAAAAAAAAAAAAAAAGCTAAGATGCTCAGGTTACATGCATGTGACAAAATACAGTGTATCCATCCATCCATCCATCCATCCATCCATCCATCCATCCATCCAATTTCCTTGCACTTATATTTACTGAAATTCTATATTTCTTTTTTAAAAAAGAAAGCAAATTCTTCTATCAAAGTAATCAAAAACTCATGGGAGGATGGGACCTATAGAATTATTTCTCTCCGAGGATAATATTCTTGATCCAGTTTCATGCTGTCAGTTTGTTTTTTGCTCTTTGTTAGTGCTGTTTTAATTGCTTTTAATGGGATATTAGCTGCCTAGAGTTGCATTTGGGTGATGGACAATCCTTTACACAAATAAGTAAAGAAGACCAGTCAGCCATTGGAGAAGACTGACACCAATCTTCTTACTCTCCTCCTGACCAGCTTATTTGACCCATTCAAACCTTCTGTTTTTTTATGGACTGGATTCTTGGTAAAAATGCTAAAGTCAACATGAATATGACTTTTATGAAGGAAGCCCAAATATATAAATCTCAGCACACCTCCAGCAACAGAGAGGGAAGATGAGGGAAATATGCAGAGTGAGTCACCATGCTAAACAATGATTTGACTCTGACCTGATCAAGTACTTGATTAGGAAGTAATCAAGGAAAAATTCAAACTGTAATGGAAGGAATCTGGAACATCAATAAGAGAAGATTTAGCCAGCATGCCTGAATAAATTAATGAGGAAATGCCAAGTGAATGTCAATAGCTCAAACAGCCAGCCAAGCATAGGATTCTGCCATCCAGAATGCAACTAACATTCAAAAACTTCTAAAAAGATATTTCAGAAGTCAAGATAAACATTGCAGATTTTTCTTTTTTCTTTTTAAAAAGAGAGAGTTGAAGAGTCAGAGATCTTGGAAAAAATGATGAGAGTGCATATCTAGTTAGTTATGCAGTGAGAAGAATTAACACATGTTTTCCTAATCTAAAACGATTTCATAAGATTATTGAATAATCTTATTCCTTAGGCTCACAAAGATACAAAGACCAAGAAACATTATAATAACATTTCTCAGTGCTCACAAGAGAGACAAAATTATTCAAAATGCTTGTGAGGCAGAAGAAATAAATTAGGAAGGAGATAAAGTCATGCTTTTTTTTAGAATATCAGCCAAGCTACTTTACAGAAAAGCAGAACAGCCAACCCTTTAACTGAGCAGTTGATTAAAAGTGGAATAAGATATCAATGGAGGGTTTCATTCAAACTAATTAGAGTCAAGCAAGGGAAATCATTTTTCTCTTCAAGAAATGAACAGAACTTTGGATGACCTTAATAAAACCACCGGGCACCGCATAAAATATGACCTTGGACCTTCTAAAGGGCACCGGTAGCTGTAAGAAGCTACACTGGAAAGAAATAGCAAAATAATCAAGGCTCTGAGCTGTGTGAATTACATTGTTATTATTTAATACGAGTTTTAAGGGAAAGGGAGGTAGAAGGCTGGGTGTTAATAAGTATGATTAGCTAGGAGGGAAGAGATTGGTATACAGCCCATTAGTTCCTCTTTAGACCAAACAGGAGCTGACAGGGAATCTATGCAAACTGTCCTTCTCTAAGCAGATTTATTTATGGATTAAAGCACAAATTGTAAATGGGAAAGGGCCACATTGATAAATTAAAAATAATTGCCGGTGGCAGTTGGTGAAACCAGGAAGCTCTGGATATGCTCAGCAACACATCTTGAGAGTCCACAGCAGCAGATCCCATCTTGATCTGGCAATGTTTGGAGCAGTGGATTTATTGAATTTTTAATAAAACGGTCCATAGGTTGTATAAACAGTATGATAGGATTGGCATGGAACAGTTTGATAAGGAAGAAACTGCGGGATGGGGTATGGTCTGGTCATGCTCTCCAACTCCTGCCAGCCCAGTAATTTGAAAGTGGGTGACTGTGAATAGATAATTAAGTAACCCTTTGGTGGGCAACCTAATGAGGACATAAAAGGAGCCCCCAGTTGGGTACCGACCTCTTCCCTCCTAGCTAATCGATTCCCCAGGCAATGGTGATGTCACTGTTCAATCCATTCAACCTGGAAGCACTTCAGCACTGCCAACATGATTGTAGTAGTACTAAAAAGGGAAAAGGCCAGAATAATACAGAGTAATACAGAATAACAAGAGTTGGAAGGAACTTTGGAGGTCATCTAGTCTAATCCCCTGCCCAAGCAGGAGACCCTATGCTATTCTGGACAAGCAGTTGTCCAGTTTCTTCTTAAAAACGTCCCGTGATGGAGCACCCACAGCTTCTGGAGGCAAGCTGTTCCACTGGTTGATTGTTTTAACTGTCAGGAAATTTCTTTTTGTTTCTAGGTTAGATCTCTTTTTCATAAATTTCCATCCAGTACTTCTTGTCTTGCCCTCAGGTGCTCTGGAGAATAGGTTATCAGCTCTTCTTTATGACAGCCCCTTAGACATTGGACAACTGTTATCATGTCACTCCCTAGTCCTTCTCTTCAGTAGACTAGACATATCCAATTCCTGCAATTGTTCATCACATCTTTAGTCTCCAAACCCCTAATCATCTTTGTTGCTCTTCTGTAAATATAGTTTAAATATATATTTATTGCTGACTAGAAACCCTGTCTTGACTTTTGCATAAAGCAGGAAAAAAATCTTTTAATTTTGATGTTTAGACAGGTAGATTATAGAAAGAAAAGAATTATGTTGTAACATAGAGTAAGAGATAAATTTACCACTGTACTCATAATTTCTGTAAAGAACATTGGAAGTTACCTCTTTGTATCTTTTTTCTTTCTGTTCCATTTTTCATCTGTTCTCCCCTTTTACTTTTACTTTTGATTCCTTTCTTTTTCTTCTTATTTTGTATCAGTTTGTATTCATTTTTACTTCTCTTTAAAAAAATCTTTAATAAAAATTGTAGTATTTTGAGGTAGAATGTACATGGAGGAGGAAAATAATGTGAAAACATTTTTACCAAATAAAGTAAGGCTGATACCGGAATCAGTTTCAGAAGGTTTTCAAGATCTTTCAACTAGGAAAAAAAAAATGATTATAAGAAAAATAAGCTAAATGTAATGAAAAAAAAAAATCAGGATGAGTCACAAATGTAAAGTAGTTCCTTTAAATGTTAGTCATTTGGAGAAATGAGAGATTATAATTAATACATATATACAGTGCTGGGATTCAGCCAGTTTGCACCAGTTCGGCAGAACCGGTAGCTAATTTTTTGTTGCCCAGGCCCAGAATGGACTTCCGGAAGCGGCATCCACACAGAGAACTGGTTGTTCACATATTTCAATCTCACCACTGCATATATAAGATCTTTCAATTCATCTTCAGTAATCCTACCAGAAACATTTAAAATGGAAGGCATTAAGGATACACATTTGCAAACAATACTTTGGTCTAGGGACAAATAAATCAAGAGGTGGGCCAGTTCTTAATTAAACCTAATTTGAATTTGACAGTTGAAGCAATACCAAAGGATAGAGATGCGAACTTCATTCTTTTTTTAATAAAAAGAAAATCAGACAGCAAAATATTAACAACTGAATCAGACGCCCCAAAGGTGCTTTTTCAACAGACAGCTGGATTTTCTTCACAAAGAAAGTCCAGTTGCCTTTTGAAAAAGCATCTTTGACACAACCATGATTTGGATGACTGAGAATATCCATAGACAAACTGAATCAGAAGCAAATGAAGTTCCTTCCAAAATGTTTATAATATTTAAATAGATTTGGTACAGAAAATTTGAGGGGGAAGGAGAATTCAACATAAATGCAGGCCCAAAGGCAGGACAGGGGACTCACAAAAATCTACAAGGCAACATTAATTGTATAAAAGCCTTTAGGAAATATTATGCAAGTTCGTTGATTTATAGGGCATGAACAATTCCAAATCAAATAGATATACATAACTGTAGGTGTATAGGAGGTGTCTTCATGGACAGTTTAGGTCATTTGATTTTGCCAAGAGAATTTACTCCAGTGATAGTCATCTGTCTCTGGTGAATTCTTAAAATGAAATTGTGAGAGTTGGACACACTATGTTGCTTCCCTCTCGTTCACGCTTTCCTTTGAAGTCCAGAAGGTCAAAAATGTGCATGCTTTATATTTCTCTCCTTTCTATTTGCTTTCCTTCGCATTTGATGCAGCAAACTTTGCAGATGGTTGATCTGTACTCTTTTTTTTTCTCCTACCTTCCCCATTCTCATTTTCTGTTTTGATTAGGTTGCTCTCCAGGTAAAATGATGTTGACTAGCCAGCTTAAAATACTTACTGCAACCTCAGTACATTCAAACTCTGTTTTTGTCTGAACGGCAAAGTAAATAAGCCCATAAAGGAAGGAGAGGAGCACAAAATCTCAATTATGGTTGAAGATGCCATATGCTGATATGTTAAAAACTGCATCTGTTAGCAAAAAAAAAAAAAAAAAAAAAAAGGGGGGGGGAACCCCTCTTTCCTTTAAGGAGACCTTGTAAGCTCGTAGTACCTTCCTGACTCAAATGGAAACTGTATTGCAAACGGAAGCAGTAATTTTCTGCAAATTAGACTTTTTTTTTTTGCTTCCACTGCTTTATAAATCGCCTTAAGGTATTTTGTATTCTCACAGTTGAGGCGTCTTCTTGTCTTTGGGCTCTGCATTTGAATTCAGTGTATCAATTGATTCTGTGCAATTTGCTTGGTTTTCTTTTTATGGTACTGTGTCCGTTTTTTCTTATAACTTTTGTTGTGGAAGTATAAATTTGCTCGTGACGGCAATGAAAAATACACTCCCACTTCATTGAATAATTTATATTAATTTTACTATAGGCATAGAAAAGAAATCCATCGTGGGTCTTTTTTTTTTTTTTTTTTTGGTATGCTGAAATGGCCTGATCTATCGAAATGGACTCTTTGGGTACATGGGCCACATAATAGACAGAATGTAACTTCTCCCTAGTTTTCCACTGAGCCAGGCAGAGGGGTGGTGTCAAGTGGGGAGCTATCTTGAGTCCTTACACAACCGCAAGAGGCACAAGCCTGACCTTCCCTTCCCATGGAGCCTTATCTGATTGTGCCCAACAGAAGGCGAGCAGACTGGGCAGATTCTTGTATAATAGGAGAACACAATAAAGTTATTGACTGGACCTTTCACACAAATGGATCTGGCACCTGACCAACTATTGAAATATGCAGTTGAACATAATGAATTTATGTTATAGAAGAAAAAAACATGCCCATAAAATAGATGGATAGACTTAGCTCTATCTCATTGAAAATACATACAGGCAACTCCTATTATTCATGGGAATTAAATGCCAAGCCACTTTGGAAATGAGACTCAGATAAGAAAAAATATTGCATATCTATGCATATCTTGCATATCTATGTCTTCCTTATTCTGTACAGGTATATTTTTTAATCTTGTATATGGCAGACCATAGATAACCAGGGCCAACTGTACAGTCTTGGGGCAATTGTGCTATAATCAATTTCCACCAGCAATAATTGCAATACTATTATACTGAAACATAGATAACTCTGCATTACTCATATTGCATAATGAAGTTCTGTGCCTTGAAAGTATTCTAATATGTTGATAATACAATATCCATGGTTTGGGGGCATGTACTGTATTAAGTACACCCCAAGTTATCTATGCTGTTCAGACTGAGATTATTGCTTTTTCCTTGCCTTGCTCTTCCATCAGATACAGTCTACCTAAGATAAATGAGATAATTTCTGTAGCTTTGTGTACAGAACCATGTTAGATATTTCTCCATGAATATTTTATTTCAGTTTACATAAACCTATTTTATTTTAGATAATAAATGTGTACCAACAGTCAACATTCCTTTCCCAGCTTTCATTTTTAATATTGTTTTTAATGCTTTTCCTTGTTCAAAGGCTCTTATTGTATTTCTCAAGCTTTTCTTGTCCTCCTGACTCCAAATACCAATTTAACCAGAGGTAGGGGACTGCGATATATTGCAGATTCAGTTAAAATCTTTAATGGAGTGCTGGATGTTATTGAGCTGCTTATCTGTCTGAGACAGTGTTAGTCTTCTATCTGGGATAATCCAGGGAACAAGAGGAAGCTATTTGGGGGAGGGGGAGGGGGAGGAGGGGGAAGAGGAAGACGAGGAGGAAGAAGAAGAGGAGGAGGAGGAGGAGGAGGAGGAGGAGGAGGAGGAGGAGGAGGAGGAGGAGGAGGAAGAAGAAAGAGGAGGAGGAGAAGGATTGAATGCCAGCTTGGTTAGTCCAGACACAGCTGTCCTAAAGATCTTATGAAAACTCATAGTTGATATGCTCTGCAAATAAGGGGCTCATTAAGTAAAAAAAAATGCATGAAGAAGTATGCTTTCAAAGTGTGAAAGCCAAATTAAATATAATGAGATTTTTTTAAAAAAATCTCTAAATCTTTAATTTTTTTTTTAAATCAAATCTTGGGTATTTATTTCCAGAATGTTGATGACATTCAAGCAGTTCTTGAATCCCAGCCAACTTTTTTCTAAACTTGCTGGAGGATTCATTGTGCTATAGAGTACTTGCTTCTTTCTGTGAAATTGTGTGGGCAATGATCCCAGGCACAAAGGACTTGTGTTCACATTAGAAAGACTGTCCACCAAACTCTGCTTAACACGTATGCATGGCAACAAGGAAGAATAAGTTGAATAAACTGAATAAAAAGGAATGCTAGTAAGTAAATAAAACAAATAGATCATGTTTGGCTTATTTTGATGTTCAGAACATTTAAGGGAGCCGATGCTGAATTAGTATAATTCTTGAAGGTTTAAAGCAGCGTAACTGATAGAATTAAGGTCATGAGATATGGTTATGGCACACTAGTTACCAATGGGAGAACATGACTAAGGATGGCCTGGTTAGTCATAAACATTCTTTAGAGACAGACAGCCTTCATCATCCTATTCTAAATATATCTAACAACATTTATTTGCTTAGTTTTTCTAATTAAAACACAGGCACAACATTGAAAAGCAGGCACACTGCAGTGAATCAGTCTGTCACTTCATCTTTAATCCTTTAGTCTCTAAAGATGTTTATGGAACCAGAAGACATTCTTGGCAGAGGAACAAGAGAATATTATGAGTGGATATTTTCTTTGTGTGTCCACAAAATAGAATATAGGGTGGAGGGTAGGTATAGTATAGGGGGTACCTTGCTCAATAATAGTAACTGTGAGAGGGACCTTGGAGTCCTAATGGACAGTCACTTAAATAGGAGCCAGCCGTGTGCTGCAGCTGCCAAAAAAGCCAACACAGTGCTGGGCTGCATTAACAGAGGGATAGAATCAAGATCATGCAAAGTATTAATACCACTTTACAATGCTTTGGTAAGGCCACACTTGGAATACTGCATCCAGTTTTGGTCACCACGATGTAAAAAAGATGTTGAGACTCTAGAAAAAGTACAGAGAAGAGCAACAAAGATGATTAGGGGACTGGAGGCTAAAACATATAAGGAATAGTTGCTGGAATTGGGTATGTCTAGTTTAACGAAGAGAAGGACGAGGGGGGACATGATAGCAGTGTTCCAATATCTCAGGGGTTGCCACAGAGAAAAGGGAATCAAGCTATTCTCCAAGGCACCTGAAGGCAGGACAAGAAGCAACGGATGGAAACTGATCAAGGAGAGAAGCAACCTAGAACTAAGGAGAAACTTCCTGACAGTTAGAACAATCAACCAATGGAACAACTTGCCTCCAGAAGTGGTGAATGCTCCAACACTGGAAGTTTTTAAGAAGAGACTTGACAGCCATTTGTCCGAAATGGTGTAGGGTTTTCTGCCTGATCAGGGGGTTGGACTCGATGATCTACAAGGTCCCTTCCAACTTTATGATGATGATGATGATGATGAATGGTGAAGACCACCTTACTTCTTACTTTGGATTTGATCCGTCCGTCCATCCATCCATTTTGCTGCACCATAATGTTCCTCAAAACTAAAGTTTACTTCTGTCAAAATGTATGGGAATCGGTGCCTTCAAATGTAGTGGACTGTCTTCTCCATTCTGTTACCCCAATTTTGTTTGTAGGGCCAACAACTAGAAATAGGGAAGTTATCCCAATGTATCTGGAGAACATCAGTTTGTGATGCAAGAAATCAGGAGATTTTACAAATGAGATCTCTGGGCTACAAAAAAAAAAAAAAAAAATACCCCAGGCTACTTAAATACTGCGACAAACCTTGCCATCAGTCTTGTAATATAAATGCAATAGAAAGGGGAAGTGATGAAGAAAAATTATTGTACCGTTATTTATATTTGAATGTAAACGAAACCACATTTTATTTTTTTGCTTATTTCTTTGTCCTGCCCTCTTCTCTCTTTAGTAGAGATGTCCTCCAAATGGCATTCAAAGCCAAGTGGCTCTGTGTTGGTCGGATTAAATAGTTGTTAATGATGTTCAGCATCTATTCATGTCTCCAAAATATCTTCTCTCTCCCTTTGCTTCCCCTTTGTGTTTGTCTCAGAAGGCAGATTTGAGTGCGCAGGAAAATGAAACAGCAGGGTGGGTGAAGCAGGCCCACTATTATGACAGTGTAGATCTTGAAAGAAAATGTGAAGTTTTCAAACTGTTGTTCTATTCATTGCTTGCTAGTTGGGCCCAGGGGAGCATCTGTTACCTCCTTCAGATGATTATGCAAATATGTCTAAATAACCGAATACCTATTCCTACTTTTTATCCTCCAATCTAATGACTCCCCTGATATGTACAGTTTCAAATTATCTTCAGTAAGTAATGGCTTGCATTTAACATTTTATATCAAACCTGTCATATAGATCATTCTCGGTAATATTTTACATAAATTAGCAAATGTTTCCCCATGGCACGGTGGTAATGCCACTGGGTTTTTTTATTATTATTATATTAGAAGTGCAAACGAGGCACTCTTGGTGTTGTTTTACAGTTTAACAAAAATTAGTAAAGTCTGAGTCATGGACTGCTTGTAAATATGATAGAATGTGTAGTACAATTAGCTCTAGATAGCCACAGCATCATCACAGCATCACAGTATTAAAGTCATCTCATTCAATCTCTCACTCAGTGCAAGAGCCACTTGAACACATCTAACAGAGCAACCAGATTCTGTTTGAAGATAACCAGGGAAGGAAAATTCAGCACTTCATATGGGAAGCCTGTTCCACTTGTTGACCACTCATCTTCTGATGTCTATCTTAAGCCCCTATCCTCTATTTCTGGTCCTATGTTTGGGGCAATGGACAATATGTCCATTCTCTTTTCTGGTTATTTTATAAAGGATTTAAAGACTACTATTGTATCTTCCTTGGCTATAGAGTCTCAGCTGCTTGTAGGCTAAAGATACCCAGATCTTTTAAATGTTCTTCACGAGGCTTAATTTCCAGTACTCATCATCCTTTCCACATCCCTCTAGTCCAGTGTTTCCCAAACTTGACAATTTTAAGGCATGAGGACTTCAACTCCCAGAATTCCACAGCCAGCAACGCTGGCTGTGGAATTCTGGGAGTTGAAGTCCACATGCCTTAAAATTGTCAAGTTTGGGAAACACTGCTCTAGTCTTACTCCACTTTGTCATTTTTTTTCAGCTACGGTGCCCAGAACTGATTTCAGTATTCCAAGTGGAATCTGACCTGGGCACAATAGGATTAAATAATTCTTGTGATCAGGATTCCTTTCTCCTGTTAATTAATGGAGCAATACCATTTGCCTTTTAGTAGTTGTATTCCTCTTTAGCGCAGGCTAAGCTTATGGTCAAAAGAACACACAGATCCTTCTCATTTGTCCTTGTGCCAAGTCACGTTTTTACCTTTTTTTTTCTATCCAAATGCTAAACATTACATTCCTTTTTGTTCAATTTTACCTTATCATCCAGTATTATTATTGAATGACTAGTATTATTATTTTTGTTAAACAGTGTTCATTAGCTGTGAATTAAACCTTGGCACAAACAATAGCAAGTAATCCAATTAGTTGCATTAGAGATGTGCAAATATCTAGATTCTAACAGCAAAATTTGAAGTAACTATGAAAAAGCTTTGGAAAAACTTACAGCAGATTCTTGCTGCAGACCCCGGAGCTAATGTAAGTCAGTACTGACAGTAATAGTCTCAATGGACCAGCTATCTAACTTTATAGGCAGCAGCTTCCTGTGTTCTTAAGATCATTTTACCTAGCATCAGGGTTCAGTTCCTTTTAATTAAAAATGTTATTCTCATTAAGCTGACTTCAACGTCAACATTTTGGGTTGACAATTTCTGCTGCACTTTGAAAAAGTAGAAGGAGATGAATCATAATTCTGATTAACTTGAATTTTTAATATGACCTATTGTGGGTGTTTATAACTCTTGATTAAGCCTTTGAGTCAGAACCATCACTGAAACTTGTCACTGTGCTGTGGAATGATTCAGGGGTAAGAAAAAAATGTGAGGAAGGAGAATTCAGTTTCTGTAAGTGCCCTTATTTGAAGCCAATCTTGTTTTAAGAATTGCCCAAGAGAAAAACGGTAATTATGAAACTTCTCAAGAAGATGGATTCCATAAAATGGGCCTGTTACTCTTCACCTCTCCACCATGTAGGACTAAATACCGTATATCTATTTTATATTCTCTTCTCTTCCCTAAATGCAATTGGAGAAGCTGTTCAAAAGCCCTGTATCTTTGGTGGAGCTCCATATAGGGAGACCAACTAATTAAAGAGGAGTATCCAACTATGAGAACTTTTAAGACTTGTGAACTTCAATTCCCAGAATCCCCCAGCCAGCCATATTCAAAGCCTGTCTGCTGGTGTAACTGTCAGTGGGTCATAAGAGAAGGAGTTCTGAACATTTTGATCATTGTATGGAGTACTTCCATAGAGAAAGAGAGAGATTTTATTCTTGTTGCATGTGCTGCGTTAAAAATTATTTTCCAAGTTTTGACTATGAAAGGGGTGTTGTATTTTAATAACTTTTCTGAAAAATGGGGGAGGCTGAAAGTCTCAGGGATCGGATGTATAGCTCCTGCTCATAGTTTACAAGGTGCCTGAGAGATTTCTGTCACTACCTTATCTTTATCAAAAAAACATCGTCTGATTATTTTCTTGAGCTGTCTGGTCCATCTCTGGCTTCCCCCATACTCAAAAAAAAGTTTATTGTAGGAAGGCTTTTAAGATCAGGAAACACAAGTTGTCAGGGAAGCCGCAGAGCCAGGGATTTTCAAACTTGGCCCTTTTATGACTTGTGGACTTCAACTCCCAGAATTCCTCAGCCAGGCATGCTGGCTGAGGAATCCTGGGAGTTGAAGTCCACAAGTCATAAAAGAGCCAAGTTTGAAGACCCCTGCTGTAGAGTGATGGGAAGAGGTATCATAGTATTGGGAGATTCCCAGCCAGGCAAGGAGGAGGGATCATGTGGGGAATTAGCTTTGAGTCATTGCACAGCCATAACAGATCTAGAACTGACCTTCCCCCCCCCCAACTTCCATGGAATCGTACCTGTTTATTTCCAAGGGAAGGTGAGCAATCTGGGGAGATTCTTGTACTATAGGTAGAACACAGTAAAATAGTCAATGTGAACTTTTGGATCTGGCTGCTTGGGCCTGACAAACAGGGAAGGAGAGGGAAAGAAAGAGACCACTGGATAGAAATCTCTGCCCTCTAATAACTATAACATCAAATATTCAATCAAAAGTAATTCTTAAGCAAAATAAGAATGGAACAGAAAAAAAAAGCCTCTTTTGTTTTAGAAGAAGATAGTGATGACAGTCTGGGGGATGTTTACCATACATTTTAGAACTGATGGGATGCTTTTGCTTCTC
The DNA here is from genome assembly GCF_016545835.1 of Crotalus tigris. NCBI lineage: Eukaryota > Metazoa > Chordata > Lepidosauria > Squamata > Viperidae > Crotalus > Crotalus tigris. The sequence goes on along the minus strand of NW_024097215.1, from coordinate 1,395,046 downwards.
ATATGTTTTGTAGGTTTTCTCTCTGAGTATTTGCTCCATGGGGTGAATAGAGTGGGAGATGCGGTTTGTTAACTGTTACTGTTTTATATTTCAATTGGGGCAGATGAATGAATTTAAGTCTTCAGTTAATGAAAATCTATTATTGATTGGTTGGACTTTATACTTAGCCACAGCTATGAGTGTTGCATTTTGGTTTAAAAAATGCAAGAGAAAAGTATGGGTGGTATATGAGCATACATATCAGAGAAACTAGTGTATTATATTGCAAGTTGCTTTTATATTGAAAGTATAGACAAATTTTGTATTTATTTTTTGGGCACTATACAAATAACTGTCAGTTTAAAAGACAGATGATTAATCAACTAAGACCTCTAACCGGTTGACAAACCTAATTATATACAGCTAAAGAAAACCTACCACTGTGTATACTGCCTAATTAACAAATACTAGGAGTAGAGTTTTTTTCCTTCCTATCCCTTTCCCAATAAAACTTTTAATAGCCTAATATCAGTGCTATTAATCCCTTAGAAACTATAAAAGCTTCTGGGATTTCATTTGGGTCTCAATAAAGTGCTGAATGAGATAGTATTCAAGGTAGAGAACACTTTTCTTTGTAGGAGAAAATGCTAATTTCTCCTCAAGTATAAACAAAGTGGAATTTAAATGAGTTCATAGCAAACCCAGGACAACAGAGCTTTTCAGCAGATACTAAAGGGAGCTGGCTCTCTCCCTACAGCAGAGTTTCAGAGTTGGAGATTTGTCTGTAGAAGGAAACAAAAAGAGCTGAGAGCACATCTTTGCAATACATAGCTGCATCCCAAATTAAAACACAGGATTTTCCACTAGGTAAGGAAACCCACTTTTAGAGGGTTGGATGATCTTCTATATAGCTTCATCTATACGTTATGGTAAGGCACTTTTTAAAAACATGGATGATTGAGTTGAGTATGATTGGGATTTATGCAATCCTCGCTCATGAACCATGGTTTAGAATAAAAGTGGTAATTTTTACAATGTGCCAAGTTCAGGCAAACAACTCCCTAAGGTTTACAATGTTGGGCAAACCAAGACTTTTAAATCTGAGTGAAGAATTCTTCTTTGTGTAAGCTACACAGGAGACTGAAATAATGCCAGCAAGAGATTGTGACAGCCACCAAAACTGACTCCATAGTGCAGTAGATGGTTGCAGTGAAGAAAAGCTGCTGGCATCCATCTTAATCTAATTGGGGTCCCAGCAAGGAAGAAAGAGCATGATTTTGAAAGTTTGTGTTATATGTGACATGCTATTTAAATTTCAAATGCAACCTTTCCTTGCCAAAATATATCAATACAATCTGGCCTTTGTTCTGAGGAGTGACAGCAAAATTCTGTTCTGAAGTATAAAATAGTAATGGTGTATGCACACACACACACACACACACACACACACAGAGAGAGAGAGAGAGAGAGAGAGAGAGAGAGAGAGAGAGAGAGAGAGAGAGAGAGAGAGAGAGAGAGTACAGTATATATATAAAGATGCCTGACTCTAGGTGGTGAATGCTCATCTCTGTTTCTTAGCCAAGGAGCTGATGTTGTCTGAAAATACTTCCATGGTCATGTGGATGGCATGACTATATGCTGAGGAATGCTATCTTCCCACCAAAATGGTACCAATTTATCTACTCACATTTGCATGCTTTTAAACTGCTAGGTGAGCAGGAGCTGGGGTAAGTAAAAGTAGCTCACCCTGTTGTGTGGCACTCGGATCTCGAATCAGGGCTGTCAGCTTTCCAGTTGATAAGCTCTGGGTCTTTAACCATTTTTACACACACACACACCCCACACACATTGTTATCCTGTCATATAAATTGTGTGTCTGTGTGTATACATGTACAATTCATATGACAGAATAATAACATACATATATGAATGAAGGTGAATATACGTGTGCCAGGATAATGTTGCAGGATCCAATCTGGGTCAGTCACCAGAACCAGAGATTATATAAATATATGTGTATGTATGTATGTATATATATATATATTTACAGTACATGAGATTCTTAGGCTAGGGTAAACATAGAGTTGCAAGTCACCTTCTTTCCTCAGACAGCTCCTACCATACATAAACACCACCTATTTTAAGCAGAGCCTTACCCACTGCAATTTTTTTTAAAAAAAATTAAACTCCCAATTAAAAGCATGGAAGCAGAGCCAGGTAAGAGCAAAGCAGCCCTGGTGATCGATGCTGTCTGAGGACTTCCCCTCTGAGCTCTTGCCTGAGACAAACCCACAGATCTTCCTGCAGCCCAGATTTGTGGCCTGTGTCACTTCGAGAGCCCTCCTACCCAAAGAATTGCTGTTATCAGCACCTATAGGTATGATCCATCTCATTTAGGTGACTAAAACTCTGGAAGGATTTATGGGCTGTCATGGCAGAGGGAATTGCTGATGTCCCTGAGGTGAGCAAGCAAGCAAGTGACAAATGGTGAATTGTTACTGCTTTACATTGGTTCCTTCTCCCGACAAGGGCGGGTACTTGGACTGGAATCAGTAGATTTCAGCTTTTTATCACCACGGTCCTCCAGTTTGATTCATTCGCTCATAAAACTATCCGGCCTATTCTCAAACATTTAATCGGAAATGTTAACTTAAACTTAGATCTCCTGGTTATGCCCGTGTACTGGAAATATAAATGAGATAACCAAAACAGCAACTAGAGAGAATTATATTGTTATATTTGGTTTTATCCATATTCATGAATGTATGAAAATCTTCTCACTTGCCCCCCCCCCGTCTCTCCTTTCTCTGTCAATGCCTGTCATTTCGTGAGAAAGACTCTATAAGGCTTACTATAATGTAAGGACCCACCCCACTTTGCATCTTAAGAAGACAGAACTCTTGGAATAGTTCTTCCAACAGGAATCCTTTATTAAGAGAAAATGGTTGCAGGCATGCTAGACAGGACTTGGGGTTCAAGCTCTCCCATTCAAGGTTTTAAGGGGTTCCCCAGTAGTCCCACCCAATCAACCCCCCTTCCAGTGATAGTTTCAAGTATCACAATTCCATCCCCTTTCTTCTTCCGTCTGGATGGAGACTTCAGATAACTACATGAAAGGCAATTACTCTTCTTTGATATGTTAAAGCTTAGAGGCCACAATAAACACACATTCAGTCCTTTGAAGTGTGCTGAAGGAAGTGAGGGCCATAAAGCCCCTTTGCTCTCCCCCTTTTCTCCCTCTTATGGCAGAATCCAGAGAAGGCAGAATTGGGAGTTTCTATGTTTGATAATTAAAGATGAAATATAATTGGATTCTGACATCCGGCCCCTCTTAACAATAAGAGAGATCCACCTGAAAGAAAACACAAGTAAAAAATTTAGTTAGGCTTGTTAGGATACTCTGTGTGAAACTTCTTCAATAGCTTCGGGGCTCTGACGTGACGTTTATGGACCCACTCATTTTGTGAGGCAGGGAGGTGTTTCCAGGCAACTAGGTACTGAGTTGTTCCACGATATCTCCTAGAGTCAAGGATCTCTTTTATTTCGAAGTGTTGTTCCCCCTCCACCATGATTGGAGGTGGTGGGGGGGGGATTTTTGGCCGTAGAGGTGACTGATGCTCTCTTTTCAGCAAGCTGCAATGAAAAATTGGGTGTATTTGCCTGAGGTTTTTGGGTAATTCTAATTCTACTGTTACTGGATTTATGATCCTTTTAATTGGAAAAGGTCCTATATATTTTGGTCCAAGTTTTTTACAGGGCTGTAGGGACTTTAGGTATTTTGTAGATAAGTACACCATTTCTCCTATAATGAATGGTGTAGGCTCAACCCTTTTTTTATCGGCTTGTGCTTTGTATGCCCGCCTAGCTTCATCTAGTGATTTTCTGACTATTGGCCAGGTGTTTTGTAGGCTTTCCATCCATTCTTTCAGTGAAGGGATCGTTGGTTCTTTTGGGGTCAACTCTGGCATAGGGTTGAAACTTTGGCCGTTGGCTATTTGAAAAGGAGTGTAGCCTGTGCTGGAGTGGACTGCATTATTGTAGGCAACTTCTGCAAAAGGAAGTAAGTCCGTCCAATCACTCTGTTGGAAATTTAAAAAACATCTCAAATATTGCTCAAGTACCGACTGGCAGCGTTCCGCTTGTCCATCTGTCTGAGGGTGATGGCTAGATGTCAGTCCCTGAGTGGTCCCTAAGAGGGATAAAAATTCCTTCCAAAATGTAGACGTACATTGCACTCCCCTATCAGAGATGATGCGTTGGGGTGCCCCGTGCAATCTGTAAATGTGCTGGATAAAAAGTTTTGCTAAGGCCTTTGCAGTGGGAATTTTTTGGCAAGGGATAAAGTGCACCTGTTTGGAAAATAGGTCCGTGACTGTCCAGATAACAGTATTCCCATTGCTTTCAGGCAATTCCACTATAAAATCCATGGCTATTTCCCTCCAGGGGGCTGAGGGACTTGCCACTGGTTGTAACAGCCCTGGCGATTTCCCTTGCAACCTCTTTGCTGATGCACAGGTTGGGCAGCTGGCAACATAACTTTCTATGTCCTTTTTTATTGATGGCCACCAAAATTGCCGTTTAATTAAGTGTAAAGTTTTTACAAATCCAAAATGCCCTGCTGATTTTGTGTCATGGCAAAGTTGCATGAAAGTTAGTCTTTGAGTTGTTGGTATATATAACTTTTCCCCTACCCAAGGCAATCCGTCTCTCATTGTGCACACATGTTTGTTTTTCTGGAACCAATCATCTGTTTCCAAACTTTTTCTGAATTCAATCCCAGTTTGGCTGTCCAGTTGTGGTTTTATTTTGGCTTGGGTTCTTGTGGTTACTGGCGCTGCCAGTTGTGATTCTGCCATTATTGGTCTAGAGTCTGTGGTTCGTGCGCTGTTATATTGGGGCATGCGAGATAGTGCATCTGCCAGGAAGTTCTTTCTTCCTGGTAAATGTTTGAGCTTAAATTGGAATTGGTGAAAATGCTGGGACCAGCGGGCTTGTTTGGGATTGAGTTTCCTGGAAGTTTTCAGGGCTTCTAAATTTTTGTGATCAGTCCATACCTGGAAGGGGATTTTGTTGCCTTCCAGGAACTGTCGCCACGTGAGTAATGCCCAACGTATCCCATAAGCCTCCTTCTCCCATACGGGCCAGCGCTGTTCTGTTTCCGTGAGTTTCTTAGATGTATATGCACAGGGTTGCAATACTGCATCATCATTTTCTTGTAATAGCACAGCCCCCACTGCCACATCACTTGCATCTGCCTGTATTATGAAGGGCTTGTCCATATCTGGGTGCCTTAGTACTGGTTCGGCAGAAAAAAGTCTCTTTAGTCTCTCAAACGCTGCTTGGCACTCCATTGTCCATGTTAGTGGCTGGCTAGGTTTTACTGAGGATGTTCCCTTCGTTTTTAGTAAGTTGGTGAGGGGCAAGGCTATCTGTGCAAATGAGGGGATGAATTGGCGGTAAAAATTTGCAAAGCCCAGGAAACTTTGTAGTTGCTTTCTTGTGCGGGGTGGTGCCCATTCTAATACTGCTCTGACCTTCTCTGGGTCCATTTCAATGCCCTGTGGGGATATGCGATAGCCTAGGTAGTCTATCCTTTCCTGGTGGAATTCGCATTTTGAGAGTTTGGCATATAGGTGAGCGGCTCGCAGCTTCTTTAAAACCGCTCTGACAAGTTTGACGTGTTCTTCTTTTGTTTCGGTAAAGATAAGAATGTCGTCCAAGTAAACAAGGACCCCCTTAAACAGGTGCTCCCTTAGAACGTCATTGATTAATTGCATAAAGACTGCAGGGCCCCCTTGTAATCCAAATGGCAAGACTTTGAATTGATAGCACCCCATGGGGCAGTTAAATGCAGTCTTCCATTCGTCCCCTTCCTTGATTCTCACGCGATAGTAAGCTTCCCTTAAGTCTAGTTTAGAAAAAATTTTCCCTTTCGATAGGTGTGACAGCATGTCTTTCATGAGGGGCAGCGGGTATAGGTTGCTTTCACTGATTGTGTTCAGGGCCCTATAATCCACGCATAAACGTAAAGAGCCATCCTTCTTCTCTCTAAAAAGGACCGGGGCAGCCACTTTAGGCTTAGCTGGTTCAATGAAACCTCTCTCCAGGTTTTTTTTTATAAATCTTTCCATTTCCTCCTTCTCCTTTGGGCTCATGGAGTATAATCTGGGTTTCGGGAGTTTTGCCCCAGGCTTGAATTCAATGGTACAGTCTGTGGGTCGGTGGGGGGGAAGCTCATTCGCCCTCTCCTCACTGAAGACTTCAGCAAGGTCCCTATATTCCTCTGGTATTTCTGTTAATCTTTTTTCCTCTCCTATGGATGCTTTTTCTATTCTTGATTCTGGTAGCCTCTCTTGGGGTTTTAAGTCCATAGGGTCCCCCTTCGGGAATTTGATTTCTGTCGTCCTCCAATTTACCCAGGGGTTCCATTTTTTCAACCATTCCATCCCTAGAATCATTGGGCATTCCATACCTGGGGTCACCACAAACGTTAAGTCCTCTTCATGGTTGCCCAGGGAGAGATGTATTGGCAAAGTGGCTAGGGTAGCTGGCACCCCCCCTGCTATGGATCCATCTAGCTGGCCAAATGAGATTGGTTGTTCCAGTCTCCTGGATGGGATGCCCAGATTCCCCACTAGTGTTGGGCTAATGAGGCAGCGGGTGCAGCCAGAGTCTATTAAGGCTTTCACCTTCACAGCTTCGGGCATGGGGGGGATTAATATAGTCACTGTTTTGAAGATGGGTGTGATGCGTCCACTTACCAGGGGTTCGCCTTCCGAGCTGTCATCTGAGGCATCCACCGTCCCTGTGGTGTAGGCTGGAGTTCTTTCCCCTTGGTGAGCAGAGGTGGGGTTTTCTGCAATTTCCATCATTTTCATGGCTGTTTCTTTTGGCTTAGCTGAATACCCTCTGGGTTTGTTGATTGGGATCTGTCTGGGTTGTGCTGGGGGGCCTTTGAGCGGCATTCTACAGCTCGATGCCCTTCTCTTCCGCACTTGAAACACCCCATCTGCTTCTTGGCTGTATCCGATGATTTCACCGGTTGGTGTGTCAGCTCAGGCGGGGGGCGGCTCCATTGTTTTCCTCGGCGATGCCTCTTCAATATGTCGATCTCTGCTTCCTCTGCCAAGACGTACCATTCCTCAAGTCGATGTGGGTCTCCTCGGGGCAGGCAAGCATCATATAGATCATAGTTTAGTCCGTCTTTGAAACGGCCAAGGAGGATGTCTTCTGGCCAATTCAGTTTGCTGGCAATGGCTCGGAATTCTTGTGTATACTCAGCCACTGGGCGTTTGCCCTGCCTCATCGTTGTTATTCTTTCACGGGCTTTGCGATCAGCCAGGGGGTCTTCAAATCGTCTTCTCAAAGAGGACATGAAACGGTTGAAGTTACTGAGTTCTGGGGCATTGGAGTCATGCAGGTTCACCACCCAATCTGCAGCTGGTCCATCCAGGGCAGATTGCACGATCCGGATGCGGGCTTTGTCGCTGGGGATGTCCTGCCCATATTCCTCCATGTAGCTGAGGACTTGGGTTAGGAAAAACCCCAAGCGTGTTGGCTCCCCTTTGAATTTCACCTCCAACGGTGGACGTCTTGGAATGGATCGGTGCCTCCATTGGTGGGTGGTAGTGTCTTCCGTCCAGATTTCCATCTTGGGTCCGGTAGGGGGTGGGAGCTCCTGGATCAGTAAATGTCCCTGGGGTTGCAGGTTCCACGTCCCCCTCGGTGTCTCTCCCTTTGTGGCTCCAGGAACTGGGGCGGGCGTAGGGCTCAGGAATCTCCTCTCCTAGGGAGCTGAGAGTTCTCTTCATCAGGTCAATAGCTCTCTCTAGGATCCAGTCTGAGTACGGCATACAGCTTCCTCCCTCTTCACTTGCGTGCAGGGATTTCTCCATCTCCTGCTTCCATTCTGGTTGCTTGGTCCCCGTCTCAGGGTCACTTTTCTTGATTCCTTTCCCCACTCGCTTTTCTTTCCAACGCCCATCGACCAGCGAGGCTTGTGGTCCTGTGTCTCCACCACTTCTTCTTCTGAGAAATCTGGCCTCTCGGATCCCAACATCTGGCAAGGTTCCAACTGGGTCAGCGGCTCTCTTTCCAGGGAGTTTTCTCCCTCTCTTGCTTCGTTGTCTGACATGGTAAATTTTTGCAAAATCCCCCGGCAAGGGTCTACCTTCCAGGTGGATTAATTTTGCAAGTCCTGTCTAATGTAAGGACCCACCCCACTTTGCATCTTAAGAAGACAGAACTCTTGGAATAGCTCTTCCAACAGGAATCCTTTATTAAGAGAAAATGGTTGCAGGCATGCTAGACAGGACTTGGGGTTCAAGCTCTCCCATTCAAGGTTTTAAGGGGTTCCCCAGTAGTCCCACCCAATCAACCCCCCTTCCAGTGATAGTTTCAAGTATCACAATTCCATCCCCTTTCTTCTTCCGTCTGGATGGAGACTTCAGATAACTACATGAAAGGCAATTACTCTTCTTTGATATGTTAAAGCTTAGAGGCCACAATAAACACACATTCAGTCCTTTGAAGTGTGCTGAAGGAAGTGAGGGCCATAAAGCCCCTTTGCTCTCCCCCTTTTCTCCCTCTTATGGCAGAATCCAGAGAAGGCAGAATTGGGAGTTTCTATGTTTGATAATTAAAGATGAAATATAATTGGATTCTGACAGGTTTTACAATCCACTCTCTGTCATTTCCATTAGGTCATATTTCACCAGTCCTGCTACTGTGGCCATAAAAATGTGACTGAAATCAGAGCTTCCTGACTAACTTTGCTTAAGAGCATCTATGTTTAGCTTTTCTGATTTATATGGCTGTTTGAGGAATGGCAGAGTTCTTACTGCCTTTCCAAAAGTATTTTAAAAACCCCTAGGGCATGATATGGTCAAAGTGAAGCACTTCAAAATCCCATTGATTTCCACAGCAAAGTCAGATCTTTTGCATCAAATCAATTGGTGTTAAAATGACTTAACTTTGACTGGGTCTTGCCCCCATATTGTGTTCAACTTCTACCACAGGTAGACAAGGAGTTGTAGAGGATAAGGTCACAGAGAGGTAAAGTATTAGGTGATATTTTTTTAAAAAATATATTAATAGGAAGAGAGGGTTGAGGAGAACTAAGGTATCTTTGGTGAATCCAGACAAAATGCTCAGTTGTGTCTATTTTCTGTGTTGTAGGTCAGATAAAAAATGTAGAAACTGTAGAATGCAGTACAGCATCAATAAAAGTGCTGTGTTGCATGCAAGTAACATGATGTGACAATCATAGTTGTCACTTCATAAGGATAGTTGAATTGTCTCAGATCAAAGTTTCCCTAACTATAAAGTGTATCTCCTTTGGGCCCAAAAGTATGAAGAACAGTTTAGTTGTGCATTGTCATAATAATCTCATATTTCCCAAAGTTTCATCGCACCATTTTCATTGTTCATTTATGTTCATTTGGGGTTTTAGCACCCAATGTATGCATTAAGATTACATCAAAGGAAGGTGTGATGGTAAAAAGTTTAAAAACCCCTGCTTTAGATAACCATATCTGCTCATTTTCTCCCCAGCCTTCTATATCTTACAATAATTTTAGATGAAATGTGGGCAGGACTTGAATTATGCCCATTGCTCTGGATATTTTGGTGAAAGGATAGGATGATAATGATCAGAAATATTTTTAAAAACAAAACACCCAGTTCTTGCTGAGTTGATCCTGCACTGCTGTTCCTCAAATCTACTTTTAGGTCCAGAGAAAATCTGTTCTTCCTTTGTCAAACCAAAACAATCCCATTGATGGAGAAGTCAAGCATAAGATCCTGGAAGTGATCCCAGTCCCTCACCAAGAAGGAGATGCAAATTCATGTCAATCTTCTCTCTAAAAAATACAAGAACACTTGATTTATATGTGATCAGCCTTTTACGTGGAGTAGCAAACTGACCTGGTTTTCTGAATTGTTCCTTTGTTCATTAAGTCTGTGTTGACCTCTAGTAGTAATGCTAATTGTGGCAGGAATAAAGCAGCTCTCCAAATTCATCAATAAGGCAGGCACAGAAAACATCAGAATAATATTTCTTGCAGGTAAGGAAAAATATGTCATACTTCTACAGTTGAGAATCTAAGCAAAACAAAACAAAAGCCCATATTTTAACACCAGAATTTTGTTATCCCCACATGCATCTTTTAATGTTTGAAATTAAACAGCAGGAATATTTAGGCGGTTTGGCTTCAAAGCCATTATAGCTTCCTATACCTCAAGAGATCCATTCAGTACTGTGAAACAAGCAGAACACTTAATCCACGTCATTGGAAAGACTCCAGGGTCTGTGTCCAAAGGAAGGCATTTGTTTCTCAAATTAAAAGCCCAGCAAATAAAAGCCCAGATAGTATTTAAGCATGTTTTATTGACTCCTGTTCTGCTGCTATTTGCTAAATTTCTTCCTGATGGAAGATGATGGATTGGCTGAAGGCATGGTTCTCTCTTAAAGGTAAAATGCATCTTTCATGATTTATTCCTTTCGCATTGACCAAACAGCTTTTGGGATAATTGGAGGCACTCCAGTTCCTCTGAGGGATAGAAAGGGTGGTGATAAAGTCACACTTTATTTATTGCACTCTATTCAATGGCCTTAAATCACATAATGGAGATTTTTGACAAGTTTGATCTTCTGTGTTAATACTGATAGCCACCATTGTTGTTCTTGAGCTGCATGTCTTTTCTTTTGTATATTCTTTAAATCCATGTCCTATTCCATGGTTAAAGGTGTGCCCTGCTAACCAATGTAAAGTTGTATCAATGCCCCTCTCACAAAAAAATCTGAAGAATATTTTTCTCAGCAGATACTGAATGGGGAAAAAAATCACTTAGATACTGTTGGGCAGAAAAACAATCTATTGTTTTCAGATTGTTTAATTGGTCAAGAACTTTGTTTTTGCTTCTTGGCATATGACAACCAGGGTGTCTTTATATCCCTTAGCATCGATTTATATCGCTGTTCATTTCACTTTTATATGACGGTAGGTAGCTTACAATGAAACATGAAATACATAAAATACATGAGATATTAAAAAAATAAAAAATAAAGCAGAAGTCAGGCATAATCTATCCAATCACCCACACAACCCTGCTTGTGTCTGTTTCGTTTTTATTGATACATTATTCCATTCCCTTGCATTACATACAGGGAAAATACATGATTGTCAGCATCCCATATAACATTTTAATTGCAAAATAAATTCTTCCATCATTAGCAAATGCCATGTCTTCTATTATAATCCTCTTGTTATGCTGGTCTATGACAGCAATAACAGCAATTTGATTTAACTCCCTTGTTTCTTTGCCAACAGATAAAGTAGGATTGGGAAAAAATCAAATAAGAAATTGTGCAGGACTGGACAAATTGACGCAGTGATGGCAGTTAAGCCATTCTGGGAGTCAATAGCCAAATGTTGGTGAGAAAGCCTATACATTTTGAAACTAGATTCTTCACCAGGATATCACTCATTCAGTGTTGAAGAACTATTGAACTGCTGGCCTAGAAAGGAAGTGAGAGTCCACACACTTGGCAGCCTTTCATTATCCTTCTGTGATCACAGTTCTTTATTATTACAGATATTGTCATCCTTTCCTGTTAAAACTGTGAATTGGCTTGAAGCGAATCCAGATGTTGAAAAGTCTATCCACAGAAAGGAGCCTATCCTATACAGGCAATCTGCCAAGGAACATAATATTATCTATGCCAGGGTTAGACTCTCCAAATGTTACTGTAATTCCAGCTCCTGGTATCCTTTGCTATAGCCACATGAGCTGAAAATTGTAGCTGGAAGGCCACCAGTTCCACATTCTTATTTCTCTCCAGGATTTCAGGCAGGTTCACAAGTGAGAAAGACCTTTCTCATCACCAAATGCTTAGTCCTTTTAATGGAAACGACAGGAATAGATCAGGAAATGCTAAGTTTATTTATTTCATTTATGAAATTTCAGCTTACACAGAATATTTCACTAAAACGATTCCAAAGCGCATGGGTCCATTTGTATGTATTTTTTCCCCCTTGCTGAAATGCTGAATTTGATGACCCTTGATGGTTTAACCGTGCAAGGATCAGGCAATCTGCATTCCACTGAATTTCAGAGAAAGGAAGTATGTAATTCTAGGCTTGATATCTTAAGAATACAAAAGGCTCTGCACAGGCTGGAAGGTAAGCAATAATACACTCTGCATCCAATTCCTGTAGTGACAGATGATCATATGGATAAGAACATTGAAAATTTAATTTATTTTCTTCACCTTTTCAGTTCCTGGTCTCCCAGTTCCCTTTCTATTGTTGCCAATTGCTTGCAGATTCCACCATAAGCTAAGGTGATGAAGTCCCATATCACCCCAAGAAAAGCTAACCCAGATTCCAAATGTAGCAAACAATTGGATACACACAGATGAGCTTGGAGTGTAAATATTAAACATGTAGATAGGGGTGGCTTCAAGAGATCTTAAATCTGGATAACTACAAACCTGTGCCATGTAAAGCAAGAGGTTCATTGCTTTAATTTTATAGATGGTAATAGCGGTCAGAATGCAATTATCCCTTTTGCTGCCAGCAAAATGCAGAAATGTATTAGCAGCATTGTGAACCTGGTCAGTGATAGCTTTTCTTCGCTCTTTCCAAAATGCAGACAGTCTGAAGATAATACTTGGGTATTTGAAGGCTTTGGTTTATTCCATAAAATTGATATTTATTTTCCAGCAAAGAGTGCAGTTGTCTAATCTTTTGCTAAAGACCACTATTTTGAGACTAATGGATAGTAAGATTTTTCTCTTTACAGTATGAGATGACAGCTTGAAGGCAAAACAATAAGAGACTGTGAAGATCTCTAAAGACATCCCTACACATCAGGGGAGCGGGAATCTAAATGGCAGATGTCATTCAATGTGACCGTGTGCAAAACGACACACGGAATACAAAAAATCCTAGCTACTCATACAAACTAATGAGATCAAAGCTAGCAGTGACCGATAAGGAAAGAGATCTGGGAATAATGGCAAATATTGCAGTGAAGGTGTTTACAGAATGTTGCATCTGCTATAGAAAAAGCCAACAGCATGTTAGCCATAATAAGAAATGGTATTGAAAATAGAGATGCCAATATCATAATGCTGTTATATAAATCAATGATGCAACTGCATCTGGAATATTGCATGAGGTTCTAGTCACCACATCAGAAAATATAAAGTTGCTACAGAAGGTCCAGCAGAATATTTTAGGAAAGAATGATCTGCCACAGGCCAAAAAGTTGAAGAGTCCTTGTCAGCAGTATGGTTTCCAGACATTCTAGGGAGGGGAGAAAAAAACAAAACAAATTAAACCTAAGATGTATGCTTAAGAGAAACACCTATTCTCTTAAAAAAAGAAACAACTATTTTTCCCAATCACAAGGGAAAAAAGAAACAATATTCTAGCTTTGGTCATACTGTGTTCTCCATATTGTCTCACCTTGCTTTCCTCCAAATATTAAATAAGGCCTCCAGAAATCAAAATGTTGCCCATCGCTTATTAACAATGAACACCATGGATTATAGATCAATTATGAGGATTGGAGAATAATATTTTTGTTCAGTTGACAATATTAATATTGTTGGGAAATGCAAAAGATCAGGTCCACACTTGAATTAAATTTATTTATTGCAATTCATGCCTATGTACAGGAATATTCTCAACCAACAGTTAGTACTTGCTTGGAGTTAGATGGCGTCAACAGAATTCAAAGAATTCAAGGAAGGTTGGACTTAGTTTGCTAAATTTCTGGCTATGTATGCATTCTAGGCTGATCCTATTTTTAACTCTGCCCTCAGTTCTGCAATCCTCCTACAGTTGTTTGCCAAACACAGACATATTTAGGTTAAAACACCTTCTGACATTTAGTCATGGGCTGACAATTCTAAATATAGGATTCAATAGCAGTTTGCAAAATAATCAGCACATAACTATTATTATCAATGGTTGCTAGACTTTATCAAACTAGGTGTTGAAAGTGTAGGTAGTCGTGGAAATCGGAATTTAATACCCAGTATATGATTATTAATATATGGACATTTGGGCCTTATATTCATTATACATGTCACATTTCTGAGGAATTAGAGTTACAATAATCATTCCCCAAATTATTTCATGTCTATTAGACATCTGTGCATCTTTTCAGGAAGAAATAGATAGACTCAGCTAGTAGTTGGAGATGGGGTGTTCAACTTGCTATATGGTGGGCTTTAGGAAGTGGTTTTATGCTGGAATGATTCATTTTGGTCAGAATTAATTCATACACCCTATTAATTTTGTTTTGGAAAAATAGATTTTCTTTTAACATAGAGGCTCACAATATACACAGATTTTGGCAAGCTTAAAAAATAACTTTGGAGGCTTTTAAGAAGATCCTGGACAGCCACTTGTCTGAAATGGTATAGGGTTTCCTGCTTGAGCAGGGGGTTAGACTAGAAGACCTCCAAGGTCCCTTCCAACTCTGTTATTCTGTTTAATGGGTCCGATGGCAACGACATCTTTCCGAGATCACGTAACCCAATTTATATGAGGTGAAAGCTGGAAAAAGGGGTTTATGACCTTCTGACAAGCTAAGTCAATGAGGAAGCCAGATTTGCTTAACAACATGGTACTAACTTAACAACTGCAGGGATTCACTTAAGAGCTGTGGCATGAAAGGTCATAAAATGGAGCAAAATTCACCTAACACCTGTCTCAGCAACAGAAATTTTGGGCGCAATTGTGGTGGAAAGACATGATGAAGTGCACATTCAAGTTGAATTGTTCTGAGTTTTTGGTTGATCCTCAAAGGTTTTGGATGGATTGCTTATCTTTCTTTTAGTATATTGTATCTATATAAAATCAGATACTTTTGACCAAATCAATATGAAAAATGAAAACGGAGAGACATTTGGTTTTAGTTTTGTGCTCCAATAAGCATTGAATGTACCAGTTCGAAGTACACTTTTCTAAACAAATGTTTAACTTGAAATAGTCATTTTCAGTGCAGTTTTGCTTTATTGATAGCTGCATTGAGATCTGTATATCAGCCTTGAAGATGCTGCTCAGGTCAGCTGTTACTGAATTACAAAGTTCAGATGTCCCAATCATTCTGACCCTATTTCTTATTATTAATTATTATTATTAGTTTTATTAGTAGGGGGAATGTTGTGTCTGTTTTCATTCTGTCATTCTGTAATGATCTTGACTGTAGCTTCTTTATCCTGTAGATTTCTCACTGGCAATATAAGCTATTATACTAATGGTCTTACAGTAGTCTATAAATACAATTTTGTTTTTCCGCTGAACAAGCTTTCACATCCCACTTTCCAATTTATGTAAAGATGGTTTATCCTATCCTTCCTGCTGTAATTGAAAGCCCCTGTTTCTGGGTAACGTTATCTTGACAGTTCTGAACCTGAAGACAAATCCTTGCTAATCAGCAGATTGCAATCAATCTTTTTGACAGACATCAATATGATCAAAGTTATACGGTTAGTTAGCATCCTGGAAAAATGTGTCTGTGTGAGAAGGAGATGAAGCAGGTAAGCCGATACTATTGATCGAACCAAATTGAGTATCAGTTCGCAAATGCTGGATACCCCAGCTTTCAAATTGTGCTAAATGCTAAGAGAGAAAACTCTCAGCCCAGCTTAGAGTTACAGGGTTCAGTCATCCAAACACTGCATTCTGGGTCTTTCAGGAAGGAATTAGTGATGCTATGTCACATTTCTATTTACAATCCCTAATGCACAACTATTTTTGGAAAAAAAAAAAAACTAACTTCCAGGTAGTCCTTGACTAACGACCCCAATCAAGCCCAAATTTTCCGCTGCTAAGCAAGACAGTTGTGAAGTGAGTTTTGCCTCATTTTACGACCTTTCTTGCCACAGTTGTTAAGTGAATCACCACAGTTGTTAAGTTAGTAACACGGTTGTTAAGTGAATCTGGCTTCCCCATTGACTTTGTTTGTCAGTAGGTTCCAAAAGGGGATCACATGAGCTTGGGACACTGCGACCGTCATAAATATGAGTCAGTTGCCAAGTGTCTGAATTTTGATCACGTGACCCTGGGGATGAGACAGCTGTCCATAAGTGTGAAAAATGGTCATAACTACAGCTCTACATCTCTCCACTAGATTTAGCCCTACCACTTCAATCCTGGCAGAAGAAGCAGCTGGTTGGCCCCCAAACGGGAGAGGATTAGACAGGACTGCCCATCAGAGGTTGACCTTTTGTTAGCATTAATTACCTTCCAGAAGAAATTGAAAACAGAACTTTTCCAGTGGGCTTTTGGGAGCTGACTCCATATTTCGAGATCTTTTAATGCACTTCTAAGTAGACATGGATAGACATGGATTATACCATAGCTAAGTCAACCAAACTTTTTATTATTATTATTTTAAGCAGTATTGATCGATTTTACTTTCCAGGTAAATATTCAAAAGGTACGCCAAGATATATATTTTTTTTAATGATGATATCAGAAAAATCTTTTCTACCGCTGTGTCACCATGGGACTGATGTGTGTTTGCCTTCGAGCAGTGGTGGGATTCAGCGGGTTTGCACCACTTTGGCAAAACCTGTAGCTAATTTTTCTGTTGCCCAGGCCCGGAATGGACTTCTGGAAGTGGCACCCACACAGAGAACCGGTTGTTCACATATTTGAATCCCACCACTGCAATATTATTTATTAAATTTATATGCTGCCCATCTCACCATCAAAGCAGGTCTGTTTTGACTCCTGACAGCTATCTGGGCTTCTCCCTGCAGTTTTCTTGGCAAGATTTCAGAAGTGGTTTACCATTGCCTCATTTCAGGAGCTGAGAGAGAGGTCAACCAGCTGACTTTGTGCCCAAGGCAAGACTAGAACTCACAGCCTCCCAGTTTCCAGCCTGATGTTTAAACCACTATCAATCTAGCTCTCTCCTATTCTCTCATAGTTAGTAGTAAACATGTGCATCATTTCAAAAAGATTCTTGTGACATTGCCCTGTTCTAAATTCTATTTTGGAAAACGTGAAATTATGGGTAAACATTTCTAAAGATAAATATGAAGCCTGTAGCTTGTTTTGGATCTTTAGTACATCTGAAAAGAAGTTTCAAACACTGATGCGGATCTAATGATTGTAAAGTATATTTGCATAACATCTCCGATTTAAACATTCCATCTCCTGAGAAAACCATATGCTTTTTTTTTTTTTTTTAAAGAAAGTAAATTGACTGGGAATTAATGGGAAAAAAAACTCATTGATTTTCTTTTTTTAAACAAAAAAAAATAGTTGTAGGAATCTTTATAAAAACCATAAAACAGTCTCAGTGGAATTCCTGTATAGTCTTGGTAGATTTTGTTATTAGGTTATCTATGCTGACTTTAGCTTTTCTTTTCAAAATTATCTTTGTTTCTCTAAACCACTTTGCAACTAGCAACTTTTTAAACCGAAGGGCAATTCATTGACCTTGCAAAAAAGAAGAAAGAGAAGTGATCAGATAACTCTCATTCTCTCCTCCAACTTGCTCCTATTGAATCTGTCTTCCAGTGACCTTGAAAAGATCAATTATATTCTGACAATGTATACTGTATTTTATACTGCCAAGCTGGAGGAAAACACCCTTGTCTGGCCATCTGCCATGCTTCTCCTGAATACCTTTTAAGTAGCACCCATTATTGATGCAGGAAAGCATTTTGAATATCAGGTTATCTCAGAAAGATCGGTAATTAGCTTTAAATGGGGTGGACTGTGTGCAACAGCTTTTATTTGTCATAGTGGAACTGATTATGATCAGTTATCAGATATAATGTGGTACATAAAAGAGTGACATTACATGTGTGTATACACAATCTTCATTGTTAAACTATCTGATTGTGTTCACTCAGCTTCAACCATGGAAACTAATCAAGGAGAGAACTGATCTAGAAATAAGGAGAAATTTCCTAACGGTTAGAACAGTTAATCGGTTAATTATCTTCCAAAGCTGACTGCTAGCTGATTGCAATTTGGCAGTTCGATTCTCACCAGCTCAAGGTTGACTGAGCCTTCCATCCTTTTGAGATCAGTAAAATGAGGACCTGATTGTTGGGGGCCAAGATGCTGACTCTGTAAACCACTTAGAAAGAGCTCTAAAGCAGTATATAAATCTAAGCCAGGGGTGTCAAACTCAATTTCATTGAGGGCCGCATCAGCATTGCGGTTGCCCTCGGGGGGGGCTGGGTGGGTGCGGCCTACTGAGTGGGCGTGGATGGAGTGGGTGTGGCCTATGGGGTGGGCATAGCCAGTTCTACATCGTTCACGTCAATAGTGCCTATGGGGACCTGGGCAGGAGTGGGATAGATCTGAGGGTCTCTGGCAGAAGGGGGTGGGACCAGGACCACTTCCAGGTGATGATGCATTTCTTCATTCCTCACAAAGGGTGACACCTCTCCAGCATGCACCCAGGGGGTGGGGCGAAGCGGCAGGGGCTGGTTCCTCGCTGTTTCTAGACGGCCTTGTGGAGCTAAGACTGAATGCATTTCAGCATAGAATGGACACCACAAAATTGTACATTGGCTCCCGGCTGGCCTGGGCCAGGGCCAAGGCAGCGGGGGCCGTTCCCTCACTGTTTCCAGGATGGCTTCATGGGCCACATGAAACCACTTTGCGGGCCACATCCGGCCCCCGGGCCTTGTGTTTGACATGTCTGAGCTAAGTGCTATTGCTATTGCTATTACCAAACTTACCTCCAGCCCTTGAAAGTGGGGTATAGGTTGTTTTGTTTTGTTTTAAATATGGCTCTTGGAAATAGAATTTTCTTCTTCCATGTTTTAGCCAGAAGGTCTAGACAAAGTAATAATATTCCATGAATCAAAAGAATTATATTCACCTTGATCCAACTTCATTCCAGTGTTGTGTGTGTGTGTGTGTTTCCATAATGTCCTTGGTTCCCTCAAATACTCAGACATGCTGTAGGAGCCACAGCGTAAAATGTGAACATCAGATAAAAGTCAGACTAAAGATACAATTAAAAGGAAATATATTAACAATGAGGGTGGAAAGAGGAAATGTTACAAGAGAGAAAAGCTGCCTTATTCCAAGTTAAATTATGTGTCCAACTTAGTCTGGGTTTTCAAATCTGCCTGGCACTTCCTTTGCAGAGTCTTCAATAGAGCAGGATTCCCTCACTTCCCCCCCCCACCCCATTCCCTCTACCTCAGTGGTTCTCAACCTGTCTAATGCTGTGACCCCATAATATAGTTCCCCATGTTGTGGTGACCCCCAAGTGGGTGTGGCCATCAATAAGAGGGAGTAGGACAGCTAGGGAAAAGGGAAAAAAATGGCGGACAGCGTGGTTTGGCGACCCTCGTGAAATGGTCATTCGACCCCAAATGGGGTCCCGACCCACAGGTTGAGAACCACTGCTCTACCTGATCTTTTTAAACTTCAGATTTCAAGGCACAAATCTTGACATCTTCTGCATTCAAAGCACATTTTCTACCCGGGGTTACAGTACCCTCCTTCAAGTGCTTTGTGCATATTTACATTGCAAACTTAAAGCGAACAGCAGCTTTGACTCTCCAGGGGCTCCTAAGAATGGTAATTGTCAGAGGAAACGGGGTGGGGGGGAGATTGGATTTCAGGCACAGTATTTTACATGTGCCACCCCACAAACCACAATTCTCAGGTGTCTTTAGAAAAAGGCCATTAAAATGGTAGAACACTGATATGCTTGCCAGTGGAGCTTTGCCTCCAGTGTGAAATGTAGATATTATGTTTCAGGCTGTCACTAGCAGCCATTCTGCTGCTCACAAATACATCTATGTCCCTTGCATTAATTGCTTGTGCTTGTCAGGCAGTTGGAAGACAAGATTTCCAAGAGAAGAAGAAAAAAGTACTTACTGAGCAGAGGGCTAGACACAGGATACTGCCTTTTAGCAGGTCACACTGTTTGCACAGCAAGCCCAAGAGTTGACAGCATCCTAATTTCAGGTGTGCTACCAGCATTCCCTGGCAAAATGATGGGTTTTGCCAACAGATAGTCCTCGACTTATGATCACAATTGAGCCTAATCTTTCTGTCGTTAAGTGAGACACTTGTTAAGTGAGTTTTGCCCCACTTGATGACTTTTCTGGCCATAGCTGTTAAAATAGTAACATTGTTGTGAAGTGAATCTGGCTTCCCCATTGACTTTGCTTCTCAGAAGCTTGCAAAAGGTGATCACATGACCTTGGGACATAGCAACAGTCACAACTATGACAAGCATCTGAGTTTGGATCATGTGACCCTGGGGATGCTGCAACGGTCATAAGTGTGAAAAGCAATGGTAAGTCACTTTTTTCAGTGCTTTTGCAATTTTGAATGGTCACTGAATGAACTGTTGTAGGTTGAGGACTATCTGTAATGCAATTTTTGGGTTTCAATTCCCCGTTCCCCAAACAATAAATTTCCCAGGATAAAACCTTCAGGAAGGTTGGGTTCAGAGGCTTTCTGTTCTTCTGCCCCTTTTCCACTTTAAGAATTTAAATCTTCCCCAACCTTTTCTGTGAAGTCCTTCAGATGATATTATTGCAGGTTGCTAGTTGGCTATTGTGGCTCCCAATATGGGAAAGCAGCTTGTCTCAATTTAGTGCAATATTGTCTACTACAATGGTTCTCATCCTTTTCTTCACCACGGACCCCCTTTCAATACCCTTTATGATCATGGACCACCAAGACTTAACTCAATATTTAAATCAAATAATTTCTTCATGCCTTTGTGGGACCTCCCCCCAGATGACATCGTGGGTCCCAGGAGTACGTAGACCATAGGTTGAGAACCACTGGTCTACTACAATCCTAAGTTGGGCTATAATTTCCAACCAGCCATTGACTATGTGATGGACAACTTGATGGGAAAGCCGAAGAATTCTAACCACGGAAATTCAGTGGCACTTAGAAGATGACTCTAATGACCTCTGACTCATACTTTGGTACTGCCAGGGGCTGGATTCAGTATAAATGTTTTTTTTTTTTTTGACTCGCAGCCACATCTTGGAACGCTTTGATTATTATTGTATTATTACTTGTCTTATTCTCCTTTTTCAAGAAGCTTGGGTTATGATCCATCTATTTACACCTGGATATATCCCCAATATCTTTTATAGTGATACCCAATGTAAAAAAAAAAAAATGGGAGACCTTCAGGAAGGTTGGGTCCAATGGTCTCCATGAAATTCAGCATTCCTGCTGGCTTAGCTGTAGCCTTTCTTTTCCAATTTCAGCCTTGCCGTATTTTTGATCCTACCGCAAAATTCCAATTTCCTGCGAAAAGCCAAAGAGTGTGTTTAGAATAAATGATCCTTTAGAGTAGTAGAAACTAGGTCTCTTGAATTTGGATCACCTCCTTTCCTTTCATTTTCAAACATGCCTAGCAGACTCCCCTGAGCAAACGTTAATATAGTCTATTATCCCTACTCTTAAGCCCAAGATTACTCTCGGATGCCATAACCCCCATCGTATTAGATCCCAAACCCTGGTTTGACACTGATTAGATCAAAATGAAAAAGGCCCCGCTTGTGGCAGCAAATGCCTTCCGTGTTAACAATTCCCCCGGTACTTTCGTTTCACTCTCTGAGCAAAAGACAAAGTGTTAAACTCTGCCGAAATCAAAGAAGAGAAATACTATAACAGAGAAGCCGGAGAAACTTCCTTGCTTTGCAAAGCTCTGATATTGTCAGGCGCAACAAATCAGCAGCCCAGGCACTTCAAATGATTACAGGTTTATTGCATGCTAACACCCTCTACAACACTGATTCTCAACCTTTCTAATGCCGTGACCCCATAATACAGTTCCCCATGTTGCGGTGACCCCCAAGTGGGTGTGACCACCAATAAGAGGGATTAGGACAGCTAGGGAAAGGGGAAAAAAATGGCGGACAGCATAGTTTGGTGACCCCCGTGAAATGGTCATTTGACCCCAAATGGGGTCCTGACCCACAGGTTGAGAACCACTGCTCTAGGAGTTCATAGTGACGTAACCCTAACCCTAAGTGGAATTTTCCTCCAATGGGATTTTCCCATGTATTTTACCAGGAAACATACATAGGGCAGCCTAGAAAAGTCAGTGCCCTTCTAACCATATCCAAGCACTCCGAGTTTGTTGGCGATCTCCATTTTGCTCTAGGAGTTCAAGGTGACGTAACCCTAACCCTAAGTGGAATTTTCCTCCAATGGGATTTTCCCATGTATTTTACCAGGAAACATACATAGGGCAGCCTAGAAAAGTCAGTGCCCTCCTAACCATACCCAAGCACTCCGAGTTTGTTGGCGATGTCCATTTTGCTCTAGGAGTTCAGGTGACGTAACCCTAACCCTAAGTGGAATTTTCCTCCAATGGGATTTTCCCATGTATTTTACCAGGAAACATACATAGGGCAGCCTAGAAAAGTCAGTGCCCTCCTAACCATATCCAAGTACTCCGAGTTTGTTGGCGATCTCCATTTTGCTCTAGGAGTTCAAGGTGATGTAACCCTAACCCTAAGTGGAATTTTCCTCCAATGGGATTTTCCCATGTATTTTACCAGGAAACATACATAGGGCAGCCTAGAAAAGTCAGTGCCCTCCTAACCATATCCAAGTACTCCGAGTTTGTTGGCGATCTTCATTTTGCTCTAGGAGTTCAAGGTGACGTAACCCTAACCCTAAGTGGAATTTTCCTCCAATGGGATTTTCCCATGTATTTTACCAGGAAACATACATAGGGCAGCCTAGAAAAGTCAGTGCCCTCCTAACCATACCCAAGCACTCCGAGTTTGTTGGCGATGTCCATTTTGCTCTAAGAGTTCACGGTGACGTAACCCTAACCCTAAGTGGAATTTTCCTCCAATGGGATTTTCCCATGTATTTTACCAGGAAACATAGAAAGGGCAGCCTAGAAAAGTCAGTGCCCTCCTAACCATACCCAAGCACTCCTAGTTTTTGTTGGCGATGTCCATTTTGCTCTAGGAGTTCATGGTGACGTAACCCTAACCCTAAGTGGAATTTTCCTCCTAATGGGATTTTTTCCCATGTATTTTACCAGGAAACATAGATAGGGCAGCCTAGAAAAGTCAGTGCCCTCCTAACCATACCCAAGCACTCCGAGTTTGTTGGCGATGTCCATTTTGCTCTAGGAGTTCATGGTGACGTAACCCTAACCCTAAGTGGAATTTTCCTCCAATGGGATTTTCCCATGTATTTTACCAGGAAACATAGAATAGGGCAGCCTAGAAAAGTCAGTGCCCTCCTAACCATATCCAAGCACTCCAAGTTTGTTGGCGATGTCCATTTGCTCTAGGAGTTCATGGTGACGTAACCCTAACCCAAATGGAATTTCCTCCAATGGATTTTCCAGTATTTACCCAGGAAAAATAGATAGGGCAGCCTAGAAAGGTCAGTGCTCTCCTAACCATACCCAAGCACTCCGAGTTTGTGGGCGATGTCCATTTTGCTCTAGGAGTTCACGGTGACGTAACCCTAACCCTAAGTGGAATTTTCCTCCAATGGGATTTTCCCATGTATTTTACCAGGAAACATACATAGGGCAGCCTAGAAAAGTCAGTGCCCTCCTAACCATACCCAAGCACTCCGAGTTTGTTGGCGATGTCCATTTTGCTCTAGAGTTCAAGGTGACGTAACCCTAACCCTAAGTGGAATTTTCCTCCAATGGGATTTTCCATGTATTTTACCAGGAAACATACAAATAGGGCAGCTAGAAAAGTCAGTGCCCTCCTAACCCATATCCCCAAGCACTCCGAGTTTTGTTGGCGATTACATTTTACTCTAGGAATTCATGGTACATAACCCTAAACATAAGTGGAATTTTCCCCAATGGGATTTTCCCTGTATTTCACCAGGAAACATAGAAAGGGCTAGCCTAGAAAGGTCAGTGCCTCCTAACCATACCCAAGCACTCCGGTTTGTTGGCGATGTCCATTTTGCTCTAGGAGTTCATGGTGACGTAACCCTAACCCTAAGTGGAATTTTCCTCCAATGGATTTTCCCATGTATTTTACCAGGAAACATAGATAGGGCAGCCTAGAAAAGTCAGTGCCCTCCTAACCATACCCAAGCACTCCGAGTTGTTGGCGATGTCCATTTTGCTCTAGGAGTTCATGGTGACGTAACCCTAACCCTAAGTGGAATTTTCCTCCAATGGATTTTCCCATGTATTTTACCAGGAAACATAGATAGGGCAGCCTAGAAAAGTCAGTGCCCTCCTAACCATAACCAAGCACTCCGAGTTCGTTGGCGATGTCCATTTTCTCTAGGAGTTCATGGTGACGTAACCCTAACCCTAAGTAGAATTTTCCTCCAATGGGATTTTCCCATGTATTTTACCAGGAAACATACATAGGGCAGCCTAGAAAAGTCAGTGCCCTCCTAACCATACCCAAGCACTCCAAGTTCGTTGGCGATGTCCATTTTGCTCTAGGACAGTGATTCTCAACCTTTCTAATGCCGTGACCCCATAATACAGTTCCCCAGGTTGTGGTGACCCCCAAGTGGGTGTGACCACCAATAAGAGGGATTAGGACAGCTAGGGAAAAGGGAAAAAAATGGCGGACAGCATGGTTTGGCAACCCCCGTGAAATAGTCATTCGACCCCAAATGGGGTCCCGACCCACAGGTTGAGAACCACTGCTCTACAAGAATCTGAACTACAGGTGGTCCTTGACCTATGAGCACAACTGAGCCCAAAATTTGTGTTGTTAAGTGAGACATTTAAGTGAATCTTGCCCCATTTTATGACCTTCCTTGCCCCAGTTTGTTAAGTGAATCACTGCAGTTGTTAAGTTCGTGGCACAGTTGTTAACGGAATCTGGCTTCCCCGTTGATTTTACTCGTCAGAAGGTTACATAAGGGGATCACATGATCCCGGGACCCTTGCAACCGCCATAAATATGAACCAATTGCCTAATGTCCTAATGTTGATCACATGACCTCAGGAACACAACAACGCTTCTAAGTGTGAAAAACGATCATCAGGCACTTTTTTCAATGCTGTTGTAACTTTGAATGGTCACTAAACAAAATGTGGTAAGATAAGGACTACCTGTACTAAAACAGTCAAAGCAAATTGGTTGTAGATAAGAGTCAACAGAATTCAAGGTGGGCTGGACTTAGATCTCCTGTGGGTGTGAAGGGACTCAAGATTGATGATGAGCTTGATCACTTCTTCAGGCTCAGCCTGGTCATCTCCCTATGGATATTTAGTTATTGGTTCCCTCAAAGATAAGAGTTTTGGTCTACCCTGCCATAGATACATGGGAGAATTATTTCCAGAGCATTTATGAAAATTTTACAGTGGAATTGTTAAAGAATCCAGCAGCAATCTAGTCTTGAAATATTCTTCCTGGCTGACATCCTTTGTCTACATCTGAGGTCAAGCATTTCATTTCACCATCCAAACTTAGAGAAGCTCTGGAAGAGATTTTATCATCTAGGACTATTAAGGAAGAACAAGGATTGGGTAGGTTCCAATGTTGACGGTCCTATTTACCTAAATTTACAGCTCAGCTGTAAAGTCATTTTCTCACTGTTATTTCACTCTACAAAAGTAAAGGAAATAGATTAGCCCCTGGAATTGTAGACCCATTAATTTGTTTAATAGAGTCAGTAAACTATATGCTAAATATATCTACTTCCAACTATTGGACTAGGTTGAAAGAGAAAATGTCCTCACTGAGCAACAGGCAGGTTTCAGAGAAGACTGATCGACATTTGATCACTACTTGATCCTCTACTATGGAGAAATAGTCTTCTGAATCCAGATGTTCTCTTTATTCAGCCTTCATTAATTTTAAATCATCCTTTAATTTCATTCCAAGGGAAAAGCTGTGAGAAAAAAAATAATCCTTAATAGCTTAAAGCTTGCTTCTTCTCATTCAGTCCCGCCATACCAACTCCATTTTGACAGTCAGATGATCCATCAGGAACATCTTTCTGGTGCTGTCACTATTCACAGAGGGATATAATCTAGTTATTCTACTTTATCAGTAATTTAGAACCATTCTGTTCCCACTTATCACCTTCTGTATTACCAGACCAAGTGGTTCCAGCTCATTTGTATGCACATGGATGGCATGAGTCTTGGAGAAATGAGATATTGTGGTTGAATATCATGGATCCCCTTCTCTAACCACTGTGCCATGATAGTGCACCTGTTACAATGCAGTATTGCAGGCTAATTCTGCCATCTTCCAGTAGTTCGATCCTGACTGGCTCAGGATGACTCCGCCTTCCATGATTGATAAAATGAGAAACCAGATTGTTGGGGGGGGGCAATAGGCTTACTCAGTGGTGGAATTCAAATATCTGAACAACCGGTTCTCTTATTTGATGCAGGCCTGGGCCTCCAAGACCTAGAACAGACTTCCAGAAGTGGCAATTATGCACTTCCAGTGGGCTGATCTAGGCCTGGGAGGCTTCCGAGGCCTAGAATGGACTTCCAGAAGTGACATCCACACATTCCAGTAGACCGTTCTAGGCCTGGGAGGCCTCCTCCAGGCCTCCATGGCTTAGAATGGACTTCCAGAAGTGGCATCCACGCACTTCCGGCGGGCTGTTTTAGGCCTGGGAGGCCTCTTCCAGGCCAGCCGGTTCTCTAAATGCAGCAAAATTTAGCTACGAGTTCTACTGAACCGGTACACACCCGCTGAATCCCACCACTGGGCTGACTCTATAAATTGCTTAGAGGGGCCTGTAAAGCACTGTGAAGTGATATATAAATCTAAGTACCATTGCTATTGCTATCAGAAAATTAAAGTGTTAATATTTGCACACAACTACCATAAAATTTATAATTGGCCAAACAAGAAGTTGTATTGAACGGTTGTATATTTATAAATAGTTAGAAGGGCTTCTCCGGGTCTTGCCATCCTGCAGAGAATAGTTCTTCTCTCTGGCAAGTGTTGTTCGGTGTAGTTCTGACTAGCCTGAGATTTTTCTATTTTAAGGGCGCTCTCGCTATCCTTGCAGCTTGCAAGGCCTTCATAGCCAAGATTGTTTCACCCTTCTCTGTGAAGTCTGAATCTTTTAAAAAGCTTAATATTCTTGGAGGCATTCACTCTGATTTTATTAGAGCTCTCCTTGCAGTCCCAGGATGTGTTAAGCAGTTTACTCCAGATTTAGAGATGAGGTTGGTCTTTATTAAATAGGAAACAAACAGAAATTGAAAAGATATATATAAGTGTTTGTGTGTGTATGTGTGTGTGTGTATGGAAGCTTCATTTTGGATCAAGTTGATTTTAAAACAAGATTCAAAGGGTCTCTGCTTTGTAGCTTTTGAACCAAAAAACTGAAAATAACTGCTTGTTTTCTTGTTCTTAAGGTTCACTAAAATAACTTAGATTATACTGACAGCACCTTATTAAATTTATAATTTCCTTAACTATTCATGTATTAAATTTATAACACAAGAGACCACATATTAACCCAAGATATTCCTGTGTGTGATTACTCAGAAGTAAACTTTTATAATGTTCCATAGAGCTTTTTCACCATGCTATAAATCAAAATGTAATTGACTGTCAGTGCATAATTTAATTAAAGATATACATTGTTAATGGATCCACAATTTTTATTTATGTTGCTTTACAGTTTTCATTTCATTTCACTCAGAAATAATTATCTTTTTTTTTTTTTTTTTTTGCTACAGAAGCATTTCTCCATAGTGTACAAAAAAACAGCTGGAATTTTAATTTATCCCTAATACCTGATACAATTTTTGCAGCTGTTATTATGCAGAGGCTTAAATAATGCCTGAGTTCACATATTATACTAAGCCATGATGGCCTTTGTTTCTACTTGTCATAGGTTACATTCCGATGTGAAACCAGGGCATTGTATTGTGTAAAAAAAAAAAGGAGATTAAGCTTTTGAATGTATAAACTCATCCCATTGTACTGTAGATTAGTCAGTAATTGTTACCCATGTATTGTGTGAATCAGGCCACTGTACCTTATTCAATAAACCATATGTACAATTCTGACCTAGATCTATCATTGCCTGAATGGACATAAAGTAACATCTTTTGTTACTTTTTACTTGTCTCAAACTTGATTTCCTGAGCATCTTCCTCCCTGCACCCACATAGTGTTGAAACTGCAAGCCCAGTTATAATAACCCACAAAGAATCGTGTCACATGGATGCACATCTAAAATGGGAAACTATAGTGCACTAATTAATTCTCATTTTTCAAAGCTTGCTTTATAAAAAATGGCCCTTCCTTTCTCATAGTATCATCCCTTTGCATTTTTGGTCCTTTAGCTCAGTGGTTCTTAACCTTTTTGAACGAATCGCCCCCTTGAGCCAATGAGAAAGTTGTCATCGCCCCCCTCCCCCAACATAACCTCTCAATCACAACATAGGAAAAAATTCTTCAATTTATGCAAACCCTTTTTTTGTTTTCTTTAAAATTGTCATCAGGACATATTGATGCAAATAATTTATTTCCAGTCTTTTTCCCATATCTCCCATATTCTGGCCAATGGTGTGCCACTGTATGGGTAGAGGCTGCTGCGCAACGCGAATGAAGATAAGCGATGCATATTCACATATGTACGGCATTCTGTACTGAAGCTAGCTGGAAGAACATTTGAAAACACAATTCAATCCACTAATAGCGAGCGAATTGATATTTTTGTACGACAGATATACAGCGATTCACTGTACGAAAAAGTCTCAAAAGTGTCCCCAAAACCTCTTGCTCCATCGCCCCCATATCGCCCCCTTTTCGTTCCTTCGCCCCCCTGAAAAATGAAATCGCCCCCTGGGGGGCAATATCGCCCAGGTTAAGAACCACTGCTTTAGCTGATTGGGGGAGAGAATTTGAATTGCAACTTCTGATTCCATTAAAATGTCCTCAGTCCTGTTTAATTTGGAGTTGAATTGACTTAGGCTCACTCAATAACCAAGGGGAAAAGCCAAATAATTGTTAAGTTTGGCTATCTAATTTTGTAAGATCATTGCAGTTTTCCAAATAATGTTCACAAAGTAAGTATTCTATAAAAGCCTTCTGAATAGAGTAATTGTGGTATACGTGATGCATAGATCAGAAATGAGTAAATGGTGGTACATGAGAATATACAGGTAGTCCTCAATTTACGGCCACAATTGAACCAACATTTCTGTTGCTAAGTGAGACATTTGTTTAATGAAGGTTGTTAAGTGAATCTGGCTTCCCCATGGACTGTGCTTGTCAAAAGGTCACAAAAGGGGATCACTTGACCCTGGGACACTGCAACCGTCATAAATATGAGCCAGTTGCCAAGCGTCCAAATTTTGATCACGTGATCATGGGGATGCTGCAATGATCACGTGATCATCAATGGACAAGGGGGGACATGATAGCTGTGTTCCAACATCTCAGGGGCTGCCACAAAGAAGAGGGAGTCAAACTATTTTCCAAGGCTCCTGAAGGCAGGACAAGAAGCAACGGGTGGAAACTAATCAAGGAGAGAAGCAACCTAGAACTAAGGAGAAACTTCCTGACAGTTAGAACAATTAACCAGTGGAACAACCTGCCTCCAGAAGCAGTGAATGCTCCAACACTGGAAGTTTTTAAGAAGAAACTGGACAGCCATTTGTCCAAAATGGTATAGGGTTTCCTGCCTGAGCAGAGGGCTGGACTAGATCACCTCCAAGGTCCCTTCCAATTTTTTTTTTATTATTATTATTATTATCATAAGTGTGAAAAATGGTCATAAGTCACTTTTTCCCAGTGCTGCTGTAACTTCGAAAGGTCTCTAAATGAACTGTTGTAAGTTGAGGACTACCTGTATATTCTACTTTTTGTCTTGTACTCAGTAGATCCAGATCCTGCTTCATCATTGATGGAACGTAAGTTATGATTATTTCCCATAGCAAGAAATATCTCACATTTCTTTATGGCGTTCCAGGTTTATCTGCTAAATGAGCCTTTTGCCTAGTGTTTGAGTTCCCCAGCCCCCATCCTTGGGCTTACAGGGGTAGTAGACATCCTGTGTAGAGCAGGTTCTTGAACACAAACGGACATTTCATATCAGAGTTGAACAGCCTAGATTGCCCTAAGCTCCTTGAAACATCACGTTAAAGATTGGCCCCATTGGATTGTCAATTGGCCTTGCCATTACATTAGTTTGAAAAGAAGGAATTGAAATGAATGTTTGCTTCAACACGAAGAAGCGAGCTTGGGCTTTTATTCATACCTCGTGGGAAATAGATGGATTTGGCTTGTAATAGCTTTTGTATGTATGTTGCCAGCAAGAGAATCAGTTGAGAAGAATCTTACTTTTTTTTTATCTCTCTTATTTTCTTGAACTTTTATTTTTTAAAAAAAGCAAAAAGCAAAACCAAGAATCAGATATCAGCAATGGTTCGGCTTAGCATCAAGGAAGGAGAGCTCATCATGTAATTGGCCTCAGATTATGGTCAAATTGGTGGCTTTGGAAAACAAATAGCAGAAATTTAGTCCACCACAGGAGGACTCTCTTCTGGGTTGATCAGAGAGAAGGCTTAATTCTTTCTTAGTACGCTGGCCTGTCTGTGAAAAATGCTGGACGTGGCCTTTAGATTGGTCATGGTGTCTAATGTACGTTGGATTCTTTGTTGGGAAAAATGTGTGCTACGACGAATGAAGGTGAATGTACATGTTCCAGGATAATGTTGCAGGATCCAATCTGGGTCAGTCACCCATCAAGGAATTTCTCTCTAGGAGAGTAAGCTTTGGGTTTTTGTATGGTATATACGTGGAGATCATCTCCTTTGTTAGTTTGTTTTGGGCCACGGATACCAGCAAATGCATCTAGCTCTATCAGGGGTTCTTCCTCTGTGTGCTTGTGCAAGTTGTCTGAAAAGTAATTACACCGATGCCTGGATTTAATCTGCAGCCTCAATTATTTCTGATCATTGGTTCTGCGGAAGGAGATGGTGTATTATTTATTACTTCTATGAATCAGATTGTTCTAAATTAGTGGCACAATTGCTGGAAATGTTGGCATTTAGTTAAACACAAGCTGAGTGACACCTGTTCTTTCCCACCTGTTACAATCCATGAATAAACAGGGAGAGCTGCACTCTAATTGTATTCTGTTTCCATTGGTTTTTTAAGATGGCAGAGAAAACTGGCACTGGTAGATCTGTTTAATAAATTGTTGTTGGTGACAATAGGATTGTTATATTACCTTTGAAGAACTTTTCAGAAAATTCTGAAGGTTTAGGGTCAGTTCAAGCTTCATCCCAAAGTCTAAAAATTATCCCCAAACCTAAGGACTGTATATGTGCTTTTAAGCAATTTGTTTATATGTAAACCAAATGTTATGAGATGAAATTCAATTTTCCAGCATTTTAGGCATTTCTGCTTTTATAGCTCCTTAAGCTCCAATAACTACTGGAAAAACGTTCACCACTTCATTCTATATTTTCTGTATTTCATTTGTTAATTCTTAATGTTTCACAATCTTTTCCAAATAAAACTCAGCTAATCTGATATTGCCACGTGCATTATTATTATTAAGGTTGGCCGCAAAATCAGCCAAATGTTCAGACTGGATTTAGCATTTTTATCCACCTGTTAAGTCCTTCCCAGGGACCTGAAAGAGGCAGATGTTGTTGTTTGATTCTGTTAAAGGCATCATAACAGGATGTAAGCTGTTCCAAGTAAAGCTACCCTTTGCAATTGACTGATGATGATTTTGCCAATGCTGATGGTGTTCCAGTGGTGCTCCAGTTGTTTGGGATTGCACCCAAGGTGCCTATTACTATTGGTACTATCTTTGCTTCCCTTTGCTACAGTTGTTCAATTTGCAAGTGTTTGTACTTTCTATGCTATTCTGCTATCTGCAGGTATTGCAACATCCACTCTCTAGATGTATTCTTTTAATCTTTGTATTCACAGTTGTAAAATCTGGGGTATTGTGGCAGATGCTTGTCTGTCTGAATTCTAAAGTCTAAGAGCATTTAGCTTCTTCATTTTCTATTACTTTGTCTATTTTGTGACCCCACCAGTTTGTGCGTGCTGGCAAATGTTTTTTTGCAGATATTCCAATGCACCATTGTTGCTACTTTGTCATGCTGTTGTTTGTAGTCAGTCTGTATGATCTTGCAGCAGTTAACTAGGTGTTCCGCTGTTCCTTCAGTTTCTTTGCAGAGATGATATTTGCTATCAGTTGCTGACCATCAAATCCAATCTAAACATCTACCTGGCTGTACAACCAACCATAAACTTGTATGCCACTTGACTCTCAGTGACATCCTTTCAAGCATTCCTCTTCTTTGTTTCTTGCAAGTAGCACATACAAATTACCATCAAATCATTGAACACATAAAACTGGAAAAGTTCAGAGCAAGGCAATGTAGATATATTTCATCTCTGGATGTGGGAATGTAGACTGATACTGACTTTAAGAATTGGGCTTTGCAGAACATATCATGTAATTTTGGTTTTCTCTGTGATATTCAAAGGTGACCAGTGTCACCCTGTTCCACCCAGGCCATCAAATACAAGGAGTGGTAGAGAGAGTGGTTAATTGTCTCCTGTTAAAATTAGGAAGCTTTTCATGACAAAACTATTGCGTTAGGAAGAGGCTGACAGTATTAAATATTTTAAAAGATTTGGGAAAGAGAAGTTGAAATTATTCACTAAAGATTCTGAGGGCAAGTCAGGATTGCTGTCATTTTAAGCTACAGAAAGTTTCAACGGAGAAGCTATAATACTGTTAGGGACTCCCACCACTCCACCTAACCACCCCACCATGCTCTTGTTTACAATTTTTTGCCCTTCTCTCTTGGTCAGTTCATTCCAGTTTCTATTCTGCTCACTGCATCTCTGACATTACTTCCTGTATGGACACAACTCTGCCCTGCTGTTGCACACTTATAGACACACATGTGCACATGCACACAAAGACATTTTGCTACCTTGCTTGAGGAAACTTGTACTCTGGAGGCTGCCTTAACTGTAACTCTGAGGTGCAAATATAAATGCAGCTGCTAAATCATTGCTTTCCAAGAATAACAGTAATGTGGAAATTTACTATCTAATGAAAGTAGGCCATGGTTTCGCTGTGTATGCAGAGATTCTGCTGAAAGAAAGGCATTTTTCTTCATTGTTTTTCCCTTCTCAAAGGTTGATCCCAGTTGTGTTTGGGATAGAATTCAGCAGTAAATTAAACCATAGAAAGTAATATAAGTTCAAGCCAATGACAGGAAAAAAAAACCTCCTTGAATGATTGCTGCAATTCAAGACAATTTTAATTGGTACAATTCACAGGATTTTCTTTTTCTTTTTTTTTTCTTTTTTGTAAAAGGCATAAGGATTTAATCATACTATATCAGACAATTAAGCAAATGTATAACAGAGGGAATCAGGTTGTTCCGTCAAATTCTAATCAGTATTGTTCCACTGTGATGTTCAGCTTTGTATTATCCTAAAGAAGAATTGGAATTTCTCAATTCTTTTTCCCAGTCTAGAAGACTTCTTTTGAAAAGCAATTACTTCAGGATAGGATTTTGTTTTTCTGGACAAGTATGGTATATTTCCCCATTGACTTGACCCTTCTGGCTTGACTCCTTCCTCTGCTTCATGCATGAGGAGCCTGTGATCTCACAGATGTTACTGAACTATAACTGTGGGCTATCCCAGGCAGCAGGCTGGGAAATTCACTTCAGTTGTATCTATTTTACTGGATGGCCCATGGCTGTGTGTCAACAGCATTCCATTTCAGTTTGATGTGGAGTTGCCAGTAATGTTATGCCAATCATAGGAGCATCATTAATTATTCTACACAAAAAGGGACCAAAACACCTACCTTCCTCATTTCTTAACCACGTTGGGAGATAATTAACCTTCAGATAGAGAGACTTCCTCTGTGACAAAGATAAGACCCTTTGCAGTGAGTTAAACCTTCTTTTGGGATTACAGAAAAAAAAAAACCAAGAAAGAGACTTTGATTTAAAGTTCAAGAATCCTTTGGAAAAAAAGCTTAATTAAGAGAAGACTTTAAGAAAGTTTTAAAATTTGTGACATTATTTGCGACTTTATTCCTGAATCTGACAGTTGGTATAGGGATGGTATAGGCCAGTGGTTCTCAACCTTTTTAATGCCGCGACCCCCAACCTGTCATAAGTCGAGGACTACTCAACCGGTCGTAAGTTGAGGACTACTCAACTGGTGCAGCACCGTTTGCAGAATGGGACTTTGGCGGGCTCAGCAGGGCAGAGACAGCCTGGACAATTCCTATTGGCTTTTGAAAGCCAATAGAATTAGATTCTATTCAAGAGAGTCTATTCTATTGGCTTTCAAAAGCCAATAGAATAAAAGGGAGTAGCATAGCTAAGGAAAAGGGGGAAAAAATGGCGGACTGCGTTGTTTGGCGACCCCCGTGAAATGGTCGTTCGACCCCAAATGGGGTCCCGATCCACAGGTTGAGAACCGCTGGTATAGGGTCTCCTGCTTGAGCAGGGGGCTGGACTAGAAGACCTCTAAGGTCCCCTCCAGATCTATTCTATTCTATTCTATTCTATTCTATTCTATTCTAAATTCTGGTAGATGATGTACTTTTGTAATCTTGATGAAAATGTAAGAAAGCTCTTGAAGTTGTAGTTTCCAGTTTCTACCAAGACATAAAGTGAGAAAAAGAAAAAAATGATTTGCAGCAGATGATTTTAGTGGACACTAGGAAATTGCAAATTCATTAGATTGATTAAAGCTACAGAAACCAATAAACCAAACACTAGCAATAAAGCGACTGATTAAACAACTCTTTCAGAAAATAACCAAGTGAATGAAGAGTAAAGAGAGGGGAAAAAAAAAACCACTGGTGTCTTTGGGTGAGAAAGTGGGGTTTTGATTCAGGATTGTCTTTTTTTTAAACCAACATTTTAAGAGGAAGTTTTAATTTCAAGAGGAATGCCATACTTTAGCAGCACACTATGACAATGATGATGTTCCACCTGGCTTTGCATATTAAATTAATAAATAAGTGCCACTCACTGCCAGCAAGTGAGCATAATTGACCTGCCATTGCTGCAGTTTTATTGTTCTCTGTTAAACCATTATTCCGACTGCTTGGTTCAAAAAGGTTAGTTGAGCTGTGATAGGTAGCTAAACCCCCTGATTTCATGCCAGTCGTATTGTCTCTCCCTGACACTGTTACAAATAGATCAATTGTCTTGTAAAAGAGCCCTTCAGAAATGCAGATATGTGCGTTGACGCTTGCATAGGACCAAGGACTCCAATTTATATTCTGTCTTTATTAAAGAGGAACACTTGGACTGAGTAGACATAATATGCCACTTGTACATACACTAGGGGGCCACTTGTAGGGGGTGCAATGGCTCAGCAGTTAAAGATGCTGAGCTTGTCAGCTGGAGAGCTGACAGGCTGGGTTCAAGACCTGAGCTCTGCACAATCGGATGAGCTCCAGTTCCTTGCCCCAGCTCCTGTCCACTTAGCACCTAGCAGTTCAAAAGTATGCAAATGCAAGTAGATAAATAGGTACCACTTCAGTGGGAAGGTAACAGTATTCTGGGGGCCTTTGGCATATGATCATGGAAATTGTCTTTGGATAACACTGGCTCCCTCAGCTAGGAAATGGAGATGAACATGGAGCCCTAGAGTCACACACAGCTGACAGGGAAACATGGCACATTAGCATATGGCACTTAGCAATAGCACTTAGACTTATATACCACTTCACAGTGCTTTACAGCCCTCTCTAAGCAGTTTACAGTGTCAGCATATTGGCCCCAACAATCTGGGTCCTCATTTTACCAACCTCAGAAAGATGGAAGGCTGAGTCAACCTTCAGCTGGTTAGGATCGAACACCTGGCAATGAGCAGAGTTAGCCTGCAATACTAACATTCTAACCACTGTGCCACCCCTGCTTTTCTGTCACATTCTGAAAGATTTCATCCATGGATCCAGTGAGAATCGAACTGCGGAACTGCTGGCAGCTGGCAGTCAGCAGAAGTAGCCTGCCATACTCCATTCTAACCATTGTGTCACCATAGCTCTTTACCTTTAATATACACAGTATTGATTCCATTTTTGTTTTGATCGGTTCCCTTCTCTTCCCAGCTCAAGTTCTTCCATCCACACCTTGCCTTCAAATTCTCATCCTGGAAGCTCCCTTAGATTTCTAAATAGAATGGCATTAGTTGCCTCATTCAATCAGTAGTTTTGTTTTGTTTATTTTCTCATAAGAATCAGAGTACGTATTGTGAAAGCAAGGATGATTAGTTGCTGCAAAATGGAGGGTTTTTTTTATCTGTCCAAGAACAACTGTACAGATCTGCCAGCCCAGTGGAAAGTGACCATTCCCCACCCCACCCCTTAGCAAGATTATCCATTATTAATCAGTTTCATGCCCTTTCTAGTCCACTTGAATCTCTGCCATTGCATAAGCGTTGATTATTCAAATGCTATGCTAAGGCAGCTCAGGGCAAGCTTTATTAAATAATTGTCAGGCAGTAGAGAAACTGGATTTGAGAGAAGGAAGGAAGGGAGGATATTTCATAATCTAGAATAGTACATTTCAATACTGGAATTGTAGAAAAATACTAAGAAGAGCCTGCTGGATGACATGAAAGACCACCTTGTCAAATATTCTATGACAGGGGTCTCCAACCCTCAGGCTGTGGCCATGGCATGTTCAAAACTTGGCTTATGGTAGAAATGGGCAAGCACTTGCATGTGAAGCTCCACTTGCGCAAGCGCCCATCCACACCTGAAGCTCCACTCCCATGAGTGGAGGGTACTTGTACTCGCACGCAAAGTTCCACTCATGCGAATGGAGGGCCCTTATATTCACATGTGAAATTCCAATTGTGAGAGCCACTCACACACACACACACACATGCTGGGCCGGACTGTGCTGCCAAGCTGGAAATGTTGGGGATTGCTGTTCTATGGTGCCCCAGTGGCTGACAAGGCTGAAGCAGGAATCTTATACGTACAGATAGTACATCATAAACTTGTTCTATTGGTTGTCCCAGTCCTTGGTATTTAATGAATGCTAGTGTGACTTAGCAAGAAAAAAAAAGGCAAGGCTAATATAGCTAATATAGCCACTGATAACTTGAAGTTCCATGAATCTGCCAATTATGATGGCATGAACGCCATATAGGTAGTCCTTGACTTACGACCTAGTTTGGAGTGGAACTCCATCACTAAGCAATATGAATATTAAGTGATGTAATGTGTGAAGTAAAGTGATATAAAACCCCTTGTATAATATTTCCTCCCCCCAATCATTTAGCGAGTGTTGTTAAGTCATTAAGCTAGTCCAGATCCTCCTATTAACTCTTATTGGATTCCCCTGGGAAAATTAGATGGTGATCACATGATTCTGGGATGTTAATACATACCAGTTGCCACGCGCCTGAATATTGATCAAGTAAATTGATAGAAATTCAATGAGTCACACAGTAAGTGCGAGAAATGGCCATCAGTCACTTTTTTTCAATGTGGTTGTAACTTCAAGCAATCATTAAACAAATATTCATAAGTTGAGGACTATCTGTATTTTGGTAAAGTCTTCTGTTAAAAGCTATCAATTTATTGGGTCTGAATTTATTTACAGATAGTGTCAACCAATGGTCATAAGTTCTGGCATGAAACAAGAAGAAGTCAAAGTATATCGTTGTCTATCTTTTGTCATCATGCAAGCTTCTACACAATCTTGGCATTCCTCTCCTTGTGTCCCTTCAATTTAAACTAACAACCCTCAAACTTTATAGTTCCCATTGCTGGTGAGCTGTTTTAGCTTTCCAAGCATTTTGGTTGCATTAAGCATTTGGTATATATATATATATACCAAATATATATAATATATATAACTCGTGTGAAGAAAATTAATATGGAATGCTGACTTTTTTAAAGACCTGCAGTGGTTTACATAATCATATAATTATAGTTGAATCAAAGTGCTGTTTTGGAGCATTCTGAAGGGCTAAATTGTGAAGAATTGAAATCCATCCGCCCATCTCTTTATGTAATAAATAGGGCTAAAATGGCACCTGATTTTTTTTAAAAAAAAACCTGGAAAATGCATCTAGGAGCTAATCATATTAAGTATTCAATAAATACTTATTTAGTATTTATTTTGTTGTTGTTAATTGCGAAGTCATGTCCGACCCATCGCGACCCCATGGACAACGTTCCTCCAGGCCTTCCTGTCCTCTACCATCTTCTGGAGTACATTTAAGCTCACGCCTACTGCTTCAGGGACTCCATCCATCCACCTCATTCTCTGTCGTCCCCTTCTTCTATTACCCTCAATCTTTCCCAGCATTAGGCTCTTCTCCAGTGAGTATTTATTAGTACTTATTAAATACTTATTAAAAGCAGGGGTGGCATAGTGGTTAGAATGCAGTATTGCTGGTTAACTCTTCCCACAGCCTGGAGTTCGATCCTGACTGTCTCAAGGTTGACTCAGCCTTCCATCCTTCCGAAGTTGGTAAAATGAGGATCCAGATTGTTTGGGGCAATAGGCTGACTCTGTAAACTTCTTAGAGAGGACTATAAAGCACTATGAAACAGTATTTAAGTCTAAGTGCTATTGCTAGTGCTGTTGCTTAATACTTATTACCTGCACTTCATCATTTAGAATGATGCTTGGTTAACAGGATCAATCAATTTGCTATTGTTTTTTTAAGTTACAATACTGCAGTGATGGCGAACCTTTTAGAGACTGAGTGCCAAAACTGCAACCCAAAATCCACTTATGCAGTGTCGGGTGCTAGGTGGGTGTGGCCCATTGGGTGGGTGTGGCCCATTGGGTGGGCGTGGCTGCGGTGGTAACGGCAGACTGGGTCGGACTAAAAAGTTCAATCAATCAATTCCAACTTTGCAAGATCTTTTTTTTCCTGCGAGAAGTTGAAATTGACCAATTGAACCTTTTTTTTGTACACAGCAGCAGAGGCCTAAAGCGAAAAGGTTTTAAAAACCCAGCTGAAGGCCTAGGACTGGGGCAACGGTGCGCTTGCCCACAGAGAGGGCTCTGAGTGCCACCTCTGGCACCCGTGCCATAGGTTTGCCACCAATGCAATACTGTGTGTTTATTTTTTTTCCTCTTCTAAATAAAACGTTGCTACTAATGATAGCAGTCTCTATCGCCTCCCCCCCCCCAAAAAAAAAGCTGGGATTATTGTTGATCTTACCAGGAATAAAATTGATCACAAAGTAGGTTGGGGGAAAAACACACATATCAGCAATGAACATTTAGTACTTTTCTCCTGTCTTCCTTGCTCTTGAAGCAAGAACATTCAACTCCAGGTATCCATTCTTGTTGACTAGCTGCCCCTTTGAGTAGAAAATTACTACCTGCTAAAGTCTGAAATATAGATTGCTATATCCTGTGTCTCCTATATTAAGTGGATTTGTTATAGACAACAACAATCCCTGTGTTGTTTTTGGTGGTGCGTGTATCTCTTTCTCTCACACAGCAGCAATAATAACAAGTAAGTTTGAGTGTAGAAAGAGAGTCCAGAGTATATAGCATGGTTAAGGTTAATTTGAGCTCTATTATTTGTAGCAGATTGCTTTGAGTTTATTAGATGCTATGTATTTGTACATGGTTTTCTGGACTGAGAATATCCTTGAACTTTGTGCAGGATCATTTATTTTGGTGTTCCCCCAAATGGCTGAGGTCAAGACAAATGGGTATCACAATTAAATTTGATTTAATTAAAAGACATTTAATAAACATTTGCTACAATTCTTCACATGCATTTGTTTTTTTCTCTCTCTCCCCTGCAACATTTAAATAAATAAATAAAAGCCAAATAAAATAGTTTTCGCAACTAATGGAGT
This sequence comes from Crotalus tigris, assembly GCF_016545835.1. Taxonomy (NCBI): domain Eukaryota; kingdom Metazoa; phylum Chordata; class Lepidosauria; order Squamata; family Viperidae; genus Crotalus; species Crotalus tigris. The sequence goes on along the minus strand of NW_024097215.1, from coordinate 1,355,270 downwards.
TGACTTTAAGAATGCTTCACTACCATTCAAAAGCGTATCATAAAATAGAATTGTTTCCATGCTTTAAAATAGCCATAGGAATATCAAAGCTATAGGCTAGAGTAAGAATGAAAAAGAACAATAAGAAGAACATGACAAAAAAAAACGAAAAAGAAAAAGAAGGAAGGAATGAAGGAAAGAAAGAAAGAAAGAAAGAAAGAAAGAAAGAAAGAAAGAAAGAAAGAAAGAAAGAAAGATCTAGTAAGTACTCTGATTTTGGATCCCACTTAGGTGAAAATTGATCTTGCCTCCATCTTATTATTCTCCATGGATGGAAGAAATAACAAGAACAAGCAGAAGCTTACTTTGACAAGAGGCAGAAAAAAAAAGCTGTATAAATGGCAACCCATCCAAATTAGATATTCTAGGAGTGAAAATTACTAGAAATATTGAAAGAAGATGAAGATCAATACTAGCGCTCCACTTGCTGAGATAGCTATAGATCATCATAAATGGCAATCACTTTAGCCTAACCTTATTTGGGAAGATAAATGTTCTTAACATAAATTTAACTTGACAGTACATTCATTTTATTTGTGGCCAACAACACAGATCCCAGATTGTCTCGTCACAAGTATAAACTGAATGTTGATTGCTCCAATGGCATTGTGATGGATTTTCAAGGAGACCTCAAGCTAAACATTAACTGCCTTACATTCATCCTGTCTCTATTGACCAAGGACATGGTCTTTCTTTTAGTAACTATATCTTGGTTGGTCATCACTCTTGCTCTCTCTCTCTTTCTCTCTATGTTTGCTTTTGGCAGATTTTTTTTTCTTTTTTTCTTTCTTTTGTCTTGTTAATGTGAGATGCTACTGGCATTGTCTCTTTTCAGAGTGAAAATCTGGATACGAAGTCTCTGAACAGGAAAATCATAGGTCTCCTTGCTTGCATGCACGGAGGTGAATTTTGAACGGTTGGTTACACCCAACCAGATAATTAGCAATACTCATCAAGCGGATGTGTGCTCAAAATGCACATTTTACTTTTAAAACAGCAGAAAGCAAGGGGCTTTTGCAGAAGTAATATATAAAAATGGGAAACTTGGAAGTTTGACAGCACCGACCCACTCACAAAATGACAATTATAACCAAGGACAGTCACAATATCTTTTATTTATTCCATTCATCTGAGGGCAAATTGATGAGGTTCCTCCCACCACTGTCTCATGTTGATTGCCTTTGAGGCAAGGCCCATAATAAAGCATCTTCTACTATTTATAACATGGCTGGAATCACACCTTGGAACTTGGATAAGAGAATTGAGGAACAGCAAGTCCTAATTTGAGCAGTGAAATCTTGATGGGATCTGTGAGTGCAGACAGATGGATGATGCCTAGGACTGCCAATTACTGAGCATTGCTCGGCTATCCCTCCAATTCTCTTTACAGAGTTTATCTGGTGAAGGAAAAAAAAAATAAAAGATGGAAATTGTGATAGAGATCTGCACGGAAGAAGTTGTCTCCTGCAAAATAGCCAGTGAAGCATTAGGCCAAATAGCATTCTGTATTGGAGGGCAAATTAAGGAATCTTATACGGTCAAATTCCATGTAGATTTAATACATAATATTTTGGGATAATTGTCTCAGAACCACAAAGTGACAAACTAAAAAAAGGGGGGGAATGTTTTTTTTTAAAATGGGGAAATGGTTTCACAGAATGAGAAAAACTGAGATGTTGTGCAACAGACAATGATGAAAAAAAAACTCAACAAACAGAACAGATAACAGAGTTTGAAGGGACCTTTGAGGTCTTCTAGTCCAACCCCCTGCTCAAGCAGTAGACCCTATACCATTCTAGATAAATGACTATTCAGTCTCTTTTTAAAAGCCTCTAGTGATGGAGCACCCACAACTTCTGAAGGGAAGCCACTCCACTGGTTAATTGTTCTCACTGTTAGGAAATTTCTCCTTAGTTCTAAATTGCTTCCCTCCTTGGTTCATTTCCAACCATTGTTTCTTGTCTTGCCTTGCTTTGATCCTAGGTTGATCCTCTCAGCCCCTCAAATATTGGAAATATACGGTTGTGAAAATATCAAATTATCTTGAGACAGTCATCAGTTTCCAATTTAAAGTGCTTCAGTGGTGGTGTTCATATAACCTAATTCATCTATTTGTTGATTAAACTTTTTTTTTTTTTTAGAAACTAGTCAAATAGAATATAGTAACCAGGAACTAATTCAAATAGATGAAGTTGTTTTGGAAGGAATTCTATATTTAAACATGTGATTGTTCTTTGCCTGTTTAGAATTGCAACAGCGAACAAAAATGAATATTTGGTCTATTCATCCAAATGATCCAAATAAAAGCTATCTGCAACCAACGAAGATCTTCTAGCACACTTATAAAACTATCTCAGTATTATGTACTCCTGTAATCCTAGCTGCAGTTTCTCCCACTAACTGAAGCTTCTGGACAGTTTTCAAGGGTAAATCCATATAGAAGCTATTGAAGTAACCTATCATGCAACCAAGACGTAACAAATTGTTACCAAGTGCAACACATTTGGCAATACGTAATACATATAAAAATGGGTTACATATTCAGTAATTATTCAGTAAATAACCAAATGTTTCTCTGCAGATTGATAATGAGGATTTCTATTTTGCATTGCAATCCAGCCGTCTCTGTAGAATCAGTTTTACATTTTAAATGGATAGGAAATTAATCTTCTATGGCACATCATTTTGCACTGTTTCAAAAAGGCCAAAGAACTATTGGAATTATTGAATGACATCTCTCTTTGGGATGTGTTAATAATTTGCTTTCTGGCTTTCTGTTTCACCTGCAACCCTATTTGTAATCGGAGGTTTTGTTTTCTACTATAGTTCCACCTACCTCCCCTGCATCTCCCTCACTGGAGCCTTGGCTAGAGTCAAATAACTCAGCAGTAAACATCACTTTCAGCCTTTGAATCAGCAGTTAGCTTCATCAAAGCCTGTACACCTTAATCATGACAATTGATTTGTGAATTGAGTTGGTGGGAGGAGGGGTAAATCACTGCTCTGCCTCATTCTGACCAATGAATTCAATAAATAAAAATGCTAGTTTAACAAAGGATAAACATTGCGGCACAAAGTACACTTATGAGTCAAATGTAAAGCTATTATATTTATTATTGCCCTGTTGTATGCACCAACCAGCATCAGCAGAACTGTTTGGGGTTTGATGTCTGAGAATTCACTATATTAAGTCAATAATGGAATCAGGGTGGAGAATTGCTTTCTGCTAAGTAAATCTGAGCAAATGAGATTTCTCAGTAGAGGAACAATTCTCAACCATCAATTCTTTTTGTAACATTCCTTCTGCCTTAGCTTCTAGTAAAAATAGTGCAAGGACAATCTGGATACAGGATGAGGGGTAAAAATCATTTATTTATGTTAACTGGTTATGCCCATAAGATTTTAGAACAATACGTAAAGCAAACATTTTCAGACCTAAAATTAGTATGGAATTAGGAGTTTGTTAACTGCTTACCATTTAAGGTATTTTCACTACAAGACTTTTTTTTTTAATTATACATTTTGGAAGACAGCCTCTGCATTACAACTTCCTGTTTGTCGAAAAGCAGCTGTCAACTCAGTTTTGCATTTCTGACCACTTTGGTTAGATACCTGGGTTGAGGCATGCCAAAGAAGTATGCCAAAGCCAAACAAATCATATTTGGGGTTTGTTTCTTTATTTCTTCAATGTCATATGTATGTATGTATATATGTATGTATGTATGTTTTCTGAGGTTTTTGCGGGTGTTTGTATGTAGGTCTTTGGTTATTTGGGTTTTCTCCCGCGTCAAATTGGAAGTGTCTTGGTGACGTTTCGACGAAGTCTCATTCATCATCTTCAGGCTGGTGTTTTCGGCTTCGTGCTCCTAGAAGCCGAAAACACCAGCCTGAAGATGACGAATGAGACTTCGTCGAAACGTCACCAAGACACTTCCAATTTGACGTGGGAGAAAACGCGAATAACCAAAGACCTACATATATATATCCCACTAAAGGGTTTGATTCCCATTCTAACCCAAATCTGAGAGAATAACAGAGTTGGAAGGGATCTTGGAGGTCTTCTAGTTCAAGCCCCTATAGAAGCAGAGACCCTATACCATTTCGGACAAGTGGCTGTCCAATTTCTTCTTAAAAGCCTCCAGTGTTGGAGCACCCACAATGTCTGAAGGCAAGTGGTTCCACTGGTTAATTGTCCTCACTGTTAGGAAGTTTCTCCTTAATGCCAGGTTGCTTCTCTTCTTGATTAGTTTCTATCCACTGCTTCTTGTCTTGCCTTCTGGTGCTTTGGGGAATAAGTTGACCCCCTCCTCTTTATGGCAGCCCCTCAAATATTGGAACACTGTTATAATGTCACCCCTCGTCTTTCTTTTCACTAGTCTTAAGCAGTTTACAGAAACTCAGAAGGTCAATCTCCAAAGGGGTAATGAAGTCAAATCAAAGATTATAGGTTGTTTGTCTGTCTGTATGTCTCTCTCTGTGTATATATATGTGTTTGTGTATGTGTGTGTATGAGAGTGAGTATAAAATGGAGTTCCATCAAGCATGAAGTTTTCACAAGTATGTTCCCAATTTACAGAAGTTGAATTCTTGGTTTCACTTGGGAGCAATCGGAACAAGTGATGTTCTGATGGTTAGAGTGAAAATCATAAAGTGCAAAATGTATAAAATATAAATGTTGCATACCTCATGTATGCAGCAATGAATATATATAATCCTTAGACATATACAAAGCAATGCCAATTAATTAAATATAAGTAAAATAATTATAAAAGCCAGCACTGTAATTGGAAAATATGAAATTGAAAGTAAACAAATATCAGACATGCATTCCTCCCTAACAAAACTAAACCATTTATGCAAATATCTTATTTATAGAGAGGAGGGGGTGAAAGACAATAGCCAATTTAAATCCTAGTATGAATTTCATTATCAAAGAGATAAGCCTCCTATTAAATAATGCAGTTAATCAGGTCAGTATATATTAGCTGAGATGTTGCTATTCTGCAAGGAAGAACCATATCACTTAGTTCAAATTATATCAAATCACTACAGTAAAATCTGAGAAAAAACCCACACTTTCTATGTGACATTTTACCCCATTACAACTGCTATTCTTTCATAGAGGTGGCCCGGCACAAACACAGTGTTGTCAATATAGCAATATTCATGTAATATGTTTGCTTTAATTATTTAATTTGTCATTTTCCATCAGGGTAGCACAGAACACACCTAGTGGTTAATTTCTAACTGCTGCCCAGATGTTAAGTATGAGAAGAGTAAGCAACTAGGTTCTTTTCCAAACCCTGCATTTTTCCTTCCCCTTTTCCTTTTCCTTTTCCTTTCCTTTCCTTTCCTTTCCTTCCCTTTCCCATTTCCCCTTTCCCCTTTCCCTTTCCTCCCCCTTCCTTCCTTCCTTCCTTCCTTCCTTCCTTCCTTCCTTCCTTTCTTTCTTTCTTTCTTTCAGTTTCTCTTAGATAGGTATCATGGATAAATCCATATTGTTTTCTTGACAGCCCTGCTGTTATGAATTACTGCCTTTATTATACATGATAAATTATGTGTTGATTGTAGTCTGCAGAAATTACATTTGTGTGATGTTTTTGTAGCAGAATGTCAACTAATTCAAATCTGTGATGGCCCTCTACCCTAATCTTAAACTGTGACTTACTTAATCATAATTTACTGAATAAATCACAAATGTCTCCTTTTTTTGGAAAGAAGAGCTAGGAGCTCTTCACCAGAGCCTGTAAATAACTATGCAATTGGGCATGGGAGCCTATAAACTGGGGCTGAAAAGGAGCTGTGTAGGTTTCAGGGGAGATCCATGGATGAAATCTTTCAGAATGTGACAGAAAAGCAGGGGGGGCACAGTGGTTAGAATGTTAGTATTGCAGGCTAACTCTGGTCATTGCCAGATGTTCGATCCTAACCAGCTCAAGGTTGACTCAATCTTCCATCCTTCTTAGGTTGGTAAAATGAGGATCCAGATTGTTGGGGTCAGTATGCTGTCTCTGTAAACCACTTAGAGAGGGTTGTAAAGCACTATGAAGCAGTATAAAGTCTAAGTGCTGTTGCTCTTCATCCACTCCTAGGATGATAGCTCTCTTGCTATCAAGAAAAATAAGGTTTTGGGGGAAAGGAGAACATTATGTCAAGAATAAGCAATATCTTTCTATATGAGGCGTCCAATTCTTTGGGGATTAACCCGTGTCCTGTTGGTTTGAAGTTATTTCTCTGGAAGTGATAGGTTTTTGGTTGTGGGTGATTTGACTATGCAGATAAATGTGTTTGTGACAGCATATAGATTGCATGGTGGCTAGCCTGCTTGGTGAGAAAGTGTGAATTCCATGCGCCATCTCCATAAGTCGTATCGCTGTCAGGTTAGGAGATCCCTGATTTAATAATATGGTAATATAGTCATCCAGTATTGGAAGGCAACAAGAGACCAGATTGAGGCCTGGAACTGCCAAGAAATTGTTGTAAAACATAGTTCCGTGCATAGCATAAGCTAGACAGACGGAGGTCAGAGTTCTCAATGTACAGATAACATGGTAGTACCTGGAGAAAGATTTAGATTTATTACACACTGGGGAATGTTTGGAACACGCTGAATCTTAAGTGAGATAAGTGACCTGAGATAGAACTAGGCTGCTGGCACATTATCTCAAAAAGCATCAAAGCAGCTTTTATACCGACCCCTGTGGGAAAACTGACAGGTGCTGACCGGCATCTATTTTGAAAGGGTGTAGATTTTGCAGGAAATATTACAATCTGGATGTGTTTTAATCAGTGTCCGTGTCAGCCTGGAGACAGAAGGAAGTCGAAAAGACTGTAAAAATTGTTTGTGCCAATCACCTGCTCTGTATAGTTTTTTTGTTTCAGTATAGGTAATTCTTGACCTGCAACAGTTCATTTAGTGACTGAAAAAAGTGACTTATGGCCTTGTTCACACTTCTGACCATGGCAGCATCCCCATGATCACATCATCAAAATTCATTCACTAGGCAACTGACTCATATTTATAACGGTTGCAGTTCTCCTTTTGTAGCCTTCTGACAAGCAAAGTCAAGAGAGAAACCAGGTTCAATTAACAACCATGTTACTAACTCAACAACTGCAGTGATTCACTTAACAGCTAAGGCAAGAAAGGCCGTAAAATGGGGCAAAAACCACTTAACAAATGTTTCATTTAGCAACAGAAATGTTGGGCTCCATTGTGGTTGTTAGTCAAGGACAACCTGTACTAGAAATATCTAACCTTCAGCACTGGCTGAAATAATAACAAAGAAATCATGCAGTGATAGTTGTATGGTTGTCATAATACATGAACCGGACTTATGTTCAACAAATCTGAGTGTGCAAAATGTTGTTGTGCTATCTACCATCATGCCTTGCCTACCTTGATGATTTCATTTTGATGGGTTTTTTTATTCCAGTTCAAAGCAAAATTGTTTATGGACTTTTTTTAAACTTGCGAATTACTATAAAGAACTATTAAATTGGAAGAATGAGAAAGGAGAGTGGCATCTCACAGCAATTAGTGTTTTTTGAGTCCTTGCTATATTGACCTGATTCAAGCAGCACGCTAAGCTCTTACATGATTGTTTTGGTTTATTATGTTCTGCAATTCCCATTATGATTAATAAACTATAGTTTATAGCTTAATGCGTTATGTGAACCCAGCCAATTGTCATTTATTCAATAAGCTGCAGTCAAACAAAGAAGGATGGTAGAAACCCAATTTTTGTTTGAATAGATCTCTGGATATCCATAAAATTGTCTCCATTTATATATGTCTAGCGTCAGAATGTCTTTAGAGTCAAATTCTTCTTTTCTCACTCTGCACTTTTTGAACATCAGAAGCTTCATCATTACAGATTTGCCTATTGAGAATGCCAGTGGAAGAACTCTTTTGTGAACATAAAGAAAAGAAGACATTTTTATATTCTAAGTTTTTTTTAAAAAAATCCTAGCTGTTAAATAAATGCATGAAGGATTCCTCAAGTTTGTAATCCATTTAATATTTAATAAATGCAATATATCATTTTTATAAATATGCATAAGTAAGACACAGATTTAGAATACGTGTGGGATTACAATAGGATAACACATTTATCTCGTCAGGCGAGAGAAGGCCACTAGTGTTTTCTAAAGATCATATTAATCCTCATTGGTGGAGATAAACTCTCTGCCCTGATGCAACTATTATAAATTGGGTTTATGCAAAATGGTTCTCTTAATTTCCCCAAAGTGTAAATTTCACACAAAAATGCTGAAGGGAGTACAACAGTAAACATCAGTGAAATATTTAAATGTGGCAACAGAAACACAGGGTACACAAAGTGGGCCATTTCTACACTCCATAAAAGAAGCTTTGTGGCTACTTGATTTTCCTAGAGACCCAAGAAGGAGATTTTCTTTGTGATGGCTAAGATAATAGAAAGGAACTATGGAGTTCCAGGGTCAAGCCCTGCTTGATCATTGAAGTTCCCAAGATGCCTTTGGGCCAAACATTGTTTTTAACCCCCAAACTAGCTTATAGTGGTGGTAAGATGAGGAAGTCCCTGTCAACATCCAGTTTGAGAATCCAAATAAAACTTCAGGTTCATTCCCTTTTCGAAAAGCTTACTGTTTATTGAATACATTGCATGGTTATGTTGAAGTAAAACTTACTCTGAGATTCCAACACCAATTCATAGATTTAAACAATCATTTTCCCAGCCAAATTGCCAATGTCTTATGTAATCCATATTAACAAGTTCACTTTGTAATGGGAACCATCTGCTTCAAATCCACACCTGTTTTGGTGTCCTTGACAAGGCTTCAGGTTCTCATGATCTTCAGCTGAATTGAAGAAGTTTCATTTCTCTATCTAACCCACTTGACAAGTAACACCTTTCCCCTTTAATCTAAAGGCAAGTTGAATCTCAGGGGCATGTAGCTGCCAAAATTTCATCCTTCACAGTCTCCTATTTAACCATCTAAGTGCTGTGAAGAAATGCTGAATATAAGTGTTAAATCATAATTACAAGTATTTAATGCCAATTTGTGGTTTAGCAATATATTATATGAACTAATGTTGGACCCACCCCTTCCCTTATCATCTGCTTGTGGGTAAACTCAGATAGAACATGACAAATTTCCACTCTACCAATCAGAGAGTGTCTATTTTTTTCCAGCAACTGCTTATATCAAAATCAGATTAGTTCTAATAATGATTAATGAGAAGAAGCTATCATCAAATAGTTATTTATGAAAGTGGGTTGTTTCAATAATCCCAGTAAAGAGGATCTGAAGTTTAATATAACTTACTAGACAATAGTATTATCTGTCCTAAGAGTAGGTAACCCAATACACCCTAAATATTTTTGAATTTCAAATCCAAACAATCCCAGCTAACATGACCAACAATTAGAATTTGGGAAAGAGTCCAAAAGATCCTTGGGGCACCTACTTTTGCTTTATAGTGGCTGATATTGTAGACCCGGAAGAATTAAAGTTAAAAACTTGAACCTATTGAATAGGCAAGAGCAAATTGAGTTCTAATTCGTTTCTTTTCTAGTGTTTGCATTCATTCTATCCTTTACTATATCTCAAGATTTGAAAAAGTTTGGATGTTAATGAATGTAGATAGTCCTCAACTTAGTGACCATTCAAAGCTACAACAGCATTGAAAAAAGTGACTTATGACTATTTTTCACGCTTACGACCATTGCATGGTCATTCAGTTTATATTCAGATGTTTGACAACTAACTCATATTTATGACGGTCGCAATGTCCCGGGGGCATGCAATCCCTTTTTGTGATCTTCTGACAAGCAAAGTCAATGGGGAAGCCAGATTCACTTAACAACAGTGTTACTAATTTAACAACTGTGGTAATTCAGTTAACAAATGTGACAAGAAAAGTTGTAAAATGGGGCAAAACTCACTTAACAAATTTCTCACTTAGCAACATAAATTTTGGGCTCAGTTGTGGTGCTAAGTCGAGGACTACATGTAATGGTGTTTCATTTCTGATATGGGTTCAGAAACTGTAGATTGGTTAAATTTGTATTAAAATTTGAACCAAAAATATTGTGTGACTTAATTAATGGCATTACATGGGCATTGTAAGCCCATTGCTTATTCTAGAAGGACAAGCTAGTATTCATGCAGAATAGATCAAAAGATTTTCTTCTTTCTTCAGACATTTCTATGCCTTTTGGAAATATTTATAAACATGGGTAAGCCAGCATACAGAGAAAACTTCATTATTTTGCCTAGTTTTTCTTCTGCAGAGCAGGTTTCCTTACTCACAGAGATTTTTTAAAACTTCTAAAACTTTGTTGCTTTTTCCTGATGCTTACCTATGAATAGCTAATTATTAGCTAATTGTTCAGTTTTTTTTAAATTTCCAAATTATGTAATTGGTCAAAGATGTTCTGTTGGCTTTATCATGCTACTTGGTTATTTTTTTTTAATCCTTCTCTTCTTATTTTTGACCTAAAAAGGGATCCAAGATCTATGTACCTTGGAATAACATATAAAATGTTAACTTTGAGACCAGACTTATTTGTTTGGCTGTTGGTTTTAATATGGTGGTTTTTGCTCCATAGCCCAACTTGCAATTTACGTTCCAGAACTTTCTCTTGGGTTGGCTGTTTTGATATTATGGTTGCTTTATTTGCTGTTTTATGGCTCTTTTTATTGTTATATTAAATGCTGATTTATCTTACACTACCTACAATATCATACATCAGGAACAATACACACACACACACACGTTCTAATACAGCAGGATCCAACAAACCATAATTACAGCAGGAAACAGAAGAGAAGAGAACACATCAGCAAAGCCTTCCTTTTATAACAGGGGTGTCAAACTGCCAGCCCATAGGTCAGATGCGTCATGCCAAAACCACACGCACCCCAGCTCCGGCAATGGGGAAAAAGTCATGTGACATTGCGAGTTTGACACCCCTGCTTTATACAAAGGCTCTTAAAGAGACACAGACCCTGCTGAGTCATTCCCATCATTACATCTTACATTACATAAGCTGGTTAGCTGTTAAATCAATACCTTGACATATTTCTTTAAAAATGCATTCTTTATTGCATATTATGTTCTGAGATTGATTGTGCTCGGTGACAGATACTGTGAATGTATAAAATAATAAAATTGTCAGACCTTGGTGTTCGGAAATATCTCATTAAATTCCAAAGTACTGCAGAGAATAACAGTGGTAGATCTTCATATGCTAAAAAGTTATGGACGGAGGCACAGATTAATAGCAATAGCACTTAGACATATACAGCTTCATGGTGTTTTATACCCCTCTCTAAGTGGTTTACAAACTCAGCATATTACCCCAATAATTTGGGTCCTCCTTTTACCGACCTCAGAAGGATGAAAGGCTGAGTCAACCTTGTCAGGATCGAACTCCTGATGGTGGGAATGCATAGTTAGCCTCCAATACTGCATTCTAACTACTGTGCCACCATGGTACTATTAAAAGAATAAAAAAAATAGAGGGCAGGTTGTTAGAATTTTCCAATATAGACCCTTTCAGAAGATAGAATTGAAATTGTGGAAGGTATGGTACAATCCATCTGGACAACACCAGAATGGAAAACCTGGGTGATGGTGTGATCTCAGTCCAGTACAGTTGCTTTTAGGCTTTTTAACATGATTCTGTGTCTTTGCATAGCCTTCTAAACCTTAAAAATAGGTAGAATTTATTGATACATATAGGATAGATTAATATTTTATTTTAAATAAGGGATATTAGTGGAAGAAGGAAGAAATAAATAAGATCTATGATAAAATTAAGGAATTAGAATATATTTGGAAGGGATACCCGAACTGATAATTTTTGTACTTAAAGTTATTTTGATTATGGTAGCGTAAATTTATAAAGCTTTAAAAACAGGTTTAGGTTGAATAAATTTAAGCTAGAATTGGATTATTTTAAATAAAATATGGTACTTAAGGGAAAAAGAGAGGGAATATTTGATGTATTGACTGAATTATGTATATATGTTTTGTTTGCGGATGTTTGACCACCCTAACACCACGGTGTGTCTTGAGTACTTTGTTTTAAAAATTAAAAAACCAATAAAACTTGACTTAAAAAAAATAGGTAGAATTTAGAATGAATCTAGAATTCATCTGGACAGTATCAGGTGCTTGGAAAAACCTTCCCTTTCTCTATTTTTTTTTTCTCATCCTACTCCTTCCATTCCAAATGACACATGAATATCACATAAATCCACTTATCCTATTAAGTCATAGGATAGTTTGAATTATTAATTGTGTATATCATTTCCACTACATCTTCATTTCAAAAAGACGTAATAATGGGGAGAGATTTTGGGGTTAGGATAAAAATAAGACTTGGTTCAAATAAGTGAAGGTAGGATTATCTAAGCTTTTGAATATACCATGATTTTTGGTTTGTTCAAACCATGATATTATGGTTTGTTCAAACAACCAAAATTAAAAGGAGCCATTTCTTGGCATTTCTTGATGCTCATCATTCTCCCTTATCTTTCTTTCTCTCTCTGAAAGATTTAGTGTCCCTAACAAAGAGAGATTTTCTCTAGTAAAGGAAAAAGGATTGATTAATGTATGCATGTATAATACTGATGAAATCTAAAAATATGGGTAGGTAGGAAGTGGGGTAGGAAGTGTACTTAGTGTGGTTTTTTGATAATGATATCAAGTAGGAAAAAATTAGGGGAGACGATGTGGTGACTCCCACACATATACAGTACATACAACTTTTTATTACTGGCTAGGTTAAGTTATCTTCGCAGCAAAACTGATTCACACTGGACAGTGTAATAGTTGCAGTGTAAAACTAAATTGGTTCTTTTCCTGTGCTTTCAGATCTGCTTATACTCCCTTATGCATTTTCTTTCTATTGGCTGCTTACCCATCTGTAAAATGGATTTGATAACATCCACTACCGAGGTTCTCTGCACAAAGCGCAAAATGAATATATAGTGAGGGATTTAGAAACACAACATGCAATTCTTTCTTTCTTCATTCCAAGAAGGTGTACTTATACATTCCCTATTCATTCCTTTCCTAAAGGAACACTTGGTGTAACACCGCGGTCCTTGCCTAAATGCACATTAAGAGGTTTCACCCACTGGCATTCTGATCAGCCGAAAACAAATTTCCTGTTGGCTATTTGGCACAGGCTGTCTCTGGGTGATATTTCAGATTTATTTCTACAACTTACTGCACATTCATGGGGGGGAGGGGGTGTCCTTGCAGAAAATTGCCAGAGAAAATGGATTTTGTTTTCTTTTGGTGGCAGAACAATTTTACACCTGTCGCCCAACTGTCTGATGAGAAGGATTAGGACAGATGTATTGCAAGTATCCATAGGATGTAGGAGAGGGTTTGATGAAACCATTGCTTTTGATATATCAATGATTAGGTTGCACAGGTGCACATGAAACTTTTAGATCTGTAATGGCTGTTATTCATAACGATTTTATGGTAACTTCAGATTTAGCATCAGACTGCCTCTGAATGCCTGTTGTTTAGATTCAGAAGGAAGAGCAAGATAAAGGAAATTGTTTTTGCAATCTATACCCAGGTAGAATCCCTGATCACTAGCTAAGTTGTATCTTTTTCCTCCAAATTAATAAATAAACTATTTACTGCATGCGGAGAAAATGCAATGTAATGACCTGGAAACAGAAGTAAAACCAGAATGTAAAACAATGTTCTCAAATTTTGAAGTAGATCAGATCAGAAACAGGGTGCTAGGAATGTTACTTTATTGTAGTAGGGCATGATAACAGAAATCAAAGTTTCTCTCTGCTCGGTCCTGTAGCAAGCAGAATCAAGGTAGGGCTATTTTGAGTTTCTTTCTCACGCTTTCCAATTTCTCAGGACCGAGTTGCCATTTCAGTTTCCTTCCTATTTCCTGTCTTCCAAATTCACCTTGGCATTCTTTTACAGATGGCCAAATTGATGTAATCTTGCATAAAGTATGATTTGTAAATTACTGTCATAATTAGTAGAATAAATCATGGTTTTGAAAACTGTTTTTGTTAGCTATAATTTGGATTCAGTGTTGTTTCCTTGCATGTATGAATATGTGCCTTTGGCCTCTTTGTCCTACACCACGGTTTCCTAACTGTAGTTTTTTTAAAATATGCAACAATTGGTTGTTCTTGCACAATGTATTAGCAATAACTTAGGGTATATAACATAATCCAGGCTCTGTGATGTGCAGATGCAGACTTCAGCAAACCCACAGTGAGAAGGTGTCATGCTGTTGACTATGTGAACCGATGGGTGAATTTGTGATTTGAAGGAATTAAGCTGCTCAAAGATGGAAGCAGCCAAGCACATCTGACCCATGGCTATCTTGAAAGTCTGAAATTCCTTTAGATGGAAAAAAAAATAGCTGGCAAATTCATAAATGTTTCACAAGGCAGTTGAATGTTGTAGGCGGTAAGCCTTTGTATTTCAAACTGACTAATTATAAATATTGATGATATTTCTTATCTGAACATGGTCATAAATGATTTAAGATGTCTTTCCATTGAAATGTGGAAAGTGAACTTTCTTCCTGGTTTTTAAATATTGTAGCTATTTTTTGGGCAGAACTGTTTACTGTGTTTGCGTATGGGAGAGAGAACATTCATGCAAAAATACACATAGTCTGTTGCAATTAGTGTCTGCAAAATTGTAGAGTGAGATATGATATAAATATACTGTGGGATGTTGGTCTCTAATGATGGTGGCATTTGATCTTTGAATGGCTTGCTAAGAATAATGCCAAGCATGAATAGATGGGTCCAAGACAAAAAGCTGAATCTGATTTCAGGTTTCTTAGATTTGACGGAAATGTGTGGCGATGTTTCCAACCCATGCTAAGTTTTTTCAAGTGCTGTAGGTAGTTAAGTACAACAGAATCATATATACAGTGCATGAATTAGATTGGAAGCTTTTCAAGTATTTGGAAGAGTGATAGCTTCTGAGATCTTGATAGGTAAAAGAAATGAATTACCATAGGTAATTCTTCTATGTCATCCATGATGCAGTTCTAAATTATTTATTCACTACCACAAGGTCTGGGGTCTCTTCTTTCAAGTCTACTCAGGCTTAGACCCAAAGGTGCAACTGGACATTTTGTTGAATGTGTTTCGCTTCTCATCCAAGAAGCTGCTTCAGTTCTGACTTTTCAGTTCTTCAGTCAGAACTGAAGAAGCTTCTTGGATGAGAAGCGAAATGTCTCCAAAGAAGAACAAAGAAAGTCCAATTACTTCTTGAAAAAGCACCTTTGGGACAACCATGACTTGGATGACTGAGAATCTCTATAGGATTAGGATTAGGGTTAGAGTTGGTTAGGGCTAGGGTTAGGGTTAGGGTTAGGTTTCTCCAGGATAGAACAATTCCAGAGAGCAATTATGATCATTCTTGAAGCAAGATGTTCAAGTCCACTAGATAGTTTACTTGTGAGAATTAACTCCAGGAGATGAATGTCTTTAACTCATGTGAAATGAACTTAGTTTAATTCACATTTTCTACATTCCTACATAGTCATACATAGGTATTTCTGACCCATGCAGGATTGCCACATGTCCTTTTAACTCTGCAGAATAGACCTGTATTATGTTTGAGATTTGAGCTCTATCTGCTGAATTAGGTAATAAAAATTGTCTGAGTTTTAATAAGTTCAGGATTGATCAAGATCTTGGAGAGCAAACATATACAGTCTGGCTAACCTCTCACAAGAGCTGTGTTTCCAGCCAGGTTGTGTAGGTAGTTGAAGCCTTAAGAAGACGTATGGACTCTGATAAGCCAGTAATCCAGCCTGCGTTATCTTCCTAAGGTGATTCTGCAGATGTATGACTACATCTTCAATCAAAAAAAGGTCCAGAACAAGATATTAAAGGTTCTCTCCGAAGACTGTGGCTTTACAAAGTGTGGTACATTTTGGTAGCTTTTGTACTGAAGTGAAACCATTGTAGAATTTCAATATTTAAGGGACTAGCATCAGCAATAGTGAATTTTAGATATATTGATTAAATGCATTTATTAATTATTCACGTTACCCTGGACATCAGTTATCTGGGCTGATATTTCATTTCCATGTCTTCAATCAGCAAAGGGAGAAAGGGATCTGTGAGAGCGATCCCTGTGGAAATGCGTTACAAGTAGTCCTCAACTTAGAGCCACAACCGAGCCCAAAATTGATGTGGCTAAGTGAGAAATTTGTTAAGTGACTTTCGCCCCATTTTACAACCTTTTCTGCCACAGTTGCTGAGTGAATCACTGCAGTTATTAAATTAGTAACACGGTTGTCAATTCCCTGTTGATTTTGCTCATCAGAAGGCCACAAGGGGATCACATGATCTTGAGATACTGAAAATGTCATAAATATGAGCCAGTTGCTTATGGGGATGCTGCAATGGGGATGCTGCAATGGGGATGCTGCAATAGGGATGCTGCAATAGTCATAAGTGTGAAAAACAGTGATCAGTCACTTTTTTTCAGTGCTGTTGTACTTTGAATGGCCACTAAATGAACTGTTTTAAGTTGAGGACTATCTGTATTCATTAAAACCCAGAAGAAAAGCAATGTACCAGCCATACTTTTAGAACCGATCATTTCTGGATGCAATAGTATATGATGGTGGCGAACCTATGGCATGGGTGCCAGAGGCGGCACTCAGAGCCCTCTCTGTGGGCACGCGCACCATCGCCCCAGTCCTAGGCCTTCAGCTGGGTTTTATAAAACCTTTTCGCTTTAGGCCTCGGCCGCTGTGCGCAAAAAAAAAAAAGGTTCAATCATTCAATTTCAACTTGCGAGGAAAAAAGATCTCGCAAAGTTGGAATTGATTGAACTTTTTAGTCCCACCCAGTCTGCTGTTACCACCGCAGCCATGCCCACCCAATGGGCCACACCCACCCGATTGGCCACACCCAGCCAATGGGCCACACCCACCCGACACTCGACAATGCATAAGTGGGTTTTGGGTTGCAGTTTGGGCACTCAGTCTCTAAAAGATTTGTCATCACTGGTATATGAGATTTCTTTTTGCAAAATTTTCACTCTTGGCAGCAAGATGCTATAACCCCCTTAACAAGTCATTATGGATCAGCTGTTGTAGATTCCAGTGACATGCTTTGAAATTTTGAAATTTGCAGTGCCATGCACATCAGTCTCCCTTTGACATTGTTGAGATGTTGTCTGCTCCTTGCACTGTCACAAAGAGCAGCGTGTTAACACTGTGTATCTTCTTTCAGGCCTTGACTTTGAACAGTTGTCTTTCTACACTTGCAGCGATATTGTTTGCTACAAGCTGATATCAGAAAATCATGTCTGTTTCAATCGCAATGACATTTTTTTTTCAAATGAAATTTCTTTTCTTTTTTTTTTGACATCGTCTTACTGTATCACACTTGTAAGGTTACTATCTTGGCAACCCAATTATAATTTGGAGCAGCATCAAAATGAAATGAAATCAGTATCTCCTCTGGCATCTAAGAGAAGAGGCAGCAGCAGTCTCAGAATGCTTTATTCTGCCTCTGGAACAAGCTGAACGTTTAAACCACCTTGCAATGTCTGGGTAGATGAATTAAAACACATTTTACTGTATTTTCTTTTCTCTGCCCTTTTCATGACACTTGTCGGTTTCTTTGTGCATCAAAGAAATCCTGTGACCCAAAGGCCTGTCAGCTGGCTGTGATATATTTGCCAGAGGACAGCGTCAATCTGCTTTTGACCACGATATTCCCTTTTTGATTGTAAATGGTGCCAGGCTGAAATTTCTTCAAATACATTTGTAGTTGTTGCTTCCAGGGAAAAGGACAAGGACTTTTAACAATTATTTTTTCCCTCATTCACCCTTTATAGGAGGTGGAATGTCATAAAGCAAGCCATTCCCCTGCTCTCCACCATTTTACTTGTGACAATACTGAAACAAACCCTTTAAGCTTTGGTTATCTCTCTCTCTCTCTGTGTGTGTATGTGTCTGTGTGTGTCTGTATTACCTGCTCCTCCCACTCAGATAGTATGAGTAATCCTCAACTTAATAACAGTTCAAAGTGTGAACAACCATTTAAAGTTCAAAGTTATAACGGCACTGAAAAAAGTGACTTATGACCATTTTTCACACTTATGACCATTGAAGCATCCCCATGGTCACGTAATTTACATTTGGATGCTTGGCAACTGATTCGTTTTTATGACGGTTGCAGTGTCCCAGGGTCATGTGATCACCTTTTGCGACCTTCTGACAAGCAAAGTGAATGGGGAAGCCAGATTCAGTTAACAAACGTGTTACTAATTTAACAACTGCAGTGATTCGCTTAACAACTGTGGCAAGAAAGATTGTAAAATGGGACAAAACTCACTTAACACATTTCTCACTTAGCAACATAAATTGCGGTTGTGTGTTGAGGGCTACCTATAGCTGGATCACTCTTCCCAGTTGCAATGTATGGCTGTGAAAGTTGGACCATAAGAAAGGCTGAGCGCCAAAGAATGGACTGCAAGGCGATCAAACTGGTCAGTCCTAGAGGAGATCAACCTTGACTGTTCTTTAAAAGCCAGATCCTGAAGTTGAAACTCAAGTACTGTGGCCACCTAATGAGAAGGAAGGACTCACTGGAGAAGAGCCTAATGCTGGGAAAGATGGAGGGCAATAGAAGAAGGGGATGACAGAGAATGAGGTGGCTGGAAGGAGTCACTGAAGCAGTAAGCATGAGTTTAAATGAACTCCAGAAGAGGGTAGAGGACAGGAAGGCCTGGAGGAACATTGTCCATGAGGTCGTGATGGGTCGGACATGACTTTGCAACTAACAACAACAACAAAATGCAGCAATGAGTTTGACAAACCAGATTGATTAAAGAAAGGTGTTGGATAATGTTAGAGAACGAAACCACATGCTAAAATCATGTGACTGTTATCTTCTCAGGCTGCAAAATATGAAGTGTTCACCTTCTCTGCTTCCCCTCCATCTGTTATAATTCCTTGCCGTCTTTATAAGCTGAAAAACAAATCAGCATGCATGTTCCTTTGCTGACCACCCTAGCTGTTTCCGTTATTGTCAATCTTTGCTAAATACCATATCCCTGAAGGCTTTAGTAAATCTGTGTATTAAAGGTACAAAGGTTTCAGGGATTTGCGATGACATCAAATCTCTCCCTTCCATCAACATCTTAAGTAATTTCAGAGAGAAAATGCAAAAGGGGATAGGGGATCAGGTGTCCTAATTAAGACCTGTAGATAAGACCCATCTGGTTCCCTTTTCTTATCTGAATAATGATTATATGTGCATTTTTACTAATATTCTTTCTCACACAACATTATTTTTATAATCTTACAGCAAATAAACTCTTGTGGGCTTCAGAGGGGGTAGGTGGGATTTTTTTATTTTTGCCATATTTTTCTGTCATCTGTTCATAAAAATTATTGTGAAAAGAGGGGAAAATGGAGGCTCCAACTGTGCATCAGATTTTTAAAAAAGGCAGGTGGATGTCCCTTGGAAAGTCTTATTTAGAAGCTTTTGGACACTGATTTTAGCTTGGTCAGCCAGGGAGTTATACTGTCTTTAAGCTGCAGGAACTTTTTTTTAAAAAAAAAATGATTTCATTTTATATCTAATGATGGTATTGAGCTTTGAACCCAAATGCCAAGGATAAATGGACTTTACAGAACCAGTTGGACCTATTCAAGGGCTGATGAAGACTTTCAGGGAAAGGTTGACATAACAGGGACTCCTGGTTTAATGGCAGAATTGTGATTCAGTACCATGGACAGCTCAGTGAATCTGGCTTAATATGATGGAACGGACCACCTCATGTTTTAGGGCTCATAAGCATGCTTGGAATTTTGAGTGTGCCAAATAATTGCCAAGTGTTGGTGGGGGTAATCACAAATCTGATACTGATATAACTGCTCTCTGCCACTACATCTAGAATAGCTCTTGCTATTTCTTAATATTTCTTCATATCATCCAGGATGCTTTTTATCTTGTAGCAATAGCAATAGCACTTAGACTTACAGTATGTACCTCTGCATAATTTACAACACCCTCTAAGCAGTTTACAGAATCAGCCTATTGCCCCCAGCAATCTAGGTCCTCATTTTACCAACCTCAGAAGGCTGGAAGGATGAGTCAACCTTGATCTGATGAGGATCAAACTGCTGGCAGTGAGATGAATTAGCCTGCAAAACTGCATTCAAACCCCCGTGCCATCACGGTTCTGTAGCTCACCATTGTCTTCTAAACGAAGCACCAAGCTACTGTTCTTCTTATTGTTGTTGTTAAGATATACATAAAGGCCTGAAGACTTTCTTTTAGAATGAAGATGATACTGAAAAGTGAGATTGTTTTGCAATGTGCTACATTCCCATTTTTCAATTATTTTACTTGCTTGCTTGCTTGTGAGAGACAATTTGATGTTGTGGTTAAAGTATCCTCTTAGATACTAGGACAGTGTGAGTTCTACTCTTACCTTAGGCACAAAGTCAGCCAGTTGCTTTCTCTCAGCCTAAGAAAAGAGGCAGTGGCAAGCTACTCTGAAATCTTGCCCAGAAAACTGCAGGAACTAGTCCAGATAATCAGTAGGAGTTAAAAAGGAGTTGAAATCACCTCAAACTTTCCATCATTTCCTCATTTCTCAGTTATACTTGCTTCCTTACTTTATCAGCTTATTTATAGGCTGCTCCAATCTACTGGTTCTAAAAGTAGCCCCCCAATATATAACATACAAAGAAAACAGTAACTAGAAACATTACTATGGAACTGGGAATTGTGATTAAAAACATTAACAGTAATAAAAATATGGCTACTCTCCCAGCCAAACTGGCCACTACAATTGTCCAGCTTCCTTGGTTTGAAAGAACAACCAGGTTTCATTAATGAAGGAGCCTGTAAAGAGGTGGGACCATGAATTTATCATAGAAATCTAGCATTTGTTTATCCAGATGGTTGATCTGGGTAACCTGTCTCCATTAGAGACCCAACAGGTCTGGTTAGATCAATTCTGTTTTGTGAGTATTTTACCTTAAGAAACTCCAACCACACCTGATTATATAGATAAAATTTCTTGCTTGATCCTCTAGATAATACTGGATGTCAGCTCCCATCATGGCTTCCCACTTAACGTGGTAACAGAAGTTGAGAAACATCTGGTGGTGCCAACTGTACTTATCCTTCTCTTAGAACAGGAATGGCTACTAGTATTACCAACATCACTGATCCTAGTTTGTACCTCCTTTGTGTTCCTAAGACTTCCAAAGATTGATGAAGGAAAAAAGAATCAAGGGGGGAAAAATCCCACATTCCTCAAATAAGAATATTTTACAAAAAGGAATAAACTGTCTCATTCCACCCATATAAGAAAGTGATGGTCACCCAATTTGACCATTTCTATCTTAGGAAAACAGCATTATTCAGTGGATCACTAAAATAAAACTGTTAACACAAACACTTATTTGAGAGTGGAAGGGTTGAGGAGGCTTCTTGTAGCTTTAATTTTGGGTCAGATGTGATTCCAGCCTTTCCTCCCAAAACATTGTGGGGCCATTAATTTTCAAAGTGTTCATATTGTATGGCTAGGTGTAGGCACGTAGTGCTATGCAAAAGAAGAAAAAAAATATCTTGCATTTGTTTCTCTTGGCTTTCATTCAATTGGATTAAAACATGCCTTTGAATTCTTTTTATGTGTTTGCAGTGATGACAGCCAACCCACTTGAATTGCTTTTTTGACATTGTGATGGAGAAAGCAGAAACAGCACATCTTTATGAAAACAAATGATAAAATTAAAACCAAATATTGGAAAAAATATTGTCTTTATTTCCTCTCTTGTCTTCCTCCCTTCTTAAATATAGGAAGGGATTTTTTTGTTTTGTTTTGGGTTTTTGTTCGTTTGCATGTTTGTAAAGAAAGATTTACCTGGCATAAATTGGCCTTGCCCAAATCAGTAGCTCTAAGGAAGACACATTTTAAGTTGGCACCAGATTTTTTTAAGCTGAATTTTATAAAGTCTTTAAAAAGACTGTCGAAAGCACTAGACATTCCCTTAGCAAAGCAGTACATTCCAATTGTTATTGTTTGATGCACTTTGATCTGGTGGCTTTCAACCATTTATATGGCTCTATAAAACTGAACACCATGTTATTGTATAAAATGTGCTGTAGGACATCCCTAAGAGCAAGAAAGGGAATTTAGTCATAACAAAAACATTATTCTCTGAAAAGTTGTTGGACTAAACAACAACTGGTATTTCCAAGGAAAAGCAGATAGTGAATGCACTGTTGGCCATAAATTTTGAACAAAAATCAAGTTTTTATTTGTGAACTCTGCCTTGCAGAAAATTGATGCGAGCAGTGGAAGTCAAACTCACATAACAATTGTAACAAAACCTATCTATTTTAAGGTAGACTGTATTACTATATATGAAGTGAAATTCAATTCTTTTTAAACTCAGGGTAAATACAAATCACCAAGTAAATTGAACTAGGAGTCAATATTGAAAAATTAAAATGGAAGAAAAACATTTTCTGCTGCTTTGGTGTCCACCTCACCAGACGTTGAGGCAGATGACCTGTTTAGACTTTCCAGTGTTTTCTGATTATATGGTTATATTATATTTCATTTTTTTCTCTCTCTCTATGTGGGCTGCATAAGTAAGCATTAATATACCTTTTCATGTTTTTCCCCAGCAACTTAAGGAGATCCATAAGGCAAGCCCTAATATGTTTTTGATAGATATGTTGAGTTCACATGCTATGCTAAGCATAATTTTATTGCTTTGGATTTGGGAAATGGCATGTACTGTTTGAACAAGCTATTGCGATTTGGAAATCATTGTTTGATGCTCTATCAGAACATGATGGAAGTGCTCAATTCCTTAAGAGTACCGATATCTAGAAGATACTCATTGCCTTTAGTTGGGATTGATGGAAGATCTTTATATGGTATGACATCCTCTTTTTTTGTTTTTACAGGAACTGACACCAGTGAAACCCTCCCAGAATCTGTCCCATCTGCTCCTGGGACGCTTCCCCATTTCATGCAAGAACCTGATGATGCATATATAATTAAAAGCAATCCAATTGTGCTACGCTGCAGAGCCATGCCAGCGATGCAGATCTTCTTTAAATGCAACGGGGAGTGGGTTCATCAAAATGAGCATGTCTCGGAGGAGAGCATGGACAAAATCACAGGTAAGTGATAAATAACCCTATGCTAGGGTTTGCCAGCCTTTACCCAATCCATCCATACATTTGGAATTTTGAAAGCAAGTTAAAATGGCTGTCAAAGCAAGAGCTTGCCCATTCACAAAATGGCTGCCCAAGGGACATAACTGAGCACAAAGGATTGATGCATTTTTTTTCAGTTGCTTTCAGATTTATTTTTTTATAAAATATATGATAGGGCCAGGGCTCTGGCAACTATCAAGAAGTGTGGACTCTGCATCACAAAGGTATCTATGTTGGAGACTTCAGCCCTATACTCATTAACTTACAAGTGTATTAGAATTGCAGATAAATGGTAAAAAAAAATGGGTGACTTTTAGATCAGGGGTCTTCAAACTTGGCCCTTTCATGACTTGTGGACTTCACCTCCCAGAATTCCTCAGCCAGCATGTCTGGCTGTGGAATTCTGGGAGTTGAAGTCCACAAGTCATAAAAGGGCCAAGTTTGAAGACCCCTGCTTTAGATAATATTCTTGAACCTTAGTGAATATCATGGCTTGTTTATTTGCTTTATGTCCCATGTTAGCTAGGGGAGATGCTGTATCAACATCTCATTTTCTCCAAGGCATTGGGCCATTATGAAGTTACACAGAGAGCCAGTTTAGTCCAATGCTTAAGGTATCAGGCTAGAAAGCAGGAGACTGAGTTCAAGTCTGCCTTAGCCATGAAAACCAATTGGGTGACTTTGGATCAATAATCAGGGACACTGAGTTTTACTCCTACCTTAGGCAAAAAACCCGCTGGGTGACTTGTGGCCAATCCCAGGTGACTGTGAGTTCTAGTCCTGCCCTAGGCATGAAAGCGGGCTGATCTTGAGCCAGACTTTCTCTCTCCGCCCAACTCACTTCACAGGTTTGTTGTTGGGAGAATAAGAGGAAGAAACTTGTTGGACTTGAGATATTTGTAAAAATAATAAAGGTGTGATATAAGTTAAATAAATGAAGAGACATAATTTTCTAGTAAAAATAAATAAAATACCTGCCAAGAGAGGGATTTTAAGTCAGTGAGCTAGATGGGTGGGTGGGAAACCCTGACAAATGCAACACGTGTTTGTTATCTTCCAGCAAAATCTATATATCCCTGCTTATTTAGAAACATCTTGATAAGTATCACAAATCAATTTAATGGTAGAGTTAACTTACACTTTCAAATTCTGTGTCACGATGACTCCCCCACTCTTCTACCTCAGCTTCCAAGATTGCTAAGCAACTCTGCATCTTGGAAATAAGGCATTTTGTAAAGCCGGTGAGGTGAAATGAGGGAAGCAGGTACCTTTAGAGAGTGTCACATATTATTAGGTGTTAGTCATGTGCAACACAGTTGCTACTGATTGTGTTGCTGGTTGTGGGGTTTCAAAGTTTGCTTTCAAAGTAAGACTGTTATAGATTGTATATGAAACAATCCTGGTAAAGAACATGGAAAAATATTCATTTAATCATGACTTTCAAAACAAAAGGACCAAGGCACTGTTCTTTAATTATCCACATTTAAATTACCAGTACAACTATTTCAGCTCACGGGCATCTAATCTTTGAAACAGATCTATTAAACTCACTTGTTCTAGTAACTGAGGCTGTGTAGTTCCTTTTGTGTCATGAACTGTTTGATGCTCTTTTTCATTTTTATTTCATGATATTGAGACACAAGTTGCGTTGGGATCACCAATGATGAATTTTTCTATGCCTCTGGTAGGGTATATTTTGGACCATTTTGGAGGAGAATTCAAAGGGAAAAGGTGTTGCAGAGTTTGGTGGTAAAAATTGATAGAAGAGAATATTTGGAGTTCAGGATTGAAATGAGGGTCCTTGGTGCTCTCTGAGCTTGGTTGTTTTCTTGCAGAAAATTTATTACCAAAGTAGTAACTGTCAATGCTGCAAATACTGTATATTCTTGCTTTGACTATATGCACAACTGTCTGGTATTTCTGGTGACAATGAGCACAGAAAGGCAAATGTGCTCTTAGAACTATGCAAAAGGTTTGTATGTGTGTGTGTGTTTGACACACACAGATAAATTTCTGTTCAGGTGAAATGCTTCTTGTTTCAAGTAACGGATAGCTTTAGAATTACTAGTTGAACTCAAGGTTGTGAAACTTGAGAAAAAAAAATTGCTTACATGTAATAAACCTTTTGATTCTTATCTTTTGTGGGAGCTATAATAGAAGATGTGCCTCATATATTAGGAGAGAATGTTGCAGTGATCACTAGGCTGAGAAAACGTAATAGGGGTAAATGAAAACCATTTTGTTTTAAAAAATCTGGAATACTTCATTGACAATCCCTCTTTCTTCTGAACTCTGGATACAGTATCTGCTCTGTCTCCGTCATTGTATTGGCATAAATCTGATGCTTAAGAAAGCAGGTGCTCACCTTTTAATTAGTTTGCTGAGAATGGATTTGCATCAGGTTTGTTGCAAGTTGGAAGAGTGATGTGATTGGCTTTGGCACATACCCAACTTGCAATTCAATTCACATTTACTTCTAGCCTCCTTGCCAATTGCTTTGTACTAGCCCAGTAAATGTTGCTTATTGCAGTCTGGGCATGTAAGAATATCTCAGTAAAGCAATCACATTAACACTTTTCTCAGCAGGATGATCCCTGCATAGATGCCATATACAGTCAGACTTCTCAGAATGTTAATTTGTCCAGGTAGTTTGGCTTTGAACATCTATTTTAAAAAAAAGAAAAAAGAAAAGAAAGGTAGCTGTGCAAAATGTTTATCTAAGCCCTGATGTTGACCTTTTCTATGTACTGTAATATTGGCAAAATTAGTCAATTCTCCTACAGTTTTCTTCTCAGTTTCATTTCTGGACATTAATACATACATTGCTTTCATTGTGAGTGCTGCCTTTCTTTATCTGTTAGATCAGTGTGACTTTTTCTTTTAGTAGAAAACTTTTGAAAGAATGAATTCAGTGTCTTATTTGTTTGACAATTAGCTTTGATAGCATAGCATAACATCACATGACATGCCGTAAAAAATGGCCCTTAACTTTTGGAAAGAGTTTTTGATAGATGGACTAATAGTACTTTCTCTCAATATACTGTAATTCTCCTGGCCATTCTCCATACTCAACATATCCAATATTCTTCAATATTTTTCAAAAACAATCAGATCCCACAATGTTGAAATATAACTCACAACAACAATGACATCCTTCACTCGAAAACATTTACCTAGACATCTACCCAGGGCTTTTTTTTTTTGTCATAGAACACCCAGAATGGAGTTCCAGCACCTTTTTTAGATGGAACCTTGTAGGGTAGACAAGGCAGGTTGTATGACGTGTGTGAGTTCCGGCACCTTTTTTTTTTAACAAAAAAAGCACTGCATCTACCTATATGTGTGGCTCATTCTTACCTCACCAAACTATGATACATTATGGTGGCCACGTCTGATCAAAGAGCATCAGCTCATTTTTGTCTATTGCTCCTTGAGATCTTGAGTTTTTTGCCTCTTGATCTGAATGTTTCCAATGATTAAAAGAGTATTTGTTAAGGGTTTAAAATATATTGAAACTCTTAAACCTATTTTAAATGAGTGTGCTTCAAATTGGCTATAAACTATTCCAATTTCTATTTTCTCAATGGTATGAGACCTGCTAAGAGTAAGTAAAGTTTCCTTGTCTGATAAATAAAAAGATTATAGCAATAACTGCTGTCAGCATTTTTCTCATTTAAACAAATAAAGCTGACAAATGATGAAGCTCGGTGTGGCGCTGTTATGTTTAAGCACATGCTGGGCAGTTATTCATCCTCTTCCAGCATAAGTTTGTCTGTTGCTAAAGCACCCAGCAGTACAGAACACTTATTAGCATAGCAGTTCGAGAAACAATAAAAATTTCATATTCTTTAAGGCTATGCTGATGACGAAGGATGATGGTTATAATTTGCACAATAATTTAAATGGCTGGGCAACTCCCGTGAATTGGATTTACATAAGGTATCAGAGAACAGTGCTAGTTTTCCATTTGTAATGCATTGATTCTTAAATTGATGAGGAATACTAGTCATGCAATTGCCTTTATTCAAGGCAGAAGAGACCTGTAATTGAAAGAAATAGCAAAATGTTTTCTCTTGAAAATAGCCCAACCTTTAACTGTGCCTGTCTTCACTGGTTTTGTTTTATTAAAATGTTTATGGAGGGAGAATTGAAGAGAGAGAGGATGACCTCTTTATGTCACATTTTTAAAAGTAGAGCTTATTAACTAAGTGTATTTTGATGGATTCAGGCATCACACCAAGCAATAAACAAGAGCTTATATACTTCAGTGGATGGGTTGACAGATGATCCTGAACCAAACAAAAAAATAATAATTATGTGAAGGGTGAACCCAGCTAATATGTGTCTTCAGCGGGCTCATTCTTCAGTTTCAATCATGTTCATCCATGATTCTTGTCACAATGAACTTAAACAGCCATTCTCCTATTTTCAGCTTAAACCTATCTCAAGGGATAGTAAGAAGTAAGTATAGCATCTCAAGGGATAGTAAGAAGGTAGAGTAGAAGCTGCACACTGAGTGTTGGAGAAGAAGGGAAGAATAAACATAAAGCAAACCTACGGATTAGGGTTGAAGTTAGGGTTAGGGTTAGGTTTCTCCAGGACAGAACAATTCCAGAGAGCAATTATGATCATTCTTGAAGCAAGATGTTCAAGTCCACTAGATAGTTTACTTGTGAGAATTAACTCCAGGAGACAAATGTCTTTGACTCATGTAAAATGAACAGTTTAATTCACATTTCCTACATTCATATAATTTCCTGAAACAAGCTGTCAGCTAGAATGGCTACTGTTGGTGGCATTTGATCAGAGTATTCATATGGTATCCAGAACATTTACTCCCAAATTAGCAAATTACCCCCAAAATGATCATGTTCAACTGGAATGTGCTTGCATGCCAAAAAAAAACCCCTATACTTTTTTGGCATGCAAAAATTCTTAATAATTTCTAATGCACACAAAACTGCAGTTAAGAAACACATTAAATTGTGTATAACTCACCACTCTGGATAGGTAGATAGGTAGATGGAGATAGGTAGATAGATAGATAGATAGATAGATAGATAGATAGATAGATAGATAGATAGATAGATGATAGATATGATGATTTTTTAGGTTATACAACCTAAGAATAATTGTACCAAACAGCCTATCTCAGAAGAAACCCAGATAAATATTTCATGTAAATGTTTTTCTTCTGATGAATTTGCCAACACATGGAGACAGACTGAAATGAATTTACTATCATGAACATGAGAAATTGAATAAAACTGCAGCTGACAGATCTGCTTGCACTAATTTATATCTAGAATTTCTGTTTCAATTGCTGGTATGAATGTTGCATTTAAAAAAACAAACAAACTCCTTATTTGCTTTTGGAATAGTGATGAAGCATATTATGAGAAAACAACAAGAACACATTCTTGTACTATGTTGCTCTTGTTATACAATCTCTCCAAATTCTTGGCCATCTCTTTGCTCTTTGCTGATGACCAAAAATCTTTCTCTCCATATGCTCTCCTTAAGAAGGCAAGCAAATCCATATGTCCTATTAAACTATTTTTTTCCCTGCATATACAGTGTTTTGCATCCAGCCATAATCAATGTATTCAATATTTGGTGACTGCAATTTTTGCAGGTTTTTTTTTTTTTTTTTGTAGCAGACATGGCAGGGATTCTTCTGGTATTTGTCTGTTTTGATAAATGACACTTTTGGGAGTTGGAGAAGGAACAAAAATGCTCTGGATAAGATATGCAAATAACAGATTAACAGAATCAGAAGGAACTTTGGAAGTCTTCTAGTTCAGCCCACTGCTCAAGCAGAAGATTCTATATCCTTCCAGAAAAGTGGCTGACTATTCTCTTCTTAAAAGCTTCCAATGTTGGAGCACCCACAACTTCTATAGGCAAGTCGTTCCACTGATTAATTGTTCTAATTGTCACAAAATTTCTTAAAGATGTGTGGCTGATCCAGGCTTGGTGCTACATAGAGTAAGAGATCTTTATTCTCTTTTATTGGTTTTTCCAGCTAAATGATGGTCAAAGTGAAGCTTACAAATGCAATGCCAATACCGTAGTTTCTACCTAGAGCTGTTCTTGCCAGAATTCTATATCCATTTAAAAAGCAAACATAATTGCCTTTCTGGATAAGATCAAGGTCCAGTGACTGTTGTGTTTGCATAATTAGCCATTGAGGTGTTTGGAGATACACAAAGTCAGCTATAAACGGAGTGGTTTTCAGCATAAGAAAGAAGAATCTCTGGTTTCTCTAGTCTTTCATAGTTTATAAAAAAATATGTTCGATGCTACTTGTACCTTCTCTGAGAAGTCATCTTTCTCTACTAAATTAATACATTGGTTTCCTTTGCACCTTTCCTTCATAGAATGAAACATCATTTTAATTTCTCCCTCTGATACCATTTTTCAGTTAGAGTACTAAAATCCTACACAATGTTGTAGTTTTGACAGCATTACAGGTATTTTATATGGAAATTGGCAAATGCTAATAAATGTTGACATGGTTTAAATCATCTATAACATAGAGATAGATAACTTTTTTTATTGAGCGCGATCTTTCATGAAGTGAATGAGCGGGAAGTAAAATGGATGAGGCTAAACAGTGTTATTTTTGCTGAGAATTTGCACAGCTAGTTAGCCTACGGCTGAATTTATAATTTTGTTTATAATTTATAATTCTCATTGTGCTTCTTTATGTACTGCAGTTTATTGCCGAGCAATATGAGCTCAAAAATATTTCTAATCTTGCTCGTCTAGACATTTTAGGAACCATGATAAATTGTAATAATCAAATGTGACAGACTGATTCAGTTGTGAAGAAGGTAGTTATAGCACACAAAAAAATCTTTGATATTCAACTCGCTGCAATGTATGATAGTGTTCATTTTTATGTGTTGCTTAAATAAGAGAAGCATCAATGACATTCTTTTTGACCTCAGACACAAAGCATGAGTTGGATCTTGGAGCTTACAGAGGAATTAAAAAAATGTAGGTAGGTAAGGGAAAGAAGGAAGGAAGGAAGGAAGGAAGGAAGGAAGGAAGGAAGGAAGGAAGGAAGGAAGGAAGGAAGGAAGGAAGGAAGGTCTTTTTTCAGTTAAGAAATCCAAATTCATAGAAAAGAATATTTGAGGCTCAGATTTGAACTCAGGGTCCTTGATGCTCTCTGAGCTTGGTTGTTTTCTTGCAGACATTTCATTACCTAACTAGGTAACATCATTAGTGTTAGAACAAAGCAGAATTTGCTTTGTGTTTGAACATAGATGGAACTATATATATCATCACAGCTACATAAATATGCTATCCAAGGTGTATATACTGGTTTCTGTTGATCTGCTTCTGACTTTAATGAAATGGAATGGAGTTATTGAATCACCATTTGAAGGTACAACTGATGAAAGACAGGGATGAGACAAAAAGGGCTTGGGCTACCATTTGGATACAGGAAAGAGGCATCTCAAACAATAAATGCAGAGAAGCAGCAGAAGCAAAAGACAGCAATTGTCTGTATGGGTTTTCTTGTGCTTCCCTTGCAAGTATGTTGTCTTCAGATGTGATGGAAGATGCCTCTCCAGCATCATGTTTGTCTTGAAGGCATTTATAGATGAAGTGCACCAGCTTATTCTTTGCTTTCCATACAAAGAATTGTGGCTGGATCAGGGATGAAAGTATGTGTGTACCCCATGCTATCATGGTTCAAATCCCTTTATCTCAACTCATCAGAAACAACTTTTGGCTTGGTTCATAAGCCATATTTCTTCAATCAGGAGCAAGTCTTGCTTGGTAGAGTTAATAGAGGTTGCATCCTTGTTAAGACATACATGGTAGTTTAAAAACCAGAGTGTCTGATCTTCTATCAGATGCAAAGCCACAATCAAAATGTCACCATCAAATAAATATAGTTCAGTGCAATATATGAAGTCAGTCATTTTGTCTTCAGCTTGTCATACATCTCCTGGAGAAATCATTCTATAGAGATTTGAATGCTTTTTTGCCAAATATTTAGAAAGGTTTTACCCTAGCAGTGCTGGAACATTTGAATGTGGATTTTGCAGAAGTGTCCACAGGACTGACATTTGCAAAGCAGCAAGCATTCCTGAACCTGAGGTTTTGATATGTTGTGCTTATTTATCTTTCAGCATTCTTATAAAGGAATGTCTCCTCTTGTTTTATACAAGCTTGATTTTCATGCTTTCTGCAAGCTCTGCTTTCAGTCAGAGAGCTTATGCTGAGCAAAAGCAACACTGGTCTGGTTACGCACAGATGTAGTTGCCTACAACTTCATCAAACGTTAATGATTTCCCCAAGCCATAGACATGATGGAGAACCAGGCTTAACCAATGAACAAGACACTCTTTGGAAAGCTACCTTATAAGATGTAGGCGAGTTGTTTTGCAAGGTACATGAGCAATCTTACAAAATGCTTTGCCTCTTTCTTACAGGTTTAATAGAACCAGTTAATGTTCAGTATTGTTAATTTAGGAATGTTTACAATTTGCATGTCCCTCAACATTTCCTAGAGGAAATAGGAGCATACCTGCAGCCCCTTTATGTCTCTCGTGTTAATAATTACCAACTAGATAGCCCCTTGCTATGATTTTTGCTGAAAAGCTCTATTCCATCTGTTGTATGTGCTGTTAAATTCACTCAGCAATATCTGAACCTGCATTGGTTTCCAACCCCGCCCCCCCCAAAATGTTTCTTTAAGTTAAAATATATATACAGGGTGTGGGCAGAACCATATAATTGCTGTATGCTTTATTACCCGCAATTCCAAGTGTGACACATTAGCTCTGTACTTCATGCATCTTAAGGTGTAGGTGTTTGCATTATGCCCCGTGCATTGGAGACAAAGAATCTGCCAAAATCTTCACTGGGTTCACATTTTAAAAATATTGTCTAGAAGCTGTTTTGGTGATGTGTGGTACTGAATGGCAGGAATCAATAAACAGACTATAAGAGTGTATTTAATGGTCTTTATTATCTGGAGGGGGGACACACATGCAGAGACCCAATACTACTTAGAGATGCTCTAATAGAATTTCACCCTGGTATCCCCACAAGCAACAGAATGGATTCTGTTCCATTTCACATTAGTGAAACCTCACTTCAACAATGATGAGTGGTTAGAATGCAGTATTGCAGGCTAATTTTGCCCACTGCCAGGAGTTCGATCCTGACCAGCTTAAGGTTGACTCAGCTTTCCATCCTTCCGAGGTTGATAAAACGAGGACCCAGGTTGTTGGAGGCAAGAGGCTGACTCTGCAAATGGCTTAGAGAGGGCTGTGAAACATTATGAAGTGGTATATAAGTCTTAAGTGCTATCGCTATGATGATTTTAGGGCTTCAAAGAAGTGCTTCCAAGTTCATTCATGCAACTTGCTGAGGCAAACCGTAGCTATTTTTTCAAGGCCTACCTTTTTCATTGTTTCTATGCTGTTTGTCCTTGTTCTTTATCAGTTATTTTTATTACTCTGGTTTTCTCCGATTGTTTCTGTTGTTAGCGCCTTAAACATTTAGCTAGAAAGATGGTGTGCCCATTACATAAACCAACAGTTAATATGGAAGACTGCAACCATGCTTTTGTAATAACTATGATAGCCTCTTTTGTATCCTTCATCCCCTGAACTATGCTGCTTGTGCAGTTCTTAATTATACTCAGCTCAATCAGTTCTTGTTATTCTGCTCTGTCTGAACCATATAATCTGAAATCAGCCCAACTTTTATGATTCTCATTCATCTAGAAGCAAATCCGGATGATATTAGTGAAGAAATATGCTTTGAGTTACAGTTGCATTTCATTAGATGGCTAGGTATTGTATGATGTTTTGGAGTCTTTTTTTTTTTTTTTTAAGCTGAACAAAGCAGCATTTTTGAAGAATGGGAATGCCAGCAAGAGATTTTAAAGGCAGATACTACATGGTTTTTCAAGCCCTTTTTTTTTTTTTTTTGGGCAGGCGCATGCTTTCAGCTCATGCTTCCTGACCTACTTGGCAGTGAGGATTTAATTAAGAGCCTTATAGTATTGTCAAAGTCATTAAAGCTTTGCCTTGATTAAAAATGGAATTGTTTAATTAAAAAGGAAAGGTTTGGCTAACCTTAGCATTATGTCTGAATAAGATATTTCATATCAGCTAATTTTTTTCCTCTATCTTTTGCATTCAGGCTTGATGATTCGGGAAGCATACATCAATGTGACCAGACAGCAAGTAGAGGATTTTCATGGACCAGAAGACTACTGGTGCCAGTGTGTAGCCTGGAGTCTCCTGGGAACTTCCAAAAGCCGGAAGGCTTCAGTCCGCATTGCCTGTAAGTGGTTTTTGCTCTCCAGAAATGGATGGGCGTCATTCTTAATCTATGCAGCTCATAGCAGCTCAATGTGAATGAGTATACACGTGTAGCACTTCTGTGTGTCGAAAGAGTGTGCGTCTGTGTCCCTATGTAGATGAGTAGTTAGATTTCTACTAAAGTTTGCATCGTAATGGTGAACCACTGGGGTGTGTTGGATTTCATACGAGTCCCAAAGGTGATTTATTTATCTATTTTTTTCATAAGGCAACAGGACTTTCTTGGTTTTTTTTTTCCCCTTTGAAGATGTTTCATTTCTCATCCAAGATGCTTCTTTAGTTCTAACTCAGTTCTTCAGTTAGAAGAGCATATCCATAGTGGATATACTGGGGTTGCACTTTTTAGAGCATTTTCAGGCAAAACTAAGTTCTTGATGGACCAAGCCAACATCTATCTATAGCATTTGGTTTCTCACAGTGGTCAACCAGGTGCCCACGAACCAGAGCCCACCCCAATCTAACCTCTTTGAAACTTATCCAAGACAGCAGAAATGACTTTGTCTTGTTTAATGGATTCCAAAGATTTGTTGCGTGATGAAGGCTTTTATCTTTCCTGAAACTTTTTTTCTGTCAGATTCAAACGATGACCTGTTGTTTTGAGAGGGGGAGAAAAAAACTTCCTGTTTGTTTTCTCCATGCATGCATGATTCTATCCACCTCAGTTGACCTTCTGTGTCTATTACCAGAGTTAAAACGTTTCCAAAGTAGATAGAGGAAAATCTACCTTTTTATCTTATATCTTAAAGCAGGGGTCCTCAACCTATGTCCTCCTCCTCCTCCTCCTCCTCCTCCTCCTCCTCCTCCTCCTCCTCCTCCTCCATCATGCTTTATTATTGCTCCATTAGCAATAATTCAGGCTATTGCAGACATTTCAGGATATTCATTCGCCCTTTAATCATAAGGCTATATAAACCACTTCTACACCCATTTATTATTTGTGAACAATGCCATTACTTATAAGGTAGCCAAATTTTGTGAATAAATGTATAAAATATGCTTGACATGGATATCCTATAAGAACGAATTGGGATATATATTCTCTATATGTATATTTTGAAGTTAGCACCTAATCTATTGATGTAAACTTTTCAATGTAGTTATAATGTGGTATAGTTATTTGTTTAACCAGATTGGATATTATTGTAGAGTTAGGATTACAGTTAGGTTTAGGTTATTTTAATTTACATTAATTAAATACATTTTATACTGCTTCATAATTTTAGGGTTCATAAATTTATTGGTTGTATAGATTCTAGAATTATTGCTATTTTACTGTATGTCATAGTAGTGCATAGATGTTCGATCCATAGATTTGTTCACTTGTAGTTTCCAGTTTATAGATTATAATCTCCTAGATACTTTAAGGTAAATATAGTTTATTTTATTGACACTAACACTGTATGTACAGAATGAATTCTGTGATTGTTTTATTATTGTTCAATTTGCATTTTAGGCAGGTCAAAGACCAAAATAAATAAACTGAACTGCATTTATTAAACGATGGAGTTCACATATCACTAGCTTTGATCATAGGATGTTGAATATGATAGTACGCCATAACCCTTGTTTTCAAAATGCAGTATCATGGTTCACTCATTACTCAAAGCCAGAATCAGACAAATTTATGACTTTAGCCCAAAAATGTTTCAGCAAACCCTATAACATATGAAAAGTTAAGACAGCCTCTCCAATTCACTCCACTTCACTCCATGCCACTCAATCATTCTATCCATTTGATTGCTCCCTCTTAAATTACTGAAATTAGGATTACCAAATCTGGACCAAAGATGGTAGCACAGAGTTGGATTTTTTTTCTGCCTCTTTGCTGCCACTTAGTGGTCATTTAGATTTCTGCAATCCATTTTAGTAAGGCCCCTAAAATTGCAGCTACTGCCTTTTTAAAAAACAAAAACAAAACAAAAATAAGATTCTGGAGAATACTGGCGTTTGTTCTGCAACAACAATTTTAGGCAGAAAAGATATTCTGTATATGTTCATGGAATATATTGTACATAAAAGATCAGGATGTGCTTAATTTTTAATAGGCTGCCTTTCACATATTCCCTTTCAGTTTGTGTATTTCTGAGGTTATTGTTTTTTTTTAAGGAAGCCCAATTGATAGCACCATCATAAATTGAGCACTTGGCTAAACTGATATGATGGGACACTGACTTGTGTGATTTTTATTAATGGCTGCGATTTTTCATTGGCTGATTTGTTTGGCATGCGTAAATTATTTTCATTTCATTGCATTAACTGCCACTACATTGACGGAGATGATAATTCCTCAGTTTTGCAAGGCTGCAAATGCATATTATTTTAGAATTGAATTTTTATTGACTTTTTTTTCTGGACTATGAATTTTCTTGCCGAACATGGAAACATGAAGAGAGCAAGAAATTTATTGAAGCAGGTGGATCGATTAAGCTGTCTTATACAGTGAAGCTATTTTGGTGTGACATTTGCTACTTTAATAGCTTCCTGTCCTTTTGCCTAACAAAGTTTATGCTGCAGTAAATGTTATTATTTTAATAGCAACAATACTAATAGACTGTTAAGGAGTACTTAGTTGGGTTTTGTAGAATAACAGAAGAAATAATTCAAGGTATTTCCATTGTTAATGAAATAGCCATTCTTTTTATATTCTCAAGCTTGCTTCAAGGTTATACTGTCTTTTCTATTCATGCAGGCAAATCCATTTATCTGTTTATCCACCTATGCCAATGGTGGCGAACCTATGGCACGTGTGCCAGAGGTGGCGCGCAGAGCCTTCTCTGTGGGCACATGCGCCATCACCCCAGTCCTAGGCCTTCAGCTGGGTTTTATAAAACCTTTTCACTTTAGGCCTCCACCACCGTATGCAAAAAAAAAAAAAGGGGGGGGGTTCAATCAGTCGATTTCAACTTCTAGCGGGAAAAAAAAGATCTTGCAAAGTTGGAATTGATTGATTGAATTTTTTAGTCCCACCCAGTCTGCCATTACTACCACAGCCACGCCCAGCCAATGGGCCACGCCCAGCCAATGGGCCACTCCCACCCAGCACCCAACAATGCATAAATGGGTTTTGGGTTGCAGTTTGGGCACTTGGTCTCTAAAAGGTTCGCCATCACTGATCTATGCTAAAAAAACAATGGCTTGGTTTGTACTTGCAAATCACAATAGCTAAATTTGAATATCACTCTGGGCCAAACATACCACATTCTGGCTTCAGGAAATGCATGAACTCAGTTACCATGCATGCTAGATAACTCCATGAGATTAGCCAATCTTTCCGTGATGATTCTATCTGAGCCAACGTCAATTTTAGTTCTAGAAAAGTGTTAGTATTAGACTAAGCAGCTATTTAACCCTAAAATCCCACCTGTGAAATAGGGTCCTCTTCAGGGGTCAAAGGTCTGTGTGAGAACAACAGATGACTCTGAGCTGGATTCTTGATGTTAAATCTATAATTTGTCTAATTTTTATACTACCAATTTTGGAGTATACTGTTATATCCCTTTTCTAGACTCTTCTTTGATCTTATATGCTTGGCATCATTTATACTCCTTGTTGAGTCCTTTATAATAGAGGTCCCCAACCTTTTGGGTACCAGGGACCGGTTCCATGGAGAGATGTTTTTCTGCAGACAGGAGGGTGCGTGGTTTTGTGTGTTGCTTGCATCTTGCGGGTGGGCTTTTCTTGTTCATGCAGACCGGTTGCTGGCATGCCATGGCCCGATACCGGTCCACCCACCAGGGGTTGGGGACCCCTGCTTTACAACATTCATTAGATCTTGATCTTTTGTCCACATAGGAAGCCCTTTAGTCAATCCAAAAAGATTTAGCACTGGACAAAAATGACACTTGCAAATGAAAGCTGGTTGCTTGTGAAGATCTTCTCAGTGTTGTGAGTAGGTGTCCATTAGTGAAGTGTTAATACCACTTTACAATGCCTTGGTAAGGCCAGACTTGGATTACTGCATCCAGTTTTGGTCACCACAATGTAAAAAAGATGTTGAGACTCTAGAAAGAGTACAGAGAAGAGCAACAAAGATGATTAGGGGACTGAGGCTAAAACATATAAAGAACGATTGCTGGAATTGGGTATGTCTAGTTTAATGAAGAGAAGGATGAGGGGGTGACATGATAGCAGAGGTCCAATATCTCAGGGTTTGAGACAAGGAAGAGGGAGTCAAGCTACTCTCCAAAATGCCTGAAGGCAGGACAAGAAGCAAGGGATGGAAACTAACCAAAGAGAGAAGCAACCTAGAACTAAGGAGAAATTTCCTGACAGTGAGAACAATTAATCGGTGGAACGACTTGCCTCCAGAAGCTGTGAACGCTCCAACACTGGAAGTTTTTAAGAAGAGACCGGACCGCCATTTGTCTGAAATCGTAGCAGGAGGTTGGACTAGATGACCTCCAGGCTCCCTTCCAATTTTATTATTATTATTATTACAAGTTGTTTGCTCAGTATGATTCATTGTTGAAGGCCTCAGTAAAATGATTCTGGTCACCATTATGCCTTGTACTAACTTCCTGTTCTAATTAAACGTTTCTGCAGATGACTTTTTTTTTTTTAACGTCCTCAGTTTTCATCCTTCTTTGGTAGGCAGATCTCTTTTCTTTTTCCAAATGCAGCAAGAAAAGTGCATGGCTCATTCTTATTTGCTGTCTGGGAATTTGGGGATCCGTAGTCTCAAAACATCTGGAAGAAATCAGGGTAGAGAGGCAATTGTGATGTGTGTACTGCCAATGCGCATATTTTATTATTTATTTATTGGATGCTCCTGTAATTGAAAAAGAAAATGTGATTAATTTTTGCTCAAAAATTATCTGTCAAACACAGCTCGGCTTTTCATTTAAAGAAAAAGGAAAAAAAAAAAAAACCCAGGGAGTGTGTAAGGCAAGCAGATGTGAGTGAGTGGGAGGATAAAGAAAGTAGCAGCTCTTTGAAAAGCATCCAAATGCAACAGGGAAATATTTTCTGACAGCTTCAGCCTTTCTGCAGAGGGAGAAGGACTTAAATCAGTTTGCAGACTTGAAAGATATGCAGCCCAATCCTAAATCTGATTATTCCTCATTAGCTTTCCTTCAGTCCATTAGGACTAACTTCTTAGTTGTTGAACTTTTTGTTATATGCTTAGCGGTAAATAAATACTCAACCCCATTGACCATAATGGAGCTTCCTTCTATGTCAAGTAGCAGATCTATGCTTATTGATCAATTTTGACATTCAAAGCCTTCAATCAATGTCTTATTTGAGTCAGATTCCTATTAGTTTTGAATCATTTAACCTTTTCATTATAGTATAATCCTTGAGGCAACATTCTGTCCAAGCTGGTTCCCTATCTCCCAGCTTGCTATTTCACCAATATATTTTGGGTTAAGATGTAGAGGTTCTACCTTAACCAAAGGCTTTGCTGGCTGAGGAATTCTGGGAGTTGAAGTCCACAAGTCTTAAAGTTGCCAAGGTTGAGAACCTCTGCTAGAGTAAAGTAGAATTAGCTCATTAGGTTGTGTGTCCTGTCTGGTTTACCTGGAAGGGCTGACATACGCTGAACCATGGTTTGTATATCTATTCAATATTTATTTATTTAATCAACTCATATAGCCACCCATCTCGCACACATTTCTCTGCTCAGCTTACAATATAATATCACTTGTTGACTCAATGACAACTTACTGGGTTAAAAAGCAACACTCTAAGCTGTAAACTGTGTCTTACTAAGCTTAATTACTAGCAATGAACACACTATGCCAAGCCAAAACTAAACAAACCTATATACCGAATAATAAAGTTGGAAGGGATCTTGGAGGTCATCTAGTCCAACCCCCTGCTCAGGCAGAAAACCCTATATCATTTAAGACAAATGGAGGTCCAGTCTCTTCTTAAAAACCTTCCAGTGCTGGAGCATTCACAGCTTCTGGAGGCAGGTTGTTCCACTGATTAATTGCTCTCACTGCAGGACATTCCCCCCTAGTTCTAGGTTGCTTCTCTCCTTGATTAGTTTTCATCCATGGCTTCTTGTCCTGCCTTCAGGTGCTTTGGAGAATGGGGTGGCTTTAGTGCCTAAATCCAACATTTGCACTTCCTGCAAGGGATGTTTCACCTTGTTTGGAGTGATTAACCCTTGCACATTCTTCTTTACAGATTTACGCAAAAACTTTGAACAAGACCCCCAGGGCAAGGAAGTCCCAATAGAAGGAATGATTGTGCTTCATTGTCGGCCACCAGAGGGAGTTCCGGCAGCAGAGGTGAGAATTGAGTCTCCTGGCACTTCACACAAAGTCTGTTGGCACCATCCTTTTACACACTTTTGATTCATGAGGCTCAGTGACAGTACAGAATTAAGATAGGACAGAATACTGGTTTGCCTTCCAAATATTCTGTGGTTTGTGTTTCCCATAATAGTTTACAACAATTTAAAACCAAAGCACCACCAGACAGACAACCCTCCACAATCATTTGCTTGAAAGATTGTACATGAATTTTTTTTTTTCAGTCCTGACTAAATGTTTTCAAAATGCTTTGAAATATGTCTTGGATTTTATGGTCGACATTACAACTAAACCCAAGATCTATCTAATTGTGAAAGAGAGCAATCTGTGTTCACTACCCCAAAGAACAATACATTGCTTACAGGAGCATGATATAAATAAGTGATGTATAAAGGTTTCACTGTCAGTACTTGGTCAATTTCCAGGAGCTGGAACACGCCCATGTCCTGTTTTTGTAAGGTCACCATTTTTTCTACTGGTAAGATACACCTTGAGCTATACACCTTGGATTTGGTTTCCTTTACTAGAAAGCTGTCAGGTGCAAATAACCAGGAGCATTTGTTGAGTTCTAAATACAGAAGGGCTTATTATTGCTACCTATACACAAGAATCTGGTCAACAAATGGTCAGAGCTAAATTGGCGCTATATAAGGGTCTACAGAATTCATGGAAGGGCTGGGTCTCTTGTGGCAATGCAAGGACTCCCTACTGATAGCACATTTAACTCTGCCTTCCAGCTCAGCCTGCTCTTCTCCTGCAAAAGCACTTGAAAAGTGCTGTTGGTTTGTCACAGAAGATATATTTTGATTGATTGATGATCTTTTGCAAGGTCATCTTGGCTACTCTATCAAGTGCTACTGGCATATTTCCTGACTTCCTGACTATTGCTGTTGGTGGCTGATTCTAAAAGGCAGAAGCTATCCACCGTTCAGTTCCCTCATTGCCCATTCTAAGGCTGGTTGTTCTATCGGTTGTGATTAATTTGATCTTCTCCCTATTTTATTTTAGTCTGATTTTTTTTTCTGTTCTCTTTGACTTTTAGTACTAGGGCTTCAAAATCTTTTGTGTTTTCAGCTATTGGGTTAGTGTCATCAAGATAACACAGGTTGTTGGTATTTCTTCCTCTACTTTTAAAACCATGCTCATCTTCTTTCGGTCCAGCTTCCCTTAATATATATTCTCTGAATAGTCTGAATAAATAAGGGGAGAGTATGCAGCCTTTTCATACTTCTTTGCCAATCTGGAACCAGCATATTTCACCATTTTCTGTCTGGACAGTGGCTTCCTGACCGGTATATAGGTTTCTCCTAAGACAATGAGATACTCTAGAATTCCCGTTTTTCTAAGCACATTCTACAGTTTGACATAATCAACATAACCAAATATTTTTCTATAACTGAAGATTACGCGAAGTACTAGTATCGCTTTACAAAGCCCCAGTAAGACCACACCTGGAATACTGCAACCAATTTTGGTCACCATATCACAAAAAAGATGTTGAGCGTTTAGAAAAAATTCAGAGAAGAACAACTAAGATGATCAAAGGCCTAGAGGCTAAAACATATGAAGAATGGCTGCGGGACTTGAGTTTGGCTAGTCTAAAGAAAAGAAGAAATAGGGGAGACATGATAACAGTGTTCCAGTATCTGAGGGGCTGCCACAAGTCAGGTTGTTCACCAAGGCACCAGAGGGAAGAACAAGAAACAATGATTGGAAGCTGATCAAGGAGAGAAGCAACCTGGATTTAAGGAGAAACTTCCTGACAGTGAGGACAATCAACCAGTAGAACAGCCTACCCCCAGAAATCATGGGCGCCCCATCACTGGAGATCTTTAAGAAAAGGCTAGACAATCACCTGTCTGATATGGTATAGGTTCTCCTACTTAAATGGAGGGCTGGACTAGAAGACCTCCAAGGTCCCTTCCAGCTTTATTCTATTCTTATTTCTGGCATTAATTTGCCAGAAAGCACTGGAAAGGGGCTGTGGTTTTGTCACTGAAGATATATTGATAACTGTACAATCAGTGATAATAGCATATATTCCGAGAAAGCAAGATATCCATATAATTCATAAAGAAACTAGGAACACTGAACCACATGGTTCCTCTGATTCTTTGATGACGTTTCTTGTACTCTATTCAATTCACACTTTAAATAACTGATTTGAAGGTAGATGGCTAGAATGTGCTGGAACATGTTGCAACTCATCAGGTC
Source organism: Crotalus tigris (assembly GCF_016545835.1). Taxonomy (NCBI): domain Eukaryota; kingdom Metazoa; phylum Chordata; class Lepidosauria; order Squamata; family Viperidae; genus Crotalus; species Crotalus tigris. Next base: position 1,313,170 of record NW_024097215.1, on the reverse strand, counting down.
TATGTGTTATTTCAGCTCCATTTCAGTTGGCTGGTTTGGGGACCTTTCAAATGGCCTTTGATTACATTATATCCTTTTAGAAAAATTGTCTTAGTTGGATGTCCAGAGGTGGGCAGGAAAACTGCCACTTTATACATTACTCACATTTCTGAATGTGACTGTAGGGACTGGAAGATAATTTTGTTTGGTTTGCATTTTGAACATAATTTACCAGGAACATGGTTTGCATTTTGATAAGAGCCTGAATCAATAGGAAAAACCAGAATGCAATTATCCATTGGTGCTCATGCATATTAGACTATTAGTAATGCAGCCCGGTAATGAAAATGTATCAGAAAGGTTAAGTATATACCAAGAATTATGGACAAAACCAATTTCTGGCTGAGGAGAAAATCTTATCCTTGCTTCCTTGTTTCAGACTCCTAACTCTGAAGGGGCTATGACATTAGCAGTTGTTACAATGCTGCTACAGCTCCATTAAAAGGTGTTGCAAATAACACAGCATCATCCCATTTACTGTTTGTCCCTCTTTGATCTCTCCTGATTACCAATGGTCTTGTTCCTAAGTGATGCTAATCCATGGTTTTCACAAGCTTGGATTGCTGAAAGGTTGACTTCCTACATGAGAAGAAGATGGTGATGCAGCGGTTAGAATGCAGTATTGCAGGCAAAATCTGCCCACAGTGTGGAGTTCAATCGTGACAGGGCTCAGATTTGACTCAGTCTTCCATCCTTTCAAAGTTGGTAAAAAGAGGACCTAGATTGTTCGGGGCCCTGACTGAGGAATTCTGGGAGTTGAAGTCCACAAGTCATAAAAGGGCCAGGTTTGAAGACCTGTGACCTAGAGAATGCTGTAAAGCAATGTTCCCCAACCTTTCCAGGTTAGCAGCCTGGTGTGTGTGGGCGGAAGGGGATGGTTTTGTGTGAGTGGCGGGGGTGTACACATGATGCACAGCTTCATTTGTATGAGCGACATGTGTGTGCATCTGCTGCTCACACAAGTTTACTGCAAGTGCTCATGCCTGCTGCTCACGCAAGTGGGGCTGTGAGCACCAGCTCTGCCACTGTCACAAGTGAGACTGCTAGCTCCTGTGCCTGATTGCGAATAGGCCACAATCCAGTAATGAGCTGCAGCCCACAGGTTGGGACCACTCCTGCTATATACAGTGGTGGGATTCAAATATGTGAACAACCAGTTCTCTTTGTGGATGCCACTTCCGGAAGTCCATTCTGGGCCTGGGCAACAAAAAATTAGCTACCAGTTCTGCCGAAGTGGTGCAAACCGGCTGAATCCCACCACTAGGTATATACATTTAAGTGTGATTGCTGCTGCTATGATGCTAAGCCACAATTTATTGTTTAACCACTAACAGCTAGGCTAGGCACAACCCAAATGAGCCATGTTATGTTCTCTGACATGTTCTTTTTCAGCAGGGGATGTGAAGCTCTTTTGTGTATGAAACAGAGATAATACCATGGAGCTATCCTTTTCCCTCTCTCTAAAGAGAGATTGACATCAGGGTGCTGCTTGTTACAAGGGTCTAAATGAGGCTGGGAGGTGGGGGGGAATCTGTTCAAGCCAGGAATTATTGTTGCCTCCTCCATTGTGGTAGCCCAGCTTTCTTTCTCCATATAAGAGCACAGCTGGAGAAGCAGCATTGCTTGCTTTAATGGCAAGTTTTAGGTGGATGCTCAGAGTGAAAGTTCCAGGCCAGCAGCTCCATCTGTGCTGTGATATATTTATTCTCCAAAAGTCTAGAGGTGCATCTGTGCTGCTGCAATTTCTGTTTAGTTGCACTGATAAAAAAATAAAATAAACAAAAATTAAGAGCAAGCGACTGAGAGAAGCTGCTAGAAACAAGAGACCACTTGCTTCTTATCTCAGTTGCAATCACTATGGGTCTATTAATTGGATGGACAGAAGATGCTAGAGGGATAAAAAAAAAAATGGGGAAAAAAATCACCACAAGCTGCACATTTTGTTCATTAGTCAGAAAGCCTGCTGAGCACATGCTACTGGAAACTAGTTTAGAGGATGAGTAATGAAGCAGAAGGCATTTGGGGAGGGCAGGGAGAGATAGGGACAAACCCTGTAGAATAGCTTGCCAGTTAACTAGAATATGAAAAAGAGCTGATTAAAAAGGAGCAAAAGACACAAATATGCACCCAAAAGGGAAGATAGAAGCACGGTCCATGTGTGCTAATGGATGTTGTAGTGATGACGATAGTACTGTTTAAGGCTATGACATTTACCCAGTTGTGTGTTTGTGTGTGTGTGTGTGTGTGTGTGTATGTGTGTGTGTAAGGAGAGGCAAGTTTTTCCCATGTTCCCAGTGAAAAATGCATAACAGAAGAAGCAGCTGAATTGCTGTTTCTTCTTGGACTTTCAGCAATAATGAAACAAAACAAAACAAAACAAAACCTCTGGGCTGCCTGGTTCAGATATCATTGTAAGTTGGGGAAAAATGACAGAGGCGCCTCAGTCATTTTTGGAGCCACCAGGAAGCGAATAAACTCCCAGTGTGCACCTATTTCTAGGTGTAGCTATTTAGTCGACAAATAAACCCAGATTGATTAATCAAGATTGTTGAATAAGCCACCATTAATTGGACCAACACATAGTGCTAAGTCTAAAACAGGAGTGTCAAACTGCCGGCCTGTGGGCCGGATGCAACATAGCGAAACCGCGCCTACCCCATTGCTGGTAATGGAAAAAAAAAGTCATGATACATCGCGACATGTCATCCACCCTGTTGTCACATTACATGCTAAGCTATAAGAAAACCAATTATATTGTCATTTAATGGCATGTGAGAACTGTCTCAATGAGCCATTGATCCCATAGCACAGTAGTGTCGGTTGACGCTTTCCAGAGCTGTAGACAGAAGTTCCTTCAACTCTGTCTGAGGACTATGGAGATTCTCAATCATCCAGGTCAGGGTATCCCAAAGGTGCTTTTTCAAAAGGCAACTGGACTTTGTTTTTTTCATTGAAGATGTTTTGCTTCTCATCCAAGAAGCTTCTTGGATGAGAAGCAAAATATCTTCCATCTGAAGATGGTTTCTATCCATGCATTAAGTTGCAGCATAGAAGATTTATTCAAGCCTGTGTACAAGATTAGCAATCAGCACTAAACTGGCATTAGATAAGGGTCAAAGGAATTCAAGTGGGGTAGGATTTGGATTGTTTGTGGCAATGAAAGGATTCTACATTGATAACATCTTTAACTCTAACCCCAGCTCTTCCTGCTCTTCTCCTACAATTTGGATGGTATACAGAAACCAAACATTAAAACCATAACTCCAACTATAAATGTGGGTTTAATTCCAAAACCTAATCTGAAAAGATTTTACACCAGTGTCTTAACAAACATGAAAAAAGATTTTGAGTGCATGCTCTGAAATAAATTGAACCTGGCCAGTGGTATTAATCTAGGAAACTTGAAAGGGGCAATGATTCACACTTCCTATGATTAGCCCAGTTAATTTGAGGAAAGCTTGAAATGGGGTGGAGTGAAGAGGGGAGGGGAAGGCACTATTTCAAAAGTAACCCATATCTGGTTGCAGGCAATTATAGGAAGCCACAGAAAAGTACATCCAATCATAATTTTTGAACTTAGTTCAATCTATGACTGAATAGTTGTGGCCAAGTTCCATCTGGTTTTCTGGTCCTGGTTTTCTGGAGAAAAAGAGATGATTGCAAAAGTTAATTGCCTCTCATTTAGATGACTCTTGCATTGTCCTTTAGTGACTCTGGGTTTGAAAAATATCCCAAAATGACAGCCAGTACAAGAATGCATTGACTGATGTCACAATCTTCTTTTAATGGCTTTTGAGTACTTCCTGGGCCCAACTGAGGGCATAGTTTCGATCTGCAAAAAACAATGCTAGAAGTGCCTGCATATTTTAATGAACTTGGTTCTCAGCAGTTTTTGCATGAGGGTCAATATTAAGAGTTGTGAGAGTCGTCATCTGATCACATAGCCCTCCTCTACCATCACATGTTTGGGAGCAATTTCTTCTTAAAAAAAAAAAAAAGTTGGATGCTTTTTATCAAAACCCTTCTCCCGGCCAAAAAAAAACCCCCTTGCAAAGTGAGTTGGGCTGAAAGATAGTGACAGGTCTAAAGCCATGACCTTTTATAGCTCAAAGGGGTTTTGAACCTTGATATCCCTGATCCTAATTCAACATTTTAATTACTAATTATCTTGCTACCCTCTCCAAGAATTCTTTCAGAAGGAGATAAAATTGCCTTTTGATATTAATGATGATGATGATGATAATAATAATATTTTATTTGAGTGAGTTATAATTTTATGTACTTTTGAAGAGACATTCTGCCTATTATGTAGGGAAGAAACAAAGTCTGCTCACTGCTGGAGACAGAGAAATGGAACGCTTTTCAAGCGTTTAAAATGTGGTTAGTATTTTATTCTCTGAATTTACAAACTGTGCTGTTCTGCTATCAAATATCCATGGCAAGGAGCAGTTTGTGTAGTTTTATTTCTGTGTGTGTGTGTGTGTGTGAGAGAGAGAGAGAGAGAGAGAGAGAGAGAGAGAGAGAGAGAGAGAGAGAATACAAAATGAAATCAATATAAACACTAAATAGCAATAATAATAATAATAATAATAATAATAATAATAATAATAATAATAAAGTTGGAAGGGACCTTGGAGGTCATCAAGTCTAACCCCCTGCACAGGCATGGAACCCTACACCATTTCAGACAAATGGCTGTCCAGTTTCTTCTTAAAAACTTCCAGTGTTGGAGCATTCACCACTTCTGGAGGCAGGTTGTTCCACTGGTTAATTGTTCTAACTGTCAGGAAGTTTCTCCTTAGTTCTAGGTTGCTTCGCTCCTTGATTAGTTTCCATCCGTTGCTTCTTGTCCTGCCTTCAGGCGCTTTGGAGAATAGCTTGAATCCCTCTTCTTTGTATTCTTCTATACAAGAGAAGTAAATAACATTCTTACCCATTCAATCTTTAATGCTGTATAATATTGCACTTTATGGTATAGAGTTTCCTATACCAGGGGGTTGGACTAGATGACCTCCAAGGTCCCTTCCAACTTTATTATTATTATTATTATTATTATTGCTATTTAGTGTTTATATTGATTTCATTTTGTATTCTCTCTCTCTCTCTCTCTCTCTCTCACACACACACACACAGAAATAAAACTACACAAACTGCTCCTTGCCATGGATATTTGATAGCAGAACAGCACAGTTTGTAAATTCAGAGAATAAAATACTAACCACATTTTAAACACTTGAAAAGCGTTCCATTTCTCTGTCTCCAGCAGTGAGCAGACTTTGTTTCTTCCCTACATAATAGGCAGAATGTCTCTTCAAAAGTACATAAAATTATAACTCACTCAAATAAAAAGGAACAATAAAATCATAGGACTATATAGAAAGTAACATCCACATAATGTTAACTAGATATTAAGACATCAAAGTGCATCCGATCATTTTCCTCAATTTGCTTTTATATCAACATGACATATTATATTGTATTTCAGTTGTGGGATTGGTGTGTATGTGTGTATTCTAACTAGTCTCACCAGACTGATTTAGAATCTATGCAGATATTTACCTACACAGAAAATATGTGTGTGTACATTTTTATATCAGCAAATTTGTGTTCGTATAAAGAAGCATGAGAAGGAAATGACATGATGTGTTGTTTAATGAATTAGCTAATTTAATAAAATCTCAAACCAAGCATATGAACTATTATCTGTCCTGGGTTTTGGCTGGGGAAGGATATTAACAGAAAACTGAAAAAAAAAATAAGCAATGCAATGGCTGCTGTTTTTATGCAAGTTATTTTTTCCTTTGCTCAACCATTTATGAGTAAAAAGTTATTTGCCCATCTGAAAAAAACATCCTTAGATTCATAGACTACTTTTAATGCAACCAAGTGGGTCTGTTTAGTTCAGGATATGACAAATCTCCAAGAAATTAGTCTGTGTTAGTCATGGAAAAAGAAAAATGTGGCAAGTTCCACACATCACCCTGAGTCAGGTTAATTTGTTTTGGGCTTTAATGTGTGATATATACTTTAGCTTTCTGATTTGTCACCCACGATCTGTTGGTTGGCATATTTAATAAAGCATGACAAAGCAAACATTAGTGGAATATATGAATCAGAACTATATCTCAGTACATGATCAATATCCTATGAATGTCTTAGATAAAGACCTTGAATGTTTTAGCATGGGCCTAGGATGTGACCCAATTGTGGAAGGTACTTTATGGCAAAGGATTAAAATTTCCAAAAAGAAACAGTCTTTCTTTACAATCTATTATATGCAATCTATTAAGTCTGTGATGCTGAAACCAGCCCTAGTGAATAAGCAGAGTGTTTCCAGAGGTTAACTCTCCTGGCCATGGAAATAAAGAACTCTTGATGACTTTTTCTGATCCATCTATTCAGTATTTTGAATGATGATACTTTACGTTTATCAGATAAATGGGAAAATCTATTTTTTTCATAAAAGTTAGAAATGATGTCTGATTAAAAAAATGACATTTTAATGGCTTTCCACAGATTAAAATGGTAGAGGTCTCAATAAACCTTGATTTACTGGTGCTGGTTGTAAAATGGTTATTGTTGCTAATAAAGTCTGTAAATTGTAACAGGTATAATTTGCTTTGGGCAATAAAACCTACCATAAATGCTCCGTGCATGTGCCTCTTTCTGTGTGTGTGTGGGTGTGTGTGTATAAGGCTAATTTTCTCTTTGTATCAAGGTAGACAGTCTACTCAAAGTAATAACTTACAGCTTTTACAGACTTGATCACTTTTATATAAATGGGTGTACTTTCTATTCTTCTGTAGGAGAAGACTTATGCCTTTCCAAACAAAGAATCAGCCTTTGAAACAAAGGAACAGTTTAGGTTGTTTGGGAAAGCTAACCATGATGCATCTGTGATAAAATGCAAATGGTTTTATAAGACTCTATTAAGCAGCAAATGGTTTTGTAGGAAACTATTAAGCTGGTTCAAATGGATGAATATTCTTACAGTTTGATACATCCCCTGAATTACTATGTGCTATTAGTAATCAGTAGTTATTTTATTATAATACATTACTAGTAAAAGGAAAAACCATTAATTTAATGCACTTTGAAGATGGTTCATTGCCTGGAATACAGATAGACCTGAGAGAAAGGTATACCCTTAGAAGATGCAATTGGTAAACCATTTTTGAGATTAGTGGCAGGTCTCCCCAAAAACATTATCTAAGAAGTTTAATTTTCTGTCATTCAGATCTGGGAAAATGACAAGCCACCCATGAGAGCCAGAGTAGAAGCAGAATGATCTTAGGATCCAGTCTGAGAATCACAAGGATCAAAGATTTATTCTTCCAAGCTTTTGGGCTTGTGCTGGAGACCATAATCTTTTCTCTCTTTCCAGAATATGTGCACTGAACTCTTCTACACATTGTATTTATATGGTTCTTGGTTGTATGTAGCTTTCGGTTGTTAATCAGGGTGCTGATGTTCTTAACTTATTTATTTCACTGTTGGCGGAGATAAGTAACAAGAATGGTGATTTGACAATGATCCAGGGAAAACATTCCTTCTTTTTCAGGATGTCCTCCAACTCAGTGGCACGTTCACCTGCAGGTCTTGGAGTACCTAATTTGTTATGCATCTGGCTCAGGAATTCTGGGAGTTGAAGCCCACAAGTCATAAAAGAGCCAAGGTTCCCCACCCCTGGCCTAGAAAAAAGTGCAGATTTCCATAGAACATTCTGCCTCTTCCCTCCCCTGGTGCTATTAGCAAACAGTATGCTATGAGGTACCTAACATGCTAGCTTGTACAAGAAATGGAAGTTCAATGAACCCAACTAAATGTTTAGCTCTGTGTTTGTTTTTCTCAAATTAATTTACAAATAAGAGGCCACCGTAGCAGTCTCAATGCGTTGTGGACTGACATAGTGTCATTTTCGTAAGTTGTCTTTCAGCTGAAGTGCAGATCAATAAAAGCAAACAGTTAGAGAGACCCACAAAATAAGGAGATGAAGTGCTGTAATTTTGCCCAAATATCACTCTAGCAGGAACCAAATGGCTTAGATTCTGTTGAAACCAACTGTATAGTTGCCAAAAAATACACAATCTTTTCTTGGTTAGTTTGCAGCACTTGAGAACACAATCCCATCATTAATGGGATCAATTGGAAATAATAAATCCACTTTTTGAAATCTACCACATCCTCTTTTTTAAAAAAAAATTGATGGAAACTATCACCCTTGCCATCACCTCTTCCTCTTCCTCTTCCATAATAAAAACTGGAAAAAAAGAAGAAAAAGAAGAGAGCTAGATCTTCATATAATGTTTCTGAAGTATGATCATTTGTACCTTGCCATTTTCACCTTGAGGAAGAATTTGGGTTATCTTAGTTGATAGTGCATTTGTTCATTTTCCTGGCAATCCATAATATTCTAATGAGTCTTCTCCAACACTAAAGTTCAGGATCTTTTTATCCTGATTCTTCAAAGTCCTACTTTTGGTCCTACAGAATGTCACAGGGATACCCATCATCTGCCTAACTTCAGTCTTTATAGAGTATCAACCCATCCTGCTGTGTGAATATCATTTCCAAGGGTTTCATGGCTATTCTACAAAGTTCTAATCTGCTCTGTATTTCCTGACTTTTGGTTCTTTTATCATGAATTTCTTTACTGAAGTACACCATTTCGGTTGGTGCTTTCAAGTGAAAGATATCTTGTCCTTTCTCTTTATTATAGTCCCTTGCTTTCCCCCCCCCACACCCTCTTGTATTGTTGTGATGTTCCTCAAAGTGCTGCATCATTTATCCCTCAATCACTGTCATATCCTCCGTGGCCTTACTCACAAGTTAAATCATGTTTTTTTTTTCCCATTATCTGCTGAAAGAAACATTGCCCCCCCCCCCAACTTTACAATCTCTTTTGTTAATGTGTGCTTTCTTAGTCTGGGGTTTAGTCTGCAACATTTTGTCTCCTTCACTTTTCCATGATAATCCTTGAACAGAACATTTCACAAGAGTTCGGTCCTTGTTTAAATAATCGCTTTAAAAATGTTTTCTGAATAAGCATCTTTCATGACTCTACATGGAGAAGCAGAATTAAGTACTTCAACTGACTGGAGGGAGAAGAGTTAGCAAGTAGTTAACCGATTTAAAACAAAAAGGGAAATCACATGAAACTATAGTTTGTATCCTCAAGTCTCAGTTTGGAGAGTCACAGAAGCACCTCTCAGAACTATTACCAAAAATTAGGTTACAAAGTTTTCCACCATTTTAGGCACAGCAACTTTTTTTTAACTTAAAAGATCATCTCTCTCTCTCTCTCTCTCTCTCTCTCACACACACACACACACACACACACACACACACACAAGCCTTAAACCTTGTTCTCAAAACTAAGGAAAAAATAAAATCCCATCCTATGTACTAAGGTTCACTGCCTGCAGTATTATCTATTCATTAATCAAATTTAAAAGGCTGCTGAAGTCCACAAAGATTCTGGGACTTGGTACAACATTAAACTGAGTAACACCCTCTCCCCACGGAAACTTCTTAAATTTAGATAACGATTGAAATTATTCTATCTAAAAGACCCATGTAACAGTTCAGTGCCTACAGATAAGAAATGGAAAAAATCAACATTTTCTGCTCTTATTGGGGCTATAGAGGGAGACGTGCTGAAAATAACTCAAGCCAAAATGGTTGTACAGATGTCTTTTTCCCCCCTGCTATTCTTTCTCATAGCTTTACTCACATGGCAGGGAGAAGTCTGCTAAATAAGCACAGATAGATAAGAGGCGATAGCTCTGTAAAAGCAAAGCTCCTTCAAATTCACATCTGATTCTCCTGCCCACCCCATTCCCCTCGTTTGATAGTCAGGGATTATCCACAAGTGCTCCAAACTTCTGTTCTCAAATGATAGCTTTCAGTGGTCAGGAAAAAATAAATAAATCGGTAGGATCTCTGTGAAATAGGTAAGACACCCCCCCCCCCCAATAATCCATAGCAAATGATTCTTGCATGATACAAGCTGCACTTCTCAGCACTCAGATCAACTGGTGAATCTGCCTACCCTTTTCGGCACATAAAACAATTTAGTTACACACCACATCAATAATCCCGACACTTAACCCCCATAATCAAAGAGTACGTACTGTTGCATTGCTAGAGAAGCCTTATCTCTTCTGTTTTCTAGGCTATACTAAACACGAAAGCCTGACGTGACACAGTTGTTTACTTCAACGTAAAACCAAGGTGAATGGAAATAACTTGATTCTGTCATTGTGTGTATCTAAAATCAATATAACTAATAGATTCTGGCTTTCTATGATAGAGTTGGCAAAGGATCTCCCTATCCTTCTTGAGGTCACTTACTGTGATTCCTTCTCCTTTTTGATTTTTTGAAGAAACCCAGGATGTTTCATTTTTGAGGACTCTATATAGTTAGCTTTCAGCCATGAGAAAAGTAACCACGTGGATGAAATAGGACCAGTTTTGAGTAATTATTCTTGTTTTTTTTGGTTCTGAACTGATTGACTCAGCCTTCCATCCATCCAAGGTTAGTAAAATGAGGGTCCAGATTGTTGGGGGCAAATATGCTGACTCTGTAAACTGCTTAGAGAGAGCTGTAAAGCACTATAAAGTGGTATATAAGTCTCAGTGCTATTGCTATTTTGGTTGCCATATTGCTTCTCTAGGGATAGTACCTCGTCCACAAAAGCCACAGCACCAAGACTGAAATGAACAACAGTCCACCAGTAATATTCTTGTCCTTATCCTTATCCTGGATTTCTTTTCTGGTTTTCGTTTTAATTACACAACGGGAGCAAACTTTTAAAGCCGCTTTGAGATAAAGATGGGCCATTGCTGCATATTTCGTCCCAAGAACGTCTATGTGCAATCTAAGGTGCATTCTTTTGTCTGTGCCCTACATAGTTTATTATTTTGAATCTTCAGAGGTGTTAAATACTAATAATTTGCAGTGATTTCAAAAACCAGAGAAGGTCATTCCAAATTAGTTTTGAAAAACAAAGGGTTTCAGATACAGAATAACAAAATCAAAAGGGATCTTAGAGGTCTTCTAGTCTAACCCCCCTGCTTAAGCAGGGGGCCCTATACCATTTCAGACCAATGGTTGTCCAGTTTCTTCTTGGAAACCTCCAGTGTTGGAGCACCCACAACTTTTTTTTTCAAAATTTTATTTATAATACAGTTAAAAAGAAACAAACATTGGATTTAACATTCCGGTATATACATTCTTATCAGATTATTCCACTTTTTACAATCAATTCTTCATCTCTACATATACATCTAAGTTTTATATACAATACTTGTTCTAAAATAACATATATTTCTATCTTAACATTCATCTTTAATCCCGACCATCGTCTTCAAATTCCTCGGGTGGTAAAATTTATCCCAGGTTTCATAATAAACTGATTCACATTGTCCATTTCCGCACATGCTAATATTTTATGTATTAACTCTTCCTCTGTGGGAATTTCCTTGCTCTTCCATTTTTGTGCTAAAGCAAGCCTAGCTGCAGTCAGGATGTGTAGCAGCAGGTAGATTGTTCCCTTGTCGTATTTTTCTGTCATTATTCCCAACAAGAAGAGTTCAGGTTTTAACTCTAAGTCCAGTGTTAATATATCCCTCAACCAGTTTCGTGTCCTGTTCCAATACTCACGAGTCTTTGGGCATTCCCACCACATATGGTAATATGATCCTACTGCTGTTTTACATTTCCAGCATAGGGGAGCACCCACAACTTCTAGGGGGAAAGCATTCCACTGATTAATTGTTCTCACTGTCAGGAAATTTCTGCTTAGTTCTAAGTTAACAGATATGTTAGTAATTACAACTTCTGGGAGTAACAATGCACAGTCCTTTGGAGATTTAGTTCACTTCCCACCAATTGATTTTGAAACATTTGCAATTATTCACCAAAGGAGAAAACCAGGGAGAAGGTGAAGATTTTTCAGCGTCACGATGTTAAATGTAACTTCTCTGAATGTATCTAAGTTAGTCTCTTTGTTTCATCGACAGAATTATTTAGCTTATCTTGTCTCTGTCCAATTCTTGCATTGTACCTCCCTGAATATCAGTGCTCAATTTTGACAGGTTCCAGAAATATTTTGAACAGCAAGTAAACAGGAAATAAATTAAAATAAATCTGCTATTGTTTTTCCTTTTTAAGCTATAAAGCATGTTGTGTGAAGCATGCTTTACAAACACTTATCACTGCTTCTGATAAGACAGTAAATTATGGTGGATGTAAAAAAAATCTTTTAAACTTTGCTAATTTATATAATATATTGCTTATAATGGTAATATGTAATCATTCTTCACAGAAAACACATCAACAAAGCATGAACAGATCTGGTTCAAACTGAAAATGATTCAAGCATTCGAAACGTTGCTTTGAATACTTGCTTGATATTCTAAACAAGGATATTTTTTTATATATACTGTATATACTTGTTACATGCAACAGCGTATAGTGCAGGAGAACGATATTGTAATAAAGCACTATGGTTCTTGCAAAAAATGGCTTGTGAATTATGATAATCACTAAACTTATTTCTGGTTGTACAAAACAGTATGATTACTTAGGGTATATAACCTGCATTTTATGTACTTTCCTATAGAACCAAAACATTGTATGTCTGGAATTTCAATTTCCGTTTTATGTTAAAAGCAGACTGTTTACAAATGCATTAATCCACATTCAACTCCTCCTCCTTTCCCCTAGCAGATTCTAAGTTCAAAGAAGCTAAAGTCACTCAAGGTTTATTCATTGGAAATGATCTTGCATTGTCAGAAAAAGCATAAACAAAACCTACAGCTAAGGAGACCTTCAAACACAGATGAAATCTGATGGGGTTTAACAAAACATTTCAGCAATCTCGTTTTTCACTCTTTTACCAAAGAGAGAGGTTTTGCTTATTTGTTATTTATTTATTTAGGTTTTGTTTTTTTTTTAGAATGTGTTCAATATAATGTTGATAACAGTAAGGTGTGCTCTGGCAGCTTCTTGATTTCATGGAGGATGTCATACCCCAAATTCATTGGAAATTGGTTGAGGAAATTCGGCATTTCAAACAAAGGGAATGATTATAATGTTACTTCCTGAAATGGGTGATACAGTCCTTTGGGTGAATTCCTTGTAAGCTGTTTTGATTGCCAAGCCATCGCCAAAGCCCTTGTGTCTTTAAATCTTTGAATGTCTCCAGGTCCAAATAAGTGAGGGAACATCCTTTGAGCATTGATGATGTTACCTATTTTGGGTAATGAAACATCTGCAAGAAAACAACCAAACTCAGAGAGCGTCAAGAACCCCTCATTTCAACCCCAAGCTACAAATATTCTCCTTTGTTGGTACATCCTTTTTTGTAATGGAGTGTATATGTGTGGTTTTTTTCATGCACAAGGATGCAGAGGATTGGTTTTTCTGGATCCCCAAATTGTAGGATGGTGTGGTTGGCTATTCTTGGTCACTGACATCATCAATGCAGGCTTTATATTACAGCTAATGTAACATTACCAGATGCACATCACGCAGGCTACGTAGTGCTAATTTTCATCTAATGCTGCTCTTCTGTAAGTGGCTACTTCCTTCTGATTTTCTTTTCCAAGTTTGGTGGATTTCCAGGTTAAGAAGCCTGACATCTCTGCATGATGATGATGATGATGATGAGATGATGTTATCCATTCAGTCATGTCCAACTCTTGGGAATTCTCTGGGCCAGGTCTCTTCATATCTTCCAATCTTGCACAGCTTATTTGAGTTGTTCTACGCTCTGGCTGGTGTCAGCTTTGATGGTGTCCAGTCACTGTGTTCTTCGGTGGCCTGGTTCCCTTTTATCACTAACTCTTCCCAACATAATTGCTTTCTCCGGTGAATTACCCTACATTACATGGCCAAAGTAAGTGAGATGCAGGGGTTTTTTTGTGATTTTTTTCTTTCCAGTGACATGTCTGGTGTCTCTGCATGACAGCAGGCACAATAAAGATACCCTCGTTCTCTTTTAGAATCCCAGCTGAAACCTTTCTGCTTTTATTGCTTACTCAAAAGATTTTATTGGTGTGCTCATTATCTAGATTGGCAGGTTTAGTTTTGATTTATTAACTTCTCATCTTTGAACCTCTGGGAAATTTTTTCTCTCCATTGCTACAGCTTCCTTCTTTATACACCTTCCTAGAACTTCAATCGTCTTCGGAAAACTTAAATGTGTAGAGTATAGCATGGGTTCCTTTTCTCTTTAGCTCCAGGGATGAAAATCAAAAGTACAGGATGCTCTGTTCTCATTCTCTGATGTACGAACCACGAATCTTTTTCTAGAAGGATAGACTATCTAACTACACTTCTCTAGACTTGATAAACCTCCCTCCCTTATCTGTTCTGCTATCCAAAGAGCAGACAATGGTAGGAATGGACTTTGAAGGATGCAGGAAGTTGGGTAAGGAGACAAATAGCAGAGGTATTTTTTCCTATCTATTCATCTGAACCGTGATCTCTCTCTCTCTCTCTCTCTCTCTCTCTCTCTGTTTGTCTCTGTCTCTTTCTCTCTCTCTCTCTCTCTCTCTCTCTCCATGTGCATATGTATGCCATACCCATTGAGAATGACATCAAGTTGCAAAATAGAAATTTGCTAATTCACTTGTGCTAATTCACTTCTTTCTACTGCAAATCCACCGGGTAACGTTAAAGCACATGAACTCTTCGGCTGATTATCATTCTTTTTGAGTGAGCTGTCAAAAGCCAGTGCTTTTGTTTTATTTGATATCTCACAAAATAACATATCTTTAGGGGGAAGAAGCTCTGTTTGCTACAACACCGCACTGAAGGCTGAGTGGCAGTTATTGATTATATCAAAAGAATCTGTGGCTGTCTCTTGGTAGAAGCTACAGAAAGGCTGCATTGGTTAATATATTGCCATCTAAGCTTTCTCTTGTTAGTAAGGGATTTTCAAGAGTGCAACATCCTTTCTAAGACTTTAAAAAACTTTATCTCAATAGATAAGCTTACAAATATGTCTGTTTATGGGCTCCTGGGTGTTCACATGGAGTTTCTTAATTGAGACCTTAGAGATTGTCCATAGACCTTTATATTATTATTTTTCCTTGTTGACCTTCTCATCCACCAGATAGCATGGAGAGACTTCAAGGTGAACATGACAACTGCTGTGGTTATCACTGCAGTTGTCCATGTGAATCCTTCCCAGGTTATAGACAATCAACTATGGGAAATAAATAGCCAGCTGGCATGTATGAATAGGCCTGAAATAGTAGCTGGTAAGTTACCAGTGGAATTACTGATATTTTCTCACTGTTGGGAAAATATTTTTCTTTGCAGAAGTTCATTGTTCTAGCTGGTGTATATTTCTTTTCCCTATTTATATTGAGCACGGCAGGGGAATCAGACAAATATCAAGCCAAAGGTTGGATCTGGAGATTAAAGTGATACCAATAGAAAAAGAATATTTGTAGCTCAGAGTTGAACTCTGGCATCCTTGTTACCCACCTAGGTAACCTCATCAGCACCAGAAGGGAAGGGGTTTGCTTTCTGTTTATTGTTGTTGTTGTTAATTGTGAAGTTGTGTCTGACCCATCACGACCCCATGGACAACGTTCCTCCAGGTCTTCCTGTCCTCTACCATTATAGTTCTAATCAAAAAACCAAGGACACTTCCTCCAATACTGACAGGGTAAGCCACTTGTGTGTAAGCCAAACACCCCACTCCTTTTTAGCACTGATGATGTTACCTAGTTGGGTAATGAAATTTCTGCAAGTAAATAACCAAGCTCAGCAAGCATTAAAGACCCTGCAGATTAAAGTGAGCATTAGAATCACAAAATGAGAAGACAGCTAACGTTCAAGTTAAAGTCTCTCCTCAAATAAAAAGTCTCACTGTAGAATTCTGTCCAAGTAGAATCAGATATATTTGTAGTAATTACTCACGACCTTCCTCTCATGTCCATGTTTCCACAAGTAGCATATGCCATGCTTAGCCAGGGTATTATGGAGGATATAAAGTAGTCAAGCTGTCAACAAAGTCCCATTGTCGCCACAAAACAAAATATGTCAAAAAGAAAGAACTGGTGACTCTCCCATGGTTAACAGTGCATGTTTCTCACTCTCTGGAGAAATCCTTTTAATACTATCCTTGTGTTCTTAGGTCCCATTACTAAAAATACCTTACCAGTGTCCACCGCCTTCATAATCTTTGAAAGTGATTTTGAAATCACCAGCAAGATCTTTGCATTTGTTCCCCCACCAAACTGATTAATAGCAATAGTCATAGCACTTAGACTTATATACCTCTTCACAGTCCTTTACAGCCCTCTCTAAGCAGTTTACAGAGCCAGCCTATTGCTTCCCAACAACCTGGGCCCTCATTTTTCTAACCTTGGAAGGATGGAAGGTTGAGTGAACCTTGAGCCGGTCAGGATCGAACTGCTGGCAGTTGGCAGAGTTAGCCTGCAATGCTGCATTCTAACCACCGCGCCACCACAGCTGTTGAAATGAAAGGCAGTTCAGGGCAGTGGTTTGTGTGCCAGGCTAGAAACCAGGAAACTGTGAATTCTAATCTGGCCTTAGGCATGTAACCAGCTGGGTGACTTTGGACCATTCCCTCCCTCTCAACCCCAAGAAGAAGAAGGCAAGGGCAGAACATTTCTGAAAATCTTCCTAAGAAAACTGCAGGCAGTAATCTGGACTATCACCAGGAGTCAACATTGATGCAAAGCTCTAATGAAAACTTGATTTAGTATCTTATTTCATGATAATCTGGGATCTTTCAGTCCACCCCATCCCATTCTTCTTCTCAGGCTTGCAATATACTGTATAGTTATATTAGTTCTTATAACTATTCTTAGTTATCCTCTTATCTGTGGAGGTGCAGGACCCAGATTATTGGAGGCAATATGCTGACTCTGGAAACTGCTTAGAGAGAGCTGCAAAATGCTATGAAGCGGTATATAAGTTTAAGTGCTATTGCTATTGTCAGGACTGACCCTGAGTTTTATTTATTTTGCCTGCATTCCCAATATCATAACACAGCTGATGATCATTCTGGATAATTTAAAAAAAAAATGTTTATATTTTGTGGTTTTGAAACTGAATGATGTACCAACCTCCATGCTACATGCTGAAATCTTAGATCTTTCTGCATACCATTTTTGAAATGGCTCACTTTAACTCCATTTCTGAAATTGTTCCCTTTAATACTACATGTAGAATAAAGAGATTTGTTTTGTCAAATCTGATTCTACAATTCATTTTACATTTCAAGATTAACAAAATATTCCCTCTAGAGGAACCATTCCTTACTCTTTGATGCTTGTTCTTTGATTTTGTTTAGAGCATTATCTTTTTTATTTCGTATTATTTGTTTGATGAAGGATGTTGTTATTAAGTGTTTCATCTTGGCTGGCCTGGGATTGTAGATTAGATATTAAACAACATGCACAGTATGCAAAGAGCCTAAAGAAATAATCTTTGGGAGTTCAAACAAAGAGCAGTTTTCAAAGGCAAAAAGCTTCTGATCACTGGTGCATATAAAAGCTATTTTACGCTGTCTCAATATGATAAAAAATAATTTTTGGAAAAGAAAGAATTACACTGCACTGTGTTATAGGGTAATTGGTCAAGTTCTGAAAAATAAAACGAGTTTTCTTTTTATTCTCCTGTTCGCTCAGTGTACAAACCTGAGATATTTGCTGGTTTTTTAAAATTTATTTATTAAAATTTGTATCACTGCCCAACTCACTTTCAGTGACTCCAGCCAGTTTACAAAGATAAAAACCCAGTATGAAAACAATAAAAAAGCATTAACTCTCCAACTACCCTGGTGACAACAATTAATCAATTGAGACTGCAATTAGATACCAATCTGGAAACAAGTCCAAGTGTCCGACTTGGTCATTTAGAAAAAAAGAGCCTTCGGCTATATTTATAGTGAAATATATACTTTTACTAAAGCCAAGTGTTTACAAGATAGAAAAAGGCAGATCTGAGGTTTGGGTGCAAAAACTGCCTACTTACTTTCCCCTTTCCCAAATCTTTCTCTCCCCTGTCCCCATTATCTTCCTGATGTCCAATTGGATTCAAACAAATTGTTTTGGTAACAGTTCCCATGTTTGTGACCTTGGGGTCAATCGGTCCATGTTTCTGGCATTTTTTGTCTTCCCTCCCCCACTTGTTAGCTCCTGCCACCCCCCCCCCCAAAGTTCATGGTGGTCTGGCATCAGCAAAGCAGTGATGGGGTGAAGCAGGATGGTAGCATTGACACCAAGTGACTTCATTGAAGGCTACTTCCAATTTCACTTGCCTAGGATTGAGCTTTAAGAAAATTTGCAGAACAATCCTAAATGGATTTGAAAGTACCATAGCATCCAGATTCCTCTTGGCACACAAATAACCAAAGATGGGAGGCAGGAAGATGATTTCTTACTAGTGTGGGGTTACCTACGTTCATTCAGTAGACCCTCTTGTTAAAACATTCAGGAAAGAATTTGCCATTGCAGCTTATTGGAAGTGACTTTGGATCTAGTAAATCTAAAACATCTCCTGTCTGAAGCCAGAATAGCTGGCTCTGGAGTCTACCACCACTTGAAACATTGGTTCAAGACAAGATATTTCATCTCCCATGTGTGATGGAAAAGGAACAAGAGAAGTGTGATGTAGCAGAGGGTCTAAAAGGGAGAAGAAATGCTTTGGGGTGGATTTTTGATCCATTACAAAAAAGGTACCCCAACCCTTCTTTAACTATTATATGAAATTGGCACTTTCTTTACTCTCAGATTTCTGAAGTTGCAATACTGCTCAGGCATACCATTTCTAAACCATTAACTGATTATGGTTTGTCATGTAGTAAGCCAGGTATTCAGACTGGATTTGGCATTTTTATCCACTTATTGAGTCCTTCCCAAGGATTTGGGATAAGCAAGCAAATGTTGATGTTTGATGGTGTTAGAGGTATCGTTGCAGGATGTAAGCTGTCTCAGTAAAGCTGCCTTTTGCAATTGACTGATGGTGAATTTGTCAATTCTGATGGTATTCAAGTGGTGCTCCAAATGTTTTGGGATTGCACCCAATGCTCCAAAGTTCCTTGTCAGGCACAATAAATCAGGAACCAGGATAGAGTTCAAAAGCACTATAAGTTTATTTCATGCTATCTCTATGGAAGAATCTTATCTTCTAATGGTCAAGACAAGCTGGCACCAGATAAGAGTCAATTGACTTCAAAGGGGGGCTGGATGTAGGTCTGTAATGAGGCATAGCGAATCCAACTGATGTTGCATTTGACCCCATTCACCTGGTCATCTTCTATACTCTATTGCTATTGGTAACTGATTATTACCATTATTAATAGAAGTAACAATATTATTTTCCTCCATGGGTAGATCTTGACATTTTTCTCCCTTGCCAGTCTCCCTGTCTACAACACACACTCTGATATTCCCTCTGCATAAAGCCACAAATACTCACTTCAGTTCAAGAAGGTGAATGTTATACCTGCATTTCTCTGAGGGGGTGAGAACTTCAACAACAAAACAACTATTTTCTCATTCAGGCTGTGTAAGTCTATACACAGAGGAATCATAAAGGTCACCACCAGAAATGCCAAAGCAGAATAACATTTTGATAGAAAGAGAGAGAAAAAGAGAAGAGAATAAGTAAGCTATGCAGTATTTGTAGTGTCCTACATTTCTTCCACATTGAACGTTTCACAGTTCTCGGCAAAGACCGGTAGCTTCTCAGTTACAGACCATCTTCTTCATATGTCAGAACTTGTATCTCCATTTGTTAGGCTATAAATCAATCACAGTGAAGCCAGGTCATGAGTTTTGTTTTAACATTCTTGTAAACAGAGCAGTGAAGCAGGGATTATCAAGGAAGACACTGACAGGGTAGAAGGCAACTGTCAGAGCTTCTAGATATTGACAGTATTTTGACATCTGTCTTTCCCCCACCTTCTCTTCAGCACACACAAGGCTGAGAAATAGCAAATAAATCTATCCAACAAGCTTTGTATCTGACTAGGGACATGAACTGGATTCTAGTTGTAAAAAGCTATCATGGTTATCCTGTTCTGCCTTTTTCTGGTCTCAATGGTACCCCCAGGGAACGACAATCTCAAATCCTCAGAACTTCTTAAAGCAGAAGTCCTCCAGTGAAGGAGTTTGGCCAATGGGAAAGGAGAAGTCAGAAACCTCAGAGCAAAACCATCTGAAAGAGATCAGTGACTAAAACCAGTGCACTCCCGCGAAGAGATAAGAATGGGCAGTGTTAGCAAAAGTCAAAGCTAAACTAAGAGAGATTTTCCTTTTAAGCTACCGCATCTCCTTATTGGTTTGTTAAGCAGCCAATGGTTTCTAATTTCCCTTTCTTTTCATGAAAATGCTTGCTTATTTGGATGAAGAGTTATTATCGGGAAATCGTTGATCTATCAATGTGCTTGTGAAAATAAAATTGTGCAATAATTATTTATAATACTCACTCCTAACCAATGTAGAGCCGTTGGAAGAAGACTGCTTCTTTGCTAGGATTATCCATCTAGGCAAAATGTGTCAAATCCATGGTTTTGGGGGATTCTTTTTTTTTTTAAAGTATTTAGTTTGTCCGTATTATACAGTACCTGGCATGCTGTCAGCCTCCCAATTCATTTTAATTCTGATCACCAGAGAAAAGTAGATTAATGAAGAATATGCTGTTTAGTCTTTTTAGAAGAAAGCATGAGTATGTACTTTTTGGATTTTTTGCTCATTTTTTGCTCTTTGTATGTCATCATCCAATAAATTAAAGGGTAATAGAATTATCTTTTCTTATTTGGTTCTCACACGTCACTAACTGACTTTTTAAACCATGCTAATCCATTTTGTCTAATTTTGCACATTTCTTTAGAACCTAATCCAGTGGTATGTAACCTGAGCCCTCAAAGATGTATGGGTATTCCAAGAGGGTAATAAAATTTATTATCTATTAGTAATTAATTTGGAAGAACCAAATTCACAATCAGATAGTATCAGAGAGATCCTCAACTTGTCATCTTTCTCATCTTCTTATCTTTCCTACTACCTATTGGTATCTTATGATTTATCACTTGTTATTTGTATCTTATGATTTATGATTGTATCTTATGATTTATGATTGTATCTTATGATTTATGATCTATGACTTACCAGTTTGTTGTTTTTATGCACACTGAAAGCTTATACACCGGAGACAAATTCCTTGTATGTCCAATCACACTTGACCAATAAAGAATATTCCTAATTCCTATTTGTTTCAGTTATTTTTAATTACATTTAAACATTCATTAAACTAAGTCTAATTTAGTTTTTGTCCTACTGCAACCCACTGTTTTTAAGAATGTGATCTGGGCTTGCTTCTGCTAAAAAGTTAAGTGTGGTATTGGCCCAATCTTTCTTCTATATGTATGTATTCTTTTCTCTCTTTTTTTTTCAAAATTGGCAGTCATATTAAACAAAGAATATATAATACTTTTTAAAACCAAACCAACAACACTGTGATTTGTTGCAGAACTGCATAACCAAAGCACCTTGACTCGTATGGGTTCCAAACATTTTGGGTATAGTTCTGAACGTTAGTATCAAATTATAATTTTTGTACATGAAGAATATAAGTTATTTTAAAAGGAACAAGAGGGGAATCCTATTAACTAAGTGTATTTTTTGCATTTCATTTAACTAAATGGTATGAAGTCAAATTGAGCTTTTCTCTTGGGGAAGGAGAAAAGGCAAAAGAGAAAGGAAGCATGAATTCACCTTTCAAACAAGTCAGTTGTCATCAGTGGTCAACATTCCACAAAGGCTAGTATCATTCCTTATTTTAAGGAATGCCCTAAGCAATTAAAACATTTTATGTTTAGCTCCCTACATTGTTACTCAAACCACCAGCCTAAAGGGACTTATTTCTACAAATGCATATGTTTCTGTAAGTTGTGAAAGTCTGCTGATCATTTTCAGGGTAAGGCATCAACTGAACGACCTCATGAAAGCTCAGTTTAACTTAATTTTTTTCCCACTTAAAATTATATAATGACCCACCATTATTTTAATCATTTCTGCCTTCTGAACTTCCCAGTGCTATTAGCAAGACAAAACTAGAAGCTTCTGTCTGAATCTATGTTAGAAGTGAATGCATAGCTTGAGTATCCAAAGTTTGGAATATATTTCCTTCTATGCAATTAGAAGGAAAAAAATAGATCAAATATTAATATGTTGAATTTAGCCAATTTAAATATGATATGCAATTAGGCCAGGAGTTAAATCCTAAGTAGGTAATAACCTCAGAGACCACAATCAACTCAGGTTCTCCAAGAATATACTAACAACTGTGTAGCTGTCACTTAATGCCACAGAGGAAGGGGTAAATGAGGATGTGCTATTAGAAATGCCATACGGATCCCAACTTTTCAGTGGGATCATACAGCCAATTAAAATGTAAATTCTTGGTTTTGGAACTGGGGACCAATGCTGTTTCAAAGCCCTCTACCAAATCTGCAAGCAACGAAATTAATTTGATTGTCTTCTAAACTTCTTCATGGGAAGGAGCAGTTTTTCAATGGTTCTTGGGGGCTGGGATCCCTCTTAATAGTGAAATGTAAAGGTTCCTTTTCAAAAGACTACTGGACTTCCTTTGTTGTTTCCTTGAAGAAGTTTCACTTCTCATCCAAGAAGCTTCTTCAGTTCTGAAGAAGCTGAAGAATTGAAGAAGCTTCTTGGATAAAAAGCAAAACTTCTTCAACGAAACAACAAAGGAAGTCCAGTAGTCTTTTGAAAAGAAAAGAAAAGAAAAACCAAAACTTTTGGGACAACCGTGACCTGGATGACTGAGAATTTCCCTAGACACTTAATGATGAAAGTTTGATAAGACCCCCCACTCTACCACTTACATATACAGAGAGAGAGAGAGGGAGGGAGGGAGAGAAAGGGAGGGAGAGACAGAAGAAGGGAGAGACGGAAGAAGAGAGAGAGAGAGAGAGAGAGAGAGAGAGAGAGAGAGAGAGAGAGAGCGAGACTGTTGTTTTTCCAAACAACTTGATAGTCACAGTCCCAAACTGGATCCTCAGCTCATAAACAATAATTACAAATTGCTTCATCACTCTATGATATGCCTAATTACCTCTAGTTTAAGAAGCCCTGGTTTACAAAGGATATTTATACCTATTTCTTGGCCAACAAGAGAAATGATATTCCACTTATTTTTCCAAAATATTCCTCCTCCTCCTTCTCCTCCTCCTCTTTCTTTGAAATCAATCAATTGGGGAAAAAGACCCATTGTTGCTCAATAAAGCAACTCTATGAGGGGAAAACCCCCATAAAACAATATTCGTGTGTTACCAGAAAACTTTTTCTTTACACTCAGGTAATTGTCAAGAATGCCATTAGTTTAAATTCTGGGTTTTGTTTTTCTGAGTATATTTTTTTCTGACTGTAAACAACTGATCCATCCAAAAATATCATCTTGCACATTATATGAATCTACATTCAGCATGGCAAACCAAAGGAGGAACAGATTGGCAAATACCTTTATCTGGAGACATTAAAAGTCCCCCCCCCTTCCAAGCTGGTTCAGATATTTTCTGTGGTCAACTCATTTGTCACACCACCAGTCCAGTTGCATTTCTTTTTACTACATGCCGTCTGTTAACTTCTAAAATAAAAGGAGGGGGATGGTGTTGTGCTCAGATTCTGTGGATGCAATATGCCTACTTGCAACTTTTTTTTTTTTTTTAACAATCTGGGGAAAATGCTATAAAACAAGAGCCCTAACTGCAACAGTTTTATTACTAAAGAATCAGGTTTATTTCTTCCAACATAAATCTGTACCTGTTTAAATTGTGGAAACAGAGGAAAAATGGGCTATATCTTCAATTTTCCTGGAAATTTCATGCGGAGGTGAATTTAGTATGCATCCTGGAGTACTGCCTAAATGCAACATTTGTTAGCCTATATTTCTGTCTTTGAGCTGTAACTCTGTGCTTTTTAGGGTCCAAGAGTACTGTATACAAAAAGGGGATAAGAACCATCTTAATAGTATAATCGTACTGTGTTTCCTATAACAGGAAAGAAGCTTAGTGATTATCATGATTCACAAGCCATTTTTGCAAGAACCATAGTGCTTTATTACAATAGAGTTAGCCTGCTAGATTGCACTAAATACTGTTGTCTATAATGTGTATGTGTGTGTGTGTGTGTGTGTGGTATGTATCCTTGTTTAGGATCTCAAGCAAGGATTCAAACTGCTTTTAGAATACTTGCATTTTCAGTTTGATCAAGATTTGTGCATGCTTCGTTGATATGTTTTCTGGGTTGTTGTTGTTGTTGTTTTAATTTCTTGTGTGGAAAAGAAACTGTCCTGAAGTATGTTTGTAAATTGCAGCATTTGCAGAAATACTAATACATTGCACATGAAATTTTATCAACTGCATCTCTGAAGCATAGCCCTTCCCCCCCCCCATTACCATTCAGAACCCAAGATCATTAAGTCTCTTTTAACTTATTTGACATTACACCAAGTCTGGGGCATGTAATAGCTATACCCTGTGACTTAGAACCTGGATATACATTTGTATTTTTTGAGCCAAGCTTTGTTTTCACACTGGTTTGTTGAGTAAATCAAAGTGGCTGGGTTCAGAAAACATAAATAAGGCATAAACTATCATGTACAAGCCCATTGGTTGGATTCCCACAACATGCAGAGCCAAAGCCAAAGCCACATATCTTGTCTGACCCATTGCAACCCCATGGACAACGTTCCTCCAGGTCTTCCTGTCCTCTACCATCTTCTGGAGTCCATTTAAGTTCACGCCTACTGCTTCAGTGACTCCATCCAGCCACCTCATTCTCTGTCATCCCCTGCTTCTATTGCCCTCAATCTTTCCCAGCATTAGGCTCTTCTCCAGTGAGTCCTTCCTTCTCATTAGGTGGCCAAAGTATTTTGAGTTTCAACTTCAGGATCTGGCCTTCTGAAGAGCAGCCAGGGTTGATCTCTTCTAGGACTGACCTGTTTGAATGCCTTGCAGTCCAAGGGACTCGCAGGAGTCTTCTCCAGCACCATAGTTCAAAGGCCTATCCTTTGAATAAACTATCCTAGTTTATATCATTTAGTGAAATGTGGAAAACTAGGCATTTCCTTATCCAGTAAGATTTTTAAACTTATATTTTTCCACCTCTAAGTGTTGGCTAAGTACCAAAAAGAACCCGTTTCCCTGAGATCAATATACACAGATCTGTTTACTCTCATTAGATGTATGGAAAAGTGGACCAATACTGTTGATTGACTGCAGATGGATTTGAATCACGCTGGCTGCTGTAATGCCATCACTCCTGATTGTACAATACTTCGGTTACTATGGTGCAACAATATTACTTCTCTCTCCTTCTCCATGTATTGCCAAAAGATTTTATTATTTCTGGGTTCTTTGTTTAGATACATAACTAGATACTCTGTTACAAATTTAAACTTAATTAAAAAAGAAAGAAAGAAAGGGATGGATTTGTTTTACTTTGAAATATTAAAAAGCTCGGCTTTTCTGAGGTATAAAGTGAGCATTACATTGAGGGAAAGGTGATCTTTTTATGACAATTCTGCCTATGTCTGCCCAGCATAATGGAAATCTAACTATCCATCCAAATTAACCACAAGATTTAGTAATTTTGAACTCTATTATTCTTCCAAGGGGAGGGGCACCATTCCTCCTAGATTATGGTTTCAGTTTTAAGACATCTCAGAAAGCCAAATGGAAGCTAGAGTTCCATATAGTATGTTAAAAAATGCATTAGGTTAAAGCCGATATAAATTTCAGAATTGTACAGCACCAATTTTGACCACCAATAAGATGGATAGACCCAATTACAGTATTGATAGGTGCACCAGTGGGATATTTAAGGTACCAAATTGGGGACAGATCATCCTGGAGAAAGGATACCTATGTAGTTTACATGACTTTATGGCAAGTCATCAACAGCAATAGCAATAGACTTATATGCCACTCCACGGTGCTTTACAACACTCTCTGAATAATGAATAATATTGCATATTGCCCCCAACAACCTGGGTCCTTATTTTACCAGCCTGGGAAGGATGGAAGGCTGAGTCAACCTTGAGCCCCATCAGGATCAAAATCCTGGCTATGGGCAGAGTTAGCCTGAAATAGTTCATTTTAACCACTGTGCCACTACAGCTCCTAACTCCTAGTTCCTAACTCCTAAAACAATAACTCTGAAGTGAATACAGATCTCGTGTTTGCTTGTTTGTTTTATGATTGTGTTCCTACGCGCAACAATTTCTAAGGATGCTAAAAGAGATTCCCAAAAAAAAAGAAAAAAAATTGCTTACTAAAATATCTTTGTTCTCTTTGATCCTTATCTTAAAAGAGGGTCACTGTACAGTACTGTGTTTCTTTATTATGCTTTAACCTTTAAAGTCCTACAAGGCTATGTACCTGTACTTTGGACCAGCTTCCTCCAGGAATTCCATCTACTCCTTAGCTGTCAGCTTTAATATTATTAAAATGGAGGTTTTTTTAGAGAACTTTCAAGATACGAGTTGATACCATATCAACTATGGTATGTTAGAATTCCATCATTATATTACTATGCTTTTGTTCACTTTTGTTTTTCTAGGGATGCTTCATTACCTTCTGTTGATAACTATTGTAAATATCCAAGAGTCAGCAGGGATATATAGCAGCAGAGGTAAATCCAATAAATGAACTAAGGAATAAAATAGTGGGCACTTACACTGGCTCTCCGAAGTAGAGCTAATATGTAGAGGTGGCATTGTCTTGGTGAAGTCAATCTTTCAAGTAAACAAATTCCAAACCATTTATTTACTTAGCACACTTCTTCAGGTTTTGAAGGTTAAGTCCACACTGTGTTGGAGTTTCTGGAGCTACTGGAAATTATTAGTTTCCATTATTAGTTTGCATTATAGAGTACCGGTATTATTTTTTTAAAAATATATAAAACAAAAGATATACTATGTGTACGCATGTGTGGAGGGTAAGATGGGCATGATAGTTAAACTAGTAAAAACTAAATTGGACAGAGGTTTTAAAAATATATGAACCCATCTCCTTTTTTTCATCATGAACACTGCAGAAATGTTTAAAATGACCTCTGTTGTTGTTATTAAACATAGAAATAGAGAATAATGGGATTTTCTCTGGGTGTGCTTTTTATTGCATTGCAGAATGCTTATGCCACATTACATTTTCCCCCAAATAACTTAATACAGAGTTCAAGTACTTGACTAAACACCCCTCCTTTATTAATTATTCTGCAAGTTTTCTGGTGAAAATATAAATGGGAAACATACATATATATATTAAAGTGGCATAATTGAATTTTAATATTGATGGTATTGCAAAACTGCAATAAACCAAATTTCTCCAAGATGTTGAATATTCCTTTCCAAAACCAGTCCTTTATGCTGATGAGAACAATATAAGAGGCTTCTTTCTGAGGTTATATTATTGCTCATTAATTTCAAGATGTACTTTCTGACAATAATTATTTGCCTCCCCCAAAAGCAGAGTTAAGACTATACATTGAAATTTTATATTCATAACTCTGTTAACATCATCATTACCACTACCACCACCAAGAAAATGTCATCATCCAGCTATGAATGGGAAAGACTTTTCAGTGTGTGAATATATGTATTTCCATTTGCTGATTGTATATGCAACATGAAATAATCTGTGCTTCAAAATTCATACTTTCCTAGTTTTGCATTGGACAGAGGGTTTTTTTCCCATTTAACATAAAATGCTATGCATGTAAAGGAAAAGTATGCTTAAAATAAAGGGGCTGGGTGGGTGATATGATAATTTTATTGAAAATACAATTTGAACCAAAAACAGTTTGAAAAGTACAGTGGTATCAGAAAAAAAAATAGTTTTTCTGTGAATTTCTTTAAAATAATGCCAATGATGAGTAACCAATGGCAGTTAGTTAAGAAAATTAAGCTCGGATCAAACTTGAAAGTTTAATGAAGACATGTCAAACACAAGGCCCGGGGGCCGGATGCAGCCCACAAAATGGTTTCATATGGCCTGCGAAGCCATCATGGAAACAGTGAGGGAACAGCCCCCTCTGTCTTGGCCCTGGCCCAGGTCAGCCGGGAGCCAATGTACAATTTTGTGGTGGCCATCTATGCTGAAACACATTTAGTCTTAGCTCCATAAGGCCATCTAGAAACAGCAAGGAACCAGCCATTGCCATGTCGCCCCCCCAAATGCATGCTGGGAAGGTGTCACCCTTTATGAGGAATGAAGAAATGCACCATCGCCTGGAAGTGGCCAGCAAATGGACCTTGCCTACTTCACATATCTGGCTTGATGGGTTCTGGGGGAGGAGTTTCGGCAGGCAGTGGGGTGAACGATGTAGAGCTGGCCATACCCACCCAGTAGGCCATACCCACTCCATCCATGCCCATCCAGTAGGCCGCACCCACCATGTTCTTTTATGGCCTGATTTCCTTTTAATATTAACTCTCCCAAATGCTAGTGCCTTCTCTAGTGAATTCTCACACAAGACATGGCCAAAGTAAATGAGATACATTTCATATCTGCTTTCAAGTGACATGTCTGGTATTATGTGTTCCAGTACTTGCTTGTTAGTCACCTTTGCTGTCCAAGGTCTATGAAGCTCAAAATGAATCAATTTTCTTCCTGTCCAACTTTCATAGCCATAGGCAGCTGTGGAGAACACAATAAAGCAGGGATCTTCAAACTTGGCAACTTTAAGACTTGTGGACTTCAACTCCCAGAATTCCTCAGCCAGTCTTAAAGTTGTCAGGTTTGAAGACCCCTGCAATAGAGCATTAGTATAAGCAATGCATTCCTTCCAGTCTTCATTAAAAATGAAGACCTTCTCCAACTTACTGAGATACTAATTCTACTTCCTTGGTGTGTAGCATTACACAGTGGATCCATGTTCAGACAGTCAGGTTTTCAATCTTGGCCTTGCATAAAAAATAAGCTGAAACAATCATCATGCACAAGCAGTTGATAGGCCAACATCTATCATTCATCAAATCTCCACCTAACAAGAAGCTGTTTGGATAAGCATCACTTCACTCTGCTGGCTCCAGAGTGAGCTTTCTTATATACCTTATTACATCAGGCTTCTTTAACTTTTGGGGGCCAATGGATACATTTGACATTTTAAAAGCATGTCATGTTCCTTCAAGATAGATGGAAAATAGCTTAGTCCGTGGAACTAAGACAGCAGAGTTGTTCTGGATAATCAGAGTCAATCAAAAGCACCAGCCAAAGCTTATGTTTTCATTTGCTGTCCTTTCTTGTCTTCACTTTCTGTCAGTGATGATGAAATGAAGCATCAACCAGTGTGATATATTCAATAAACAACAGCTTGCTTGAACTGAGGTACACAGAGAATATATATAAAAAATGTCCCTTCTCACCCACTTCCAGACGCCAGCTTTTGAGATGCTCTTAGTGCATTCTAAACTTGGTTGTTTTCTTGCAGATGTCTCATCACCCAAACTAATAATAAAACATCTTCAAGAAAACAACGAAACTAAAAGAGTACCCCTCATTTCATCCCTGAGGTACAAATAGTCTCTTTTATTAGTACAGGTTTTCCTAGCACTGCACTTTCCTGGGCAGAGAGCTCTGCCATTGTTCCAGGGATCTGTTGGAACCACGTTCCCAACTTAAGAGTCACAGCCCCAAGTTTTCCTACCATTACTGGGACCACTTTAGCCATCTCTCTCTCTCTCTCTCTGTGTCTATCTCTCTATACTTCTCTCTCTCTCTCTCTCTCTCTCTCTCTCTCTCTCTCTCTGTCTGTCTGTCTCTGTCTCTCTCTCTCTGTCTCTCTCTCTCTCTCTCTCTCTCTCTCTCTCTCTCTCTCTCTCTCTCTCTCTGTGTGTGTGTGTGTGTCTCCCTCTGTTTCTGTCTTTCTGTCTCTGTCTGTCTGTCTGTCTTTCTCTCTGTTTCTCTCTTCTCTCTGTCTCTCTCTCTCTCTGTGTCTCCCTCTGTCTCTGTCTGTCTCTCTCTCTCTCTTTCTCTCTCTCTCTCCTCTCTCTCTCTCTCTCTCTCTCTCAATACACACATACACACACACATGTATGCACATGTATTTTGTACTGTTTTTGTTTGATGGTTTTGTCACTCTCACATAGTGTCCACAATTCAGTAATGAATGGAACACAATGGTACACCCAACACAGAGAGAAAGTAAGGTGAGGGATTGACTTGTGATAGAACAAGGTACTGTATCTGTAGCAACCTATTCCACAACTGGCAAAAAACATGAGAAAAGGACACTCTCCAAGGTCTAAAGATGGGGAAAGAAAAGAAGCAGTGGGATCCATTGATCCCTCCAATCGTAAGATCCTTTCGTATCTCAGAAATTTGTGCTATTTCTGTAAGGAAGATGGCTGGATGGAGAGTGGGAATGTCACCATTTAAATGCTCAGGGAGGATGGGGGGACTTTTATTTCGTCCATATCCATGGCTTGGTTCCACTGCCTGACCTCAGAAGACATTTGTTCATTCGCTGTCTAGATGTAGAGGCCAGGTACACATGGAAGAGTAATAGGGGAAAAGAGATTTCTATAATAATGTGTAAAAACCAATTTTTGTAGTCCTTCAAGTCTTACAAGACAGTCATGTCAATATACCTTAGGTCATAGGTACAAATATGAACTATAATATACCGTGTGATAACATGCTTTTATTTTAGATAGAGTCTGAGAAAAACAAAATACAGTATTACAAGCCCTGATAGAAAGATCACTGCTTGAACATTTTACAATCCTAGTGTCATGTTTTTCCTTAATAATCTTCCTGCCTACCTTCCTTTGATATTCTTTCATTATATCTTACAATGATTGCTAATATGTATGAGTTTCTTCACATGCAGGTATTTTCAAAACTAAGCTCATTAAGTCATTGTTTTCTCCTGCTGCAACCCATGGAAAACCGTGTTTCCTATTTATAAGAAATGTTATGAGTATAATCCTGACAATGTGCAAAGTTGAGGGCACATTGTTCATTATAGTAATCATCTTTTTTCTGACTTTTAATTTCAGGCATTTATTTCTTAGGGAAAGCAAAGAGAAGAAGACAGAGAGATAAGGGAGGCGAGGTTGTTAGATATTTTCAAATAAAGAAGAAAAGCCATTGAATGAGTCAGAAGCTGTGATTATAGCACAGTGGTAGTTAATAACTTCACATGGCTTAAAAAGAGAGTGTGTTGACTCATATGTTCTTTGGGGTTTGAGTGGTGATTTGTGTACAAAACAAACATCACTGATCAAGCATTTATCATCACAAAGCAGCATATTTCCATAGAGACTGCTCATATATTCTGTTCCAGTTCAATAAATTCGTAAGTGGGATTTTCTGGATAAGGAGAAAAAAATAAAGCCCCATTGCTTGTTTTGTCCACTGAGTTTAAGATGCTTTGAAGGCCACAACAGCTTAGTGTTGTGTGTCAAATGCCTCACACCAAAAGTGACTGGGTGTGAAATAAATTTGAGGAATCTGCATGTCAGATCTCCATTGTACTCTGTAGACCACCCAATTATCAACATGAAGAAAACAAGAATCAAGAAGTCTGTCTCCAGACAGAATAGAAAAATGTTTATCTGGGAATAGACAAGATATAATATAAGATATGAACGTGGTGTGAATTTGATATTATTTGTGCAATTTGATATTGTTTTCTTTCATTCTAAAAATTCCCTGATGGGTTTATGAAAGTCAAAATTAAAAGGAACCTTTCTTGATTCTAATCCCAGGAACCAGGCAAATCAAGGAAGAATTTCTTAAAGATTGGGGCAGGTTTTGTAATGTTTCACATCATAGTAGGAAATGTGATTTTCCATTTGTCCTCTTCTCATATGGCTGATATTATTTAACCATTTGCTTGACATTTTATTTGTTTACTTATTGCTTTAAATATGACCAAAAAAACCCTCACCAAGACAGTTGCAGCAAAATTACATTGTCCCCCCCAAAAAAATAAGGCACATAGTGCTTTAAAAAAAGTGAACACATTCAACAAAGGAAAAAAAAAGTAGAATAATGAAATGAGATGGTGGTACCTAAATTTGATAAGTAACTAAATTAAAATATCATTTCTGATAAATAGTTACTATTTTAGATAGATGATAGATAGATAGATAGATAGATAGATAGATAGATAGATAGATAGATAGATAGATAGGAGGATAGATAGAAAGATAAACAGACATAGAAAAACATCTAATTATCTATCTATCTATCTATCTATTTATCTCTATTTGATGATATATACATATCTGATACACACACACATACACAAACACATACACACATATGATGCAATTATTATTCAAATATGTACATAACTCTAATACATTTATATAACTATTATGTCTGTGTCTCTCTCTGTGTGTGTCTGTGTGTTTTGCAATAGATCAGCAAGCATTTCTTGACAGTCTATAGCAGTTAGACTTATATACCACTTCACAGTGTATTACAGTCCTCTCTAAGAGGTTTACAGTCAGCATATTGCCCTCAAGAATCTGGGTCCTCATTTTACCCATCTTGGAAGGATGGAAGGCTGAGTCAACCTTGAGCTGGTCAGAATCAAACTCCTGGCAGTGGATAGAGTTAGCCTGCAATACTGCATTCTAACACTGCACCATCATGGCTCTATAGTTAAGTAATAACCAAAATAAATTATCTAACTTTGTGCTTGATTCTGTACAGTTCTACAGGGTCATTTGTATGTTATGATAGAATTCTACCAGTACTAATTTCTGTTTAATTTCTGGGTAAAGCTCAGTGCAGAGCCTATAAAATATCATTCATCTTCTCACCCATTATCCACTGTTTAGATTTCATTGGTATATCTTGGAGTTGCATCTAAAAACAACAAAGTGGCTCATAAACATTCTGGAAATCCTCCCCAATCTATAGATCACACATGATAGAATAATTAGCAAGTTATTTTATCCTTGGTTTAGATCAGCTATCTCCAACCAGCTGCTTCCCACATATGCTTGAAATTTAATCCCCAGCTGGCAAAGCAAAAAAATGAAATACACTGGGACATCACAAGGTGGAGAAAATAGCATTTGTTAATAATTCACCCCCCCTCCAAATTCTAGATCTGTAGCCCTAAGATTATGATTTCCACCCTCCCTGATCACTTGCTCGGCTGCTTGGGAATTTCGTACATTATAGTCCAACAAAATCTGGGAATTTAAAATGAAGGAAATCTGCCTTTAGAGACAACAAGCCAGAATATTCCATCTCTGTTCTTTCCTTACTAAGATATCATTGAGAACAGATGTTTCAATGGATCATAATGTCATGTCCATGTGAAATATTTTTACATTACAGAAACAGGAAGGGATGGGATTCAGATCTATTAATCAGTTATACTTGAAACAACGTAATATAATTTTATTGTAGGAAAGTAGTCCATATGTGAGCTTTAGCATGCTGTGTCTTTTTTTAAAGTTAGAATATTCTCCTTAACATCAAAGTATTAAGTTAGGCTTTTTGCATCCTTATAGCTGATGTGATGTTGACCTTTGTTTTTCTTTTAACTAAGAAAACAATTTTCCCATTTATATATGAAAGCCAGCTCATTCGTGCTTTCAAGGGGAATTGGAAACCTAGTTCTCATATCTAAATGTGTGTCCTGGATATTGACTAAAAAAGAAGGTCAGATTTCTCCAAATGTCAAGATAGTTTAATTCAATACCTGGGGAACTTAGTGTTATTGCATTATGACCTATAACGTAATTGAAGGAGCTTAGAAGAACAAGGGCATTTGTGGTCTCTATTTATAAGGAACGGTCTTGAGTTTGTGGATTGAATGCCTGAGGTGGCTTTATTTTTATTTTTTTAAGGTTTACTTTTGGAGATAACCCTGGTAATAATTTTCAGAACAAAATCCTTGCATTAAAATTCTTTGGGATGTATTTCTTCTTTCAAGATTGTGTTATGTGTTGTGTTATTGTGTTGCGTTATCTTGCAATGATAAGATATTAGAGCCAGAATTACAGAATAACAGAATTGGAAAGGATCTTGGAGATCTTCTGGTCCAACCTCCTGCCCAAGTAGGAGACTCTATATACCATTTTGGACAAATGTCTGTTTAGTCTCTTCTTAAAAACCTCCAGGGATGGAGGACCTGCAACTTCTGAAGGCAAAGTGTTCCACTGATAAATCATTCTCACAATTAATTTCTCCTTAATTCTAAGTTGGATCTCTCTTTGATAAGCTTCCATCTTTGTCCTGCCCTCGGGTGCTTTGGAGAATTGGTTGACCCCATCCTCTCAATGACAGCCCATATTAATAGTCCCTTTTAATTTTTAATAGCGAGATTTCACTGAACTTTACTCCTTGAAATGGAACAAATTAATTCAAAATAGAATTAATTCTATTTCAGTTCACTTGGATCTGAATCATACCATGCTCCAAATCTGGTTCCATGCTTGCTGAGAATTCAGCAGGTTGCATTTCCATCACATACTGAATACAATTGTTGTAGTGAATAATGGCTTGACATAAAACAAGAAGAGGGAGGAAGAGAAATACTCAGTAACTGGCAAACCATCCCTTAAATCAAATTATAATCAATTTAATATTGGTCAATCACATCATGGCATGTTGTTGTATAGGAGAGATGATTAATGTTTCCTGAGTTCCAAGTAGCTCTACCTTACTGTTTCTAGTCTCTCATCTTTGTATGTTGCATAAAGTATTTTCTAAGCAGCATTAGTGCATTCATCTTTAATATTTCTGTTTCATCTCACATCTCATTCAAAAAATGGGAATCATTGCCCCTTAGGAACATCTATTGCAGAAAAAATCTCTGTCTGAAATTTGGGAGGGCATTCCTAATCGAAAAGGCTACTATTGCTTCAGGTTTAATCACAAACTCTCCTTTCCCCATTTCATACTAGCCCAAGATTAGCTTCTGAAGCATATTTGATATCCTTATTATCTAAGCAGGTACTCAGTACTTTGATTACTTAATGTTAGTGCATGAATAATAAAATTGCTGAACTTAATTTCTGTGCAGCCAATTTTTCTTTGATCTGGAAAGAAAGTCAGTGCTGAACTGTGCCTTAGTGTATCTTACTACCAGGATCAGGGTTGAACTGGAGACACATTTCCTTTTAAACAGCCCCAAGGGAGGAATGGTACCCCTTTAATAAAGGCTGATTTCAAATTGGATGCATCACAGGAAAAGCAGCTTGTGTAAATATAGATCTCAAAAACATTAATGCACTTTTGTTGCGTTTGACTTTGTCTTTGCATAAGGAACTTGGGTTTTTATTTGTTTTTAGTCTTGTTTTAGTTGTATGGAGATGTAGTGCTGGATAGATGGAAGGATTATAATATTTTGAACCTTCTTTTAATGGCTGGTTTGAATATCGTGCCAGTCCAAGCTTCAATGGGATTCAGCATATTGACAAAACAAAGACATTACTTAAGTGCATGTTTTTGTTTTTTTTTGAGGCATAACATGTTACTGACAACAGCAATTGTGTTTATTCACCTGAGTTTAGAGTTAAGCATATCATTTGACTCATTGATAGGTGTCCATTCCGGGTAGAATTGGGTTTAAGGTCAGAAAATGAAAACATTTCCAAGTGTCATTTGGTTTGGATCAATTATACGATCCAAGATACTTTTTTGGCAGCGTGTTTTCTTATACTTTAAACTGTGTACCTTAAAAGGGGGACGTAGACAAAAACTTGTTTCAGACAATATTTGCATCTAAAATATGAACGTGGACTTAGTAGCAAGATCTGAGCACGTTCACGTGAAAACCTTAATAAAACTTACAAGTTAATTTTGACATTTCAATCATTGCAGGAGACCTAGTTTGGACCAGGGGGTTAAGGCACCAAGCTAGAAGCCAGGAGGTTATGAATTTTAATCCTGGTTTAGGCATGGAAACTGCCTGGGTGACCCAGGGCCAGTCACTCTCTTAGGCCATGACATTCTGGCTTGGGCAACAACCCAATTCCCGTCTCAACCAATGAGTCAACATTCAGTAGATGCTCACATGTGGACTCTGCACTTATGAAAAAAATGCTAGGAAGAAAATAATAATAAAAATTACAAATGCTCATGACTGTAATTTTCTTCTAAAGTCTCCCCTACCTTTTCTTCTGCTTTGGACTTCTATCTGGTGCTAATTACATGGAGTTTTGCAGGCCCCTTGAGTATTTACAATTTGTGCTCTGAAATTAGATGCTGGTAAATCAGACGGCTGTGGGGAAGAACTTAAAAGAGCAAAACTATTCCTTTTGTGATTCTTATATCTCCACATTAATTCTGGTTATTTCTTAGCAGGTTAAAATTCACATTTTGAGTTCCCCACCCAAATGATTCTTTAAGTCCTACTTTCCATGATATCTGCGAGACGTGCCTTCTTCATCCAAGTTATTTGCAAAAATAAAAAATAAAAATCAATAAATAAGGAAATAATCTTGCTCCTATTAACAATGGGAAATGTTAATCTTTACCTCTATCTGGGTTGTGAGATGCTTAACTGATTTCATTTGGATAATGCTGTAAACTACTCTCTCTCTCTTGACAACATATAATTGGTGCAAATGTGTGCTTAGGGTAATTTATCAGCTGTGATGCTTTACATGCAAGTGGAATTAATCCATATCTATCCCTGAATGGTTTTATGGCTCATTTTGCAATTTAGCAGGACTTGATGGGAACATTTCAATTCTGGCCATGCTGGTTTCCGGAAAAAGAGAAAACAATAAATTTAGAGTACATCATTGTCTGTCATTATGAAATACAGTTCATGAACCTAACATGAAAAGGTTATCATTCTTGGGAAGAATTGGGGAAGAACTATGGGATGCAGGGTGTGTGTATATGTCTGAATAATCATCACATTATGAGCAATCCACAAACGTTTTCTGTGATTAAAAAAAAAATAAAGCAATAATGACAAATTATTGTTATTTATTTGTTTTAATGTTTGTAAGCTGTCCAGAGTCACTTCTAGATGAAATGGGTGGCCCACCAGTTTAATTAATAAATAAATTCCCAGGCCTGTAAGATGCATTCTAAAGAAAGCCAACATTATCACCGTTCTGGAAGAAAAAACTGGTCAACCATTCCCATATTGTTGCCAAGAAAACGACATCAGTGTGTCAGCTCCGTTCATAGGCAGCTCTGAAAAAAAAAAATGAAATTCTTGAAACACTTTAAGGAGGACAAAGAAATTAGTAAATCAGGGTTGGGTGCATGTTCACAAAGATGATTGGACTGATATCTGTGATGGTGTGATTAGTTTTGTTATTGTTGTCCTCTGTTAATATTTTGGCATAAGAAATGTTGGAATGCTGAAATCAGATCACTTTGTCACCAGGTTCTTTACATTGTTTTTCCAACTTCCTTCAAATTTCAAATTGTGGGATGAGAAAGGATCTACAGGATCAGATTTTGGATCATCAATGTGGGCCAGCAAAGTATTTCAGATTTATAGAATAGGAGCTGGAAGGGGCCTTAGAGGTCTTCTAGTCCAGCCCCCTGCTCAAGCAGGAGAACCTATACCATCTCAGACAGGTGAATGTCTAGTCTCTTCTTAAAAACTTCCAGTGATGGAGCGCCCATGATTTCTGGGGGCAAGCTGTTCCACTGGTTGATTGTCCTCACTGTCAGGAATTTTCTCCTTAATTCCAGGTTGCTTCTCTCTTTGATCAGTTTCCAACCATTGTTTCTCGTCCTTCCCTCTGGTGGTTTGGTGAACACCCTGGCCCCCTCTGCCTTGTGGCAGCCCCTCAGATACTGGAATACTGCTATCATGTCTCCCCTATTTCTTCTTTTCTTTAGACTAGCCAAACCCAAGTCCTGCAGCCGTTCCTCATATGTTTTCGTCTCCAGGCCTTTGGTCATCTTAGTTGTTCTTCTCTGAATATTTTCCCAAACTCTCAACATCTTGTTTGTGATATGGTGACCAAAATTGGTTCCAGTATTCCAGGTGTGGTCTCACTTATAAAGCGGTATGTTCTGGGAAAGAGTTGGCAGTCCTAAGGTTAGAAGGGCATCTCATTGTGATTTCTACCAGAAGATCCAAAGCCACAAGCCTTGATTGATGAGCTTTGTGAAATCATTGGATGAACTTGAACAAATTGCTCATTTTTCATCACAATCTTTATTATCCAGATTATTATGAAGATAAATGAGCATAATTTTAAAGGCTTTGCACACTGACCCGTAAACTTTAGTAGGTGAAAATAAGAGTGTCTCAGGGTGTCCTTTGAATTCCATTCCTAGAAAATTACCATTTCTTCCTGGAACATCATCCCTACAAAGTTGTTCCAGCTTCTGGTGAAGAGATATTGACTTTGACAAGCCAAGATCTTTTAGAAAAAGTCCCCACTGTTATTTTTGCTTTGCTTTTCAGAAACTGACCATGTGTGACCCAGGAGATCACATAGTTTGGTAGTTCCTCTGAATAATGAAGTTAACATGGAGACAGCTATTTTGCAAATTTGTTAAAAGGCACCCTAGCGAATTCACAAGCTGTAAATTAGAACGGTCAAGCTTCTAGGCCTTTATATTAAATTTTAGATCCAAGCTGAAAGTGGGCAACTTTTTTTTATATTTAGCAACACTAAATATAATATCCCTCCCTACCAATCCCCCCCCCTCTCACACACACACTCATCCTAATACATCTCCTTGATATACTAGGGACAGAAGATTTTTCCTGAAATTTTTTTCCTGGAGAAATATTCCAAATTGTAGTTTGTCATAACCTCCAAACTAAGATACTATACTCCAGATGCAAGTCTGCCTGAAAAACCTCTAAAACATCCAGGAATATTCTCATGGGTATATGAGTTTGAACTTTCTATGCTCAGTAATTTTTAACTTACACTCTAGAAACTGTGCAGGTAAAATAAAAAAAAAAGATCTGATAGGTCTTTTTGCTGTCAGTAAAGAAATTCACAATGTCTGCTTATCTTAAACTACCCCTAGATTCTTTCCAGAGATAGTGGAAATAAAAAGGAGAAAGTGGGATGTGAAAGAAGTTAAAAAATAATATATATGGGAAGTAAGAAAATAAAATATTGCTTGGACGATAAATGCAATAGGTGATATATAATAATAATAATAATAATAATAGTAATAATAGTAATAATAGTAATAATAGTAATAATAATAATAATAATAATAATAATAATAATAATAATAATAAGAAGAAGAAGAAGAAG
Organism: Crotalus tigris; assembly: GCF_016545835.1. NCBI lineage: Eukaryota > Metazoa > Chordata > Lepidosauria > Squamata > Viperidae > Crotalus > Crotalus tigris. The sequence goes on along the minus strand of NW_024097215.1, from coordinate 1,273,881 downwards.
AAGAAGAAGAAGAAGAAGAAGAAGAAGAAGAAGAAGAAGAAGAAGAAGAAGAAGAAGAAGAAGTAGTTGTTGGAAGGGACCTTGGAGGTCATTGAGTCCAATCCCCTGCTTAGGCAGGAAACCCTACACCATTTTGGACAAATGGCTGTCCAGTCTCTTCTTGAAAACTTCCAGAGTTGGAGCATTCACAACTTCTGGAGGCAGGTTGTTCCATTGGTTAATTGTTCTAACTGTCAGCAAGTTTCTCCTTAGTTCTAGGTTGCTTCTCTCTTTGGTTAGTTTCCATCCATTGCTTCTTGTCCTGCCTTCAGGCGCTTTGGAAAATAGCTTGACTCCCTCTTCTTTGTGGCAACCCCTGAGATAGTGGAACACTGCTATCATGTCACCCCTCGTCCTTCTCTTCATTAGACTAGACATCCCTAATTCCAGCAATCGTTCCTTATATGTTTTAACCTTCAGTCCCCTAATCATCTCTGTTGCTCTTCTCCGTATGCTTTCTAGAGTCTCAGCATCTTTTTTACATCGCGGTGACCACAACTGGATGCAGTATTCCAAGTGTGGCCTTACCAAGGCATTGTAAAGTGGTATTAATGGTATTAATTTTTGCAGCCAAAAGTTGTTTCCCCCCCCATTTTTCCAAGCAGTCTAATATTAATAAAATAAATGATGGTACTGGAATAAACGGAATATCTTTTCCCATTTAGGCATTGGAGTTATTAAAAATTAAGGATGTATTAAGCCTATTGTAGATTAAAACGTAGTTATGATTTGCCAAATCATTGCTTTGCCAAGAAATATTGATCCTTAGAAACTTCAGAGGCCACTCATTTATTTTAAGCAAAGATTTTGGAATGTATTTATTTATTTGAATGACATATCAAGATAACTTGTTACTCTAAATGCATTTGTACTCAGTAAACAGTCTCGTTATTGCAAATCCTGTGTTTCTGAGTTTCTTTTCCACTTTTTCCCACTGGTCTCATCGTACATTCAGCAGAAACCTAATTTTGCCTTTTCTGTCCCTAGCTAACCAACGTGATAAACGGTGGTGGGGAAAAAAAAAAAAAAAACCAAGTCTGCTGCCTGGCATGGATTCTAATTGGCTGTGATAGGGGTCGGCTGCCGATTTGTTTATAAACTAGAAAATCTACAAATTGCCAGCCATCTGCCCAGCACAGCCTGCTAATGAATGCCTGTAGCCTGCAGATCCATACACTGATTGCTTTCATGTCTCTGGGTGCTCACCTGGGGTGATCTAGTGAGCTTGAGACCTGTCATTGTCTCGCTACTTTATCAAGCAGCTATTAATTAGAGGATGACCATTCCAGTATTTTCAATTCCCATGATGCTTAGTCAACATGCATAATGCTAAGAGATTCCAGGGACAGCAGCAGACATATTGTCTATTTTAATGTAAATAATTTCAAATAGTGACCAAAGTAATACATCAATATTCATAGTTTCTGAATTGTTTTTTTTTTCTCCACTTTCTTTCTTTTAAGGTGGAATGGCTTAAGAATGAAGAACCAGTCAATGCTGAACAGGATGAAAATATTGACACCCGAGCAGATCATAACCTAATTATCCGTCAAGCCCGCCTGTCTGATTCAGGGAACTACACCTGCATGGCAGCCAACATTGTTGCCAAAAGAAGAAGCCTGTCAGCCACAGTTGTGGTGTATGGTCAGTAGGTGTGACTTCTTGTAACTTCTTGGACTATGGGTATCATTCTTGTTTGATCAGAACTGTTAATGAATTCATTCATCCATTTCTTTTAAGCATCACTGCTGGCTGAGAACTTTCTGGAATTGAAGTCCACGCATGTTAAAGTTGTCAAGGTTGAGAAACACCGGGTTAAGGCATCAGTCATGAGTTCTAATCCCACCTTAGGTATGAAGCCAGCTGGATGACACTGAGATAGTCATTGTCTTTCATCCCTAAAAAGTAGAACAAAGTAGAACTTTTGAAAACCTGGCCAAGAAAATTGCAACAACTTATCCTGGCAGTCTCCAAGAGTTGGATACGATTGGACAGAAGGGAAAAAAAAATTAAAATAGCACTGAAATAAACCTTCTAGTCTTCTAATAGTGACAGGGAGACAGATCATGTCATTGCTCCCTTTCCTGACTTCTAACTGTTCATGAGCTATGTGTGCATTCGAGCAAAGTATAATTTTATTATTGTTTTTAATCAATAACCTATTAACGCTTCTCTGTTCAGTCATAGATTAAGATCCTTGATTTCAAAAGAGAGTTGAGAGCATAAAAGTTGTGACTACATAAATTCTAGGTACACTTTGCTGAGAATGGGTGGGTATAAAAAGTACAAAACCAATTGCTCATTAATGAATAGAAGTGTGTCTCTTTGGAGGGAGATAATTAATGTGAAACTGGGGCTATATATTCCCCACTTTTTTTAGGTAGGAGGGATCAGTCTATAGTTGTCTATAGCTTGCTGAAGCTCAACTTCCACTAGATGTAACCAAGGTAAGGATGTTGGGTAGTGCAACTAAGCAATATCTTGAGATCCAAAGTCTAATGTATACTAATGATACCTGTCTGTACAACAATGGAGCCTGTTAATCAAACTTAAGACATAGAATAACAGATGACCTTACAGACATTTTTCAGACAGCTGAATCTGAAATGCAGCAGGGACGTTTTCTGCTTTTTTCTTTCTTTGTTTCATCTTTTCTTCTTATTAAAGTACCAAATGGCATTTCATTGATTAAGACAGAAGGATGTCTCAACACTTCCCTTCCCTTATTTCATTTTATTTGTTTGTTTATTTATTTATAAATAAATTTCCTTTCCTTTCCTTTATCAGTTTGGTCTAGTGGTTAAGGTACCAGCCTAAAAACAAGGAGACCATTAATTCTAATCCTATCTTAGGCCTGAAAGCCAGCTGGGAGACTTTGGCCTAGTCACTCTGTCTCAGCCCAGTTCACCTCATAGGATTGTTCATATGGGGAAAATTGGAAAAAGAAAGACTATCTTGATTTATTTATAAAATTAATAAAGGTGGGATTAAAAAACATTTTTTAAAGATGTGCTTAGAGAGAATCAAAGTGAGCCTATGTCATCACTAGTTCCTTACCGAAACATATGCATTTATTGATACTATGTCCTCTAGGTAAGTGCATCGCAGTAATACTTGCATAACAGAATGTAAAGAGGAAATTGTGATAACTATCACATCTTTATTTGTTTTTAAGGAGAAAATATTGAAAATGGAAAGTTGCGTAACAAGGGCTGCCTCTTGTAAAATGCTAATATGCTAATCTACCTCTTCGCTTTCTTTTCCCCTATATTTGTGTTTGCCTAGTGAACGGAGGCTGGTCTTCTTGGACAGCTTGGTCCAACTGTAATGCCCAGTGCGGCAGAGGATGGCAAAAGAGATCCCGGACATGTACTAACCCTGCTCCCCTCAATGGTGGTGCTTTCTGCGAAGGAATGTCTGTACAGAAAATTACCTGCACATCATTGTGTCCCAGTGAGCAAGATATTATTTTTTTTTATTTGATTGATTGATTGATTGATTGATTTCTATAGCTGCCCATTTCTGCAAACAACTCTGAGTAACTCACAATTCAAAAACATATGTGAGATTGGCCCCAACCCTCCTATCCTTCCTCAAGGACCTAAAGAAGTGGCTTTGCCAGCTGGCTTGGAGCTCCAGTTGGGGGAACAGCACAGTGAGGTGGTTGATTGAGTAACAACTGAACCCACCTCCCCAGTGGTAGGATTCAAATATGTGAACAACCGGTTCTCTGTGTGGATGCCGCTTCCGGAAGTCCATTCTGGGCCTGGGCATCAAAAAATTAGCTACCAGTTCTGCTGAAGTGGTGCGAACTGGCTGAATCCCACCATTGTACCTCCCCTCACTCTGCCCCTGCCCTCCCCATGTGTCTTTAGGATTTAATGTTGATTATAATTATTTATGTTTTAAGTGTGTGTGTGTGTGTGTGTGTGTGTGTGTGTGTGTGTGTTTGGTGGAACACCCGGTCTACCAAATAAAAAGCAATCTGTTCTGTGTTTCACTCCAGTCTAGAGCATTTTTTGCAGGCAGACGTCACTACTGTGAACACTGTAAATTCAAAATTTTGTGGTTGACAAAGAGTTAAAGGGAGACTAGAATAGCTATTTCAAGCTCTTTAGTTCTCATCAGCTAGTCTTACCCCTCTGGGATTCGAACCTGGACAGCTTGCATTTTAGGCAGCTGTATTAACCTTTAGGCCACAGGCTCTTTCTCACTCCTGTCAGTAGAGGCCAGGGAGGATATACAACACACATACATTCATACACACACATATACATACATATATACAAAAACATACATGTATATATGACTGTAAGCCACCCAGAGTTATCCTAAGATGGGTGTCCAATACATTTTATAAATACATAGATATATTACAATTAAAATCTTAAAAACATTTTAAAACAATAAAAATGGAAAAAGAAACCATTAAAACAATAAAATAAACATACAAACCTCTAGTTCAAGCACATACAAAGCAAGACATCTGATCTGTTAACTGTATAGCCAGGAGGCGGAACCCTTGCGGAATGAAGCGCCCTGGGCTCTGGAGGTAGCATAGCCAGGTCTTTAAAGCTTTATGGAAAACTAATAGGGTGGGGCCATTCTAATCTCTGAAGGATGTCCCACAGAGCAGGGGCTGCTTCAGAAAAAGCCTGTCTTCTAGTCCTCGTGAACTGGCATTCTTTGGCTGAAGGATCTGCAGCATGCCTATCCTATTTGATCTTATTTGGATGGGTAGAAACTCTGGGGGGGAGTGATTCTTCAATTGTCTTTATTGCAGGATGTGGTGGACATTGGGACACATGGACGCAACTCCATCCTTTTTTGTTTTTTAGCATCTCAGTTTCTCCAGAATGGCGAAATTGAATTCTAGGCCAAATGGTTATTAAGATATTAATTCACAACTGATTCTTATGCACTCTGAGTAGTTGTGTTGTTCGTGTGTATGCATGTATTGTATTTTCCCTTTTGTCTTCTGCATATTCCCTATAGGCTTCATTACCTAAAGCAGTTTGAACACCATGGGGGTTTGAACACCACGTCTACCAGTCTAAATTGGAATTTACTGGAACTGTACTACATACTGCAAGCATTTTCTCCTCCTGTTTTCTGAACTTCCTCCCTTAACTAGGCATGGTTTGAACACAGGTACTTCATGCAGAGCTGGACAAGGCTTGCATAAGCTACAAGCTGGAAAGTGTGCTCTTTGCCAGGCAATTCACAAATATATTGATTCCGAATTTCTCTTAGACGTAAACAAGAGGGTTGCAAGGCTAGCTCTGATATTTCTGGCACATGTCAAAAACTCCAGATTTTGTTGGAATCTGAATCTCCATAGCAACATTACTTTCACTTCAAGCAGCTGTTCAGACAAAAAACCTCAAGCCCTTGTTGGATCTCATAAATAAGCATAATCACCAACTTTTGGGTTTATTTCCACTTCCTCCTTTGTCACCCAAAGAGACGGTGCTAAAATCTGTTTCCCAGCCTGCTGAACCTGTCCTTTCTTCTAGATTCCTATCTTATTTTCACGGGGTTTCCCCCCCCCCCATAAGTTCTTCAGATATGTTCTTGTTTACTTGAATGGGTCAAGATGGCAAACAATTCAAGTAATATACTTTTCCCCATCTCCATCCTAAACCTAGGTGCCCATACTGTCAGATCGGCAAAAACCTTAAGGATGTCTTCCTTGGAATTTAATTGAAAGGTTAATATATTTGAATATATTTAATATAATTGAAAGGGTATATGTCAGTGATAGCGAACCTTTTAGAGACCGAGTGCCCCAAAACTGGCCCCGCCCCCACTCCACCCTTTGCCCCGCCCCTGCTCTGCCTCCACCCCATCCCCCACCCTGCCTGCCTGCAGGGCCACTCACCGCCTTCAGAGCCCGTTGCAGATCACCCAGGCAGCCCAGCAGCACCATGGAGTCCATGCCCTCTGCCCGTGCCCTGCAGCATCAACTGTGCATGATGGGGCATGAGGGCAGAGTCTTGTCTATGCTGCCTGGCTGCCATGTCCTTGGCTGCGCTGCTCCGTGTGGGCCACGCTCAGGGGCGACTCTCCTCCAGGGGGGCTACCGGTGAGGAGGGGGTCGTGGGGGGAGGCAAGGCTGGGGCAACGGCGCGTGTGCCCACAGAGACAGCTCAAAGTGCTGCCTCTGGCATGCGTGGCATAGGTTCGCCACCACTGGTATATGTGTACCTCTGGAGTAGACCTCTGAAAGACATGATAAAAGGACAGGATACTTCTCATGTCCCATCTCGTAATTAAGGCTTGTGTTAAAATCTGATGAGCCGGTTATGAGAACTCCACCAATAGCTTCCTTCTGCGTGAAAAACAGAAATGGAAAGAAGTATATTTCCTATTAAAATGAGGAGGAAGAAAAGGAAAATATTGGCACACTATTTCTTCCAAAGGTTCAGATCTCAATTGGGGAAGATGTTTTAACTCCTTCAGCCAAACCTCAAGTCTGAGGGACTATTGAAAATTACGTAATAGAAAACAAAGTTGTGATATGATTTTTATGACAATGAAAAGAAAAAAAATATGTGCAAACACAGACATTCCTCCTTCCGATATTTTCTCTCTAACTGAAATACAAATCAGTTGGCTGACAGAGGTGGTCCTTAACCTTTCAACAGATCATTTACTCAGCGTGCAAAGTTACAACAGCCCTGAAAAAAGAGACTTATGACCGTTTTTCACACTTACGACCCATATTCATGTGATCAAATTTTGGATGCTTGGCAACTGATTCATATTTATGATGATGGCAGTGTCCCAGGGTCATGTGATCCCCTTTTTCTGGCAAGCAAAGTCAGTGGGGAAGGAAGCCAGATTCACTTAACAACCATGTTACTAACTTAAAACCTTGCAGTGACTCACTTAACAACTGTGGCGAGAAAGGTTGAAAAATGGGGCAAAATTGCTTAACAACTGTGTCACTTAGCAACAGAAAGTTTGGGCTCAATTATATCAGTAAGTTGAGGACTACCAGTATGTTGCTATTATGACTATTCTATTCACCTCTCAGTGCAATACCAAATGCAAGGATGGAAATTCGTGAGAGCTAATTTCTAGGTTAACGCTGTCTGTATTTTTTTGTTGTTGTTGTTGAAAATAGTACTTTGTGCGTATCTCATAAGTGTGGCACTATGCAAAAGTTGCTGACTTTTGAGCCAAGTTTTTGCAAAGTTTCCAGCTGAGGCAGTACGTGGATCAGCGTTTTATCCCTGAGATCTTTTTATCTTTTTATTTTTTTATTTATTTTCATTTTTCTTCAGGCAATCTTTTTCTCCCTCTCTTACCAAAATGAAGCAACCCAAATGAATCTGTGAAAGTCAGAAATAGCAGGAAGAGTGACAACTGTAGAGAAGCTATTTCATTTTCCCTTTGGTAAAATGATAAAAATTTGGCACTTGTAATCTTCTAGGGCCATTTTGAGCTTTAGTTTCACATTCAGACATTTTCATTTCAAGCTATTTATTTTAAGAAAGATTGGATATTCACTCTTTTTGGCAGGATCTAGCTTTCAATGAAACTATAGTTGCACAAACAGAGGGAGACATACATCCCTGCAAACTGTGTGTCCAAGGAAAGAGTTCTAGCTTTGTCTGGACAGGTTAATTTCAAAGTTAAATTTTAAATACAGGTTTGGTTCATGTGTTCCATGAATGATTTGTCTGCTTTTCTTCTGTAAACTAAGGATAAATTCTAACAGGTGGAACCTTTCATGCTTTCTGAGCTTGGTGATTTTCTTGCAGATGTTTCATTATCAGACTAGGTAACATCATCAATACTAGAACTGACTGCGCAGTTTAATCCTGAGCTATAAATATTCTCTTCCATAGGTTCCAACATTTTACAGGTTCCAAGTTCCCATTATCTACTTAGAACAGACATGTCAAACAGAAGGCCCGGGGGCCAGATGCGGCCTGCAAAGTGGTTTCATGTGGCCCATGAAGCCATCCTGGAAACAGTGAGGGAATGGCCCCCGCTGCCCAGGCAAGCCAGGAGCCAATGTACAATTTTGTGGTGGCCATCTATGCTGAAACGCATTCAGTCTTAACTCCACAAGGCTGTCTAGAAACAGCAAGGAACCAGCCCCTGCCGTGTCTGCCCCACCCCCTGGGTGCATGCTGGGGAGGTGTCACCCTTTGTGAGGAATGAAGAAATGGACCATACCTTGGCGCTTGCCCCGGTCCCACCCCCTTCTGCCAGAGACCCTCAGATTAGTCCCACTCCTGCCCAGACCCCCACAGGCACCCTTGACGTGAATGATGTAGAGCTGGACATGCCCACCCAGTAGGCCATATCCACTCTATCCATGCCCACCCAGTAGGCCGCACCCCCCCTACCCCCGAGGGCAACCACAATGCTGATGCAGCCCTCAATTAAATTGAGTTTGACACCCCTGACTTAGAACAACACTGGGCTTGTCAATCAGAAGATTGGCAGTTTGAGACCCAAGTACCACGTGACAGGGTGAGCTCCTGTCAACCTGGCAGTTGAAAACCTGCAAATGCAAGTAGAGAAATAGGTATCACTTTAGTGGGAAGATAACAGTGTTCTGTGCACCTCGGCATATAGTCATAGCGGCTACATGACTATGGAAGTGTCTTCGGACAAAACTGGCTCCCCTCAATTAGGAAGCGGAGATGAACACCACACCCAAGTGTCGGACATGACTGGATAGGGTCAACCTTTACCTTTTTTCTTCTCGAGTTCAGAGAGCATACTCAGCATCTAGAGTTGAGTGGAATCACGGTCCAGTTATTTTGAAGAGTTCATATCAGATATAAAGGTGTGAATTTACAGCACAACTCAGATTACCGTGCAAAATGGTTAGGGTTTATTTGATATTTAGAAGACTCCAGTTTAACATGAAGGACTTATCTGAATGGGTGAGCAAGAATGCCAAAAATGAAAATCCGGATATCCATAAAATGTGGGAACACGGAGGTTCAAATCCAGCTCTCCTCTTCTAAGACAGCATCGCTGCAAGAGAACATGAAAAAATTGAGATCAGGCTGGATAGAAATCCTGATCTTCCACTTGCATTCATTCAATAACTGAATTATCTTTTATAGTTATCCCTTCTTGTAATAAAGTAGAGATGCGGTTTCTAGCTCATTCTTGTCTCTTGGGGTGCCCAACAGTGATTTAAATTAGGAATGAGCAGACTTCAGGCCAAGTGTGGGCATTAAATCTGCTTGCTGCAAGCCTCAATTTTTGGAGGGAACAGAAAACTATTATATTAAGTTTCAAGATTTGACATATCAAACTGAAATTCTCTTCCAGCTCCAATTCCGCAAAGAATGAAAAGCTGCATTGCATTACTATTTCAGCACTGGCCTATAAAAAAAAGTGGTTCATCCCCAATTTGAACACGGATGTGGAGCAACAACACTTAGGATCTTCCCTTCTCTCATCTTCTTTGGCAAATCACCACAATCATCACCACCACCACCATCAAAGCTATCCTCCTGCTCCTCATCATCATCATCCTCAAAATCAAATGATTCCCAGTTTTCCTGTACCTAATGCCATTAGATGAAGTCTGATGTCTAAGTCTTTTTTGCACACTATTAACAGTGTGAGTTCCTGCTCCATGGAGCTTATATTTTTTTAAAAAATGCTGCACATAAGAGACATGGGAAGGATCATAGAAGGAGGAAGTGAAGGTTAATAGGGAAAGAATGAAGTTTTCCACTTGACCACAGATATTTGGCTTTAGTTATAATGCAACATTGGGAATCAATATCTGTTTTAAGGCTGAGAGGAACATGGGAACATAGACAGTTAGAAGCTGAAGTTAGAGATATGAATGTTGCTGATTAGAAGGAGCAGGAAAGGAAATTCGGTTACATAATAAAATATGTGCATTGTTTTTTAAGAGGCAGAGTGATCAAATAATGTCACTATTTCATTTCTTTTTTTTTTCTTTTTTTTGAATGATTCAAACTATCACTGAATCAAATGTCTTCTCCCAAAGGTGCTCTTTCAAAAATTTTCCTTGAAGACGTTTCGCTTCTCATCCAAAAATCTTCTTCAGTTCTGACTGAATGGCGGAGAATGGAAGGATTTCAGTCAGAACGGAAGAAGCTTCTTGGATTAGAAGCAAGATGTCTTCAAGGAAAAACAAAGACAGTCCAGTTGTCTTTTGAAAAAGCACCTTTGGAACAACCATGACCTGGATGACTGAGAATCTTTATAGTCTATCAAATGTTGTGGACTGAAATCTACCATTTATTCATTTTCTCCTTATTAGTGGACGGTGCCTGGGAGGTGTGGAGTGAATGGTCAGTCTGCAGCCCTGAGTGTGAGCACTTGAGGATCCGGGAATGCACTTCTCCACCTCCACGGAATGGTGGGAAATTCTGTGAAGGTCCAAACCAAGAATCAGAGAACTGCACGGAAGGCCTTTGTATCCAAGGTAAGTCACTTACCTGGGAAACCCTTCTATTAAATGAGGTCTGAACAATCTCTGGCCATGTGTGAGCTTGGATTCCTCTTTGCAAACTCCAATCTTAGGCATAGCTACCAAAGAAAGCAAATATACATGTCCCAGGATAATGTTGCAGAATCCAATCTGGTTTGATCACCAGGACCAGAGGTTTAGTCTTATGAGCTTTTGGAGTTGTGCTGGAACCTCTCCTTAGGGAACTTCTCTCCCACCCAAATGTGGGGTGAGTGAGTAGGTCCATGAGGATGGGCTCCAGAATGGGTCTGAAAGCTTGTAAGACTAAGCCCCTGGTCCTGGTGACCGAACCAGATTGGATCATGCAACGATTACCAAAATTTGGTAGTACATTCCTGTTATTTGGAGTCAGGAAACTCACAAAACCCTCTTAAAATAGTTCCTTTCATTTGCGTAATTGTACCTCCAGTTTAATTGCATCCTTTGGCTAATTACTTCCCTCTCAAATCTTTCAAACCCATCTTCCTCCTTTCCTTACCATTGTTGTGAGTCCTCGCCTCTAGCAGATCCGGCAGCCGAGTCAGAAGAATCGGATGAGGGGAAAGGGTTGCCTGGGTTCACATCGGAGTCTGTGGAAGGCTCTGAGCAGCAGGAAGACTCAGAGCTAGAGGTGACACCGGGCCCATCTACTCACACTTAGGCAGAGAGACAGCTAGGTTGGGGGCCTGAACTGAGCGAAGAGGAGGAACAGCTGGGGCCTGTTCCAGATGCATGGTGCAAAGGGAGGAAAGGCATGCAGGACAATGGAGGGTGGTGGCGTGGCTCTCCAGGAAAGGAAAAAGACTCTAAAAAGTCATGCCCTGGTGGGCTATAAAGAGGAGAGGCATGGGAGGGGCTGGTTGCTGAAAGCAACTGTTCATGTTACAGCTTTGTGCTTCTGTCACTGGATTTCTTGCTCAAGGATTCTTGGACATTTAACCAGGTTTGTTGGATTTCGGTGTGTCTGAGTGGCTTAAATCTTGAGCATTCCAGCTGAGAACTCAGAGACTGAATCTTGTTCATTTCAACAGCTAAAGGACTGGTTGGCGTTTTGTTCATAAAAGCTGTGTCAAAATAAAAGGGGTTTATCTTACCAAGTCCTGCCTTGTTCAATGCAAAAGGGTTTTTCCTCGGTCGTAGGCTAGGACAGAACAACCTTCTTCCATCCTTATTAGTTTCATAGCCACATATATATCTACTGCATAGCTGACATTAGAGACTGGTGAGAATTGTGTGAAGTCCACTGTTTCTACTAGGAGCTGGTGAATTGCATGTGTTTGCAGCTTTGGTTTATTTCATTTCATCTGAGTTTTTCCTTGGAGCTCAAATCCTTTGAAGGGGAAGAGTTATATTGGCTAGAAGGGAAATTCTGTATTCCTTTAAGGGTGAATAATTAATTTGGTTTTAACTGGGCTAGTCCAGTATGACTCATTGCTACAAAAACAGATTGTGTCAAAGGAAGATCACATACTCTGGGAGATAACTTCCTTCTGCTCCATGTTCATAGCTGGATAATCATTAAGCTGTACATCATTCTCTATTTTGGGAATAGAAGTGATGGAAACTAAATTGTATTTCTGTATGCCAATGTTATGAGTATGAAAAATTCCCCCATCCCTTCCCATGGTTAAAGGGCTTATTCTTTTTTTATTAATGTTGGCATCCTGTTGCCTGAGAGTTTCATGAAGCTTTTGGCCTAATGTTATCAGTCTTCACTCCCCATTAGCTTGTTTTGCAAAAACAGTGAGGGAGAAGAAAGAGGGAGTCAGAAACTGATTTAAAGAGTATTGAGAGAAAGACTGAAAAATAAGGTATCTTCACCCATGTTTAGATCCAGATATGACTCTTCTTTCTTTAGGTTCATCCTCCATCAGCATGTTCTTTCTGAAGGAGTAAGGCCCCTGACACCTAAAATGGCAATGGGGAGGGAAGAGACAATGAGTGAAATAAAAAGAGGGGGAGGGAGGAAGGGGAGGGGCAGGGAGAGGGAGGAAGGGGGGGGGGTGAGAGAGAGAATATATCAACCTCTGCTTTGGGTGAGATGAAAATGAAGACTAGACAATTGCTCATATTATCATCCCATATTAGCATGGGGGGGGAGTAGAAGTTGTGAGCCCCCGAACCTTTCCAGGAATGGAAAGATCTTAAATTTGGCTGTGTTATCTGGGAGTTGTGGGCATTATAATCCTATGAATGTTGGTGTTTCCAGATTGCAGATAACTAGGATATGTGTATGTAGCTAACTCTTATTGAACTCAGCAGGACTTGCTTATCATGGATAGAAATGTGAATCTTTAGTTCCCAAAGCACTTCTCTGAACAAGTGCATTCTCAGAATGTTGATATATTGTGTCTGAAATCCCCCCCCCAATCAGAGGCAAAATTGGATTATTTGCTCAGTTACTGCACTCAATACAGTATTATTCACTGTTTGAAAATCTCTTGATCGAGCGGACAGGGAAATTAATTATTTTAAAACACCTTACAAATAAGCAGGATGTTTACTCCTCCAGTATAAGAGTGACAGTTTATTTTACACATCTTTCAACATATAAAGAAATATGTACATATATTGAGGCATGTGGTTGTGAATCCGTCATGCTGTTTCAACTTAATTGCCCTGCTGGGCATGAAATGAACTCTTCACAATAGGCTGTCTTCAGTAATCCTTGGCATTTCTGTGTAGTTATCTGCACTTTACACATTAGCTGGCCTGGATACGAAAAGCAGAGAGTTAGAAGAGACCTCAAAGAGTGCTAAATTTTCATCCTTGCCGAACGAAAGGGACTTCTTTGAGAGACCATCCATGGTATCTTCTGCTTAAAAAAAATCTCTCATCAAGGTTTCCACCATCTTTTAAGATTCCCACTGTTGTGAATTTCTCAGGATTGCTCAGATCCTACAGGCAGGTGTTTCTTCCTAAAATTTTCATTTTTAATAAAAGGAGGAAATGCATGGGATTGTGTGTCACAGCACTGGCTCCCTATTCATACCAAAGACCTAGTTGATGCTAATGATGCAACTACTGATGCTTATATCGCCATCTCATCTCCCCCTCACTAGGTTCCAGCCTATATTTTCCCTTCTGGTTTTGTTGTTTTGCATTTTTCTAATCAGAATATTTTTGCTGCCCATTCCAGGGTTCTGGACTCCAGGTTTTGCTTGGGGTTGGCTCCTTCCTTTTAACACTAATACTGATGATGTTATCTAGTTTGGGTAATAAAATGTCTGCAAGAAAAAGAAAAAAAACACGGTCAGAGAGCACCAAGGATCCCTCCTTCATTTTTCCCCATGAAAGATTTACAGGAGTTACAAGGTTTTTTTTTTTTAATTGTACTGTGGGTTGGGCTACTGTGAGGCCTGGTTATTTTATCCATCTCTCATTAAGACTGCTAATTTGCTTGTTGCATTCTTTATATTAATTATGGATGTATATGAACTCAGCAGCATACTAGAGCAGTCCTTGACAAATATATGGTTGTTGTGTTGGATTTGTTTTGGCTTTAAGTTGTTTTGGCTTTAAGTTAAGTTTGGCTGATTTTAAGTTGAGAAATCATTGTTTTGGATGGATTTTTGTGTTTTTGTTTGGCCTGTGCTAACCTTGGTACTGATTGTTCTTGCTGCTATTTCTACCCTTGTGTGAAGTGATACAGAGAAACTACTTGTTTTTGTATTGTTAAGCACATGTACACATTGGCATTAAGCTATCTTTGGAAACTCTACAAAGAGTGTAGTTCTCAAAAATAAATAGATTAAGTTTGTGTCTAGGAAGAGGAAATAATAATTTATGTGATGAAGGAGTAAAACAAATAGTGACCCAAGTTCTCCAAACTCTCAGGAACCCTGAATATAAGTAAATCTCCTTAAGAGCTTTCTTAAGCATTTGAAGATGTTGACTCACTGGTTATCTTAAATAGGCACTTGTATTTTTAGGTGGAAATGAAAAAGTAACTAACCACACAACTGACTACTATTGACCTCCATTTTATTTTTCTGCCTGTCCCCCTATAAAAAAAAATCTAATCCATGTTATGATTGACATTTGACATTACTGATCAGCATTTATCATATGACTAGGTAAACACTGTTTACATTCTACCCTACCACCCTGGCTGAAGCAGATTGTGTGGTCTCCACTCATAAATGAGGACACAGAGAATTTTTCCACTTGAATACACATTCAGCAATATTATATAGACATTTTAAAATAACAGAGGAATTGTATACAGATATATATGTGGCTATTATATGTATCCAATCACACAATTCTGTAATGTAGTGTAGTACAGAAGAATAGAGAAGAAAAGAGTTACAGCCCCCCCCATTGATGAGCCTTGAAATACTTAAAAGGTTGAGAGAATTCAGGAATTCTTATATATATTCAGTTGCATAAGCCTGTAAATTGCAGAATCAATTAAGTTAGATTTGCTGAGGTGTCCAGTGGCCACCAATCATATTATATGCCTATCTAGTCTAAGTAAGATTGAGGACTTATACCAATGTCCTCCCTTGGGATGTGTGGTAACTCTTTCCTCATTTGGTATGGAAAAGTTTTACATAATTACATTATTATGAACACAGAAGCCATTCTTGTATATGTCAAATTTATAGATGGTAGAAGTAAACATGTTTCTTATACTACATAGCCTGTACTTGCAACATTAATTCTTAAACTATCACTAGGGAGAAAGATAAGAAAACATAAGAAAAATAATTTTTTTCATGCTCTGGAAACAACTAGACTATACCAGGTGCGTTGACATATAAGCCAGAATCTAAAGTGCTGATTTATAAACTGTCACTGTAAATGCAATGTAAAACAAGTGATACAACTACAATCATTTTACCTGTTTAGATTCTGCCCCTTCGTTGGCGTATTTGAGAACTTTACTTTATATTACAACTGTTAGACTTTGGGTAACATGTATCTAGTGGAGAGGAAGAAAAAGTGACTGCAGGCGCTCTTTGACAGCATTCATTCATTCATTCATTCATTCATTCATTTTTTTTTGTAATATCTCCTAGCATAGAACAAGTGTGAATGGCATCTGGTGTTGGCTTACTCTCATTTGAGGGATTTATCCTTGACAAATCAATTCCAATTGGCAAAAAGTAACTCATTTCCTGTGACTATTCCTTGTGCTGCTAAGGACAAGGCTTACTAAAAGCCAGAGCAGCTGTTTTTACGCAAATTTGTCTCTCACTTTGTGGATTCATGTGGAGCACTTGCCAATAATAATAATAATAATAATAATAATAATAATAATAATAATAATAATAATAATAATAAAGTTGGAAGGGACCTTGGAGATCATCTAGTCCAACCCCCTACTCAGGCAGGAAACCCTATACCATTTTGGACAGATGGCTGTCCAATCTCTTCTTAAAACTTCCAGCGTTGGAGCATTCGCTGCTTCTGGAAGCAGGTTATTCCACTGGTTAATTGTTCCAACTGTCAGGAAATTTATCCTTAGTTCTAGGTTGCTTCTCTCTTTGGTTAGTTTCCATTTGTTGCTACTTGTTCTGCCTTCAGGTGCTTTGGAGAATAGCTTGACTCCCTCTTCTTTGTGGCAGCCCCTGAGATATTGGAACATTGCTATCATGTCCCCCCTCGTCCTTCTCTTCATTAGACTAGACATACCCAATTCCAGCAACCGTTCCTTATATATTTAGCCTCCGGTCCCCTGATCATCTTTGTTGCTGTTCTCTTTACTCATTCCAGAGTCTCAACGTCTTTTTTACATCATGGTGACTAAAACTGGATGCAGGATTCCAAGTGTGGACTTACTTATTGAAAAGGATGGTCTGATTCTGCTTCTTGCATGTAGGGCATCCCAGCAATAATCAATGTTGTCATTGTCTGTTGGAACTACTCCAACAACATAAAACCTTTTTTTCACCAAACTTAATTTTATTCTTTTTCTGACTGAACTTGCATTGTACAGAGTGACCTTCATTTTCCTTGCATCCAGACAGCCTCTACTGATGTATCTAATAGACTTAGCAAAAAAGCTTGTAGTTAAATCCTATCAGACAGACCAAAAGAAGCTTGAGGACATGAGCAGATTCAAATGCTGTCTTTTACTTAAGCCCATAGAAAGCAAAGCTTGCCATTTGTCCAGCTGTGCTGCTTAGACATAAGCTTTTCTTCTGAAAGGATTAGGGTCATCTTTGTGGACCAGGATCCCAGCTAAAGATAAAGTGCTCCACAACAAAAAGATGATGACAACTTGGGGCTTTTGAGATCCTGTTTCTAGTTTGCCATCCTGTCAAAAGCCGGATATGCACACATACACAAACGCATATAGATACACAAACATATATTTATATGCATGCATGCACATACAGACAGACACACCCGCACATATATATTCTCAGAGAGAGAGAGGGGAGAGAGGGAGAGAGAGAGAGAGAACAGCACACAACAGTACAGTTATCCAAACAGTTATATGCCCTCTTGAACTTCTCCCCATAATTAAATTTAATGGTGAAGTAACTGATCGATGAAACTCCTGGCAGCTGCAACATGTGTTTCTTGTGTCTCCAGAGAGTGGATTTTGCACAGGCAACTAATGTGAAAGCTCTACTAACCCTTCCATGTTTGAAATTCACACTCTGTCTCCCTTTTTTTATACTGTCATCTGGGAAGAGATTCTGAAAGACAAGGAACTATGAATGACCTATGCGATGTCCTTTTCTCAGTTCTAGAAACACTTTTATCATATTTTTAATCTAAGTATCTCTTAGTCAACATTGAGTAAGATGATGCAGGAACTGTCAGGAAGTTTCTCCTTAGTTCTAGGTTGCTTCTCTCCTTGATCAATTTCCATCCATTGCTTCTTGTCCTGCCTTCAGGCGCCTTGGAGAATAGCTTGACTCCCTCTTCTCTGGGGCAACCCCTAAGATATTGGAACACTGCTATCATGTCCCCCCTCGTCCTTCTCTTCGTTAAACTAGACATACCCAATTCCAGCAACCATTCTTTATATGTTTTAGCCTCCAGTCCCCTGATCATCTTTGTTGCTAATGATGATCCCTGCTGCACCAGGTAGTTGTTGCCAACTATAAGGGGTGGTGCTCATCTCCATTTCAAGGCCATTGAGCCAGTGCTGTCCAAAGACATCTCTGCAGTCATGTGGCCAGCATGATATCATGGAGCACTGTTAACTTACCACTGAAGTGGTACCTATTCATCTACTCGCATTTGCATGCTTTCAAACTGCTAGGTTGGTAGGAGCTGAGTCAAGTAAAGGGAGATCACCCTGTCGTGTGGTGCTTGGGTCTTGAATCCAAGCTGCCCGCTTTCTCTAGTGTGCCTTGTCAAGCATAACTATTTGAGAACTTTGCACCTGTCCAACTTTGCACACATCTGAATGTACTTTGGCTTCCCAAATGTTCAAAACCACCTTACAATGTGGAATTCCAATCCAATTTCTAGCACAAGCAGGCCCAGATACTAAGAAAATTGTCAAGCAAAGGATTGATGATGTTGCTGCCCAAGAGAATATTACATCACATAAATGTACTAAATCTTGGCTATGGCTGGCTAGATGCAAAATTCTCTATCATACTAAAAAGTATTTTAACAATTTGTATACCTCAGTACCGTAGACCAGCTTCTACCAGCTCTGGTTAAGCTTGGTAGGTTTTACAAAGTTACTTATCAGAAAAGATTGTGCATATATAGTATACATGACTTTGAAGTTATTGCTCAAGTGTTTATATGTTCTAGAAAGGGCTGATCAATTGGAATCTCATGTAAAATTTAAGAATTTTTGGAAGGCCATGGTTGACTTGTAGAACTTACTGAAGGAAATCAGACTGTTGGTCATTAGTAGAGTTGCCTTTTTTTTCTGTATAAAATGGCCATTTGGATATGTGCATCTCACTCTATAGAGATTTGCTACATTTCTGCTTGTCACGTGTTTACATTAAAAAAAATACACAATGACAGAGAAGTAGTTGAAAGACTAAAGTGAATAGCAAATATGAATATATTAATTCATTGCACAACATACTGAATATTATTGGCTCCAACTATTTCAGAATAAACATAAATAGTTAAGGGTAATAAGGAAGAATATAACTATCTGAATGATTGGTTCATAATTGGAGTATTTTTTTTCATATATATCTATACAGCAATTATATATTTAGCAAAGTATCAGCTCATCTATGTCACTTGCCATGGTGATTTAAATGATTTGCTGTGGTTTAGTTTTTAAAATTTGTAGCAACGTACTTCCATTAATAGATATATGATAGCCTATAAGATATATGAAGAGCTTATGCTTATATTTAGAGTTCACTTCAAATAAATTAACCGAAAAACTATTTTTTTCAATAAATAACTTTTAGAAACTCAGATACCCTTTCGTAGCTTTGCTGATGAAGCATCCCTTGAACCTATGTTTCTCTCAAAGAAAATGTTCATCAAGGTTGGCTTGTAATGTGTAGCTCTGCCCTCAAGAATCTGCCAGCTAATTATCTGCCATGCATTATGTATGATTCCTTGGACTAGTTTATAGATTTGAGCAGCAATTACTGAGTGACAGAGAAGCCTTTGTGTAAACCAGCATGAGGAAACAGCATTCATTTACTTGATTATAGCACTGTGAGTGTTGAGACTGGCAAGGTAAGGAGAAAAGAGATTCCTATTAGACAATGTTCTTATGTAAACCTGGCATGTGCTTTTCATATTTTAGTCAGGCAAGGGAGTAGCCCATAGTCCATTACCAGAAAAAGATGGGAGAAAGAGATCCATTGTGGCAGAATCCAGGGGTAGGCAACCTTGGCTCTTTTATGACTCATGGACTTCAATTCCCAAGATAGTTATTCTGGCTTAGGAATTCTGGGAGCTGAAGCCCATGAGTCATCAAAGAGGCAAGGTTGACTACCCCTGATCTAGCCAGACTGGAGGGAGGTCTTAGGAAGGGGAAGAGCTTAACGTCCTTGCACTGGAGAAAGAGGCATAGGACTGATAGATCCAGAATCCCTGAGACTTATCTGACCATTCCCGAGGTAATGCAGCCAGTCTGGTGAGATTCTTGTAACGTAGGTCACTAACAATGACGTTTCTGCTTGAGAATTTTCATGAGTGATTCTGGTTGCTTAATGTCTGTGGAAATTCTCAGTCATCCAGGTCATAGTTGTCCCAAAGGTGCTTTTTCAAAAGGCAACTGGACTTTGTTTTTTTCTGTGAAGATGTTTTGCTGAGAAGCATCTTCAGTTCTGACTGAATGGTGTGGAATGGAAGGATTTGTATTCCTTGCAGTCATCTGGTCCTTAGCACTCTTTCTGAGAGTTGTTGAGGCTTATCTGTGCCCTCAGGGTCACCCAAATAGTGCAAATGGGTGTGGAACCTTCTTGGAACTGCCAAAAGGACTGTGTTGTAAACAGGAGATCGGTGGTGTCATATTCGTCCTCTCTGTTGAAAGAGAACTGTTCAATCTTAAGGTAGATGGTCTCTTTGACCTGGTTACTTGCACCTGGCATCTGTGAATTCTCACTCCCACACACACATGCAAAAGATTTGTTTAGATTTCTGTCTTAACAAAATTAGGGAATGGAAATAAAATCTTCAGCATAGATATAACACTAAATTTTCAATAAAGTTTTTTTTTAAAAAAACTATGCTGAGTCTGGAAGTTTCTTCTGCTAAATAGGGATTGGTAAGTGCTGAAGAGTTAAACCTGAAGCTGTACTTTCAAAAAGCTTGCTGTTTCAATGCATTGCCCTCCTCCCTGTCCACCAGCACCACCACGGTGTACACGCACACACATACATATTCATTCCCCTATGTAGTGTGTCTGCTTACGCAGGGCTGGGCAGATGGATGGAGCAGAAATCATGATTATGCAGTATCTTTAGGCATATGGTTGCTGCATGCAGCATTTTCTTTATTTGGAAACCCCAATTGACTCTCATATTCCAGAGTTAGTAACTCAATCTTTTTTTTTTTTTACTTTTATTGTAAAAGCAGCATAGAAGGCTGTCTATGCAATAATGTTCAAGACTGGAAATTCCTTATGCTTCTCATTTTCCAGTTGACTGCTTATTTTTCCATTAGTGGGGACTGACATCCTGCCTTAAGTAGGCTTTGTTAACTTTCCTTATTCTTCTCAGAATTATCAGAATTAACAATATTTGGAAAAGCTTTCCTCCTGAAAATTAGTTCCTCTTCAGCAAGTGGTGCTGATAAAATTATATATCTATCTCCTTCCATCCCCCACCATCCAGTTATAACTGATGAAGCTTCTTGGATCAGAAGCATATTGTCTTCCTCTTCTTCCTCAAATAAAAAAAACAGTGCAGTTGCTTTTTGAAAAGAAGAAAAAAAGCACATTTGAGATAATTATGATCTGGATTATTGAGAATCTCCACAGGTATTTTTTTCAGACAGTCTTGAATACTGAAAGCAGTTTTCTAGATAGAGAATAATTTAAAATTAAGCCTCCTTTAATCCATTCTTTTTTCCTACCTTTAGAATAGAATTATAATTAAAATATTCTTTTTTGGCCAAGTGTGATTGGACACATAAGGAATTTGTCTCCAGTGCAGAAGCTCTCAATGTGTATACAAGCAACAAAGTGATAAATCATAAGATCCTAATATTGAAAATATGGAGAAACATAAAACATCCTGTAGAAATCTGTCACGTATAAACCTCACTGATCATAAAATAAGTAGTGCTGACTTAACCCCCACATCTATAGCCTTTCATACAATCACTTTGTCGAAAAAGCCAATTCATTAAAATCAGTGCTTTTTTGTAATAAAAAAAAGGTGCCAGAACTCACACACGTCATACAACCCGCCTTGCCTACCCTACAAGGTTCCATCCAAAAAAGGTGCCGGAACTCCATTCTGGGCATTTTATGACAAAAAAAAGCCCTGACTAAAATAATAAAACCCCTCCCTTACCCCTAGCAAAATAAAAATGAAGTCCTAACATATATTCAATCTACAAGATACAAGTGAATACTTATATAAATGGAAGCAGGAAGGCTTTGCTTAAAATGGGGATTGTTTGCAGACAATGGAAATGTTTCACTTATAAACCTGGATGGAAATTAATCTAGAAAATAAATATATTTTTTGGCTGTTTATTAAGTGCATCTTTCTCTTTCTCTCCCCCTACCCTCTACCCACTATCCCTCTTTCCCCTTTCCTCTTTTTTAGACAGAAAACCTCTTCATGAAATAAAACCCCAAAGTAAGTTTCTCTCTTGTATATGTGTTTTCTAAGACCCCGTTTTTGAAAAATATACATATACTGTATATTTATTAAAATGTCAGCATCAGGCTAATTGTAAATGGCTCGGTTGAAAAAAGATACAACACTAATGCGTGCAATAATTTTGTTTTCTTATTAATTTCTTCAAAGTTGCTTTGTCCTACCAAAGAGGCATTCTCATTCCAAATTATTTTGAGGGGTGATGGTAGAGTATAGTTTCTTATTGCAAGATGGTTGAAATGGTTATTACTTGTCTATCAGTCTATGGCCTCTTTGGCCATCCATTTCTCCTGTTCAGCAAACATGGGATAAGAATTGCAAAGTGTTGGAGAAAAATCTGAAATTCAGCAATCTGTCTTGTGGAAACCTTTTAGTTCAAACAATCCTTAATAGAATAACCAAGTTGGAAGGGACCTTGGAGGTCTTCTAGTCCAACTCCCTGGTCAAACATAGACCCTATACCATTCCAGACAAACGGCTGTCCAATCTCTTCTTAAAAGCCTTCAGTGATGGAGCATCACAACTTCTGAAGGCAAGCCATTCCACTGATTAATTGTTCTCACTGTCAGGAAATTCCTCTTTAGTTCTAGGTTGCTTCTCTCCTTGATAAATTTCCATCAGTTACTTCTTGTCCTGCCCTCAGGTGCTTTGGAGAATAAATTGACTCCATCTTCTTTGTGATAACCCCTTAAATATTGGAAGACTGCTATCATGTCACCTATAATCCTTCTCTTCGTTAGACTAGAAATTTCCAGTTCTTGCAACCATTCTTCGTATGTTTTAAATTCCTGTCCCCTAATCAGAAAACATCTTGGAGATGTTTCTGTTGCCATAGCTGCACCAGAGGAAGAAATAACAGTATTCAGCTGCATGTGGTAACACACAGTGCAAATTCTTCAAATGAAATGAAAGTTACCCCCAAATGTAAGAGATATACAATATTTTAACAATTTAGTTGTGGAGGGGAAGGGGGGAGGAGCCTTGCATTCCAAACAATGAAATAAAAAAATAAATAGAGATTCAGAATTTTAATTTGTTCTAGGGGAAGAACAGTTAAACAGGGCTGTTTGAAAATGCTCACGATTTTGTTTCAACCCTATTAAGGCATTTGGCTTTAGTTAATAATTAATATAAGCAGAGAGGAGTCAAGAAAAAGTTGGTGTTATGGTTACTCTGCAAAATTTCTGCAATTTTGTTTTGTGTGTGTATGTGTGTGTGTGTGTGTGTCCTTGTGCAGTTTCTGCAAAAAAATAGAATTCTGGAGTGGTGGTGGGGGAAGCATCAACCTTCTAAAATTTGCAGAGATCCAAACAAGAAATAGAGAGAAAGAAAATTACTATTCTGGTTCCCTTCTTATATTGTTCATTTTCTATTCATTGATTGATTGGCGGGTTGATTGATTCAATTTATTTGGTCATCCATTTCAAACAATACTATGGGCATGAACAATTGTAAAATCAATGAAAAACCAAACTGCAATCAGAATCCGAAAAGAAGATTAAATATGTATAGCAGCTGGGAAAAATTATAATCTATAGGTATTAACTTGGAAAAGGGGCCCATCATAGACTTGGGACCCCAAGCCCAGGCAGATAAGCAGGTCTTCAAGCCTTTACAAAAGGCCATCAGGGTCATAGCCATGATAATCTCTGGTGGAAGAATGTTCTAAAGCAGGGATCTTCAAACTTGGCAGCTTTAAGACTTGTGGACTTCAACTCCCAGAATTCTTCAGTCAGCATGGGAATTCTGGGAGTTGAAGTCAAGAAGTCTTAAAGCTGTCAAGTTTGGAGACCCCTATTCTAAAGGATAGGAGCTATGACAGAAAAGACATGCCTCCAGTCCTATTGAACTCAGAGCATGCCCATCTTATTGGGTAAATAACAGTGGGTGGACATAGTCCCTGAGGTAACCCAATCCCAATCCAGGGATGAGCAATTTTTAAGAGATCTGGACCACTTTTAAGATTGTTGGAGAGCATTATGTGGATAGCATAACATAAGGAAGGGTTGAAATGGGAGGATGAGATTCTTGGGAGGGCAGTGACTCAACAAAGCTTCAAACTTGGGTTATCCAAGACTAGGATTGCAAAGTCATGGTAAAATGATCTTTCCCAATAAAAACAATGATGTTCCTCCAGGAGCGGAAGGAAACTTGCACATATTCTTCATGTCTCAGATATTTTTGGAGCTACACTTGGTAGCTCGTAACCTGTCAGTTTGTCTAATGGATTGCAAGTTCTTTGTTTATCCTCTCCTTATCTTCAGCATCATGATTGTATCCTTAAGAGGGTCAGCTAAACTGATGAGGTTCATTTTAGTTCCTTTAGCTCCCAGGGAACTAAATTAGTTATTCTGAACTGGGCAATTAGAGGTGTGTTTTATAAATAAAACTTGTTGCTAGGCTTTTGAACTGAGTGGGCATTAAATTTAAAGCCATATGAATCATCACGGACGGGCAAAATCAAAGTTAATTATTAAGATAATTGAGAAAAAAAACAGTTGTGTTAAATAGACTTATATATAATCTTCGCTGGTTTAGAACTCTCTTTCTCACGTGGCAGACGTTCTCCATGGGGGAGGCAAGGGAAACTGAGCAGAGAAGTAGCTTTCCATGTTTACCAGCTGTAGAAGGGAATCGGAGGAAAAAGAAAGATTGCAAGAACTGGGCATAATTGTTTTTCTCTGGAAGAGAATGAACAATGAATTGGAGATGATATGTACCCAGCACAGCTTGTGTAAAACTTTATTACAAATGAGATAATTTAATCAATTATGCTTCCTAATGCATTAAACCCAAATGTTTCATTTTGGGCTTCTGCGCTTCTTAATTTATCTTCAGGTATTTTTATAAAACTTAATCATGCTCAATAAAAACTTCATTACCATAAAGGAATGCTTTCAGATAAATGTCTTTAATGGTGTCAGGAAGCACAATTAAATGCAGGCAGGGTTCAGGCATAATATCAGATGATAGTTTGATAGCTTCGCGTTTATGTATTCCTTTTCCTCTTCATGCAGTCTTCTCCTCTTAATCTGAGGCGTCCTATAGATGGTAAACCTTCTTTTGTACCTAACCTGACAAAGCAATTAAAAACAGGAGTTTGGTGATGTTTTTATTATTATTCTGCTTTAAAGGGTAAGCGGCATGGTGGTTTAGCGGTGAAGACACTCTCTTCCCACTTGGAAGGTTGAGAGTTCAATCTTAGATAGTGGCCAATGTTTCTTTCTCAGGGCACAAAGAGAAAATACCTGCTGTGAACCCCACATAGGTGTCTGGAAGGCATCTGGCCAGTAAACACTCAGCTTCATTCAGTTGCCCCGACTCTATCCTGAATTAAGAGATTACAGGTTTGTAAAAAGAAAAGAAAAAAAATCTGCTTTAAAGGGTAAATGCATAGAATAGCATTGTGGAATTAGATAGAACCATATGAATCAATTATGGATACAAATCTAAAACTTGTCAGGTTAGATGAGTCTTTCGCAGCCTTGACAACTAGAAGATGGATAGATTCAATTCCCAAAAATGGGAATTCCGGGAGTTGAAGTCCAGACATCTTCAAGTTGCCAAGGTTGAGAAACACTGGGTTGGATGAATGAAAAAAATATAGAAAAGATGATTCCTAGAGTCCTGGTGGTGCAGTGGTTAGAATGCAGTGATGCAGGCTACTTCTGCTGACTGCCAGCTGCCAGCAGTTCAGCAGTTCGATTCTCACTGGCTCAAGGTTGACTCAGCCTTCTATCTTTCCAAGGTCGGTAAAATGAGGACCCGGATTGTTGGGGGCAAAAGGCTGACTTGGTAAACCACTTAGAGAGGGCTGTAAAGCACTGTGAAGTGGTATACAAATCTAAGTGCTATTGCTAGTGAATACCTACTTTGGATGGAAACAATCCCAGTTTCAATCTTTGTTACCTGCAAACAGAAGAACCCCACTATCAATTTAGATATACTGAAGATTGAAGGCCATCTCCATATGTGTCTATGTTCCTCTCAAGTGATAGGCTGATGGTAACAAAAAAGGATCTTTAGGATATGATGTTTAGAACACATGAACCAGTAGTGATATAAGAGTTTTTACAAAATATCATGAGGGATTTATTTTGATTTTCAAAGTAGGATCTAGGGTTCTCCAGTGATTTATTTGGAAATAGTAAGTTGAGATGAAAAAAATATTTCTCAGTGAACTTAGCTAATTAGTGTGGGAGATAGCTCAATGTTGCTAATTACTGAGGGATAACTCAGATAAAGATGTTCAGATCCAGCAATGTCTCGGGGCATTAAAAAAAAAAAAGTCAGCCTTGACTGCATGACTAAAACCCCACCCCTTTATTATGTGCATTATGCATGACTGTGAAAATCATGTGGGACTTTAATTATGACTATTGTCTTGAATTTCTGTACATCCTGCATAACCCCCAGTGGATGTTTCTACATTTGAATTCTGAATAGAATAGAATAGAATAGAATAGAATAGAATAGAATAGAATAGAATAGAATAGATCTGGAAGGGACCTTGGAGGTCTTCTAGTCCAACCCCCTGCTCAGGTAGGAAACCCTATTCCATTTCAGACAAATGGTGGTCCAATCTCGTCTTAAAAACTTCCAGAGCAGGAGCGTTCACAACTTTTAGAGGCAAGTTGTCCCACTGATTAATTGAGATTTGATCTGGCTACCAGAACTGACCAAAAATAAATAATTAACAACCCCAATTTTTGCAGATGACTATCACTAAGAAAATTGCTATCTTAGATAGGTCATGGAGCAAATGTAAATTTCACTAACTTATTCTTCTTTGCTGCATCTTTACTTCTCATTTTCTAGCAAAAAGGAAAAAAAAGAAAAAAGAAGCACATAAATCAGTGGTCCCAGTGTATCAGTGTAAATAAATAACAACAAATGTAGTGCTGTGTACATAAAATATCAACAACTCTACAGTATCCATTTACATGAACAAAATTCTTCTGAACATTCTTTGTGTGTGCATGCATGCGTGTGTTTTCTGTTGCTTGATTTGAAGACATGAAAAGGAACGATATATCCATTTGTGGACTCTGTATTTTTCTTGAAGTGACATTATTTTCAGAATTCTGTGTCACAAGCTGTTGCTGTGACATTACCTAATTGGGCCCACTGACAAAGATTAATGCCTGTTTTCTATGGAGAGAATTGGAATGGAAGAATAACAGTCAAGAAACAGTCAAAGAAACATAAAGCATCATTTTTTTGATATCTTGATGCATTCCTATAGTTAGCTTATTTGGGGCAGATTGTCCTGCCTTGTGGGAGGGTAGGATGGGCAGATAACACTGCCATTTTGTATTTATATTTATTCCATTTACTATTTTGTGCTTCTCCTGATGGCTTAAATGCAGCGCCTTCTAATTTCTCTACTGATACCTGCTATTGAAGAATTGGTGTACTCTTCAAAGTCCAAATCTGCCCACTGATTAAAATGGATGGATGGCTGGATGACAGATAGACAGACAGGCATAGATGGAAAAGGACTTCCCACTCAGATCCCAGCACTATATTTCTCAAGCAAAATGAACTTGAGAGCACAAATGACAGCTGAGTGAAAAGTAATAAGCCCGTGGTTTTAATAATTGGCAAATTATTGGCAAAATAAAACCAATATTCCTCCAAGCTTTTCAACTGAAAAGGGAGCTTTCTGAATAATCTGTCTTATTTTCCTTTCTACCCACTCTCTACCACACAGGCTATGTTGGAACGGGACAACTTGCCACAGTCAACTCACTGTAGCCAACTCATCGTGGGAGAACTTGCCATGGGAAAATTCAACAAATACAAAAGTTAAATTAATTTCAATGGAACCCTGGCCAACAAGAATAAAATAAGAAAGTCAATCAACAAATATAAGAGTTACAATAATTTCAATGAAAACATGGTCACCCATAATAAAAGTAATTAAATGAAACTAATACAGTGTTGGATTGTCCCTTGATGAGTTGTCCCACAATGAATTGTGCCATAGTGAGTTGGCAACAGCTAGTTTGCCACAGCGAGTTGGCCATGGTGAACTGGCCCTGGTGAGTTATCCTGGATCAGGGCTGTGTACCCCTTTTCAGAACATGCATCTTAAACAAGTACCTTCTACTTGGGAGATTCATTTAAAGAGGCCATGAGCAAAGGGAAGGCAGAAACATACCTGCTCATTCTTAAACACAGAGATACTCTTATTGAATAAATTAGCATCTTTTAAAGAGCCTTCCATTATTTCCCCCCCCCCTTCCCTTCCCCCAAATAATTAGCCAGACATTTGCAAAATCAGGCACAAGAATCGAAAGATGTTTCACTTACATTAGAAGAAAAGTGAGGTGACCAGGTGTGTCTGATTCAACATTGTCAAGTTCTTTTAAATAACCTGTTATTTAACCCTCAGGTCCTTGCCTTCTATTTTGGAAGCTTTAATTTGAATTTCTTCACTAAACTGCAATGCAGGAATGGGTTAAATTGTCCTGCCGATGCTATGATTCTCTAAGTGCGTCATGGTCCATATGGATTGGACATATTTTCCAGAGGGCATTATATCGTTGGGAAGGGGAAAAATGGATGCTATCCAGATTTGATGTCTATGGACATTCTAAGTTATCCAGGTCATGGTTATCCCAAGGTGCTTTTTGCAAAAGGCAACTGGACTTTGTTTTTCCTTGAAGACATTTCGCTTCTCATCCAAGAAGCTTCAGTTCTGATGGAAGTTTCTTTTTTTTTAATTGAAAAGTTTTACAAAAGTTTACAACAAAACAACCCCAACCCCCCCCACCCCCTCCCCCTCCCACACTTCCCAGAGCTGAATACAGGGTTACAAATATGACAATCATAATCTAAATAACATTAACCAACTATATAAAAACCAAATCCATAATACACTTTAACTCCCTTTTAACATAAAATAAACAAATTCTAAATAAGCATAATAACATAAACAAATTAATATCCTAATTCTTAAGCAATACGATATAATAAAAATTCCACTATAATAAATAATAATAATAATAATAATAATAATAATAATAATAATAATAATAAGATCAGCAAGTTAAGATCACATGCAAGCAAGCTAGAACAGATGAAAGAAAAGAAGCTGAAGAACAAGAAGACCAAAGAATACCTAATCAAGAAATACCACTTAGAAACAAGGAAGATCAAGGAAGCACTGGAAATAATAAAGCAACAAATAACAGCTATAGCCAGGAAAATCAGTAGATATGAAGCTCGAATTGCAAACTATAGGCAGAACCTCCAATTTCAATCCAATCAGAAACGTTTCTACCAATCCATCAATGGAGAAACTGCAAGGAATCAGTCAGTACCTGACAAGGAAGAAACAGTGCAGTTCTGGAAGCAGATATGGGATAACCCAAAGAAATACAACAAGGATGCGGCTTGGTTAAAAGAGGTGGATGCAAATAAAACAGAAGTTGAAATGAAAGAACTAGTAATAACAACAAAAATGGTAGAAAAAAGAGCAAAGAAAATCAAAAATTGGTCAGCACCAGGTGAAGATGAACTGCATGGGTTTTGGTTGAAACATCTAACTGTTATACACCCACTCATTGCCAAGCAGTTCAACAATATACTACAAGGAGGAGAAATTGAAAAGTGGCTAACAACTGGGAAAACCTACCTAATAATGAAAAATCCAGCAAAAGGGGCAACACCAGGTAACTACAGGCCAATTACCTGCTTACCAACAACTTTCAAATTACTAACTGGTGTGGTAGCTGATGCAGTACAACAGCATCTAGTTGAAAACAATCTCTTTCCACCTGAGCAGAAAGGAAACCGCCCCAATAGCAGAGGAACAAAAGATCAACTCCTAATAGACAAAATGATCTTGGAAAACTGCAAGAGAAGGAAGACCAACCTGAATGTGGCATGGATTGACTACAAAAAGGCATTTGACTCTCTGCCACATGACTGGATAATCAAGTGCCTAGAAATAACAGGAGTAAGTAGAAACATCAGAAAATTTGTGCAAAATCGATGGCACAATGGAAGACACAGTTGCAGATCAATGGTGAAAGCTGGGAGAGGTTAATATCAAGAGAGGAATATTTCAAGGAGATTCATTATCACCATTACTATTTGTTATTGCACTGTTTCCTCTGTCAACAATACTGAATAACTCAGGACATGGCTATCAAACATCAAAAACATCTGCTAGACTATCCCACCTCCTTTACATGGATGATCTGAAGCTGTATGGAAAAACATCATCTGAAATAGAATCGCTGCTCAACACTGTCCGTATATATAGCCAAGATATTGTAATGGAGTTTGGCTTGGACAAATGTGCCACACTTACTATCAAACAAGGAAAAATAGTGAAAACTGAAGGAATCAAGATGCCCCACGAAAATAACATTAAGAGTCTGGATGAGGAAGAGTACTACAAATACTTGGGTATCCTTCAAGCTGACAACATCAAGCACACTGAAGTCAAGAAAAAGATTAGAGGTGAATACATCAAGAGAGTGAAGAAGATCTTAAAATCCAAACTCAATGGAGGAAATACCATAAAGGCAATCAACACCTGGGCAATCCCAGTCATTAGGTACACAGCTGGAATAGTGGACTGGACTCAAGCAGAACTAAAAGCAATGGATAGGCAGACCAGAAAAATAATGACAATGAATCATGCCCTTCATCCACGCAGTGACATTGATAGACTTTATCTACCAAGGCAAATAGGTGGGCGTGGAATGCTACAAGTACATCAGATGGTTGAAGAAGAAAAAATGGCTTTGGAAGAATATCTGAAGAACAATGATGAAGATGCACTGAAATTAGTATATCAGGAAGGCTTACTAACTACTGGAGAGACCAAACTGGCCTACAAGAAAGACCAAATGAAGAACAGAATAGAGGCATGGGAAGACAAAGCACTACATGGCCAATACATTAAAAAAATAGCTGGGAAAGCAGATAATAACAAGACCTGGCAATGGCTAAGAGCAGGAAAATTGAAGAAAGAGACCGAGGGACTAATTCTGGCTGCACAAGACCAAGCCTTAAGGACAAATGCATACAAAGTCAAAATTGAAAGACAGCAACAGACAGTAAGTGCCGCCTATGCAAAGAAGCTGAAGAAACAGTGGACCACCTGGTAAGCTGTTGCAAGAAGATTGCACAGACTGATTACAAGCAGCGGCATGACAAAGTAGCAACAATGGTGCATTGGAAGATCTGCAAAAAATATCATTTGCCTGTAAGCAAAAACTGGTGGGATCATAAAATAGAGAAAGTCATAGAAAATGATAAAATTAAACTGCTCTGGGACTTCAGAATTCAAACAGACAAGCACCTGCAACATAACACCCCAGACTTAACAATTGTCGATAAGAAAGACAAAAAAGTCTGGATAGTGGACGTGGCAGTGCCTGGAGACAGCAGAATAGAAGAGAAAGAACTGGAGAAGATAACAAAATACAAAGACCTACAAATAGAAATAGAAAGACTGTGGCAAAAGCAAGCAAGGGTAGTACCAATAGTCATAGGCTCCTTGGGTGCAATCCCAAAACAACTGGAGCACCACTTGAACACCATTGGCATTGACAAATTTGCTATTAGTCAAATGCAAAAGGCGGCCTTATTAGGAACTGCTTCCATCCTGCGACGATACCTGTAATACCATCAAACATCCACATCTGCCTATCCCAGGTCCTGGGTAAGGACTCGATAGGTAGACAAAATGCCAAATCCAGTCTGAACATCTGGCTGACTGTGCGATGATTGAGAATAATAATAATACTCATTATTCAAAAAGTAAATGAAATTTTTATTCCCGTATTTATTTTGAATATAGTCTATCCATCTTCTCCACTTGAACACCATTGGCATTGACAAATTCACTATTAGTCAATTGCAAAAAGCGGCCTTACTAGGAACTGCTTCCATCCCGTGACGATACCTGTAATACTATCAAACATCCACATCTGCCTATCCCAGGTCCTGAGTAAGGACTCGATAGGTAGACAAAATGCCAAATTCAGTCTGAACATCTGGCTGACTGTGCGATGATCCAAAATAATAATAACAATACTCATTATTCAAAAAGTAAATGAAACTTTTTATTCCCATATTTATTTTGAATATAGTCTATCCATCTTCTCCAAACTGAAATATATCTTTCTTGTGAATGGTCCTTCAAATAAGCAGAAATTTTTGCCATTTCATTCACGTTTCTTGAATGAGAAGCAAACTGTCTTCAAGGAAAAACAGAGTACCTTTGGGATATCCAGATTTAATGTTTCTCCCATTGCAGAATCCTATAGGAATTAATTACCCATTTTTATTTCCACTTCCCCCTACTTTCTGTAGGAAGACCAGGAAGAAAAAACAACCCTTCACTAATTTAACAGTGCAGGCAAGCTGATCATGGGTAGTGATTTTCCTTCTGAGATCATTATTCCTATTCTCACAATCAAAGCTTCTGCATGTTTAAGCTGAACATTGGTTTTGAATTGGCTCTAGCAGTCAGGACAGCCTGCACTCATTTAGGCTATTTCTTCTCTTCTTGCAGATATTGAAAACCCAACAGACATCGCCCTGTACTCAGGCCTGGGGGCCGCCGTCATTGCCGTTGCCGTCATTGTTATTGGGGTGACTCTCTACAGGAGGAGCCAGAGTGAATATGGCGTGGATGTGATTGACTCCTCGGCTCTGACAGGAGGCTTCCAGACCTTTAATTTTAAAACTGTCCGACAAGGTTGGTAAAATTGGACAATGACTTTTGGAGGAAGGAACCGATCAGTGGAATTAGGTGACCAGTTTTAAGCTTCCTTGACTTTTCACGTATGTATTGTATGTGGTGTGGGATTGACTTCCTGCTCATCCCCTTATGCCATATTGATCATGTAAACAAGGGGGGAAGTACAGATATCTTCAACACAAGTAAATTCTTCCTACATTGCTGGACTTCCTCCTTTAGATAGCTGGTAAGTTGTCAGCTTTCTGTATAGGCATAGCATGCTAATCATGCTTCCAGATATCTTGGTAATCTTTCTTACCAAATTCAGGTGAAAATGCATCCTTTTTGAATCAGACAGTGGGTGGAATTGAGTCTTCCCTTCCAGTCCGCACATCCATTCAGAAACCACAATGGAATGTAAGCCAGGATGTATAGATGATATAGTTCTAATACAGGGTTTTCAAACTTGGCAACTTTAAGACTTGTGGAGTTCAACTCCCAGAATTCCTCAGCCAGCCAGGGTCTTAAAGTTGCCAAGTTTGAAGACCCTTGTTCTAATACAATCATAACTTAATAGGAGTGGTACATTTTGGTGAATGTTTGGAACAGTCAGCACCAGTGAGCATAGCCACTTGGAGTAGACTTTTGTCCAACGTATGCAAAGACATCCATGGAACAAACTCAAGCTGTGTGCTTATTGTTATTATTAGTTAAGTACAGCAGCACCACATTTAAAAAGGAGGTTTTATAAGTGTCTTTAAACCCAATAAATTGATTGTGTTTAACTCCTAGATTGCAGTAGTAATAAAGAACACTATTGTAACATCTGATTGATTCAGTGTTAAAAGGTCTGATAGACATCTTCATTGAACAATCAAATGGATTCAGAATTCCTGAACCATTTGTTCATGGTTTATTAAATCCCACAGAAATGTTTATACGTTGAGTGGTGAGGGGAAAAAAACCCACTCTGCTGACTTTGTGTCCTGTATAAGTTATATAGTGCATCCCATTGTTCAAGTATCATTATTCAAACTTGGCACTTCTGATCTCAGCTCTAGTAGATCTCTACTTGAAAAAGGTGGTCCATTCATGGAGAGTTGAAGACATGAGTAGTGTGTTATATTATATAAAGTCCAATTTGTCAAGTTTAGTCATTGCTTAAATGTATCATCAAACACTCAGGAAATCTTAAATTGTACATTGTGATATTTTTCCCTAAGGACCCTTTTCTTGAAAACTTTATGTAACAAGTTAGAGTCTCTCTTTTCTTTTGAAATAACATTTTGGTTTCTGAAAACCCTGGTGCTAGAAATGTGAAGACAACTATGGTTATTTACTTATAAAAAAATATTTCCATAGAATCATAGAGTATAAGGGTTGAATGAAAGACATCCTGAAGATCATTTGCCCAGAGGAGGGATCCTGTACCAGGGCATTGCCAACAATTGGCAATCCAATTTTTAACATTTCCAACAAAAGAGAGACCACCGACTCCCAAGATAGCCTATTGAATTGGAACATATCTTATTACTGTATTGGGATTTTTTTCAAACCTGATATCCAAATAGAATCTAATTTCACATAATTAACCCCATTATTTTTTGGCCTGTCTACTACAACTCTACAGGGAAGATCATAAGGTTCTTCTTAACAGCTATCAGTCCCAAGCCCTTTATCCCCCATAAATTCCCTCCGGCCCTTCATCATCTATATTATTATAATGAATATATTAAATTATCTAGATGAGATACTAATTTTAATTTCCATGGTGATTGGGGGGAGGAAGGAAGTACTATATTAGTACTGAGAGTTTAACGAGGCAGCTATGCAATGACTAAATCTACTAAATATTTCATCTGTACAGTGATTCACATACACAATCTCATACACATATGAGAAACAACCAATCTGTAGGAAACTGTAGGAGAAAATAGGCAGAGCCTGGGAACAGAGTCAAGGGAGGACTCAGCCTAGAATCCTTACATGTCCACAAAGGCTCCATGTCCAGTCCCCCTTCAATTCCATTAACTCTTATCAAGCGCCAGTTTAGTGCTGCCCGTTAGTTGACCACATTCTTTTGTATAGACTTGAGCAATAAATCTACTGAACTGGAACTTACATGTGATTGTGATTCTTCACATCTGATAGAAATTATCCTGTAGAACAGTGGTTCTCAACCTGTGGGTCGGGACCCCATTTGGGGTCGAACGACCATTTCACGGGGGTCGCCAAACAACGCAGTCCACCATTTTTTTCCCCCTTTTCCTTAGCTATGCTACTCCCTTTTATTCTATTGGCTTTTGAAAGCCAATAGAATAGACTCTCTTGAATAGAGTCTAATTCTATTGGCTTTCAAAAGCCAATAGGAATTGTCCAGGCTGTCTCTGCCCTGCTGAGCCCGCCAAAAGTCCCATTCTGCAAACGGTGCTGCACCAGTTGAGTAGTCTTCGACTTACGACCGGTTGAGTAGTCCTCGACTTACGATCGGTTGGGGGTCGCGGCATTAAAAAGGTTGAGAACCACTGCTGTAGAAGATGAAGCAGTATGGTTCAAAATTGTTCCAGAAAGAAAGACAATGGGTAAACAATGGGTTTACATTACAAATCAGATATCAAGAAGAGTGTCCTAATGCTACAAGTGATTCCACCATGCAAAAGGAGGTGGTGAACTTTCCTTTGTTGGAGATGTTTAAACAGAAGCTGTTTAAACATATCCAAGATGATGGCCATCAGGATGTAGTAGCAGTGGATTCCTGCAGTGAGCAGGGGATTGGATTTCATGATTTTCACAGTGCCTTTCAACCTTTTCACTCTATGATTCAGGGTAAGAACCTGGGCAAAAATCAGCCTTCTTAGAAATCTGGGCCTACAATTTCCTCAGTAGTCACTGAGCCAAAGAGTTCCCATAATGAGATTTTTAGCTATTTCTCACAGCATGTATTATTAATACACCCACACATCAGGAGAGAGAGAGAGAGAGAGAGAGAGAGAGAGAGAGAGAGAGAGAGAGAGAGAGAGAGAAATTCAAGAGTAAACTAAAGAAAAAAAGAAAAGAAAAGCATCTATTTTTATAGGAATTCAAATTACATGGTAACGGCACAATTGTGGATGGAAAGCTGCAAAAAAAATCTATGCATATGCCCTTCTGTACACATACATATAACAATAAGTCTTATATTGGTGTGTGTGTGCTTATGCATACTGGGAAAATCACTGAAGCACAAAAACATTTGGGCAAGGATGTCAAACTGTTGAGAAGAAAAGTTAACAAAATAACTTCAGCATAGGTAAAAAATATTCCCACACAGTCATATACAAATGTATATAAATTACCAAAAACCAAGATTGTTTAATGCTGATAGGAAAATAATCATTGACTGAACTCTACGCAGATAGGTTCAGAAATTGGTTTCTTAAAAG
Source organism: Crotalus tigris (assembly GCF_016545835.1). NCBI lineage: Eukaryota > Metazoa > Chordata > Lepidosauria > Squamata > Viperidae > Crotalus > Crotalus tigris. The sequence goes on along the minus strand of NW_024097215.1, from coordinate 1,238,013 downwards.
CGGTATTTAAAAAATAATAATAATCAGGGAGACTGATTAGGATTAGAGAGCTAATCCCGCCCATTCACTTACTCTACTTTTTTCTCCTTATTCCATCCATTCATTTGGATGTCTTTCTCTTCTGGTGTCTACAGTGGAATAATAATAAAAAAGTCTGTGAATTATTTTATTCTGATCAACAGTAAGCAACCACAACCACATCTCTATCAGAACATTGGAGAAACACAGCTTCTTAATGCCCCTGATTTGTCTCCTGGATATCTCCAAAGTTTCAGCATAGTCAGAAAAGTTGAGCAAAAGAGATTACTTAGTTTGGAGTAAAGCGAGTGGAGCATTTTCCTTGGCTCAATTTAAAATAAAGGTGAAGAGCACCAGACTGCAATGTTAATTTTGCTTGTATATAGCTTGTCTAGTTTAAACAAGCATTATGAACAGGTGACAAGAGCTTGTTCTGCTCTGAAGTATGAAGTAAAATGGGATGAACACTTTGCTGGCAATGTTGCAATTAGTGGAAAATGTATGTAGCTCAGGAATGAATTATTTATTTTGGCTCGCCTCTATGCTTACTTCTCTTCCCGGACATGTTTCATTACCTCTCTGGGTAACAGCATCAGGGCATGGAGGAGTGGGGTTTGCTGCCTGTTTACATGTGGTAGATTGTCCTTTCAGCCTTGATTATTTCTTTTCCTTGGTTGCTTTTGGGGTGGGATATGGTTTCTTCTTTATTCTTCTTTATCTGGTTGTTCGTTAACAGAGACATAATGAGGAACGGTGTGTGTTTAGGTCTGTTTGCCTCTTTCCTTCTCCTTTGGTTGCTTCTCTTCTTGAATAGTGTTTAGATGAAGCTTAATTCGATGCACCTATAAATGGATAATTCATTCAGAGTCACATCTCTATGGCTTTTCTTGCATTTTTGAATCTCAATAATAAAGGTAACTATTGATTTTAGGTGTTTTCCGAACTTGATTGTTTTCCTGCAGATGCTAGTTAACACCATCAGTCTATATGTAAGCCCCATAGGTAGACCAGACCAAGAAATCATCTTCAAAGGGAATCTAAAATTACTTTTATTCAGACTGGCTGTCATAATAGAATTTTGCAAGTCTGATTGTGTTGTAACTTTTCTCCTTCATTTACTCCAGGTGAATTAAGGAGGTTTCTGTCTGAGCCACTTCTGAAGATTATCTGAACATTCTGGACTTAGACAAAATGTTTTACCTCTTGTTTACAGAGCCCGTGTCTCTCCCTCAAGGTCACCTTCCTTAATCTCGACTACAGCATGGGAGACTTGATTTGCTGGTGGCTTATTCATAGTAGCTTGCTCTGCCAGTAAACCCTATACTCTCATGCACTAGTGATGTTATGTATCCTGGTCATGAAATATCTTCCAGGAAAATATCCAAGCTCAGTGAATCTATTTAGAGCTGGCTTGGTCTAAGATATCTGCAGTTTTCCAACAGAAACTGTGGTTGCCTCGGGCATAAATTTTCCTCCTGATAATTAGTTTTCTGTTTGGAAAAAAACACATTTACTTACTTATAATTTATTACAAAAATCTCCCATTTGAAATCCAATGTAATGTTGCTCAAGGTTTGCAATCTTAATGCGAGTATGCAGACAACGCTTAGGGTTCTACGTAGCAATGGTAACTGATTGCTTGATCAATTTCCTTCTATCAGGTAACTCCTTGCTTTTGAACTCATCCATGCAGCCTGACCTGACTGTGAGTAGAACCTACAGTGGACCCATATGCCTTCAAGATCCCATTGACAAGGAGCTAATGACAGAATCCTCCCTCTTCAACCCTTTGTCTGATATCAAAGTCAAAGTTCAGAGTTCATTTATGGTGTCGTTGGGGGTGACGGAACATTCGGAGTATCACGGGAAAACTCATTCCGGGACATTTCCGCATGACAACAACAAAACTTTCAATCCTGTGCATGTGAAAAACAAAACGGCCTACATCCAGAATCTCTCATCTCTTTCCAAGCAAAACGAGATGAGGGCTACCAGCATATTTGGTCATCTGGGAGGGCGTTTAGGAATTCCCAACACAGGTGGGTTTCTGCCGAATTTGCAAACATTTGGAAATGCAGGCCTAATTGGATTTTCTCCCTTGGGTTTATTTAAAAATATGCAATAGTAATAAATGCTTCTATCAGCTTTCTCTCAGAGGAATATGATGTGTGAACTTTTGCATGTAGAGAAGTAACTGTGACTAGCTAACAATTTGGTAAAGCTGTTTTAATCCTCCCACTGCAGCTGTGAGGTTTTTTTCTTAATTTCTAAAAAGGAGCACAATTTTTCTTTGATAGGGGATAAAATAATTTCAGACCTGACCTGCCACAATTTAAACCTCTAAATAAAAATAATCCTTGGCTCCATTTGTTAAGAATGGTATAGTTTATTAGAGGTCAGGTGTATGGCAGTAATGCAAAGCCAAAACTGAAAATTGTACCAAAATGGCTAAGTTCTACTTTTCCCTCTCTTAACTGTCTCTCATTGCCCACCCCAGTATAACCAGTCAGGTTCATGCAAGGTGTTTTCATAATGGTCCTTCCAAGGGCAGTTTAGTATGCAGCCCCCTCCTTTTCCCAACTGGGTGACCTTGAGGCAGTGTCTCAAGGAAGTATAGCACTTACTTTCATTTCCCCAAGCATTTCCCTCTTCCTTCTTCCTCCCCACACTTCATGGCAGTCTGTCACTGCATAGCAGCAAAACACAAGCAAGCATAAAGTGACAGCTGACTTTGTAGAAGTGAGGAGGAGAGGATACCTTAGCTTGGAAGTGGCTGAGTGGTCTCTGTTTTTGAGTTTCTTCCAGTTCTTTGAGTGAATGGTCATACGACCAATCAACCCTGCATAATCACCTGGGAAGGTATTCTGTTCCATGATTATTATGGGGCACATAATTATCCAAAGATGGAAGAAACTGCAAGATGGAGAGAACCTCTGTACCCATGCAAGTGAGTACAGAAATTAAGTTTAAACAGTTTCTTAAAGATAGATTTCCTCAGCCATCACCCAAGGAAGGCAATCTCTCCTGTAGTGTGAGACTTCTCAAAGATTTTCCATTTCAAATCACTGCTATTTAATTTGCTCCCCATCTCTTCCTGCACATACTTTCATGAATGGAGCAAATTAAAGGTGAATGGATAATTTGGCACATCAATACCTTAATGATTAACAGAATACTTTTTATATGGTAAGTAAGCTTGTAATCTAACATTCACTCAGTTCAAAGGATGAGCTCATTCCATTTGCCATTCTGTAGAAGAAGAATTGAAGTAACACATTCTCTCCCAGGTTATTTATCACAGCCCTGCTGAATCCAATGGAACACACACACACACACACACACACACAGGCTTTCCAACAGTGGCAAACCATAAGCTTCTTTCAAGCTTCTCCCCAAAAGGCATTATGAAAATAGCCATTCCTCTCTTCTTTGGTTCACTCAAATTCTTAAGTTTTCTTTCCCTATAAAATAAGCTTCTGTTCTTTCTTACCTTACTCTTGTGATGCATTTCTTGCATATGCTTTTCTGGAAAGTGTATTTTTTAAAAACTCCATTGTAATGAAATGATCAAACCAACTGTCATTCTGGTTCCCCAAACATATTTCACTAACATTCTGCAGCTTCCTGGTTTATTTGGTTCCTAATAAGACAAAGGTCCACAAAAAAATTCTATTCTAATGTAAATTCAGGGTAGCAATAGACCAATGAATGTTGCAAGAAGGGAGCTATATAGTCTTTACAAAAATAAGGAGTCTGGTAGTAACTTTTTCAAATGTGTTAACTGGACAAGGTGCTACTAGACTCATTCTGGTTCAGGCCACTGGAGAGAGGCCATACCGTGAAATCAAAGCACATGCAATCACCTCAGAGCCATGGAATCATTAAAAGACCCTCGCCCCTAATTTCATTGAAACATTTATTTGTTGACTTTATGGATTCTGGCTCATTCCACACGGGCATGGTGCTGTAGAATAACAGTCAAAGAATAATAACAGCAAAACAGATCTAATAATCATGAAAGGGGTCAAAGCCTTGCATAAATGATAGGAGTAATGAGAATATTGATGACGGTTCCTAACTGAACTGCATTCTGAACAACTGCATTTTCTAAGGGTCAGGAGCGATAGAGCCATCCCAGATTTCTGAATAAATACCATACAGGAAAGGTTGATGCCTGCGAAACAAGATTGTCCTGCTTTCAAAGGAAGGTTCTTCTTTGAAGCAAATTCCTCACACAATTTCTTTTATGTTAGATTGAATGAAATTAGCAAGGAAAACCTGTCAAAAGAAAAGTTTGATGAAGTGTCCGTTCATGGTGCTCTTCTTTGCCCAAATACAATGATAGATGTAGAAGAGGTAGAGGGAGACTGAGAAGGTTTACTGGCCACATCCCTTATCATATTTCTACCATTTGCCAAGTATTACAAAGGCTGTAGCAGGGATCAGCACCCAAGTGATTTCAAATTCTACATGGTTAATTTTCTGGATCACATAGGGAGCTTGTACTGAGCATATAGCTGGGCCCTCCTACTGTCTGCCTACGGGAGGCAAATGCCCAAATAGGTACAGCTTGTGAAGATTTCTACTGTTTCATGTTGTGAAATAACATTAATTTTAAAATACGCTGTTCTTTTGTTGTATGAAGTTTTTGGTTTTTTTTTTAAAAGCCATTGGGGTAGCAGATGTTTCTCTTTCTTTCCTCATCAAAGCTAACTATTGGAATAACATGTCAAAAATGGGAAACCTGCTCTAGAGTATCCAGCAATTATACGAGATGCTTGCCTTGCTCAATGAAATGAAACTCTTTTCTTTTTTTCTGTCAAACAGCACAGGCTTTCGATTACATTTTCAGTATTATTTTTTGTTTTAGTTGGGTGTATCCCTGTGAGTAAAAAAAGGCCATTTAAAATTGCTGCTCAGTTGTCCTGCTGGCAATTCTTCAGTGGGTAGTCATTTACACTTGTCAATTACAGGCAAGGGTCCCATGTCCTGTGCAATGCAGTGTTTTACTCTGGAATTTAATCTAGATACAAAAATTATAGCTTGAAGAACCTGATTTCCCTCTAAAAGAGAGGCAGACCTTCACAAATTCTGTAGATTATACATTGATCCAGGTTCTTGAAGGCTATGCATGTGACTTTTTAAAGGGATGAAGACCAGTCAAGATTCACTTTTAGATTCCAAATGGCAAGATTTGATTGAATAAAAGTGTATGAGTTTGTGTCTCGCTCTCTGTGTCTGTGTGTATTTGTGTGTACATAAATGCACAAAGTCCTCTGAATGTTCACATCAACACAAAGGCACCTGGTCTGATTACACTCAGCAAATGGATTTTCAGTGGAAGAGTCAACCATTCAGACAGAAAACTCACACATCTCAACTTATTATCCGTGCCTCCAGGGAAGTCCTGTGATACTGTGATCTCTTAAAAGCCAGACTGAACTTTAACCTTACTTTGACAGTGAAATTACTTTCACCTTTACTTTTTTTTAAATCATATCCTGCAGACACTGTTCCCCTACTCCTGAAGAAATGGTTCAGAATTCTGTTCCTGCCCCTTCACTGGTCATTATATGTTAAATATAATGGATGATGAAGAGGATGGATTTAAAAGTACAATTCCAAGCTATTGTCTTGTAAGGCAAACAAAGAACAGATCCTCCCAATTATGAGCAGTAGCTTACATGTGATATGGGTTGATCAAGTAGCAAAATAGCATACTCAGTTCTGCCAGATTCACAAATGTGTTTTGAAAGGTGGTGCATATTGGATTGCCCAAACATTCATATGAATGCATTTGCAACTGGGCATGCATCCCTGGACAATCGGACATGACACTATCTGAAGGGCTCTCTTAAAGAAGAAAATGATCTCTATTGTTTTAGAGGGAAGGACATGGATATGGGTTTAAGTTTGAGAAAAGCAGATTCCAAATGAATGTTTGGAGAAGCTGCTGAATAGGAAGAGCTATCTCTTGCAGGATCAGTGATCTCAAGAGGGCTAAGCTCTTGGATGTATTCCTGCACAGACTGGGTCAACATTTGCTGGCATTATCAAATTGGATTTTAGCACTGTACAAGGACTTGGGCTTTAGTTTCTCAATGAGTCCTCTAAACAAAACTGTAAGATTCGAGGAGCTCAGATAGTTAAAAAAAATATATCAATCTCTGAAGCACTTTGTTGTGGATTCTGGGCTGTGCTGTAATGTTTTGCTGCTGGACAAAACATCCTGTGAAAGGATCTCTTTTGTGAGCTGTGCTATTCAACTCATCCAGGGGACAAAATTGTTTATTCCCCAGGAGAATCACTCCAGAAGAAGAGGGTAAAAAAGGTGAAGAGAAGGCAACACACTGAGCAGGGTTTAATTGCTGATGCTCATTTATCGCTTTGTATATCATAATAAGCATAGCCACGTTATCAGTACGGGTCAAGATGTCATTCCTATTTAAGTGAATAAATTAGTAGGCTTGGTACCAAGATTCATTTAATTGCTAGTAAGAACTGCTGCATGGTAAAAAGCTGGCGACTTCACTGAATTATCTATGTTTGGAAGTCTTAAGGGAGAGAGGTTTCCATTCTTCCCCCCTTCCTTTTCTCTAATATTTTGTAGAGTTGTTTGGGGGTCACACCCCTCTCAAACAGGTGGAATGTACTGTAACTCCAAGTCACTTGCCTTATTTATATCTTTTATCTCTACTCTATGGCACCGAACCCTTTTTAGCAACTTTCCTGCCCCCTCTGAACGTGCTGCTTAATTTCATTTGCTACTGTTGCAGAATACAGCTGAGTCAGTTTCTTGCCAATTTTGAGGGAGGACATATGTGAAAACACCCATGTGCGTTGTGAAAAAGGCTTAGCACAGCTTAAGATGCAAAAGGAATGAGGAAAACATTTTCTTTAGAGACAGTTGGAGTTCTTTTTTATATGCACCCATGAAATCTGCTAATAATGATCTTTTCCAATATATTTTAGGCATATATATTTTTATTGAGTTTTCTTTCATTGCACTTGTATTTTGGTCTGTGACCGCAAAATAAAAATTATTATTATTATTATTATTACTATTATTATTATTATTACTATTATTATTATTGTCATATATATTATATTAATGCTGTCATCATCACCATCTAACTAAAGTTTCTTGTGGCTGTAAACCAGCCTCATAAAATATTTATCCATTAGTACTATGTTTGTGCATATGTGTATATGTGCATATGTGTGTATTGGTGTATATGTGTTTGTGTGTGTGTCTATGTTCAATACACATAGCAACGTTTTCTAAAAACAAAGTAATAATTGACCTATGATGCCTCACTTTCTGTACACTCTGGGATTGAGTGAGTTTGTGTGTACAGATTGATTGTTTTTCATACCAATGGTTCCAAAAATCTCCAGGCTATTTTCTCATAGAATTGACCAGATAAATTTTGTCCTATAGGAAGAATTTCCATTTTCTCTATTAAATGTATCAATATTAATGGATATTGCCCTCATTTATAGCCATTCTCAGGAGAAAGGGTTCCCAAACCAATTGTTTGATATCTTATAATGGGAAATCTAAAGCAAGGAAATTGTGTGAAGCAACTTTGTTATCCTTGCAATCTGCCCCCAGAAGCAGGCTTCACACTAATTGGATTTATACAATATACTAATTGGAATATACAATATTTGCAGTGTTGACAGCAGGATTGTGACTCTCTGATGCAGTTAGCTGGTAGTTCTATGTACAACCCGAAAAAGTCCTCCAAGTGGCATATGGGGAAGTGGCTGTGATGGGCACCCCTAATGACCAATTTACAATGCATGGATCTGATCTTCAGAGTGATGTTTATACAGCGACTATTTCTCCTGTTAGAGGAAACAATGTACAGGTGAAAACATGTTCTTGTTTTTATGTCTGTCATTCAGTTTGATGTCAGATAAATTTCTTTAGAAATTTGTCCAAAGGTTATGAGAATTGTAGACAAATTCTCATAACACTCCCTTATTTAATTCCCTGGCAGCCAAAGACATGTGTGAATGTCCTGTCTTTCACTGTACAATTCTCTCTCAATAATCTGCAGTTTTCTTGGCTTCCCAACTTCACTTAAATCCAAAGGGAAGACACTTCAAGAGAATTTCTTCAGGAGCTACTTCAGTAAGAGTCCTTCAGCACTGGGGGGGGGGGGAATTCCTTGATCCCTTGAGACAGTGGTGGCGAACCTATGGCACGCGTGCCAGAGGTGGCACTCAGAGCCTTCTCTCTGGGCACGCGTGCCGTTGACCTGGCAGAGTTCACCAGAGTAGCGGGCACATAGTGTTTGGAAGCAACAGGGCAGGAAATGAGCAAGCAAGTGGCGGTGACCTCCCAGGAATGCTCTTGAGATGGCAAGGGACTGGCCCTGGCCATGCTTACCCAGTCTGCTGTGACCACTGCAGCCATGCCCACCCAGTGGGCCACGCCCCCCACACTGAGGGTACCACAATGCTGATGCAGCCCTGGCACTTTGCGATAAATAAGTGGGTTTTGGGTTGCAGTTTGGGCACTTGGTCTCTAAAAGGTTCGCCATCACTGCCTTGAGAGATTGTTGAAGAATTTCAAGTAAAACATCCACCCAATTTGAGAACTGGGCAGACAATTTTGAAAGGTTTTTTATGCCCTGTTCTGCATGGTGATATTACTGTCTCTGGGAAAGGATGCTTAAGATAGAGCAGTGCATAGAACAGAAGGCCACAGCAGGTCCACCTGAACCATCTCTGATTAGAATCCAACTTCATCGTTTCATATTATTAAATATCTAATTTTTAGGCTAAATTTTCAGAGGAGAAATTCATCAGAAACCAGCAGGATAAGGATTTTGCATCAAAACCCTTGATACATGTGAACTTCCCAGATACTGTGAAGAATTATTTTTAACCCATACCTACACAATTTAATACTGAAAAAAAAAAACACTTTTTGCCATATTAACACAAGTATTACTGCGGTAGGCTATTAAAAAATAATCTTTATTGTTTTCAAGTGCTTCCTGCAAACAAAATATAATTTTACCTGAAACCATGGAGAAAGATTGCTCTGCAAATATTCCAGTATAATAAATGCTTATCAGTTGAATCATGATGTTTGTTGTACTATTCAGATGACAGCAACATTGATTTATCTACTGCAAAGCCACGATAAAAGTGATATGTTCCTTTTGTCTGTTGCAAGTTCAGTTCACTTTAATTCTAATAAGCACTTGGAGTGTTTCCAAGTAATTTTTGTCCTTGCTGTTCCAGGAGTTAGCCTGCTAATTCCCCATGGGGCTATCCCTGAAGAAACATCTTGGGAGATCTACCTTGCAATCAACCATGATGAATCCAGGTAAGGCTGGAACAAAGTCTGATACATATATTATCTTTTTAACAGGCAAGGCAAGGCAAGGCAGGGCAGGACAGGGCAGGGCAGGGCAGGGCAAGGCAAGGCAAGGCAAGGCAAGGCACAGCAAGATAAGGCAAGGCAAGGCACAGCAAGGTAAGGCAAGGCAAGGCAAGGTAAGGCAAGGCGAAGGGAAGGGAAGGGGAAGCGAAGGGGAAGGGAAGGGGAAGGGGAAGGGAAGGGGAAGGAGAAGGGAAGGGGAAGGGAAGGTGGGGGAAGGAAAGGAAAGGAACAGTTACTGATTTTCTCATTACTTTGTATTATACTACTGTTACGCAAGTTCTACTGTTCTACTATTGCTCTTTGGGGGGATGGATGGCTTATAATATATAAATTGTGATTTCCATTGCTTCATGTCAATTTTTACATGACAAAAAATTGCTGTATAAATTATTATTCTTATTCCTTTTCTGAGGTAGTTTTACAGGTGCTAGTAGCAGCTAAATGATATTGTAAACCAATTGTGGCAGACATAGTTAAGTAAGGCAAAGTTCACATTCCAGCTAGGTAGAATTAGACAGTCAAAATGTGGGGTTTTTAAAGCAAAATCTAGGTAACATCTTGGCTAATTCCGTGTCAGCCAGGCACTGATACAGGAAATGAGTCCTGCCGGAATTAAGAGTGGGAAGATAAATAGCAGATGCAAGAACATTTCAGTATTCTCTATCCTTTTGAAGCTAAAAATGGGTTTCTCATTTCTAACTTTATGTGCATTTAAAGACAGATGTTGGTTTAAATGAGCAATATCCATTCATCATATGCAGCTGAAATTCAGTGTTCTCCTAATGGTCTGAAAAGTGAAACAGTGATGGAGAACAACATATTTTTGGGGAAATCTGAGATATTTTGGGGATTTATTAATTTCATGAATGAAAGCAAATATCTTTAATAATAATAATAAAAATAATAATAATAAAGTTGGAAAGGACCTTGGAGGTCATCTAGTCCAACCCCCTGCTCAGGCAGGAAACCCTACACCATTTCGGACAAATGGCTGTCCAGTCTCTTCTTAAAAACTTCCAGTGTTGGAGCATTCACCACTTCTGGAGACAGGTTGTTCCACTGGTTAACTGTTCTAATTGTCAGGAAGTTTCTCCTCAGTTCTAGGTTGCTTCTCTCCTTGATGAGTTTCCACCCGTTGCTTTTTGTCCTGCCTTCAGACTCCCTCTTCTTTGTGGCAGCCCCTGAGATATTGGAACACTGCTATCATGTCTCCCGTTGTCCTTCTCTTCGTTAAACTAGACATACCCAATTCCAGCAACCGTTCCTTATATGTTTTAACCTCCAGTCCCCTAATCCATATTATTATAAAACCCTAATTAGCAATTGTTTCAAGCATTGGTCCATCTATCCTTGACCCTGTTTAGCTCTCTGTGGTTCCCATCACCACCACCAGGTGCTTCTGCTGTGTGTGTCTGTGTATCTGTGTGTTTATTCTTGGGTTCCTCTTATGTTTTAATTCTGCAGATTCACTACCTGTTAATACTGTGAAAAGCTGTTGATTGTTCCCAGCCTCTGTTGCCTGGTGATTGTTGCAAATGCTCTTGTTTATTGTGAGAATTAGATTTATTATGCCCATTCCCTTCACCACCCTTGTTGACTTGATTTGGTGGAAGATCCCCAACAAATATTTCTACACTGCAATTAAATAAGCACCATTAAAGTGAACTTCATTCAGCTCTGTGCTCTTTACTACTTTAAAGCGTAATGCACCAGGATTAATTAACCCAGGTATTTTTGTTCCATCTCTTCTTTGATTGGAAGAATGGAAGAAAATATTAAAAAGAAAAATCTACAAGTTTGAACCTAGATAATTTTATTGCAAAATCATGGTAGAAATGAATTAAAATAGGTTAATTAAATAGAAGGCACACAAATCTCTCCCAGCTGTTTGACTTCTGTAGGCTAAAAGTGGGAAGAACAAGCTAGACCAAACTAACTTAGGGAGCTTCGTTTGCTGAAATTCTTGGGGGGAAAATATTAAATTAAACTTTAATTAAAATGCTGCACATTTTTTTCCCTTTCAAAGAGTTGACAGGTCTGTAAGTATATTCCAACTCTTTTCAGAGGAAACATAGCTACATCTCTCTCTCTCTCTCTCTCTCTCTCTCTCTCTCTCTCTCTCTCTCTCTCTCTCTCTCTGTGTGTGTGTGTGTGTGTGTGTGTGTGTGTGTCTGTGTCTGTGTGTGTGTGTGTGTGTCTGTGTCCCTTGCTTTGGGAAAAGTAGCTGTTTTTCCCCCAAAGTTCATTTCAGTTTATCCCAGAAATTATGTCTGGGATAATGTTTCTCTTCTGGGGGAAAAATAACCGAAAAAGCTTTTGGTATGTCTTCTACATTTTACAACCTGGCATTGTCTTAATCAGATTGTTTGATTTGTTTCTTTTGTTTGTTCATAAAATGCTCAAGTTATTCTGGGATCCTTTCATCTTCCTTCCTTCCACCATCATTATCTATCAACATTTATTGGCTGCAAAATAAGTTGATTAAGGTATGCACTTGGAAATCAGGTGAAGCCCTGGTCCAGCAAGGATTTTAAGGTGTTGGATGAGTGCTTTGAACCACTATAGAATGAATGAATGAATAATGAATGAATGAATGAATGAATGAATGAATGAATGAATGAGAAACAAGATAATTCATGCTGGTTTTGGTTTGAGGGTCACAGGCACTGAAAGCATTGGTGGCTCATTCCTAGCCTTGATAGTTTTGCATTCATACTTCATTTCTTTGAGGGGAAGTTGTATGCATTGAATAGGATCTTTTGGAAGTATGTAGATTAGAAAGAACAAATCAGGTGGAAAAGCATGAATAGTGCTATTGTTCAGATCATCCTAGGAACGTCTTGTAAGCAAGTCATCAAGACTAATGTTTATTACAGGTATTGCCAAGTTAAACTATTATTCAAGAGGGAAAGATAGTAGTATAATACTATTTAAAAGAGGTTTAGCCCAAATTTTATGTGATTGCTTGAAGAAAATATGTTTCTTTTCTACCAAATTTAATATCTACAAGTCTTTGTGAAGAAGAAGAAGAAGAAGAAGAAGAAGAAGAAGAAGAAGAAGAAGAAGAAGAAGAAGAAGAAGAAGAAGAAGAAGAAGAAGAAGAAGAAGAAGAAGAAGAAGAAGAAGAAGAAGAAAGGATATTTTGTGGTACATACTTATGAAAGGGATTGCGAAAATAGAAAAAAAAAATCTCAGATTATCCAGATGTTCATGGATTTATCATTGTTATCAAACATTTCAGATAGTGGGTGTTTTTAGGTGTACCAAGCTGTTAGTGACCTTGGGCCAATCTCTCTCTCTCTCTCTCTCAGTCCAACTTGCCTCACAGGGTTGTTGGAGGTAAGAGGAGGTAGAGTGTTGAAAATAAGAGGAGGAAGACAAAATAATAAAGGTGGGATAAAAATCAAATAAATCAAATAGACACTACTCAGTTTACAGTGTTAGTTGGAGTATGGTTGTCATCGCAGTTCTATACTTGTCTGGAATGTGCAGTGCAAGTTTGCTTTCTAATGTATAAACATTTCTAGAAAAAAAAGTGTCTAAACAACCAGTTCTCTTATTCGATGCAGGCCTGGGCCTCCAAGGCCTAGAACGGACTTCCCGAAGTGGCATCCATGAACTTCCGGCTGGTTGTTCTAGGCCTGGGAGGCGTCCAAGGCCTAGACTGGACTTCTGAAAGCCAGCCATTTCTCCAAATGCAGCAAAATTGAGCTACTGGTTCTACCTAACCAGTGTGAACTGGCTGAATCCCACCACTGGTGTATATTGTGTTTCCCCGGAAAATAAGCTCTAGCATGATTTTTTTTCAGGATGCTCGTAATATAAGCCCCACCCCCAAAATAAGCCCAGTTAAGATCATCAGCCAGACAGACGCATTTAGTACCGTATTTTCCCCCAAATAAGACCTAATTTGGAAAATAAACCCTAATGCGTCTTTTGGAGCAAAAAAAAAATATAATATTTTCATGGGAAACATGGTATTTGTCATTATTGTATATTTGTCATAGCAAAGAAGAGATGAACAATGGTGCATGTTTGCTAAGAATCCAAATAATATGAGATGTGCTTTAATGAGAAGCCAAAGCTGGAGCACCTGATTATGCATTGTAGAGCTTTTTCATGGGTTCTAACTGCACTTTAAGAGTATTGTTTCTTGTCCTATTAATTCTTCTGGAAGAAAGAGCAAGTCCCATTAACATGATTTGTTGTAAATGTCCATTGTCAACTGAAGGTACCAAAGCTATGCTGTTCTCTTGGAAAAAAAAACAAACAAACACACACAAGTGAGCAAAAAGAAAATGCAAAGATACTTTGTGATTGATTTAAGTCTTCACGGGTTATTGCCACTTCACTGGATTGCCAAGATCTTTGCTCTCAGTGAGAATTAAATCTTGAAAACTACACTATGTGTCCTAGTCTCTTGAACTAGGCATCATAATTAACTATTTTTTTTTTCAGTGCTTCCAACAATTTCTTTTGACATGGATTTGATTGTGGTGGTATGTTTGTGACAACTCTTAGCCACTCTTGAAAACTTAAGCAGGGTTGAAGTGTTTAGTACTAGTTTGTCCGTTATAAGGTGTCTAGCTTGAGAGAAATGGCAAATCAATTCCATTTTGTTGCCATGAAAATATCACAGATCAGTCCAAAAAGTCATCAGTGGAGATTCTCAGTCATCCAGGTCATGGTTGTCTCAAAGATGCTTTTCAAAAGATAACTGGACTTCCTTTGTTTTTTTCCTTGAAAACATTTTGCTTCTCATCCATGAAGCTTCTTCAATTCTGACATAACTGAAGAAGCTTCTTGGATAAGAAATGTTTTCAAGAAAAAAAAAAGAACTCCCCCATAATTGGAAGCAACTTTTAAATGGAAGATGGATACATTTCCTCAGGCAGTATTTAAAACTGATGGAACAAAACAATGTTAATGATGAGGATGATTTAATTTGTATTACTCACCTCCTTTTGATTTTTTTTTTTTTTTGAAAATTATTAATGCTTGGGCTAGGATAGTGGTTTAACACTTTGAGTTTGGGGTTCTATCATTCAATCAGCTGTATTCTTTTTCTTTAATGTATGTTGTTTTATGCTAAATTTCTTTTACATTTTCATAAATTTTAAGCCGCTATAATTCAGGAATAGCCTAAAAATTGAATGTATGTATGAATGCATGAATGAATAAATGAATGCATGAATGAATACATACACTGAAAATCATTATGTATACTCTAGTCTATCTTTTCCATGTAATATAAAATAAAGCAGGATTTTTCATAGAAAGTGGTAAATTAATGGGAAGCTTATTAAGAGCCGTGGTGGTGCAGTGGTTAGAATGCAGCATTGCAGGCTAATTCTGCCGACTGCTAGCAGTTCAATTCTCATTGGCTCAAGATTGACTCAGCCTTCCATCTTTCCAAGGTTAATAAAATGGGGACTCAGATTGTTGGGGACAAAATGCTGACTCTGTAAATCACTTAGAGCAGTGTTTCTCAACCTTGACCATTTTAAGGCATGTGGACTTCAACTCCCAGATTTCCAATGCTGGCTGTGGAATTCTGGGAGTTGAAGTTCACATGCCTTAAAATGATCAAGGTTGAGAAACACTGACTTAGAGAGAGCTGTAAGGCACTATGAAGTGATATATCAGTCTAAGTGCTACTGCTATTGCTCTTATAATAGGAAATACCTAGAGAAGAATAATGCTATACGTTATGCCTCTAAACAAAACAGATTTGTGGCAGTTTCATGATTTGCTGCAGTATAGTTGTAGGATTTGCCATTGCTTGCTTCCTGGGGCTGTGAAAGAATGACTGGCCCAACTGGCTTTCTTGCCTAAGGCAGGACTAGAATTCACACTCTTGTTTTCTAGCCTGGTGCCTTAATCACTATAACAGATTGGCTGACTTTTGTTTATCAGATTGCCTACTTTCTATTGCAGTCTGTTCTGTTCTTGTTTGGAGAAATCTGAACTTTGTAAGTTGGGTCTATTGTTGTGTGCATTTCTGCAAAAGATGGTTCAACATCGTTAATTTTTTTCTCTCCCTCACCCAGAACAGATAAATACATTTATGTGTTTCTGTTATTCTTCATCATGGGAAAAATATTTTCTTAATACCTAATACAGTGCTCATAAGTGTTAAAAAATTAAACTTCATAGTTTGATGATTTCATTTCAGTTAAATAATCGAAGCATAGCCAATTTTACTCTCCTTCAGTCTGAAAAAAAAAATGTTCCCCTTCACAGTCACTAACCCATGGAATTAGATTTGGCCAGGGGATGGAAAGAATGCTAGTTTATTTTCTCTTACGGTTTCTTCCATTCTTCAGAAAACAAAACAAGCTTCTGATTTTGATGGAGGCCAAAGGATTAGATCTGCTTTGCAATTTGTTTGCTCTGCACCCAGGGAAATGTTAAATACTTGAAATTGTACAATGTTCTCTGGATTCCATAAACAGAAAATGAACTCTTGTGTTCAGACTCTTTGTGTTCAGGCTGGCTGTTACAGAGAAGGTTCTCGCTGTTTCTGGGGTGAGGAAGTTCTTCTAATTAGCTGATTTCAGTTCATTCAGTATTAAATAATTCCCAGAATTCCAGTGTGGCTGTATATTAGATTCACTAAAGGGAGAGATACTTCTCCAAAAAGCAATTGAAGAGCTCCCTTGAAAAGATTATACTGTTGGACCGAATCCATTAATGCTTACCTTTCACGTGAATTCAGGCAGCACTCATTCCAGTAAATGCTATGAACACAGATGGTAATCTAGGGACCATTAGCTACCATATGGGGATCAGTGATAAATCAGTGTAAATGATTCAGAAAGCAAGTCCTACTGACTGCACTCTGTTATGGCTGTGCTGGTTCAGAAGAAGAAACTATAACTTGTGAGATTGCAGGAGGACAAATTCTATTTCTCCATGGTTACACCAGCCCACCTCTCTAGACTGGGCAGAGCAGGCATGTTGAAGGTACCATCAGCCACAGATCTTCATTTGATGGTCCCAGGTGACATGCCTTCTCTACGGCAACACTTGCTTTATGGAACAGTCTTCCATCCAAAATTAGACTAGATCCATCCTTTAGATATTCCAAAAAACCCTCCTCAAGTCTTGGCTGTATGTTCAGGCCTGGGTCTCCCAGTCAATTGTGGACTGGCTTAGATGGCTCTATTGTTGAGGTGGCCATTTTTATCCACTACTCTTTGGTTTCTATTCTCACTTTTTATTAGTGCAAGAGCTGCCATTAACTTCTCAGAAAATTTCAGAATGTAAGAACAGCCTTGTTGGATCAGACCAGTGATAGGATTCAGCTGGTTCGCACTACTTCAGCAGAACTGGTAGCTAATTTTTTGTTTCCCAGGCCCAGATTGGACTTCCAGAAACAGCATCCAGAGAACCAGTTGTTCATGTATTTGAATCCCACCACTGGATCAAACCATGGTTCACTCTTAGTCCTTAGCTTGTTTCTCACAGAGGTCTCCCAAACGAAGGGGAGATACATGCCCACCTCCCATTATTGTTTCCTAGCTACAGATGGGGGACTTGTGACCATCTAATCATTAATCCTGGTTATTGGTCATGTTGTAGGTAATGGAAGTTGGAGTCCAATAAGCTAGTTTCTTCTTATTCCCTTCACTTAGTCTCTTCTTCTAAGTGTAATAGGTTTCCTCTCACATATCTAAGTTTAAAAATAAATAATGGTTTATTTCTCCTTGCAAAAAGCTGCTGCACTGGGGTTGAATCTAATTGTTCATTGTTCTCTCTTACTCTTTCTCTTCCCCATCCTGACAGTTCAGTTAGATTTACAGGATTGGTTTCCTCAGAACATTAAAATGTATTGCAATTTATTCAAAGTAATATATAAATCACAAAACTTAAGGGATTGGGGCGATGGTTGTGGGTTTTTTTTAAACTGATTTATTTGCTTAACATTTAACAAAAGGAAAACATCTATAAGGAATGGTTCTAAATTTAGACCTGAAATAGAGAAGGAGTTCTTATCAGTTATTTTATAACGTAATATCAGCTTGCATTCTGTTACCCATTAGGTTTGTTCTGGGTCAGATCAGAAGTGCTTTCAAACTCAGTAAGTCATAGTGGAAAGAGACAATTTGCAAGAGGATATATTGCTGAGCTATAATTATCTTATTCTTTTTTTCTCTTTTGCAGCCATAACACATTACTCTTAGCACCCGCAGACAATAAATAAATAAAAATCTCATTGCAATTCTATCACTTAAAATTAGAGTTTGCTTTCATTTTGCCTGAAAGGGACCATTTAGCTTCAGAATAGAGATAAGGAAATAATATCAAATTGATAAGGGAAAAAAAGAAAACAGATGGAGGCTGAGTCCAACAAATGGATTTTCTCACAAAATGTTGCAGTGTGGAATATGCCTTTCAGAGATTCAGTCAAGCATGCCGTCTTTCAATGGATTCTGTCCGGTCCCCATTTTATGATCCCATTGATTAGTTGGGATTCCAGAATTGCTAAGCACATTGTGTTATCCTTACAAGGTTCTCATGTTTTGTTTAAAAAGAAGAACAAGTTAAAAATCAGGAGAAGTCTAGCAGAACCTACGCAAATTTATATATTTCATTAAAAGTCAAACACTTTCATAATCTACAGCTCACTTCATCAGATCTGTGGAGTAGGTAAACTGACCTAGCAATTAGAAGAGGTGGGGAAAAGTGGGGGAGACAGGATGGCTGTGAAGATGTAGGTGACATGTGAAACAGATTACAGGTATTTGTGTAATCCATTTGTTAAAATCCATTATGTTTGTTGAGATCTTTCAAGATAGGCAAAAATGTTGAATGTATGTGTTAGCAGTCTCTCACTCAATTGTCCAATCAACCTTGAGATTTGTAATAGAGTGTCCTGGGAGCTTCAAATGCTCTCATATTTTGCAGGCTATCTATGGGGTCATCTCCCCTAACATTATCTGATTTTCCTAGGGTGGCATTTTCCAGGTCCCTTCCTTCAAATGTAGACACCTTGTAGGAGAAGAACAGGTGGAGTTGAGGGGTGGAATTAAGCATGTTAACCAGCCTAGAATCATTACATTGCCACAAATGGTCTAAGCCCAACCCCTCTTGAATTCCTTTGATCTTTATATGTTATATTATATAGTATAAATAATAAATAAATAGTCCATGTTTTGAGTCATGATTTCAAACTTGTAGCCATTAATTGTTTTACATAAAATATGATCTGTTTGTTCTATGTAAAATCTAGAAGGGCATTATTGATAGATGTTCCTGTGCATCGTATTAACAGCAGTCCATGTGAAGTTGCCCCTGATTTTGCATATGCAATTGTTGGGGATGTGTGATGGTGTTGTTTTTGTAAATGCAGGGGCAAAGTAGACATTTCAGTTAGTTGTAGGAACTGGTCCTGTTGTTTCTAGAACTTATCAGGATATCCTTTGGGGTTTTTTTTAGCAGTTCTGGAATCTATTGGCACTTTATGTACTGTGTGGATAGTATACATTGGCTATGTATGGTTCAGCTCATATCAGTCTTCCCAAATGGTTGCAAAATCCACTGCAGCAATACTGGTTAAGGAATTCTGAAAGTTATAGTCTTTGTACATCTGGAAAATGTCTGATTGTGGAAGGATGGTATATAGGATGAATTTTGTCTGACATACAGTATATACCATTTTCTTTACTTACCGAATTCTCAATGTTTTTCTCTGTTTTGTTTGTGTGCTGTTCATGGTTACAGCCCTGAGATTTTGTTACATTTTTTTAAAGGCATTAATTATACAACTGAGCAAATATAAATGGAACATAGGCATGAAGATAAATATTGTATGTAATGAGTGTGTGTGTTAAAATAATTTGATTTTGTGTTTCTTTCCTTTTCAACATTTCTTATGTATCCAATGTGAAGCCTTCAGCTGGAAGGAAGTGAAATCCTTCTAGGTCCAGAAGTGACTTGTGGACCTATAGAACTGATGGTCTCTACTCCATTTGCCTTGACAATCCCACATTGTGCAGATGTGAACTCTGAGCATTGGAATATTCATTTGAAAAAAAGAAAGCATCTAGGCAAATGGGAGGTAAGCAAAATTACTGTCAGAAATAGATGAAGCTGATAAAAATTAGAAGAGTTGAAGACCATTGCTAAGATGTTAGTGATACTTAACAGTGAAAGCAAGAATATTCACCCATGTATTTGGAGGCTAGAGTCAACCTTGAGATAGACAGTATATAAACATAATTGGATAGATAGAAAGATAGATGATAGGAAGAGAGAGACACAGAGAGAGAGGGAGACAGAGAGAAAGAGAGAGAGAGAAGAGAAGAGAAGAGAAGAGAAGAGAAGAGAAGAGAAGAGAAGAGAAGAGAAGAGGAGAGAGATTTTAGTTTGGGAGTTTCCATTTCCAAATATAACCTTAGAATAGTTTGCTCTGATGACTAAACAGTCTTCAATGTAAACACTTATTTATCAGTATTTTCATCAACACATATCAAGATTTGGCGAGCAGGCTATTCAAGACCATATGCAACCCCCAACTTCCTGTTTGAGGGATCCTAAAAATTCCTCTAATTGCAATTACCCATGATAAACAACATAGTGCTGTGACATGTTATCGAAACAGAAGTATAGAGATAGGAAAAGAGCAGGTAGAGCTGGGAAGTGCAGAGTTAAGCGAGTCATCAGTCTAGAGTCATTACATTGCCACAAACGATCCAAGCCCAAGCCCCTTAAATTCCACTGATCCTTATTTGGTGCCAATTTAGTTTTAGTTGACTGAATTCTTGTGTACAGGCTTGAGCAATAAATCTTCTGAACTGGAACATGTGTGTAAGATCCTGATCCTTCATGCCTGACATTAAACACTAACATTAATTTGAAGGAGTTTAAAACTAAATAGACATCACAAACCCCCAACTCGGAGAAAAGGGAAAAACTCTAACTCAACCAAGTGCAGTTCTTTACCTGCAAATACTTTTTTCGGAACCCCTGACCAAGAAAATAGTCTACCTATAGTGTATAGAGTAAGTCTGTTCCAAGTTATTATTTTTCTCCATACAAAAACAAAACAAAACAAAACCTGCAAGCAGAAGTTGTATGGAACCTGTTTTAATGTAATTCATTTTCTGTCAAGTCACTTTTGCTTTTCTTCTTTCTGGGCTTAATGTTCTGATGCATCCAGGAAGTGATGTCTGTAGAGGAAGAAACCACTTCTTGTTACTGCCTCTTGGACCCATATGCTTGTCATATCCTTTTGGACTCCTTTGGAACTTATGCTCTCTTTGGAGAGCCACTCTCTGATTGTTCTGTTAAAGAACTGAAAGTAGCCGTCTTTGGCTGTATGTCCTGCAACTCTCTGGATTACAGCCTAAGAGTGTACTGTGTTGACAACACTCCCTGGGCGTTTCAGGTAAGATGGCCAAACCATTCTTGGCCTTTCCAGATGTTTAACGTAAGGTGGGCAATTAACTTTCCCAAAGGGCCACATAAGGAATTGAGACTGTTGTGGAGGGCCAAACCAGTGGTGGGATTCAAATATGTGAACAACTGGCTCTCTATGTGGATGCCGCTTTGGGAAGTCCATTCAGAGTTTGGGCAACAAAAAATTAGCTACCGGTTCTGCCGAACTGATGCAAACTGTCTGAATCCTACCACTGAGCCAAACCAATGTAACCTGATACGATGTCCTCAAATTTCATCAACTCAACTCCTCAGGCTGCTCCAGGTGAGGGACGAGCACTGCGTAGGCATCTCATCCTCTTTGGCCACCTGGCTGAAGGAGCACATGGTAACTGCACAGAGACAGACCTGAATCAGCCTTCTGCCCTTTTGCAGCATGTTTATTTATATTTGATTTCTAATTTCCAATTGTCCTCACATGAGCTGGACAGGGACAATCAAAGGGCCAGATGTATTCCAGGGGCTGTAAAATGCACAGGGTTTTTTTGGGGGGGGGGTAAGGGGGTATGCTCTATCCAGAATGCACTGGAGTTGGGTGGCTATAGTAAATTTAAATAATAAACAAACAATAACAATAAAATGTGCTTGCATTTCTTTTCTGTGCCCAGAGATACAGGGAAAGGGAGCGGAATTGTGCAGACATTCTAGAGTGCAGAGAAGGTTTAAATCAGTGGTTCTCAACCTGTGGGTCGGGACCCCATTTGGGGTTGAACGACCATTTCACGGGGGTCGCCAAACAACGCAGTCCACCATTTTTTCCCCCTTTTCCTTAGCTGTGCTACTCCCTTTTATTCTATTGACTTTTGAAAGCCAGTAGAATAGACTCTCTTGAATAGAGTCTAATTCTATTGGCTTTCAAAAGCCAATAGGAATTGTCCAGGCTGTCTCTGCCCTGCTGAGCCCGCCAAAAGTCCCATTCTGCAAACGGTGCTGCACCAGTTGAGTAGTCCTCGACTTACGACCAGTTGAGTAGTCCTCGACTTACGACCGGTTGGGGGTCGCGGCATTAAAAAGGTTGAGAACCACTGGTTTAAATAGTCTGTCAAGACAAGCCCAGTTGTAAGGACCAATTACAAGCAATAGTTAAAATCTAACTTTGCCCTCTGAAACAAAAATAAAATAAAGGTGCCAGCCAGATAGTAAAGATCGGGGATGCAGAAAACTGTATATGGCTGGCTCTTTTCTTCTCAAAGTCTGCCTGAAACCTCAGGGGGCTTATTCAGAACAAAAGAAGCTTGATGCAATATGTTAAGTGTGTCCTCCACACCTGGTCATATGCCATAAAAGATGGCCTGCCAGATCTTTTCCCTTTTTCTTTTTTTTTTTTTCCACAAAGAAGTGGAAGGATTACAGAAAGTTCCAGATAACTGAACACGATGTGGAGCTCGGTCCTAACAGACATTTCTCCCAGCAAGAAGCTTTTTCCCTGGGTAAATGGAGGGATTCAGAGCCAGATGTAGTTCTAGCCGAGCAAACGCGATGCAGTCCAGTGCACGGTTTTCATATTTTAATTCTGGTGTTGTTGTGGTTTTTTTTTCCCAAGCTCTTGCTTACAGCTCTTCTGTATTCGATCAGGAGTAATGAGCTCTGAGTATTCGACGAGGCATCTGGATGCCAAAAGCTTGGAATGATTCATGCACAAAATAAAGAGACTGCTAAACAATAGAATCCATAGAATTTCCAAGCTTGAAAAGAAAGAAAAACCTAGCAGACATTCTCCAAGTTCCCAATTGGCAAAGTCCTTAGAAACATCCACAAGCTGCAGAAAGCAAATATTTGATAATCTATCTCCAGTAGTTTCCTTACCCAGGGAAGACAATGCACTGAAGAATTAAACATCAAACGATCTCACGAAATTAAATCCATACAATAATGTATGCAATCTTGTTTAACAACTGATTTATTGAAAGCAGAGGCTGAAGTTCTGATCCGGAGAGAATAACCTCCTGGGTCAGATAGATTGGGCAGTCATGCTGTCTTTCGTTCTCTGCAGATGGAATGGAACATCTTGCTGTGGTCAACTTGCTGTGGCCAATTCACTGTAGCCAACTCGCCATGGCCAACTCACTGTGAGACAACTCGCCGTGGAGCAACTTGCTGTGGGACAGCTCAACAATTCCAATTGAATTATTTAAAATAATTTAAAAAGAATATTTTAATTTTTGTCATTCACGTTTCATTTTGTCCCTCCTTTGTCATCTTTTCTTTCATGATTTTATTGGACTATTTCTTTGATATTAGTGTAAATCGTATCTTGCAACAAGTTGTCCCACGGTGAGTTGGCCAAGGTGAATTGACTGCAGCAAGTTGGTTGTGGCAAGATGACCTTGGAGAGTTGGCCATGGAGAGTTGGCGGTGGAGAGTTGGCCATGGAGAGTTGGCGGTGGAGAATTGGCCATGAAGAGTTGGCCATGGAGAGCTGAATTGAGGTTCCCTGCTTTAAGGCCACAAAGCCTCTTTTCTTGCATCCTCTGAAACTGAAATTCTCAAACCTTTGTGATTTAATTTTCTGCTACTTTGAGATGAGATACACACAAAAGCTATACACAACAACTGAAAAAGAGACATAATTTGAAATGAGCAATAGCATCTCTGAAACATCTCTCTCTCTCTCTCTCTCTCTCTCTCTCTCTCTCTCTTCCTCTCCTCTCCTTTCTCCTCTCCTTTCTCTCCTCTCTCTCTCTTCCTCTCCTCTCCTTTCTCCTCTCCTTTCTCTCCTCTCTCTCTCTTGCAGGACATGGATAGTTGGATTGATCCATGGGAGCTTTTCTTTTAGAATAACACCTTAGCAAAATTCTAGTTCTCATCCCATCATCTTCAGCATGGAGGGAAATTTTTCAACATTTAGCCTACAATATATTTGTTTTCTGTTCTCCATTGTTGCAGGATGTGATTTCAGGTGAAAGACACCAGGGAGGACAATTGCTGGAAGAACCAAAACTGCTGCATTTCAAAGGGAATACCTTCAGCCTTCAGATCTCTGTTCTTGATATTCCCCCTTTTCTCTGGAGAATTAAACCATTCACAGCATGTCAGGTATTTGCATAGGAAGACTAATATGTGTGCAGAATGGATGAGTATATTTTCCATTTTTAATAACCAAGCAATTTCAAATCTCCAAGGCATATGACTTTGTGAGGTTCATTGCTTCTCTTAACACAGTCCAGAAAATTCTGGATTAAATGTATAGTAATATGTTGGTTATCTATGGACAAGCCACATTTCCAGAATGATGATGATGATGATGATGATATTATTATTATTAAAAATTTAAGGCTTTTAAACAATGAAATAGATTCTGTACTTTTACCTCTCCCATTTCCAAAATGTCCAAAAAACATTATAAATTTATGAAAGATTTGGGGAACATAGTTTCAGATCATTTTGACTAGAATATTGGGTAGTCTACAGTAAGAACATTTGGAATAAATAAAATATTTATGATCAAGTTCCAGTTCAGTAGAAGTAGAGATTTGGGCATTCAACTGATTAAAATAAAAGATTTTGTCAAATATTATCAGGTCAACCAACAGATGATGTCATCTTGGCTGACCTTGAAAATAAGCTAGGTCAGTTACGGTTAATAATTGGTTAGTGGAGCTGGAACCCTCCAATCCTTTGCTTCAGAATGGGGTCAGGGTGACTGAATGGAGCTGTGCTAGATGGCCTTCCTGATGCCTATGTGGACATTGCAGCAGATGTTTTCTTTTTGCACCCTGATAGAGAAACTTCTGCATTGAACTATCAACTTTCTGAGTGGTAGGTGAGCATTTTCACCTCTAGGTCACTGCTCCACTCGGCTGTAAAATAGATTAAGAAGTTGGGGAAAAAAAAATAATTGAAGTTAATAGTAAACAACTTCTTGACTTTTTTCTAATAATGGCATTCTGCATTTAAGTCCAGTTTTGGCTTGAGGTAGCTTTTAAATTCCTATCATTAAAAGAGCGAAAATAAAACATAATAATTAAGCTGCAAGAGATTTGACACTAAGGGATTAATTATATTTAAAAATTAATACGCTACTGTGAAATAATAACATTCAGTTTTCAAACAGTAGATTGTAACTTTTAACTATATTAGAATAAATCATTAACAACCTGGTTTGGGGGGGTTTATCTTAGGACAGTGCAAAGGAAACTGATTATAAAAAGTAATCTAAAAGATTTTACCTGGCTCAGCATTATCCATGGCTTCTATTTTATATATATTTCCTTCAACAACATAATACTCAGCTTTAACAACTCAGCTTCCCTTTCTCTTCTTTTCCTCCCATCTGCAAAAAAAGATATATTTTTTAAAGAGAAAACTAATTACACTTCCGCTTTATTTATTTATTTATTTATTTATTTATGAGACTTATATACCGCTTTAAGTGCAAGCACTCTCTAAGCGGTGTACACCAGTAAGCAATGTATATATATATTTACATTGCCCCCAACAATCTGGGTCCTCATTTTACCTACCCCGGAAGGATGGAAGGCTGAGTCAACCTTGAGCCAGTGAGATTTGAACCGCTGACCTGCTGAACACAGTCAGCTAAAGTGGCCTGCAGTACTGCATTCTGACTGCTGCGCCACCTCGGCTCTTTATAATGTTTCTATCTTATTTTTTTAGTTACAATTTATAATGTTGCTTTTATTGTTTTCTTTATCACAATTAGTATCTTGGTCTTACTTTCTGAAACAGGTTCTAAACGCAAGGCTTTACTTAAGAGCTATTGTGTGTGTTTGCAGGAGAGGGTGTGTTTTAATGAATCAGTGGTTTGGAAGGAAGCTCATAAGTTATATATTGTTGTTTGCTTCCTTTTGCTGTGTATGCTACAATTGTTTTATTGATGTTTTGTTTTATTTACAATTCCGGAGACTTCCTCTATAATGTCAGAGGAAGAGTTGATTGTGTTGATTTTAGCTTAGCATAGGGCAGTTTGACTTGAAAGGTCCATGAGACGGAAAGAAGCACAACCTTTTTGCGTTGTTTCCTTCATGCAACTTCATGACACAAGTCTTTTCTTCCCCACTTCAGTTAACTTCCACATTCTGGATAGAGAGGACCTTTGGTTTGAAAGAGGGTTTCAAAAGATGAAGAAGAAGACATTTTGTTTCTCATCCAAGAAGCTTCATAGGTTCTAACTGGATTGGGGGGGGGGAATGGAAGGATCATATTTCTTTGCAGTCATCTAGCACTCTCTCTGAGAGCTGTTGAGGCCACTTGGGGATTTATCTGTGTCTTCAAGGTCACCTGAATCAGAGCACAAAGGGGTGTGGAATCTTCTTTGAAGATGGCAAGAGCCATTTATGTTAGAATTGAACAACCCTCCCTCCACAGAGGGGGAGAAATATGACATAACCTATCTCCTGTTTATAGCACAATTCAAAGAAGATTCCACACCCACTTGCACTCTGATTCAAGTGACCCTGAGGGTATGGATGAACTCCCAAGTGGCCTCAACATCTATCAGAGAGAGTGCTAGATCAGGGCTTTTCAACCTTTTTACCCATTGTACCACTTTTAGGATATGGCAACATCCCAGTACCACCAGCAAGGTGTGAAAAACTTGATGACCAAAGAAAAAAAAGTGATAAAGTACAGGTGGTCCTCGACTTACAACAATTCGCTTAGTGACTGTTTGAAGTTACAATGGCACTGAAAAAAGTGCCTCCCAAGCCACAGCCGAGCAAGACACCTGCCTGCCCGCTCGGTGGCACTCTTCCTCCTGTCTGAGGTTTTCATTGTTGTGAGCATTTCTGTTGAGGATTGGCAGCAGGGGTGGGGTGGGGGGTGTTTGGTTTTTATTCCCCCCGTCTGTTGGGTGGTTGCAGCAAGTTTTGGTCAATTCACATGACCCTGGGACACTGACCATCATAAATATGAATCAGTTGCCAAGCATCTGAATGTAAATCACAAGACCCTGGAGATGTTGCAACATTCCAGCTGATCGGTGCTTCTTCTGGGCTCAGCAGAAGCATCAGGATCCGTGCCGCTTTCCAGCTGATTGGTGCTTCTTCAGGGCTCATCAGAAGCACCAGGATCAGCGCCAAGCTCCAGCTGGAAAGCGGCACTGATCCTGGTGCTTCTGCTGAGCCCTGACAGCCCTGCAGCTCCAGCCATCTCTCTCTCAGACTTGTGCGGTGCTGCCACCGGTTCAGCTCATTCCCCTCCCCTGCTACCACTTTTCTAGGATGGTCGCGTACCACCTGCCAGCTGCCAATGTACCACAGGTGGTACCCGTGCCACTGGTTGAAAAGCCCTTTGCTAGATGACTGCAAAGAAGTATGATCCTTCCATTCCTCCCCTCAACCTATCAGAACTATCCCTTCCATCCCTCTCACCATCCAATCAGAACTGATGTAGCTTCTTGGATAGAAACAAAATGTCTTCTTCCTCAAGGAAAAACTTAAGCCAATTGTCTTTCGAAAAAGCACCTTTGAGACAACCATGAACTGGATGATTGAGAATCTCCATAGACAGGTACTGAAGTTGGGAGGGAGCCAAAATGGTATAGTAGGTTAAGGTGTTGGACTAGGAGTTGAAAGTCTGGGCTTCTTTTCTCCCTTACATACATCTCTGTTACTTTAGGCCACTCTCCCAGCATAGACTGGAAAGCTGAAAGCCATCTATCTACCAACCCACACTGATCCAGATTGGTAGATTACAGTCCACAATGTTCAGTGAAGAGTTTTTCATCGTAGCGGATTGATTGATAATGATGTTATTGATTCAAGATGGATAGTTTGGCACCTGAACCAACCAAGACCCTGGGATCTTTATCATTAAAACCTTCTTTTATCAAGTTTCCATTATTTGTTATTTCGTGCCCATGCGATTTAATGTGTCAGTTATGACCTGTCTGTCTTCCTGCTTGACTGACTTTAACATGAAAAATCTGGCATGCTATGAAGAAAACAGTTAGTTCCAACATTGATTTAAAGAATGTCTCAAGGATCCACATAGCTTACAGAAGTCAATTTGGGTGGCGAGGGGAATATAGTGAGCAGTTTCATCCCAGTGCTTCATTGGAAAAGGGATCTATCTTCCTTGGGAAAAAGCAGCAAAATAAGTTGAGGGATGTTCAACCTTAGCAACTTCAATTCCCAGAATTCCCTAGCCAGCCTTGGTAAAAGTTGCCAAGATTGGACATCCCTAGTGTAGAGCAGCGGCCCCAACCTTTTGGGCACTTGGGACCGGTTTCGTGGAGAGAGGTTTTTCCGTGGACCGAAGAGGGTGTGGTTTCGCATGCTGCCTGCATTCCCTCGGATGGGGCTTCGCTTGTTTGTGCAGCCTGGTTTCTGGCATGCCACAGCCCAGTGCCAGTCCACACACCGGAGGTTGGGGACCCCTGGTATAGAGCATCTGGGAAAAGACAGGATAAAGAGGACAGATTGAGAAGCATTTCCTCAGCCTTCTTTCTCATCATTCATGCTTGTCAACCAGGCACTGCATTATGTCTACCAATAAGGGATTTTTCAAGACCTACAATAGTGGCTCGTTGGTAAAAGTATACAGAGCAATGCTCTTAAATTGCCTACTGTATTATAGTTTAAAAATTCAAAACCCACCACTCACTTAAACTACGGTAGCTTCCTAATACCTTGCCTTGTTTAGCCATCCTTATCCACAGGTAATCTCTTATTCCTTCAAAGCAAATGTTTATTGCAAAGCCTCTTGGTTTAGCACTTATCATTATGGTTTGTTGCCCAGTCAGACAGATGTTCAGATGGAATTGACATTTTTATTCACCTATCGAGTCCTTCTCAAGGATCTGAGATAGGCAGATGCTGAAGATTGATGGTGTCATTGCAGGATGTAAGCGGTTCTGAGTAAAACTGCCTTTTGCAATTGACTGATGGCGAATTTGTCAATGCCGATGGTGTTCAAGTGGTGCTCCAGTTATTTTGGGATTGCACCCAAGATGCCTATTACTATTGTTACTACTTTTGCTGTCTTTTGCCACAGTTGTTGTATTTCTACTTGCGTGCCTTTGCATTTTGTTATCTTCTCCAGTTCTTTCTCTGCATTAATCTTTTGTTTGGTCAGTTTTCAAGCCACTTCCATCCTGTCCCTTCTTTTCTAGGAAGTTCCTTTTTCTCGTGTGTGGCGCAACAACAAGCAGCCACTTCACTGTGCCTTTTCCCTGGAGCGCTACACTCCTGCCACCACACAACTCTCATGCAAAATCTGTGTCAGACAAGTCAAAGGCCATGAACAGATCCTACAGATCCAGACATCAATTCTAGAGGCAAGTTCTTCCTTCCATAGTCATATCACTATCCTCCTTGGATGCTTTGTTTGTGCAAAAAGTGTTCACAGAGTATGATTATATGTATATTTATATGAGTTGCATGGGTAATGCACCTAAAAATCAGGCAGGCTTTCAATTGCACTGTTGTGGTTGCCAACTTCTTTGAATATATGTATGGTAATATATACCTGAGTTTTAGGTGCATCACCCACACATCTCATATAAAAGTCTGAAGCAAAAGTTGAACAATTTATCATTAATATGAATAAAGGACTGTGTGATTCTTGGAAAGTTGTTAGCAAGGAAGAACTAAATTGAGTGATAAACTAATTAATCAGACAGATGTGAGAACAGGCATAGGCAAAAGAAGAATATGAATTGCTAATCAGGAAACACACAATTCTATTCCCCGTTGTCCACCCAACACCCCTAAAAAGAAGTTAACAAATCTTTGGCTATTTATGGAGTGAAGTACTCAGATAAGCAAGAGGAAGAATCATTTTATAAATATGCGAATTACATTTTCATCATAATCAGATTAATTTGCTTTCTGGGAGGGAACAATAATTTGGCAGTCCTGATTACAGGTGAAAGAAAGCTACATTGCAAGATGTGATACACTATCTATTAAAAAAAGGATGTTGATATTACAAATGGCTTTAAAAAAAAAAGGATAATCATAACTGGGCTGTAAACATCCAGAAGGCCACTAGATAGTAGCCAAGTATTAAAATTTACTATATTTGTTTTCTGACATCTAGTGGTTCTTTTGAATTTTTGCAGCCCAGTGATGGTAGCCCTATTTTAATTCTTATTTTCAAAATACAAATACAAGACAAAGTGAATTCAGAAATATATGGGGGGAAATGAGCTCAGTCCTTCCATTTATCACCGTGAGTGCATTTCATTGGTTTGTTTGTTTGATAAAGCAGGTAGCAGAAACTTATCTTCAAGGAGCAGAGTACCAAATCTGTTGCATATTTAATTTAAAACAATCTGGAAATATGATGTACTCGCAGCTTTCCTATTGCTTTGCATTGCTGTTTTTTGAGATGAGCCATAAATGTTATATGAAAAGACTTGTAGAAATATTCCCATGAAATATTTAGCCTACCCTAGCACCAAGACATTGCAGATAAAGAGCAAAATATCCCGATACAGAAAATATGGAGAAAGTGATATGGGGGAAACATATAGAAGTATGTGTGTGTGGGGGGTAGTTTGTTACCCATATAGCTTATGGTCTCAAGTATTTCATGGGAAAATGAAAAAAAAAAGCTGGGAAACAGGCAAATAATGAATTAGAGCAGTGATGGCGAACCTTTTAGAGACCGAGTGCCCCAAAACAGCCCCGCTCCCATTCCACCCCCTGCTCCGCCCCTGCTCCGCCCCATCCCATCCCCTACCCCACCTGCCTGCAGGGCCACTCACCGCCTCCAGGACCCACTGCAGATCACCCAGGCAGCCCAGCAGCACCATGGCGGCCATGCCCTCTGCCCGCGCCCCGCAGCATCAACTGGATGGGGCATGAGGGCAGAGTCTTGTCTACACTGCCTGGCTGCCATGTCCTTGGCTGTGCTGCTCCGCGTGGGCCACGCTCGGGGGAGACTCTCCTCCAGGGGGGCTGCTGGTGAAGAGGGGGTCACAGGGGAGGCAAGGCTGGGGCAACGGCACGTGTGCCCATAGAGAGGGCTCCAAATGCCGCCTCTGGCATGCGTGCCACAGGTTCGCCACCACTGAACTAGAGACGTAGAAAACTGCTTTAAATCACATCCTCTTGCAAAAGACGACTATAGATCTGTGCTAGCAGGTCTGCTTTTGCTTGAAGAAAATACCATAGCCAATCCCTTCAAGTCAAGGTATGAGTAGAAAAAAAAAAAATAAAACCTAGTAAAAATCAAGAGTACTCAACAAAATGCAGCAAGAATTGGATTTATTTACTTACCTACTTATTTATTTATTTATTTATATGGTAAGTCAACCAAATGCATTCTTTTTTCCCCACAGTGAAAATAAGGGGGTGGACCATTTTTCATTGCAGAGCCTGGGAAATTCATACCTTTATTTATTTATTTATTTATTTATTTATTTATTTCCATGCAGAATGAAAGAGGAACAATCACTTTTTTTTCGCACGATGACAACTTTCCTGTTCAGATGGGCCCACAAGCCTTTAAGATACCTTACTCTATCAGGCAGAGAATATGTGCAACTTTTGACACTCCCAGTGCCAAAGGCAAAGACTGGCAAATGTTAGCACAAAAAAATAGCATCAACAGGTAAGCCAAAGCAATTGCAAAAAGCCATCAAATAACGGTTAAAGTAGTGCAGGAATGTTCTAAATCAAAGGTGGGGAACTATGATCCCTTTATGACTTGTGGACTTCAACTCCCAGAATTTCTAAGCCAGCATGGAATGGCTCAGGAATTCTGGGAATTGAGGTCTACAAGTCATAAAAGGGCCACCCATTTTTTAAAGGGGTGGGGCTTAGATTGCATGGTTTTGAGTCCCATGTTGACTTTTCTTAACCCCCTTACATACATCCCTGAATTAGTGGCAGTATTCAGGGTTCCCAAATCCCTTCTTTCATATATGAAAGTAGCAAAAAAACTAACTTAGCAATGGAAATGTTGAGCTCAATTGGACTACTTAATGGTTGCAAGAATTGGTATGGCTGGTTTAATGAAGAGAAGGACAAGGGGGGACATGATAGCAGTGTTCCAATATCTCGGGGTGGCCACAAAGAAGAGGGAGTCAAGCTATTCTCCAAAGTGCCTGAAGGCAGGACAAGAAACAACGGATGGAAACTCACCAAAGATAGAAGCAATCTAGAACTAAGGAGAAATTTCTTGACAGTGAGAAAAATTAATCAGTGGAACAAAGTTATGGGTGTTCCAACACTGGAAGTTTTTAAGAAGAGATTGGACAACCACTTTTCTGTAATGGTATAGGGTTTCCTGGCTAAGCAGGATGATCTCCAAGGACCCTTCCAACTCTGTTATTCTGTATAATCTGCATTTCCATCTGCAGTTCACACCAATGCATTGAAGACTGTAGCACTATTGTTATCTCAGAAATCACAAGTGTATAATTTGTAATTCTTTTGTTCTGATGAATTGGATTTCCTATTGGGTTTCTACTAATGTTCCATATTTCAGGAATTCAAGGCCAGCATTCATCATCAGCAGAATCACATGCTTAGAATTCCTGGGATGCAGATACACTAGCTTTTATCACTGGCATTTTGTTTTATTTTGCTTTGTTTACTTTTATTTTCGCAGAACATTACCCCTTTTGTTCCATCAAACCACTTAGGCTCCTTGATGAAATGCTTGGATTCTCTCTTAAACTGCCTATTCTTCAATTGAGTTGAAGTTACTTCCTGTTTTTAGTGCACTTGCCTTAATCTAATGCCTAGTTTATTACTGGAAACAAATGGGCAAAATAACACATTCTGAAAAGAGCTGTGCTAATACTTTAATTAAGTAACCCTATTTAGTTTGCAACTGTGGTGTTGGAGAAGACTCATTAGAGACCCTTGGACTGGAAGGAGATCAATTCTGTCAATCCTAAAGGAAATCAACTTTAACTGGTCTTTGGAAGGACAGGTACTGAAGCTGAAGCTCAAATATTTTGGCCACCTAATCAGAAGACAGGACTCTTTGGAAAAGACCACAATGTTGGGAAAGATTGAAGGCAAAAGGAGAAGGGGAGAACAGAGGATAAGATGGTTAGATAATGTCACCAACGCAATGAACATGAATTTGGGCAAACTCTGGGACACAGTGGAGGACAGGAGAGCCTGGTGTGCTGTGGTCCATGAAGAGTCAGGCACAACTTAGTGACTAAATAGCAATTTACTTTGCAGTCCTGTACCCTTGCAACAATATTCCAGAATTTACAAGATTGACAAATTTCTTCTCTGAGATAGCAATAGCAATAACACTTAGAGTTATATACCGCTTCATAGTGCTTTACAGCTCTCTCTAAGTTGTGAGTCAGCATATTGTTCCCAACAATATGGGTGCTAATTTTACTGACCTCGGAAGGATGGAAGGCTGAGTCAGCCTTGAGCCTGTCAGGATCGAACTCCTGGCAGTGAGCAGAGTCAGTCTGCAATACTGCATTCTAACCACCGCACTACTATGGCTCAGATCTAATATCAAATGCTTCCCACTAACATCTAGGACTGGGATTCTCCAGGGGAGGAAATCCTGACTTTGAGAAACTCCCAGAGTGTTAGCAAGGAGGGTATTTGGTTCAAAACAGGAACCAAAAACCTTTCAGGGTCTTCTTTTTTTTTTAAAAAAAATGTAAATGTAAATCCTTCCCATTGTGCTGAAAAAAGCTATGAAAATGCATAGATGAATATGTGCACCTCTGTTTGGCTGCCTTCCTAGAACATACGTATCCAGGTTATTGAATTAACTTATTTTCTGTGTTTCTGTAACATGCTGAAGCAAAAACTAACCAAGCAAGCTTTGTTCAAACACAACTCCATCAGTAGTTAAATAGCCGAAGTTAAAACTAACCAAGCTTTTCATAGTAGGCAAACACAGCTCTTAGCTATATGAGAAGCTAAAGTATTAAGCTAATGTTAACTGTGTTTTGGAAAAACAGATCTGTCTTACAGGCATTTGATACCTTTACAATTCTGATTTTGGTAAAGATTGCTCTGCTACAATGAAAATGACTTTTAGCCAAATAGAATTGGAATGATGTACTGTATAATGAAAGAGATTAAATTGCGATGTTTCATGAAGACTCAAAGTTCCCTAAAAATAATTGAGAAAGATAACAAATGGTAAAGAATATTAGTGCAGAAATGTTGGTGTGCTTTTCAGCAAGAAGGCCAGAGATCTAGTCTCTTGTTCTGCTATCTGGATGCAACCCCCCCCCCAAGAGAAAATATAGAACAAAAAGTGTCGCAATTTTTGTTTGCTTTCTGATTGGGAGTCTCCCTCCAGATCAGAATGGGAAGGAGCATCAGGATAAGGAGATTGATCGCCAATAAGGCTCTCTCTCTCACCTATCACTCTCTCTCTCTGTCTCTCTCTCTCTCTCATCTCTCTATCATCTATCATATTTCTCTCTTTCTTTCTATCATCTGTCATCTATCATCTATGTGTCTATTTATCATCTATCTATCCATCTATCTACCATCTCTCTATCTCTCATTATCTACCATCTATCATCATCTACCATCTATCTATTTATCTATCTATCTATCTATCTATCTATCTATCTATCTATCTATCTATCTATCTATCTATCTTCTATTTATCAATTTAAGTCCTATCACAATCATAGACTCTTGGTGTCTCACGAAACATACAAGACAGTATAAAACATAAACAATGCAATGCTTAGAACCAATGCAATGCTTAGAACCTATGCAAACCCCTAAAAGAAATACATAACATCAAGCCCCAAATGTCTGGTATTTTCACTGCTACACCACTAAACCAAACTTAGTATTAAGCATCAAGCATTTTGCATTCTTATTTGAGGAATCTGTTTACATGAAGGAAAGCTTTGGAATTCCTTTCATTTCACAGCCGCCCATGTCCACCCCCCATGAGGTTTGTATTCATGATCCAGACTTGGTTTTTTTAACAGACTGTCTTTCTTGATGCCATCAAAAGCCAAACTGGGGGGGAAAAAAGAACCAAGAAAAAAACAATTCAGAAGGAATTATAGAATAGGTTTAAAGAATGATGTTGATGTTTGAGAACTTCACCTTAAAACAGTTGAACTAGGTAGAGATAGGTTGAATGAGAGATCTCATATAGGTTCTCCTACTCGAGCAGGGGGCTGGACTAGAAGACCTCCAAGGTCCCTTCTATTCTATTCTATTCTATTCTATTCTATTCTATTCTATTCTATTCTATTCTATTCTATTCTATTCTATTCTATTCCTTCTTCTTCTTCTTCCTTAGCAGTCCCCCATGACTATAAAATCCAAATCCTATACATATAAAATTATAAATAATATAACATAATTTTTTTTAAAAAAAACATATATTTGGTATCATAGCAATGAATGAAGAACAGAACAGAATAGAATAACAAGCACAAGTAAATGTGGCTTTGGTGTAAAAAGACTTGCCTTCAAAAATATGTACATTAAGAGAGTTTGCATTCAAAATATTCATGTGAACCTTTGCTGAATTTATAGTACAGAATTTGTAATACTTTTTTTTTTTTTTTTTGCATTTGTAGAGCCAAGCAGAACTTACAGTTGGCAAGATGAGAAAACTGGCAGATAGTGTTATCTATCCATATTTGTTTCCTTAGGGTCAATGGTCAAGATCATGCTAGGTAAGGGGGGGGGGAGATAGGAATGAAAACCAGGAAGGATTTTGTGTCTCCTCATTCCTTATCAGAAGTCATTAATCTTTGCATCTCACGCAACACAATCTGCAGTTCCAATCGCAACCATGTCCAGAAAGAACATTATCCCACTTTCTCTTTATCTCTGAGAAATGTGACTCCTGTTGTGTCCTCTGTATCTCTGCTGATATTGATGTACAGCATTGGAAACTATGCAAAGTCTACATTTTAGACTATGCATATTGCTTTCTTTTCTCTTTCTACCTGATCACATGCTCTTTTAAAAGGTACACCAAACATGTGCAGTCTTATGTTGAAAGGGCATAGCTTCTGATCGGAACGGCAAGTCTTTTGTTTAATTTTATTTTTTTTAACAATGGAAAAATATTACTGAATATTATTTCAATCATCCTTCCAATCCCATCTGTAAATATAAATCTGCTCCCCTTTACTATGGGTGAGAAACCACACATAAACAGAGAATTCTAAATGTAGATTATGAAGAATTTGCAAAAGAATTCGCAATATGCGAATAATTGATTAAATTATGTATGTATTAATGTATTGACTTGAATTGAAAAGCAAGAATATTTTGGAAATGACAGTGATTCTGATTGAAAATCATTCCACTAGGATGTCTTCAAACCTGGGCAGGTCCTCTGTAAAATATTTACTTTTTGATTAGTTCAACCCTTCAGTCATAAAATTAAGATTGCATTTTGCTAGGAATTATGAGATAAAGTTTCATACCTGTGGGCAGGTAAACTAATTTTTATCTCTAGCATCTCTCTGTTGCAACTGGAAGAGAAGGGAATTTCATATGTAAAAAGAAATGATGAAAACTAGGCAGTTAAGAAATAAACCACCTATGCTTCATTCTACTGTTCACATCAAGCAAAAATATTCCCAACTTGCTCCCACTGTCAGGCACAAGTAACCAGGAACAGAAGTTAAGTTCAGTGCCCTAAAACTTTATTACATGCTGCCTATACACATTAATCTGATCTACTAATGAGAAAGTTAGATACGAATGAATGGAATTCATGGGGGAGGCTGGACTTGAATCTCTTGTGGGAGCACAGCAACTCCAAACATATGATATGTTTGACCCCACCCTCAGGATCAGCTTGCTTATGTCCTACATCCATAACTAATATGCATAAATCAAACAGTAGCTGGATTAGACTGGATTAGATAGCATTTTATCCCAAATTCTATGTTTTGATTGAGGGAAGGCAAAGTTGTGCCTTTCCTTAACATCCACTTAATATGCCAATTTCATGCATGATGCCTTTAGATATCTACAATTTTATTTTAAGAAAATGCAAATCAAAATGCATCCCTGGATCTCAATATTACATATTTTCTAGATTTTATCAGGTTTATTGCTCAATCTGGATTTGGAGTGGGCATATCTATGCATTTTGTTTGTCTTCGGTTTCTTGATTTTCCTTACTGCTAATTCATTTCTATCCATTATTTTATGAAATCAACAAAGTAAAAATATGTTTTGAAAATGAATTATTTATGTTTACACCTGCTAATATACACTTTTTGAATATATGCTTCTTGGCATCAACATTTTCTGCAAGCAAATTTCCCCTACTACACATACTTTTGCTGGAACTTTTTTAATTGCAAGCCACATCCTATATTCTGAAAAGTATCACTTTTATTGCATATATATGTGTTCCAGTTCACATTTATAGAAGTGGGAGAGCACCAAACAATGCCAAGTAGATAGGAATAGTCAGTCAAATGAACTGCTTAATTTGAGCGGTGTTTATTTATTTTCTGTAGGGTAACTGAGCAATTTTCATTTTTATAAGTTTGTCTGTAAGTCAACCTCATAATGGATTTAAAGCATTCTTCCATGCCTTTTGTTCCAAAGTTCCTAAAATCCATTTAGAAAGATACTAGCCAGGATTATTTAGCTCACATTGCTATTCTCATTAAAACAGACAAGGATCACTGCCAATGAAACATACATTCTGGTTTATTTATGTATATCCACTTAAAATTTCAAGATGCCATGATGCGAGTTAGAGCTCAGAAGTGAACAATTTTTATTAAACTCTTCAATGTTTCATATATTATACAAATGCTATCATACGAGTTTGGAATATCCTAAATGATCTATGATAGAGTCAAGAGGATCCATCTCTTCCCCAATCACTCTCTGGCCAATCATCTTCCTATCTTGTGCATATCATTCTGTGAAGATCACAGATGGTTATGAGAAAACCTTCCCAATTGTAGCACCCAAGCATCTGTGAATCATTGTGAACTGTTGAAGTAGAAATCACTGCTAGGTTCCAACCTGGTCTGCTGAGGTCTCATAAAATAACACTTAGAAGGCAGCAACAATGGGTCAGGAGGGAAGTAGTTGGGTTTTGAACCCAGTTCATGACCTACAAGTCAAAATAATTCCTTCATTTTAACTAGTAGTAAGACTAGTTCCATGCAAGGCATTTAAACCGGTCAGTCCTAGGAGAGATCAACCCCGACTGCTCTTTAGAAGGCCAGATCCTGAAGTTGAAACTCAAATACTTTGGCCACCTAATGAGAAGGAAGGACTCACTGGAGAAGAGCCTAATGCTGGGAAAGATTGAGGGCAATAGAAGAAGGGGACGACAGAGAATGAGGTGGCTGGATGGAGTCACTGAAGCAATAGGCGTGAGCTTAAATGGTACAGGAAGGCCTGGAGGAACATTGTCCATGGGTCACGGTGGGTCGGACACGACTTTGAAACTAATAACAACAACAAGAAGAAGACTAGTTCCATAGCTCAGCTGACATCAAGCTGTGGAATAGGACATAAGCTTCTTACCTGCAAATTCATATATTTTAGGCATGTCTTAGATTCACAATAAAAGAATAATGTAATTGGCTTGAACTCTAACTCTCTCTCTCTCTCTCTCTCTCTCTCTCTCTCTCTGTGTGTGTGTGTGTGTGTGTGTGTGTGTGTGTGTGTCTTCTGTCTCCTATCTGCCATTTGCCAAAGCTAGAGGTAGTTTCTAGACCAGCTGTGTGCCTGGGCAAAAGTCTCTTTGGGCTTTGCCAAGAAAGTGGTGGGGAAGCAAAGAATATGTTCTGCAGCATGGCTAGCCAAAGCTTTTTGTGAGCCATGTTGGAGGATGTGTCTCTTGCCTCATCTGTCATTGTTTTGCAAAGAGTTTGAGGGAAACTATGCTGGAGAAGAGAAATAACAACATTCTCTACACATGGTGTTCCTGTTTCTATCTTTGGTAAGCAATCTAAAGAAAGTTCTTTTGAAGCAGCATTCACCAAAACTTGGCTAGGACTATTAGAGTATGTATAACACCTTCTAGTCACTTCAACCTTCGGTTTGATGGACAATTTGCTTCACAAAGCAGCTTCAGGCCTATGTGTTGCATGCACTCATCAAAACCAATCACCCCTTTAAAGAGTCTCAGCCATCAGGATATGAACTGTCCCTTGGTGGAATCCAGAAGGTCTCAGGTTCTTCTACAAAGATGGCAGCAAAAGTATAACTTCTCCAAATGTACATGCATGGATTATGTATGCACATTTAGTGGCTCGTATGTATGCAAATCTAGTTATACAAATACTTACTTGTTCCAAAACCTTGCTTAGATCATTTTCCCAAGGGAAATAACCCAAGTTAATTTGTAAAGAGGCAGCTTGAGAATAATGTGCATGCAAAAACTAGTTTGCTCTATCACAGCCATTGCAAACAAATAAACATTTCCATAATTTATGTGCACACATTTCAGCTGGTTTAAGTGACAAAAGGCAATAGAAAAAGGCAGAGTTAATGCTAATGCCTCCATAGAGCAGGAGTGCATGCCTTTCTTTCAGCCAAGAAGTGCACTTTTTAATTATTTTGGTCTCACAAGGTGTTCAAGGTTATACGGTGTCAACAGGTCCAAGAGGTTGGCAAATTGTGTACTTCCTCCTTTCTTAAAGAGCCAATGAATAGAACACAATAAACTTCTGTTAAGACTTATGGAGGCTCGATGCATTTGCACTGTTTTAGAGAGCAAAGTAATAATGCTTCCCTGAAGATCTATAATTTTGTAGCTGAGTTTGAGTGAAGATCTTTGGGTTGTCCAAGAGCCACAGATTATTTCCCTTTACAGGTTTTTATAGGAAGGCAAAAGGAGTTCCTGTCCCTAGCACTAAAGTGTTAGGAAGGTTATAATTAGGTTAAATGTAACCTGGTTGCCAATCCAGCATTATATTCCCATAGTGAGAACCAAAGGCCTCTGGGGAGGAGACATAACCCTATATGGTCTTCTTTGGAAAGTGATACTCTCATACAGTGGGGATGATACACAGCCCTTGCAATGTGACCATGCAGCTTTAATTATAAAGAAAGGGGCTTTGATTATTCAAGTTGTTTCCTATTCAGAATGATCATAAACAAAAGAATGAAGAGCCCTGGTGGTGTGGTGGTTAGAATGCAGTATTGCAGGCAAACTCTAACCTGGAGTTCCATCCTGACCAGCTCCAGGTTGATTCAGCCTTCCATCCTTCTGAGGTCAGTAAAATGAGAATCCAGATTGTTGAGTGCAACACGCTGACGTTGTAAACCACCCAGTGAGTGCTGTAAAGCAGTA
This sequence comes from Crotalus tigris, assembly GCF_016545835.1. Classification (NCBI taxonomy): domain Eukaryota; kingdom Metazoa; phylum Chordata; class Lepidosauria; order Squamata; family Viperidae; genus Crotalus; species Crotalus tigris. Next base: position 1,197,974 of record NW_024097215.1, on the reverse strand, counting down.
TGGAACAGTGTATTACCATGATAAAACATCAGGACTGCAAGAGAAGGTAGGGGAACTGGAAGCCATAAATGTTATGGTTTAGAGCAGGAGTAAAACACCATCAGGCTTTCAGATGTTGCATTCCAGCTTCCAGCACTCCATTCCTTTGCTTCAGTATCATTTTACTTTTTTTTTTTTTTTTTTTGCCAGCAATGCAGGTTAGGTTTGCCTTCATGCAAACTTCAGGCAGGAAGTCCTAGCAGACAGAAAAGCCCCTTCTTGCTAATCTCCAAAAGCATGGAGGCATTGGAAACACGATTATCAAATATATGAAAGAATCCATGAAGAATTCTGAGAGTGTTCAACAAGAACATCTAGGAAGAAATCTGTTAGTTGAATGGTGGCCATTATACCATCCTATATACAACAGAGCATGAAGGAAGAGATGGTCTCCTTCCTTGGAGGAAATCGTTTTCTTGAGCCTACATGCAAGAAGTAGATGTATTGGTTAGCCTCCCCACCTCACCCTATTATTCAGTTTGTCCCAAAACCAATAATGTTTGCAAAGTTAACAGATAGGGAGAGTAAAAGATGAACTGAGCTCAGAAAATTGAGGGTTGATCCAAGTTAGAATGGAACATATTAGAGGAGAAGAGGTCATTGAAATCAGTGCCAAAATTTGTGAGGATCTTTGCCTACAGGAGTTCAGTTTTCAATTTGCATCTTAGACTGCCTCTCTTCGTTTACTACTCTAACCTTTCTTTTTCGCCTTCTAGGAATTTGTCTTATTTTGCTACACACCACAGCCCCTCTGCAGTCATTTTGGACTTATGGGAAGCCAGACACCAGCATGATGGTGACTTAGACTCTCTAGCTTGTGCTCTGGAAGAAATAGGAAGGACACAATCCCAACTTTCTAACCTTACAGAAACTCAGATGGAGGAATCCAACTTCAGCTACAGCAGACAAAATGGACTTTAGCCATTGCTTTTCTTTCAGAGAGTCAAGAGCAAGCTTGCACTGGAATGGAGTTCCTCTTCACAGGGAAGAAGTCACACGTCCTGATTTCACCCCATGCATTTGCACCAACTTTCACTCGGTGGGTCACTCCTTCTGCCCTCAAGCCACGTCCCGTCTGGAGGAACAGAAGAAGCTGGTAAACCACAACTATTACACAGAGACTTTTCTATGCTGGACAAAAAGGAAAAAACACCCCCTCCACACACACATACACGCACTTTCATGTACACAAACAAATTCTATGCTTGTGTGCTAACAATCCTTGAGACACAAAGTGTGTATGAATACACAGTGCTTCAAACAAGAAAAGAAAATATGAAATTGTTGCAGATGCTTGGAATTGTCTTTGTGTGCGTGTGCGTGGAGCAAGGGGGAGTGTTTGAGTCGCTTGTTTTTTGTTTGTTTAGTCAACTTACAGGGTTAGTTTGTAACTTAAAAATAGGAAGCATGAAGTCCCTTTGATGAGTATGATCATCCGGGGGGGGCATAGGCAAGGATTTGAGGTTACGGCTGATACCAATGGTAGAGAATGCACAGAAATATATTGTTATGCTTTGGACTAATTTTGGGGGCTTAGAGCTAAGCAAAATGTTTCCTGAAATATATTTTAAAGCCTATTTCTGAAGGTTTTCTCTCTTTTTTATCCATTTGGATAAAAATGCTAGTTGCATAGTTTTCTTTAGAAATATTGTCCATTTTTAAAGGATAGAGGTTATGAACGTATACATTTTTTTTCAAAAAAAATGGCCTTGGGTGGATAGGGAAGAAGGAATAGTTTCCCAATGTGAGAAAAAACTGCAACATGGTCTCTTTTTACTAAATACGTCACTCTAACTGAGAAATTCAAGAGGTTATGCAAACAGAACTCTAAAAAAAATGTTATTGGTGATTTGTGTTTAGGTTACGTGGAAAGCAGCAATTTAAACCTTTACTTTTGCGAAAGAGGCATCTGATACTCCGCTTTAATTTCAAAATACTTGAGAATTTATTTCAAATTTGTCTTGATATGCTTTTTCGCTGATTTTATAAGTAATGGATGGACTCTGTTTGGTGGGGGGATTCAAATATGTGAAAAACCGGTTCTCGGTATGGATGCCTCTTCCATAAGTCCATTCTGGGCCTGGGCAACGAAAAATTCGCTACAGGTTCTGCCGAAGTGGTGCAAACTGGCTGAATCCCACCACTGGCTCTGTTACTGGGATTATGTTCTATGACATGTCTCTCTACAACCAGCCTCCTGAAAAAGATCCATGGTAGGATTTTTCTCCTGGCATTTTTCCTTGAGATTTCTTTCTTGTGTGTTGCCCAGGGTCTCATAGTTTGAGTTGGGTGGCCTTATACATCTCATATATGAAGTATAAAAAGTCAGGGAGGTTGCAGGCCTCTGAAAAGGTGATTGTATAATAAAGGATAGAGCAGTGGTGGCGAACTTATGGCACGGGTGCCAGAGGCGGCATTCAGAGCCCTCTCGGTGGGCACGCACACCGTCACCCCAGTCCTAGGCCTTCAGCTGGGTTTTATAAAACCTTTTCGCTTTAGGCCTCCGCTGCTGTGTACAAAAAAAAAAAAGGTTCAATCAATCTGTCAATTTCAACTTCTTGCGGGAAAAAAAAAGATCTTGCAAAGTTAGAATTGATTGATTGAACTTTTTAGTTCCACCCAGTCTGCCGTTACCATTGCACCCAGCCAATGGGCCACACCCACCCAGCACTCGACGATGCATAAGTGGGTTTTGGGTTGCAGTTTGGGCACTCAGTCTCTAAAAGGTTCTCCATCACTGGGATGCAGCCTTTGGTGGTCTCAGAACTGAGTAAATGAAAGAGCTCCATGTTCTAACTGTGAGAATATGTCTGAAATTCTCTTTTCCATTGAACACTTTATCTAAAGCCAATTCTCTTTCCTCAACGAGTGAGTACTAGTAGAAATAATGCAGGAGAATACACATATTTTCTTTTCTTTCTTTCTTTTTTTTCATTCTAAAAGCATTTGCTATAAAGATGGGGATATCCCTGATTTTATCTGAGCAGTGGTGGTCAAAATTATACACAGCTCTTACTCGCTTTATTATTGCCCTGATCAAAATCAAAATCTGCTGATATTACACAAATATAGCCTTTGCTACTTGTTTTTTTTTTTTTGAAAGGTTCTTCATAGTAGGCAGCACCAAAGGAATTGCATCAAACTATGATTGTTTGGTTATTTGATTATTGGTTTCATATCTGAATTATTTTTCATTATGTGCAGTGGTAGGATGGGTGCCTTTCAAGTAATATACGGAGCAGAGATTTTATACCTTAAGACAAGGGTCTTCAAACTTGGTCCTTTTATGACTTGTGGACTTCAACGCCCAGAATTCCTCAGCCAGGCACGCTGGCTGAGCAATTCTGGGAATTGAAGTCCACAAGTCATAAAAGGGCCAAGTTTGAAGACCCCTGCTTTAAGAAGTCCACACTTCTTACTTATATCTTTGGTTGATGCTCTTGGGGAGCAAGGAAGGTGAAAGAAGCTGTTCAGTAGAAGAAATGGGTCAATTATAACCGGAGTCAATGAATTTTAGATCTTTTAAGAAAAAGTGAGTACAGTAGATTATATAAATTACCTTCCAGAAGTTCAGTCTCCACCATCTCCAGATTGGATTGGCAAAATTCTCTAAGACTCCAGAGAATATTTTACTGTACTATCAGTCTGTCAAACATAATGGATTAGATAATCCAAAATTTGACTTTGTGCAATGTCTTCCCATTTCCTTAAGATACATGCTCAAGAAACTGTTCTGACTTAGAGTTGGGTTGATTGAGATGCTTTCAAAAATATATTGATCTGGCTCATTCTTTGTTGGTGCTTCTGCCAAATTCTCTTGTGCATAGTGTGTTAGATTCAGGCTTAAGAGACTTAGATTTGTTGATACTTTTGGTCATAAGTGATGTAAAATAATTGCCCCACTGTTTACAGTAAAGTCTGCTCTAAATCATAGTTTGAAGTCATAGTTTTCTTCAAAGGAATATTAATTTATTTCATTTTTTATTTTTTTTAGAAAGGATGGCCTCTTCATTTGCTTTTGAAAAATTGTGACAGAATAATTTTTATAAATCATCTTTTTTTTTCCTTTCACTTCTGATTATTTGAAAATCAGTAATAATATCAATCTTCTATTTCTCAAATTAGATGTTTGATTTTCGGTTGTTGCAGCTATCACCATTATAATTTTAAACTTGGCATAGTGTCTGTGGTTCTCTCTCCAATTATCCACAGAAGCCAATAAAATATGCTATAGAAACAAGGGTCTAATGCCAATCCTGATTAAATGAGGTTATAGACTTGTTTCTCCCTAGCCTTTCTAAATAATCTAACTACACCAGTCTTGCTCATGAACAGTTCCAAGAAATAAGATGCCCATTCACTAACGGGATCCCTGGGCTAAATTTTATCATACAACCACATCCTCAGAAAGCATTAGCACTCTCTTGGCATCTGATATTGATTTGGGTTTTTACACATGGTAGTGCAGTGGTGAGAATGCAATATTTCAGGCAAACTCTGCCCACAGCCTACAGTCTGATCCTGACCAGCTCAGATTTGACTCAGCCTTCTATCCTGAGGTCAGTAAAATGAGGACCCAGATTGTTGGGGGCAAGATGCTGACTTTGGAAACCACCCAGAGAATGCTGTAAAGTTTTATGGAATGGTATATAAGTCTAAGTGCTATTGCTATTGCTATTTGTGCAGTCAAAGCTCACTAACACTAATTTTATTATCATTCCTGCTACCTCTTTATTTACTGTTTGGGCTATTTAAACATTCTTAAGCTCTCATGTCTCTCAATTTATACTCTGTGTCCATTCTGGTTCTACCTGCATTAGAAAAGCTTTGAGCTTCTTAATTTTCATGGAATATCTTTCAAGGAATAAAGGATAGGAAAATGAATTGGGCCGCTCAACTTCCAGGGTAGTAATAAACATCCTGCAGACTGCAAGTATCTTCTGTAAAATGTTAAATTGTTAATGATCATTTCTGATGTTTCTCAAGAATTCAATGTTCTTTCTCCAGAGGTTTCTTCATAGGATGGAGAGACAAAGGTGTCAGAAAGAAATATATTAGGGAAATTAACTTGAGGAAAAATAATGATGCATGCACAATGCATACAAATGTGAAAATTAAGAAGAGGGTATATTTGCAATACAATATAAATGATATTAAGGAAATATGATATATACTAAAGTACAAAATGTGCCAAAGAGTACACAGGTTTCCAACAGTTATAACTGGCAAGGACAATTTCAATGTCCTAAACTCCTATGCTTATTTTCAGCACATTTAGAACATGGTCCCTCTGCTATCCACACATTTGGCACTTATGCAGAGCAGTTCTTCAGGAAAAATTTTGGAACTGCTCTTCTTTGAAGTAGCCTTTTAATTGTCTCAGGATGCCTCTTGCAAAAGAAAAGGCTGTATCCTTTAGTAAATTCATGGACAATCCACAAGCAGCTGTAACAAATCAATACAGTCACAGTATGTCTAAACACAAATTAGGTCCCTGTACCACAGATGTTATCTGAGCATTTTAGCCTGGTTTACAAGAGTCAGTTAAAAAATTGACAACCTGAAGTGAAACTGTCCATCTCTTTCAGAGAGAGTGAGACCCTTCTGTTCAGTTTTCTTGATGGCACACACATCTTGAACCCTGATGTCAGATCACTTTGTCAATGGTGGGGGTCCTGGTGTCCCATTGGGACCATTTGCATTGGTCTTTAGAGCAGCCTGGATCCAAGACCAACAGACAGGGAAGGTTCAGCCAGATGTCCATGTGGAGGTCAAGGCAGTAGCAGCAGGAAGTGGTGAGGGTGTCATCTTCTAAAGCATCTCCATTTGGCCAAAGGGGAAGCACCAAACCTGATTCCGAGAGCTGTGAATAATCATCAAAAACAGATGTTGTTTAATTTAGATAACAACAAAGCCCTAATCTCATAAGGCCTTTTGTATTGCCATAAAAACGCTTAGAGGAAAAACAGGAGACATTCATATTAAAAATGCTCCTATGAATAGCTAGAAAAATGCACCACTTTTGAGAAAATACTCGTGGGTTTAGAAATAAAGATAATTATAATCCAATAATTCCAGGCTTTATTTCACCTCAATATGGTAGATGTTAATTAAATAGGAAAAAAAATATACCCAACGGCTAGCAAAGTGTTCCACTGGATGTTCCACCTTTTCTCCCCAATTATGACTATAAAAATCTTCTCAAATTTCAACACTTGTTCACAAATTTCACTTCCAAACTTTCTTACAAAAAGGTATGGTAAGATGTACTGTGCAAAGCTTTCATACTAAACAGAACCATCAGGTTTTTTTTTAAAAAAAAATTATGTTTAATAAGTTTCTGAAAATTCTTAAGCAATCTAGAAGGCAGGAAAACAGTAGCTTTTTCCTTATTAAAATGTGTTTTCTGTCTTTTAATATAATGTCCATTTTTCTATTTTCCAAAAGAAAAAAAAACCAACAACTTTTGACAGGTGTCCATAGCATGCACTTCTTTTATGAGGTTCTTATATTGATAAATGATGTTTGCATGTAAGGGCACCAAGTTGGTCTCATGCCTTTGCAATATATAGGATTTTCATTTAGAGTCAACAGGGCTTCAAAAGTAACATCGTCAAAATCTCTACATTAATTTTAGAGTTCGGCAAAAACGCAATGTTCTTTTGGTGGCAATTTTTTTTTTCAATTTCAGGTTTTAGAATTACTATGAACTGAGAGGAGGCAGAAACACTGGCAGATGAAAACATGTATTTATCAAATACTATCCAAATCTTATTTTCTTTTTAAAAAGATTTCCTTTGGAAAAAGGTGGATTTTTCATATTGCTTTTCATGCTGAAAATGACAGGGATGTTGCTTTTTTGCGGGGGTGGTCTTATTTTCTGTAAGTGCAAGATTCTGCAATAAAGATTTGTAATTCAAAGGCTGAGTGCCAAAGAACTGAGGCCTTTGAACTATGGTGCTGGAGAAGACTCTTGCGAGTCCCCTGGACTGCAAGGTGATCAAACCAGTCAGTCCAGGAGGAGATCAACCCTGACTGCTCTTTAGAAGGCCAGATGCTGAAGTTGAAACTCAAGTACTTTGGCCACCTAATGAGGACTCACTGGAGAAGAGCCTAATGCTGGGAAAGATGGAGGGCAATAGAAGAAGAGGACGACAGAGAATGAGGTGGCTGGAGGGAGTCACTGAAGCAGTAGGAGTGAGCTTAAATGGACTCCAGAAGATGGTAGAGGACAGGAAGGCCTGGAGAAACATTGTCCATGGGGTTGCGATGGGTTGGACATGACTTTGCAACTAACAACAACAATTCACTCCTGTACAACTTCCCTTAACCTAGGACTGAATGGAAGCATAGGAAACGAGGGAGTCTGCAAATTTCTGGAGAAAGAATTCAGAAAGAAGGATAAGGTACATCCTCTTAGTACTTTGTAGCTAAAATGGGTATGAAGCCAATACTACATTTAGCAAAAAAAAAAAAATGTTCTTGAAAAAGCAAAATCACAAAGTTACATGAATGTATAATCAAATCTGAATGCCATGCAAATGTATTCTAATGGGTGTGCATTCATGGAACTCCTGCTGAACTATGACATGTATGTCTACATAATATGGTAAAAAAAATAAGATGGAGGATGCAGGGATGTGATCAATGCTTTCCTTTTCAATCTTTCATGTGTAATATGGAATTTAATTGCACAATTGTAGTTGATTTTTTGGGAGCATACTCTGGGGACAACCCTCAGCTGAATAGAACTTATTTCCAGATAAACATATCTAGGATTGCTGTCTTAATTCAACCGGCCTTTGATTCCCCAATGCTGTGACTATAGCTGGATCAGAAACAAACAACAGAAGAGAATATTTGTGGCTCAGGATTGAATGGTGAAGTCCTTGGTGTTCTGGGAACTTGGTTGTTTACTTGTAGATGTTTCCTTACCCAACTAAATAATCTCATTCATGCCCTAGTTGGCTAATGCAACACCTGCAATCAAACAACCAAGCTCAGACAGCACCAAGGATTCTGTGAACAGACAAGTGTTTATCACGAGAGACATCAAAAGGCTAAATTGTTACCCACCGTATCTGCTGCCTTAGTTCCAGAAGTGTTCTATTTTTCTATTTTTTTTTTAAAAAAAGTTCTAATTATAAAACACTTGCTTCACAGAAGACAAGAAAGCACTTACTTCATAAAAGACAAAAGCCCTTCTTGAGATCAGAAATGCAATTCACAACTGACATTTGAAGTGAGCAAATGTAAAACCTTGTACCTGATTACAGAATTTTACTTTCACTACTTGAGAGAAGGTTACTACAGTTGAATCCAGATTGATCAGCTGAAAATTAAAATGGTTCTCTGTACTACTGTTGGCACCCATCATTAGCATCTGAAAAACAAATTGTTGGTGAGAAAAAGCTTTCACTTAAACACTAAGATATAGAATAGAACAGTGGTGGCAAACCTATGGCACGGGTGCCAGAGGCAGCACTCAGAGCCCTGTCTGTGAGCATGCGCGCCGTCACCCCAGTCCTAGGCCTTCAGCTGGGTTTTATAAAACCTTTTCACTTTAGGCCTCCGTTGCCATGTGCAAAAAAAAAAAAAAAAAGGTCCAATCAATCAGTCAATTTCAACATTTCACTTCTCATCCAAGAAGCTTCTTCAGTTCTGGAGAAACAAAGTCCAGTTGCCTGTTGAAAAAGCAATTTGGGGACAACCATGACCTGGATGACTGAGAATCTCCATAGACACCAAATAAGTGGATTCATCTAAAACTAACTTCATCAAAATTACTATATATTTCATGCTCTTTTTCCCCCTAACTTTTATTTTCTTGGTATGCACTTTATGGTCTCCAGAAATTCTTCAGAAATTCTTTCCTTTAATAGAATGCTTATTTCTATATGCATATTTCTCTGATATGGATGGCCATCCCTTGTGACCTCATTGTTCATTATTATGATCTTCGTTATATTTATTTATTTATTTGTTTGTTTATTTGTTTATTTATTTATTTATTTATTTATTTAATGACTATGGGTGAAATATTATTATTCCCATGGTTGCTAAACGCCAGACCTTACTCCATCAATCAAGCCTTTCATAGATCTGTAGTATAATGTTGTTGCTTTGAACATATGTAGAGTAATGGATGAACTTTTTTTTTTTAGAAAAAGAACACACAGTTTTTAAAGTTTGTGATATCATTTTCAGTAGCCATAAGGTGGGAATGGAATTTTGGTGGATAACAAAAGACATTTCTATATTTTATGGTGCACAATTTTCCTTAGTATATTACTTTCTGAGCACTATTGTATCTAGAGTTAGGAGAATATGTCACGTATATGAGTACATTAACTGAACAAGTGCTATAAACAATTTACCTTAATACCTTGAAAGAATCACACTATTAAATAAGAAATTGGCAACGGAAATCAAGCTGCAAATTTATTCCAGTTTCATCCAAGTTCCATTTCTGTTACTCAAACCATAAAGGATCAGAATTAATTTTGTGCTGCTGCTTACTCAAGAAAATCTTCCTTGGATGATGTTGTAAATCAATAAAAGGTCAAGCAATATAATTTGAATTTGCTGCTAGTTAATGAAAGCCAAACTGCACCTGATTTGATTACCTGCAGAGATGTCCACAGGGTATGGTCAAGAAAGTCAACAGGATGACCATAATTTATATGTATTTATCAAATTTAGAAACCCTTCCTTTCCCCAACAGGGGAAGTCACAATGGAGTGATTGAAGCTTTGCTCACTTTTATGTGCATTGTTTATTCACACAAAAAGAACAGAGTTTCAGTCACAGTATTATGTCTGTCTTCTTGTCTTCCTTGACCATCTTCTGTGAACATTACTAGTTATCTATAATGTAAGGATGATTCATAGTCTCTTTGCTTTGTCCCTGGAAGTTCTCACGGTTTCACTTGATAATGGTATTTTCATGGGAACTATTAAATAACTCCATGGCTTTCTAAACACTGTAATTTCCCAGGCAAAGCAATGACAATGCTTAACTTGAAAAAGGAAGGTAGATGGCTTTCAGAGCCCATGGCCTACCATTTTTTTTTCCTGAATATATATGGTATTCTATGTTCCAGCTTCCTGAAAGTTTTTTTTCTTAGCAGGAAGAAAAGCTTTGGGTTTCTATCTCATTCCCTGTGCAATTAATATTTCTTTTTTTTTCTTGATTCCAATCTGAGCCTTATTTTATTAGTACAAAATGACAACAAGTGTGCTGCTGAATTGCCTAGTTGGTTGCATATTTCCTGGGTTGAAGCAAGCCTATAAGAGCATAACCTCCCTTGAATTATAGGAAGGTATCATACATTTTGGGAGAAAATTATACAATGAAAAAGACTCCATCATTTTGTGGGTATTTTGTCATTCTCTTTCAAAATATTAGCAAATATTCAACACAACTTTTTGTTGTTTCACATTTGGTCCCCCAAGAACCAGTAATCATACAATTTCAGGTAGGAGTAATCTACTTGGTTATGACATAATATTGATTTAATTATAAAATTTATATGGCCATCCATATTACAAAAAAAAAAAGACCTCTGGGCAGCATACAACAATCAACGCAACAAAAATACATTGGGTTAGTCCCGACATTGTGATTTGTAAAATGAGATTTGTTGGTTAATGTGTTATCTGGCTCTGGTCAGTTGTAGTTTATTTCATAAAATCCATCTGATCAGCCCTCCAAGGCAGGCCAGATTCAGAAACCAAAGTCATGCAAATTAATACTACATTTATTATAAAGTTATAGTAACAGAACCTTGCAGGTCTGAATATGCTTCCTCTTTCCCTTTAACTTGATGAAAACTAGGGAAGATCTTGTTTGAGATTCCTACTTGGGTTACAGTTCTGGCTGGACTCAGATTTCTTTTCTCTGGCCATTGCTTGGTTGCAGCTGTTCTACCTGTTCCTCCTTCTGGCCATATGGCTTAACACATTAGGGTTAGTCTACATAATTTGCAGTTGTGGAGGAGATAAAGAAGAATGTCTTTTCTGGATGAAAGCAATATAGAGGCTATCATGTGGTCCGTGGAGTCTTGAAGTTTGTAGTCCAGTTCTAGATTTTCAGTAGGACTAAAGTCTCTTCTACCTGTCTCCCCAGAACATTTAGGCATGGGAGTTGAATTGGAACAGGTGACTTTGATACTGGTTTGAGGACTCCCTTCTCCATTGCAATGAAATTATCCCGAAATGTGTCTATATGGAAAGAGAGTATTTAATTCTCTGACTCCTACCTTTAGCTCCTTTTCTTAACAAGAATTCTACCATCACACTGCTGTTAGTCACACTACAATGGGAGCATGGGGAAAACTGTTTGAATGTATTACTAATTTCATTTCAGGACTTCCTTTTTTTGAACAGATAAAACAAAGGAGCTCTATATTACAGCTGGAACTTCAAAAAAGACCATTTTGTTGAAAGTTCTGTCAAAGTTTCCCTTAATTAAAGCCATTCACTTGACAAGCATCTTCTCAATTTGGCAGTGCATGGGTGTGATCAAGACACAGCTATACTATGTACTGCCCTCCTTTTTTTTTTTTTTTTTGTAATGAAGGCAAACGAAAAACACACAAATTTAGTTCCTTCTCCATTTGTTTGCTGTTTCTTTTTATTCATTGTGTAATTTTTGCATTAGTTACTCTGCCGAGAATATAACATAACGTTAATAGAAATACTGCAAGGGAGAGGAAAGTGGAAACCATCAACAGAACTAAAACACTACGAAAGAACTATGAATTTTAGACTATCCATGTGCTTGTTAAAAGAGGAATATTTGTCTTACCTCTTTTAACTTTGCAAGAGAAGAAGAAGCATTGAATGGAACAAGACTAGATTGCTTGCTGGATTCAAAAGGAATATTAAAGGAATGACACAAAGATAACATGTATCAAAATTCAAATAAATAGCAAATGAAATGAAATGATCTTTAAGGATATGAGAAAGTAAAACAAATGTTTCTTCTTGCATATCCTTAAATCTGGGATAATTTTGTCTAATCTGTTACTGTTGTTGCTTAACATTCAACTGCCTAGTTTACCTCATCAAGCGAGATAAAATATTTCAGCTCTTCAGCTCATTTATTCACAGGTTCCTCTTTAATATTCCAAAGTTGCTTCCCAATTCCAAAATCTTCAGTTTGAGATGAATGAATTCAAAGATTTGTCCTGGATTCAAACTTACATGAGATCCTGTAAATGTTTTTCGAAACATTTACCTTTTAAAAATGGAAATTTTGAATTTACCCTATAAAAATTGATTTTTTTTTTTTTAAAAAAAGGGTTCTATGACCATCACCTTGAGAAAGTGCTCTTGATCTCTTTAGATAGTCTAAGAAAAAAATAACAATAAAGAGGACTGGGAATTATGGTAACCTCACTCCCTCTTTTTATTTTCTTAAAAGTCCAAAAATGTCAACATACCATATGTATTAGAACTGTACTGTTCATCTCTTGCATTTTCAATCTCTCTGTGTTTGTGAATGGGAAGAAGAATGCTTGAAAGAAAAGTGCTAATTTGCAAGTTTTTTCTAAAACTGCTTTTAAATTTCTCTGTGTAGTTTTTGACCATAGAGCCCTTCCATAAGAATTTGTAGAGGAATGAGGATTTTCTGATGAGAAATGAGAACCGCTTTTTATCTCAGCAAAAACAGACATTTTATCTTCTGTGTGAAATTTTATCTCAGAAATGCTGGAATTAAAAAAAATAATTATACCCCATCTTAACAGATTAAGGTATAGTTTTCTCTTTGCCTTTCCCCCCACCAGTGAGCTTTATGTTTGCTTTGTATACCATTGTGTGCTTTTTTTTTAATCAACACTATTTTATTTTCGCACTTAGTGTGATAATAAATGATATGTCACCTAAACAAAAGTGCCAAGTAACAAGCTCATGCTAGGCTGAAATAATGGGATGTGGAAATAAAAGGATGTGAAAAAAAATAATATGATTATAATATCTTCCAACAACTCATCAACCACTAATAGAATCTCATGCTATATTTTTTATTTTCCAACCTATTTTCCTCTTTTCTTGCACATAAACTAAGATCCATCACTCTAGCATTTTTTCCCCATTTCTTGATTTAAAATCAAAGATGCAGTTGGCATTTAGGGAAGGTGGAATCTCAAAATTGAAGCCGTGAACTTCATCCTCTTAATCCTTGGATGTATAACCTGAACTCCTAGTGTCAGATGTGGCTTGAAATCTTTCATCACTCTTCTGTAATCCTTGGAACAACCAGATCACCTTTCAGAAAAAAACACTGTGTTCTTTCTCACCAGCTTGAAATGAAAAATACATACAAACAGTAAACAGAAGTTTAGAATGTTAAAGGGGCAGAAAAAACTTTTGTTTATTTAATTTTTACTTATTACATTTATATGAGGGCTAGCTGGAAATCACCCAATGAAAATTCTTTAGGTGCCCCCAAATGACAAGAGGTCCCCAAAAGCGTGTGCATTTTGTCTTTTAATCCATAAAGACTTGAAAGAAAATGTATCTAGATCAAAATTTACAAATATCACCATTATTTAATTTATACACCAACTATCTTTAAAACCTATGCCTATAAATTTCTACTTGCTAGGAAGCTGTTCTTGATGTGATTCTAACTTGTCTGATATGTTTCCTGGGTTACTTTGCTGGCCATTCAGAAAACACGATGCTGAAATAGGTGGATATTTTGTCTGATTTTCAAGGATATGAAACTTTGGAACAGAGACAGTACAATTTAAAATTTAGTTTTTCATGATGGAAGTTTTTCATAATTTATTTTATGGGAATGCTAAGGAAAGGAAAAAACATATTAGACATTTCCAGAAGTATGAGACTTTTCATAAGTTTTCTCCACAGTAACCTCCATTTTCTCAAACTCTCTCCCACTCGTGAATTCATTAGCCTTTTCTGAAGTTAGTTAAAGCCATTTTATTTTAGTGCACTATTGGCTGTAGTGAGGTTGGTGCCTATTAAATTCATTTGGAATTTTATTTGTTTTGTAATTTAGTTTCATACTTGTATACCAAATAGAGTCCCTTAGAATTGGAACTGGTTACATAATTTGATAAATAAATACACAAACTGATAGAAGAAAAAGAAACAGGTGATGAAAGCAAACAAGTACATAGAGACTATCAATGAAATTTCTGCTTGGTATGTTTTGCAAACAGGTAAACCAATAATTGCCAAATCTCTAGAAGATAAAATGATTAAAATTATTAATAGTCAAAGGCTTAGTTCTTCTCTAGCTCTATCTACATGATTTTTCCAATCAGATGCTTAGATGACACAGGCTGGACCAGTTGTTGTGGTTTATTGATTATCACAAAGATTTGTAGTTGCTTAATTATCAGCATTCCAAAACTCTCATTTTGTTTTTTCCCTTTTGTCGGATTGTACTGTTGATCTGGTAAAAAGTAAATATCAAAAAATGAAGATGTTTTGCTTCTCACCCAAGAAGCCTCTTCAGTTCTTTTGATAAGTTTTTGTGATGAACTGAAGAGGCTTCTTGGTTAAGAAGGGAAAGGTCTTCAAGGAAAAACAAAGAAAGTCCACTGGCCTTTTGAAAAAGCACCTTTGGGACAACCATGATTTGGATGACTGGGAATCTCCATAGATATCTGAAAACGAAAACTCAGGCTCAAAATTCCATGCCTCATCACATTTCTATCCTGGATATCAGCAGAGTGTTCACTCAATCATTGCTTAGGTCAGTGGTGGCGAAACTATGGCACGGGTGCCAGAGGAGGCACTCAGAGACCTCTCTGTGGGCATGCGCGCTGTCACTGGGTTTTATAAACCTTTTCACTTTAGGCCTCCACTGCCATATACAAAAAGGTTCAATCAATCAGTCAATTTCAACTTCTCGCAGGAAAAAAAAAAAAGATCTTGCAAAGTTGGAATTGATTGATTGAACTTTTTAGTCCCACCCAGTCTGCCATTACCACTGCAGCCCCACCCACCCAATGGGCCCCACCCACCCAATGGACCCCACCCACCCGGCACCCGACAATGCATAAGTGGGTTTTGGGTTCCAGTTTGGGCACTCGGTCTCTAAAAGGTTCGCCATCACTGGCTTAGGTTTTCCTGCTTTTATTTCAGTGAAATAAAATTGAAATGAAGTTGATTCCCTTTCTAACAATCCCATATTTGATGTTTGCTTACAGACACATAAATTATGTTCTCTCTTTTTTCCTCTCCGGTATCCTAATGAATGTTGAATATTGAATATATTCTTTTCCAGTAATGTGTAAAGGCAATTGACTTTTGAAGCCCTTTGAAAATGAATCGGTTAATGCCACCAAGTGGCTTTCTGAAATTTCATCAAAAGTTGGATGGAATAAGATATTTCTTTACGAGAGGAAAAGAAACAGGCAGAATTGGAGTCTCCTTAAGAGAAACAGTGTATTATGGCCTTGGCTCCATACCAGGTTTTCTGTGCCTTGTATTATCAGTGTAAATTCTGAATGTTGTACAGTAAATGCTCTTTGGAAAAAAGTGACCATGGCTTCTTTTACACAATATGTACATATTGTATAAATAGATATATACATCACACATGTATCTATGTATATGTACCAATATATGTCTGTGTGCATATAAATATACACAGAGACATATATAGCAATGCCAAACATGCTAACTGATATGAGAGAAAGGAACAGAGAATTTGGATGTTTTCTGTAGAGTTTGCATAAAGTTGTATGGCTCCAGAGTTCTTTGAAAATGTACAGAATTACTGCAGATTGGTTATTTATGAATAAAAACCCTTTTATTGATGGATTACAAATGACACATTAGTTTTATGTGAAATGCTGACTTCAGTTCAAGATTTGCAATGAACACAAATCGTGGGGCCCCTCCCTCTATAAGGGGGAAGTCAGCTAATAGAACAGATGTATTGACAATGCCAGCCTGCATTTGTGTAATTATTTTGCTCTATATTATGATTTCAAGAAATGAATTAACTCTGCACCTTGATTTATATTTATCTGAAAGATAAAACCCTCTTATGCATTATCTATAACCCTGTCAAAATGTTAACAAAATTGTAGAGTTATTCCAGTGGGAACATTACCATGATTTTGTCACCCATTTGGATTTGCAACACCAGAAGGCATTTTACTGGGGTTCATTTTGATCAGATGGAGAACTGTGTTGAGCAAAACCAATTTCTGATACAAATGGGAATTTCTTTCTTTCTTTCTTTCTTTCTTTCTTTCTTTCTTTCTTTCTTTCTTTCTTTCTTTTTTTTACTACAATTTACTTATCCTTTAGATGGCAGTGCTGTACCTGGCCAACTTTGGCAAGTCTTAGAAAATGGTTGGAAAACCACCACAAAATAGAGGGACTGTAAATTAGAAAATAACAAGATGATAGGAAACTACTTCCAGAATGAATGAATGAATGAATGAATGAATGAATGAATGAATTCATTAGATATTAGGAATCAAGCTCTTACATTGATTGTAAAACTTGCAGAAATTAGCTATTCCTTTTCTTACTTCAGTTTACTGTTTAAGCTATATATAATTCCAAAGGGATCTTAGATATCAGAAGCCTCTTTGAAGATTGAATAAACTTCAGAGAGAATATTATCCAAGCACATCATATTTAGCAATGAACAATTTGTCTGTTTTGCTGTAATTTATTTGAATCTGTATTTTCAATTGAGAATTAAGGCCTGTTGCAGAACTTGCTCTCTCTCTCTCTCTCTCTGCTCTCTTCTTTCTTTTTTCTTTTAAACTTCCAAAAACACTTTTGTGTGACTACTGAGATAAACTGTTTTCTTGGAATAGAGAAGCTGAGCTCAGGGCATCTCAACAGAAACTTATCCATTTTGTTCAGGTTTCTACAGAAAGCTTTATCAGCCAAATCCCATTCCCCAAATCTTTAGCTCTTTATATCGAGATCATAGTCCTTTTAAATATTTGCTTTCACAGGATTCAACTTCCACCCTAGAACTATTTATTATTTTATGTTCGTTTAATCCAGTTGCTGCCCTCCTGGAACATTGGGACTTATTCTGGGCAGAAAAATTCTTCAGCATTTTTCCTAGAGGCTTTTCTTTCATTTCTTGATGAAAAGGAATTTGACTTAGGAATTGTTTCAAAGAAAAAGAGAACCTTGGATAAACTCTGGTAAGTTCATGTGCTTTTTTTTAGTTTCAAAGTAGCCAATGGGTACATATGTCCAATAATTTGTCTAGCAGTCTAAATTCTTTACACCTTTCCATTCAAGTCCAAGGACAAATTTCTCAAGAAATATTTTCTCAGCAGTCCTTTTCAAGTTAGTGTTCTCAGCTCTAGCTGAGGCTACAACTCCCAGAATTCCCAGCAGGACCGACTGAGAGGGTGAATTCTAAGAACATAACCACATCCCTAGACCAAGGCTTTTCAACCAGTGGTACGGGTACCACCTGTGATACATTGGCACCTGGCAGGTGGTACGCGACCATTTTAGAAAAGTGGTAGAGGGGGAGGGGAATGAGCTGAACCTGTGACAGCACCACACAAGCCTGAGTGAGAGATGGCTGGAGCTGCAGGGCTGTCAGGGCTTAGCGGAAGCACCAGGATCAGGGCTTTTTCGGGGCTGTCAGGGCTCAGTGGAAACACCAGGATCAGCGCCAGGCTCCAGCTGGAGCTTGGCGCTGATCCTGGCGCTTCTGCTGAGCCCAGAAGAAGTGCCGATCAACTGGAATGTTGCAGCATCTCCAGGGTCTTGTGATTTACATTCAGATGCTTGGCAACTGATTCATATTTATGACGGTGACAGTGTCCCAGGGTCATGTGAAGTGACCAAAACCTACTGCAATCACCCAGCAGATGGGGGGGGGAATAAAAACCAAACACCCCCCACCTCACCCACACTGCCAATCCTCAACAGAAATGCTCACAACAATGAAAACCTCGGACAGGAGGAAGGTTTTGACACCTTGCTAGGCGACTGGTGGTACTCGGATATTGCCATATTCTAAAAGTGGTACAATGGGTAAAAAGGTTGAAAAGACCTGCCCTAAACTGTTTTTTATGATTTTTACAAGCACCAATTCCTGCAGCCAAATAGAACACATTGCAAGGCCCAAACAGCCATTTCCATTTCTGTAAAAACTAAAGTCAATCAATAAAAATAAGAATATCACATTAACAAATCAGGATCTGAATATCCTAAGTAAGTATCTTAATACACCTCATTAGACACACAGGAAAGGAAAGAGAGGCTGTTGCAAATCATAACCTATTCATCAACATTCTTTTTTTATGTACATTTTAGTTATCAGCCAAGCTATCATATGCAAGAGAACATAATGGCAACACTTCATTATAAATGGGACATAATCATAACTGCTTTTGGAGAGCCATTGCAGTATTAATCATGATTAATTATGTTTGTATGGCAGGAATGTATAATATTGTGCCAAATTCAATTGTGACTTAATGAACAGTCACTTTAGAAATTAGGCTACATATAAGAGAGTGTCAGAAAATTCCACATTAGAATGATATAATATTTTCCTCAGGAATAAGTTACCAAATGAAATATCTACCTGCATACTATCACTCAAGAAAAGTTTCATGTAACTGCAACAAGTAGGAACATCTTTTGAGTTTCTGCATATTGATTACATAATTGCAAGTAAACATATTTACACCATGCTTGCTCCCTTCCTAGAGGAAGAATCTGTCTTTCAAACATGAATTACTTCAATCACGGCACACCTTCACCTTGTAACCTATTATTAGCACATTGACAATGTCACAAGGGAAACAAACACTCAGGGTTAGCCTGAAATTTATTCATGTATTTATTTATTTGTAAAATAAAATGTATCGGCCACCCATCTTACCTCAGGATAGTTCTGGGCAGCTTATGGTCATAAAAATTATAAGCTAAAAGGCATAAACAAGTTGATACAAAAAGCCAAACACTACAGCCCAAATAAAGATGAGGAGGGTGGGATCAGGATGGGAGCAGGGGGGGGGGAGGTGGGAACTATTGCTAATCTATCAACCACTTCCACTGTGATGCTCCCCCATTGGAACCTCAAGCTAACTGGCAGAGCCAAGTCTTCAGGCTCTTACAATCAGGATTGTTGGAGCCAAGTTTACTCCTGGGAGCAAGATGTTCCACAGCACAGTTGTAATAGCAGATAAGTCCCTTCTCCTGAACCCCACCAGCCAGCCAGCATAATCAGGCTGATGGGACCTGCAGCATACCTCCCCTGATGACATGGGTGGGGTGGGCCAATCTCAATGGGATGGGATGGTCCCTCAAATAGCTTGAAATACTTCCATAATTGCAGAATATATGTTCCTTTTAGACAAAAGAAAAACCTGAAGAAGGAACTTGGAGATTGGAAAGACTAGGCAACCAAGGAAGCTGCACACTCATAGAAAAATATGGATCTGTGTCAGGTGCAAAGAATCAGGACCATCCACCAGGTTGCAGCATAGAAGATTTATTCAAGCCTATACACAAGAATCTGATCAACTTAAGTTCAACATTAAATTGGGGCAAGATAAGAGTCAATGGAATTCAGGAAAGATTAGATTTAGAGCACTTATGGGATTACAACTCCTCTGAGCTGATGGCGTGTTTAACTCCACCCCCATTTCTGCCTTCTCTTCTCCCACAATCAGGCAACACCAACATTAAATAGTGACACCTTCAACCGTTCAAGATTAAAAACAAGATCTTAAGATTAAAGCTGCAAAAGAAACGTCCCTTTTACAGTGTGTGTGTGTGTGTGTGTGTGTGTGTGTGTGTTTGTGTGTGTGTATGTGTGGGGAGACATTTTAGTAACTGCACAGGAGACTGGATACATATTGACTTCTTGCTATATATTAATGTCTTTTGAATCAGGCCCCATCCAGTTCAATATCTGAAATAAGGAGGATCGATGCTTTTGCTGTAGAACTTATCAAATACAATGTACAGTAGCTCCAGGAGATATTCCATATTTTCAGTTTCCCCCATATAGTCTTCTGCTCCCTCGGCTCAAAACAAAGGAAAAACAAATACATTACAAAATTGACATGGATTACAAAGAAAAGAAAGGAGAGGGGCTCACATGGGCAGGAGGTTCCTGGCCCTTTCAAAAATCTAACAAGTGCCCGCGTTAGGCTGCTTGTCCTCATCTATGTGAGTTCAGCCACACACATCTTCTTCAGCCTTGCTCATTATTCTATTGCATTTTAATGGTGCTTACAGGTTGTTCAGGATTAATGAGGCAAATGTCCCCAGCCATAACACTGTTTTAGAACATATTGCTAATGCTAAATTTCATAATTTAATTGGGGTTAATCTTTCTTTTTTTTTTTAGAAGAAGAAAACAGATGAGATGATTAATAGCTATATTGGCCCTTAAACTATAAAAGCTGTCCCATGTGTATTTTGACAATGTCGTTCATAATGAACTAGAATCTTGTCTGCTACTTAAGTGGATGGGTTAAGAAATTATTCCTTCGTTTGGGCCATCAGGAACAGAACCTCTGAGGCAACCTAGATGGATTGAAATTCACCTGAGGATTTGAAAGGAAGGGAACGTTTGCTCCTGAGCAAATACATAACCTTGAAGTAAGGAAGGATCAAGACAAAAGTGTAGACCATGACAGAATGTTTATGCAAACTAGAAATCAATGAAGAAAAAGGGATTATGTGTGTTTTATTTTAAGCCAAAACTCAAAAGCACATGATCCTGCAATTAAAAACAAACAACCTGCTATTTGCATACAAGTTCAACTAGTCCTCAATTTATGACTGCTCACCTAACAAACTTTTGGAGTTATAAAGGACCCCCCACCCCCAAAAAGTTATTTACAATCCAATTCCAATGGCCAGCCACTTATGTTGTTGAGCACTCAAAACGTGGTCTTGTGAACATAAGTGGCTGGCCATTGGAATTGGATTGTAAATTGAGGACTAGTTGAACTTGTATGCAAATAGCAGGTTATTTGTTTTTAATTGCAGGATCATGTGCTTTTGAGTTTTGGCTTAAAATAAAACACACATAATCCCTTTTTCTTCATTGATTTCTAGTTTGCATAAACATTCTGTCATGGTCTACACTTTTGTCTTGATCCTCCCTTACTTCAAGGTTACGTATTTGCTAGTGTTCATGTGTTCTACCTCTGAGCAGGAAAAAAAATCTTATCTGAATGGTTCCCCTCTTCCCCATCTTGAGCTGACAATGATTTTGACAGACAATTGAGCTGATATGAAAAAAGCTTTCCCCCCCCCCCCCTTCTTGCAGATTAAAGTTTGTACCCGGTTCAGTCAGTCTGGAAAAAAAAAAAAAGCGAGAATACCAGTAGCCAGCCAATTTGGCAGCTTCTGTCAAGCTTGTCAGTTGCCAAGACCATTTCTGAAATCATATACCTAAAATGCCCAACTAAATCAATGCTAAACTTTTTGAATTCCCTCAGGGCTGCTAACAATGACGTTCTACTGTTAGTGTTGAGGATGACAAAGACCTTAAGATGAGATTCTCCCAGTTTGGCATCTGCTAGTAAATCAACGACATGAGATGAAGAGGGGGAAAGGGCACATAGATACATGTTAGAATGTAACATGTTTTGTTACAGGCAGCACTGGGTTCAACTATGGCTTCTTTCCACCATAGATTGTTGAATAAATTACAGTTGGCTGGGTTCCCTGAATGTGTTAACAATGCTTGAGTTTACATAAAATGTAAACCAGGGTTTCTAGTCTGGCAAATCAAAGTGCCTATTTCTACAAATGTCAAGTCCCAACCAAACCAATCATGATGTGGCTTAGGGCAATACTGATTTTGTTGTATTCCAGTATTGAATTTATACTCTTTGGGATTGAGGCAGGTTATAAGCATGAAGAGTAAAGTACTTGAACAAGTACAGCTTCAAAAGTCTTACTTATTCTTGTGTCATATTGATCATTGCAAAGGGGAGGAATTATTCCTCTAGCAGCCTGGTCAGAGCAGATGCTGATTAGTTCACCTCTGTGTTTGTGATGAAATGTCATCCAGTTTCCCAGAAGGGACAGGGTGCATTCCAAAGAATAGCACTAGCAATAGTCTTAGACTTATAAACCACTTCATGGTGCTTAACAGCACTAGCTAAGCGACTTAAAGAGTTAGCATATTGCCCCCAACAATCTGGCTCTTCATTTTACCAAACTTAGAAAGATGGAAAGGTAAGTCAATCTTGAGCCGGTCAGGATCAAACTCCTGGCAGTGAGCAGAGTCAACCTGAAATACTGCACTCCAACCACTGCACCCCATGACTGAAGAAGCAAGAGGCCACTCAGTTCAGTTTGTGTGAGAGAAAGAGGGTGAACATGGCTCCTCTGCAATTATTCCCAGAGTATATGCGTGGTAGTATGCTTTTATTTGGCAAGATTCTGTCTATAGGTGAGGAACAATAAAGAAATCCTGCTTGGGAGACTCACAATGTCTCCTTCTTGAGTTTTGGAGCCTGACGGTCTTCTATTGCTGGAAACAAAGGAAGGTTTTCTATTTGATGAAACATAATAATATTTACTATTGCTGCAAATTATGTGGCCTTCCAGAATATTCTTTAGAAGTGGTAGTAAATAATGGACACAGTTTATAGAAGTTGCAATATAACAATAATGGAAATAACGCTCAACATATAACATCTTTTTGAATATATATATTCAGTCACTGCTCTGTGCAATGCACATTCTGATTTGTCTCCATATTCTAGAGATCTAGAGGATGAATATTAGCATATTTAAACTATTGCTCACTTTTAATTTTTTAACTCACTGTATCATTTGTTAAATTAATGGGCAAAAAATCGTCCAGAATTTTTAAAAATCGTCCAGATGCCTCCGGCTTTCAGACAGTATTGAATATTAATTTCTGGTGGCTAAAAAAAAAAAGGAGGGTTTTTAACAAGGGAACAGCTTTTCTCCTATTTTAATGAAAAATCTTATAAGAAAGGTCAGTGAAGTATAAGAAATCAATCATTCATAAGCCACCTAAGATTCATACTAAAATATTTATGAACAATAAACTCAGCCTGACAAGACAAAGTTCAGCTCCGAGGCCATGACAACATGGCTGGGTTCTTTAAGAGTTAGTGTGTAATTATCAGATTAATGGGGAACCGATGAAGATGTGTCCAATTTTATTGCAAAAGTCTGCAGACAGCAAGAAAATAACATGACTGAGCAGAACAAGAAGCTAAATCAAATAACTCTCCAATTCAATCCTCTCTAACGTACTTGACAGATTTAACTAGAAACAAGTAAATAATGATAACATTCACTCCTCCCCTTCCCCACACATACAATACTACAACACTCCCATTAAGGTGCCTCCATGCTGTGTTTTATTATTACAGGAGCATACTGAGTGAAAAATGTGAAAAATACATGCAATTATAAGATTAATACTTGATTAGAAATCTTTTCCTCTCTCAGTGTCAATTAAAAGGATCAAATGGTTGGGAAAAAGTGGCCATGGTTTTATACTACAACATAAAAACTTAGTTTAGGTGATTTCCTTATATGGGAAAAAATAAGTGTGAATACACCATGCATGGATAGAATAAGCCTAACTGCATTCTTGTTGACTATCGGATGGGACCCATTGCATGTATAAAGTATGCTCACATGCTGCCTAGTGGAAATCCTGGCCTGATCATGGTTTTCCATCCAGTAGAAGACTTTTGCATCTAGAGGTTGGCCTATGTGAAGAGACAATATTCCCCAGAGGCATATATGTGATCAATAGCACACTGACAATAAGTCTCATGCCTATTGATTAAAACAGATTCTGTCCACATTCTTAATGGGTGCAAATATTTATATTTCCAGCAGTACCCAGCTCAGAGAAATGCAATCCAGAATTAATTTTGCCCAACGTTTGTTTTTCTTTAGGAAAAATCATGATACAGGCAGATGAGAATGGTATTCATTTTAGAAGCTTTGCAAGGCAGTTTGGTGATCTCACCTATATTTTTATATTTAAAAGCCTGGTATGCTTATAATAGTTTTAGTCTATGAAGACAGTTATTCTTTCATTCCCAGAATAACTACGTATAGGAAAAAGCATGGGAAAAAGAAACTGTATTCTTCATAAAATCAACAGTGGTGTAAGTGTGCTGAGTAGGAGGAGAAGGATCTCAAGAATTGTAGGGTCATAAAGGTGATGTCCCCTCTCACTTGCCTCTTTTTTGAGGCAATCTGGTGAATTTTTATAGAGTATTTATTTATATAACAATAACAAAAATTACTCTATCATGCCAAGGACAATTCATACATTCAGATAACTAAACTCCTGAAGGAGTAACAATGTATTTGAAGAACACATTAATGATATGTTTGTGTATTTCACAAACTGGGCAGGGAAAGTAAGGTAAGTTCCAGTATAATGAAGCTAATACTTTGGAAAATAATCTATGGCCATCTCTTTCTTGGGCTCAGTTGAGTTGAGTCCCAATTGTTGTGTTGCAATACACTTTAGTCTAATTGACATTTTGTGGTTCTAGTTGGTTCTTAAATTGGTTATTATATTGCTTTTTGTAGCTGTAGTTGACTTTTGTACACCACCCACAGTCACTCTGTTGTGTTGGATGGCCATACAAATGTTATAATCACTCAATTTTACAAAATTGTTATAGATGTTATAAAGTATATTCACTTTCTCAGCTTTAGAAACTGGACTGAGTGACATTGTTGCAGTCACAACTGTTAATGGAAGGTAGGTAATACCGTACATTTCTTTAGAATTTCATGACTGACATCACTGAAGTGCTTTTGAATGGAACCGTAAGTTAATATGCAGAGATGGATCATTTGAACTTTCCTGCACCTCTAATGTTTTTGTTCAAGCAGTGGAAAAACATTTAACAATTAACAACAGATATATAGAACTGCTAACACCCCAAGGCTCTATTTCACAATAGTCCTGCTAAAGTTTAGTGGTAAAAATCATTCACCAGACTGAATGCTGGGTATCAATGTATCAATGAAAGTTCTGGAACTCTATGGGATTAAGCCAACAATTCTAGGGGTCTTATTGCATTTGACACATGAATGCCTGTTGAATGAAAATCAATTGGATGGTTTGGCTTTTGTTTTCTTCTTTCTCTCCCCTCCTTTGAAAAATAACAAGTTGTATTTTTTCACCCTGTATCAGAACATTTATTTTCAGGTGAATAAATAAATAAGCATACAATGTATCTCCTGCTTACTCATGCATAAGATTTCATTTGCAGAGTTATTGCCTATTCCAGCGTTTATACAATGACAAGGAAATTGTTGTTTGCAGAGGTGTTGATTGTTATGATGCCCTGATTTCACATAGAGAATATTTATATATTACTATAGAACCTATATTATTTAAGATTATCTCATTTCAAAGGAAAATGAGAAATAAATTGGATGAGCAAGATAAATCTCAGGTTGGTTTTTTTTTTACTTCTCGTTGGTATTGAGGTGGATTTCAGGAAGGAAGAAAGGAAGGAAGGGAGGGAGGAAAGGAAGGAAGGAAGGGAGGGAGGGAGGAAAGGAAGAAAAGAAATAAAAAGAAGGAAAGGCTATTTAGTCCATTCTGCAATACAATGTTCTGTTTTTATAGCCTTTTTAACAAGCTAAGTTGCAAAGTAATCCCAGTAAAAGAATGCCCCAGGCTAACCTGACCAATTAAAAATAAATCTGGGCAAAGTACAGCTTAATATTTGGATGAGAAAATTTTAGGAAATCCTATAAGTAGGGCTGAACTGGAAAACTGGGAAAAAAATCTGCATGAAAAAGTAGCACATCAGTTTTTAACAATTCTCTTGACAATTATGGGGATTGATCCAAGAAATTCTCAGAACTAAGCTTTATGAGGACCTGCATTTTAAGATGAGAAACAGATGTCCAATCCAAAAATGAAAGAGAGATGGTGATGGTGTGGATTAGCATGGTTAAAAAAAGTAGAACTAAAATTAAATGTTAACTAAACCAAACCAACAAACAAGAAGTAGAACTGTAGTTACCCTTAGAACTAAAGTGAAATATGATATGGTAGATAGCTTCTTTCTTTTAGGATCAACTCACTTGGTAGAGTAGCCATGAAGACCTTGGAAAACATTTAAAAGCTGGAAAAAAAACTCTGATGCTGGGCAAGGTGGAAGGAAAGAGAAGAAGAGGATGACCAGCAATAAGATGGATGTACTGAGTTACAGCGGCATTGAGAGCACCATCCGGAGTCCTGAAAGGACTTTGTGGTTGCTAGGAGTTGAAAATGACTTGATGGCATGGCTGAAGTAATCACCATCCTAAAATGGTGATTACTTCAGTCTATTCTCCTCCAGTGTCATTGCTGATGATATTATCTATACTTTTTCAGAAGCCAATGTTTAAAACCGATATGCAGATTTCCTGAAAAGGCTGATGCTTGTGCCCAAATTATTTCAAAGGCCACTCTTGAAGGCAAAAGTGATTTCTGACAACAGGTCTGGGGGAAGTTAACCATTGCAATTATAGCAAATCAACAATTAAAGGGAAACTGTTCTGCCTGGTGGTGCCTTATCACTTAAACTTTTGGTGCAAGCTGCAAGTAGAAACTCAGCACTTCTGCGACATGACAATTAATTCAATTGACTGAACTTCAAAAGGCATGCTAAGTGGCAATGTCTGGGGTCATTAGTTTTAACAATGTCAGTGTGCTCTATTTCATTTACCATCATTAGTGTACTTATTATTATTTAGCATGCTTCACCTACAGATAATTCCCTTGACTCTCAGTAGGCAGAGAACAGAAATAAATGGTTTTCCCCTCCCATTTTGCTCAAGCAAGTATTTGTAACAAAGATGTGATCAATCTAAATGCAAAGGCGAGGGCTTGGGATCAAGCTTGGAAGCTGAACAATCATGAATTTACATATACATATATGATCCTTAACCATTCTTGTTCTTTGTGAGTGAAACATAGCTGGTGGCAAGGCAACCCAATGCAAAAACTTCCAGTAAAAGAATATTTTTCCTCCCCATTACTCTGAAAACTGGAAGAAAGACATAAGTCTTTACTAATCTGAGATTTCATTAAGGTGGTAGTGCTGTATTCTAATGTTATAATGAATTGCAGAATCTTAATAGCAGTCTGAGTTCTACCATGGATGTTTCTTCTGTTGCTTTCAAATAAATGAAAAAAAAATTACTTTTCTGGAGCATGTATTTGCCCTTAAAGCAACAAGAATAATGTTTCAGATTCATACCTTGTTTTTCTGCAGGAGATCCTGGTTTAATGGAGATTCTCAGTCCCTCAGATCATGGTGATCCCAAAAGTGCTTTCTTTCAAAAGGCAAAGGGACTTTCTTGTTTTGCTTGAAGAATTTTTGCTTCTCATCTAAGAAGCTTCTTTAGTTCTGACTGAATGGTTGAGAATGGAAGAATTCATATTTCTTGCAGTCATCTGGTTGTTAGTCCTCTTTCTGAGAGGTGTTGAGGCCACTTGGTGGCTTATCTGTGCCCTCAGGGTCACCTGAATCCTGCAGTCTGCAATTTTTCTGGAATTCCATTCATACTCCCATACAATTTGAAGGGTGTTCATCCCAAAACGGATAGCTAAATGTCCATGGAGATTCTCAGTCATCCAGGACATGGTTGTCGCAAAGGTGATTTCTTTCAAAAGGCAATTAGACTTTCTTGTTTTGCCTGAAGATGTTTCATTTCTTATTCAAGAAGCAACCCTCAATGAGTGTCAGCAAGACTGCTAATGACCAGAAAAGTCTTCCTTTCTCCACCATTCAGTCAGAACTGAAGAAGCTTCTTGTTTCTGGGAGGCATGATGAGTACCAAAAATGATGAGCACCAAACACATTTTCCCCATAAGGAATAATGTAGTGAGTCACAAGGCAACCAATACCAACAAGTTGTAGCTTATGTGTTGAATACCAAACAAACGATGAATACCAAGGCAAAATTTTCAAGTCAAAATGCACTAAATACCAAATTCGATGATTTTCAAAGCAGTTGAATATCAAGCTACCACTGTATAACAAACTTTACAGAAACTTTACATTTTAGAGAACTAATTTAGAGAACTGATTAACTACATCATGGTAACTTATATTAAAAAAACAACTATTCACTGGGGAATAAATTAAATGGAGTATTTTTGCACTAGACTGAATTAGGGTGGATTTGTGTCAATATATATCTTCTTATCTGTTATGTCTCAGGTTTGTTTGTTTTTTAAAGGAAGCAATATGTAATTTAAGTACTTTGCAATCCTTTTTTTCAATTTAGTCTAACAGAGCTAAACAATTTTGTGTTACAAGATAGATACTGAAGCAGTTGTGCTTTGTACAATTTGCTACATATTGTCCTATTATAGGCAGCTATTTAATCCATTTTGTAGTATGGTTAGGTAAGAAAGTTCTTTACTAAAAAAAGAAAGTTATTTATTTGCTTTATTATTGCTAATTAAATTAAACCATTTTACAGATGAGATCCAACAACGTAATAATAATTAAAAAAAACTGGCCAATGTTCTCATTAATATGCATATAGTGAAACAGCTACCTTTAGCTGTATTTTTAGGTGTCTATTTTATAGGAAGCTTTTAAAAATTAGGTGAGTTTAATAAAGACCGATAAACTAAAAATTGAACCCATTTTAAGGGGGATTTTAGTGATTCCTTCTCTAAGAAACATTATGCATTAAAACTAGAGGCAATAGCAATTCAGATTTTTCATGAAATTACAGAAGATATGATATTCCAGTGAACTGATGGGTTATCACATTTGTTCATAAATGCACTAATAATTTAATTAAGGATAACATCCATTAAATTTACCGAAACTTAATTCTGAGCATCTTTCATCTAATATCTCATTACTTCAAGAGAAATTAAAATGAACAGGAATGAACATATTCCCTCATATTAATCATTTTCCTGGATTTTCGTGCAACTTGACTATGTTCTCATGGAAATATAGGCTGCAGGTAGGATCTGAGAGATGATGCTATGCATAATTGGAACTATGCTAATTGCAAGCAAGAACGGCATCAAACCTTGGAAACAGCATCAAATCTTCTGGACATGGAGAAGACTGTCTATTTCAAAAGCCTGACTTCCCATTGTATATAAAGTAATGCAATTACTTAAGAAGATGGGACAATGGATTTATCTTTTTTTCACTTCTACATGATAGCAATCTCTTGTTCATTTAGAGTGTACAGCAAATGGGTCTAAAACCAAAATGGAATTATAAGTACAGTCAGTGAAATAAACTTCAAAAGTGTCTCTTTTTTGCATGAAACTCACATTTGAAATGCTTGCAAGCTCTCCTGGTAGCTTAAACATAATTTAATATAATTTAGTTAATATTTTCATCTAATATATTGTTTTGCCCCCTAAAGATGTTATCCTTCCCCAAAACTGAGGAAGGAAATGCTTCACACTGTCTTTAGCCATTTCCTGCCACAACTTCATATTTGTATCTCCTTTCTAATTATTCTGGAGTAGAATAGTTCACTAAGACACATATACAGAATAAATGTCACTCAAAGGTTATATGGCATCAAAAACCTCCAGGAAATGCACATTGAATTTCAACAATGTGCTTTGTTTTGAAAAGGGAAAATGTTGTCCTGCACTAATTTTCCTGGCATTTGCTACTTGTTTAGAAACAGTGCCTTAGGCTAGTATGAAGTGGAAAATAAATTCTGGAAAGTTGAATTCATTCTTGCATTGTTACCTTAATTTAGCCTCCGAGAAGCAGGAATAATAAAATATGAAAACCAGGTGAATCAAATAAGCTGCAGAAATGGAAGAAAGGTCATTTTCTAGTCCTTCAGCTATAGTTTGCTGGGATGGAGCAATGCCTAATGATAGAGCAAATTCTTGAGTTGAAAAAGGAAAGATGGTCAATAGTTAGACTCTCTAGCTGCAAGGTTCACATAGAAGGAGATAAGGAAGGCCTCTCCCTGCACAGATCTTCAAAAAAAAAAAAAAAAAAAGAGAGAGAGAGCTTTTCTTCATTGGACCTTCAATCACGCATCCATTGAAATGAAGTTTGGAAGCCTATTATCCTTTTGCATGCAGCAGCCCCATTGGATCAATGAAAGGAACTTCCCAGCATGCACAACAAAGCACAAATGCTCCATTTATTGAACTGAAGCTGCCAACTTTGGTGAATTGGTCCACTTTGAAGCTTTATTGAGGTAGAACAACTGACTTACCAGAAGCAAAGCACCTCATTAAAGCAGATCATGGCCGATCTGCGCTAGCTTACTCTACTGCAAGTTCTGGGGAACCACAGCTAATCAAAGGGAGCTGGATAAATCAATATTCTGAATTTAGAAAGAAGAAAATGTTCAGGCAGTCACCGGCTTGAACAAAAGGAAGTTTCAAGAATACTGATTTTATCATCAACTCTTTTCAAACCCAATAACTGAAAAAGGTTATTCAACAAACTACTTTGTCGCTGAAAGCAGCTGTTCTATAAAATCAGCAAGCTGTGGTTTTGTTATTGTTATAGACATTCTAAGTCTTCTAAGTTTTTATAAAGTCCTATTTTTTTACAAAAAAAAATATTCTTTATAATGCAATCCCCAGGAAAGTTAGCTGAAAAGGCGAAAGATAAAATCATATAATTTCTTGAAAGTTTTCTCCAGTTTCTGCCTCTCCACTCCACCCTTTTTGTATATAGGTGCTATTGTGCCTGTTATGGTGACATGTGAATAAGAAATATATAGGGAATGGCATGATATATGGTGAAAGGGATCAGCAATTCATGGGCCACAATTTTTCATACGTTTGCACAGAACAGAACACATTTTCAGTTATTGTAGGAAATGATTAGTTTTGGCCACAATACTTCATTTATCTCTCTCTCTCCTTCTCTTTCTCTATCTCTCTTTCTCCTTCCCTCCTCTCTCCATCTCCCTCCCCTTCTCCCTCTCTCTTCTCCCTCTCTTCTCCTCTATTTCTCTCCCTCCCTCTTCTCTCCATCCCCCTTTCTCTCTCTCCCTCCCTCCCTCCCTCCCTCCCTCTTCTCTCCTTCCCCCTTTCTCTCTCTCCCTCCCTCCCTCCCTCCCACCCTCCCTCTCCCTCCTCCTCTCTCTCACTCATTCCTTCTCTGTCTCTCTTCTCTCCTTCTCTCCCTCCTTTTCTTGTGGCTCCTAAAGCCCTCTCCAAATATTAATAGCAAGAGAGAGAAAACTTAGCAGTGTGGGTTTCTCTTTTAGATGTGAGAAACAAGTTGGTATTGATTCTGGGTAACATCCAAACACACCTAACAATGGATCCCCTTGGAGAGAACTCTCCTCCATTTCCTCTTGGAGCACCAGCAAGAAAGAACTGTAACAGAAACTTAGTAATTAAATAGTATCCCAGAAATATTGTTGTGAGAAGGCATCCACACCAGTCCAATACCAATCACAGACGTTGCTTTATTTTGTCGATTGGCTCTTGGCCTTTTCAGTGATGTTATATATTGAGTGTGCTTTAAATGTTAGTTGTATTTTAATTCTTGTTTGCCAGCTTGAATGCCTTGTAACAAAAGAAAATTCTGTTCATACCTAAATCTATCTACCCTTATGAAATGATGGAGAATTGTTCATAGAATGGAAATGAGTGCCATAGAGTACCAGGAACCCCCAAGGCCACTCCCACAAACAGTGACAGGACAAGCCACTAGAATATAAATTGAGAGCAAGCACCATTCCTTACTAACACTGATGATGTTTACCTAGTTTGGGTAATGAAATGTCTGCAAGAAAACAACTAAGATCAGAAAGCACCAAGGACCACTCTGAGCTTACTAGATGTGTATTTTCTTTTACACCTGGAATAATGGTTTATTGATTTGGCAGTTTGCTCATGTTTATATTTATCACATCTCTCTTGCATCCTATGCTCATTCACACACATAAACATGTCCATTGTAGAGATTGTATGGCCTAGAGGCAAAGCCTTATGGCATTAATGGAAAGTTCTCAGTAATCATAGATAAATTCTGAAATGCCTGTGCCTCCAAAACAGTCTAGTGTCTTTAAGACATTACAGCTACAGAGGAGGAATCAATGAAGGAACTAGTGAACATCAATACTCTGTGAAATTTCCAGACCAAAGTCCAGACCAACCACCTTATTCCTAAATTATATTTTCAGGTTTAGCCACAGCAATAATTTGGTTCCAGGTTTTTTTTTTTTAACTTAGCTCATTAAAATTTGAGCATTGAATATACTGAATTCCTATCTATCCATTATAATATGGATATATACGATATGTATGAATGCTGATACTTGCACATTTCTCAATGGTGCATAGTCATCCACAACTTCAAAACATCACAAACTATTAGGCGAATATAGTAAAAGAGAGAGAACAAGAGAAACATATGGATCTGCATTTTACTATGGAAAAACTGATTTCAGAAAGTGCATATTATAAACATTGTTCAGAAAAAATCGGTATGAATATCAATAGAGATTTTACCCACAATTCATTAGCCATAAACTAAACTAAACTGTGTTGATAAGGGACAAATATGGAGAAAATTTAGGTATGACCAATTTAATTAACATTATCTGTGTAGTTTACACAGATGAAGAATTTATAGCTACCAGCAGTCACTGGATCTTTGTAATTGGCATCAATTGGAGTCAATTGTAAGCATTTGAGACATCAAAAGCCAATTCTGTCTTTCCTTTACAGTAGTGTAAGCTGTTGGCTTGTGTCCAACAAACCTGCAAATTGTTTTGATTGAGTTTCACTTTATTGTCCAGGTAAATTAACCTGAGTTTGCCAGAATAAAAACAAGATCTCTCAAGATGCATTAGAAGAAATTTCTTTCTTTTTTCCTCTGCTCAGAAACTTGTCTGTCCCTTTTTGGTGCCTTGTCCATTGAAACTGTGACTGCAGCCAGGAGACCAGTTCATAGTTTCTCCCGCAAAAGAAAGGAGATGAAAACAGTACC
Source organism: Crotalus tigris (assembly GCF_016545835.1). Taxonomy (NCBI): domain Eukaryota; kingdom Metazoa; phylum Chordata; class Lepidosauria; order Squamata; family Viperidae; genus Crotalus; species Crotalus tigris. The sequence continues at coordinate 1,164,994 of NW_024097215.1, read as the reverse complement.
ACAAAAATCACACCATATGGTGACAGGAAGCCCAGAGGTTAAACTCAGGCAATTTTTTTTTTCATTCCTCTCCAGCTGTTCATCTCTTTCTTGACATTTCTGATAAGCTCCGTTCCATGTCAGAGGAACAAATTGTCATATCTTCTTGGCAAGCTTTCAGAAGCTTCTCTCCACTACACGCTCCTCATACCAGCTCCGTTGCCAGATGTCAGCTACACATAGGAATAACAAATCCCGCTCTTGAGTCTGGAGATGATTAATATTTCAATAGGCCTGAAATGATGCAATCTCATGTTCATTTTCTTTCTGATAATTGTGTGTAACAAGGAGAAGCTGCTGCTCTAGTCAGAAAGGAATTGTTACAGCCTTAATATTTGGAATAGCCATTTCATGACCCTTCTTTACATTGTGCAAAAGCTCAAAACTCAGCCTGATTTCCTGTCTTGGGATACCAGCTGTTATTTAGGCATTTGTTGGTTTCTATGCCGATGCTATAGTACAAGCTGGATGATCAAATAAAAAGCAATAAACAAATGACAACATAAAAGGATGTTTTCCTTTGTCATTATTATGCTGTTTCCTGCTGAGATGTAGAATGTAGCAACTAATCTACTCTACAAAGTAGTGGGTATATTACCATGGTCTGCCCTGAGTAGTTGATAGATTCCAATGGATTCCAAATCTGGGAGAGGTTCAATATGGTTCACAGAATTGATTGTTTTTCGATGTAAGACACTTGTCACAATCACACCTAACTATTGTCTCTCAAAGCAGTGTGGTTAATTCCAAATTTCAGCTGAGGTTGGTAAAGCTTGCTGGGAGACAACAAGTGGGGGAAAAACCATCAGGAATCTAATCTAACTCTCATAAAAGCTCATTATTAAGCCTGTGTAATGGTATTGATGCAGACAAAAAAAAAACATTTTTTCTCACCCTTCATTGCATCAGCTGTGTCACCCATGGAGTTCTTCCAAGTAATTTAGGACCTTTTTGGACCTGATTCAGAGAACATATTGATCCTTGGTGACAGGAATATGTTAACTAGACACTTAAAAGATGAAAATGAAATGTGAATAAAATGCTTGATTGAGTTTAGCTATCACTTATTTGATCCCTCATGGCTTAAGAAGTGATAAATTTCTTCCTGTGACAAGGAATCATCCCAATTTCATTACTGGAAAATGGAGACTCCAAAACAAAATATCCTTTGTGGGCAAGGTGGTCATTTGTTCAAGTTCATACTCAAACATTATTGTACAGAATGGCTTCTCTAAATCTATCTTGATTTGGGTGAGGACTGGTTTTGCCACTTATATATTCTTGGTTACCCAGTTGGATGATAGTTGCAAGGACAAATATTAAGTGATTGCAACCTTAATTAATTTGCCTTCAGCAATTTTCAGTACCTTTAACTGTAGTATTTTCTCTGAAAAAGTTGTCCAAATTAGGTGTGGTGGAACAGCCTTGAAGCAGTTTCATATACACTCCTACCAAACAATCATCCCTGGATGTTAGTGCTTGATTCCATGGTGTTTATTCCTTGGGGGTTCCATGAAGTTCCATTTTATGTCCCACATTGTTCAACATCTGCAGAAGACCACAGAATCATTCAAATAAAATGGAATAAAATGTCATCAGTGTTCTGATAATGCTCAGCAATTTCTCTCCCTTTCATTTGATCCAGGTGACATGTAGAATTGGTAAATCATTGCCTGTCTATAGTAATGAACAAGATGAAAACCAAGGAACTGAAGTTCAGGCTTGACAAGACAGAAGTGCTATTAAGGATATTTCATCTTCCAAGGATAGTTTCTCTCTGATGGATGGGACTCTGCTCCCCTTAAATGATCAGGATCATATGGGCTGCATCTGGATTTATCTTTAATTCAAATATCTTTTACTAGTCCTGCTTGATGCACCACCTGCAGCATTACTTAGATTAGCCTTGCAACAACAATCCATTCTGTCACATTTTTTTTTATTTAATTTCTTGCAAATGTATGTGGATTCAGAAAGTTCAAATAGCACAAAATGGATTGGAAACCATACTGATTATAATTGTAAATATGAATAAACCACACCTAATATTTTTCTTCATGTTTGATTCCTGGTTCATTTCCAAGTTCAGTTCAGGGTCTTACTTTTAATCAATGAAGCCCTTCATAGCTTGGGAATAGAAGACCTGAAGTGTCTTCCTAAATGCTCCTTTCTTACCTTAAGGTCATCTTTAGAGGACCTATTGCAAGTGTTCATTTTCTAGTCTTCTTCTTGTGCCATATCCATTATCGGACGTTGGCCATCATGTTGGCGATCCTGTTTTTATCAGCAGCCGCACGAAAAAGTGCTGCTGAGTTTTGTCCAAACCAGTCCCTTAGATTTTGAAGCCACAATATTCTTCTTCTGCCTGGACCTCCTTTGCCTTCAATCTTTCCCTGGAGGATTAAATGGAGTATGCCGTATTTTTCTGGGGATCACATCACATGTCTGAAATATTCTATTTTTCATTTTTTAATTGTTTTGATGACTTCCCTTGGCTTTCCCAGGCGACTTATCCCCTCCTCATTTCTTGTCAACCCAGCTTATATGTAACAGCTGCCTGTAAATCCACATTTCAAGTGCTTATCAATCACCTATAATTTTATTTTTTATTTTTAAAAAAGCATATTCTTATATATGAATTTAAAAGTAACCCTATTATAGAGTGCAAATAACCTTGGGATAGAATAGAATAGAATAGAATAGAATAGAATAGAATAGAATAGAATAGAATAGAATAGAATAGAATAGAATAGAATAGAATCTGAAAGGGACCTTGGAGGTCTTCTAATCCAGCCCCCTGCTCAAGCAGGAGAACCTATACCATTTCAGACAAGTGATTGTCTAGTCTCTTCTTAAAAATCTCCAGTGATGGAGCACCCATGATTTCTGAAGGCAAGCCGTTCCACTGGTTAATTGTCCTCACTGTTAGGAACATTCTCCTTAATTCCAGGTTGTTTCTCTCCTTGATTAGTTTCCAACCATTGTTTCTTGTCTTGCCTTTTGGTGCGTTGGAGAATAGTTTGATTCCCTCTTCTTTGTGGCAGCCCCTCAAATACTTGAATACTGCTGTCATGTCATCTCTATTTCTTCTTTTCTTTAGACTAGCCAAATCCAAGTCCTGTAGTCATTCTTCGTATATTTTAGTCTCCAGGCCTTTGATCATTTTAGTTACTCTTCTCTGAAGGAAGAGCCATAGTCTAGACACCAGTCAAACAAGAGAAGTCTCAGGAATGGGGATAAAGAAAGTATCTCAGAAGGAATCCTTCCTAGTTTTCTGGAATGTAAAGGGAGGAGAGGGGAGAAGTGTTTTTCAGACTTGCAAAATTCTGTAACTGTACAATAAAAGCAGCATTAACATTCTTGGTTTTGATTTCCTGCTCTGGACTACCTTGAAGAGCTGACAGTTCCATTTAAGACAATAGATATCTGATTAATATTAAAATCTATCTATGTGGTTGCTAAGAGTCAACAATAGTTTGATGGCAAATAATTAATCAATCAATCAACCAGCCAATCTACTTGTGCTACTCCCAAAGGTGCTTTTTCCAAAAGGCAACCGGATTTTCTTGTTTTTTTAAACTTGAAAACAGTTTAATTCTCATACAAGAATCTTCCGTTTTTCAGAACTTTATACTGAAGAAGCTTCTTGGATGAGAAGCAAACTGTTTTCAAAGAAGATTTTGGTAATCACAATGTAAAAAAGATGCTGAGACTCTAGAAAGAGTACAGAGAAGAGCAACAAAGATGATTAGGGGACTGGAGGCTAAAACATATAAGGAATGATTGCTGGAATTGGGTATGTCTAGTTTAACGAAGAGAAGGACGAGGGGGGACATGATAGCAGTATTCCAATATCTCAGGGGCTGCCCCAAAGAAGAGGGAGTCAAGCTATTCTCCAAAGTGCCTGAAGGCAGGACAAGAAGCAATAGATGGAAACTAACCAAAGAGAGAAGCAACCTAGAACTAAGGAGAAACTTCCTGACAGTTGGAACAATTAACCAGTGGAACAACCTGCCTCCAGAACTGGTGAATGCTCCAACACTGGAAGTTTTAAAGAAGAAATTGGACAGCTATTTGTCTGAAATGGTATAGGGTTACCTGCCTGAGTAGGGGGTTGGCCTTGATGACCTCCAAGGTCCCTTCCAACTTTATTATTATTATTATTATTGTTGTTGTTGTTATTGATCATCGCACAGTCAGCCAGATGTTCAGACTGGATTTGGCATTTTGTCTACCTATCGAGTCCTTACCCAGGACCTGGGATAGGCAGATGTGGATGTTTGATGGTATTACAGATATCGTCACAGGATGGAAGCAGTTCCTAGTAAGGCCGCCTTTTGCAATTGACTAATAGCGAATTTGTCAATGCCAATGGTGTTCAAGTGGTGCTCCAGTTGTTTTGGGATTGCACCCAAAGAGCCTATTACTATTGGTACTACCCTTGCTTGCTTTTGCCACAGTCTTTCTATTTCTATTTGTAGGTCTTTGTATTTTGTTATCTTTTCCAGTTCTTTCTCTTCTATTCTGCTGTCTCCAGGCACTGCCACGTCCACTTTCTAGACTTTTTTGCCTTTCTTATCGACAGTTGTTAAGTCTGGGGTTTTATGTTGCAGGTGCTTGTCTGTTTGAATTCTGAAGTCCCAGAGCAGTTTAATTTTATCATTTTCTATGACTTTCTCTATTTTATTATCCCACCAGTTTTTGCTTACAGGCAAATGATATTTTTTGCAGATCTTCCAATGCACCATTGTTGCATTGTCATGCCGCTGCTTGTAGTCAGTCTGTGCAATCTATTATTATTATTATTATCCCAAGAAAGTTCAGATGCTCTTTGGACTTTGACCTAGATGTGATTGAGAACCTCGATAGACATTTGGTGATACAGTAGGCTTGTAAGGAAGGATAGCTGTTGAACTCTACGAATACAAAGTAAATATGTAAGAAAGATAACATTCTCTTGTAAGCCAAACTAGCAACTATTGTGATGTCTCTTAGACATCAAGCAAAATATGTTTTAGGTATCTAGGCATTTAAAATTGTTGTCAGAAAGTTCATTTAGCGACTCTTTCCTTTCTCAATATTACTATACAGACGACTGCATTGCATCTTTTAAAACTGTTACTGTAAACAATCCTGAAACATAACACTTTAAAAAGGTGGTGTGTGAAATTAGAACTCGGGCTAATGCCTTTTAATAAACATCAGTCTTGAGTGCCTTCACTCAAGAATGAAATTATTTTTATTTCTAATGTGATTCCGAGGAGCTCTTTTTTTTTTAGTGTTTAATTCTAACCAAGTTAAATTCTTTCTTATGTGAGATTTTCCTTCTTCAACCATGAAGATACAAAGAGATCTCTGAATGGGCTTAAATTAGATCTTTCCTAATCAGTGCATCTGAACTGTGGTGGTTGGGAAATACGTAAGGATATTTATTCTTTGCCCACTGAACTCTTCATGGACAACATGGGAGAAATGTTCTTTATATAATATGGTCTAAAATTATTCAGGTCTTGACACTTCAGAAAAATAATTATACTTCAAATAATGTCACAAATGGAGTTGTTTCAATTATGTGTTAGATATCTTTTGAGGTGGAACAGAAACGTGACTCATTCTTCATCCACACGGAAATATATATTTCCATCCTGCTAGTTGCTATACAGGTACATATTTTCTTTTCATAATTTAGAGAGCGTGCAATTTTCTAAAACAATGGAATTGCAGAGAAATATGAAAACAAATAATAAATTTATCATAAAATATTAAGACAACACATTTAAAGAAACATGCTAAAGACATTTCTTTAAAAAACTGCAGGTGAATTACGACTTTTCTTGACTGCCAAGAGTGGGGGTGAATTTCCAAAATAATGTTTTCCCTAGTAGCGATCTTTTTTTGTGTGTGTGTGTGGCAGACAATATTTTTCATAGTTCAGGATGGGTGGATGGTTGAGAGTTTTTTGGTTCCTTTGAGTGAATCTTGACTCTTAGCAACTGCCTGAACGAGTCCCTGGAGTTTGCTTTTGCGAGATTTCAGAAGTGGTTTGCTTTTGCTTACATACTAGGGCTAAGAGAAAAAGACTGGCCAAGGTCGCTTAGCTAACTTTGTTCCTAAGAAAGACTAGAACTGGTCATCTTCCATTTTCTAGCCTGTTGCCTTAACCACATCATCAAATTTCCTCTAAAATTGATTTTTGAAATCAGAACATTCATAATGGGATGTTTTTTTTTTAAAAAAAAAACCAACCAGGGCATCCTACAGAAAAAAATATTATTGTTATTGTTATTATTAAACATATCTATATCTATCTATCTGTATTATCTATCATCATTATTATTTCTCGATCATTTATCATCTATCAATCATCTATGTCTGTCTATCTGTCTATCTATCTATCTATCTATCTATCATCTGTCTATCAATCATCTTTCTATCATCTATCATCTACCAATATCTATCTGTCTGTCTGTCTGTCTGTCTGTCTCCCTCTCTCTCTCTCTCTCTCTCTCTCTCTCTATCTATCTATCTATCTATCTATCTATCTATCTGAAATCACCATGCAAAAAATTTACAACTCAGAAGGAAACTCAGCGTTATGTCCTATGGTTCCCAAACTTTCAAAGCATTCACCCTTCCTTAATGAATGTAGAATGAATGTACAGATGGGTGTAATTTGTTACACTTGCAGAGCTGACAAGGTTGTCATGGAACACTATGAGCCACTATCAGCAGAGAGCATACTGCTTTTGCCAACTGCTCCATGTCTCCAGGGACTAGACTGATTTGTTGAACTAGGTAAAGCTCCTAGGCAGAACCTTTTTTTCAGGTCTATTAACATATAGCAGCTAATGTTGCCTGAAAGTTCCCTATGTTTTATGTAACTCTCAAATTCCAGTGCAGTTTATCTTAGAGAGGATCATCCTTAGGATTGCTTAAGATCATTGTTTAGGGTCACCCAATGCCGGTTAGAGCCCTACATGGAAAAAGATGCCAGATATTCTAGCTGGTTTTAGAAAAGACAAATAAATATTTATTATTATTATTATTATTATTATTATTATTATTAGTAGTAGTAGTAGTAGTAGTAGTAGTAGTAGTAGTAGTAGTAGTAGTAGTATTGATCATCTCACAGTGAGCCGGATGTTTAGACTAGATTTGGCATTTTTGTCTACCTATCGAGTCCTTACCAAGGACCTGGGATAGGCAGATGTGGAAGTTTGATGTCAGATATCATTGCAGGATGGAAGCTGTTCCCAGTAAGGCCACCTTTTGCAATTGACTGATGATGAATTTGTCAATGCCGATGGTGTTCAAGTGGTGCTCCAGTTGTTTTGGGATTGCACCCAAGGCGCCTATGACTATTGGTACTACCCTTGCTTGCTTTTGCCACAGTCTGTCTTGCTCAGAATGAAAGATGGTGACAATAAAGCAAAACTTCATGAAGCAAATGATTAAAAATAAGGAATCTTTCTAGCTTCATGATCATTTTATCCTTAATTATATTGTTTGCAATCAATGATTACAAGGATCACCCTGACTGGAGGGCAGATTTGTTGGTAATTGAATTTCAATACTTCTACCATTAGGTGTTATATAAATTATAAAAGCTTCTTCTTCTTCTTCTTTTCTTCCACAATATTTCTTTTTGCAATATCCTGCAACCTTGGAAGAATTGGAAATGGAACTGAGCGGGTTCAAGACTATTCTATTCCACCTCAGAGAAATGAAATCTAGTCCAAATTATCCTCTGTTTCAGTATTTAAAGTTCTATTGTATAAGTTATTTTCTTTTTCCAGAGTCTACAAAAAATAGATATACATGCAAAACCTACCTCCATAGATAAATAATTGTATTTGAAATGAGCTAATTTTAAATGAAAATGTATTTTTTCTTAATGTATAATGCAGAGGTGTGAAGAAGGATCAGTTCAGACTAATAACTTTACATATTCCAAATAAAATGTCCTTTAAATAAATCACCATGATTTTGTTTTTAATGAAAAAAAATGTCTTGGTATTTAACTCAGCTTGAAGTTAAAGAACTATGAAGATATTTTCTTTCCCTCCCAACCTCCCTTACTGGGAAATTATGAAAAATGATTTGGTCCAGATGTGCCCATCCTGCAAAGGACAGGTGTTCTTTTTACACACAATTTAGAAATTCCCAGTGCAGCTAATTGCAGGAAGATAAATGCAATATTCAAATGATAGGAAAATAAATGTCTGCATATGTGTCTTTGGAGAAATGTATTCTTTGCTTTTCTAATATGAAGGTCATATTAGACAAGATGATAAGTATGTCATTTACAATCATACCCTTCTTCTTCTTCTTCTTCTTCTTCTTCTTCTTCTTCTTCTTCTTCTTCTTCTTCTTCTTCTTCTTCTTCTTCTTCTTCTTCTTCTTCTTCTTCTTCTTCTTCTTCTTCTTCCTCCTCCTCCTCCTCTTCCTCTTCCTCCTCCTCCTCCATAAATTCCAAATCTAGATACAATCTAATAAGAAAGGTTTACTTTAAAAATATCTATGTATTTATTTAAATGCAGTTGTAAGCCATTTTTATCTTGTTTATTAGTAGAATCATTGCATAAGAAGGCCAGATATAAAATAGAACATAATGCCAAAAATAACCCCATGGATCTCAGATAGAAGAGATAAAGCAATATGATTATTTTTGTATTTTGTATTTTTCTGTTGGATTCACATGCATATGAATGATGTATGAGTTAGAATCCATCAATTATCTTTTTTTATTCAGCAGGATTGATTTAAAGGAGTTTTTATGCCATAGGAACTTAACTCTTCTAGTTAAATTTTCAAATCCTCTTGCTATACTCTTTAAATGCTGTTTTATTTGATATAATTATTGTATGAAAAATCCCACTGGTTTTAAATGTCATGCATACATATCATTTCACAAATAGTAGTAATGACCCTGAATGGTAAGTTTTAACATGCATGAAAATAAATTATGAACTTCTCTCCTATAAAATCAGCTTAAAAGTTATAACCAATTATTCAGCAAAATATATTCAGCATTGGTAATTCTCCCAGGAACAATCTCCAATCCTATAAAGTTCTTTGTTTTTGTAATTCTTATACCAAGCACATTTTCTAGGGACTATAAACTTGGTTGATCAAGAAATAGGACAATAGGAAAAAAATCAGGTGACAAAAATTATTACTAGTTTAACATTATCTGAGTTCTTTAATTTTACATCGCATTTTAAGTAGGTTTCATGCAGAAACCAAAAGTAAAAGATGGACATTAAAGATGGAAAGGAAATCCACCTTGGTTTTCCTTTACATTAAATTAGTGGGATGTGTCAATTTAGTCCTGGACACAGCAAAAATGAAAATATATGGGGTTTAGGCTAATATAAAACCTTGAAAGGGTGTTCTACTTCTCAAAGCTTTAACAAAATGACCCTTCCAGATATACCTTTCACAAAGTGAAGTACTACCCACTGCTCGGCACTGTATTAGAGATAGCATTGTATTGAATTGTTGCTTGTTTACTTGCTTACTTTACTGCCCTTAATTGCACTGTGACTTCAGGTGCAGAAGACATTTCCACTGAAGCAAAGCAGCTTGATGAAATGAAGGATTCCCGATGGCATTTGTTTAGAAAGGTCAAGGTGGAATACTTTGCTTTTGCATGTTGTTTTAGATTTGTTCACTCTTGTGGAGCAGAGTTTGGAGGTGAGGAGAGTCTAAAATCAAGCAACACCTCCTTGCATAATCCTGTCAGGTTATCTCTGCTGTCTATCAGGTTATCAAACAGAATTGATTATGTGCCATTAAGTTGCTTTCAGTTCTTAGTGATCAGATAGATAGATAGATAGATAGATAGATAGATAGATAGATAGATAGATAGATAGATAGATAGATAGAGATAGATAGATAGAGATAGATAGATAGATAGATAGATAGATAGATAGATAGATAGATAGATAGATAGATAGATAGTCTGGATGGACGGATAGACATGGATAGAATAGATAGATAGATAGATAGATAGATAGATAGATAGATAGATAGATAGATAGATAGATAGATAGATAGATAAGCAGGCAGACAGGTAGGCAGGTAGGTAGACAGACTAGAATAAATAGCTATAAAAACATCCCATCAAGTGTTTAGAAACACATGTCCAAAAATGTTCCATCACGACTGGCAAAAGAGATATTGTATGTTTGGGAACCATCTGCAAGGAGATACACCTGGCAGGAGTAGACCCAAGAGATAGGCTTTTGCTGGAGCATCCACTTTATGGCATATCATCCCCCCAGAGGTAAGGTTGGTCCCAACCCTGTCAACTTTCCATAAGTCCCTCAAATCTTGGTTGGGTCAACAGGCCAAGGGAATGTTGAGTTGATGAAGTGGCTCTTTGTCTACAATATCTGATACTCCTGGTTTAATTGTTGATTGCTTTTATTTTCTGCTGCCCAGAGTCATGTTTTGTGAAATAGGTGGCTATATAAATAGGGTATATGAATAAAAATGTTAAAACATTTTTTAAATGTAAAAACAACATATATTATTGTATGCAAGACTGTGCTCATTCAGAAAGGTTGCATACAGTTTTCATACAAATATGTCTAAGAAAGAAAAGATGAATACCAAACAAGAGAGATTTCTTTGCATTTCTTTTTTTTAAATATAGAAATCAGTTCCATCATTTTTCTTATTGAAAAGTTTTATAAAAATTACAGTATACAGCCCAAAACCCACCCACCCTAAAGCCCCTTTCCCTCCCCCACTTCCCAGAGCTGAGTACAGGGTTACAAATATAATAATCAAACTCTAACTAACATTAACCAACTATATAAATAACCAAGTCCATAATGCGCTTTAACTCCCCTTTAACATAGGTATAAACAAATTAAAAATAAACATAATAATATAAACAAGTTGATATTATTAAACAATACAGTATCCAAATTGTTAAACAATACTAATACTAAAAATAATAATAAAACTAATAAAAATTCAACTATAATAAACTATTAATAATAATAATACTCTAAAATTTACTCATAAACTAAATGGAACTTTTTAGTCCCATATTTATTCTGAATATAATCTATCCATCTTCTCCAGACCGAAATGTATCTTTCTTGTGAATGATCCTTCAAGTAAGCAGAAATTTTGGCCATTTCTGCTAAATTTGACACTTTAAGTGTCCATTCTTCTATAGTAGGCAAGCAATCCTTCTTCCAATATTGCCCTACCAATAACCTTGCAGCTGTTATCAAATTCAACATCAAATTAATTTCTTTAGCATCACAATCTACAACAACACAAACTTTATCTTTCTCCTAAAAATCTTTTGAATGTTCCACCAAATCTTAATCCAAAAAGCTTTTATATTTCTACAAGCCCACCAGATATGAAAATAAGTAGCATCCAAGCTACCACATCTCCAACATTTGGGCTGTAAATTGGGATACATACAAGACAACTTTTTTGGATCCATCATTCTTGATAGAACTGAATGATACATTGCAGATTTAGATTAATCCCTGGTGATCCCACGCAAGCAATTATGAAATGGGAAACACTGATGTACTCACACCTGATGCTATAATTCTGGACGATGCTGCCATAAGTTATTTTTATCATGTCCTCATCTGTGACTGACATGACAATTATTTTCTTGGTTGATAAATGCTTGTCTTGTTGGGAATTATGCCTCCCTCTATTTATTATGTTTGTCCAATGTGGTGTATAGATATTACTTCCTGCTTATAGGTAATATTGTCTCTGTCAGTTCACAACTGTCATGCCAAGAGAAAGTTTACTGTCACAGAAAACCATGTAATGCCCCCAGTGTTTAAAAGCGATCTATTGCTCTATCATCAAATGTTTATAGTTTCTGTGGATGTTCACTCACAGAATGATGATGGCTGCCAAAGGTGGCAAGTGAAAAAGATGGATGGGACAAACATTGCTAATGAATGTCATTCAACTAGGCTCCATTTATATTTGGACGTTATTTAGTAGCTTGAAAAGATTGTTCAAGTCTTTGACTGCAGCCTTTTCCAAACACATTTCAATTGCAGAACAGCAGCATTCAGAGCTATAAAGAGAATCTGCTCTGGGCATGTCTATATCACAAGTCTTCAGATTTCCTCCGAGACCACAATGACAGTTTAACTGGTTTAAAACAAGTTTGTGTTTATTGTGTAAATGTGCCTAAAGGAAGTTAAAAGTGGCTGGGAATTTTTAAATGTAGTTCATATTCCCACCTGGCTTTCAAGTGCTCTTTTGTCAGGAGTGAGTTACATTTCCAGACTGGTTTATATCACAAATGAAAGTCCCAAAGGACTCTTCAACCAGATGCATTCAAATGGCACCATTAATACTCATATCTCACTGCTTCTTCTGTAAGGCAGGAAATTCTCATAAAACAGAAAAGCATTTCCTGAAAAATTCTAAAAGACAGCATAAAATGCCCAAGATGATTCTTTGTGGAACAGAGAAACTCTACCACACCATACATTTTCTCTGTATCACTCGTGTCTAGCCATCAATGAATCTGATGCAATTTTCTCCAATGTCTATAGAGATTCTCAGTCATCTGGGTCATGGTTGTCCCAAAGATGCTTTTTCAAAAGGCAACTGGAGTCAGAACTGAAGAAATCTCTTGGATGAGAAACAAAATGTCTTTAAGGAAAAAACAAAGTCCAGTTGCCTTTTTGAAAAAGCACCTTTGGGACAATTTTTTTCCAATGTTATTTTCTTCCTTCAAATAAACCACTTCCACTGACTTCCATCAATGTTGTGATTGTATGCTTTCTTTATTTGACAAGATCATCTCCTAACTTACTTTTGGCAATAAAATATATGAAGATAAAATCTTTTTGGCTTTGCCAGTAGGTTGCTTTCTCACTCTGTGGATTATTAGATATTCAGAACATGAGCTCCATACATGTTCAGATTGATCCCATGTAGTTTATTTCTTATCAAATCATCAAACTTCTGTGACTGACTTGGATAGTCCAATCTTTAAGGGAGGAATAACTAATCTGATGCCTTCCAGATGGTCTGGATTAATTCTTCAACAGACCCTTATCTCTGGCCATGCTAGCTTTAGCTGATAACAGTTGAAGCACAAACATCTAGAAGATGTCATTTTCATTTAGAGAAGATGAGGACATTTAAGAAAGACAACACAATGACATGCAAATGCTCTTGATGATTGGGAGGCAAAACTGTGTGATTTAAAACATCTTCCTTATGCTTTTATACACAAATTCATATACTAGAGTATATGGTTTCTATAAGTTCAGTAAAGAGAACAATTTCATTTTCTAGAAGTGAACCTACTGTAAGAAAAAATATATAATTTTTGGCATTGGTAGTTGCCATTTTCCTTTTCCTTCCTATCCTTTTTTCCATTTACTGTTGTTAATTGAGATGTAAACCTTAACTTTTGCTTGTTTACTCTGAAACAGAGATGTGTGCTTATTCAGTTCTGAAGCAGAAAAGATGCTTTGGAGAAATGTTTGCACTTGCTACTCTTCCTTAAAATAGTGACACCTTTTCCTCAACTCGCACAGTGATAGTGTAATCACAGGAACATTCATGTATTGTTAAGGAAGTGTAGATAGGGTGCTACGAAGCCATTGTAGCCTGTTGCTTCCCCCTTAAATAAACATATAGCTTCCTGGATCTCCCTACTAAATAAAGCTCAAGAAAAGCATGTCTTATTTTAGAGGATGTTGACAAAATCAAAGTTCTTTCTTTTTCCTCCCAAATGTGCTTTTTCAAGACACAGCTGGACTTCCTTTGTTTTTCTTGAAGACGTTTCATTTCTCATCCAAGAAGCTTCTTGAGTTCTGAAGTCTTCAAGGAAAGTCCAGTTGCCTCTTTAAAAAAGCACCTTTGAGACAACCATGATCTGGATGACTGAGAATCTCCATAGGAAATTCCGATATGTGCATTGACCATCTCCAACTCCATTCCAAAGGGCCTTTTCTACTTTGGATCCAAATACGTACATATCACTATTGAGCATATCTGATTTTTCTTGTTATTTTTATTCCTTTTGTTTATCCTCTGATATGGATGTTTACCCCCATGCATTCATTTGTCTCCATGGTTTGAGACATGACATGTATTTGTAAATAGGCTTCCCAGAATTTAATAAACTTACCATCTGTCAGGTTACTGGTGGCTTAGAGGAATTTAGACACCATCATAGACAGCAATAATCAAATGAAATTGATTTTAGCGATTTTATTGAACTGGGAATAGTAGTAAATCTTTCCTTGGAAGTTTTAAGGAATTCTTCTGTTTGCCAATTTAGCCCTATGTCTGTACAATTTTGGGAAGAATGTTTAGAATCACCTAGGTCCAATAAGGAAAAAAAGTCATTAAAAATTCCTGCCAGGTTGCCCAAAATGGGGAAAAAATAAACTTATGAGTTATGTATGATATTTAGGAAGTATAAAATATGGAAAGAAGGGAACCATGATGTACTCCTAGTTTAGAAAGGATAAAATATAAATGTATTTATAACTGCTGTAAAGAAAATTGGAAGTCATTTCTTTGTATTTTTTCCTTTCATTTGTCTTCTATTTACTTATCATTGTCCCTTTACATTCCTTTCATTTTTCTTTAAATTTCTGTTGTACTTACCTTGTTAAAAAATACGCAACAAAACGACATAAAAAAGTTATTGCCAGGAAAGATTTAAAAGTCGATATTCATACTAAGGTGCTGGTGAAGCTCATTGTCTAATAATGACATTCTTTTCTGTTATACCCTCGATCTACTACTCATGCTCACAATCACAGCCCTGCACAGCTGGGAGAATTCCAGATCTGCAAATCTAACCAATTCAGTCTCCCTCTGATAGCAGGAAGCATTTCTAGTTAGGAAAAAGGCAGCCAAACCTAGCAAAAACTTCCCTGTGCTTCAGAAAATCATACTGTACAGTAAGCTTTGAAAAAGAAAATACTTTAGCAGCTAAGGAAGTTAAGAAAAAAATACTTTAAAATGTTAATGGTGGAAGGAAGTTGCTGATGGTTAGGGCAGGGAAAACTGTTATTTCCACCTTTTCCTCAGTGATTTTTCCCATCTAATCCCCTCTCTCCCCCAATCCATGCCAAATGCTGCACATCTTATAACACTCTATGGAAATCCTCCTTCTGCTCTTTTCTCACCGGCCTTGGGCAGCTATTAAGCAAAGGGAATTATTTTGTAAGATGATGGGGAATCAGAATGATTTATCAACCCTGAGAGGGTGAAAAATAGCCTAATTTCTCAGCAGAGAATGAAAGGAGGGGAGAAAGTCTTTGAGCATAAACAGATTGCACTATTTATACCCGAAAATATTCCTCTGCATCTATTAATTTACTACAACCAAGTATTTTAATTAATCGCAGCAGTTGCTATGGAAACACTTATCGTTCAATTACAGCTCTACGAGGCGGTGTTGCAAATTTACGGCCATGTGAAAGAGGTAGCTCTTTTGCTGAATTAGAGCCCGTATAGGGCACGCTGGAAATAAAGCTTTTTGGCAATAGTCACTAGCTTGATGCAGGCGCCTGTCTACACATGGATATAAACTAAGGCAGTTGGAGGACATAGTACACATCTATTCTGGTTTTGAACCCTGGTAGTTGCTTCTTCCTGCCACGTGGATCTGATTGTCCTCAGCCTTTGAAAATAGTCTCATTCAAAGAGTACAAGGAAATACATAGCTTATTGCATGACAGTAGTGAACGAAAGCTATAAACTGGTACTGCCGACACCACTGAAGAGTCCTTTTTGAGGTGATAGCAAAGTTGCTTGCAGTGAGAAATCTTCATGTGACATGTACATGTGAAGGTTTCTGGATGATTCCTCAAGGTTTCCATTTTCATGGAAGCCTTTACAAGCCAAGGCTGTCCATTACAAGCCAGCCAGCAAACAAATGAATATCAGACTCACTTGAGAAGATCAGATCTTCACCAACTTCATATTGGGAGTAAAGCAGAGGTACTGTAGAATGAATATGCTTGTGCCCATCCCCAGCTATCTTACAAGGCTGGGTTTTCTTGCTGTATTTTATAGACATGATGATGATGATGATGACAATGATACCCGTTCAGTTGAGTCTGACTCTTGGTAATTCTATGGGACGGATCTCTCTACATCTTGTAATCTTGAACTATTCCTTTGCATTTTTCTATGCTCTGGATCGTATCAGCTTTGATGGTGTCCAGCCACCATGCTCTTTGGCAGCCTGGTTTTCTTTTAAATTTTATAGACCAGTTTCATTCTACTCTTAGGAAAGTATGATCCTCCCTTCCTCTGCACTGCAACCTGCACTGCAAAATGTAGAAAAGGGAATAATCCAAACATTTGTTTCTGTGCCTTAATTCAGGAAGTGTGAATCCTGTCAGTTCACTTTAAAATAAAGATCCAATAAAAACCTCAAGTATTCCTATAATAAGTCCTTCTCTTTGCTCCTGCAGAGAGTACAATCACAGTCCTAACCTTTACTTTTCTAATAAAGGAGGAGCTGGTGGCTGAAATCTACTAGCATCCTTGAAAAGAAAGGTTCATTTAAATGAATGTCTGTTTGGGAAAGGGGTGACGTTTGGCATTAAAAGAAAAAGAAAAGAAAAGAAAATTGACTAAAAAAATAGAACGCTTTTACAAAAAGTCACAAAAGCTTCCTGAAATTGGTACTTTTATTTTCCTTGGAACAATTCCTTTTTGAAAGTTGAGCTCTCTTTTCCTTTCACAGAATAATTTGCCAATCAGCTGTCATTTATTGAAAGCATACATCATCCTGTTCAGAACATTGGCTGCTTAAAAAAAAAAAAAATACTTGGGTCCAAGTATTCCATCATGTTGTATTTGCTTCTGATAAAAGCAAAGAAATCAAAAGTTTGACAACCTCTGAGCAATAAATGCTTGCATGAAATGTTAGGTTTTTCTTTCTCTAGTTTTCACTGGAAGCGTGATCTTGATCGAGGATTCATCAAAGTGTTCTATTCCACTTTTGAGAAAACAATCCATAATCTTGGGGGATAGAAGAAGAGGAGGGTGAATCTTGAATTCTAAGTATTCAAAAGGAGCACAACAGAGATTGCATCGGTCTCCAGACATAAGGCTCATTGATTAGCACAGTTGTTATTCAGAGACCATCAGCAGAAATCTGTGATCTAACTGAATGGGGGAGGGGGGGAATCAGGCTACAAATCAGTCTAATCACTCCTTTTCAGAGGAAGAAGAGGCTCAGGGGGTAGAAGCAGATAATCTGACAACAGCTGTGGATAAGTGAAAAATTTCTAGCTCAGTCTGGGCTATGTTTGGCCTAGAAGACAAGTGTCAGGAGCAAAGAATCAGGACCATCCTTTAGGTTGCAGCATAGGAGATATATTTAACCCTATACACAAGAATCTAATCAACAAAAGTTCAATACTAAATTCGTGCCAGATAAGGGTCAATAGAATTCAGGAGGGTTGGTCTTGGAACACTTGTAGGAACGTAATGATTCTAAGCTGATGGCCCACTTAATTCCACCCCCAGCTCTTCCTGTTCTTCTCCTACAAGAAGTTTAGAACTCCCTGATCTGTGAGAACAAAGATGAGTCCCAGATGCACCTTTTATCTCAGAAGCAAGCACAGACATCCTGAAGACATTGGAAGGTGAACATTTTAGAAATATCTAGAATTAAATGCCTGGAAAAGTTCTGACTTTGAAGCACGCTAAAGAGTTCTGTAAATGGAACAAAAAGAAATTGTTTAGCCTAACTATTGCTATCTCGCTTTTGTAATCAGTGTTTGCATCAGGGACAAATTTCATGCAAGCGTGAGAAACATGTACATGGATGGGATGTACTGGAGAAGGGAATAAGGGAGTGTACAGGAAGGATTGATGTCTTCCTTATGATGAAATGGCTCTGTTGTCTGATTTTCATTGGCTAACAAAGTTTATAAAGCAAAGCTACTAACTTTCTAAGGTGTGACACTTCTGAATGCAATGCTGCCAGTGTTCAGATTGTGTTCTCACCCAGGACTTATTTCTATCGAAAATAAAGTGCTGTTTCCTCAAGAAGCCCTCGTTTGAGTTGCCTGGTTAGACTTTTAGATTTAAGTAAGTACTGGGACCTTACAATGCAATGCTGGAAAACAATACTGTAAACATGATTCTCATCTCATCTTCTTATCCTCGCTCTTTGGCGCTCGGAGTTTCTGGCTATGATTTTGAGCTCTGCATTGCTATTTACCTTGAAACTCCAATGTTTTCCTAAAACTATTATGCACCAAGCCTTTATTTGCTAACCACAATGAAGATTTTCAGCCTTGGGCTGGAGAGGGGTGCTGATAGCAAATGTCTTCCCTCATACACAGAATGAAAACACTTCCCACAATATTATTCTAAAGAGAAGAGGGTTAGAGCTATTCTTCATTCTTCCTCCACTGCAAAGTAAAGCAAAAATTACAATTACCTCCTTTTAAGTCTGAACCAGGAAGGATGTATTGCAACCAGAATATTTGTTCCAGAGTGAAGGGGAAGATTTTTAAATAGGAAAACATTATCTTACCAGCATCTCTAACAAGGGTTGTAACAGGACAGCTTGAAAACAAAGCACGTTTATAGGAGAAACTAATGCTGCTGTGTGTATTTTCTGTCCTGTCTACTACTTGCTCATGGATATTTCCCTCTTCTTACATAACAACATTATTATAGTTAGTAGAGAGACAGGTAGTCCTCAACTTACAACAGTTTGTTTAGTGAACCAAGGTTACAACAGCATTGAAAAAAATGATTTAGGATTGTTTTTCACACTTACAACCGTTGCAGTGTCCCGGGGTCACGTGATCTCCTTTTGTGACCTTCTGACAAGCAAAGTCAATGGAGAAGCAGATCCACTTATTGACCATGTTATTAACTTAACAACTGCAGTGATTCACTTAACAACTGGGGCAAGAAAAGTCATAAAATGTGGCAAAATTCTCTTAACTGTCTCACCTAGCAAGGAAAGTCTGGGGCTCAGTTGTGTTCGTAAGTCGAGGACTACCTATACTGAGTTTTTCAATCCACTTATGATTTTGTGGGATTGCTGTTTCGCCTCTAAGGATGACAGAGGCCTAAGTGTGAAGAATGGGAGAAAAGAAAAAAAAAATAAAGATGACTTACCAATGATATAGCTGAGAAGTACAATATTTAACCAGATGAGGCTGTATGTAGCTGAAGAGGGGGGGGAAAAGGCATGCAACAAGACACCTGGCTCATTTGACACGTATAAAATGTCAAATGTCAAGATATGCAACCGCAGCCAGAAACATCACCTGAGACGTGTAGCAATACATGGGAGAAAATGAATGAAATATGTCAGAAGACGCAGGCTAACCATCTCTGCCTTTAAAATAATCATGATACGGAGCTAACATTTCAGCGGTGAATGCCATTTACAATTTCCTGAAATAGGGTTGCGCAAAGCTTTGACTGGGAGCTTTATTTTGAAAAATGAAAAGGCAACTTTTCGAATCAAAATTTCAAATGGTTCGAAACTTTGAACTGGAAGGGATGCTCTTGAAATTGATGCTGTCATTCGTCAGACCGATGATTTGAACGGATTTGATTCAGCTCACTGTTTCAAATTGAATCAGCTCGATTCCTTGAAGGGAATTGACAAGTAGATTAAACCCCCCCCCCGGGTGATGCACGTGGTCCTACTCTCAAACGAATGTGCAATATGGACTCTTGATAATCTAAAACGTATTTAATTTGCACATGATGTATCCCGCGACTTATAATGATGAGTTAAGGAAGGCCTTGTCAACATAAATGCGGTATGTCTTATGCTAGTCAATGCTGATTGATTTATCTGTCACTTTAACTTATAGTGCCCTGTCACTGAAAAAGGAATAAGCATCACTGCTGGGTCTCCCAACCTCCCTCCCCCAATGGACCTCATAAGGACAGGCCACTGACTTCATGGCACATACTGCAAACAATAAATAGATTAAATGGTATTCCATCAGCCTCTAATTTCAGGTTATGGGAGAAAATCACTGAAGCACTGTTCACCTAAGTACGGGTCACAACGAATAATCTCCTTGTCTGAGGAACCAGCGAGGCTCACACCAGTTCTGAAAGCAATATTGTAATAAAATGTTGACCTTGGGGAATGAGAGTAAGAGATGCCGCCTAGGAAACAATCAGACAAGAGAGGGGGGGAACCTCGGTGGCTTAACAGTCAGAGGAAAATGCTTAGGATGGATCTGGCCTAATTAATCAAGCAGTTAAAGGTGGTGGACAAGTTAAGTTTGTACTTTCAGACTTGCAAGATTGAGGTCAACTCTCCTAGATTAACGGGACAGGAGACACAACTAAATGAACTAATTCTATTTTATTGTAAGACTACATTAACAGAATCTTGCGTATTTCTCGTAAAAACTCAAATATACCTAAAATATACATAGGTATATGTGAGTTTTTGGAAATGGCTTTGCAGAATTCAGAAATATAAAGAACAAAAGTTTTCCAGGCATGTCCAATAACTTGAAAATGTGAAAATCCACTTAAAATATAGTTCAATTTCTCCTCTCCCTTCCTCTCTTCCCTAGTGGAACTTGATGTAAGTTCAATTAATTGCTTTTGGGTCTAGGTCAGCAGTTTTAGAAAGAGATATATTTTCCAACTTAGTACTCTCCAGAAGTTTGGAAACTGTAAGTTGCACAATTTCAGCTGGGAATTTTAATTAGAATACATTTGGAGGACATCAAGGCTGGAAAGTTAATTTAAAAAAAAAGTCAGGGAATTAAATTTATATCATCCCTTAGTCTCAGAAATATTTACCTACATTTCTAAACCAAGAAGTGCCTAGCCTAAGTGACAAAAGTTATTCCTCATTCCCAAGAAAGACATTTCTCAAAGCTGCAGTCTGCTTGAGATCTTTTAACGGGAAATGTCAAAGTTTGAGTCCACAAGGGTCCATTACCACTGAGCGCTCTATTCTAGCACTATCCCTCTGCTCAGTTTAAATCTGGGAAGGATAGGATTTGGGAATCAATAAGAGTAAGAAAGCAATGTTAGTTTTTCACTCTGTGGACATGTGTTTAATGCAATGAGAAACTAGTTTGCAAGAAACTGAACAGGATTCCCTGCTTGCCCAGTTGATAGAATGTCAACATCTCTTATTAGGTCACATTCATATTTATGTGCCATCCCTACTAGAAAATGTTTGAAGCTGCCAGAGGCAACACATAATTCCAAGCACCATTATGTTGTTGATGATATTCTTTTGTAGTACTTAGGCAACACTAGTTGTTGGGTGAGATTTCCTCTCCTCTCCTCTCCTCTCCTCTCCTCTCCTCTCCTCTCCTCTCCTCGCTTAAGTAGACATAAAACCTTACTGTACCCTGTGGATCTCTTCTCTTCTCTCATCTTCTTCTCTTCTCTTCTCTTCTCTTCTCTTCTCTTCTCTTCTCTTCTCTTCTCTTCTCTTCTCTTCTCTTCTCTTCTCTTCTCTTCTCTCCTCTCCTCTCCTCTCCTCTCCTCTCCTCTTCTTTCTTCTTTCTCCCCTTTTCTTCTTTTTGTATGAAAACAGAATCTGGCTTGGAATTAATCTATGTTTCACTGATATAGATAAAGTCTCACAGGGACTGAATTATTAGGGTTAGTTTAGCATCAAGTTCTGTTATAGCACATTATACATGATGAGGCATCTCTGTGGGCTTGCTGAGAGCTTCTGAGGGATTCCAAACTATCCTACAGGAAAAAAATATTGAGGGAAAAAACTATTATGCTTTCTTCATCACATTATGGCTTGTGGAATGAAAAATGATAGAACTAAACTTCTGCATAGATTAACCTGATGGCTTCCTTGAGGTGAAGAGGTGGTCCATTTTATATATTTTGATAGGCTGAATCGGGTTTTCACTATCTGATATCCAGATTCCTAAGTCTGATCATTCCCAGCCAATATGTAATACCTTAGGTTTGTTTCTCACGGGTATACAATGGAGAGTTTGCTACATACATTGTATCCAAGTGTAATGCACATTAGGTTAGTCAAATACTACTAACACAGCACTATTCCAGTAATTATGCAGACACATCATTATTCTAGTGATTGTTCATTATTCCACATTAATCTCAGTAATAGAATATATATATATTTAAAATGTAAAAGAGACAGCAATAGGCCTCAAACTAAATTAGAAAATCCCTATGTGGTTACGCTAATAATCTTCCTTAGGAAACTTTGGCATGCTAGTGATATTTGAATAAAATTTCAGTTATTTCAGCAAAAAGAAAATGGAGTTGCTTCAAGATAGGTCACTACAAGCTGAATTTTTTTTAAAAAACATGGTTTTAGCAATAGCAACACCATTTAAATTTATATATTGCTGCATAGTGCTTTACAGCCCTCTCTAAGCAGTTTACAGAGACAGCATATAACCCTCATCAACCTGGGTTGTCATTTTACCAACCTCAGAAGGATGGAAGGCTGAGTCAACCTTGAGCTGGTCAGGATGAAACTCCTGGCAGTGGGCAGAGTCAGCCTGCAATGCTGCATTCTAGCCACTGGGTCACCATAGCTCTTGTTTTAAGTAACAATCCCATCATTGTCCAATCTAGCTACACTTTAGCAGGATACCGAAATGCTAGGTTTATTAGGAATTTTTTTCTCCATTTGCCAAATTTCCTGCAATCCAATTGCCCCTTTCCTGGATAAATTCAATACAGAACCAGTTATTTCTAATCAAAATGCAACATAATATCATCCACACCACTGAACACAGGACAGAATTTAAACAATCTAGTAAAAAAAAATGCCACTCATTTTGCATCACACGAGACCAATGATACAGCCTTAGGATCCAAAATGAATAAGAGAACAGAATTTTGCCAGGTATTATTTGAACATGTTTCAGATAAACAGTTCATCTATAATGCATTTGACTAAGTTCTTGTTGTTATAGTGAATTAATTGTTCTCCAGTGGATGGCCACTGAGAATATGTTTGGAAAAAGCATTCCAAATGAAATCACATTAACAAGAACATTTGCAAAGCATTTTGCAAGAAAAATATTTTAAAAAAAAAAAAGTTTAAATAGAGCGTTTGTTCCAATAGTCTCATCAGAAACCCTAATGGGGAGAGAAATACCACACAATTACTATTTTTAATCCAGTGTAGGCTATAGTGTGGTGTAACATAGCCATGTAGGCTAGATCTTATGCTATTAATGATTCATTATTTTTAATTAAAAAAGAAGATATAAAATAGTGCAGTGGTTTCCTCCTTAGGGTTCCAATGCAACTCTTTTATATATCTTAATTGTACTGCCAGAGAAATTCTAATTTAATGACTCTTCATGGCATATGATATTACATTATCATTTTATTCAGGGGTTTTCATAAAGAAAGTGGACCAAAACCAACTGTCAAAGTAATTGCTTTATGAACCTCTTGAGGGGCTACTCAGACGTGATGACATCCCATTACTCTGTTCTTTATTTATGATGTCAGGGCTTTGTAAGAATGGCAACTATCACTTTTGGACACTAAAAATCTAGTTTTTATTTCTTGCTTTCAAGAATGCTCCAAGCAACTCAGCAAATACCCTCCAACATTTAATCTTATAGAATACTGCAAAACAGTTCCATGTGATTTTTTTTCTGAGTCAGCTGCAATTTATGTTCCTTCTATGAACCACCTGTTCATCTACACTAGGAAAGTGTTGGAAAAACCTGAGGTTCAAAGCACTGAAGATCTGTTTGTTTTAATGCAGTTGTTTTTGGACTTTGAATTCTAAACAGTTTAGGCAGAGACCTTTAAAACAACTGCATGGATTTATATAGAGGTTTGATTACATTTAATATCTGAAAATAGCTTTGAATCCAATTATTTGATTCAGCGAAATTAAATATGGATTATATGCTGCTTAATTTTGGCAGAACAACTCCATCATACACTGGAACATCATTTTAAGTTCATGAACTCCTACGCAATTAGAACTAAGATTTGGAGTAATACAGTTACCTAATCCACTAAAAAAATGGGATTTTTTTTCTGCTATAAAATGATAGGCAGTTTGTAAGGGTGTAGAAAAAAAATTGAGGTGCACCTCATTGTATTCTTACAACAGACTTGCTGAATACATGTTTTTTTAAAAAAAAAAACAACCACCTTGTTGCTTGTGTATCAAAGTCAACAGCCAAGAAAATGTGAATATGCTTTGAAACCCAACATTTTGAAATAATCTTGGGATTATATCTTAATCCCAATTCATTTTATTGCCTTAAATGAAAACCCTTTTTAGCTACCTCAAGATGCAGATCTCAAAAGCTTCAATGGGTCTCCAAAAGTTAACTTCAAAAGTTATTACCCAATTATAATATTTAAGGTGAGACAATAACTGGTGAGGACTGGTTGGGAATTTTTTAATTACTGGAAGTAATTGTATTAATTAAATTTATTGATAGTAAATGGACATTACTCTAACCCCTTATTTTATTTTTCCCTTAAAAATTGGAATATTAGAATTTATAGTACATATATGCAAACATTCACATTTTCAATTCTTGATGGTTATAGTTTGCTGTATTTAGCTTGCAAACAGTAGCTTCTGTTTTATCTGGTCAGTGACTGAAATAAATATCTAAATAGACATAGGAATGCAATGTAATTTATCTTAAATTCATCCATTTCTGTTTGAAAGTGGCTTCAGCCATATCACTAAAAGATCAGTTACAGCCTTCCATGGGAAAAAGTAAACCTGATTTAAATTACCTGTTTGAATATTGAACTGTGCTTTGGATGATCTGTACATCATCCCTAAAATTTGAGTTGTTTCTTTCCTTCAAAGTTCCTGTTTTACTATATTCAGTTGGGTATTATCATAACCATTCACACCAGAGCACCATAACTAGTTTAGAATATTCGTACTTTCCCTACTAAGATCATGAGGAAAAATATAATACCATAACTCCAGAAACCCAAGGCTTGTTCACTCCAAGGATAAAACACCCAGAAACAAACTGAGCAATGTGATATATGCAGCACAATGCAGTGAAACGTGTGCAGATCTATACAATGGAGAAACAAAATAACCACTTCGCAAGTGCATGGCACAACATAGGAGAACAAAGCCATCAGGACAAGATTCAGCAGTCCATCTGCATTTAAAAGACAAAGATCACTGTTTTGAAGAAAACAAAGTCCACATTCTGGACAAAGAGAACCACTAGTTTGAAAGAAGGATCAAAGAGGCCATCTACTTTTAAGATTGGACAATCTCAATAGAGGGGACGGATACGATACCACAGATCTTATGTTTACAACACAGTCTTTTCAGCAATTCCAAGAAGGTTCCACGCCCATTTGCACTATATAGGTGACCCTGAGGGCCCAGATAAACCTCCAAGTAGCCTCAAGGACTCTCACAAAGAGTGCTAATGACCATATGATTGCCAGAAATATAAATCCTTCCATCCTCCACCATTCAGTCAGAACTGAAGAAGTTTCTTGGAGGAGAAGCAAAATGTTTTCAAGCAAAATCTTGTTGCCTTCAGGATGGACCTAATTATTGGACCATGGTGATTCTGTGATGACTTATCATTGATTTTTTTTTTTACAAAGTTGTATCCACTCCCCCCATTAAGAAATGGGTGTGAAGGGGAAAGAATCAAACATTTCTGTTGATTTTGAATGTTTTATACGAAACACTGGAATCTGCTTTAATAAAAGTTTTGTATCAAAGGTGGAGTGTTAATAAATGAACAAGATCAATGCAATTATGCAATTTGTCCTCCTTTCCTTAGTTTTCCTTTTCATGCACATTGAACTTCTGTGGTATTTCTGATGGTATGCACTGCAAATTGTTTCTTTAAATCTTTACCACTTTCTCATCCATGCATGAAAGACTGCAAACATTCCCACTCTTCTTTTCATCTTCACTAATACCTGATGTAGCATGGAGAAACACCTCTTCAAACTGTATTGTTTACTTCCATTTGGGAAGGTAAAGATGGCTGTAATATAATCATGTTGGTTTAAAAGCCTGAACAGAATAATTACTTCAGGAGAAGAAAATAAAGACAATGTCAGCAGATCATTTTTTTTTCCCCTAGAATTGTTCCAGGATGGAAAGATATGTCTAGGCCCTTTTAGGAGTTATTGTATAGTTGTTGGCACTCTGGATAGTAATGTAAGCATGGTTACTTCAACATTATTCATCCTTGCAATCACAAATTGCCTTTTTCATCTATCAATAGTTGTCTTTGTACAAAGGCTCTCTTTGGATGAGCAGAGAAGCATGCCAAAACAATCAAAACAATCTTCCAGGACACTGTTCTGATTTTAAAAAGCTTCTCAATTTCAACTCTGTCCACACCCCCTAGCAATCATTTGGAGTTTGTTTGGCATTATGCTTCATAGCAGTAATATCTCTAATGTGGTTATTTATTTTTATAAGGGGAGGAATGCATTTAGCTTTCCAGTGCATTGGGAAGTTTAAAGCTAGGTGACTAAACACTGCCTCCTTGGCAGCTTATCAAATCGAGTGGGCAGAAAGAAGCAGCTCTGAGCAGATAAGAACCAACAAAAGGGAGGAGGGCAGGCAGTTTTTGGCTTCAATTAGCTGAGATGGGAACTGTCATCCTTGCAGGGACATCCAGATGCAAATTGACAGGCATGACTGCTGCTGGAGTGACAGCTAATGGGTTTCAAATCTTAGGAAAACAATTTTAGCTCCATTGATTCTGTTGGGTGGTTTTGTTATTGTTTTGTGATATGAATGGCTGGCAACATGGTGTTTAATAGTCAGGGACATGGCAAGGGGAAAGATAAAGTTGTTAAAGATGTATGCATGATGCTAAACTGGATTCCAAAAATATGGAATTTGGCATTTTATGAAGAATTCAAGCTCTGTTGAACCAGGCAATTGACCAGATATTAAAGAGTGGATTCAAGAAATCCATGTCTTTTTTGTCCATTTCTGAGATGACGTTATATTGTTGAACTCAGAAGATAAAATGTTATTTTTCTTTATGGTCTATATTAAAAAAAATATGTTAAAAACTGAGTTAATTGTATAATAATATTGCATAGATCTTTTTTTTATTTGAAGTTTTAGCTTATTTTTATCACACACACATACAGACAGAGAGTTGTTATACTGTATCTGCTAACTAAGGTATTAAAGATATAAAGAAGGATTAGTCATGATCCAAATGCCACATTTGATCTTGCAAGATCCAATCTTGGTCAGTCTCCGGGACCAGAGGTTAAGTCTTCCGAGCTGGAGGCTGTTTTCTGGGAAGCTCTCTTAGCCGAGTGAGTGCTTTAGGCTATTCTGTGTGGGGTATTTATATGGTTCCTGTTGTGTGTGGCTTTTTAGATGTTGATCTGGGTGCTGATGGCTGGCTTTAAGTTTTTAACACTGCAATCAACATGTAAAAAGTCATATACAACAGGCATCATATAAGTACCACCCACAGAACAGCACACACCCTGCTAGAGAGAAGTTCTCTGAAGATGGGAGCTTCCAAAAGCTCGGAAGACTAAACCTTTGGTCCCAGTGACTGACCCAGATTGGATCCTGCAACATTATCCTGGGACACATTTCATTTGTGAGACATTTAGTTGTCTTCACCAAGAGAACTTTGGAGATGACTAGACTAAGCCCGAGGGTAGTGTCAAACACATCATCAGACCAGAATCCCTATGTCCCTGGAAGAGACCTAACCCCCTCCCATTTGAAGTTCGTTGGCTCTTATCTAACACCAGTTTGCCTTGACTGTTAATAGATCAGATTCTTTGTATAGATTTCATGGAATAAACTCACAGGGCTTTTGAACTCTATCCTGGCTCTGTTTTCCTGGTTTTCTATACCTGACAGTGACCTTCCCAAATCACACAACTTAAAGTTGGAATTATAGCTTTATTCCTACTTCCCCCAAATAGGGACATTAATCTTTGGCCAAGTCCACTTGGCTTCACCAGGTATGCCCCATGGGACTCAGAGATCAAATGTAAGAAGGTGCCATACCTGCCAGACATTTGGTATGCAACAACTCTACAGAAATCTTTTTTTTTTAAAAGAAGACACCAATTAGAAAATTAGTAGGATATGGAATCTCAGAGGTTCCCTCTGAGATTCAAATGATCAAAACCTTACTAGTACTTTGAAGTATCCTGAAGACAGAACTCTTCACCCAGAGTTTTGGTGAGGATGACTGACACTTCTTTTCTTTTCTTTTTTGTTTTGTTCCCATCGGGTGGCATATGAATTTTAACAATGATGATAATGATAATAAGTTATATCACTGATTAGGGTGAAGTTGTTTAAGCTTCAGGATAAAATTGTGCTATTAAGCTTTTGCCTATGGATTTAATATTTCTAAATTTTGTAGGGTTTATGATTTGAGCTGGTTGCAGGGTTTTTCAGGCAGTTTTGCAGAATCCTGGAGTTCTCTAAAGATTTGAAGGGGGAAATGTCCACTTGAGTATAGCCACGGCTTTGTCTCTTCATCAGTGGTTCTGAGAATAAGAATAATAAGAATCTGTAGGATTGTCTGGGATACTACACATCCTCTTCACAACCTATTTTCCTTGTTACCTTCTGAGAGGAGGCTTCATGATATCCAAAGCAGAACATCTAGATTCAGTCACAGGGTCAAGATTCCCACTAATGGAACCAAATAAATCAAAACTCCGAGAAATGAGAATTCCTCAAATTACACGTTTATTGGATACATGATGTTGGCACGTTCAAAAGTAAAACCAAATCTAAAATCCCCCTAAAAGTGCAGAGTAAATCAATGTAATAGTTCCCACCTCCCTTATTCAGGCATAAATCACATTCTCCAATAGAACTACATGGTGGCTATCTGGCAGGACATCCCTCTTTCTCCACTAAGGTATGGGAATGACCTTGGTTCCCATGGGATCTATTCATGTTTAGACCAGCAAAAATACTTTGTTTCCCCTCCCCCTCTGGTGGCAACCTAGAATGACAAAGATGGCTGCAGTCAGGTTTGTTGTAGAGTTGACACACAGTTTTGTTCCATATAGTTTATATATAGCATGTGTATATGTGTGTTATGTAAATGTATGGGTAGATATGTCATTTTTAATGTGTGCCAGTGTGCTCATTTTAATAAATCTTACCTTACCTTACCTTACCTTACGTTACCTTACCTTACCCAACCTCACCTCACCTGACCTCACCTTACCCAATCTCACCTCACTTCACCTCACTTCACCACACCTCACCTCACCTTACCTTACCTTACCTTATCTTACCATATCTTCTGCAACCTGAAATATTCTGAATTATTATCCAAAAATTATTTTTTTAAAAAAGTGGTTATGAAATAATAAAATGTCCCAGCAGGGAAAAGTTGTCTGAACCCTGGAGTTCAAGGAAAGCAACACCATTTGAAGGACTGTGAGAAAATGTAGAGAAGCTGTTTAGAAGCACAAAGTAAGGCAGCTGTTCATTTTAGGCACTGCTTTTGCCTCCTGTCTTAGAAAATATCATATTATTCAGTGGTTTTGTATGTGTGAATGAAAGTGATTGAACAAGAGAGAGACAGATCCTATTCTGAAAAACAAAAATCAACATTGCTTATTGCTGGAACAATAAACATTGAAGCAAATTTGTTTGGCAGGGTAACAGATGAGACCTTGGAAAATATGTAGAAATTAATGGAAAGCAAAGGTCAGTAATTGATTTTTTTTTAAAAAAATTGATGATTAACCTGTCAAATAATAATCAAATATTATAGTTACAATTCTGTATCTGCTTATTTGAAAGCCAATCCTATAAAATTGGGAGAGTTTACTTCTGAGTACATATTAAATCATTAGAATGGCATCAACAAACAAGGAGAATTTTACTAAATGCAGAAACCATTTTTCCATGAGCAAAAATTTAACTTGAATAATTTTGACCTAAAATTTGGGTGCGGATATGAAGTCATAGAATGTTTCTATGACTATAGAAAAAAATATTATTTTTAACGCCTCCTTTCAACTAATTTCTGCTTAATATAACCAGATTTCCACTTAAAAATGCCTGAAGTTGAATTAAATCATTACTCCTATCATTTCAGTTAGATGGATCTTGTGTTTAATCAAAAGATAGGCTGATACATAACTGTACTTGATCAAACTAAATATTTGATCATGACCTAACACAATAGCTGATTTATTATGTTTAATCATCCCATTGTCTCAAACTGAAAGCAGAAAGTTCTGTTTTGTTTTGTTTTTGGATGTGATCAGAATTTAATCGGGGACTGAAACCAAGTGTTCTTGGTTTCCTTTTGATAAATTAAATAGGAGTTTGATAAAGCTTTTTTGACTGCTTTATTTATATTGTACAGAAGGTTAGTTTAAACAAACTGGTATAAGAGTAGGCATTTTGAGGGTTGCCTTTCCCTTTCGGCACAACGCTTTTATCCATTGTGGGACCTCATCCTTGTTTATGTGATAGTGAACAATGTCAAAGTAATTCCTTCCACCAGCTTTCATCAAATTTTTAGTGCCACAATTACTTTTAACTCATGGCCACAGGCAAATATTTCAACACTCAGTGTCACAAATGGTGCAAAGAGAGGTCAAACCCTCCCCTTTCAGAAGGCAAAATGTGTTTGCTTGAATGAATTGCTCAGATACATAAATGTTAGAAAGTCACATCCATCTTGAGATCTGGAAAACCATCGACTCTCTTTCTCCTACAGACCTGAAGAGATCTGAAGAGCTCAATGAGACGAAGACTTTTAGAGTAAATGGAGCAAGCATAAAGGACCATAAAGAGAAATACTTGTGAAGACTCTAGAATAAGAAAGATTGGAACATGAATGAACTATATTAGTGCTAAGCCAAATAAAATTATTGTGCTTTCTTATGTAGTCTGACAGAAAATAGATTACTCTAACCTTTTTTTTCCCCTAAAGGAGAATGTCATGTGTCTGATTAACGAACCACTTCAAAGAACTTTCAGGCATTTTTTTAACCTAAAAAGCCTTTATTAGTGTTACAGAGATGTCAGCACGGCATGGTGGAAATGCTAAGATCTGAATTTCCCTTCCTTTGCACATAACATTCCAGGCATTTTCCCTCCCCTATTTTGGGGTCATGATTCACATCTTCCAATTAACTTGGCGGGCAAAGATTTACTTCCGTTTCTCTCCCCCCCTCCCCCCCCCGATTCTCCTCCCCTTTCACTGTCACCTGATTTAACTCTAAAAATACCAGACAGTTCTGCATATATTGTCAAAGCAAGAATATTCAGTATTAGCAGCATTGACAGAGAATACCTCCTTAGCAAAATATTATTATGTGTGAGAGAAGGATGTGTCAAGGCTTCCTAAATATCAATTGACTTTCAAGAGAAGAGCTCAGGACAGTCGAAGGCCTTCCAAATTATTAAATGATCTGTGCAGGTTAAACAGAAAATCAGCAACCTGTACACTTTTATAACAATAGCTATACTTCAAAAACAGTGTCAAGTGAAGTTCTAAATAGTTCTAAAACAACTATACTTTAGGCAACATTGAAAGAAGCTTATGATTTTTTTTTCAGAGAGTCAAGGTAGAGGACAACCAAGAAATAAATATAGATTTCTGGAGGGGGAGGGGTCCTGCTGTGTTAGTTACTCATAATTCTTAAGTGGTATCAGTTAATTTAGATGGGTTCCAGAATCTGAAGTCATTTTTGCTTCTCACAAAACCAAGCACAGGCATTAGGCATTAGGCAACAGGTTATGAAAATAAATTTACAGAAGGATTTAAATCTAATTTTTACTTACCCTAATCTTGAAGTCATTGAGGAATTGCCCAGTAAAATTGAATTTTAAATCTCATCACCAGAGAAAGATTTTCACTATTTTAATGTTCTTCCATTAGCTTTGTTTGAAGATAGATTTTGAGTACATCTGCTTATGTGGCTTGGGCAATGGTCTATACATTGCTTAATTTTTTTTTCTAGCAAGAAGTGCTACTTTTTGGTAAATATTCCAGGCAAAATTGAAGAATTGTTATCTTTTATTTGATTTCAGATAAAATCTCAGCTGGGTCACAGTTTTATATAAGGGCCTATCAAATTTGGCAAATGATTATGATGCTGGTACATTTTAGCTTGATTATTTTAATTGAAATAAATGTAGGGAACATATTAGAAAAATGTGTATCTATAAATTGTACATCTTTTTTTGTTGTTGTAATCATCTCTGATTAATGATTACACTAATTGTTGACTGTTGACTTTTAAACCATTTTAACATATTGAAGAAATGTGGAAACCTCTTGATGGGGGAAGAAACTAAATCAGGAATCAGAATCAATAGTCTTCTTGAACTCAAGCAAGTTTAAATGGGGATGACAGAATTACTTAACTTTCCTTAGAGTTAATAATCATAAATAATCATAAAATTGTATGTTTGAAGAAATTAGCTTAAGTCAATTTAACTATCTCTTTCTCCTTTGTGATTCAATGTGTCATAGAGAATCTATTGCCTTATTTTACTTGACTGGCATCTGCATATAATTTAACTTAGGAAATATATAACAGTAATCTAGTGATGTTTTCATGTAAAAGGATCATATGAAGGTGGCCCTTACTAAAAAGCATATGATGTAAGATTAGGTTTAAGCATTGCCTGGACTGTGTGGCAGGTAGGCCAGTTCAGAATGACTGGATCCAAAAGCATTATAATGTTTATTTCTACATAAATACTAAGGCATTTGTATGACATGGCAGGTGGAGAAATAAAAAATGTGTACTGTTGAGTCTTGCCTTGAAATTCATAGCAGTGCTAAAGCAAAATAAATGAAAGGGTGGGGACACTACTTTGGGACCATAGCAATGGGACTTTGCCATTTACTCAGTCATACCACAAACTGACATTTGGTCTATGTTGACATTTCCAAAGAGTAGTATTTGAAATATGATACTGGAGAACAGAAAGAGACATTGAAACATGTGGGTGAGGGCTTTTAACAAGTTTTACTCTTTATTAAATCACCTCTACTGGACAGCTTCCTGACCTATAGCTACATTTTTTTTCTTTATTTAACAATATTCATAGATTGTCCCAACTAAGTGACTTCAGTTACACACGACCTTAACCAAGGTTGGTAAGTGCAATTGGTGATTCAATTATTGTCAAGAAATCTCTGATGTTTTCTTCATGCTAACATTAGACAAGACTTTGCCAGGTGTAACTACTTGGCCATAAATCTAAGAAATAAAAAGGACATAGTGGCTTGATCCCAAAATACTGGCAACAGAAAACAATCTAGGCTGTTCTGCTCATCATGGAAGCAATTCTGAAGAAGAGGTGGATGTTCCATAATCTAGTGCCCATCAGGTATTTGCCAGTTGATTAATACTTTGACATGACAGCCAAAAGTCATATCTGAAAATGTTAGTATTCTCTCAAAAAGGAAATACTTGTCTGGAAAAAAACTAATGCAAATCTGAGTATTCTCTCTCTCTCTCTCTCTCTCTCTCTCTCTCTCTCTCTCTCTCTCTCTCTCCCTATCTACCCATCTAACCATCTACATACATCTGTCTATCTACATACATCTGTTTATCTATCTATCATCTATCTCAATCAATCAACCAATCAATCAAACAAACCGATCTCATAAGAGGTGACCCTGGACAGCCTACATTAGTCACTTATATTAATTTTGCTGTCCTCCTTCTTGTAGCAACAAACTATGAGGCCTGGGAAAGGCTTCTGCCTCTGTCTATGGAAGTCTGTTTGTCACCTGGCTAGTTTATGATGACTAGAAAGATGAACAACTGAATGTGTCATAAGACGGCTTTGTATATAACTTTGATACCTGTCATTGTCATCATCTCATTAGCAAATCAAATGAAGAGGCACTTAGTACCCATCCCAGGAATTGCTTTATCACTAAAGTGTTTTGTAAATGCAGGAACCACCAGCCTGCTGCCTCCGTTGCTATTGATCATTTTTTACTTGGTGGGATTCCTCCGATCCTTTTCTTTTAAATAAAAGGAAAAAAATCTGTCTCAGACTCCAGACCGAGAACCTTTCAACCTGCTCCAGGTTAATTGCTGCTGATTGTGCCCTGCATGTTGTAAAGCTTTCATATTTGGCATTTTTACTCAAATTGGTCCATAAGAAAGTCATTTTGTACAGCACAAAGCTGAAGCATTGCAACCTACAAAAGATATCACTTTTGAAAAATGAAATCTCTTCCTCCCTTCTCCTTCTACTCTCTCAGACATACATGCACAACATCGGAGATATATTTTTTTTCCCCTTGCACAAATAGGAAAATGACAGCATTTTCTGCCTTAACCTCTTCAGTTATGGTTGCTAAGTAACAATGGCATGGTAGCTAGTGTTTGCAGCAGTGCTTGGTCTAAAGGCCTGACAGTTTAATTAATTCTCCAGGGTATCAAACCTGGGCTGTGAATATTTAAAGCAACTCAGCATTTATGCTGGAAGCTGTTTGCTATTGTCTATGATTTATATAGTGCATTTATAATTAAAGGTGTCATCAAGACCTAGAAAACTCACATAATTGAGAATTGGGAGGGGGGGCTAAGTTGGCTGCTTTACTAATCTTTCCGCTGCCTTCTCCTTCTGTTTCAACACATAGGAATGTGCATTTTCACACCTGGTTGTGTGCAGAACTGAATGGCTATCTGTTGGGGCTGGCAGCAACACCACCAAGTGGGACAATTCAAGCTTTATTTGTTTTTATGAAAATGGGTGGGTGAAGGGCTTCAGTTGCCTGCCATTTGATGCTATTAAATGGCAAGTGGTAAGAATGCAGTATTGCAAATTAATTCTGCCAATTGCCAGGAGTTCAATCCTGATTGGCTGGTAAAATGAGGACTCAAATTGTGGGAGGCAATATGCTGACTCTGTAAACCACATAGAGAGCACTGTAAAAAAGTATGGAGCGGTATATAAGTGCTATTGCTATTGCTGTCAACCTGCCTGTATCTCTTTGTCTATCTTTAGCAATATGCTACGTACGTCGATTGTCACATTTCTCATGGACCTGTGGAAATGTATAATTAAATTGAACATACAAGTAGTCCTCGACTTACGACTACAATTGAACCCAGAATTTATGTTGCTAAGTGAGAAATTTGTTAAGTGAGTTTTGCCCCACTTTGATTTTTTTCTTGCCACATTTGTTAAGTGAATCACTGCAGTTGTTAAATTAATAACACGGTTGTTAAGTGAATCCAGCTTCCCCATTGACTTTGCTTGTCAGAAGATCGCAAAGGGGATCACATGATCCTGGGACACTGCAACCGTCATCAATGTGAGTCAATTGTCAAGCATCCAGATGTAAATCACGTGACCATGGGGATGCTGCATAATTATGCGTACTTGTGAACAATGGTCATCAGTCACTTTTTTCAGTGCTGTTGTAACTTTGAACGGTCACTAAACGAACTGCAGGAAGTCGAGGAGGTCCTGTATTTAAAACATAACCAAGAATTCTTTCTAAAACAAAAGCTCTAAAAGCTCTGGCAAAACACTTAACATTTTGCTTTAAAAAGGACGTGTTATTGATGCATTATGGAAAGAGAGGTTTGCACTGATTATAGCTATAAAACATCAACTATGCATCATAGAAAATAAGTGTGAAAAATATCCTATGTTGGGCCTTAAAAAAAAAGATTTGGAAATTGTTTCTCAATTAATTGTGAGTGGGATTGATGACCATATGGTGCTGGCTCTGAATGTATTTGTGAACCCAATTCTAACCCTAAGGATATTGTCTTGGAACCTCTGTTTTGCAGGGGGTAGAGTGGAGTTAATGCTCTCCTCAAAGCATGTGCCACAATCGCCTTCTGTTCATGATTGTTTGATCTGTTTTTGGTGTTTGTGGCAGAGCCCCCTTGTAGACAGAGAGATGGGAGCTGGCTAGCAAGTAAAAGAAAGCAAAACTTGAAGTATTCAAGGTGTTAAGAATCTGATGAGAAAGTATTCTCCCTGATCTCTCAAGCATTCAGGGATAGGAGTTGAACACAGCAACATTCAGTAGTTCAAGAACTCAAAATATCATTCAAAATGAGATTCCTAACTCAGGAAATAAACAGATCTAGCAGCAACACTTACTTGGAAGTTTGTTTTCCTGCTTTTGTACCAATACCTCCATAAACTTTCCAGCCTCAGCTGTAGGCATATAAGTAACTCCTTTCCAGCTTAAGAACCAACTTTATTCTCTGCCTGGGCAGTGAGCTGAGCACCATGGAAGGACCGGATGTGTTTATAGAGTTTATATTCCTTGCAGTCATCTGGCCTTTGCTAACACCAGAATGCTAACTATCAGATGACTGCAAGGAATATAAATCCTTCCATTCTCTACCACTCAGTCAGAGCTGAAGAAGCTTCTTGGATGAGAAGCAAAATGTCTTCAAGGGGAAAAAACAAAGTCCACTTGCCTTAGAGACAAGGAATAAGGGATGGAAACTGATCAAGGAGAGATTCAACTTAGAAGTAGGAGAAATTTTCTGACAGTGAGAACAACCAATGGAACAGATTGCCTTCAGAAGTTGAGGAGCTTCATCAATGAAAGCTTTCAAGAAGAGACTGGACTGCCATCTGTCAGAAATGGTATAGGGTCTCTTGCTTAGGCAGAGGGTTGGAGTAGATGACCTACAAGGTCTGTTCTATTATATTCTATTCTATTCTATTCTATTCTATTCTATTCTATTCTATTCTATTCTATTCTATTCTATTCTATTCCATTCCATTCCATTCCATTCCGTATTTTCTATTCTATTCTATTCTATTCTATTCTATTCTATTCTATTCTATTCTATTCTATTCTATTCTATTCCATTCCATTCCATTCCATTCCATTCCGTATTTTCTATTCTATTCTATTCTATTCTATTCTATTCTATTCTATTCTATTCTATTCTATTCTATTCTATTCTATTCTATTATTTCCTGTTCTGTTCCGTTCCATTCTGGCATCTTTGGGACAACCATGATCCGGATGACTGAGAATCTCCATAGATATTTAGCTATGTCTTATCTATGCATCTTGCATTGGATTATTTAATTTCTGGTTCTGATTCTTTATATTGTGAACTGCCTGGAGTCATTTGGAGTCAAGCAACAAACAAGAAACAAATAAATAAATAACCATACAAATCCAAAAAGGAACATTTCCCCCCCCCCATCCAACTGTCAATGTACATTTCAAAATAGGTAAGCCAGGTAATCCATTTGGGGGGGGGTCTTTCTGAAAAAAAAAAAACAACAACAGCAACAACAGCCCTATACTGATGCCACACAATTTTGCCTGTCCTGGCAGTGCCACTGCCACAAATCAAAGAGTAATTTATTGTTCATTTCTGTTGAAAGAGATGGCCAAAAGACACGGCATCTGCTCTCCAACAATTAGCCCAGTTAAGGCATATATTACCTTTTCTAATATGAAGGCCTTGTCTACTTAAAGGTTGACTTCTTTCAATAACCCTAAGGAGACCATTGATCAGATCTATAAAAGCCAACAGCAGAAAATAGCTTACTACAATTACAGTTATGAATATGAGGCATAAATTAAAACTTGTTTTGCAACTGCTGTTACTGTTTTGTTCAATGCATATTTATGAACCTAATAAATATGATCTCAAACTTCTACATATTATGAACTGGATGCTTTGCCCCTCTCCCATTTAATCAGTGGAAGATTAGAAGACTAATGTCTGTTGGATATATCTGAGTAAGCTTATTATTATTATTGCGGATCATCGCACAGTCAGCCAGATGTTCAGACTGGATTTGGCATTTTGTCTACCTATCGAGTCCTTATCCAGGACCTGGGATAGGCGGATGTGGATGTTTGATGGTATTACAGGTATCGTCGCAGGATGGAAGCAGTTCCTAGTAAGGCCGCCTTTTGCAATTGATTAATAGCGAATTTGTCAATGCCAATGGCGTTCAAGTGGTGCTCCAGTTGTTTTGGAATTGCACCCAAGGAGCCTATTACTATTGGTACTACTCTTGCTTGCTTTTGCCACAGTCTTTCTATTACTATTACTATTATTATTATTATTATTATTATTATTATTATTATTATTATTATTATTATTTCTTCTGTGGTTTCTTATACTATGATATGGAAACAAAATCTGAGTGAAAAGGGGGCTTTTTTTCCCTTCATCATATGTAATATTTTGGAAGTCGCATCTTCATATATTATATAATTCTTCTCTCTTTCTTAATTATATTCTTGATCTTCTCTTTTCTTCTTCCTTGCACTTTGTATTCTTCTGCAATCTCTTTTCTTTCTTTTAAAAGCTCTTGGGAAGTTCAAGGCTATACTTGGGAATCAGGACTGGATAGTTCCTGATGGGTTTGCAGATCCAAATGGGAGAGGGTTCATTTTCCAACCTGATTTCAAAGTCTGAATCCAATCAATTTTGCTTTTTGAATTGACTTGGTAATTTGAATTAGATCAGATCTGATTTGCACATCTTTAATATTTCATCTCTAATTGAAATTCAGCAGTAAAACTGCAAAGGGATTTGAGGACAGCAAAAAAATAAATAAATAAAAAGTCTGGGTTCACATGTCATTCTGAGATTGTGCTTGGAATTATAAAAAATATGAAGCCACAATGTGGAAGAAATTCACGCAATCTTTTTTTTAAAAAATGTAATGCACTATATTCTCATTATATTTTCATCGGGAATACATGTATTCATGCATGCATGCACACACACATGCACACATCTAAATGAAGGTAAAAACAAACTCCATCTTTATTGCAACATCTCTCCTTCAATACACTTTTTAATTTCTGCCTTTTAATTAAGCTGCATAATAGAACTATCTGAGTTCTCCCCAGACTGATTAATCAAGAGCCTTATCAGGAAGCTGAAACACCACAGTAAAATAGTTGGAATGCCCCAAGGAAGAAGAATTATTAAATCATGGTGCTGTATTGCAAAGAATTGACAAAAGATCAGAGTGGGACAGTTACTCTTTAGAAGAGACTGCAACAAAACACATGTCTTATTAATAAAGTGATAATATTATGCTACAGTTAGAAACAAGCCTTAAAAAAACTATGCTAAATTAAAAACTAGATTTTTTTCATAGTATAGGTGTCCTCTTCACAACTAATTGATCTTAGATTTAGAAGATAAAACTTTCTAATGTGCTGAATGCAGATTAAAGTTGATTTATAGTTAATTTAATTTATCATATTATCTCCCCTTCCTTCCTTCCTTCCTTCCTTCCTTCCTTCCTTCCTTCCTTCCTTCCTTCCTTCCTTCCTTCCTTCCTTCCTTCCTTCCCAGCTACTAAAAATGGTATATGGAATGTTTTGCTTAGTAAGGTTTCATGCTAATGATTTTCATTTTTATAAAAAACTTTTCCAATAAAATTCACCATCAGGAAGACTGATGATGAATTTGGAGAAGCCCATGTCCTTTAACAGTTAGGTCAGATGTTAAAAAAAGATGAAAAGGTGATAAAACAGCAAAATTTGTATCAGACATTACATAATTTACCTTAAGTTAACGTTCACATTTGTTCTTAAGATGCTGGGACCAAGAAACTGGGCTACTAAATTCCAGTTAGCTATTAGATGTTGACAGGCAGTTATACTTTTGTGGGGACTTTTTTGCTCCCATCTAGTGGTAAGCTGATTTTTTTTAAGGCCAAAACATCATACTCTTTTTTTTAAATAGTTTTTTATTTTTCCAAACTCTCCCCCATACATATACCGTGATATTTATCGGATGTTAACATACATTCTTTTTACATTCATATATAAGATACTTTGAATAAAATGAAATAAATACATACACATAACTTTTGCTGTTGCTCGCCCATTTCCCCTTTCACTGTATCCACACTCCTTCTTCTCTACCTTCTTTCTCCCTTTCTTCTCTTCCCTACTTCTCTCTTCTTCCTCTCCTCTTCTCTTTCCTTCACCACTCTCCTCCCCTTTCTCCCCACTTCTCCTCTTCTCCTCCAACCTTCCTACTTCCTTCTCTCCTCCTTTACTCTTTTCTCTCTCCTCTCCTTTCTTCCCTCTCATCCCTCTTCAGATACAATTCAGGGGTAATGTCCGAGCAACTCCTCTCTCCAAATTTCCCTATCTGTATTATATACAATAAGATGAATTTTCTCTTACATTAATACTTCTATTTATCTAACCTTCTCAGTATATACTTCTGTAAATATTTATACAACCTCCAGTTATTCAATACTGTGTCACCTGGGTCTCCCTCCTTATCTGCTCCTTCTTCTTCCATCTAAATTGATGTTAACTATCTTTTAACCGTATTCTCTTTTCAGCCAATCATAAAAAGTTCCCAAAACATCATACTCAGTGTTAGGATTGTTCTGAAACCCAGATTCCTCTGTATTGTTAAATTCTGAGATGTTAGAATTTGATGCAGTCCAATTCTCTCCATATCACATGTATGCTTCATGTTTGGCTCCCAATCCAGAACCACAGTCACTGAAACCTAAATAGCGCCACTTCTTCCAAATAGGAAACTGAAGGTTGGATTGGAAGCAAACTTCAAGGCTAAGAAAGCAAACATGAATAATCCCCAGATGGATCAGAGACAAAAAGCTACAGGGCAACGAAAAAGCAAACAAGTCAAAGCTGAAGCTAGATACCACATTTCTTTGAACATCTCTTATTTGTCATGCTGTTGATTGTTCTACTGTAATCCTCTACATACCTCTGTGGACCATGCTTTTGTCTTTCTTCTCCACATCCTGGTATTCTACTTCTGAGATTTGTATTTATGAACTGATTGAAGACCATCCATGTGCTGGCAATTGTGTATCTTATTGCTGCAAGATAGAATCTGGATTCAAAGTAAAATTTAGCTATTGATTCTTGTCAGCTTCTGTGCATGGAATGGGTGAGAAAACCATCCTGTCCTTTGTGTTTGGTAGCAAAATGCTTTGAAGTAGTCCTTTTGTCTCCAAATTAATAAAAAACTTTTCATTTATCAACTTGATAGATTTCTACTTGCCAAACTGTGCAATGAAGATGTCCAGGTATTAATAGCAGTTTGTGTTTTATCTTTGCTTGAAAATGTATTACGTATAAAGCTTGGCTTTTTAAAAAACCCAGAGCACTATAACTTTACCTTTCGAGTAATGAGTGCACAGAGGATCATCTTACTGACAATTCCCAAGGGTTATCAACAGATATTTTAGTCAGATTTGAGAGCAGAAGAAACAAAACAGGACAATGTCATCAGTGTTAAGTGGTAGAGATAATAGCCCTTTGAAAGCTGACACTGGGAACAAAACAACACTCCGCTTTTGAGTCAGATAACATAATTTGTGTTGTTAAACCAACAAGCAAAAGCATCTTTGCTTAGTCAATCTGCTTTCTAAAGGTTGTTAGCAGAACACAACAAATACCGAGCTCAACCTTGAATGCTGTGTTTAAAGATAAATACATCCCAGTGAGCAAAATGGAAGTACAGTTAATTCCACCGAGACTGGAGAAGATGGATTTTAACCAGTGGGCTTTTAATTTACATGTTCAGGGGACTCTAGTGAACCAAAGCATTAAGCTTAATCTGAAGTTTTAGTTCAGTATTTGAAGGTTACTTGCATTACATTCTGGAAGATTTTATTGTTGCTGCTGCTGTATTGTTGTTGATACACTAAATGTCTAAGGTACATTATTAGAAATCCCTTTTAGTTCAAAGTCCCTTTATCTGTAAGACTCAGCTCCTTGCAAGCAACTTTTTGTATGTAGTGGATTTTCTGCAATTTTTTTTTTTTTTAAATCATCCTTGCAAGATGATTCATTTGTTCATTTGTTGTCATGGTGGACAC
This sequence comes from Crotalus tigris, assembly GCF_016545835.1. Classification (NCBI taxonomy): domain Eukaryota; kingdom Metazoa; phylum Chordata; class Lepidosauria; order Squamata; family Viperidae; genus Crotalus; species Crotalus tigris. The sequence continues at coordinate 1,123,152 of NW_024097215.1, read as the reverse complement.
AGGCTGAGAATATTTCTAGCTTTCTGTGTTGAGCTCACCCAGTAATTATCGTTGTTTTAAACATGTTTGAGAATTTAACATGTCAAGTAGCCAGATGGTGTTTATTTAATGTCATGGCCAAACAAATAGCAATAGGAATAGCACTTAGAGTTATATATTTCTTCACAGTACTTTACAGGCCTCTCTAAGCAGTTTACAGAGTCAGCATATTGCCCCCAACAATCTGGATCCTCATTTTACCGACCTCAGAAGGATGGAAGGCTGAGTCTACCTTGAGCCAGTGAGGATCGAACTCCTGGCAGTGTGCAGAGTTAGCCTGCAATACTGCATTCTAACCACTGCTCCACCACAGCTCCTATCAGGACCTAGAAGACTGAACATAACCTGTCTTCACTTGGTTTTTTACATTTACACAGTTGCAATTAATAATGAAACAAAAAACTCTAATTAGCAAAAGTGAAGTAGCCCTCCTGGGGATTTTAATGGAATTAAAGTGTTAATTTAAGGACAAACTCTTCTTAGAATCTCTCAAACTCAGTCTGAGTTACAAACTCAGGTTGATGACAATGGTTCGTGGTACGACAGATGCTGGCCCATCTTCCATTTGCTGTATTTGCTGTATTATTTCTTCTACTTTGCTATAGTGTATAATATGATAATAGAATGATAATAGAATTGTGCAGGTTTTAAGGCCTTGTTTGGTTTAGTATGATTCTTGCTCTTTCCTTCTGTCCTCATGCCAGGAATTATTCAGATGCTGGATTGATGCCACAGAATCAACAAGGTTAGTTAAGGAGTAACTAACTAGTTACATTTATACATCATGCTAAGCTTAAGGTTATATTTTTGTGGCTCAATATGCTTTGCAATCCCTATCTTGTATTGATTTAGTGTGTTAGCTGTATATCCTGTATTTTATTCTGGACTACAGGGAGCTATAGATAGAGTTTTCTCTTAATTATTTTCTACAACAAAAACCTTTGAGATGAGAGTAGCTGAAGGAGACTAACTGGTCCAGGTCATCCAGTGAGTTGAAGATGGGTATTATCTATGACACTTTGCTCATAGTCCAATACTTTTAATCACTATACCACACTGAGTCTCCTTTGATTAATTAATTGTTCTGTGTATTAAATGGAAACTGAAATGGTATAGGGTCTACTGATTGAGCAGAGCATTGGACTAGAAGAACCCCCCAAGGCCCCTTCCAACTCTGTTATTCTGAAACAGAAAAACATTAACTCAAATGAAAGCACACAAATTGCAGGAACATAATCAGAAAGTACATTGTTGTCATCTTTTTTTTTCTTTTTAAAGCAAACTTGCAGAGTTCCATGATTAAAAATGCCATTAGACCATTCTGCTCCAAGACATAGCAAACATAGGAATTCCCAGGGATGCATAAAAATAAGAATGTAATAGTAACATTTCAGATTAGAATTATATGTTAAATTAAAATCCTCATAAGGGGTACAGCAAATAGTAAACATAAGACCTGTGATATCCATACAATTATTTTTTAACAGAAGGTGAATCTAAACAAAAAACTGTATACCATATTTTCCGGTGTATAAGGCGACCCGGCGTATAAGACGACCCCCGACTTCGGCTCCGAGTCACATGCCTAGAAAGTCGTCTTATACGCCGGAAACTACCGTTATTTCTGGCATATAAGACGACTCAGCATATAAGACAACCCCTGACTTCGGTGCCGATTTCAATGCTTTTGAAAGTCATCTTATACGCCGGAAAGTACGGTACTTATGAATCCTAAAAAATATACAAATAACCTTTAATACAAATAAGACCTGAATGGAACAATATTAAACACATTTGACTGTAATGCAAATGATTGAGATTTTGCCTTCAGAAAGAGAACTATGCTTTTCTCCAGTGTGGTCAGTAACCAGATATATTCATTGTCCACCAGTGTTGAATCTTACATAATTGTTTTAGGCAATAAAAATTATAGATTAAACCAAGCTAGAACTGTACGTAAATTGACATTTTCATTATATAAATATATATGAAAACCTGCTTACGGAATATTAAACCATGTATTCATCAAAACTGAGTGTAAACCTCAGAGAAAGAAAAGTATACAAAAAAAGAGAAGGGGAAAATTGATTACTTATTACTTTAAAAAAAGGATCAATCAGTCAATTTCAACTTCTTGCAGAAAAAAAAAAGATCTTGCAAAGTTGGAATTGATTGATTGAACTTTTTAGTCTCACCCAGTCTGCCGTTATCACTGCAGCCACACCCAGCCAATGGGCCACACCCACCCGGCACCCGACAATGCACAAGTGGATTTTGGGCACTCAGTCTCTAAAAGGTTCGCCATCACTGTTCTATATGTTCTAAAACCAACCAAAACTTTTGCAACAAGATAATGGATTACTAGCATTCACCATGTTGGTTTAGGTGGGAAGCCTATACACATCCATGATACACACTGGGTGTTAGTAAAAGAAGCAGAAAACACAAAAAAAACTGACATTTTCTATAGATAAAGATGACAACCAAATTGGGCCAATGCAGATCTAGTGGCAGAGAACCCACCCAAATAGGTCCTTTACTACCTTTATTAGGGCCCAATTATTAATGTTAGGGAATGGGGATTTGACATATCCTTGGATTGTGTGTGCTAATTACCATGTGTAATGAGACTCCCACTGTATTATTTCCATCCAGATTGCTAATTTAGCTTTTTCCCAGCCTTTGTCATTCTTTTGCTCAAGGCTGGCCAGTTTGATGAAATGACCTAAAGATTAGGAAGAAAAAACAACAACAGTCACAACTGAAAACAAATATTTGTTTGTTACGAACAGGACTGCCATTTATCGGTTTAATGAATGGGTGTGGGTGGGGTCCATTCTATAGCCTGAATTCTTTCTTCATCTATCATTTTTATTAAGGATTTTTTAAGAAGAAAGGGGAAAAAACTAATACAAACTAATATAAATGAAGAAAAAGAAAAAAGTCAAAGCTAAAAGTGCAAGAAAAGAAAAAAGTAAAAAAAAATAGAAATGATAGAAAAAAGTATAAAGAGGTAGCTTTCAATTTTCTTAACAGCAGTTATAAGAATAATTAAAATTTTACCTCTTACAGTATAGCTGCAACATAAATTTTCTTCCTTCAGTTAGCATTTATTACCTTTCAATAATATTTCTATAATTTAGCCTACTCAGCAAGTTCCATTATCTTCACCAACCATTTCTTCATTGTGAAGAGTGCCAAATCCTTCCACTTTTGTGCATACAATAATCTTACTGCAGTTGACGTGTGCCAAAACATTTCCATGACTTAAAATTTCTGGTCTCAATTATATATTAATCTTTAAAATCCTCTGAATCAGTGTGTGTGTATTTCAGTCAGAATTTTCTAGCAATGTGGAACGTCTAACATAATTATTTTTGAAATCCACCTTAACCTTAACTTTGTCATAGAACAAACCGTAGAATTCTCTTACTGCAAAATTGTAACTCAGGATTTTTTGGGTTTGCTATAGAGATGATAAAAGGGAACCAACAAAAATTATTTCCCAGTTTCTTGAAATAAATAGATAAAAGGTAGGAAGACACATTTCAGATTCATCCTTCTGTCATCCTCCCTTTGATAGATTTCTTGTGATGCCCATAAAATTGATTTTTTAAAAATGAAAACAGCCTGATAGCCTCAGTAATTAAATGAGCATATTTTCCATTAATGATGTTTCTTATGTAGAGCATTTAAAGACTGGTATGGAGAATAGTTCTTAGCAATCTGCACATTTGGGAGAATTCTATACAATATCCAGAGGGCATTTTATTATTTTTATATAAATGTAAACCTCTTGCTTTCCTGAACATAAAATATAAAAAAATCCATTTGTTCACAGCAAGAGCAGGCACACCCTTCCTTCCTTCTATACTTATATGAGTGTTCAAGAAGTGAGGAAAAAATCTTTTAGTTCTTCCTTCCTTCCTTCCTTCCTTCCTTCCTTCCTTCCTTCCTTCCTTCCTTCCTTCCTTCCTTCCTTCCTTCCTTCCTTCCTTCCTTCCTTCCTTCTCTTAATTCCAAGCCCAAAATAGTTTTTCCCAGATTGTATAAGCGTGTAAGTGTATTTCATGTTGTCATTGAAGAATATCTTTATTATATCCTTTTGGTTTTCATGGAAATATAACCACAGTATCATTCTTTTTAAGTGAGGAAGCCAAACTTCTGATTTCATGAGAAAAAAGAAATTTTTTTTTGTAGGTTGAAGTTCATTGTCATATTAATGAACATCAGTTGATTTGATATTAGTTCCTTTGCTTTGGGGAATAAAATGTCTTAACCCAAACTTCCTCCCAGAAGTGAGGAATGCAATGTTTGAGATTTCAAGAGATTGACAGTTTCAATCTCAACGTTCGTGGGTGGGGCAAGCACAAAAATTAAGCTTGATTGGATTTCCATTCCAATGAATTGAAATTGAAATCTTGTTAAATGCATGACTGGAGCATAATTATTTCCCCCCTTTGTTAACATGTAACTTTTTGCAGTTTTGTGAGGACCATTTCTAAGCTTTGAAGCCATTATGGTAGCCCAGGGATGAACAATTCATTGTCCCAAGGAGCCATGTGAGAAACTGGGACTGTTGCAGATGGCTGAACCAACAGGGCTGTGAAGGTGCCTAGGCGTCCACTCACACACAAACATAAATTGGGGGGAAAAAAGCAATTACCTTCAAAATAAAAGCAATTCACCCTGGGCAGCCAAAGAGCAGATATGGCATGGAAACCATAAAATTCCCAAGTCTATGTTAACCCCCGAGAACCTCAAACTGTGTCATTTGGCCCTAAGACAAAGGAGATTTGCTATATAACAGATATAATTATGATGACTGCAGTTGATTTTTTCAATGTGCAGATAAAGTACAAATGAATAATCCATAATTATAAATCAAGTCGCTGTAATTTTCTGTCAAGGTCACTGTCTTGACATATTTGACATTTTAACTTTACTAGATAGAAAGAACGCCAGATGCATAAATATTTGGAATCGAAAATCTAAAGTAATTAGATTCCCTTTTCCCTTCCAACCTATATTGTCAGAAAGAAGATAACCTTCTATCATTGAAGTATATATGGGCGTGATAAATATATCTCCTGACCTTTAGCACATATTAAAAGTGTTTAGAAAACCTGAAAAATTGGACAAGTTATCAAGATTTTTCTGAAAGTTCCAATGTGTTGTTCAAACACACACAAAAAACATGCAGTCAGAAGATGGGAAGAATTGCTTTGCTACTTCTTAATAAATTCATTTCATTTTTTCTCAAGGATTCTACACAAGAAATTATGAAGCTCAACTTCAAGAAAATAAAGGAACCCTCATGATGGATGGCCTGCTGGGAACACAACATATACTTGGTTATCTAACCTACTTGAACTTCTTTCCAGCTATGAAGGAATTCTAAACCAAATTAATTAGTGTGAAGGAGTATAACAAATAAACTACAAATATTTTCAGGGCTGGAACACTTCATAAGATGATTCTCCCCTCTGAGTTTCAGATTGGGACACAAGGACTGTACGAGACCATAGAAAAGTTGTGAAACATGTCAGGCCAAGAAAACAGCTATGTCAGTATAGTTTATGACATCACGACAATAAACTAATCTGAAAATAATTTGTAATGCACAGCGTTGGTAGAAGAACAGAAGCATTTCTATAGGGAAATAAAACTTTGGAAAAATAGGAAAACTGATTCTGGTACAGAATGACCATGAACATTTCCAGACCTATTGTGGAATTCTTGTTTTTACAGTAGATACTGTAGCAATTTTTTTTCATTCTGCTGGCTTTTAATGTTATTAACACCATGCCCAACTATACTGGTACCTCTATTTTTTATGCATCAGATTATAGTCATAAAGTCATATTGATCGTATATAATCTGTGAGCTATAGTGAAATTTTGACACCTGCATGAATCCGATGCTTAGGCTTTTTAGGCTGAACTAAATTTAGTTTCCAAAGCAAATGGCTAATTTTGGAAGGAATCTTTGTCAGAAAATCCTAGTGCTGTGAACTGGGAAACTTGAAACATATCCCAGAAGAAAATAGCTAATTACTGTTTTGATTTCAGACAAAGTCACCACGTAGTCACCAGAAGTCTTTCTATTTACTTCATTTGTTAGGTATTATATTATGTTTTTCAAGTTGCATGAAGTTCCTTGAAAAAGGAATTTAGTTCCTTGGTGAAATAGACCAGAAGTAGAAATAATCTTGAAGAAGGTACAAGCTGTTCCTGCTTCTCTTTATTTTATTCTACCTTCTTCTAGCTTTTTTTTTTTTTTTTGAGAAACTTAATGAAAGAGAGAAGCAACCTAGAACTAAGGAGAAATTTCCTGACAGTTAGAACAATTAATCAGTGGAACAACCTGCCTCCAGAAGCGGTTAATGCTCCAACACTGGAAGTTTTTAAGAAGAGATTGGACAACCATTTGTCCAAAATGGTGTAGGGTTTCCTGCCTAAGCAGGGCATTGGACTCAATGACCTCCAAGGTCCCTTCCAACTTTATTATTATTATTGTTATTGTTGTTATTATTATTATTATTATTATTATTATTATTATTATTATTTAGTCTCCAGCCCTCCTTGTGCTATTCCTAGTCTTCTCTTTTTTTCTCTTGCATGTGGAAAAAGGTAGAAACCACAATAATGTCAAAATGACACTCCAAATGTCATAAGTACAATTTTTTTTGTAATCCATACAATGACACCATGATGCACATAACATCACTCTCCACATACCCCCCCCCCTTGTAGATATCCTTGGCATGGCACCAAAAACATAGCACGAAACTTCCCATTGCTCTCAATCTCCTGCCTGACTATTGGAAACTTAACAACTGTATGTACCATGAGCATCCCCTAGTGTGGAGTTTTACTGTGAGAATAGGAGCCCAAATTCACACCCACACCCACACCATCTGGATGTTCTGCATCCTCTAAAATAGGAAGTGTCATAAACAGCTTGCCTCTTGCTTTCAAGTCTTTATCTTGAGCCATATTAAGCTATATGCAAAGAATGACCAGGATGTAGCAAGCCACTCCAAAATACAGCTGTTTCCTCTCTGTAATCCCATTTCATCCAAACATGAGCTTTTGATTGCACCAAGATTTTATTTGTGCTATTACATAACTGACAATCTCGAATTCTAATCTTCCAGTTGGATAATGAATATAGCCTATTAATTTGCAGAAAGGATGTCGCCGGGAAAGCATCATTTGCATAGCATGCTATTCCACTCTCTGTCGCATAATAAGACATCCCTTTTTGCAAAGTGGTTAAAAATGTCAATGAAAAGAAGGCTATGCCTTTCTGCTAAACTTGGAATTTGATTGTCAGATTGGCTTTTTTTAAAACACCTATAAGGAAGTCAGGCTTTCTAAGCCAGCCCGCACCCCATAAATTGTCACAGAGAGGATTCGTTCTTCGTACTTTATGACAACTGAGGGTTATTAGTGAAATGTAGTATTAAGGAGAATACCAATCTGTTTTATGTAACCACAGAGTAGAATTTTATTTCATTCTCTCTCCTATGACATTAAGCATACTTTTTAAATAAATGCACAAAGCTACACTTTAATGTTCAAGAAACTGAAGTCACCCCTAAAAGGCTGTTTATTTTCCCCCCTCTCCAATCAAAAAATAATTGTGATTGTTCTGAGACGACCATGCCCTGAATCAAAATGAGGCTTTCTCAAATTACAACAGGCAGCTTTTAATGTGGAGCCATTTCATTTTGTTTTAATAAAATATGATAATTGCCTGAGCTGTTTCTCATTTCCTACTGGGACTATTAAATTTTCCCTTACTTTTACTCCCTGATTTTTGGCTATACATGTTGGGAAATGTTTATGTGTTCAGGAAAGACATTGAGCAAACAGATGAATGGTAAATTGTCAGGAGCTGAAAGTTATACCAATAAAGGAGAATATTGGTAGCTCAGTGTTGACATGAAGGGTCCTAGATGCTCTCTGAGCTTGCTTGTTCTCTTGCAGAAGTTTCATTACTCAGACTAGGTAACATCACTGGTGCACTGCTGTTGATAGCTAATGGGTAATGAAATGCCTGCAAGGAAATAAGCTGAAAGTTATTTGGAACCCAGAATTTGTCCTACTGAAAGTTGGGTGCACGTTGTACAGCATCACTTTGAGGGAGGTCAAAAGCCTGGATGACAGTATATACCTGTGTCCCTTACTTATTCAGAGGATGAGTTCAACATTCCCAAATAGAAATGAAAAATTAAATAAGGAATTATGCTGGGGGCAATAAATGTGTACAGAGATATTTCTATCCACATCTTGATACCTATTAGGTTATCTGAGTCATCTGACTTTATTTTTAAACATTTTTCTTTTTTTAGACAGAAACTGGCATGACATAGACCAACCATATCACCACTTTCATTTACAGGAACAATCTTAGACCTATACAGTGCCTGTAGGAAAAAAAAAGTGGAAAAAATATATGGTGATTTTTGAGAGTATATCAGCCTGCCCAGAAAAACATGACAAGCTGTGATATTAAACAGCACCCTGGAAAAGAGAGGGATGAGATTGGAAAATAATATTAAAAGTATCCTTTCTGAAGAATGGATGTTATGACTGATGATGATCGTCATTTTTTTTCAGATAACTTCTCATAAGACATTTCCATGAACACAAAGGTCCCCACCCATTCCAAAATATGCATACTGTCCATTTGTGGAATGCATCTAGATTAACATACAAAATTGGGAAGGATCACATTAGTGAGTACTATTGCTATATCATTCTGTGTTTAATAATGATTGACTCCCCAAGTAAAGGTAAAAGAGATCCTGCGGATTTTACTCTGCTAATTGTTGCCGACTGTAGGAGAAACTTCCTTACAGGTAGAACAATTAACCAGTGGAACAACCTGCCTCCAGAAGTGGTGAATGCTCCAACACTGGAAGTTTTTAAGAAGAAACTGGACAGCCATTTGTCTGAAATGGTATAGGGTTACCTGCCTGAGCAAGGGATTGGACTTGATGACCTCCAAGTTCCCTTCCAACTTTATTATTATTATTATTATTATTATTATTATTATTATTATGTTATTATTATTATTATTATTATGAATCATCGCACAGTCAGCCAGATGTTCAGACTGGATTTGGCATTTTGTCTACCTATTGAGTCCTTACCCAGGACCTGGGATAGGCAGATGTGGATGTTTGATGGTATTATAGATATCGTCGCAGGATGGAAGCAGTTCCTAGTATGGCCGCCTTTTGCAATTGACTAATAGCGAATTTGTCAATGCCAATGGTGTTCAAGTGGTGCTCCAGTTGCACCCAAGGTGCCTATGACTATTGGTACTACCCTTGCTTGCTTTTGCCACAGTCTTTCTATTTCTATTTGTAGGTCTTTGTATTTTGTTATCTTCTCCAGTTCTTTCTCATCTATTCTTTTTCTTCTTCTCCTTCTCCTCCTCCTCCTCCTCATTATTATTATTATTATTATTATTATTTGTAAAGTTAAATTAACAGAATCTTGGAAGTCTGAAAGTACATTTCTTGCTCTTTACAATATAATGAACTGGGGAGGGTTTCTTCTCATCCTCTTATCACAACCACATTCCTGCTACAGGCTAAGTTGCTTTTTCTTGTACCATTCTCTCTTCCCCCTGTCTCTCAAGATAAGTCCCACATATCTTTACAAACCCTTTCAAACCCAAATTGAACCGTGCCAAGGTGGTACATACAGTATTTAAAATGCAGTATTGCAGGCTAAATCACTGCCCACTGTCTGGAGCTTGATCCTGATCAGCTCAAGGTTGATTCAGCCTTCCATCCTTCCAAGGTCAGTAAAATGAGGACCCAGATTGTTGGGAGGCAATATGCTGATTCTGTAAACTGCTTAGAGAGGGCTGTAAAGCACTGTGAAGCAGTATATAAGTCTATTGCCATTGCTATTCTAATCTGAAGGACTGAAAGTGAATTTTCAAGTGACCTATAGTGTAAATTTCGCAAGAAAGTCTGACTAATGTACACTTCGACTTCATCTGACAAAGCTTTTAATTATGTAAATGCCAGGCAGAAAGACTGTTTCTTGATTGCTTATTAAAGACACTGTGATACAATTTTCAGCCACTGTAGAAAAGCTAGAGGGAGTTAAGACTTACTTTAAATTACAAGGAAGCTTGGGGTGACTCCTATATATGTATTTTCACCAGAAAGTCAATAAAGACATAGCCAGTTAACATGCAGCTCAGAAAGATTTTTGGCCAACAATTAATATTCATTGAACTCTTAATAATGAAGTAACAAGGAGAGAGAACTAGAATTATACAAGAGGCACACCAGAACACATTAATATATCTTTTTCAGAAAATAAATTTAACATGCATTTGTTTATCTTCTTTTCAGCCATTTCCCTAGAATCATAAAGCGATCATTATGAAATAGACTCCAGTCTAAGCTTTGTCATGGTGATTATAAATCTTGGAAACTATATATAAGATTTAAGAACAAAAATACAGTGGGTGGTGAGTATAAAATAAAACCCAAACCAGCATGCAAAAGGTACAAGTGTCCTGATGAAATAATAATTTGAAACGGTTCGTTCTTATGAGAAATTAAATGTGCATAGAGGGATTAGCATTCCCTTTTGAAATACCCTGGATGAGCAATCTAAATGAAATCTAAATCAAATCTGAAGGAATAATTTTAACTGAAGAAATTGCCTTGAACGATTGGCAATGATTCCTATAGCAGTGTGAAACTCTAAGTTAGAGAGGTAGAAGAACATTCAGAAAACTTGAATCAAACTTGAGTGGGATAAAAAATAAACACATGATGTCTGTTGCAGTATTGTTCAGCTGCTAATGAGCGAAACTGAAATATAAAACATATGAAAACTCTGAACAAAGAGGTCCTTGGTGTTTTCTGAGCTTGGTTATTTTCCTGCTCAAGCAAAAAAACCTTATAGCTTTTTGGTCAAGTGGTTGTCCAATCTCTTCTTACAAACCTCCAGTGCTGGAGCACCCACAACTACTCAAGACTCCTTAATTGTTCTCACTGTCAGGAAATTTCTCCTTAGTTCTAGATTGCTTCTCTCTTGGTTACTTTCTATCCATTGCTTTTGTCCTGCCTTCAGATGCTTTGGAAAATAGGTTGACCCCCTAGATATTGGAATATTGCTATCATTTGATTAATGATTTTGCATTGAATTTGTCTTCTTACTCTTGAGTTGTGAAAGAATCATCCAGTTTCAAAGAAATAAAGCAAAAGGACCTAATTTTCAGAAATGAATTCTAAAGCACAAGGAATTGTAGGGGTGTTGTTGAACCGTATCACATTGTTGATACAGGCTGTGGATTATTGCACCACTAACTAGATTCTTGCAGGCGCTCAGTCTCAACTATTTCAAACAATTAGTTTTGGAATTTTTTTTTTAAAAATGATGCTACTTGAATACTTTTGATAAAAATGAAATAATATGAAAGAAACTAAATTCCTTGTTTGCCCAAAGGAAGCAATAACATTCTTAAGATGGTAACTTCCACTGTGTTTTATAATGTATCTTTCATTTTTTTAAAAAAAAATCTTCTAAATTCAATCTTTGGTAAGAATTTGAATTCAGAATGGTAGCAAGCCTCCAGTCATTTAAGCTATTTTTTTTAAAGTACGTCTTGCCAATCTAACATTATAGAAATCACCAGATACAAACACATATGAACAGTTATGCTGAAAGAGAGGAGGAACTTGTATTGCCAAAGATCTCTGGTTGCTTGACAACAAAAGATACATCTGTAGTGATCATAAAGAAGGATTATTTCATAGCAAATTTCTTTAAATGACATGCAGTCAAGAAAAATTAATATATATTTGTTGCCTGCTGCTTTATAAACTGCTATAGTCAGTGCTTTTCTGCAATATTTCCAAGAATAAATGCTGGAAATGCAATATATTTTTAACTAATTCTAACCTGATAGAGAATGGATATGAAAGCAGCTTCCTGGGGATGTTACTATTAACATATTTTCAGATATCTGGAGGAACAAAGGATAATTTGCATATAATAGACATGTGCAGTTAGAAAAGTCATATATACTCTTTTTCTCCAATACATCATACACGTACACATTATGTAGATGTCATTTAAATTATTTTGTGGGATGCAACTGAACATCCTTTACAATATTTAAGGAACACAACAATAAGATATTTCAAATACCTTTAATCAATATACGCCAGCTGTTTGGAGCAACATCCATCCATCAATGGATTATTTGGAAAGGAAATATTTATTTTCTCTAGTATTTCTAAAACTATTGGACTGATCCTACCAATGGAAAGACTAAGTATAGGGAAAGGAATGGCAAATCCTGGGAGTGGAGTTAAAAGAGGGATCAGACTAGAGTCCAATCTCTCTTGAATTCCATTGACTCTTATTTAACTCTTAGCAGAAGCTAAAGATTACTTAAGAAGATTCCTGTACATTGGTATGATTAGCAATACATCAATTTAATTGGACGACCACTTGTGGACCTGATCTTTCATGCCTGACACTATGAAAGAGCCCATTAGCTGATTACCAATATTGTAACACATGTAGATTCATGAACATGAGTTGGGAAGAGAATGTTTCTTATCTTTAGGTACAGCAATTTAGCAATGCTATCTAAATTCAGTAGCAGTTCTACAAAAGTTATGGATACTTGACTCTCATCATCCTTCCAACCATAATTACAAACAAAAAAGTAGGATCAATACAATGCTAAACTTGACATGGGATAGGTTATGAAGAAACTGAAAAAGAAAGTCTATGATACCCAACAATAAAATTTGGGAGTCTACAGTTTTTCTGATTATTGAGATAAGCAAAGAAACCAAAGTTGTGTAAGATCATACGTTCAGAATAAGACAACACAATTAGTAGTTGTTCAGTTCTGCTTAGAAAAGCCCCCCCCCCACAAAAAAAATACCTGGGATTAACCATTATTTGAGAGGGAATTCTCTCAATGTGTTTCAAGGCTATCGAGTTTCTTTCATCTGAATGTTTTATGTCATTCCAATAAAACTAAATCTTGTCAAAATCTATGCAAAATGTATCATACTTTAGTGAAAATGGAAATGGAGAATGAAAAGCCTAGATACTATGCAGCAATTGGAGGGGTTTCTAATGTACATCCATATATGTACAAAAAGTTGCATCTTAGACAACAGAACATATTAAAAACTACAAATGCAGTTTACAGTGGAAAGAGCACACAGTGAGAAATGCACATTAAAAATGTATACTTTGGGACAAGTGCGTACAAGTATGCATGCAAATATTCTTGTATGCTGCCAAACTCTCTGACAAGGACTTGGGTATAAATCTCCAACCTCTGACTTTGCACGCTATTGAGCTTCAATTCTGCAGAAGTCTCATAGGCACACAGCACAGCATAGCTAGATAAGAATCTTTATTTCAACTACGATAAAGCCATATTCAACAGTAAATTGTCCTTTCTCCTTTCTAAGAGGGAGAAGTTCCCATTCATACCCAGAGAAGCTTAGAACAGAGAATAATAAGTTTGGAAGGGACATTGGAGGTCTTCTAGCCCATGGCAGATCCTATACCACTTCGGACAAATGGCCCTCCAATCTGATGATGATGATGATGATAATAATAATAATAATAATAATAATAATAATAATAATAAGAAGAAGAAGAAGAAGAAGAAGAAGAAGAAGAAGAAGAAGAAGAAGAAGAAGAAGAAGAAGAAGAAGAAGAAGAAGAAGAAGAAGAAGAAGAAGAAGAAGAAGAAGAAGAAGAAGAAGAAGAAGAAGAAGAAGAAGAAGTTGGAAGGGACCTTGGAGGTCATCTAATCCAACCCCCTGCTCAGGCAGGAAACCCTATACAGTTCCTGACAGATAGAACAATTAACAATTAACTAGTGGAACAATCTGCTCCAGAAGCTGTAAATGCTCCAACACTGAAAGTTTTTAAGAAGAGACTGGACAGCAATTTGTCTGAAATGGTATAGGGTTTCCTGCCTGAGTAGGGGGTTGGGCTAGATGACCTCCAAAGTACCTTCCAACTTTATTATTATTATTATTATTATTATTATTATTATTATTATTATTATTATTATTATTATTATTATCATCATTATTATTATTGCTGCTGCTACTACTACTGCTGCTGCTACTACTACTACTACTACTACTACTACTACTACTACTACTATTAAGGTCTCAACATCTTTTTTATTGTGGTGAAGAGAATTGGATGCAAGTCTCATACACTTGTAAATCCGTTGCAGGTAATACTTGTTTAGTGACCACAATCGGAACCGACAACTTCATTGTTAAGCAATATGCTCACTAAGCCAAATATTGTGTGCTTGTGATGGATTTATAATGTCACTTCTCATTTGGTTGTTCAATAAATCATCCTCAGTCATTAAGAAAGACAACATATGCCACAATTTGCATTTTTCCTGCTAACTCTACTAATTGGAAGACAGCTGTGAAGCTCATAAATGGTAATCACATGACCATGGGATGCTGCAATGTAAGAGTGGTCATAAAGTTCCTTTTTTAGCACAACTGTAACTTCAAACAGTTGCTAAACAGGGCACTTGCTAATCAAGGTCTACCCGTACTCCTTCTTTCTATCCATCCCATGTTTCAATGGATTCTTTGCCTTGAACTTCTTATCTTTGACATTGTGCAATTATTGGTTGTTGTCATATCAAAGGTTTCTCATCAACTTCCTTGACTTATTTCTCAGAAATGTATTTTGGACCAGGTTTGGTAAAAACGAACTTGGGGTCAGCAAAATAAGAATTTGATGAAATTGAAAAAGGCAGATGTTGTTTATCTCCCAAAAGGCATGTCGGAATCCTCAGAAGAACTTCAAACAAGATTGATCTCCCCCTTGTAAATAACTCGAACTGTACTGAGGAAGAGAATACATTTTTTTCCCTATTACCTGATAAATCCTTACAAATCTCAAAAAGTTTGCAAAATGCTGTTCAACGACAATTGCTGACAAGAAACTCTGGTAATAATCAAGTCCTGGTATATTGTTCCATGTCTAAAAGAATTATACTTCTTTTCTGATAATGTTTTTTGATATTTTAATTTATAGCACTTCTGTTTTTTGATGTTTCAAAATAGGATACTGGTCTATTGCTGTAAATAAAATTTGGGAGAATTGAAGCCTTCGCTGGCTGAAAATACATATTTGTTCTTTACAGGCTGTGCTATATTAAAATCCATCTGTAGGATCCACAGAAATAGAATAAAAAACAAATCATGCATTACATTGCACAGGTGATTGGATCCTCCCTACCTCTTGCAATATTGTTTGATTTCTGATTTCCAAATAACCACTATTTTCTTACATATTAATTTTGACAGCGAACACTTCACTAATGTATAGTTAATACAGTAAGTTCAGTAGGAAGTAAAGTGCACTTCACTGCTCTCCACACTCATGCTGAGAAGAAAGAAGCAGCTGTGACACTGAGTAAAGATTGTGGTAGGAGGAAGCAACCCATGTGGTCCATTTTTTTTTTCTGCTCTGGAAGTTAGAAATAGCAACCACTATACAAGACCTGCACCTTCTCACTATGATTCATTCCAGTAGAAACAGCAGTAAGCTACCGTTGGAACATCTGTTATTAACTTACTGTCATTTACTGCTGGCTATGAGGGAAATCCATGGGAAGTGTTCCAGCAGAAAGCAAGAATAAATGGTCAGTGTAAATGCATTAATATTGATAGCGTGGCTGCAACCACCTACAGCTAATGAGCTGTGGTGATTAGAATGCAGCAGTGCAGGCTAACACTGCCCACTTCCAGTATTTCGATCCTGACCGGCTCAAGGTTGACTCAGCTTTCCATCTTTCCAAGGTTGGTAAAAAAGAGGACCCAGATGATTGGGGGCAATATGCTGACTCCATAAACCTCTTAGAGAAGGTTGTAAAGCACTATGGAGTGGTATATAAGTCTAAATGCTATTGCGATTGATATTGCTATTTACTTTTCAATAACTTCTTCACCCACCTGGTTGTGGAGGGAGAAGAGAATGGAAAAGGGAGAGAGGGTGACAGGTTGCCAACCCCAATAAAACCCCTCCTTTCCTCTCTCTTCTGACCATTATAAAATAAAAAGAGTAAATAAAAATAAGCAGGAACAAACACTTGCAGTTTCCGGGAGCTATCCATGGAGGGTTAGGAATTTGGCTGGGAAGTCTATCATTATGCAATGGAGTAAATATTTCTCCAGCTAGTGGCCGAGTCTGACTGGCTCAGATGTAGTTTCCAAACTCAATCTCTGATTATTCTGCCAATTGAGGAATCAAACAACTCTCTGCAATTGGAACACAGAAGTCTCCCTAGTAAGTAATAGTCTTGCTTATATAAGGCAACTTTGGCTCATCTTGACAAAGTGAAGAGGCATCATCATTTTTTCTTAATAAGACACAGAAGGTTTTTCTAGCTATGGTAACTATTGTAGGAAGATTCAGAAAAAGTCCAGGTGGCCACTTTCCTCTTCACTGTGTTTATGTGTTGAGGTTTTTGTTGCTGTTAAACTTTGCCAGAAGCTTCGTCTAAGAGAGATAGTCCTAAGATATGCCCAATAATAAAATATATTCTGACCATTCTTTTAACTTTTCTTGAATTATCTAACTTGGCTTTAACCTGTTTATTTCTCTCTTTCAATGGAAAAATGCTATTTTCTTCAAAGACTAATATAAATTGAAAAGGCTTGACTTGACATGGCCACACTCCATTCATCTTGATGTCCTTTTCTAACACTATTTGAGGTTTTAATAGAACCTCTTCAAGGACCAAATGAATAAATTTAATAATTTTGCTTTTACTAGTCATAGCTGCCAGTATAATCCTCCTCCCATCTTTCAAAAAATGTTTCTGAGGTTCTGAAAGGTATTACATCCATCAAGGGATAATTTCAGGATCTTTTCCCAAGGACAGAAATTCTTTTCATCCCATAATTTCCATAATAACCATTATATTTCAAAATTAGTGCTTTTGACCTCCATCCATCTTCTCTATGGCCTTTTGCAACATCTAATTATGGGAGATTCATGTGACAGATGTCTAAAATTTTGGTTCCTCTCCATGCTTCTTGTTCTTATATTATCCTCCAGGGAGAGGTCAAGAAGAAGGAGGAATATAAATGTAGCATTTCTCAAATGTTGGATTGCCCAACATTTGGAAATGTTTGAATGTTCAAAGTGTTCCATTTAAAAATGCCACAGTATGTTGACACTGAAATAAAAAAAAAGAGGAAGAAATTTCTCCCCTGTTCCTAATATCTTGTTTCCACGTGACTATCTGTGGAGTCTCAAGGACTTCAGAGAGCGAGGATATGGACAGATGATGTTTGTTCCTTTGAGCAGTTGTTTTATGGATTCTTGGTGCATATATGATAATGTTGTTCTTTTAATTTTGTGAAGCTATTAGTGCCATGTAGAGCTGTCAGTCTAGAAATAAAACAACATAAAATAAAATGTTCCCCAAAGGTAAATTATATAGAAAAAGCTGCAGACAGGAAAGAAAAGGAGAAGAGGGGAGGGGAGGGGAGGGGAGGGAGAGGAGAGGAGGGGAGGGGAGGGAGAGGAGAGGAGGGGAGAGGAGGGGAAGGAGAGGAGAGGAGGGGAGGGGAGGGGAGGGAGAGGAGAGGAGAGGAGAGGAGAGGAAAGATGGGTGGCCAATTAATGTTATAAATAAATAAACAAACAAATAAAATGAAATAAGGGAAGGGAAAGGAAAGGAAGGAAAGGAGAAAGAAAAATGGAAAAAAGAAATGCAAGGGAGGATATTCATTGGTATCTTTTGCTCATATAAGGACAAGCAGAGCATATTCTGTCCATGAAATCATCATCCTATTTCTCTATTGTCCTATATATTATAATTCCTTGGTGGAAGTTTAATTTTTCACTTGAAGAAACAGTTTACTGGCTGAAGCTGTTCTCCCATTTCCAGAAAAGTAATTTACATGACAGAAATACAGAATGTTACTTAAATGTGCCCTAAAATGAAACACAAGAGGAGATTTTAGATGAGGAACAAAGATGGGTTGGCCATAATTAAAAATGTTTCTATAGTAAATAATGCTTGATCAAAAATCACACAACTCATTTTTCTTGCAAAGTTTTGCTCTGTAACTTGATTGTTTTCCCCTGCCACTAGGATATATAACTAATTTATTTTTTCATGCACAATCTGAAAAGCTTATTCAAGTGATTCTAAGGATGTATAAATCAGCGTGGAAATGTTTTGGTATTGGAATATTTATCTTCTCTCTTCAGGATACATCAGTATGAAATAAAACCAATCAAGTTTTATCTTGCTGCCTGAACTCTCTGCATGCTTGTCTGGGTCTTTTCACAAGAGGGAAAACAGCTGCAACTCTGATAGTCTGAACAATCAGAACTGGGAGGAAAAAAACCCTAAATATTTAACAGGCAGAGAGAAAGATTGCATTTGGAGAAAAATCAATGGAAATGCATGAATGATGTTTGCCCAGGAACAATGTTTTGGGTTTGAAGGAATTCAGAAAAAATATTTCAATAGTTTTTTTCCCTCTTTGAAGAAACAAAAAAAAAATCTATTCATAGTTATGAGTTTTTTCTCCCATTTTGTCTTCTCTTAAAGAGGAGGGTTCAATTCAGTGATAGGTATCTCCAATTAAAAGGACCCTACCTGTAATAGTTCCAGCAAATGAAAGAAAACATCTCTTTGTCGATATGATTAGATCTGCTGCTAGATTACACAAATTGGAGACTATATTGAGAAATAGACTCATATACTTTAAAGAACATCTCTGATCTTTTCAGGCCTTTTCTAATTGCTTACAAAAGCAAGCATGGATGAAGAAACAGTTTGACTGCCTCCACTGATTCCCATGAGTTGGAGTCAAGCATCTGTAATGAAAAACATTTCTTTTTTTTTACTTATTAGGATTATACTTATAATTTATAACTCTGGTTTTCCAGGTTCAACATCTCCTCACAATTCAGAACATGATTTTACCTGATCCATACCTTGTTTTTGTTCTAGGAAAGCACAACAGCTTAACCCATTCAGATAGGAAATATATTGATATTCTACTGAATATCAGTTCTTCAGAGCTTTGAATATGCTCAAATATTGAAAGTGAAAATAGGATTTCCACATTCTTTTTGCCAGTGACTTTATAATCACTTGAGCATAGGAAGAAAATGGATTATATGTCTTCAGCTGCAAAGATGAGTTTAGGTCTTTCTGCACATCATATATTTCAGTTGAACAACAAGGGTAGATAATAAAAAGATGACAATTCCCATAGAATGATATCATTCCTGGCTAGGAATGCTAATTCTCTTTTCATTACTTAGTTAATTATCAAACTTGTGTGCAACTTTTCATTAAAAACATATTCTTAAACAATATGTTCATTGTTCAAGAAATAACATAAAATAACGACAGAATCAGCAAGGATGGAGATATAATAGTTAGTGCATGGGACAATCAAAAGACATCCTGGGCAAAATAAAGCAGTTGCATTTGTAGTAACAAGACTCCATGTTAGGGCCATCTAACTTTGCTATCCCAAGATTGTCCTCTCTATGGTGAAGAACATGACAAAGAATAAATAAGTGAACAGAATTTGCTGTGGTCTGCAGAGCATCCTCTTCAGAATGTCAGGACTGATAGAGTAGCAGATGATTGCTGAAATAGTTTGGCTCCAAATCAGTTAGAAGTCTAGAAGCCAAACAATTATTTTCCTTTCATCTGATTTTTACATTAAAATTTCATGTTTTTTCACCTATCTCAAGGGTAGGCAACCTTGGCTCTTTTATGACTCGTGGACTTCAACTCCCAGAATTCCTGAGCCAGCTCAGGAATTCTGGGAGTTGAAGTCCACAAGTCATAAAAGAGCCAAGGTTGCCTACCCCTGACTTATCTCACTGATGAAAAAAAAAAAAAGTTGTATAATTTGTTACATTCAACCTCCAGAAATCAAAGCTCCAGAAACAGAAATAAATTCTACTTCATCCCTTCCCTTTGGCTGTTTTAGGTTTTATTATCTAGCCAGTCATGAATTGGGGAAACTTAAACAGGCTAAGCAATTTATTTATTTATTTGTATCCCACCTTTATTATTTTTACAAATAAACCAAGGCAGCTAACATATCCAATACACATTCCTCCTCCTATTGTTCCCACAACAGTCCTGCGGGGAGAGTTGGGTTGAGCAAGGGTGACTGGTGCAAGGTCAACTAGTACTCAGGGTCTCTCGTTGTCTAGTCTGGTGCCTTAACTACTACTAGAGAAATGATATCAGTAATATCAGTAGTAGATTATCTCAGACTCTCATTGACATAAACAGTTGCTGACACAAGGAATGTAAGTATTCACGTATGCTTATCCACACTGTGGATTCCGTTTCATCCTGTCGCTTTTCATTTATAAGCTGGTTCTTAACAGACAGTGAGATTCAGTGAAGTGGGAAGGCCACAGATAATAAGCAAATAAAATAAAGCTTGTGGAAGTAGGCAATCATTAAAGCTGACACCCTTTCACATATTTATTAATTATGGATCCATTTAGATAATGAGCTTTGTTTAAATTGCTGACAGAGGCATTATGCTGGGTTTCCAAGAGTGGTGTCTCAAACATGGTCACTTGAGCAGCAAGAAACCCACCTCCGGAGTCTTCTGAAGAAAAGAAAGTCAGCTCTACTGTAAGTTAGTCATCAAAATGTATATACCACCTGATCCTTAGAATTGGACTGTCCCACTAGCACAGCACTGTGCCATCGGGACAGTGCCAGCTCTCAGTGACCACAAAGATATTGCAGGATCCAATCTGGGTCGGTCACATTCTGGTGAGAGAGAAGTTTTCTGAGGATGGGCTCCAGCATAAGTCCAAAAGCTCGGAAGACTAAACCTCTGGTTCAGGTGACTGACCCAGATTGGATCCTGCAGCATTATCCTGAGATATTTATATTTATATTTGTATATTCTCCATGCTGATCTGTCCCTTACTTCAGAGCACCCCAACCTTTCTGGATTGGCGGCCTGGAAGGAAAGGAGGCAGCAGGGAAATGTGCATGTACGGGGCCCATGCATGCATGCGCAATGGGCATGTACATGACAGCGCTAGCATGTGCATGCATGGGCAAATGGGCCATGTGCATTCACGGCGCGCCTGTTTGCACCTGCATGCATGCACAAATGGGCCGCATGCTCCCACAGCACATGTGCTGGTGCCCTTGAGCATGCACAAACGGGCCGCTGGCATGGCGTGATAGTGGCAGCAGTGACAGCATCCTTGTGCATGCACAAATGGGGCTGCTAATGCCCATGCAGTGGTGCTAGCATGAGTGGGGGGGGGACTTGCCAGCTATTCATGGGACCCAGTGGCCAACAGTACCAGGCCATGGATCATAGGTTGACTTGATTTACTTGATCCATCAGGTCTTCCAACAGTTGTGTTAAAGTATCCAATATTTTAAAGCTGAGAAGGCTGCACTTTTCAATATACAGCTGCATCTACATATCATCTGCCTTTCATAGGAGCAAAGCTGAAGCTTTATAGTGTCCCAAATATTAATTACCTAATATTAATAAATGTGTTTCTTCTCCCAAGCACCAGATTTTGGGGGTATCTACAAGATAGTTAAGTAATGTCATACCATCTTTCTTCCATGAAATGCATTTATTATCATAATACTGTAATGTTATGCATATTATGCAGAAACTCACCATTTCCCCAGAAACGTTTAGCTTGGGGGGAAAAGTGAGATTAGGCAGTTTATTTCATTTATTTTTTATTTTTTCCTTACCTGGGATGAATTGTGAAAAAGAATATAACGGTGTATTGTCTGGTTTACTGCAACAGTTGTATTTTTTTTCCTTTATATTCTTTCTGAATCATACTATACTGAATAAATCCAGCTTTCACAACACTGAACCATTAACTTCACTGGCTGAATTCAGATGTGAAACTGAGGCATAAACTGGTCATTTACAATTTAGCAGGACCTGTGTACCTCATCATATTTTGAAAGCTACAAACTAGAATTCAACGTCAGTCATGACTAAGACATTGTAAAACCCTAAGTCAGTGTTTCTCAACCTTGACAATTTTAAGGCATGTGGACTTCAACTCCCAGAATTCCACAGACAGCATTACTACTCCATACAGTTAAGATTTAACTTCATGTGCTGAGAAGAGAAATTTTTATTTCAGAACAGAAAAGTAAGATGCTGAAGATCAGGATTAGCTTGGACAGATATTTTGTGTGAGAAACCAATGAAGCTCTTCTTCCAGTTTCCTCATGATAATGAGAAATGCAATGCCATCTTTGTATATCAAATTGAATGCTTTTGAACTCATGCTTAAATCAAGTCCCAGGAAATTCTTTAGCATGAAAGCCATATTAGGTCAATAAGCTTACGGCATTATCTTCTCCTTGGATAGAATTGTTGTGAAATTTAGCCCAGAGTGTTATTTGATACAAATTTTGAGACATGTCAACCCAATTTCAATATTACCATTGCTGAAACTTCTCTGCTGGCTTTTATAGCTATTTTTATCCCTAGAGCTGTCTTTAATTCTGACACGTTTCAGATTGGAGCTTCCATGGACTACCAACATGATGACATTAATGGAAGAAAGAAGCCTATACAAACTCTTTTATTTTTCAGTTGAATAGCCTGTCAGAACACATAACATTTTTTTTTTTTTGCAAAATTAGACACAGACTTACAAGCAGTTATCTAGCAAATTTTGTTATGAGTAGCCTTCTAGCATTTGGTCATAATTAGTCTGCAAACCCACACATATTTACATTGCCAGAGCTGCAATGAATTCAACTGGTTTTATTTCTAAGTAGAGAGGGGAAAAACTGGCCCTCTGGTCCTCCTTGAAAGAAAAAAAAATATTCAATTCTTTGTTTGGAGAAAGAACCTTTGTGTCTTCATGAAACACAAAGATTATCAGCCACCTCTTCCTTATTGTTGAAGGAAAAGTTTTCAACGGAACTTTGAAAAACCCAGAACATTCCTTCTCAAAAAGGCTAATTTTGACATGATAGGAAACAGTGTTTTCTTTATTTTGTATAACTGAGGTGAGCAACATTTTGGTGTTGTGGATATAGTTAACACCTTTGGAAGAGGGAATGGTTGTATAAGGCAGGGTGAGATGGGAATTGTCACTCCATCCCTCCTTCCTTCCCTCCCTCCCTCCCTCCCTCCCTTCTTTCTTTCTTTCTTTCCTTCCCCCTTCCTTCCTCCCTCCCTCCCTCCCTCCCCCCTCTTTTCCATATGTTGAGCCTATTGGAAATGTATATTTTTAGGCACTTTCTATCTTACAGGGGCATCCGTGGGGATGTTTTAAAAAGTCAATATGGCAGCTGCAATGTCATGACTATAGCCCCACCCCTTTTGATGCTTCTTGTGTCTATCATGTTTCTGAAAAGGAGCAGGTCTTCAATCTTGACTTTTCAACACCCTTCTGCTATGGACAGAAGTGGTGACTTAATATGACGGGAAGGCCCACCACTGACTTCTAGTAATCATTTCATGTAACATCAACCATAGGATTAGAAGGGACTCTGATAGCTGCCATAAAATATAGTCCTAAAATATACTATTCATTCCTGTGATATAAGATTAAAAGACTGGAAATAATCTTTCAAGAACAGGTTGCTCATTTCCTTTTTTGACATTTTTAGCAATACTGGAACATCCAAAGGAGGTTTAAAAGGACATATGATAATTGCAGTATGAATTCCATACTATCCAGTAGGATTTATTTTTGAATAAATATGTATAGGATTATCAGTTTAAGGTTAAAGACCATATTTAATATTTTGCATACATTAGTAGTGGTAAAAGTTCCTTTCTTTTTCCCTTTTCCTAATAAATAGTAGCTAATTCTGATCAATTCTTATTAAATAATATGGGCACGATATGGGGTTAGGTTTAATAGCAGTAGCATTTGTTTGACAAAGCTGGAGTGCTTAATATAAATTTTTAAGCAGGGGTGAGCAAATCTAATACATTTGCTTTCATTCACTAGTCATAAATTATCTCCTCTTTCTCTACCAGATATTCAGATTAAAAAACAGCAACCACAAATACTTTACATGAAAACTCACACATTTTCATGTGTATGTTCCACAATTATGCACAATATTCTTTCCCAGCCCCCTTGATAATATTCACTGTTTGTTTAATATACACATTTTCAATGCATTTTGAAGAAGACAAAAGGAAAGGATGTAGAATAAAATGGACAAAGATGAGAAGAAAGAAAAAGAATGGCATGTAGACCAGGAAGAGAAGCAGGAAAAGTAGGTATCCTAATCTATCCATCCATAATTCAAAGAAAGAAAATGAGAGACTTCAAAAAAAAAGTCATATCGTTGTGTCCATAAAACTACTGACCTTCTCAGTGTTGGCACAAAGGGAAGGAACACTAAAACAAGACATCTCTGCAGCTGACTGGTAATAAAATATGGCAATAAAGTGCACAGAGGCTAATTATTATCATTAGACAACTAGAACAGAGCAGAAAGTTAATGCATTAAATGTAGCACAGCACAGCAAACCTGTAAAAGAATATGGAGGGGGAAACTGTGCTATAACCTCCCATCAGGCTTGCAAATTTAAAGGAAATGCTTCCAGTTTCCATAAACCAAAAAGTGAATCCAGAGTGGCTTTTAGTTATTTACTTATACAGTATTTATATGACAAAGAAGGCTAGGTAACTAACAATCAGAAAGCTTATAGAATAGGACAGGATAGGACAGAACAAAGTAAAACAGAGTAGAGTAGAGTAGAGTAGAGTAGAGTAGAGTAGAGTAGAGTAGAGTAGAGTCGAGTAGAGTAGAGTCGAGTAGAGGAGTGGAACGGGACGGGACAGAACAGAGCAGAGTGGAGCGGAACGGAATGGAATGGAACGGGATGAGACAGAACAGAGCGGAGCGGAGCAGAACAGAATGGAATGGAACGGAACGGAACGGAACAGAACAGAACAGAACAGAATAGAATTCTAGGAGTTTACAATGACTCCCACTTTTGGAACCATCCTGTCACTGGAGGTGAGGTCTGGCTCCACATTTTTGGCCTTTCAAAAGTTGGATTGTGACCAGGACTCTGGTTCATCCTTAGCCATATAAAGCCACTAAGTCATCTCACTTGACTTATTTTCTCTCAGCCCAGCCTATACAACAGAATTGGTTTTATGGGGGGGGTGATCAAAAAGAAATCCCTGCATAGGCTGCTGCCTTGAATTTTAGACTTAAATCTAGTATTTAAGTCTAAGAAACATTAAATATTAACTGTCCACCTCAACAAGATTATTTAAATATTCATTCCTGTGAACATTTTCTTCACAAAATATTTATCTCCAAATGTGTTGTCCGTCAAAAATTCCCTCCTAAATATAACTTTCTTTGATCAAGAAATTGATCAAAGGAACCCTGAGGACAGCTACTTTTGGATCTGTGCATTTGTTTCCATGGCAAATAAAATTATTAAAACAATAGCAACAAAAAGTGTTGTTTCAGTGTTGTTTTCTATTTAGAAATCTAATGATTCACTTTATGCAAAAAGACAGGCATAATCCAATGCTGCTAAAATGCAGTGCAGGGATTTTCATTTCTCCACAGCTCCCAAGGTCAGGATAAGAAGCAATGGGTGGAAGGTTATTAAAGAGAGACCCAATTTCGAATTAAGGAGAAATTTCCGGACAATGAGAGCAATTAATCAGTGGAACGACTTGCTTGAGAAGTTGTGGGTGCTCCATCACTGGAGGTTTTTAAGAAGAGATTGGACAGTTATTTGTCCAGACTGATATAAGGTCTTCTGCTTGAGCAGGGGTTGGATTAGATGACCTCCAAGGTCTCTTCCAACTCTATTACTCTGTATTCTATATTCTAGTTCTTACCCAAGGCTATTCAGGATAGTATCTCTATCTTAGCTGTCTGACTTGCTTACTATTCTCTTCCTAATTCCTCATTTTTAGCCATCTACCTTCAAATGGAAATCGCTATCAGCATGGCATGCACTGGCAATTTTAGTATTGATTTATGCCTTTGGTGAAGAGGTTAATTAAATGTGAATTTTAAGCTGACAACATGATTAGGGAACTAAGGAAACCTGAATTCATGAATACTTCCAGAGGTATTAAATCATTTAAAATGAGCAAGGAATGGAAGGAAAGCATCTGTTACCCAACACTGGATTAATAATAATTCTGAAGAAGTTAAAGAAAATAATGGATTTCAGTTCAGGTGGTTCTTGTGTGTTTGTTTGCATTTGTATTGACTTTAGTAATGAAAAGGATTTGTTAACTGACCTTAAGGATTTTCAATTTATTCTTCCAACTCCTCTCTCTGTTTCGTCTTTATTTTAGTTTCTAGTTTAGGCTAGAGTGCTCACAAACAACTCCACAGGCATTTTAGTACAGCTCATATTAGTGAAGGATATAAAATAGCATTTTGATGTAAAACATAATTAATGCAATTATGTATATCTAATTTTAGATGTAGCTTGATTCTTGTATATATTGCTGATGAACAAATACTAGCGCACTTGATTTAGAAAATGATAAATATTAATTCTCTTGCTCTTGAAAGATGAAATTTGTTAAATATATATCTTGCTGGGAATATATTTTCTGGAAAATGTTTTATATTGACTTGTTTTAACTAGAGATGGGAAGAAATTCGTTTTGTTTACCTCTAAATGCAAATGTTTCTAATTTACATTTTTTTAAAATCAAGCATACAAACTAAACTTGGTTTTCATTCACCATTTGTAGCACTGTGTATTTTGCAAAGCAGTTTGCATTTTTCAAAAACATCTGTACAAAATGCATATATTCATGAAAATAACATAAACTCACATTATATTAGGGAAAAGGATAAAGGAATTGCAAATAAAGAACGTACATTATATTAAGTCAACTTGCAAACAAGAGTGATGACATTTGAAGAAGTGTGCTTCAAAATATTGTAAATACAAAAGTGAGTGCGGCACTTTTTTCAAGTGTCAAATATGAAAACCAAATTTGATACATTTTCAGAACTGAGAATAACCAAAATTGACAGATTCAAAATTTTCCATTTGCTGAGAAATATCTCTTGGTTGGTCAAGAAGGAAGGAAGGGATTTTTAATTGATAGATAACCCTCCTTTCTTTTTAAGGAAAAAAAAAACCCAATGATAATCTGTATCTTCTTTTCATATTATTTATGTCAAGTGCAAATATAGTCCCATAATACAGACTTACTACACCACCTGCTAGACAGATGTTTTATTTTTGTCACTGAGAATAAAAGTGCAATCAGTAAAACAAAACAAAGTTAACCCCTACCATCAATAACTATTGGCAACCATTTGTGAGTGAAGCTTACATATAATACAGGTAGTCCTCTATTTATAACCGTATGTTTATTGACCATTCAAAGTTACAATGACATTAAGAAAAGTGACTTATAACTGATCCTCACACTTACAAACATCTCTGTCTCTCCCTAGTCACTTGATCAAAAATCAGGCACTAGGCCAGGGGTCCTCCAAATTGGCCACTTGAAGACTTGTGGACTTCAACTCTCAGAATTCCCCAGCCAGCTATGCTGAGAGTTGAAGTCCACAAGTATTCAAATGGTCAAGTTTGAGGACCCCTGCACTAGGCAATTGGGATGTATCGTGATAGTTGCAATGTCCTGAGGTCATGTGATCTCTATTTGTGACTTTCCCAGGCAGCTTCTGACAAGCAAAGTCAACGGAGAAGCCAAATTTGTGAGTCACTTAACAACTGCGGTGATTTGCTTTATGACCACAGCAAAAAGTGGGTGCAACCACCTTGCTTAGCAATGGAAGATCCAGTCCCAGTTCTGGTCAAACTTCAAGGACTATCTGTATAGTTACCACTTTAAGACAGATTGATTTATTCTGATTATCTTACAAATCATGCAAATAAAAAAAAATATTAGAATGACCTGGAAAGTTAGATAAAAATAAGTAATCCTCTGGTGGTAAATGTCCCTGTAGAACTGGAAGTTCAAAAGAATACGGGCTGTGGTTCCTACATAATTCTGCCATAAGGGGTGATATCGAATTTCATAAGAGATTTTCCTCTATTTCCCTTCTGAAACAGCTGTGGGGAAAGCAAGAAATCAATAGCCCTTAGGCTTATATACTGCCCCAAAGTATTCTACAGCACTCTCTGACGAGTTTACAGAGTCAGCTTATTGCCCCCCAACAATCTGGGTCCTCATTTTATTGACCTTGGAAGGATGGAAGGCTGAGTTAACCTTGAGCCGGTCAGGATCGAACTCCAGGCTGTGGGCAGAGTTAGCCTGCAATACTGCATTCTAAGCACTGCCGCCACCAGAGCTACTAGGATCAAGCTAAAGCTTTCCTGAATTTGGGAACTGGGGTGTTGCGTAAAAATGAAGCTGGTACAGGAGCTGAAGTATGATTATTGACAAACATATTGTGAGAGAAAGCAGCAATTTCTGCTTGGCCTTCTATGTCTCAGATGCTCTGCCCTAATATCAATGTAGCTTGATGTAGCCCTAAAATTAAGATGGCATTACTGGAAAAGCCATACTAAATCAGATTCTTTTGGAAAGGTGTTTCCTAAGAAGATTTATAGATGTCACTCAATAGCAGATAGGTCAATCCTCTAGGGTTATGGTACAGTTTAAATTTTGTAGTTGAAGATATTTATCCAGAGACTGGATTCATGTTTACTGACTTCTACTTCCCATCAAAGTACTGCATTTGGGACACAGAGGATAAACTGAAAAATGTTAGTTGCATTTTTTCTAAAGTAATCAGTCATGCTATTAATATAGTTATAAGGCTGTCTGTGTGAATCTTCTCAGAGATTCTTTGGCTTTGTCAATGGCGTGTGTGAAATGATGTTCAAACGAAAACTCTGCAATGACTTCTAAAGCTTCATTAGATGCACACAGGGCATGCCCAGAAGACATTAACATCAGAGCAAAGCATTCGTTCAGGCAGGCTGGTTTCAGTTCAGTGTGCCTTGAAATGCTGCACTGCACTATTGCAAGGTGAAAACACCTCAGGAAAGGAAGTGCCAGGTAATCTGGACACCTAATAATTATCGGCACCCAGCTATGCGTTCCTTATTCAACTGACAGTCTTTCATTAGTGTTGGACTTGTCTTCTTTTTTAATGATGTTTTTTTTTTCTTGGTAAGGAAACACCTTGAAAAGATCATCAAAGTTTGTTTGCTCAATCCATTCCCAAATTAATGAATAGAAATTGCTCAATTCCTGTTTTTTCCCATTTTCTTGCAATTTTAGATATCTATCTATCTATCTATCTATCTATCTATCTATCTATCTATCTATCTATCTAGATAGATAGAGATAGATAGATAGATAGATAGATAGATAGATAGATAGATAGATAGATAGATAGATAGATAGATAGATGGATGGATGGATATCAATGGAATATCACCTTTTTCATTTTTAAACATGCTTTCTTTTAACATGAGATACAGTACATTTCAAAATTCTTCATTGGACTGAATTACAGAAATTGTGATAAAGTATTACAGTGTTTGCCCTTGGCATAGTCTGTACTGTTTAACAGCATGCATGTGTGCACACATACACACACGCACACACAAACACAGGGTAGGATTAGTACTGACAGTCTTCTGGTTTCTAATCTGATGTTTTAACCATACTGGCTACACCCTACTGGCTGTCAATCCTTTTATATTTTTATATAAAGGCAGGAGCTTGTAACCTAAAAGTCATTCAGTTTACAATATAATCACGCAATTATGGTGATCATTTAGTTCACTTCTAAGAATGTTGGAATCCTATGGCACCATTATAATTATTTAGTAACTTTCCCTGATTGCATACTTGTTTGAACTTTAAAAAGTTAGCCTTGTTTAAGCCCACTGATGTGAAAAAGCAGCATCTGATTTCTGGGTTATTGCTTTTTCTGTGTTCAAGTTTCTTTTCTTTAATTGCAAAACAGAAACTCTCGCTTGATTCTTGCAGAAATATTTTAAACAGTCAACCAGTTATTAATTATATATTAGCTAGTAGATACATTATGTTGCTTTTTTTTTTAACAAAATAGTGTTCTAATTTCAATGTTGCGGCTGATTCTTGGAAACGGTGATCCTGTTTTCAAAGAATATTTCTGTTAAAATGGAAGAGTTACTCATAGTGACTAACTTATTTTCAAAATGTAGTCTCCTACTGTATTTTGGCCCTAGAAACCAATTATGGTTTATTTCTCAATTTTTTTTCTTTTGAGTCTAATGATACAGTATTTTTAGGCAATATATTTTATTAATAAGAGTTACTTTCAGAAAACAGCAAACAATGCAGAATACTAATTTCAGCAAGACTAGATTTGATTGATTTTCAGCAAAACATACCATTCACGTATGATGCAGGTTACAATGGTTACCAAACACTTTCTGCTCCATCTTAATACATTAACATTGTCTTCTAAAGCCCTAACTGGTTTAGGACCATCTAAATGAAGGGCTGATTTTTTCCCCCTATGTAGATGATAAAAAAAAACCCACAGGTTTCCTTCTTACACCATAAGTTCAGACCTCACATTACAATTTTTATCTTATGCAGAATTGATTTCTTCATCTCTTAGTAATATGTTTGCTTTTTAGCGCTTGTATAGGAGTCATTATTGTGTCGGTTTTTATTCATTATTTCTGGCTCTTATATTTGCAAGCCACATAATTTGACAGTGCAATACAATGCACATTTAATTAAATTTAAGTTTAATTATGTTTGGTTTGGGTAAATGAAATCAGTTTAAATGTGTTTAAGAGGGAGTATATTAGACAAATTTAGGGAGGATGCAATTAGGATGCAACAACTATTAGGCTTGATTCTTGAATTGAATATAGTAAATATCAGAGTGAGAATTAATAGACTTCTTACTGGTGGCCAATAGAAAAATGAGACTGGAGCTGGTAGGTTTTAATTAGTCTGCCCCAACAGCATTATTATCCAAAATTATCCTAATTTTATAATTAGGAGGGATTGCATAGAAGTTGATGGATGGAGACGATCACATCAGAAAATCAAACTTTTAAAAGGGTGCAAGAATTTTCAGGAATCTATGATCCTGTTTGCATATTGTCTATCAACTGCTGGCACTAATGTTTGCATAATTATTTAGCTCTTTAAAAATAAAAATAAAATTTTAAGGGCTTTAAATGTCAACTTTATACTGAGTACCAAAGCAATTAGATTGTCAGTTTAATCACATTAAGGAGGGATGAGATATACTTATTGTGCATATTTCTACAGTTTGGTATCACATTCAAATAAAATAAAGGTATACAGTAGAAGGTCTGTTGGACCTGAAGACTAAATTCATATAAGACAGCCTCTTGAAAAAGTCTACCTGCTTTTTTAAAAGACCAGGAAGCTGTTACACACATTAACATGTGCATCATTATCCCCAAAGCTAGATTCAGCGCAGACAAAATTCATTTCACATCCTAATGAATTTTGTGAGATAGTTCAGCTGTCAAAATCCAGTGCCAAACTAATTATTTTTCCTCATTCTCACTTAAAAAATGTTCAAAGAGAATTCCTCTGCTCTTTCATATATGAGGGAAAATAAGCCCTCGAATTAAGTAAAGCACACTGAGGAATTTTCTTCTACTTCCATTCTGCTAATGGAAGCCCATCTTTTTAAAAAAATACCTCCATGCTACCCAAATTGATTGTCTTGTCTGAGCTGAAGCAATGCAAACAAACTTCAGCAAAAAGCTGTGTTGAAATCACCTTTCTTTCTCCAGTCAACCTCAAGAAAGTCCCTTTGGGAAGTGCTAAGCTGCACATCGTACACAACACTGAAATGTCACCAAACTGTTATTGTGGAGGTGACATTTACTTCATTTGAAAAACCCAATAGAATTGGATTCTCTTGATAACTGGGTTGATTTGATGGGGGAGGCAGAAGTAATAACAAGAAAGAACAGCAACTTTAGATCATTTGCTTTTCAAGCTCATAAAAAGAGGTCAGAAATATTTCTAAGAACCTCAGTCATCTCTGGAAATCCATCACAAATCCAGTGGCAGGATTTGTGAAATATTGTAAGTTTTCTCTCATTATTGGTTGAGTTTGTAGCAACTATGCAGTGAGGCAGTTTGTTATGAAAATATTGAATGATGTTATTAGAATATGGGAGTGGGTGGCTGATCATCAGAAATCAGTGGTTTAAATGTATAATTTGAAATACTTTGAAACTTTTAAAGGAGGTGGCTGTAAGTGGAATATGCCATATGCACAAATGTTGTACCTATGTTTTATTAATACTGCTTTATTTAGAAAGAGCCTCTGATAATAATGTCCTGTTAGAACTAAAACCTCATGTGTAATTTTGGTTAGAAGTGCTCCCTACCTCCATGTTCTTTTCAACCAAATGCATCTCAAATCTTCATTGGCTGTTATGTTTACATTCTATGCTTATATGAGTGTTCAAGGAAGTGAGGAGAAAATATTTTAGTCCTTCCTTCCTTCCTTCCTTCCTTCCTTCCTTCCTTCCTTCCTTCCTTCCTTCCTTCCTTCCCATCTCTCTCTCTCTCTCTCCATTTAATTCAATTGTTCGAGGTTTTTTTGTCTTGTTTTTATGAGTATCTCTAACTTACAACTGTTTTTTGATGGTGAATAAGGTCGGTATACTTAAAATGTTCAAAAAGTATTAAACACAGCTTCTAAAAGAAGACCAAAAAGTGTCACAGACAGACATCCTCAGGCAATCACTAATTACCATTAAAAAGAACAGGAAGCAATGTCTGTGAACTAGAAAAGTGTTCACCAGCTTTCCAACAATATATATTGTAAGTGGATCTTATACTTTTCACAACCCACATCTTTCTTCCTTTCTTTCACCGAATCACTAAGGGTCAAAAAGTGGAATCCACAAATTAGAAAGCAAGTTCTTTTGGTATGCTCTGTCTGCAACAATGCCTCAAAGAGTCTGGTTAATTAGTGGTGTTTCCAACAGAGAATTCTAATCTCCCTTCTGTTTTATAGCAAGTCTATATGTTGCAGTGATGCTCAATGAAGCGTAATATGCTTCTCCACAATGTCACCAAATATTATACAAACTAATGTGTTATCATTAATAGTAAGATTCCTATGGCATCTTTTCAATAATTATAATAGTATTAACTTTGTACACATTTGTATCAACGTGTGCGTTTTTTTCCCTGTGTATCTCTGTATATTTGTAAGAATGTGTGTCTGTTTATATATGTGTAGTGTGTGTGTGTGTGTGTGTGTGTGTAGAAGAGTGTGTGTATTTAAGCTGTAAAGGACACCTTCTGGAAAACTATGGTATTGAAAGTTAGAATATTTAGTCTAATTCACTGAAAAAGAGCCTATTATTCATCAGAGGGTAGGAATACCACTGCATGCAACTCTGTATTGTTCAGTTTAGCTAGATTTCAATAGATGAGACTACACAATATGTTTTGGTCTTTTGAAACATTTCATTACCTGACTAAGTAACATCATCATTTCTACTGAGTGTGGGATTTGAAACAAACTGGCAGTCGTAAGACAGGATAAATACCCCTTTATCTCAAAGCACTTGGACAAACTCAACCATAGTTTCAACTTCGAAACTGAATATCTTAGACCAAACTAAATCGAAATCTGCTAGAAAAAAAAAAAAACACTTTGGTGACATTCAGAAAGCATATCTAAAATACAAAAGCTCTGTATTCAGTGTTACAATGCCACTTCAAACTCTGTTGGTAACCTGGGTTTTTTTTTTCTTGGTGGACATATTCTATTATATTTCTTGCTGTTTTTAGTTCCAAGGTGTTGTGTTGCATTTGTGCCTATCTTTTCATTGTATTTGTGCAGCAGTCTGGCATTTGACATGTCAAGGATGGCATTTGTAGAACTACTGGGTGGATTGGAACTGCACTGTCTATCCGATTCCACAATTCTACTGATACTAGGATGCAGTCCTTCCAAGCTGTTATTTGCTTTGATCTAGGAGACCCTTTCAAGGGTCAAACTGGATAAAGAAAAAAAAGTGTGCAACAATAGAAGACTGGACTGAAAAACAGCCATGCTTTCTGTAAGATCGCGGGTCCAAATAGAGCTAAACTTGGCTAAATTATGTGAAAATAAGGTGTTTGAGTTGACTTGGCCTTCAGTCACTTACATGAACAGCCATACATTTTTTGGGGTACATAAATAACTTGCTAATGCCTTGTTTCAAGGGGTGTTTTTTTGGTTTTTTTAAACCAACTCCTCAATCTAATCTACATCCCTGCAATTTCTGTATCCAAGCACTAACTAGGGTCAACCCAAACCCTACCCCAACTTAGTTTTTAATTATCCAATGCTAAAGGATGTTTGTGAGTGTGGGATAACAGCTTCAAGCTGAGCTTGTCTCCTGTTGACTCCATCCATGCAATTTCCTTGCCAGCATCACAGATATTTATTTATCTACTCTACATAGACTCCCATCAGTTTACAATAATAAGGATAGTAAAACAAAGTTCAAGCCATACTCTAAATCCATGCCAAAAAAAGAAACTATCATTGCATTCTGCTGGGATAATTGTTTTCAATTTTCCTCTTATAGGCAACAACAACACTGGAATTCCTATTCAAGCATTAACTGGATGGCTTTGCTTAACTTCAACAATCAGCAAAACCTAGTTAGCTTTTGTTACCAAGGAACTAATAAGTGTCTTTGTTTTCTAGTGGACATGGATATAGCCCCCCCCCCCTTCAGATCTCCATGCATCTTCCCATTCACAATTAAGATGAAAGCAAATGTCACATTTCAATAAGGATTGCAAAATATATTTCTAAAGAAAAAATTGGAAATAGATAGATACACGTATATATGTATATTCTACTCCTTTGTATGCATGCATCATGAGGTGCACACATATCTAAAAGGCATGGACTCTATCTGCAATCATGCTGAACTTGACCTAGGAGCAAACATATGTGAAAGCAAGACTGTCTGAACTGCATATAACAAGAACTGAAATCTGGCTCTAAAATGTAAACTCAACTAAGGAAGGTTTGTATGACTGGCTCACCAGAGCCTGTCACTCCGGGGATTGTCCGTGAAAGATGGATAAAAGCACCTGGTGTTTCTTTCTTGATTTGAAATGCCTTGATTGAAAAGTATATGCAAATCCATTTAAAGCTTTTTTATTTCGGAAAAGGAAAGAAAAAAAAACACACACTAAAACCTCAGAAGAAGAAGAAGAAAAAACTCTTCTAGTACAAATCAGCTTTGTGGCACCCTCTGGATGTCTGTGACTATTTTGCTCATAATTCCCAACTGTGATAGCTGAGAATTGGAAGAAACGTACTATGACAAATCTGGAAAGTTTATCAGGAAAGAGTGGTATTGATGGAAGAGAGTGGCAGAAACCACCTTAAAGTGTCCCTGCATATGTATTCTACTTTTGGGGCCTGCCATTCTGCTGGGGGGAGGGGAAGCATGCTTTCACTTGGGATATTTATTTATTTATTTATGAGACTTATATACCACTTTAAGTGCAAGCACTCTCTAAGCGGTGTACACCAGTAAGCAATGTATATATATATTTACATTGCCCCCAACAATCTGGGTCCTCATTTTACCTACCCCGTAAGGATGGAAGGCTGAGTCAACCTTGAGCCAGTGAGATTTGAACCGCTGACCTGCTGAACACAGTCAGCTAAAGTGGCCTGCAGTACTGCACTCTAACTGCTGCGCCACCTTGGCTCATATAACTTTTGCTTTCTACTTTCCCTCTCCTGCCTCTATCATCTTGAGAAAGGAAGGGAGACGATTACAGTGAAACAAAAGCTGGAGAAGACCTTGAGATGCACGCCAACTGTACCAGCCAACCAGGTAGCATGCCATCTGTGGATTGGCTGGATTTCAAATGGACATTATGACTTTGGTGAAAGGAGGAATATTTCTAGCTTCACTATACTGTTTGCGTGGGTTTTTCCACAGATCTCGCCTTGACTTCCCTACTGTCACTGACCCCTAATAAAAGTATCCTTTTGAGACAATGCCTGTTTCAAGAGTTCTGCTTTCTTGGGTGGTTAGCTGAAGTGGGTCCTTACAGGTGGAGTTAAACACATCATCAGCTTAGAATCACTGTGTTCCTACAAGTGCTCCAAGTCCAACCGCTCTTGAATTCCATTCACCCTTATCTGGCACCAATTTAATGCTGAACTTTAGTTCACCAGATTCATGTGTACAGGCTTGAATAAATGCTCTATCTTGCAACCCTTATGAGTGGTCTTGATTCTTTGTACCTGACAGTGATTTGAGGAATACTCCATGCTTTTTAGACATGGGTGCATCTTGTGATGCACAAGGTGTGGAATTTATACTGTATAAAAAGGTGTGGAATTGGGGCTGTGACTCCTAAGCTGGGAGGGGACTCCCACAAATCCCAGGAAAAACTTCATAGCTCTCTATCCAGAATATGCAGTGCTAGAAACATCTAAGATATTATACAGAACCCTCAAACTCCTAGACTTCTGGTAAAGAACCCAAGATTGAGAAAGACACAGACCACCCATAAGGGTAAGAAGGGAAATTGTATTGCTTGCACTTGGTTTTTAATGATTGCTTGTCACCTAGAGTTGTTTGTCTGAGATGGGTGGCTATAGAAATTGAATGAATGAATGAATCTATATTTATAGATGTTTATATTATTAATTCCTTTTTTCAGTTTATCACTGCTCTAAATTGGCGATTGTGTTTTTTTTTAAAAAAAAAACATGGCAAATTTTTGATAGGTGAGACACAGAAACCAGCCTCCATTCAAGCACTGTTTTAGAGTGCTGACGATGAACTCTAAAGGCTATTGAAGTGCTACAATTTAAGGCACTTTAAACTCAACGTGAACATCAGCTTCCAAAGGTTCAAGTAATGGCCACAATAATGTGCTGAAAATAATTAAAAGGAGAATAATTGGTTAGATTTAAAAAGACTTCTCATTGGAGAATGATGGAAATAATGACCAAATTAAATTAGTTTTATGCAGTGTTCAAGTAGAAGGGCAGATGATTTACAAGTTGAAAAGGACATTGGTTAATTGCAAGGTTCTATTCTGCTTTGATTCACTTAAGACTTCAGAGTTCAAGACTGATCTTTGAGAGAGAGAGAGACAGAGACAGAAAGAGAGAGAGCAAGAGAGGGCAGAGAAAGAGGAGGAAGAGGAGAGAGAGAGAGATAAAGAGAGAGTGGGAGAAAGAGAGGCAGAGGAAGAGAGAAAGAGAAAGAGAGAGACTATTCATATTCCTTGTGTTGATTTTTTTTCCCTTAGTAAAAATTCACAATGATGTTGATTAGCTCATATTTAGTTGGATTCTCAAAGTTTGACTTGAAAGGAGCAATCAAAGGGACAATGCTGCTTCAGATTTAATGGGAAGAAAAATAACATTACAAACATATTCCCTTGGGAGGTGTTATGAAAAATGGTTGGTATTAGCATCCCCCCTCCTACTACTTCCCCACATACACCCAAGCACACACTCCCCACTCCTCTCTGTATTCTTTTTTTTTTTTCACTCCAAATTGGAGCCAATAATTAAAAGAACTGATAAAAATGCTGCTATAAAGATTCTGTAGGAGTTGGAGTTCATCAAAAGGTAATTTGCACATAACAGGAATATTTCAATTTATATCTTTGTGAGAAAAACAAGTAGGAAGAAACTGAGTTTCTACACCCATCCTCTCCCACCTTCAGGCAGTATGTGTTAATTACAATGTATTTATAAAAAACAAGGAGAAAAAAATATGCATTGTAAGGTGACCAACCGTCCTCCTTTAAGGAGGACAGTCCTCCTTTTGTAAGTTCTGTCCTCCCTCGAAAAGTGTCCTCCTACATGTCCTCCTTTTCGTTATTTGAAGACTAATCTGCAGGGCTTTTTTTTTCTCATAGAACGCTTGGAACGGCGTTCTGGCACCTTTTTTTGGATGGGTTTTTTTCAACTTTTGCATGAGCTGTGCTACTCCCGCTATTGGCTTTCGAAAGCCAATAGGAATTGCTGCTGAGCATGCCAAAACACCTGGCTGGCAAACTTTGCACATGCAAGTTGTCTGTATTATTGTTGCAATGAATAAAATGTTTCTTTTATTTACGATATTTTTTTCTTCAATTTATTTGTGTCCTCCTTTTCATTGTAAAAAAGTTGGTCACCTTAGCATTGGGCAATAGCTACTTCTTAACTGGGGTAAGTTAACAGAGGCAGATTGGAATGGAACACAGACTTCACAACCCTCAAGGCCTTAATTTAAGTTCTAGGCAATCCAACTAAAATGGGACAAATTCTTTTGTGCATTTTCCCAGCACTTACAAATGTGTGGAACATCTCAGGAATGTGCTGCTATTGACAAGACTCTTGTTCTACAGTGATGAATGAGATATTGTCTAAGACAGAGACCCATTTTTTTTTTTGAAACTCCTTCTTTGTCTAGTTGACATTGATAAAACTCTTTTAAAATATCCACAAGGCACAGTTGGTGTAAAAGGTAACATTTGGACTATTAACCAATGCAGGGTTTTCATAATACCTGCATTTAAACATTTGAATTGCTTGCCAGTTACTTCAAGGGACAATTGAAGGTGTTAGTATTGACCTTATGTGGTTTAGTGCCTATGCATCTCAGGGATTCTGTTTCCCATAATGGGATTGTCCAGCTCCTAACCTTTACAGAAGATGGATTTCTGCAGATATCTATGTGGTACCCAAGTACTGTTGCTCTCAAATTGTACAACATGCTTCTTCAAAATGTGTCCCTTTCTTAATTTTTTTTTTAAAAAAACATAAAAATGCTCATACCGAGGAATTTTTGCATTCATTTGTTTTGTTTTTTTAAGGCTAGCTGCTATGAACTCATCTGAGTTGAAAAATTGGATATAAATACAAACAAAAGACAACTAATGAAATTCTACATCAACCATTAGATAACAACCATTTGAGATAACATTCTTGTTCCTGCTTGTACGTGGCCATCAAAGATAATGAGAAGTTAGAATAATGTTGGCAACCCTGATTCCCAGCTGAGATTTGCTTTCATCTTTAACGTTTAAAAAATAAACACTGAAAGCTGATGGATTTGTTAGTTTTACTTTCTCATTGTTTTTTTTTTTAAATATCCATTTATTCCTATCCCATCTATGAAAAAGTGTGAATTTTGTTCAATTTTTTTTTTTTTAAGTGATCAAAAAATAGTGAACCATCTGCAACTGAAATCTCGGAGACCCAGCACCCAGTGATATGCATAATTCTCATTGGACAAATATTCTTATGCAATATCAAGCAAAGTCCTAAAGTCACATTTGTAAGCTTAATGAAGTAAAATAATGGAGTAAGGGTTATAACAAACAATGCTGGCAGTAGCAATTCTCAGACACACAGAAGCATTATGTAAATTTTGAGCAGATCTCACCAATGCTCAAGGCTGGCAAAACAACAGCCCATAGTTCATTGACTCAGAAAAATGAGAGAAAAGTCTTAGAATCCGTGTTTCTGTATTTTTCATTAGTCTGGCTTACTCACTACTAATATATTTCTTCTGGGTCTGCAATAAAGCAACTTTTCTATCCATATCACAGCTTTCAAAGGTTGACTTGTAAACAAGTTCCTGAATATAGAGTTGAGTGCCTGGAACATTGAGATTTATGACCGTGCATGGTATGAAGTCTGATGGATATCTACATAAAAGCCTGTCCAAAGCCTGAAACAATATCACCTAATTTGCTCTCTTTTATGCCTGTCTTAGTGTCATAATTCAAAGCCTATATTTCTGGAAGGTTCTTGGCATGGTTCTCTATACTGATAAAATTGGTTGGGAAATCTGAGAAGTCTGGTTGAAAACATTGGAAAGATTATCAAAGAAGACAGTGATAAGGTACCGGAATTTAAAAAAAAAATACTGTATTTTTCTATGTATAAGACGCTAGTTTTTCCTGCAAACACCCTGTTCAAAATTCAGGTGCGTTTTATATAAATGCAGCGTCTTATACACGGAAAAATAATGGTAACCTCCACAGCCCAGGGCATGCCTGTGTGGGTTGCCATGCTGTTTGGTGCGGGTGTCAAGCCTCTATGGGCTTGCCACTAATGGGAGGGGGAGGGGGATAAGATCATTGGCCAGCTGAACTTCCGGATTTGCCAGGTCAGCTGTTCAGCACTCCACCAAACAGCTTATCGGTGCGGAGAAACTTGCACGCCAGAGCGTCTTATACAAGGGTGCATCTTATAGATGGAAAAATATGGTAGTATAGATATAATACTAAAACTAAAGTGCTATTGAATGTCCAATGTCTTATAAATGTCTATGGCAGTGGTTCTCAACCTTTTTAATGCCACGACCCCCAACCGGTCATAAGTCGAGGACTACTCAACCGGTCGTAAGTTGAGGACTACTCAACTGGTGCAGCACCGTTTGCAGAATGGGATTTTTGGCGGGCTCAGCAGGGCAGAGACAGCCTGGACAATTCCTATTGGCTTTTGAAAGCCAATAGAATTAGACTCTATTCAAGAGAGTCTATTCTATTGGCTTTCAAAAGCCAATAGAATAAAAGGGAGTAGCACAACTAAGAAAAAGGTGGAAAAAATGGCGGACTGCATTGTTTGGTGACCCCGTGAAATGGTCGTTCAACCCTAAATGGGGTCCCGACCCACACGTTAAGAACCACTGGTCTATGGAGATTCTCAGTCATGCAAGCTATGTTTGTCACAAAGATGCTTTTTCAAAAGGCAACTGGACATTGTTTTTCCTTGAAGATGTTTCGCTTCTCATCCAAGAAGCTTCTTCAATTTTGATGAAGAAGCTGAAAAAGCAAAACGCCTTCAAGGAAAAACAAAGCCGAGTTGCCTTTTGAAAAAGCACCTTTGGGCCAATGTCTTGTAGCATGCCATTCTCATAAACTGATTTAAAGTACCTATTAAAATATATTACCTCTTCTGTTGCTGTCTTTCTTGGTCTAATTCTTCGTTTATTTCCTTCTTGAAAGACACACTAATTCTGCCACCACTGTTCATTTCTGTCTGAGGGCATGGTTCTTGCAATTCTACCTGCTGCTCACACAAAAAAACTCCTTCCCAGCAGTGAAAATTGAAAATTCCAATACCATCTGGCTTGGCTGAGCCATATGGCTTTCTCTTTACCTGTCGAAATTAGTGTGCAAAAATGCTAAATTGCAGCATCTATTCACTGTAACTCTCTAAAGGAAAGCTGAGCCAATCCAAATCTTCAAGCGAGAAGAGATAATGATTGGACAACATGGTTTTGGATTTGGGACACCTTGAAATCACCCAGACCTTTCTTGGCTCCTTCCACCCCCCACAATGTCCTTTCATGATATTTCTTGTTTTTATCTTTTTTGATTAAGACTTCATCCAAATCTCTATGGAGACTCTTGGTCATCCAGGTCATGGCTGTCCCAAAGGTGCTTCTTTTTTTTTTTTTCAAGGAAAAAAACAAGAAAGTCCAGTTGTCTTTTGAAAAAGCACCTTTGGGACAATTCATCCAATTGCCATTAATTCATCCTTCTATTTATTTTATAGACTTGAGGAATGTGGACCATGGTAAACGTTTATTACTCCATGCGTGTGATTTGGGGCTGATCAAATAAGTCATAGCTACCTCCATCTTCAATGGAAGTGGTTTATGTTCACTGCTTAAATGAGGCAATTATAAGACTTTTACTGAAGAAATCTTCCCTCGATCTGGAGACGTGGATAATTATACTGATCACTCTCAAATATGTACCTCTTGTCTGAGGTGCTGGGGAGTATCATCACTTTGTAATTCTATTCATATTTGGAGTATACTGATTACTTGGGCACATTTCAATTAGATTTTAGAAGAGAATTAGAGCTAAGCATAAATGAACTTTCAATATTCTCCATTGAATAGCTGGTTAGGGAAATTAGGTGAACGATTTTTCCAAATTACTTCAAGGGAAGGGTAATTTTTTAAAGACAGTTTTACAAGGGCACAAGTTTTTTTCCTTAGAGGCAATAGTAACACACTACAGAAAATGGCCAATGGGGAAAGCTTTCTCATTTACATCCTAACTCTGGACTCAATGGAAACTTTGGAAATTGCAGAAACTGAAGACCATTCAAGAGTTGATTGCATAATGAAAAGATGGAATTTCTTGATAGGAACTGTGTAGCTAGGTAAATGCAAGTACTATAACTTTACATGTGAGAATTTCACCAAACACATTTTCAAAATTAATTTTCTTTTGATTTCCATGGAAGAATTGAAGAACTGAAGGTGGCTGTAGTTAAAGTGGAGCTGACAATATGAAAGAAGAAGAGAGTGTGAATAGAACAGCTTAAATGAAGACATTTTGGCATTTGTTTATAGTGAAGAGGTGGGATAAGGGAAGGAGGGAACACTTTTTTATTTTAAGAGAAGGTGATAAGTTACTAAAATTGTTTATACCTGAGATGAAAAGGCAAGTCATTTCTTTATATATGTCTTTACTTTTCATTACTATATATGTTTTCTTTTCTATTTTTCTATTTTTAATTTCTGAACTATTTTATTATTTAATTTTCTTAGTTTGTATCAGTTTTCATCTTTTTAATTGTATTTTTAATTAAAATTTGGTATTAAAAAGAAAATTAATTTTCTTTCGTAAGTTTGGATTAAATACAGAATTGGGACTGAGATTGTATGGT
This sequence comes from Crotalus tigris, assembly GCF_016545835.1. Taxonomy (NCBI): domain Eukaryota; kingdom Metazoa; phylum Chordata; class Lepidosauria; order Squamata; family Viperidae; genus Crotalus; species Crotalus tigris. The sequence goes on along the minus strand of NW_024097215.1, from coordinate 1,080,390 downwards.
TAGTTTAAAAGATGATCAATATCAGGAACTCAATGGTGGCAACACGTCTTGCTTAGTTCTCTAAAAAGGTCTTGTTGGATGTTGATACTGTTAACCATAATAATCCTTTTAATCATAATCCTTAGAGAGAGCTGACTTACCTATCCTTATTTGAAATACTCTCTTGGTATCAAATCTTCCTACCACAGTAATGAGAAACCAGTGTCTTTAAAATATTATTGAATGGTAATTCTTAGAAGCTCCAGCCAACACAGTCAACTATGAGTGATGTTTAGAATTGTAGATGCGTGCAATGGTAGCTGGAACACTACAGGTGCTCTACTCTGATGTAATAAAATGTAAAGATTAAACAAGTTGCACAGTTCAGTGGAAACAGGTTTAGAATAGCTATTGCCAATTGTTATTTAAGTGCAATATATTATTTGAAGATTCCAGATTTGTGAATGACCACAGCAAAGAGTGACCACTTTTCGTGTAGGAAAAGGCTAATGTTCTTCAAATAAATATTTCCCCAAATTTATTTTGACTTTTTGAAAATTCATGCAGCTCTAATTCTTTCTCCAGCCTAAGTGGTATGGAACAAAGTATTGATAGATACCAGCAATTGTGACTGACTTCTATTAATATATTTTGCTGCTTGAGTGACAAGACTGATTGTGTGGAGTCCACAGTGAATGAATTCTTTCAAGTATCTTTCATAGAACAGAAGCTTTCACAAAGCTCAGGTGACTTCCTCCTGGAGTCTAACATTGTTTTAATTTATTTTTTTAGAAACCCCTGTTTCTCGTTATTGTCTACAAAATACATGCCTTTATCAGTTGGTTGAGAACAAAGACAAAGTTTCTAAAGCAAGAGTCAGAATTTCATAATAAATAGGAAAGCACAATGCTGTGAGAGCTTCACTTTGTGGAGTGCTGCTCTTTTCATTTATCTTCCCTTAATTACTTTATTTATTTAAAGGAATTATTAGTTAGGGGGAGAAAAAAAATCCTGCACTCTTGTCTAATCGTTTTCACTCAATTTGCAAAATGATTTGCTTCTGAAATTTTGTCTGAAGTGGAACATAATTTTGTGCAATTATTGTGAATGGCTTTAGCTATGAGATAGACAAGGGTGTTTGTGGGAATGCCTTTTTCCCTGCTTAATTCCATTCCTGGTAGTTTATAGCTTCCCTGGTTCCTCTTACTCCCATTTGATTCCAAGGGAACTCCTCCCTTTTCTAGACATTCTAGACATTTTTTATGAATGAAACTTGGTTTCCTTAAGTTTTGCCTGCAGGCTGTGTTAGTGGGGGAAAGACTGGGGCTATTTTCTGCCTTTATTAAGTAGATTTTTCTCCTCTTCTCCTTTAGGGAAAACATTCTATTCTGCTTCTTTTCTTATTCTGTGGAATATTTTATTCTGGGGAGGGGGGCCTTCCAAGAACTGAAACTAACAATATTAAAGCAATACATTTTTATGGAAGAAAATAGAAAGAAGCAGATAATCAAAATCTCTAAGGAAGCATAAATACATGATAGCAAAGTCATTGATATGACTTTTCAGCTGTTTGAGAGTTGCATTCAGATGCAATAGGAGATATATCCTATTGCATCTGAATGCATCCATTCAGATGCAATAGGAGATATATATATGCATCCATTCAGATGCAATAGGAGATATATATTTATTGGTAAAGCCCTAAGATCTTTCTTTTCCCTGACATAATGAGTGAAGTAATTACTTTCTTTTCCATGAGAAATCCAGATGTCTTTCCAGTCAGAAATCACTTGTCTTTAGCCATAAATAAAAAGCTATGAAATAGTTTATCATGTGGAGGTTATAATAAACAATGAAATCAGAAGGAATTTTAGCAATATAGTGTAAACAGTCTAGAAGTGTCTGCAATATAGATAAGAGATTTGGTGCAGAGAAGAGCAACTAAAATGATTAAAGAACCGGAATCTAAAACATATGAAGAACAGTTGCAGGAATTGGTATGGCTAGTCTAAAGAAAAGAAGGACTAGGGGTGACATGATGACATGACATGATAGCATTAAGGGGCTACCACAAAGAAGATGGGGGGTCATCTTATTTTTCAAAGCTCCAGAAGGCAAGACAAGAAGCAATGGATGGAAATTAATCAAGGAGAGAAGCAACTTGGAATTAAGGAGAAACTTCCTAAGAGTGATGACAATTAACCAGTGGAACAGCTTGCCTTCAGAAGTTACAGGTGCTTCATCACTGGAGGTTTTTAAGAAAAGACTGGACAGCCACTTATCTGGAATGGTATAGGGTCTCCTGCTTGAGCAGGGGGTTGGACAAGAAGACCTCCAAGGTCTCTTCCAGCTCTATTGATATAGGATTGATATCCTTCTAAAATAGCAGCATGATCTCCCAATATTTTTGCATATACATCCATACTGATACAGGACAAGGATCCAATTTTCCAAGTTCAAATCTCGGGTTATATCTCTGGATGAAGTTGAGAACCGAACTTTATTAGCTTTAAGATTTCAGAACAGTAAATCTAGTTCTATTATGCTTTTTAGAAGGGCCCCTGAGAAGAGATGCTGCAGTCGAGTATAATGAAGTGTGACATACAGCTTCAGGACCAGCCATGACAAAACAACTCTACTGTGGTGCATTTTAATGTACAAAGTACTTGGCATCTGAGCTTCATGCAGTTTGATCAGCTATATCTGCAGCTGGATCCGCGAAAAGACTCCACCATGATGTTAAACAGATCAGTCATCCTTTCCTCCTTCCTTAATGCCATGTACAGAAACAGTGCAAATTAGATACCTGTGTTACTAAACATTTCAGCTCAATCAGCCCAATTCAGGGCAGCTTCACCTGCTAGTAATTTACAGCCATGAGCAGAATCCTGCAAACTAGTTAAGCCCGTGTCATACTGATGAGCAAGGGACAGAAGAGAGTATTGATTAGCAACAGGTGGGTGAAATAAAGGCTGGAGTAGCTTTGGAATAAAATAAAATAAAACAGTCCAGCAAATTGATATTTCCTATGTATCACTGCTAAGACCTCTCGATATATTTCAATAAATGTGTATTTTCTGGGAACGGAGACAGTGGTAATTCTATTTTTTTTTTCTTTCACTACTGAGTCTTTTATTCTCCTCAATGATGGGAAAAGAATCACTTTTGGGTTACTCCTTTTGAATATCCAATAGTTATTTAATGGATCTTTATTTAACTAAAATTTAAAACAGGAGAGCCTGTTTTATACCTCTATGCTTTAGTCCCTAGAGAAACAAGCAATGGATACAGCTGTATTTGTTTATTCAGAAATCATATACGTATAAAGAAACATTTTGCACACCCTTTAGTGTGCAAAGCACTTGCATATGTACAGATGTACACACTCTTCAGATCACAATTTCTCTTTCTGATTTCCAGTTTCAATCAGTTCAGGCATCATACTAAGCTGTTAGTAATGCTTTTTTTGTAGTACTTGAATCATTTTTAACCCCCCCCCCTTTGTCTTACCTATCTGTCTGTCTGTCTGTCTGTCTGTCTACTTACTGACCTATCTATCTATCTATCTATCTATCTATCTATCTATCTATCTATCTATCTATCTATCTATCTATCTATCTATCTATCTACTTACCTACCTACCTACTTATCTACCAACCTACCAACCTACCTACCCACCCACACCCATCCACCCACCCACCTACTTATCTACCTACCTACCTACCTACCTACCTACCTACTTATCTACCAACCTACCAACCTACCTACCCACCCACACCCACCCACCCACCCACCACCCACCTACTTACCTACCTACCTACCTACCTACCTACCTACCTACCTACCTACCTATCTATCTATCTATCTATCTATCTATCTATCTATCTATCTATCTATCTATCTATCTATCTATCATTTCCTGGGAAAAATCTGTAGAAAGGGAGAAGAGACACTCATTCTTATTTTGAATTCCATTTTAGAGGACCTTTCTTAACATGGGAGACTTTCTCCTAATTCTTCAGAGGACATCTGGGTGGAAGCTACTTGGAGATAAAAACATAATCTCTCTTTGTTGCCTTTTTCAAATGAGGAAATCTTGAAACCTCTCTTCACATCTTTCACCTTTGCCTGCTAGGCATTGTCATTATGAAGTATGTGCTTGTAATAAGCAGGCTTGAAGGTCAAAGAGGAATAGCTTGCAAAGCCATTGCATGCCAGGCACAAGGCTTTCCAGTCCTTTCTCATAACAGATCCGATGCCCCCTTTTATGTTTGATGTAGGTCAGATTCTTACAGCCTAGCTATCTAACCACATTTTTTGAAAAAATAATCAGGGTACCCCCGCGTTAAATGCTGTAAAATATATTCTACCTAGTTTACCCCTGTGAATTTACTTTTAGCCCTAGAAACCTTTGTTGATGCTGGTTTTAGAATATCTGAAAGCTTTGCTTTCTGGTATGAAAAATCTTCTCACCCTCTCTGCTGAGAATAAGCCAAACACCAGCTGACAAATTGTGGTTTTCAGGGTGAAAGAAATGAACATTTACAGAGGCCTTGTCACATGTTCTAGAAGGGAGACCCAGTTTGACCCACCAGCTTGTATCTTTTGCTTGGTTCATACCTGCAACCAAAATAAGATTGTGCAACTGTTGCAGAAAGACAACAAAGCAAATCTCGCCCAGCAAGTCAGCAAGGAACAGAAAAGATTGTGGTATACATTTTCACCTTGACATTTAATCTATTTGCACGGAATGCCAATGTTGTGTGTGTATACATGATAGATATTAGAGAAATATCCAAATATATTATCAGCTCCTTGCAATCAATGTTGTATTGTTTTATATTTACACCTCCCTCATTGGCTCTTCCTTTCCACATTGTTCAAGTAGTGCCAAATTATAGATTGCAAAGTCCTCAGGGCAGTGATCTGTTCTCTTGTAAACCAAAAAAGGGAAAATGTGTTTTCTGTATCCCTCTAGAATAATAAGATGTATGGGTGTATATATAGATGAGACAGTATTGAATGATCTTGTGTTTAGCAGTTAAGCTGATTTTTTTTTCCTGTTGGCCTCCAAACTCCTGGGAAATGATTAATAAACCTGGCATTCATTATGCATCCACTCTCATATCCTGTTCTTTCTTTTCAATATTGTTGCTTTTGCACAGGACTTATCTTTTAAAGAAAGCTTTTTACTTAATTTCCGGTTTATAATTTTCAAGATTTGTTCTGATTAAGTGAGACCTTTAATGACATTTTCATGTTTTTTTCCGAGTGACAATTTAGGGTAACAGCCTATTTGATAGACCACATGCAAAAGAGACAGAACTAATTATGCAGTTTGCAAATGTGACAGCTCTGATGTTGCTGGCATGCAAGTCTCTGTGGTTACATTAAAATTATAATGACAGTAGTAATTACATTAATTAGCCCTTTTTTCCTCTTGTTTGTTACCAGCAAAGTTTTTGCACATTTGCATGAGTAATGTCTATCTTTGTATCTCCTGGATACAAAGATAGATTTATTTATTTTGGAACATTAATCAACAGGTTACTCTAGAGAAAGCAGTGGGGATGAGGTTTAACGTCTTATTGCTGTTTCCTTTTTCTTTTCTTTCATTTAAATGCACAGTCTGTAACATTTAACCCCTTTAGAAAACTGACAGTTGCTAGTGTGTATGAAGCACCACTATGAGGAATCAGGTGGAAACACCTGAAGCACTATAAGGAAAACATTAGAGAAAACCATAGATACAATGATCTAATCTAATGTCTTCATTAAACATTAGACCTTTGTGTGTTTCAGTTGCTTTCATCTCTTGGTGACCTTGCCAGGGTTTTCTGTTAGCAACTTCTCTGAGTTCTTTTCAGCTCAGTCTTATAATAAAATCTAGCCAGTATTGCCTTCTGTTGCCTGTTTTTGATTTTTCCAAACATCTGATTGGTGTGACTTTTGCCTTCTCGTTGTATGTCTGAAATACTTCAGGGTTAGCTTCATTGTTAATGCTTCCCTTCACAGACTGGTATTCCATGCAGAGATCCACATAGACACACAAATTCTTCCGATTATATTTGTCCAGCAGTCTAGCTCAAAATGATAGTAATAATTCCAGTGCAGTTTCTTTCACATCAGAATAGGTTGCCTTGATTTGCTCCTTTTTAAGCAAACTGATCAGAGAAAGAATTTTCTGCCAATCCCAAACTTGATTAGAAAGCAGCTTGAGCTATTTTTCAGGATGGAACAAAAGTGGATAAGAGATGGAAATTACCAGTTAAAGAGTGCATTTCCATAACCGATCAGAATTGCACTAGTGCACAAACTAAATGGACAACTGTGGATGGAACGTGCTCTCATTTTAATGAAGTTAGCCAGTTGAATTATGGCTTTCCAACTTCAAAATAATCCAGTCATCAGATCATTGTGAGCTGATTAAGATATGACAGACTGTACCTTTTTGTATTGTTTTATTGTTTTGTTTTTCTTTAATTAACATATACAACCAACTATATTTTTAATACTCAATGGCCTAGAATTCATCCTTATTAACAGACGCAACATCTGTGCCAAAATGATACCTGTCTTTTTTTCTTTCTGTTTCTCTTTGTTTGAAAAACAAAGCTTTTATTTTAAAAGAGTGCAGAGAGAAACACCATTGCAAACTTAAAAGACATACAACTGTACATTGTTTCTATGGCAACATTGCACATTATTGCATTCCAAGAGGATATGGTTGCAGGGAATTCTATTTCGTGTGCCTCTCTAGGAGATGTCCCACTGTCCTTGCTGTTACTAGATTTATACTATAAAAATATAATTAGAAGAGACTGGTATTGCTTACAATTCTCAGGACTCTTTATTCTACCACCTACAGCTGAGCAAACAGACAAATTGCAGAATTCTGCATGACAATATGGTAACTGTTGGTAAAAATCTGGTCTGCTGGTGACAAAATGTTGGGTAATCCAAGAAAAAAGTGGTGTGGCTTTTAAAATGAAATCTGGGCAGTGATGTGATATCCATTGGCCTATCATAATTGATCATAGCCAACAGAAAAAGAAAAGTAACTGGACTGGGAGCGGTGAAAATGAACTTTCTCTGAAAAACATAATTGGAACAGAGAGTGGAACAGAGAGAAAATGAAATAATCAGTAAACTGAGTAGACTGCTGATTTTAATGAGTTTGCCTATGTATATCTAAATTAAAACCAGAGTTTGTATATCTGATTTATGTGCTTGTGTCTGACTCTACTCTATACTGTACTACTTCTCTTCATACTGTAATTTGATCCAAGTGTGCATAACACTTCCCTTCCCTCTTCCTCTTTTCCTTCCCTTCCCCTTCCCTCCCTTCCCTTCCCTCTTCCTCCTTTCCTTTCTTTTCCTTTCCTTTCCCCTTTCCCCTTTCCCTTCTCAGTGAATCCAGTGGAAAACTAGGAAAATGCCAGAGCATTTATTCAGTATCTCAGCTCCTTAATGTGCAGCTATATGTTCCTGATAGGTCAGTTCAATGCCTCCAAAAAGACAATGTTGCTTGTTTTCATTTATTATTGAAATCAGAGTGGCTTACAAGTACAAGTGTAAAATAGAACAATTGGTCTTAGATAACTATTAAATCATAATAAATAATACCTAATCCTTAACATCCTTAGTTCTAAATACTAGCAATACTAAGTACTCTAAACACTAAGAAAGTAATTTTTGAATTGTTTTCTGGATTTTAATAGTAAGATTGCAGTTACTACCGGGTATTGATACCATAGGAGGAGAGCTCTGGAAGACCACACTCAATGTATGAATTCTCTCCTGCATGTTAAATGCCCAAATATTGGTAGAATTAGAAATATCAAAGTTTTGATCTGTATAACGAGCCACACCTTCTTAGAAGGAAAAGAGCTTTGTAGCAATGTGATGTTGGTTTTGTTATTTGTTAAAGAAATATTGAAATCTTTAAAAGTAAAGGTTTGTCTGATTAGTCTTCAAAATGCCTTAGATATAGCATCTTTGAGGTATTTTTTTTTTCTGAGAATTTCAAAGTTAACAAAAATCTTCTCATATAAATGAGACAAACAAGGATTCTGTAAGCATTTCATCTAAGAAACAGGATCAATAATTGTGCTGTGCTTCCAGGTGTCTAGAACACATATGTCTTTATCATCAGCAACTTACAGAGTGCAGATCCCAAGAAATCTCATCTCTGATTCCTGCTGCCAATTTAAACTAAGGAGGGAAAGTCTTTTCAACAGCAAGCAAAGCTAAGAAACAGAGTCATAAATCCTGGCAGATCCTATAGGTTGGGAGAGTCCACAAGCAAGATCAAGAATGAAGTAGCATTGAAAGTTTTTGCTTTATATTTGAAGAGGGATTAGTTCCTGGAGAAAGGTCCTATTGGGTTTGAGGCAAAGCTGCCCAAATCTCTACAGAACCCATCTGGCTGTCAGGTTGCTTAAGCCTGTCCAAGAGCCCAATTGAATGAGAAGTCATTTCCCCCTGCTTGGATTCCATTGCAAACGTCAAAAGAATGCCCAATGGCAAAATACTGTTAGTTGGTTTATCCAGCTTCCTTCAGCAGAAGCTTGCAAGCAAACAAGCTGGTCAGAGTTGCATATTTCCCTCTGAAGCAAGAAGACACCAAATCCTGTTTCTGTCCTGGAGTTATTTGCCTCATTAGAGTTACTTTTGGTCTGGGAAGAATTGAAGCTTCTTTAGGTCAATATACCTTTGGCAGAATTCTATCACTGACCTACAATGATTGCTGAAAATGCAATCATCTTCAACACTCTTATTTTTCTTAGTGGTTAAAACTCTTAGTTTTCTTAAAACACGTTTGCCTACAGTTTAAATGTCTGCCTCCCGCCCTCTACATCACAAAGATGAATGACAGATCCAAGAGAAAATTGGGGCCATCACCAACCACTTCTAGGAGAAGCTAATCAGCAAAGAAATGGGTTTCAACAAATATTTACAGTCAACTTTATTTAATTCAAAATTAAAGGCGTAGGAAAACAGGAAAATTTAGCAGGTGTTTGTCATTTTCTTTCAGGAAAAAAAATCTCTGGAAGACTTTCTGTTTCATTGCTTGAATTTGTTTATTTGGAGGAGGGTACTCTATCATCTATCTGTAATCTATCTATCTATCTATCTATCTATCTATCTATCTATAATCTATCTATCTATCTATATCTATATCTATCTATTATCTATTTATATCTATTATCTATTTATATCTATGTCTGTCTGTCTATCTATCTATCTATCTATCTATCTATCTATCTATCTATGTCTGACTATCTATCTATCTATCTATCACCATCTATCTATATCTATCTATCTATCTATCTATCTATCTATCTATCTATCTATCTATATCTATCTATCTATCTATCTATCTATCTCTATTATCTATCTATCTATCTATCTAAATCTATCTATCTATCTATCTATCTATCTATCTATCTATCTATCTATCTATGTGTCTAAACCAAATTTCAGGTAAGGTAAGGTCTTCTGATTAGTTTTGACTTTTTCATAACTTCACTGAAATGATAGTCATCAGTCATAGTGGACTGGAGTTTACTTTGACTGCATTTTCATAGCACAATTCACCTGGGCATTATATTAAATCATCTGGGAACACCATTATGGAGTACATTGAAATACAAATTAATTATAGGGGCAGAAGTTGTATAATGTGCAAAATAAAAAAAGCTACCGAAGATAATAAGTAATTTAGGATTGTGTGAATATAGTTTAAGAGGCTAATGGTATTTTGCAAACTAAACCATACTGTTTATATATGTCACCAGAAAAAAATGTCCAAAATATATAAAGGTACTTCAAATTTATACTGGAAATATGAACAGGAAGAGACATTTTATCATGAATGGTGGATAAAAGTTCTACCTGGAGGTAGAACTTTTTGTATTTAAATGCATATATTCAGAAGATTTTAAAACATTAATATATAACTGAAAGCAAAAGGTTTTCTTTTGGGACTGATGGACAAGCAATCTTAAAAAAAGCTACAGAACTTTGTTTTTATACATGATAACTGCAGCAAGATTCATCTCTGCACAAAGATGGAAAGATCTTTGGGCATAACTCACAATGAAGGAATGGTTGCTAAGATGGATAAATTGACTTCTTTGATTAGAAAAAAGACAATATCTGTGTTTATTGCTAACTGGAAACCCTTCATATAATTTTTGCATGAAACAAAAGTGAACTTAATGATTTATGGTTTTAATGATTAGTCAGAATAGAAAACAGAAAAAAGAGAGCCATGTTGTAACCATAGACTATATATAGCAAGAGGTAAATTAGTTGCTGTATTTATGACTGCTTTAAAGAAGATCCGAAGCAACTTCTTCATATCTTTTTCTTTCTTTATATATTTTTATTTTCTTTTTTGCATTCTTGGCTCTCTTTTCTTTTTTTTCTCACTCTATATTATTTTATACTAATTTGTTCTTTCTTCTTAAAATCTTCAATAAAATTATACACATGCACGTACCACATAGTATAGTAGCCAAACAATAATTCTAAAGCCAACTCTTAAGATGTTTTCCCTGTAGTTACCAAGACTTTCCACAGCACTTTTCTTTTTCTTTTCTCTCTCTTCTCTATCCCCTTTTTAAGAAAATGAAAATATATGATACATGCTCTCAAATTGATGCAGAATAGAAAAACAAAATGAACCCAATTTAAGAACAGAGGAAAAACAGCAAACTTAAATTAATAGACCTATCCATGCCTTTGGCTGCCACAATATTTGCCACATTTTCAGCAAATTCCAAGCAGTTATTTTGCTACTTTGGGGAATAAGCAAAACCTGTCCAAAATATCGAGGGAAATACATATGTTTTCAAAGCTCCCATCTACAGAGAGTCAGATTTGAGAGAGGTTCCACTTGGAGGAAACGTCTGAAAGCATAAGGCAACCCTCTCTAGGCTCTCAGCTGTATACCAGAGGCCAGCCCTAGGATTAAAGTTTTATTTGTAATTCAAAGCATTTCCTTTCTTTAAAGCCTGGGGAGTCTGGGAAACAAAAATATAATGTCGGTTTGAAGGAGGGGAGAGAAAGAAAACTACTGGCAATAACTGGAAGGAAATGAAATACACCCTCTGCTGCATTATCTGGTTTTACAGACAGCAATAACTCAACTACTCAAAAATGTTGGTGGTGTTCAGGCTGCAGAAGATGTAACAGCTTAGATAAATAAAGGTTGAGGGAAATGCAGGGTATTTCCAAGAAATGGGAAAACCAAATGAAGTACTCTGAAACGTGCTTCTAGCATTGCTTTAACAGAGTAATGAAAGGATGGTCAGAAGGAATAATGGTGATGGAGGATTTCAGGGGTCAGTGGATAACAATCCTTGGCCAGGAGTCTGGGCTAATGAAAGAGTCCAATGGTATTTGGGGAACACCTGATTTCTCATTCATCTGTATGCTATTTGATCTTGGCAGTTACTGCCTCTTCCAGATAATGCTAATCATCTCATATTGGGTCATCTCCTCTTAGAGAAGAGGAAAGCAACCTTTTAACTTCTAGTGCAGTGTTTCTCAACCTTGACAATTTTAAGACATGTGAGCTTCAACTCCCAGAATTCCACAGCCAGCATTGCTGGCTGTGGAATTCTGGGAGTTGAAGTCCACATGCCTTAAAATTGTCAAGGTTGAGAAACACTGTTCTAGTAGCCTTGTGAGAGATTGTAAATAGAGGGTTTTTTTTTCTCCTCCTACCATATATGCTCGAATGTCATGAACAAAGAAAAGCAATTGATAATTAACTTTAATTAAGACCGAGCCAGGAGTAATTTGAATAGTGACTGGTATGTGTGCACATGGGTATCTAAAGTGAAATTTTATTGAGATCTTTATTCTATTCTGTAATTCTATGCGATTCTATTCTGTAATTCTATTTGATTCTGTAATTCTATTCTATTCTATTCTATTCTATTCTATTCTATTCTATTCTATTCTATTCTATTCTATATAATTCAATGAAAATCTCAACTGTATGCTTTCTCTTTCACTTCTTCATTGGCCACAGCAAATTTATTTTGTATCCCCAAAGAAACCTTGAAATGGGAATATATAGTATTAATAAAATGGAAAATACATGCTTATAGGGAAATGTTGTCCTGGATCTTGTTTCAAACTTACTAGCTGAATGGAGATGTTTATGGAGATGCACCCAGGTTACGGTTGTCCCAAAGGAGCTTTTTCAAAAAGCAACTGGACTTTCTATTTTTTTTCCTTGAAGACATTTTGCTTGTCATCCAAGAAGCTTCTTCAGTTCTTGGATGAGAAGCAAAATGTTTTCAAGGAAAAAAAACAAAGAAAGTCTAGTTGCCTTTTGAAAAAGCATCTTTGGGACTCTTTGAGATGATGCCTTTGTAAAATTCTCTGAGCTAGAAGTGGCAGACTGTTATGTTTAATAAATAGTTACAGTGGTATGAAAATATCTCGGTTAAAACACACCGAGAATGCCTGGATTTATTTCCTCCCTTATCACTATTTCTCTTTAGGCAAATGCTTCTCTTGCAACATCAATCATTTCTCGAGCACAGCATGGGAATGATACCAATTTATTTTACAAACTAGAAGAATAGCCTGGGTTCACACAACTGACATATTCCTAAATTTGGATTCAGAAAACTTAATTGCCGTGCTCACATAACTTGTTATGTTCAATCAACTAACCCACGTTTTGTCATAATGAACTGACCAGATTCAACCAGCTTGTCAAAGCAGTTGCTGAGTTACAACATTACACTGAACTACTAACTACCCAATCTTATTGTAGTTTAGTGCATTATGCAAACTTAGACATAGAATTAGAATAACTGTGCTCTACACATAAAAAAACTAGGATTACAGAAACCAGCAGAAACCCTGAATTGATGGAATAGCCATTGGCCTTCCTCTTAATTTGTTCCATTAATCTTAATATTCTACTATATTTCCAAGCTTTAATGTAAAACCATTACATCTGGTCCTGCTGAGTTCTGTGGATAACCTTTTTATGATTTTGAGTAATGGTTTATTCTTTCTCTTTAGTTCTCCAATATAAACATACTCAAGTCTTTCCCCCTATGACTAGTTTTCAATCATCAAACACTGGGCTCACTTAAAACAGTCCTAATTTATCAAATGGAGAGTGGAAGATTTATGCATTGCTGAATGGATTGTTTAATATGAAGTGTATGTTGCAGTCATAATCTATCGCTTAATGAACAAACCTTTAAAGGAAGAATCAATACTTTCAAAGCCAAACAAAACTGTTGTGAGGTGGCAATTTCAAGGCCTTAAAGAGAACAGCCAGATTTCTGCTGACCTATAAAACTTTGATCTGTAGTAAGCAGATGTTCTGGGTGTATACGGCTTCATTCTTCTCTTCACCTAAGCGGTTGAGCTTCAGCTGCAAGCCAGCTTCTAAATATGATTAAATCTCTAAAGAGTTTAGATTTATTGCCATGTCTGGCATGAAGCCTGATACTGCCTATCTTCCAGGAACTTAAACTGTCATACATCATGCTTACTGTACAATTTTATTGGAATAATTTCTCTTAGGTGAGGCTCACAAAGTGTCTGGTTCAACGTAACCCAATGAATGTTATGCTGAAGATTGGTGTGAATCTGGGTCTACTCAGTTCTAATACAATCCTCACTAAACCAAACTATCATTTTCTATTGATGTTAAGAGATTGATTGACCTCTTGATAAATGTTATGGCTCTATATAATTATCTTTATTTATGACCAATTTGTAAAGTGGACGCATTGGGGCAATTAAAACTAACCCTGTGTGCTTGTCATCAAGTTATTGTCTTTTAATTTCCACAGGTTCAATCTGTTTGAAAGAAATATGATGTAAGAATAAGCAATCACTATGATTACTTTTTTTTTTACTAGAAACTCTCTAAAGACTACAAAATTGTGTGATAATCATTGATTCCTTTTTTTCCTGATTTTTTTTTTCCTCAGGAACATTTGATCCATGTTAACAGCACTGCATAGTCTATACTTTTCACTTTTCTTTTTAAGAATCAGAGTTGTTGCTTTTGAAATAGCTACATTGATGGGCAAATCATTAAGATGAAAATACAAAAAGATGGAGCTTGTATTTGAATGTCACAATGCATGTTTTATTATTTTCAGTCATAGCAGTGATGTACCAATAGTGGTGATTATTATTATGTCCTACATATCACCCAAATCCTTACACAAACAAAGCAGTTGATCTTTGTTAAATGCTCTGTAAATCCCTTGCTGGGGAAAAAAAAAACTGTTTCTATTCATGGTATCCAGAGTATTATCTAGTATATTACACTTTGCAATGTCTATCCACTTATTGTTTAGTTTCCCTTGCTGTAACTTACACCCCTTCTCAGAGATGGCTGAATAATTCTATTTCCAAACCAAACAAGTAGGACAAACTGAAGGCTTAGAAAGATAATGCAATTTTAAGAGGATTCTTTTTTTTTCCTTAGAGCTTATTCAGATGCACTAGAAGACCTTTCAGTGACAGATTGTGCTTCAGAAACATCAATATTCACAGTGTTGCTCAAAAAAACAGGGTAAAATAATTTTAAGAGATATTGTCCTCTTGATTATTGGCTGCTTCAGGTCTTTTTGTTAAGAGGATATAGTCATGCAGATTTTTTGGGGGGGCACATTCATAAAATGATAAGCACATAGACTAAACAGAATTAGCAACAGGTAAATTACAAAGTCTTTTTTAAAGCCAAGGAGAAACATAAAGCAAGAAATACAACCAGGAGTGCAGAGAAGAGCAACAAAGATGATTAGGGGACTGGAGGCTAAAGCATATAAGAAATTTTGTTCAATCTTTAATATTCCCCTTTTTTCATATACCTTCCCTTCATCCTCTTCTTTGACCTCAACAAACAGTCAAACAGACCTATTTGCTTATAGTAACTACTGACTGGAACATGGCAAGGATGCCAAAAAGTAGCATGCTGTTATGAGGTCGATACATGATTATTTTCCAAGCTCCAAAAAGAGAGTCAACTTTTGCAGGCACTGATTTATTACTGTTCTTGCAGAGGTTCAACGGGAAGGTCAGGTGAACCCAATGAAAATATTTGTAGCTCTCCTCCTAACTAAAGCAATGAAGAAAACATTTGCCAGCTTGGTCTTCCTTCCTTTGTTTTGACAACCCTAGTCAAGAGATTACCTCCTGCCAGCAGTGTGAAAAGTCCATCAAATCGTGTTTATATAAAAAGTAGCAGGAGGAGATATTTTGGCTATTCTTTGTCAGGAATACACAACTTTAATAACAAGGTCAGAGTAGTGTCTTTGCTTCTCTGATCAATATAACCTCTTGTTTTGTTATTATAGCCAGCCACTTCTTGTGCTATCTGTTTTCATTGCTGCAGAGAGAGTGAAGGATGGGCATGCCCAAAATTTGCTGAAAGTGTACAGAGTATCTGACCAAACCAGTTATCCCAATCAAGAATAGAGGAAGCAGTCAGAAAACTATTAGAAAAAAGAAGTGTGTGCATGCATGTACATCATTGTGTCTGCTCAGAGTTGCCTGAACCACAAGATCAGCACAAATAAATTTGACAAAGAAATAAATATTACTTTCTCACTTCTAATAATGTACCAAAAACATTTCACTTTTGATTGGAATGACTAGCTTGGATAAATACACAGAGGTGACCCAAGAAGATGTTGAGAGACAGTATCACTTCTCATCCTGTCCCTTTGTAGATTTATTACTTTACTTATTAGATTTGTCAAGGCCACCCAATTTCCAAAACACTCCAGAAAGCTGGAGGTGCTATCATTCAACATTTGCCAGCAGACCCCTAACTGTTTGTTTATCTCTCCAAAGAAGGTCCTCAAAGCTTCACATTGTGACATGACCATAGGGCCATTCCCGGTTATTGCTCAACTGCCATTTTTTCTGCTGTCCACAATGACTAACAGCAACAACATGGTTCCCTTTTAATCTAAATTGAATGGCATACATTAGTATCCTCAAGGTCTTCTTTCTATATTTCTGTAAAGATTTCTCCCTCCTTTGTTATTTGCATGCCAGATTACAAAAGAAAACAAAACAAAAAACAAAACAAAAAAACCCACCAAGGAATCTTTCAAATTATCTGTGTCTCACTTTCCACTGAGATTCTTTTGTTTATTTCCTAATTATTGATGTAAAAGGACTTCCATTCCATTCCATTCATTCATTCATTCATTCATTCATTCATTCATTCATTCCCTCACTCACTCGCTCACTCACTCATTCCATTTTTATGCTTTTAAATCTGGACAAAAACTTGCTTTCAAATTGCCTTTTTGTTAAGGAATAGGTTTCTGACAGATTTGGGATTACCATAATAGACTTGGAAAAATCTTATAGATGATAAAGAAAAAAATGAAAATATAGATAATGTATATTCAATGCATAAACATATGTTTCCCCTTTCTGATGTAGTATTTAAGAGCTGATAGCCTTATGGTGGAATGAAAATATTGATAGCAAATAAGCTTCAAAAGCATATATCAGGACTTCACCAAATACTATCTTCATGGTTTGGCGTGACCTCTTTCAACTATATGAGTATATGAGTTTGATTCTCTTTCAAGTAGGTCTCTGATTGTTTGCTATGAAAATAGGAAGCTTAGTTAAAAGGATGGGTTTCAGCAAGGGTTCCCAAAAAATCTTTTTTTTTTGCTCTGCAGGTAATGTAGACACAAATATGGCCTTGTGCTATAATTTGTTCTCTCTTACTGATCAGGCTAGTCAGAGGTCACCCAAAGAGCTGGTGACAGCTTTTCACCAGGAAGCAAATTCTTATCTGAGGACAACCAAGAGATTGATCTGATGCTCACTGGCAGTAGAAATTCATCATGTAAAACATTTCTGAAAGCTTCCACAGGTCTATTTAATTTAACTGGTGGAAAAGAGGGGAGGGGGAGACATCATGGATATTCTGGAAAGTTTATATTTTTTAGTATATAGAATGGTTCAAAATCAGTTCTCTCTCTCTCTCTCTCTCTCTCTCACACACACACACACACACACACACATGCACAAAGACAGAGGGGGGAGGAAGGGAGGGAGAAAGAGGGAAAAAGAGAGAAATGGCAATGAATATTTGGATCATAATATATAAAATCTCCTAATATACTTTGCTGGTCTTTTAAATTGAATTCTGAAGCATGAATTACTTTCATTTCTAGACATGTTTCAATAAAAGCAGGACTTCAATGTTCACCTTTGATTTCAACGTTAGATAAATGTCATGTATCTCTAGCTATAAGTAGGATGTGAATATACTTCTTAATCTTCCTATCTGGTGTAGACATCAAGAAACGGAGATTTCCCAGTGTGTGTGTGCGTGTGTGTGAGATTTGATATACATTTATGGATAAAAAATATTTGCCTCTTGGATAAAGCAGAACACATGAACATTTGGTCCTATGCTCAGGCTGTAATATCATCTCAAAAGGAACAAGCCGATGAATGCCATCAGTATATATATATTATTACTCAACTTCACTTACTGGGAATTGATTTGCTCTTATATGAGTCAGCAATGACATCGTGGCAGTTACACTTTCGTCAGCCCACTGAATAGATAATGATGAGTTGAAATATCTCCCAGTTAATTCTGTCATGCAATCACAAAATGTAGTGAAAATATCCCAGTCATCTCTGAGACGTTTCTTCTACATCTGTGTTCAAGATACTTGGATTGCCAAAGAAAGAGATGGCTTGTTAAAATTATCACACAGAAATTTATATGGGAAAAAAAATTCGAGTAACCACTACTATGGGAAGGTGGGAAGCAATGGGAAAGGAAGAGAAATTTTGAGCAGAAGAGCAACTTGATATGAGATCGTTTCAATCATTCTCATGGCAACTTTGTCCAAGATTAGAACTGTTTATGGTTTATAAATAAAGCACACATAGGTGCTGGTCATCTCCTTACAAGTATTATGCGTGACATGGTCTTCTTCTTTGCCCTATATAACACATGTTATGAAGATCAACCTTTTAGTGGTGACAGTAGCACCATCTGAGAAAAGTCCCATGGAAGAAGTGTCCAGATGAGGTCTTTCTTGATATTTAGTGAAAATAGAAGAAGCCAGCTACTGCAGATTACTAGGGTGTTCAATAGAAAACAGCAGTTCCATACAACACCCTTGGATATATTGTAAATAAAGCAGTGCCCATCACCCACAAAAATGCCATTAATATTCCCTTTCTTCTGAAAAAAAATCCTCAAAAGTTTCTTTCATTGAGTTAAATCAGTTGAGGAAAAGTTAGTTGCTTGATACTTCTCTGATGTTTCAAAAAATATCAAATAGTTCCTCCGATGTTCATAATAAACCCGAGGGAACATTTTTGAAGAATTACAGTATTTCTTCAAGTTTTTCTTTTCTTACTGTAATCTCCTTCTAAAAGGGGATATTTTTTGCAAAATTTCTTTTCCTTTATTCATTCTTACGGTGGTGGTTACCTTATTTCTACAGATATATGCACATAATATCCTAGAATAATTACTAGGTTTAGAGAATGTGAATTATAAAAATTGGTGGCTGGATAGCAAGGCAATAAGATGTCTGATTAATAAACACAGGTTAATAACAATCTGTACCACCCTCACCAAAGGACCCTTTGGAAAAAAAAATTCCATTAAAAGAAATAATTCTCTTTTTCATCGTCTTTCTTCCCACAAGCAGGGCAAAGAATTTGGAGAAGTCATTTACACTTAGCTTTAGAGTAGATTTCTGTAGCTTTTTATTCTTTTCATTTTGTTAAACTAAAAAAAAAGAGGGAAGTTGAAGAATTAGTTAGCTTTCATTTGTAATAAAAGTACTAAAGAGGATAAGATGGGAAGTTATTCTAAGTTAGACTCTTCATCGGATAATGAACTCATTCATCGGAGAGCCAGAAGCCAACAACTGAATTATATGGTTTTCCAGTTAATCAGTTAATATAATAAATTAAAGCTTCATTATTTTTAGAGACCTGTGAATTATACTGTATTTATGAAGTACATTTGCACATTTTATATATTTCTATTACTATTAGCCAAGCCCAGAGCAGGTTTATGGGGTGTAAAAACTTCCAATGCAGCCATGAATGTTTGCTTTTCTTGGGCATAAATATGATATCGTGTTTGGCACTACATTTAAAAAAAAATCGGCGGTTGAATCACAGAGCAAAGGGATACTAAAAGTCAAGGACAAAAGGGAAAACTTTCTGATCCTCTTGGTTCTTTTCTTTTCCCCCCAAGATGGGCATGAATTTTTTTCCAAAAACTTTCATAGTATGCCTGCGGTAGAAATTGACAGGACCTGCTAAAATAGATAATGAACATGCTGTTAGCTGCCATTAGTGGGAGAAATTGTAGGCTTTTAAAACAATGTTTAAATGGATTCCTTTTGACAAGAGCTGAGAATAAGTGACTTGTTCACCTTGTCATTTTACTGAAATTAGGCTACTTAGATAAGTAGAAATTGCTGTAGAAATACTGAAACAGTTAACATCACATAGTCAAGGCTCAGATTGGCTCCGCTTTGAGTATTCACGCCAGGCTGAAGACATTTGGTGGATTGAGAAGGACTTCAGTGTAGCCTCGTTGCATATGTAAAAGCTACTGAAATGTCAGTGGATTTATTTCAACACTGCCAAGTAAATCTACCTGTTCCGTGTCATTTGAGGAGAGCAGGATGGTTTAACATACCAGGATGACACTCCTGGTTTTGCTTCCAAGTCACCTTGCTGAACCCACCTGACTCATGGTTATATCTACGAGGATTAAGATGGCAACTCTGTACAGTTAGTCCTCAACGGATGGCCACAATTGAGCCCAAAGTTTAAGTGAGAAATTTGTTAAGTGACTTTTGCCCCATTTTATGGCCTGCCTTGCCACCGTGGCCAAGTGAATCACTGCAGTTGATAAATTAGTAACCCAGTTGTTAAGTGAATTTGGCTTCCCCGTTGATTTTGCTTGTCAAAAGGTTGCAAATGGGGATCACGTGCCCTTGGGACACAGCAATAGTCATACGTATGAATCAGCTGCCAAGCATCTGAATTTTGATCACATGATCATAGGGCTGCTGCAAAGTGTGAAACATGGTCATAAGTCACTTTTTTCAGTGCCGTTGTAATTTTGAAGGGTCCCTAAATGAACTGTTGTAAGTCAAGGACTATCTGTGCTAGTACTTTTTCCATTTTAATGTATTTTAATGTAAGGTTCTGTCTTAGTCCCAGTACTCTTCAATATCTTCATCAATGACTTAGATGAGAGAATGGAAGGAGAACTCATCAAATTTGCAGATGACACCAAACCAGCAGGAGTAGCCAACATCCCAGAAGACAAACTCAGGATCCAAAAAGATCTTGACAAACTTGAACAATGGGCCCGAGCCAACAAAATGAGTTTTAATGTGGAGAAAAGCAAAGTTTTACATTTAGGCAGGAAAAATCAAAGGTACAAGTACAGATTGGGTGAGACCTGGCTTAAAAACAGTAACTGTGAGAGGGATCTTGGAGTTCTAGTGGGCGATCACTTCACTATGAGCCAGAAGTGTGCAGCAGCAGCCCAAAAAGCTAATACAATCCTCGGTTGTATAAACAGAGGCATAGAATCAAGATCACACAAAGTATTATTACTACTTTATAAAACCCGGGTAAGATCACACCTGGAATACTGCAGCCAATTTTGGTCACCATATCACAAAAAAGATGTTGAGAGCTTGGAAAATATTCAGAGAAGAGCAACTAAGATGATCAAAGGCTTGGAGACTAAAACACAGGAAGAGGGGCTATGGGACTTGGGTTTGCGTAGTCTAAAGAAAAGAAGAAATAGGGGAGACATGATAGCAGTGTTCCAGTATCTGAGGGGCTGCCACAAGGTAGAGGGGGCCAGCTTGTTCACCAAAGCACCAGAGGGAAGGATGAGAAACAATGGTTGGAAACTGATCAAAGAGAGAAGCAACCTGGAATTAAGGAGAAACTTCCTGGCAGGGAGGACAATCAAGCAGTGGAACAGCTTACCCCCAGTGCTCCATCACTGGAGATTTTTAAGAAGAGACTAAGTTCTCCTGCTTGAGCAGGGGGCTGGACTAGAAGACCTCCAAGGTTCTGTTCTATTCTATTCTATTCTATTCTATTCTATTCTATTCTATTCTATTCTATTCTACTCTACTCTACTCTACTCTACTCTATTCTATTCTATTCTATTCTATTCTAATGCACCCTACCATTGTGCATATCTTGTTGGGATGGATGAGATTACAAACAACACATTAAAATGTTTCAACATACCCTTCACATTCACGTATAGATTTGCAAGGTGTGAATTGAGCTTTTTATGAAAACTACAAAAAAGTAACTTCCATCCAAAAGAAAAATGCATGTCTTTGGATTATGATAAGCATTGAACTCAAGGATTATCTACATTTGGTCACTGACCATTTCAGCATTTCAGTTGCATGCTGAAATATATTTATCAAAAATATGTATGCATATATGTATGTATGTATATATGTATGTATGTATGTATATATGTGTGTATATATATGTGTGTATGTGTTTGTATGTATGTATGCATGTATATGTATGTATGTATGTATACACCCTCTCTTTTCTAATAAAATAGTCACACGTTTGCATCTTTAGCTGTGGCATGAAGAAACTTACTCCTGCTGATTTTCACTGAAAATCAGTTCTATTGTATACTTTAAATCAGCTAAAATTTTACTGCATTTTGAAACCATTTATTTTTGTCAGGCATGTTTCTAAAATGGCTTCTTCTTTTCTGGTGCTTTAAAATGCACAACAGGAGCCTTTGGTGGTGCAAAAACCCAAACCGATCAACATGAATTGATGTAGGTGCATGAGATTAAAACTCCAGGAGCAGAATTATCCCTTGATTATTATTTTTTTTTAAAAAAAATATGAAACTTATCCAAAGTCCGTTGAAAACAAAAATCACTTTCATTGGGCAAGGATGTATTTCCCCCACTCAAGATGAACTAAGAAAAAACACCAATCTTCCCAGGAAGAATAAATTAACAATTTTCCAGGAACATCTGTGATTTCTAGAGAAGAGATGAAGACTATGAGAAATAACTTTGATCCACAATGTGTAATCTTAATGCTTTCTGATACTGCACATTCCAGTCAGGCAGCTGTGAAAGTATTTCTCTAAATCAAGACATAATACTCTGCAAAATATTAATTTTGTTTCCATTTACAATTTGGATTTTTTTTAAAAAAAAGATAACGTTTTCATTAATTGCACAAACATTACAATATGAATAAAGCAAGAGACTGCAAAAACAAAACCCACAGCTGTAAAAGCAACACAATGAAATAATTGCCTGTGGGAAATATGGACTCAGCAATAGGGAATAAATGCTGATAGGACTGAGGTACCTACAAAAGTTCTTCCTTTATTTGTATGTTCGCTTGATCGTTTCTAAATGCAGAGCTTGATGTTCATGTTTAGAAAATATGATTTCTGGAGTAAAAATAAATAAATATCCCCGCCTCCCAGTTATTTGACTGAGAAAATAGGTTAATATTTACCTAAGAAAAAGAAAGAAAGAAAGAAAGAAAGAAAGAAAGAAAGAAAGAAAGAAAGAAAGAAGGAAGGAAGGAAAGAGAAAAAGAAAAAATGGATGAATTCATCCATGGCACTAAGACATAATATAGTTGTTGGTTTGTGGTTTGGTGCATTTAGATATAAAATTACATAGAACCCAGCACATACGTTTTCACAAATCATGGTGAAGAAGAAGAAGAGGAGGAGGAGGAGGAGGAGGAGGAGGAGGAGGAGGAGGAGGAGGAGGAGGAGAGAAGAAGAAGAAGAAGAAGAAGAAGAAGAAGAAGAAGAAGAAGAAGAAGAAGAAGAAGAAGAAGAAGAAGAAGAAGAAGAAGAAGAAGAAGAAGAAGAAGAAGAAGAAGAAGAAGAAGAAGAAGAAGAAGAAGAAGAAGAAGAAGAAGAAGAAGAAGAAGAAGAAGAAGAAGAAGAAGCTCCATCACTTGAATTTTTTAAGAAGAGACTAGACAGTCACCTGTCTGAGATGGTATAGGTTCTCCTGCTTGAGCAGGGGACTGGACTAGAAGATCTCCAAGGTCCCTTCCAACTCTATTCTATTCAAAGAAGGAGAAGGAGGAGGAGGAAATTGCATAGTGTTTCCATAGCAGTGTTAGGAAAATTGCTTAGTTTCTGGCACCAAAAATCAAACTCCGTTATAGAAAATCTACTATGTATCTCTTGACTTCTCTGGAGCCTCTCTCATTGCTCATTCTTTCTGGTCTGATAAGAAAGTCAGAAGAGATGCCTCAAGAGGTTTCTCTCTTGAGCTTCAACTGAAATGTAAGAAATTAAGTAACATGCCAATCAGCAGACAGATGCCTATGAAATGAAGATATATCTTTCTGCCCCTGTGTAATGAACATAAATACAAGAATGTTGCACTTCATCCATGAAAATGTTAACATCTTTTTATTGTGGTATAATTCATAAAATGAAAATATTTGTCAGCAGAAAATTCACTGACAATAACTATATTGTATTATTTCTTCCTAAGGAATTGAAAATTTGATGATCTTTTTTCCCCTCCTTGATTTCTCACTTTTGCAGTCTTGTTTAATTCTTTAAAATGTTTTATAAACAATAACATATTGTATGCTAAATAATAAGAAAATATATAAAATGCAATGTTGCCTTGCCTCCACCACTCACTATTCCATGAAAATCAAAATAAACCTTAATATTGTACATGGATTAATTCAGTTTTGTAATTTGTCATCCCAGTATTCTATAAAATTCTATTAAAAGACTAAGTTTTACTATGAACCCATTGTCTTCCAGTCTTGCATCACTGCTGCAAATTTTGTTAATTCTAAAACCTAATAATCATTTATTTATCTGGCCCAATCTTCTCTTTAAAATATACTGGTATATCACTGAAAAAAACAAGGATATCTTCAGAAAATTTTGCATCCCCAATTAGACCAACGCAAATGTCAAAAGATAAATTAGTTTCCACTCAAATGTGGAAACTAATTTATAGGTGCTTCTTTTTTGCCATCATGACATGTTATTATTAAATATCATTTAGTGTTATTTACAGAATCTCATTTACAGAATCTAGTGGACACCTCTATGATCTGGAAGGGGAATATAAGAATGTGCTTTTTTTAAAAAAAAAATTCAGAAACCATAGACGTTTATATCAAGAAGATTTATGGGTGGTACCTCACCACTAGAGATTGTAGCTAGTAAGAGAGAAGCTACATCTATAATTTATTGAGCCCTTTTATGACAGAGTTCTCAACTGGAAATGAAAAATTACTATTAAGATAAAAGCAGGTTATCTGAATTGGTCTTGTAAACAATGGCCTTCTTAACCTATTTCCTGCATAGAAATAATCAAGTGTTCTGCTAACAAGTTGGTCCAATTGCAAAATACAAGAGTCATTTGCCAATGTATTCAATCATACATGAATAAAGAAACTGGTCCCAGGAGCCAGAACATTTAAAGTTATTGTTAGGTAAAGTCTGGCAAAACTGTAACTGTGTAATTCTTCACATTCTGTCTGTTATTCTTCAGGTAGAATGAAGAATATTTTGTATGATCTGAAAGACCAGCAAATACATTACACATAACCTTTCTTGATCTACCGTCAACTTCATCACTTACATAAATGTTCATTATCATCCATAGCTGTTTCCATCTCCCATTTCCTTCTACATAAATATTCATTATCATCCATAGCTGTTTCTATCTCCCATTTCCTTCATCTGTCTCCATCTCCAATTCCACCTCCACCTCCATTTCTTTTTCTATAGCTTTAATTTTATATATATATATAATTTGCAGGTCAAGCATACTGCATTTTGAGGTGAGCAGAAATTAAAAAATAAACCAGTTGGATCAAATGTTTTCGAAATAGATGTGGTGATCATTCACCACAACAATAATTAATATTGCAGGTAGTCCACAACTGACAACCATTTGTTCAATGACCATTCAAAGTTACAACAGCAGTTTTACGACTGTTTTTCACACTGTCATATGGTCACGGGATCAAAATCCAGACGCTTGGCAACTGGCTTGCATTTGTAATGGTTGCAGTGTCCAGGGGTCATGTAATCTTTTGTGACCTTCTGACAAGCAAAGTCAATGGGGAAGCCAGATTCACTTCACAACCACGTTACTAACTTAATAATTGCAGTGATCTACTTAACAATTGTGGCAAGGAAGCTCATAAAATGGGGCAAAACTCACTTAACAACTGTCTTACTTAACAAGAGAAATTTGGGGCTCACTTAGGACTACAGGTATTAATTCTCCTAATCTATGCCAGCCATTTTTGTTTTCCTCTGATCAAATGGGTAAGTCAAAACTTGTGCGTTTCCAGTAGGGCAGTTTGGTTCTACAGTCTCACTTTCAAGTTTCTTTGTTGCAGAATGGCAACATTCATGTCAGTAATAATTGTCCCGAGAGAGGAAAAAATGTGCTTGATTTCTGCTCCAGATATTCGGCTAGTGAATCTTAAATCCATCAAGTCTTCAGCAGATTTATGGCATCACGTGCACAAGGGAATGAAAATGCTTTCAGAATAATCAGTGATGGAAAGGCAGGATTGGCCAACAGTGACTGTTTGTACTTGAGAATAACCTACTGCATATCTGACAAGACTGATTTGTAGAACAGCCACAGGATGTCTGGTGATTTTCAGAAAAAGTCAAAACTGACTGCATTCTGAATCCGTTTGGTATATACCGGTATGAGTGATGAAGATATTGATTTCATTAGCAGTTTTAACACGTCTCTACACCTTATACATTTCCCAAGCAAAGGGCTTATCTAATATTCTAATCTTGTATTCTAATCTAATGCATATTTTAATCTCCTCAACTGAAAAAAAAATGAGTGCATGTTTTGTGAAAAGAAGGACTAGGGGGGTGACAGGATAGCAGTGTTCCAATATCTAAGAGGATGCCACAAAGAAGAGGGGGTGAACCTATTCTCCAAATCACCAGAAGGCAGAACAAGAAGCAAGGGATGGAAACTAATCAAGGAGAGAAACAACCTAGAACTAAGGAGAAACTTCCTGGCAGTGAGAACAATTAATCAATGGAACAACCTGCCTCCAGAAGTTGTGGGTGCTCCAACACTGGAGGTTTTTAAGAAGAGATTGGACAACCATTTGTCTGAAATGGTATAGGAGGTTGGACTAGATGACCTCCAAGGTGCCTTCCAACTCTGTTACCCTGTTAAATGTTTTAATGTTTTGGTATCAAATTCTTCCAGATAGGAAAAAGATGGAGGCCTGACAGTCTTCTGAATCTAAAATATTTGTCATTACATGGTTTCTGTTTGGGTTTTCTGGCATCAGATACCTGTTGGACAACTTCTACAGCCCCACCCACTGAGAGTAAGTGCTTGTGCTCGGGGCCAATCACACTCTGATTCTGAGAGATAAAAGGACCTCTTAAGTCTGCTTCTGAAATCTCTCTTATGTCTCAGTTTTGTGCCTTTTTGGTAACAAGTAAACAAAGCAGCAAAATTGCTCAGACTTGTAAAATGAGAATGGTTTCCTCTACAAATTATATCAGCTGAAAAATTGGGAGATCTTTTCCCACCAGATCTTGCAGT
The DNA here is from genome assembly GCF_016545835.1 of Crotalus tigris. Classification (NCBI taxonomy): domain Eukaryota; kingdom Metazoa; phylum Chordata; class Lepidosauria; order Squamata; family Viperidae; genus Crotalus; species Crotalus tigris. The sequence goes on along the minus strand of NW_024097215.1, from coordinate 1,053,751 downwards.
GGTATAAATGAAAGCCCAGTAGCATTAGTGCTTTCTTAGGAAGGAAAAATGTAGAAAGAAGATACAGTGTACTAATGAAAACTCAATGCACGTTGTGATAATTACATTTGAGCGCATTAGAGAAATCTGCGGGTCACAGAGTAAAAGCAGGATGATTTGCATTTAAACCTGACTCTTGGAAATTTTTAAATAGTATTAGAGTATGATGTAAAGGAAGTTGTTATATACTATGAAAGACAGGAAATGGAAATGTTTACAAAGTTCCACATTTTTTTCAGAATAGTTTTAAAATGTCTGTCCAACCACAAGACGTCCTTGACTTACAATAGTTCATTTAGTGACCATTCAAAGTTACAACGGCACTGAAAAAGTGACTTATGACCTCTTTTCACACTCACTACCATTGCAGCATCCCCATGGTCACGTGATCAAAATTTGGACGTTTGGCAACTGGCAGGTCATGTGATCACCTTTTGCAACCTTTTGACAAGCAAAGTCAATGGGGAAGCCGAATGCACTGAACAACTGTGTTGCTCACTTAACAACTGAAGTGGCTCACTTAACAAATGCAGCAAATGGGGCAAAACTCACTTAACAAATGTCTCACTTAGCAGCAGAAATATTGGGCTCAATTGTGGTCATAAGTCGAGGACTACCTGTATTTTCCTGCTAACATGAATGAGAAAAAAAATCTGAAATTTTGTTGCTTGGTTCGTTTGTTTGTTTGTTTTAGCTATGGTGCCCATTTTCTTAATGACTGTGGAATGGACATGTTTAAATAATTCTATGCATCAGGAATCACACAGAGATGAGTGACGGTCCCTTCAACCACCAATTGTCCCTGTAAACTCCCACTCTTAGTTGGACATCTGTAACTCCCAACTTTTCAAAACGAACTTGTGAATGTTGGGAAGTTTCATGGCGCAAAACAAGAGAGTCATTTCAAAAGCTCCACAGCTTTTGAATTTTATAATTCACAGTCCCTTTTCTCTTCCTTTTTTCAAAGGAACTTTAGGAATTGACTTCCAGCACTGAGACAAAGAAGATGCCGTGTGGTGTTTTTTTTTTTTTTTTAAAAAGGTTTCCTGCTTTTTGCTTTGCTAGAAGGCTAGATAGCACAGTGTGCACCAAATTATAACCTAGCATTCTGAAAATTAAACTTTGTGAACTTTCAGTGCAGCATCCTTTGGCCTCTGCTCCTGTGTTTCTCTGTTTGCAACCCATTTTACATCGTACATTTTTTTTAAAGAGATGTAGGTTTCCTTTAAAAAAAATCAAAATGTTCATTTAAAAAAACCCTGTCTTCTGTGAAAAGATATATCCTGAAGAGACAGCATTAGAAAGCTGAAAAAGTGACAGTATCAGAAATAACCCAGGACCACCAATGGCTTTAAAGAAAGAAAATCGTATATAGACTGTCATGTTTCTCTTTTCAGTAATTTTAAGAGCACTTCTTATCCATTCAGATATAAACATGGATATACTGTTGTTTCTGCACTTAGGCCGTCCTTCAAGAATGCTCATGGTATATGTGTCAATTGCTTTCTTGACATCCAGATTCTGGACCAATCACTTTCTCTCAACATAACTCACATCACAAGGCTGTTGTGGGGAAAATAGGTGGAGGAAGATGTGTTGGGTGGGTTCTCTACCTTGATTTGTTTGTAAAAATAATAAAGGCAGAATGCAAAGAAACAAATAAATTCAAGTCAAAAAACTATAGGTGACTTGCATCATTCTGTTCAATCCCCACTTCCCATTGCCAAATCCTTAATTAATGCTTTCTTTACTATATTCATTCTGTGAAGCACCTCTTAGAAAATTGAAGAATTTAGCCAGCTATAATTTTTTTGAACTTACAGGTACTCCTTGAGTGATGGAGATGATTATGCCCATCAAGGTCTGATTTCTGTAAAGCAACCCAGTCACATGACTGACTCACTTTTACACTTTCTTTGTAGTATTGTTAAATCACCGCTGCCATGTCTTTTCAGCGGCAAAGAAGAACAGAAGATGTATTTTCCTCTTTTTAAAAAAAGAACTCTACATTTAAATTTGTACACCTTTTATATGTATTTTACTGTAACATGTAGCTGTAATATAATTTTAAGTCCAAAAGTTCATCACAAAATCTGGGAACATGGGGACTTGGAAAATATATTGCATTGTGCTACACATCTTGGCTTGTTGTGTTTTGGATAGTTCTGTTCACTTCTAAGCATAGATAGAAAGAAAACTTCAAATGTTTTTTATTGAACACATTCGTTCAACTTTTATTGATTGATTTTATTCTTTATTACCAAGATTTCTATGCTGCTCCAGTCTAGTTAGGTTCAGAACGGTTCTCAAAATAAGATAACAAATTGAAAGCAACAGAAATAAAAGACACAAAAAATAACACTAGAGTAAAAGTTGCATCTACCAGAAAGAGGGCCAAATAACATCTTCCAAAGACCTTACTGAACTGTAGTTTTTACAGCCCTGAAGAAACTCAGCAAGGAGCAAGCAATATGGATCTGTGAGACCAAGCTTTACAAAAGAGAGGCTGCCAATGAGAAAGTCCCATTATGACTATTTTCTTGTACCTTCTCTAATTATATAAATCTTTCCTGCTGTGGGAAATATGGCCTGTTCTCCAGACACCTTCCTCCATCTCTTTCCAGTCCATAATATTTGGAAATAAACTCAAATAATAACATAAAATAGTGAATTCCTTACATACCTACTTCAAAAACATAATGAAGCAATCAACAATATACTGTATTCTATCCAAAGCTGAAGTCTCCCGGTGAGAAGGATTTAGGAAAGAATAAGAATGAGCATCCCAGTAGTTTTAGAGAGACTGAAAAAACCTGAATCTTCACCTCAAAGCAAAAGTAAGCATTTGAAGGCCACAAAATTCATCTGAAGCTGAGGTGAAGATTTGTTCTGGATTATCTACCCATCACAAAATAAAGGCTCTCTGCCATCCAGCTTTTCCAGTCCCTCAAACTGTCTTTTCCCTTCTTCTTAAATTAAATTATTAAATCAAAAACAAAATTGGTTAGAGGCAATGTTAGAGGCAGCATTTCAGCTAAAGAAAGAAGGGAAATCTGATTTCTGTTCCATAAACTGGTGATATGTCATGAAGAAAGACGTCTAATATAGCTGTCCAGGGGCTACCAAAATAGCATATATCTTAAAGAAGAATTCAGTGATGTAATTATTAGGCCTAGGCATGTGTCTTGGAATTAGCTCAGGCTGATTAGCAGATAGATTGGGTGCTTCTAAAATATACAGTGGTACCTTGGTACTCAACTGCTTTGAAACTCATCAAATTTGGTACTCAACACATTTTGACATAAATATTTTATCCTGGTACTCATCATTTGTTTTGTACTTGACACACAAGCTAGAATTATCAGTGTTGGCTGCTTTGTGCCTCACTACATTATTTCTTGTGAAAAAAATGTGTTTGGTATCATAATTTTTGATACTCATTGCACCTCCCAGAACAATTAACGAAGAGTAAACAAGGTGCCAAGGTACTACTGTACCATGCTACAGCTACTATTAATGAATAGCATGATCCTCTCTGAAGTTGGTCTTCTAGTGGAATATATCTTGTTCTTCTATTGTCCTGCAAAGAAATCCTTATAGGTATCCTTGACTTTGATTTGGAGAAGACTACAAAAAGGTTGTACCCAGAACTGGCTAAACATGAATATTATAACTGGATAATAGATAACTGGATAACAGGCATTTCTGCATGCCTATTTGGAGCAAACTATCCCAACAGTGAATCAAATTTAGCTTTGTGTGTTTGTTTGTGTGTGTGTGCTATTTTTCCCCTCAGGGAAACTTTTCTAGCTGTTCCACTAAATGCACACCCGAGAAAATTTGGAAGACTCTGAGATTTTGATAAATAGGAAGGATCCTTCAAGACTGACTAAGAGTAATAGAAAAATGGTCTGGTATCTCTGAAACAACCACCACAGGAATGATGGATAGCTATCCTACAGGAGTGAACAGATTGCAACAGTCAGATGACATTGCTAGTGTACGTGTGTGAGGGAGGTTGTGTTGGGAAAGTGAATATATAATCTGTATTCTCTGATCTTGTTGCTTTCCACAGAATGTACCAGGAAGTGGATTAGATGCAGAAAGGTGCCCATGAAGGGATCACAACCATGACCGGGATGACTCTCCGTAGACATTTAGATACGTACTTTGGGATGAACATCCTTCAAATGGTACGGGAGCATGAAAGAATTTCCAGAAAACATTGCAGACTATAGGAAAAGGGCAGAAAGCATCCTGCAGCCAGAAGGCTCCATGCACATTTGCACTACTCAGGTGACCCTGAGGACACCTGAGGCCTCAATGACTCTCTGGAAGAATGCAAATGACCAGCTGTCTTCAAGGAATATAAATCCTTCTATTCTCCACCATCTGGTCAGAGCTGAAGAAGCTTCTTGGATGAGAAGTGAAACATCTTCAAGGAAGTCCAGTTGCCTCCTGAAAAAGCACCTTTGGGACAACCATGACCTGGATGACTGAGAATCTATCCACAGACATTTGATATGTGGACCCTACATATAAAAGGAATGTATGACTTATAATTTCTATTCAATGTTTCAGAATTTATCTCTTATTATAGGAATGAATATATTTCATTATTTTATTGTTTCATTCAAGCCAGTGTCAATATTGAACTATTTAACTAAAAGAATTTCTCAAATTAATTCCAGGGTTGAGAAATACAGTGACAAAAAGGGATGTGTGTGCTTTATACTAACTTCACATCTAAACTTTTATTAACCTTTTCGAATATGCTAATTCTTCCCTTAAGCCAATCAATCAGAATAGAACTGGAAGGGACCTTGGAGGTCTTCTAGTCCAACCCCCTGCTCAAGCAGGAGATCCTATACTCAGTGTAACCATCTAAACCAGGACAGTTCTTAGAAGACCAGCATAAAAGATTTATACTGTTGGGAGGGAACTTGAAGGTCTTTTAATGAAATGTCCCACCCAGAACATGAATTTTCAAACCACCATAATGTTTATGGTTGTAAATTGAGACCACAAATTTTAGGACTAATATGGAATTAACAGAGAGTCTTAATCTATTGAATTGCAGTGAGTTTCAGAATTCGTGATAGAAGTTAGAGATATGAATGTCATGATACACTACAAAAAATTGTTTCAGTTGGATTAAATCCATCCTTCCTTCCTTCCTTCCTTCCTTCCTTCCTCCCTCCCTCCCTCCCTCCCTCTCTCCCTCTCTCCCTCTGGGCCCCAGAATTTTATGTGGTAACAGTTCATGCTGTATTATTGAGCAATTTATTCATTCAAATATACAGAACAGACTACACAACAAAAACAAAATTAAAAATTGAACTCTGGTTTCTGTTGTTTATTAGGATAATTTAGATTCCCAAAATAACAATCTCATTTTGTTCTGAGCTCAGTACAGATGTTTCAAGAAGAAGAAGAAGAAGAAGAAGAAAATTGAGAACCTGGTGTATGGCTTTGTTTTAAGACTTGAAACAGCTATGTCAGTTGGGAACACACTGTGCGTTTTTTGAAAAGACTTTTTGCCTTCAGTAATTTCAGTTCTAAAGTTTTACAAAGTTGTTCCATTTTTTTTAACTCTCATTTTCCCTGTTCTCTTCTAATTCTCCCATCCCATCCAACATTCTATTCGATTTGTTACATGGGGAGACTCTTGCAGCATACAGTACTATCTTTTCATCTCTTATATTCTATCTACAACACACATTTAAAAAAAAAACCCTCCAAGGTTTAGTTATTTTAATTGATATCGTATTCCAGAAGAAAAAAAACAGCATCAGTCGGCCTAAAAGAGCTTGTGGCGGAAATTTTCACAGTGGGTATCCAATTTTTCCTTAAATAAGAGGCATTCAGAACTGCAAGGGGTTCAAAAGGGAGCAAACAAGATTTTGAGTCACAGTGGGACAATATGCCATGTCAGGCAGAGAGATTCATGAAGAATTATTTAATTAATTAGTCCTGTTAGCAAAGTGGAACAAATTATAATGTATGGCATCAGAATTGCGTAACTTGCTGACTGATAAATAATTCCTCTCTCTCTCTCTCTCTCTCTCTCTCTCCCCCTCTCTCCCTCTGCCTTTCACTCATACACACAAACACACACACACAGATTCTCTCTCTCTCTCTCTTTCTCTCTCTCTCTCTCCCTCTTGCCTTTGGTTTTGGCAAAGATCAATAGAAATTGATTCAAAAAATAATTGGAGAGTTCTGTACATTTGTAAATAATATGCACAATTTAAGAAAGACTTGTGTGACCTCTTCCCTTTAAAAGGGAAGCGAAGCTGTGTTCTTCAACACTGCCACCGTTAGAGGAAGAAGTGTTTGGTAATTTAGCTTCTTAGTTGTGTCTCGATCATTTCAGCCTGTGTTTCATTTCTCTTTATCTTACTCTCCATATAATTTCATGATGTAGACTTTTGGCGAGTGTTTCCCCCTTGTCATGACAATTTTGATCTCCAATTAAACACAATCCTGTTAAGGTGTATAAGAGAAGATGGTTCATTTGTTAAATTAGATTTGTAAAGACCAAAACAAAAACTCTGGAAAAACCTTTGTTAGAGAAATCAATAATACCAAACGAAGTGATTATATAAAAAGAAATTGAACTACCCCAAATCAGTAGACTGTTGAAGATCTAACCGTGATGGCAATTGAATATAGCCACTCCTTAGGATATTTTTGGTGATCTACAAGGCTAAGGGGAGGCTACTATTACATCCCCCTGACTTGATCTGGGAGTGTGTTAGGAAAGACATTATTAGGTCAAGATTCTATAACTTCTATGTCACACAATATAAAAGGAAGCGAAAAAGCCCATGAAAAATAGCCTCTGTGTCTTTTAGGAAGCAGAAGGAATGATGCTATACCTTTCTTCAACAGTAAAAATGGCAAAAATGACCTAACAAGCAAGGCTGAAAGTTATATGGGATTGGCTGTACAAACAGAGGCATAGAATCAAAATCACATGAAGTATTATTACCATGGTATAAAAATTTAGTAAGACCACACTTGGAATACTTCATACAGTTTTGGTCACCACATTAGATTAGGCCTAAAAAGATGTTGAGTCTTTAGAAAAAGTGCAGAGAAGAGCAACTAAGATGATTAAAGGCCTGGAGACTGAAACATATGAAGAACAGGATTGGGTATGGCTGGTTGCAGGATTGGATATGGCTAGTCTGGAGGAGAGAAGGACTAGGTGTAACATGATAGTGGTGTTCCAGTATTTGAGAGGTTGCTACAAAGAAGTGTGGAGGAGGGGTCAACTAATTTTCCAAAGCACCAGATGGCAGGACAAGAAACAATGGAGGGAAACTAATCAAGGAGAGAATCAACCTGGAATTAAGGAGAAACTTCCTAACAGTGAGGACAATTAACCAGTGGAACAGCTTGCCTTCAGAGTTTGTGGATGCTTTAGCACTGGAGGTTTTTAAGAAGAGGCTAGAGAACCACTTGTCTGAAATGATATAGAGTCTCCTGCTTGAAGAACAAGGGTCCCCAACCTGCAGTCTGTGGACCGGCACCGGGCCACAGTATGTCAGCAACTGGTCCATGCAAACAAGTGAAGCCCCATCCGCGGGATGCCGGCAGTACATGAAACCACACCCCCTCTGGTCCATGAAAAACCTCTCTCCATGGAACCATTCTATTCTGAATTTGAAATTCGAATCTTAGTGTACTAAGCACTACTGGGAAATAATCAGGGTTTGCTTAGATTGATTTCCTTTCCTTTCAACTTGGATGGAGGTCTCTTAGAGCCAAGCAAAGTCAGGCTGTTGGCTGATAACCTGCAGCAATTTAAATCAATAGAGATGCTGTTTTCTGTGAGGTCATGATATACACTCTACCTGCAAAATTTGAACCCAAATGTTCAAAATTCAATCCAATATTTCAGGTGGGAAAAAAACCCCATGTGGTCTCCAAAGAAATTAAGCCAATTAAGTTTCCTATCTCAGCAAGAAATTTGATGTGCAGCGGAACATTCACAACCGAGCTCTCAAAAATGTAGACAGAACTACCTCTACAGAGTTAAGTTGGTGACCATAACAAATCTGTGCATCATACAGCAGGTGGTTAATGGCTGTGGCTCCATAAATTTTTGTTGCAGTTGAGATAAGGTTATTGCCATTACAGTTAGCCAAATCCATTGACTGACCACTTGACTGAAGAGGAACAGTTGCCCTGTTATCTCCTCCTCTTATATTGCTTAGGGAGGGAGAACACCTGACCACAGTTAGAAATGAAAAGAGGTACAGGCTTAATGACTGTAGGATTTACTGCATTGTGGACCATTCAAGTTTTCCAAGTATTCATATGCTCCACATTTAATAGAAATTATTGTTTTCTTGCCCTTAGAGACAGATTTATGCCTCTGATTATTGTTAGTGTAATGCAACATTCATTTGAATAAACTACTAAACCCAGTTAACATGCTTTAACGTTGTGTGAGATGGGCAGTTCTATACATTTGACAGATTTGATGGATATAATGATTTATTGCACACCGGTAAGGTTTTCAGTTCTTTCTTCTGGAATAGCTAGGACGTAATAGTGGAGGGCGGACATTTTAATCCTCTAAATGATGCAGATAAGAAATCTGAGCTGCTTCTTTAATGAAGAAAAATTCCTCCAAGTAGGGTTCATTTGAAAACTTAATTATGATAAAAGTGTCACTTTCTCCTGCATTATGATGCTAATTTAGTATTAGGAGGTGGCAAAAAGACAATAATATATATTAGGACTATTAGCAAGTGATTACCTTGAAACAAACCAGTTTGGTGTACTAAATACTGAAATAAAAACACACAAGATTGAGGGGGGGGGAGAGAAAAACCATAGCTCATTGACCAAACATATGGCTTGTGTGCTCACTCCTCCAAGTACAGATGGGGGTAATTTGTTTCATTCAGATTTGCAGTCTCACTGGCTCAATTTCACATTTTAAAAACAGTGCATGGACCAAAGCTTAGTTGTCATAAACAGTTCTCCAAATGTTGGGTTGCAGTACATGATTATGGGAAAATCTGAACAAAAATGTATTGATAAGTACAAAAATGCAGGGGAGGGGTGTCCTTTCAATTGGGAAAATGTGACCATCCTAGACCCAGCCAAGTCCAAAAATGCCAGGGAATGTCTAAAAGTCTGGCATTCTGACAAATGAACCATCTATAATCTATAATATTAACAATATCTATAATCTATGCAAAAGAGACAATCGATTAGCCCAGGGGTAGGCAACTTTGGCTCTTTTATGACTCGTGGACTTCAACTCCCAGAATTCCCAAGCACTTCTCCACCAGCTATCAGCACCCAGGTCAGCATAGATCAGCGGTTCTCAACCTATGGGTTGCGACCCCATTTGGGGTCGATCAACCATTTCACGGGGGTCGCCAAGCAAGGCTGTCCACCATTTTTTCCCCTTTTCCAGCGGGTGCCTTATCTTCCTTGGGCTGGGCCAGCTGGTGGCCCAGCCGGTGGTCAACCTGCTCTGTCTCTGCTGTTTGTCAGCTACACCTCAGCTGGTGCAGGGGGCGGCACCATGCATGCGTGGTGCTCCCGGGCAGGGAAAGTCCTCGACTTACAACCGGTTGGGTAGTCCTCAACTTATGACTGGTTTAATCCTCTACTTATGACCAGTTTAGTCCTCAACTTACGACCGGTTGGGGGTCACGGTATTAAAAAGGTTGAGAACCACTGGCATAGATGAACTCCATGATTAACATCAGACCAGTAATCAAGTAAACAATAACCCAATCAGGAAACTGCCAAAGAAGCCAACAGGAAACATCCTAACCAAAGAATCTCTAAGACCACCCCCACCAACACTGACAGGGCAAGACATTAGAATATATAGTGAGAGCAAACCCAACGTCTTGCTAACACTGATGATATTAACTAGTTTGGGTAATTAAACATCTTCAAGAAAACAAGCAAGCTCAGAGAGCACCAAGGACCCCTCATTTCAACTCTGAGCTACCAATATTCTCCTTTATTGGTACAAAAATGCATTCTACCATGATATGTATTCATTTGTTCAAATAAATGTGCACCTAAACAGAGACAAACTTGCACCTGACATTCATTAAAAAATGAGAAAACCAAGAAAAGTCCAAAATCAGTTTTGCTCATTTGTATTCCAGAGTTGTCTACAGATCTCTACTTGCATTCTTTCGGCTGTTTTTTTTCCCCCCTTCAAAGCCTTTCCTAAATTCACTTAATTGTTTACTTGGTTCTCATCTTTTTGGACTGATGTTTCAAAGGCCTTCATTATATTGATTGTAAATTGATATTGCATCTTTTCACTTGGCTTAAAATTATTTTTATTAGCTGCTTTGCCAACTTTTTTTTTTTTAAAGAAAAAAAGCAGGATTTTTTCTTCTTCTTCTCAATCCAGTAAATTAAATATTCTCTTTTAGTATTCTCTGGAGAAATAGGCACAGTTTGAGGAAAAGGATTTGTTTAAAATAATTGTAACTGTGCTTGAAAAGATCCATCTTTGAAACCATGAAGCCTGAATTAAATTTGAATCTCTTTTCCTTTTACCTCAAGTTTCCTAGCTGTTTTTGTAACCTTTGTTTGGACTGGTGTAGTCCACAATTGAAGAAAAGCTCAGAGCAGAGGGTGGGGTGACATAACAGGAAAAGATTAAAAGAAACAGATAATGCTGAGTGGTACCTAAAGAATCCATATGCACACTGGGAACATAAGGCATGTAATTAACAACTAAACCAAATTAAGGAAGCCAAAAGAGATTACCCAACTCCTCAAGTTCATTAGCAGTTAAAAGATTTAAAAAAAAAAACCCAGTAAAGAAAAGGAAGCTCACCTACCAGCAGGTTAAAAGTTAATTAGGAGTGGTGCTTCGGGATCTCTGCCTGTCTCAGAAGCTTATGCAATATTTTAAAGCTCTTTATTGCTCCACTAAAAAGTTCCTTGTGCTTGCATACTGCTGAAAAAGGAAAACAAATCTCATAATAACCATTGGTATTCCAATCCTGGAATTTTACATTCACATGGCAAGAGAGAGCTGCTTAAAGAATATATTCATTTTCTTTCTGAAAACATGGCATGGTCCAATGGAGGGAAAAGGAATGTTTTGGTAACATCTCCATTTTAGATGAAAGCAAGAAAAAGATGGACTGGAGAAATTGTCAGCTCCAGAAGAGCATTCCAGTGTTTCTGAAGGAGATGGGGGAAAAGTTTCTTCCACTGAGAAAAAGGCTAATATGATACATTATTGCTAATGTGAAGCTTATTTCTTTCACCTTTCCACATTGCCCTCCCAATACAAATCAGGGAAGAAGGAAAAAGACTCCCAGTGAAAATTGTGTTGCTTTTTAGAGGAGAATGAAGGTGGAATCTTATTTAAGGGGTAGGAAGTATTTCCCTTTGCTCCATTTGTTTTTTTGTGATGCTGGCACAAAATCTAATTTGATTTATGGCACCACAACAGCAACTGAAAACTGGGCAATGGCCATTCCTGAATAGATCAAATAGCCCAGTTTAAGATCTTTGGGTGTACAACAGAGCTTATGGACATCATGCCATTAAAATTCCTGGTAAAAAAAGCTGATAAGGCTGATAGCCTTTTTTGTTCTGTCTTCTCCTTTCAGTTAATTGGGTGCCATCCAGTTGCTGTTAACTCTTACATATCACACTGATATAATTTCTCCATGATGAATTATCCTAACCTGGTATCTCAACTCTTCCAACAGTGCATTCATTGTCACTACAACTGAGTCTATTCACCTTGCTGCTGGTCATCTTCTTTCAAAAGGCAACTGGACTTTTTCTTTGAAGAGATCTCATTTCTCATCCAAGAAGCTTCTTCAGTTCAACTTCAGTTCTTGGATGAGAAGAGAAACATCTTCAAGGAAAAACATCCCAGCTGCCTTTTGAAAAAGCACCTTTGGGATAACCATGACCTGGATGACTGAAAACCTACATAAACAACCCCTCCTTTACATTCCTTTTATGTTTCCCAGCATTTGAACCTTCTCTAGAAAGCTAAGTCTTCACATAATGTGTCTGAAGTAGGATAATTTGAGTTTGGTCATTTGTTGATTTGTTGGATGATCCATTTGCTGGATTCTGCAGTAGCCCAAAAAAGCCCCCCCCCAAAAAAATTGATTCCAAATGTGTCTATACACGTTAGATCACTTTTCCTTCTGAAGGTTCCCAACTCTATATACAAAATACAAAACACAAAACTATCTTCAGTTAAAAAGGAAAAAAAAACAATTAAATGAGGCCAATCATATAATATTAAAAATAATTTTAATGTGCCTGTGTATTTTTAAGCAAGTAATTCTGATCTCCACACCCAAGATCATATTGATATCCCTTCCTTTTTACTTCCTTCCTCTTCTCTGCCCTTCTCCTTCTCTTCTTCCTTCCCTTTCTCCTTCTCCCAAATGGCTCTCTTGAAACTCTGGCATCCTTGAACCTGAACTTCACAAGGCTGTTATTCTCCACAACTCTTCCATTCCATGGAATAGGCCTGGCTTTCACGCTGAACCACTCCCTCCATGTCTCATTTCAACTATGGAAGGGAGCATGATGTTTACTCTGTCAAAACCAATAGCGGAACAGTCAGTTGCTGGAAGGGAAGAGAAATGTTGCAGCAGGACTGAGGGACCAATTCTTCCTCTTGCAATTTCCCTTCAGTGTATTCTGCGGTCTCATTGCCTTCCTGCCTGGGAGGTGCCGAGCAGTGTGAGGTGGGAAGAATGCCTGCGTGAGCCTGGGCACTGTGAACAAGGAACAAGCTGTAAATGGTTCCAGCTGTGTATAATTAACCATAATACTGTGAAGTAAATGACTTTTATTGGCAAGCATGTCATAACTTCATTAAAAATTGTATTTACAGCCCCCTCACATGGAAGGAGCTTAGTGTAGACTACAGTTTAATGAGTGCTCATTTACACCTTGTTCCAATTATCACGCACCAGCCCTTCCCGTTCCGAGGTATAGTGACATATTATAAAGGAAATGTAATTAGAATGGACTCACATCTTTGGGGGGGGGGAGCAAGGGACATTGAATTCTTCCATGCTGGCAAAAGCTGTTCCATCCCAAACTGCAGCATCCCTCTTTCTCTTCCCAACAGAGATCCAGACATGAGTGAGTCATTTTTCCACCATTTAAAATGTTTCATGGACTAAGCTGGCAGCCTAACCAGGTAGCCCAGAAACATGGCCAGATAAGCCAATGCTACTTTATCGTAAAGCTACCGTTGCAGAATCTTGCAAGTCTGAAAATAAAATTTTCCTGCCGTCATTGTTACAGCCTGATAACTTAGAGATGGTCCCTCCTGAGCTTCTTGCTCCATTCACTATGCAGCTATGGGATATGTTCCCTTTTATCTGAACACTCTTTAGGTAGCATCCCTTTCCCAGGTTTCCCAAGGTCATTTCCACATACATAAGCCCTCTCAGGAGGCTGAAATACCAGTGAGCAATGTATTTGAATGAAGCTTGCTGAACATGCCAAAATAAGTGGAAATGACTTAATGAGAAGCAAGGAAGGTGGCAGTTTGGGTGCAGTATGCAGGAGTATCAGGGCTGGGTGAAAGTGACTTTATATAGAGAGGCAATAAAGTTTGATTTCAATGTTACCATTTTGGTTGGCTCTAAAGACTAACCCAGTGTTTCTCAACCTTCACAATTTTAAGGCATGTGGACTTCAACTCCCAGAATTCTACAGCCAGCAATGCTGGCTGTGGAATTCTGGGAGTTGAAGTCCACATGCCTAAAAATTGTCAAGGTTGAGAAACACTGGGTCACTAACCCTTTTTCTACAGTTCTGTATGGGTGTGCGGAGCTGACATCTGGAGCAAGCCAGTATGGTGCAAAAAAGTTAAGACTTGCCTGAGATATCAAATGTTATTCCTACATACTTTCTTTCCAACATCTGTTGCAAATACATCATTGTGAGAATGTCACCATAAGTATGTTGTCATTTGCTGTGGGTACCTAGGCCTTTAAAACAACAATGTCAATTCACAGATGTTGGCTTCAGAATAATCTCCATAGATGCCTCTGTGAAGCCTCAAAATTCCTGTTTATCCATTGCCAACATTAGCAGTAAAGGAATATTTCAAGTCATGTGTTTTGTTTTCTTAAAGACAATAAAAATTATTTACTGGAGTTTCCCTCTCTTTTGAATGACAGATTAACATTTCCTGTCTACATTTTTGAGTGTACCCACTGAATGGCAATTGTCTTCCAAAAAGTTGTTTGCCTTTGCTTTATGATTGCACTCCAAAGAAATGAGAAATGTATGACAAGAGGGTAAGACATAAACCTCATTTCATGAGGACCTCAGCCTATTTGTGTAACGCAGTGCTGGCTAGAGAATTCTGGGAGTTGAAGTGCACCCATCATAAAGCTGCCAAAGTTGACAAATGCCAGTAGCTCATCATACATAAAAGCTAATAGAAACCTTGCTTGTATAAACAGAGGCATAGAGTCAGAATCACGTGAAGTATTAATACTGCTTTATAAGACCTTAGTAAGACCATACCTGGAATATTGCATCCAGTTTTGGTCACCACATTGCAAAAAAGATGTTGAGACTTTGGAAAAAGTGTGAAGAAAAGTAACTAAGATGATTAAAGACTGGAGACAAAAACATATGAAGAATAGTTGCAGAGACTGGATATGACTAGTCTGGATATGGCTAGGGGTGACATGATAGCAATAGTCCAGTGTTTGAGGGGCTGCCACAAAAAACTTATTTTCTTATGTCAACATATTTTCCAAAGCACCAGAAGGCAAGACAAGAAACACTGGGTGGAAACTAATCAAGGAGAGAAGCAATCTGGAATTAAGGAGAAATTTCCTAACAGTGAGGACAATTAACCAGAGGAACAGCTTGCCTTCAGAACTTGTGGGTGCTTCATCACCGGAGATTTTTAAGAAGAGACTGGACAGCCACTTAACTGAAATGGTATAGGGTCTCCTGCTTGAGCAGGGGGTTGGACAAGAAGACCTCCAAGGTTCCTTCCAACTCTATTCTGGTTGATTGATTCACTTTACAATGCAATTCATTTTCCATTGTCTCTCCCCATTTTGGTGTGGTTCATCCCACTGCTTCAATCTATGTCATTAGAAACTTCAAACAAAATATATATAGAAAATGCTGCTATATATAGAGAATGCCCTTTTATCGTGGATCTGATCTGAAGCAGTTCAAACAGGTCCTAAACTTTGATAGAAAAGTTCAGTGCAGTCAGATAAGTTCACATATTTCTAATAACTATTAATATCATGGCATGGAATTTTGCAGTCTTGCGAGTACATTTAGTCTAATGGCACCCATTAGATGCTTCCCCACAATTATTACAGAATATCTATTTGTTTTTGCTGCAACAGACAAATACAATATCCCCTCTGGAAATTTTCCTCATGGTTCAAAGATTCCTTGCTGGGATCTGACCGAGGCTAACAATGTGATCATCACTGTTTTGAATGAGTAGTCCACAAATGACTTTGGTTTAATGGAGCAGCAAAAGCTGCAGGTATATAATGTGATATAAAAGTACTGCCACCATCAGCTTTTCTCATCTTCTTTTGTCAGTTTTGTCATAAATTATGCACAATTCTGGACTCCTTTAGAATTTTACAAGGCCTTTAGGTTTTCCTGATTATCTTATCTCTTCAAAGAAAAAACAGCACTGTCAATGAAAGGCTATGCAGTTTGTTCACAAACTACCTCATTACACTAAAACTTAAATTTTACATCTAATCAAAAGGTTTTAATTGGGTAACCTGCAGCCTCACCGAAACCTACAACCACAGATGAGCTAAAATCTAGCCAGATAAAAGCTACATTCCAAATAGACTTTATTTATGTCTTGTGTCATTGTACAATTTCCTTTGCAAATTTATTCCATGTAGCAAACGTCAGAAGGAGGTGTAGCCTAATAGACCACCTTTCCTTAATTTTTCTTTGGAAAATAAAACCTTCCCTTTTAAGTGATGCAGATTTTTATATGGCAGTGGGTATGATTAAATCAAAGCTAAATGTTCTTTGTAATAAAGCATCAGCTGACTTGGCCTTTATCTAAATCAAAGGAGCATATTACATTGATCCATAGTACTATTTATGCTCAAGCCAAGAAATTATCTTTAATCTGTAAAAGAGAGAATAGCATGAGATTATCTTATTTTACATCTTAACCTGTTGTTCTAGGTTCTCTTGAGTATCTGAAATATCAAAACAAGCCATTAAATTCTGGCTACTAAGATGGAGGAATGTCTCTCAAGATCCCATCATATACTGTACATGTTGACAGTATTTTATTCCCATACATGGGTGCTTCGTTTTAACTGTTTAGTAGAGTTCAAGATTGTAGATATTTTTCATAGACATTAGCAACTCTTCTTATCTTACAGGTTTTTTAAAAAAATAATTTGTGGGTTTTTTTTTAATTATAAGCCATATTTGATATCTTATGAGAAAAATAAATATACATCTTCATGATAACTTAAATCAATGGTAATTCTTTCTCAGTCAAAAACACACAGGTAATGGCACCATTTTAGGAATTCTTGGTATTTAACAGCACAGAAAAATATTAATCCAATATCCAATACCCCCCAAAAAAGATGAAATTTATTTTGTGTGGCTGTATTCATGATGTAGTATCACTCTGACTAGAATCCTATATCTAGGGATAAGTCCCACTGAAATCAATAAGACTTATTTCTGACATACATAACATATTGTTCCAAACTACGGTTTTCCCCCCTCATAATGTATAAAACTGCCAAGTGTTTGGGCATGTGTTGAAACCACACTCATGTGATAAATCCTTGAAAAATATGTTAAGCCAAAGGGTGATACACCACAGCAACAGTTCATTCACACAAATGCTTCATCTCACACAAGACCCCCCCCCCCAAAAAAAAGGCAATTTGCTACACTTCTGCCTCAAGCTAAGTCAAATTAAGCTGGAGAAAAAGAAATTATGTTAAATTTCCTGGAGGGTGGGGAAAAACATTTTTCAGGGTTCCACTGGGGGAAAAAAAAGCAGCAGTTACAAGACAGGTTTTTTTTTTTTAAGCCAAAGTTGCAAATATGTGTGCTGAATTGAAAGAAAAATAGGAACAAAAGAAATCAAACTCATCAGATTAGCATCTCTACATTTGTGAGTTTGTTGCTGGTCTTTTGACCTTTGTAGAAGAATTGTTATAGCTACTGTTTTCCTGAACAGTATAGTAACTTCAGGTTCTTTGTGTATTTTAATGATTACCCAGCTCAGATAATTGGAAACTAGTTCTATTTCTTTCAGAAAACAAATAAGCACCTCCGTTAAATCACAGACCAAATGCACAGCTTCAGCATTCATACTTTCCCAGTTATTAAAAAGGAATGTGTAAAGAGGCTAAGTCCTTTTATGTGAAAAACACAATAGTTTAGCCAACTGTATCCATTTATAAGATTCTGACAAGGCCATTGTTTTGTCAACAAAATATGCATATCAGCCTTGTTCTTAAAATGAACTTATTTTGACCAACATCCTTCATTTGTTTGTCTTTCGCTAGGTCTTTCTTTCAATTTCATCCTCCACCCTTCTGCAGACCTTGAATGCTGTTAGCAGCTCATCAAACTTTCCAGCAGCCCTAAGAAAGCATGTCATTTCCTTATTATGAATAAGCTGAACCATCAGGCATGCCATATTTGTTGATAAAACTAATTACCTAAATGTGTTATCCCTGTGGGTTTTTTTTTTTTTTTTGCATAAAGAAACATACACGATTGACAGTCAATGAAAGAATTCACTTTGCGTAGTTTGAATGGCATTGAATTATTCACCAACTATTCATGAAATTGGTGTCTGTGGCACTGTATTTAGATGAATTTTGAATCTGAATTCAGTGTTCTATCTCTCTCTCTCTCTCCCTCTCTCTCTCCAATAAATTTTGTAAATAATATTCTTTGTTGGCCCTTTTTCCAAACTAGAGGTAATATGCTTTACCCATAATATCAAATCCCAAATAGTAACTGATTCATTTAGAGGAAAAAGTAAGAAATGTTTCAAATAGACATAGAACATACTATATCTACATTTTCCCAGGTTTTAGAAAGACTTTGGACAGTAAGCATGCTGCCTACATCTCACACATAGATGAAAATGGTTGGTTGTTATCCACCTTTGCATTTATGGGGCCAAGCGGTAGATTCAGTTCTGTGTAGTCTGCCAAGCAATGCAAGCCATTTCAATTTATCATAGAATTAAGTGATACAACACGCTAAGTGGTCACAAATTTTTCGGCTACAACTGTTTTTGGTTTGCTTGTCTGTTACTTTTATTAATGGCACGCTAGACAAAAGAGATGTTATGATATAGATGTGTGAGTCTACATATTTATTTATATCTTTGATGAAGGAGCCGCTATGCAACCTGATTTTACCTAAAATTCAGCAGGTCACCATACGGTACTCATATAGTAAGGAGTATATTATTTTCTTCTCCTTTCTATTGCTGCAGTTGGTCACCCAGTCATCCAGATGTTTAGTCTGGATTTGGCATTTTTATCCACTTATTGAGTCCCTCCCAAGGACCTGAAATAGGCAGATGTTGTTGTCTAATGACGTTAAAGGTATCATCACAGATTGTAAACTATTCTAAGTAAAGCTGATTTTAGCAAGTTTATGATTTTTTTCAATGCCAATGGTCATGCTCCAGTTGTTTTGGGATCCACATCCAAGGCTCCTGTTACTATTGGTACTATTTTTTATTTCTTTTGACACAGTGGTTCTATGTCTGTTGATGGAATTGCTAGTGGGGTACTGGGCTTCAATGAACTCACAAGAGTGGCAGGTAATAGTGTGGCTGATGATTTTTATGTTGCTCCAATTGAACTGGTGTTGGTGTTGGTGTGGGTAAAGATTAAGGATTTGGGATATGAAAATCTCTGCATTAAACAACAGTAGAATGAACTGTGTAGAGATGCTTGAATGCCGCTTTGAGCAGCTGTTCCAAATGGTCCCCAAAGAGCCAGTAAATGTAGCAAGCTATTTTTTTCCCCATTTGTTTCTCTTCCATCACCACCTTCTTAAAAAAAAAAAAGTAACTACTGTCACATTGGAGCCCCCTCAACAATTTTGAAGACTCTTCCCCAGGGATGCTGGTAATTAAAGCATATTTCCACCCACAATTGCCAATGCACAATTATAAATTGGGTCATCATCTCTTGAGTTAAACAAGTGTCTTTTTTTTAACCCCCCCCTTCAACATTTTGCAAACGAGACATTTTCTTTCACAGAGAACAACAATAACATTAACTAAAGATAAAATAAGGCCACAAAACTGAAAAAAGGAGGAAAAGAAGAACATGCCTTCACCCACCCTGGTTTTTAAGAGCAAAGTTTAGGTGACAGCCAAAATTAGAGTCCATCTATGTTTGCATGCATGTAAAAAGGTTTTCCCTGTCCAATCCATCTCCATTTCTTGGCTAAGGGAGCCAGCATTGTCCAAAGACATTTTCCATGACCATCTGGCTAGCATGACTATATGCTGAAGCCCACAGAACTCTGTTGCCTTCCCACTGAAGAGGTACCTCTTAATCTACTCGCAGTTGCATGCATTTGAACTGCAAGGTGGGGGTTCCTGAGGCCATGTGTTATTGAGACGGGATGTGGAATAAGCAGTGGTGGGATTCAGCCAGTTTGACAGAACCGGTAGCTAATTTTTTGTTGCCCATGCCCAGAATGGACTTCCAGTTGTTCACGTATTTGAATCCCACTCCTGGGAATAAGTCAAGGCAAGGATGGAAATAACATTGGTGCTGGTTGCCTCAAAGCAAATTATGTGGAAGGAGAGGCAGTTTTGAGGGTCAAGGTTCATTCTCTGAGCTTATGTGTGCTGGTTTCTGAACGTTTCATTACCAGGCTAGGTAACATCTTCAGCAGAGTTTAGGGGATGTCAGTGTCTGTGTTCTTTTGTTTATAAGGGCAATTTTATAACATTTCCCTTTATATATTGAATGTACATATACACATATATAAATATATACATACATGTACATATATATATACCCACACACACACACACATATATATAGTTACAGCAATTAACCAGTGGAATGGCTTGCCACCAGAAGTTATGGGTGCTCCAATACTGAAGGTTTTTAAGAAGAGATTGGACAATCATTTGTCTGAAATGGTATAGGGTTTCCTGCTTGAACAATGGGTTGGACTAGAAGACCTCCAAGATCCCTTCCAACTCTGTTATTATGTTATATGTTATTCAATCAGAATCTGCAAATATGCTAAACCAAAATGGAGGTCACCTGATGCTGAACTAAGGCAGCAGCCATACTCATAGCTCTATTCCTTCCTTAATAATGGATACGCAATCTTTAGCTCTATTACCACAGGTGCCTCCAGACACTACAGCATTGCCCCTCTATATGTCATGGTTATGATGTTGTTAACTAATTGACAATCTGCTACAGAGCCTTTGCTTCTAAAACTAGTGTCCAGGATTGAACTGAAACTCATCTTTTCACTGCTTCATCTGCAATGGGATGTTCTGTTCTGTATGTCCCGGGCAGTGTGTGGGTCAGTGGGATGTCAGGAGGGTTGCTGAACTCTCTACCCAGAATGCCTTAATATTTGACAAGGTGATGAGAAGTTAGCAGAGTCCTCTCCCGCCCTGTAGTCTGGAAAGTCAGCCATCTGCTGTCTGCCATCACCTCCCATCTGAGATTAATTTCTAATTTCAAATTAAGAGGAAGATGTACTATGCTAAATTGTCCTTGAAATTGGAGAAGAGATTCATGAAAAGATGTGCAGTGTGTATGTGTGTGTGTGTGTGTGTGTGTGTGCACATGGGAGAAAAAGAGGGGGAGAGATGTGTGCAAGGGAGCAAAGTTTGCAAAACTCTATTGACATTTCTTCATTTAATAAGTGCAAGTTATCAAGAGCAACACGCCAACAGAAACTAGGTTAGCACTGAACATCCCCAAGTGAATATGTATTTGAAGATCCATTGTGTTAAACTATTTTTACACCACAGCTGAAAAAAAAGTTGGGAAGGGTCATTTATTAACCTGGTGCTTACAAACCACAAGAGGATGCAGCTGCTAGTTACTTTCTTTGCTTCTAAGAACGAAAGAAAAGTGGAGTAATTAATTTGAACATTAAAACTGAGTGTTTTGAAATGCCCTTGCAAGTTCCCTCGGCTTTTAATAGGAGTGTTCATTTTCTGTAATGGATTTGGGAGCAAACATAAACATAATTACTGTATGTGTATGTCTATATGCATGCCAACAATTATTTTACAGGAATACGTGGATTTATGGGGTATATGGCAGGACTGTCTGTCTATCTATTATCTATCAATAAATCTCTCTCTTTATCCATCTGTCTCTGTCTTATCTATCTATCTTCTATCTGTCTGTCTGTCTGTCTGTCTGTCTGTCTATCTATCTATCTAAAAAAAAAAAAAAAAGGTGCCGGAACTCACACATCATACAATCCGCCTTGCCTACCCTACAAGGTTCCATTCAAAAAAGGTGCCAGAACTCCATTCTAGGCATTCTATGAGAAAAAAAAGCCCTGTATCTATCTATCTACCTATGTTCTATCTATTTAGGTAGCTAGCTATCATCTATCTATCTATCTATCTATCTATCTATCTATCTATCTATCTATCTATCTATCTATCTATCTATCTATCTAGCTAGCTAGCTAGCTAGCTAGCTAGCTATCCAGCTAGCTAGCTGGCTAGCTAGCTAGCTATCCAGCTATCTTCTATCTATTTAGATAGATAGCTATCATCTAGCTATCTATATATCTATCAGAGGCAATGAGATGTTCTTCTGTGTCTCTCAGGTTTCATCATCTTCATTAATCCACCAAAAGATGAGGGTCTCTTCATTCAAGACATACCCATAGAGAGAGAGAAATATATGGCTTGTGTAAATACATTACTGTATTCATAATCAAGCTTCCCTAAAATATCATTGTAGCAAATAAGATTCTATTACATAACAACTAATGATTTAAGACAACTGGCAAGGTAAGCTCTCCACAAGACTTTTATAAATATCATTATTTCCCTCTCTTTTTTCAGGATCTACTTAAAAGATGATCATCCAGCTCTGTAAGACTGTGCAGACTGTGTGACAGGCTGAAGCCTGCAATCCAACAGGTCAGTAGAGACAGAACAAAAAATTGAGGACAGGGCAGAAATTTATTCATTTTTATACTGCCTTTACTATTTTTATAAATACCTCAGAGCAATTAATATACAGAGCAATTAATATCCTTTCTCCTCCTCTTTTCTCCACAATAGCCTCTGAGGATGGTTAGGCTGAGAAAGAGGAACTGGCCCAAACTCATCCAGCTGGCTTTCGTGCCTAAGCAGAACTAGAACTCACAGCCTCTTAGTTTTTATCCTGGTGCCTTTACCACTAGGCCAAAGTGGCTCAAATATTAACTTAAACTTAAAATGTAAACAGTTTTCCTGTCTGTAACCAGACTGCAAGGAACATGGGGGAGGAGGGAAGTTTGAGAATTGCATTCCAAATTATTCTGGGTTTGGTTGCACCACTGAGGCTTCAATTTGTTCTGCATTAAAGTGGCAGCAGTGATCAGAGGCTATAATTCAGTTCAAAGAGAAATTGATTGGCTCTCTGAATTAAATCATTAAATCATATTACTGGAATGATCTGAAGAGTTGAATCGGATCAGCCTAATTCAACAATTAAATTGCTTTTACACATAAGCCGGTGTCTTTTTCTGCATCAAACCAACCGTTCAAATTGAATCAACTTGATTCCATTCCATTCTTTGAAGTCAGAGCGGTGTTTTGAGGCAAAACAATGGCTCAAATTGCATCAGGGCTGAGCTACAGACCCCTAATCAGATGTGCTTTCCGAAAGCTTTGCCTGGGAAATAAATTCTGCCCTTCAGTAGAGAAGACCATGCCTGCATCAAAAGATTCTTAAATGGGCTATTATAACCCTGTTGTACATAGAATTGCTTCTGTTGAAAATTTGGAAGCCTTTGCTAGTGACTATGGAGATTCTCAGTCATCCAGGTCATAGTTCTCTCAAAGAGGCTTGAGGCAACTGTACTTGTGAAAAAAGAAAAACAAAGAAAAAGGAAAGAAAAACAAGAAAGTCCAGTTGCCTCGTGAAAAAAGCATCTTTGGGATACCTTTGCTAGTGAATAACCATACAATAATCATTATTGACTACGATGTGCAACATAAAGCATATAAAGAACTGCTGGAAGCCAGCCAGGTGAATATGCACTAGGGTCCTGGGCTCAAGGTATTCATTAGTTTTAAAACCACACATTAGAGAAGCTTTTCTTTTCTTTCTTTCTTTCTTTCTTTCTTTCTTTCTTTCTTTTTCTTTCTTTCTTTTTTTTCTTTTCTTTCCTTTTCCTTTTCCATCCATCCATTTTTCCCCATTGACTTGTCCTTCCTTCCTTCCTTCCATCCTTCCTTCCTCCCTCCCTCCCTTTCTTTTGTCTTCCTTCTGTTCCTTCCTTCCTTCCATCCATCCATCTTTCCCCATTGACTTGGTTTTCCTTCCTTCCTTCTTTCTCTCTCTCCTGCTTTGTCTTACCTTCCTTCCTCCTTCCTCCTTCCCTCTCTTTCATTTTTCCTTCCTTCCTTCCTTCCTTCCTTCCTTCCTTCCTTCCTTCCTTCCTTCCCTCCCTCCCTCCCTCATTTTTTTGCCTTCTTTCTGTTCCTTCCTTCTTTCCTTTTATCCATCTTTCCCCATTGACTTGATTTTCCTTCCTTCTTTTTCTTTCTCCTCTTTTCTTTCCTTTCTTTCTTTTCCTCCTTCCCTTTTTCTCTCTCCCTCCCTCTCCCCCACTGGACCTTTAAGTTTTGGAATGTCGATGAAGACTAGACATATAATTAATTTAAGCTGAATTGTGTTTAAAGTATATAAAGTATTGCTCACATGATTACTCAAAAATATTTATAATAATCTTTATTCCCTGTGAAATGTCAGAAATGATGTACATGACTTTTGGACCATCAAAGGTTTTTAGGTTAGACAATATCTATGTCTTGCATAGGTTAGAGATATCAGAATTCCACCCTCAATTGTAGAGATAGGAATTGCTTGTCTCGTTTCCAAAATGGAATCAATGTATTCATATTTTTCCATGTGGTTCATAAGCATCCATTTCACACCACAATGATATCAAAATGCAGTGATCTTCTTCAGTTTTCTCAGTTGTTAGTGCTTTGTTAATATATGAATGCAAACACAAATTATGAAACATCTACTTAACATTTAAGTTATGAAATGGAAATACATAAGGCTTAATATTTCCTTCCCTTCAATATAAAAATATCTTGGTTTGAACTCAAATCAAAAACAATGTATTTGCATACAGACTGCCATCCTATCTAATGGCAGTTTTTCTTTTCCAATAAACTATAAATATCTACTATTTTCCTGCAAATTTCAGCGTAGCCTTCAGTTTCTCTAAGCACATAGCTTCATAATTTTACATATCAGTGTTAAGTGCCAATGCTTCTAAAGTCATTCTTCCAAAGGTTATTTTATATTTATAAATAAAAAAAATCCCACTGGGTGAATATTCATTCAAGCAGTTGACGAGATCAGTAAGAAAATGTTTCATAACACAATATGCCTCTTTTCCATCCCATCACAATTAATATGACCTCAGCTTAGCTTGCGAGGATGGACCCTGTAGAGCAAACCAATCAACCACTTATAACATTAAATCTCAGGCTACAAATTACAGTCTTTGGCTAGGGAGGGCTCAACGTAATAAATATTCCCTGAATATTCAAATCACTTTGTGCTAGAGTTTACTGGAGTGGGTAGCCATAACAAATTTAATGAAATACATAAATAAAATTTTTGTTTAGTGCTGCTAAATAGTTTTGGGGATAGAATAGGGAAAGACAAATTGAGCCCCAATTCTCCTAGCTTTTTGGATGGCTCTCAGAATTTGGATAAGCAAAGCTTGGCTTAGGGATCCCAAGGAATTGTGGAGCCGATTAAATGATTGTAGTGTATGTAGTTATATTGTGCTCTCCTCTGTCTTTTGATTCAGTCCTCACCGGCTTAAGGTTGACTCAGCCTTCCATCCTTCTGAGGCCAGTAAAATGAGGACCAGATTGTTGGGGGGCAAGATGCTGACTCTTGTAAACCGCTTAGAGAGGATTGTAAAGCACTATTAAGCACTTATATAAGTCTAAGTGCTGTTGCTATTATTATATATATTTTAGATATTTATTTATTTACTTATTTGGCATATCTAAGAACTGCCCGTCTCCCTCACAGAGGGACTCAGGGCAGTGTACAATTAAATATTAAAAGCATAAAAACAGTATGTGAAATTTAAAAGAGGCAGGCAATGTTAAAAATCGATTAAAAGGCAGAGACAAGGGCTTTCAGGGCGCCAATCAGCCCCAAGGTCACAGAGCCATGTTTTTAAGCCAAGACAATGGGGACCTACCTCACCTCTGGGGAGAGTATTCCACAGGATAAAGGCAATGGCAAACAAGGCTCTCATCTTAGACCCTGACTATTGAAATTCTTTGATTGCCAGTGTCCACAACATACAACATGGTTTTTGTTTTTTAAACTGGTTTTAATAGTGGAAGATTATGATGGTTTCTTGTGTTATCTGTATCTGCCGCCCAGAGTCATATCCATGTGAGAAGGGCAGTCATTTAATTTAACAATAAAGAAATGATAACTAAATACAAATATCACAATTAACAGTTTTACAATCTGTTTACAAAAGTCTATGCTATTCTGTCAGTATTTGAGGCCTGTTCTTGCTGTTAAAGATGAAGTAGTGTATATTGACACAATTGTGTTAACAGTAAGGATGAACCAAGGATCCATTCCAAGGTATGTTCCCCTAGAAATTTAGAAAATCCAGCTGTGATCGTTTAGCCAATGGACATTGGATATCACTATTTCTCTAGGAATAATGATGCCCAAAGTCCATTATCCTATATGACACCATTTTCCTAATAGTGATCCAATGACTCTTCATCTACTAGGTGGGCAGAATTGTCCTGCTCTCCTAGCAGTTAGAAAGCACACAAATGCAAATAGATAAATAGTACCACTTTAATGGAAAGGTAACAGTGAATAGTCATGTTGGCCACATGACCACGGAAGCACATG
Source organism: Crotalus tigris (assembly GCF_016545835.1). Classification (NCBI taxonomy): domain Eukaryota; kingdom Metazoa; phylum Chordata; class Lepidosauria; order Squamata; family Viperidae; genus Crotalus; species Crotalus tigris. The sequence continues at coordinate 1,027,541 of NW_024097215.1, read as the reverse complement.
ACCACGGGACAACATTGGCTCTCTCGGCTAAGAAATGGAGATGAGCACCAGCTCCTTGAGTCAGACATGACTAGATAGGGGAAAACCTTTATCTTTACTTTCTTTCCACCAGGATGCCTAAACATTTCATAACTGTGACTCCAAAATAAGAGATTCTCCCTAGACTGTATAGCAGACATAAGCATAACATCACAACTGAGATTCATACTTCTAATATTTTAAGGAAGTGATTGCAAAGAGTTCATGGGAGAGTGATATGAATTTAGATAAACTTGAGAGATGAGAGATTGACTTTTCATTAGCTCCACTTTGAGTCAACAGATAACACACTTCTGCTTACTCTGTGTCAAGAAGCAAGTGCTATTTAATGTCCAAGGTCCTAGTGCATTAAATCCCCCAATTAATATAGAGCATCAGCAGCTTTTCAGTCATTAGTTTCATGTTTTGACAATGAAAGAAGCTGGAATTGAAGGAGGGGGGGGGATCTAATATATAAAGGTTTTAGCTGACATTATATGACATTATGTACCAATTTCATTTAACATATTTTCAGATGTGTTATCGTTATTCATAAAGGATCAACTGATGCTGTTAAATCTTCCCTGTATTCTCCTTTATAAACATTTCCAATTAATTGAATTGAGATAACAGAAACAGAATGCCATTGAATTTCTTTTTATTTCTAATACAAGGAGGATAGGCGTAACTATGCTTTTTGGGAAAATACAATGCTAAAATTGTCCTTCTATTTTCCTGAGATTTTTCCTGCATGAAAAACATTTTTCAGTTCTATTCTTTTTCTAACTCATTCTCAAGGCATATTAGGATTTCTTTGACCTCCCTTTTATTAAATATTTTTTTTAACTTTCTCTTTTCTGATACAAAGTGGTGAATGTCCAACTCTCCATCATGTTATAGTTTTGGTGGTTTGTTCCTATTTCCCATCACCCCAAATGTGATGAAACTGTATCCTAATCATGGGAAGTGCAACACAGGTTAGAAAATCTACAGTCACCTTATTGATCCAAGAAGCGAAACATCTTCAAACAAAAACAAGAAAGTCCAGTTCTCTCTTGAAAAAGCACCTTTGGGACTCCCTAATAATAGTTTTGAAATATTCTTCTCCATCCCTTGGGGGAAAGAAAACCAGAAGTTCACTATCAGCATGAATAAGACTGGTTGAACAAAAGATTGGAATAACAATTGTGTACAGCAATTGTATATTCTTACTTTCATTATTTTTAAGATGGTATGATCACAGCTGATGTTGCTTGCATATGAATTGTGATTTTTTTTAAAAAAAATTAATATTGCTCAGAGGCAGGGGCAGGTTATAATAATACTTACCAAAGACCATGATTTTCACTTTTTTTATTTCCTATTTATGAAGGCATTTGTTTGGAATTTAATATGCTACCCACTGTTCCCGCTTTTGATTTATCTTTTGAAGACTCTCTGTCTATGTATCTTCTTGGTCCCATTTGAGTCTTGGGGCACTTTTCTCTTCTGTTGTGACATTGTGAAAAGGAAGGTCATTCTGCTGAGATTTCACAAAGCAGAGGAAAGCCAAAGTTACACGCAGTAGCTTTCATCGTTGTTTGCTTTGCCTTCCAGCGTTCTGAAGCCTTTTCACTTTGTGTTTGGTTCTCACACAGAATAAAACTCGCACGTTGACAACTCAGGTGTCACTCCCAGAAGGCAACACAGGAAGGGGATTGTATGGTAAAGGACACCAGAATCTGCTAGTTTGATCAGAAGCTTGTCCCAACAAACATGCACTGTGATCTTGAATGCATTGTATTAAATACAGAGAATAACCTCCAGTCTCCTTCACAATAAAACCTAGTCATCTGTATACGACTTTAGAAAGGAAAACGTCTTTTCCGACCATTTGTGATAATCGGGTTTTTTTCCCCCAAAACTCCAGATTTCATTATGTTTGAGGTTGCTTTATTTTACCCAGTGGCATACTGTATCTTAGACTTTGATAAATGAACAAGCAAGGACACTATTTCGTTATGTACTAAAATATGCTTTGCAATTTCTCAGTAGTTTCCTTTCCTTGTGATAGAGGTTGCTGTTTTTCAGTCTTGCTCTCAAGAGTGATGGAGAGATTCTAAATATCTCTCCATTTTTAGAACCCTATATTTTTGGTTGGAAGAGGCTATTGCTGATACTGCTTTCAGTTCCATATTTTCCATCGTCCACAAAAATTCTGCTTCCCAAACCTCCCAATCTGAAAAGGGATCCTTCCTGCTATCCTTGTTTTATGAATCTCCTTCTTCTTCTTCCTTCCTCCTTTTCTCCAGATCCTTCCCCTGTCTTTTTCTTTTGTTCTTCAATATATTTATTTTAGAACTTTACCACACGTTTTCTGAATAGTTTTTATCCCAGAGCTATAATTGCACTTAATAATGAACTAAAGGGCCACCATCAGTGAACTGTTGGACAGTATTACTTGGTCTGTTGGGTGGATGTTTGGGTGGTTTTAGGGGTGGGGAATTGTGGTGGGTGGGAGTGTGTTTGGGGATTATGTGTGTGGGACCTGGTCTTTGGGTGTCATGTAAATTTTGTTGTATGTGTATACTGTGTATACGCATACAATGACAATAAAGTTTATTATTATATAGCTTTCATTTATTTTATTTTTATTTCAATATGGTGGAAAAATGAGCTGTCGTTTCTCAGCAATCATGTCAGAGGGCCATTGAAAAGGACTTAAACTTCAGATTTCCCACAATGGGAAGAAGGATTTGGAGCCATAAGTGGCCAAATTGTAAATAAATTTCCTATTCAACAAAGTCTCAGCCATCAACTTGCTCCAAAACATGGAGAGCAGCCATGTCTTCAGTAGTTTCTGCAAGATCATCAGGATGAGAATCAGCTAGATTTCTGGTGAGTTATTGCAACAGAGAAAGCACATCCAACTAGATGAGAATGCTGGTTTTATTATTTTAATGCTGCTTCTAACATGCATGCTCATATGTCCAAAGTATCATGATGTGCAAGGGCATATGAGCAGGGAACATGTGGCTTTCCAGATGTTTCTGCACAATAAATATCAGAGATCCTTACGATAGCCAATGCTATGAGGTTCTGAAAATTGTATTCAGCTATTGTTGCTTTTCAGACACAGAGTGAATAGCTACTATTTATATGGTGAAGATGTAGAGCTATGTTTTGAACTTTGTTCATGTTCTTAGTGTCTAACTAATGAAAAAAGAATCCCTTTGTCTCTGTAAATTACTGGAAGCCGGGCTGCTTAAACAGTAAATGAATAGAACAAAGACAGAAATTTTGGCAAAGTAATAGGAAAGTGGGGATGAAAAAGCAGCTTTGGTATAGGCAAACAAACACTGTAGCCATGTTTTCATTTATAAATGAAGGAGAACATGCAGCAGCCCACAATTAAACTGGACAATTAGTGGATTGTATAAAGATAAAGAAAATCATCTACATTTTACAGTCCATCTGGAACTCCGCACCTCTACATTTTTGTAATAGTAATTCCAGCATCTAATGGAGACCAGCCTCTCATCATCATCAGGAATAAGAGGAAAAGCATACAATTTTTTTTATCCAGATAGCAGATATCTGAAGAGTGGGAAACAACTAGCAATCAACATATAAAATCTACTTTGCATGCAATCTCTTACCACATCATTTTGATTGTCACTCTCTTTGATCACCCATCTTTTGATTAGAATCCATCCTTAATGCATTTGTCTTTTGTATTTCTAAGCTGGCTATGTAAAATGTCCTGCACCCTTTTCAAATTAAAAAAAAAAAGTCTAAATTAGATATCAGTTGCATCAGTTTTAATTCCCATGGACAATAGTAGCCTTCATCCACATTTTTCCCCAATATTTTATTTTACCTTGACAGTGGCTTAATTTTCAAAGCCCTCTTAATGGTCATTTTAGAGCAAACTATATGATCTATGTATTCTCAGGAAATCTGTGACTCAGAAAAAGGAGCACTTACTTGGAAAAGAAATTAGAGCACAAAAAGTGATAATCAGAAATAGGCCAAATGGATAGTCCCATCAACTTTTGGCTCCAGATTCATTCCATATTTGCTTTAGCCCTACCAATCTTGATTATAAATGCAACTTTCAATAGGGGACTTTTAAAATGTTGCTATCTCCTCTCCTACCCTTATAAACAGAATTAATCTCTGGCTGTCAAAATCACTTCTCTAATAGTTTCCTTGACTCCTTGATTATTTCCTACCAGCTCTTAAGTAAGGTTGAAATAGAAGACAGGTTTGTCAAGTTGCCACAAATTGTATTTTCTTTTTCCCCTCCCCAAAACTCCATTTCTATTTCTGTAGTGAATTATTTCAGCTGTAGAAAAAAAAAATCTGTCCTGGGAATGTCATGCTCTTAGGACCCACTCTTATAACATGAAACTAATTAAGGAAACCACGAAGCTGACAAATATCAAAGTTCTACAGTCATCTCTGCCCGTTAATTCCTCAGATACAACATACTTTCTCCTAATGGTTGAAATTCTCATTTTTTACAGTTTTGTACAACCTCACTAGAGTAAGTCTGAATTGGCCTCTTCAAAGCTATAGGTAGCAATAACCATTTTTTTATTACAAAGAGTGTACCATTTTCTAGTAAATTTGCTGAATTATACAAAGATAATTCTAAGAACTTCTCCAAAGCCTTTAGCTTGTTCACACTTGTAGTGACACAGGGGTTCCGATCATAATGTCATAATTTAAAATTTCTCTTCAACTTATAGCAGGAAACATATCTTTTCTATAGCTACACTTATCCTCCAGAACATCAGACCCCTCCAAGGTTGGCCCAACTCTGCTCACTTTTCAGTAAATCTTAATGTTTGCTTTCCCAGGCATAGAGCTTGGGAAAATAACTGAGTCCATATTGTTGGTGCCTTTGGAAGCCAATTGCCAGAATGGTACTAAGTGAGATGGCCAGCTATATAAATTCTTTTAAATAAATAATTAAAATGGAAACCCATCATATGGTCCAATTCCCTAGAGCCTGGGAAAAAAAATCCCTCGGGGACATCTGCCCAATTCTCCTTGAGCTGTGATTAGTCTCTTGAGTTTGGACAATAAAAAAATAATGATATTTTAAATGGCAATTGAAAACTTGCTGATTGTCCATGTGCAAATGCTCAGCTTACGTTCCAAGTCAGAAAGAAACTTTTGAGAAACAATGAGGCTTGATTTGCAATACAATTGACCATTGCAATCTGGGTATACATTTGTATTCAAAGGCAGTTCAATTCAAACATGGGGATGATCACAATTCAACCATTTATAATGAAGGAAAACAGTGTGAAGAATGGAATCCCAAATCAAACCATCTTATAAGTTTAAGCTGGTGAGCAATGGCTATGCCACCTCCTCATGAAAACCTTCCTCAAAGATGTTGCAAAGAATGCATTCAAATGTTCAGGCTATCAGCCGGTGATGATGAGCAATTAATGTAAGCAAACAATGGCATTTTCTGACAATCTCCTGCAGATAAGGAAGAATCTGTGCATTCATGTGTGACCTTTTGGTCTTGTCTCTGGAAACTGGCATTGCCTGAATAAATTCAGACAATGGACAAAAAGAGGGTGATGATCATGACCATGAATTAATATTAAAAGCTGGAAGAGGATTGTGATTAATTACAAGCTACGCAAATGAAAACATTCTACTCTACTGTTTAATTATTTTCCCAGTTCTGGTCTGAATCTTGGGTAATGAAACTCTTCTCATCTTTAGCAGTAGGAAAAAAAATAGATAAAAAGGAAGAAGCAGTTATGACTCAGAAGAAATGAAAAACATAAAACGTAGAAGAGAACCAAGTTTTTGTTTTCATTTCTATTCATGCGGTACATCTATCCCCCACTGATCAGCTCTATAAAAGGCTTAATGGCAAAATGGGCTCTATAGATCTGGCTTTTTTTAAAAAAAGTGCTAGCAATATTTCTGAATGTGCTGCTGAACAGATCCCTAATTGCACAAACCCATGGAAAGCACTGCAAATCTCTTGATCTTTTACCGGTGATTCATGATATTTTTGAAGATGCTAAAGACTGATGGACAACTAAACCAATCTGAAGAATTTGGCGGGCACAGCTATTAACTAAGATTTATTGGGTGGGACTTGAATGGGGCTGAACTTATTTATTTAAAAAGAAAGAAAGAAAGAGACAAAGAGCAGGCCATAGGAAACTGCTAAAAATGCTTAAATTAGCATCTCTATTGACTGTGTTGTGTTGATCTGCATGGTAATAGCATAACAGAAAGAATTTTTAGAATTTAAAAAAATGGACAGCTCCTATTAAGCCAGAAAACCTGTTGTACTTTGAAATAACAGAATAACAGCGTTAGAAGAGACCTTGGAGGTCTTCTAGTCCAACCCCCTGCTCAGGCAGGAAACCATACACCATTTCAGACAAATAATTGTTGAATCTCTTCTTTAAAAAAAAACTAGTGTTTCAGCACCTGCAACTTCTGGAGGAAAGCCGTTCCACTGATTAATTGTTCTAACCGTCAGGAAAGTTCGAGGATGGATGTCTCCTTGATTAGTTTCCATCCTTTACTTCTTGTCCTGCCTTCCCAGATGCTTTGGAGAATAGATTGACCCCCTCTTCTTTGTGGTAGCCCCTTAGGTGCTCACATACGGATGCTCAGTAAGGATCAAAAATAATCACACAGCTACATAAAGTCTACATATCCAGAGACTGGTCAGACTGAAGGAGACTAAACTAAAGTTCTTGCATCCTACACTCATATCCTCATAAAGAAACTATCTTTCTTTTTCCATATCCTGCAGCTTTCTTCGTTGTGACATGCCTATATAACCTAGCTCTACATCAGTGGTTCTCAACCTGTGGGTCGTGGCCCCATTTGGGGTCAAATGACCATTTCACGGGGGTCACCAAACAACGCAGTCCACCATTTTTTCCCCCTTTTCCTTAGCTGTGCTACTCCCTTTTATTCTATTGGCTTTTGAAAGCCAATAGAATAGACTCTCTTGAATAGAGTCTAATTCTATTGTCTTTCAAAAGCCAATAGGAATTGTCCAGGCTGTCTCTGCCCTGCTGAGCCCGCCAAAAGTCCCATTCTGCAAACGGTGCTGCACCAGTTGAGTAGTCCTCGACTTACGACCGGTTAAGTAGTCCTCGACTTACGACCGGTTGGAGGTCTCAGCATTAAAAAGGTTGAGAACCACTGCTCTACATATTGAAGCTACTCTGACATCTTTGGTGAACAGAACAGAGCAGAATAGCAGAGTCAGAAGGGATCTTGGAGTTCTTCCAGTTCACCCCTCTGCTCAACCAGGAAACCCTATACCAGGGGTCTTCAGACTGGGCCCTTTTATGACTTGTGGACTTCAACTCCCAGAATTGCTCAGCCAGCATGTCTGGCTGAGGAATTCTGGGAGTTGGAGTCCACAAGTCATAAAAGGGCCAAGTTCGAAGACCCTTGCCCAGGAGTAGGCAACCTTGGCTCTTTTATGACTCTTGGACTTCAACTCCCAGAATTCCTGAGCCAGCACAGCTGGCTCAGGAATTCTGGGAGTTGAAGTCCAAGAGTCATAAAAGAGCTAAGGTTGCCTACCCCTGCCCTTGCCCTATACCAGGGGCGTCAAACTCAATTTCATTGAGGGCTGCATCAGCATTGCGGTTGCCCTCAGAGGGCCAGGTGATGTGGCCAGGGTGTGGCCTACTGCTGGGCTTGGCCAGCTCTACATTGTTTGCATCAAGGGTGCCTGTGGGGGCCTGGGCAGGATTGGGACAGATCTGAGGGTCTCTGGCAGAAGGGGGTGGGACCAGGGCAAGTGCCAAGGCATGGTCCACTGGAGGAGCCTCACTGTTCCTCTTAGGCCATGCGGGGGGGGGGGGCTTATGGAGCTAAGACTGAATGCTTTCAGCATAGATGGCCACCATAAAATTGTACATTGGCTCCTGGCCGGCCAGCCTGGGCCAGGGCCAAGGCAGCGGGGGCCGTTCCCTCACTGTTTCCAGGATGGCTTTGCTGGCCACATGAAACCACTTCGCGGGCCACATCCGGCCCCCAGGCCTTGTGTTTGACATGTCTGCCCTATACCATTTCATGACTGTCCAATCTCTTCTTAAAAACCTTAAAAAGAAAACAATGCAGTATGAACAGCTGGTTTCTTAACATCATTTTTTTAAAAAAAGAAAAGAAAAGAAAAGAAATACCGTATATTCCGGTGTATAAGGTGACCCGGCGTATAAGATGACCCCCAACTTCGGCGCCGAGTCGCATGCCTAGAAAGTCGTCTTATACACCGGAAACTACTGTTATTTCCGGCATATAAAACGACTCAGCGTATAAGACGACCCCCGACTTCAGTGCCAATTTCAACGCTTTCAAAAGTCATCTTATATGACAGAAAGTACGGTAAATGAATTAATTAATTAAAACCTCCTCCCTTTTTGCTCCCTCTGCCCAGCAGACATGTCATCTCTATCTCAAATTGCCTGACAAGTGAATTATACAGCAGAGCTCCTTAAAGTTCAGCCCATATTGTACGGCAGATGTTCCAATGCTATTAATTCAGGAGCTCCATGCAGATGTCCTATTGTTCGCTTCCTCCCTTGAGGCAATTTATGGCCTGCTCCTGTTGCATAGTATCATATTACAGTCACATTAATGCAAAAGATGCATTAACTTCACCTCTGACTTTTTTTCCTCTCAATCCTTTTACATTTTCATGTTGTTTTTTTCTTTTTCCCTGCAGGTTCTAGCATTCTGCTCTATATGTTCCTATTAGCTTCAAGTTGATCATTTTCATAAGTTCCTAATGAAGGAATCAAAAGTCATCCAAGGCTTGATAACTATCTCAGGCCTTCTACAATCACCATAACACCTAGTAAAAGAATGGGATTTGCTACCATCAGGTAAATTGATAACTATCAATTTAAATGGCCTGAATGAGAATTGGACAAATTCCTGGACCATGGGGCTTTCAATAAATCCTAGCTCTCTGTCTATGGAGATTCTCAGTCATCCAGGTCATGGTTGTCCCAAAGGTGCTTTTTCAAAAGACAACTGGAAATTTTCTTTGAAGACATTTCTCTTCATCCAAGAAGCTTCTTTAGCTCTGACTGACCCATTCCTTAAACATGAGTTGCTAGGGAACAACAATAGAAGACAACCATTGTCCTTCAGTTCTACAACTATTGCATTGTCGTGACATAGAATGCTGAGTCAGTCCTTGGTTTGATCAACTTGGGCCACAAGTAGATCAAACTTAACTCCTCTGATCTTTGATGTTTTTTTTCTTTAGTTCCTCTTTTACCACTTCAGGTGCTGAGGGAGATAAAGAGTTCTGACTCTTATTCTTCTGGTGGCCTCAACGATTTGAATTCCTCTAACTGCAGTTGTATAAAATAACCTTGCAAGAAATCTCCATTATTTGCCAGAACTACTGCTGAGTATATGCCTTATAGGTTGAGGACAAACAGACATTGTACTGTACAAACTATAAATTAGATCATTTTTTTTTAGAACCTCCAATAAGCTTAGATTCACACTTTGCATGGCTTTTCTCAGAAGCTCCTTGCATGAATATGATCATTACTTTCTAGCCCCATCCATCACTAACCGCACACATCTAGATCAGCCATTAACTCTGAAATGTAATACTATGCCCTCTAGTTGATTTCAAGAACGATAATATTCCATCCATTTTCTAGAAAATTATAGTGCTTTGCAGAAATACATTAAACTATCAAATCTTTCTCGTTACAGATTTCTCACAAGGCTTTCCATTTCAAATGAGCTTTGAGCCCACCTAAATCTCTAATGGAGCTGCCTTCTTTCCCTCTGCATGAAATGAGATGTGCAGCTTCATTGCAGTAATTTGAAACTGAGCCAATTGAGTGATGTTTGGTGGTGCAGGATCCATTATAGAAAGCTAAAAGGAAGAATTTAATATAACGATAGTGATATGTTAGCTAAGAATTCAGGGAGTCTTCACATACCATGCCATACTTCACACTATGTTTAATGTTTGTATTTCTCCATACTCTGAAAAGACCGTTAACAGAGTAACAAGAACAACAGAGTTGGAAGGGACCTTGGAGGTCTTCTAGTCCAACCCCCTGCTCAGGAAGGAAACCCTATACCATTTCAGACAAATGATTGTCCAATCTCTTCTTAAAAACTTCCAATGTTGGAGCACCCACCACTTCTGGAGGCAAGCTTTTACACTGGTTAATTGTTCTCACTGTTAGGAAATTTCTCCTTAGTTCTAGGTTGGTTCTCTCTTGATTAGTTTCCATCCATTGCTTCTTGTCCTGCCTTCAGGTCCTTTGGAGAATAGGTTTACCCACCTCTTCTTTGTGGCAACCCTTGAGATATTGGAACACTCTTATCATGTCACCCCTAGTCCATTAAACTAGACATACTCAGTTCCTACAACCATTCTTCATATGTTTTATCCTTCAGTTCCCTAATCATCTTTGTTGTTCCTCTCTGCATTCTTTCTAGAGTCTCAACATCTTTTTTTATATATATATCATGGTGACCAAAACTGGATGCAATATACCAAGTGTGATCTTATCAAAGCATTATAAAGTGGCATTAACACTTGTCTTACTTATCACCTAAGTGTGTGGATTTGCTGGCTATTTCTTCAGATAGGATTTATAGCCAAGTAACAAAGAGAATGCAGATGTTTTGTCCAGGCAAGACATTACACACTCTTGATGAAGTGAATAATCTGTTTAATATGCAGAGATATTCAAACGCAAGAAGGTCTAAACTGGCAAAGCAGGTTGATTTAGCATCTCTTTTAAATACTGCTTGTGTTAGAGCTGTTAACTTTACTGCTGAACAGTGACAACTATTTCTGAAATTTGCATTTATGGAACCATTATAATTTTGCAAGGAAGAAAAATGTCCATGTATGGTTCCCTCAAGTCTATGAAAATTTACAAGTTGAACACATCTTGGCATTTCATCTTTTCCGTTATTCATAACTGGAGCAATGCAGACACTTGGGGGGGGGTGTCCAGGAGGAGAAACACATAAAAAAGTACAGTTTTGGACACTGGATTTACTCCTTTAAATGATGTGGGAAGTTTCCAATAATGAAACTGAAGATCAAATTATAATGGATTGAGGAAACTGTTCACACTGGTTGTGATTTAGTAAAATCTCCAATAAATGATACGGGGCATTCTAAAAAGGTTTTACATAGTCCTGATTTATTGTTCCATTCATATAAGCCTCCTTTTCTTCTATTTTGACTTGATAGACAAAATGCTTCTTGCACCTTCTTAAGCATTCGTCATGCAATCCTTGGGGCTTACTTTTTTTGTAGTACTTTATCAATGCATGAAAATGTAGCAGTCATGCTTTGGGAAATAAATTCCAGAGGGGATGCAAAAAGGCACACCATTCCTTGCAAGTACATCTAGGAATATTATCTTACACAATTTCACATCCACCTTTTCCATATTATTTACAATGTGTTGATTTAACAGTGGTTCTTCAGAGTTGAGACAGGAGATTTTCTAGAGATGGCTTCCCCATGCAAAGGTTGTACTCTGCCATTCAACCGTGGTCCTTTCTCCAAAACCTTCTGAGACAGGAATTTGGATAGGTATACAAGGAAGAGAGAGAGGATTTTGTATCCACTGGCATGTATTTTCACTGAGCCAGTAGAATCAAAGTAGGGTTTTCAGAACCTTAGTGGAGGACTGCAACAGGAATAACAAACACTTTAAAATAAAAGTGAATAAAAAGTCACCCTGAAAAGTCAAGGCAGGAGCAACCTATGAGGGATTGAAGTTGAGACACTTCTTGATAAATGGGGACAATGAAGGATACAAAACAGGTACGTCAAGGTTGATTCCTGATAACCTCATAGACTCATCCACACTGGGGTTTTGTCAATATTCCAGAAGTGATTTGCTATTGCTTTCTTTCAGGATCATCGTCACTACCACCACCACCACCACCACCATCACCGCCACCAACACCATCATCATCATCATCATCATCATCATCATCATCTCCTCATCCTCCTCTTCCCCTAGATCAGGGGTCCCCAACCTGTGGGCTACTGCCCACTAGTGGGCTGTGAGGGGTTTGCAATCGGGCTGTGGAAACGGCCGGTAAGCACATGCACACACGGGAAACCTCACTTGTGTGAACAGTGGGTGCACACATACATGCTTCATTTAAGTGAGCGGCAAACACGTCTGCATGCCGCTCACACAAATGAAGCTGCACATGCACATGTGAGCTTGCCAGCCGCTCATGCAGAACCATCCCCTTTTCCCCCACCCTCCAGTCCGCAAAATCAGAAACATTGGAGAACTCTGCCCTAGATGTTATAGCTGTGCTTAAATCACTTTTAGAATTATGTATCAAACGTAGGATCAGAAAAGAAAATCAGGAATTATAGATCACTGGAAGAGGGGATTGCACGCCGCATATTTCTTAGGTCTGTCTGTAACAACAATGCCATATACCAACCAGGAATCATAATATTCTCCTTCTCTTTGACAGATATTTTAAAAGCAAATTCTCTTCTGTCAAATTGTACAGAGAAAAGTATAAAAATCGATGCCTAGGACTTTTGCAAAGTTAAATAAGAAAAATAAGAAACATACTTAGTAGGGGATGAGCTGGATTCCTTAGCTTAGATTCCGTCCATATCATTCTAGAATGATGCTACAGAGTTACAGGTACTCTTTATTCAAACTGTTCATTTGCTGTTATGCCTTATGACTCAAATTACATGGTAAGCTGCACAGGAAGTGAGCTTACATAACCAAAAAAAGAAAAAGAAAGAAAAAAAATCCAGCAAGAAAATGAAAAATAGCAATGTTTATGCCAGGTTTCAAACCAATGATTTATTTATTTCTAATATGCTAATGAAGCACCCTGGATAACAATTGTTGCAGCAGAAATTAGAGAGCTAAAGGACAGTGATCATTGATCACTGAATCTGGTGAAGTAGGTTGATTCAAATGTAGAGGGTTGTCAAGAAGGAAGTACAAACTGGAAAGCGACATTTGAGTTGGCCCAAGTCAAAAAACCCAACTTGAGGAAGAAAACAAGAGGGCTGGGGGAGAATAGAAGATTTATGTTCTTGTTCTCCAAAAATACTTAGTGGCGTCAATGTAGTAATCTTGCAATATGGTTTGTGTGGAAAAATGCATGCACAGCAAACTGCCGTGCTTTCCCCCCCACAAACCTCATAACCTTTTGATACCCTTTGTCCCAGTGAAGCAGCCAGAAGGTCATCCACTTTTGACTTAATGCCTGACCTACCTAAACAGATAATATGCTTAGTTCCTTCTCCTATCTCTTCCTGTCTTTGTTAGTTCCTTCTTCTTTCATCTCCCTGTATTTGTTCTTACCTGGTCTTTGACCATGTAATGTGTTACTTGAAAATAGTTGCTTACATGAAGACATTTTCCAATGAAGAAATCTTTGTCAGCATCTAATGGTTAAGCTAGTGTATGTAACAAGTGTATAAGAAGAATAAACTCAGAGTTTGTCAAGCTGTGTCCTGCAGCTTCAAACCTCTGCTCAAGACATGCCTGTGTCTTTTTCTTAGTGTCTTACAATGGTTATAACTTTTGAGACCTGATACTAGCTGTATGGGATTGATCTTATGTTGAGTCTATTTGGATCAAGAAGAAAGTGAAATAATTTCTAACTTTGTCTATGCTCTTCTGCTCTCTTCTTTTTCTACCTGTTACCTGCAACTATAATGTATATGTGTGAGTATATATTCCTATATACCTATAGACACACAGACAAATGCATATATATGGGGGGGTGTGGAGAAAGAGATTGAGATTGAGCATGTTCAGGGAAGTCTCCATCACCTCTATAATTGGAACTAGGAATGAAAATAATAGCTAATATTTAACAAAACAATAAGGCTAGACCTGACAAGAATCGCACTTCCATTCAAAAGCACACAATAGGAAGACTAATGCATTTTAAATACACTCCCAACTGTCTTGTCAGTAACAAATTAGACTTGTCACATTCTCCAAACAGATTTAGCAAGAGCATTAACAATGTTAATGATCTGTGATCTCAGCAGGAGAAAAGAGGTTGAAAACTAGCTTTAGTCCCTGACAAACAGTGTAGCCCCTTTCCCGAAGACTGTCTTCAGGAATGAACTTGAAGGAAAGCAATGCCCAAACACACTTTCACATTTGTTTATTTATTTATGCACTGTATTGATATCCTGTTGCATTTCCCGATGGACTCAAACTTGATTGGAGTTGGAGTCTGGGGTTGGAATCACTGGCAAATTACAGAGGTCTAGGAAACAATAGGACTCCCATTGCAATTTGCTCTAGATCTTTTTTTGATTCCATGCTCTACTTCTGTATAGTTGTTACTTTAAGCCAGTGTTTCGCAATCTTGACCAGTTTAAGCTGCATGGATTTCAACCCCCAATGCTGGCTGGGGAATTCTGGGAATTGAAGCCCATGCAGCTTAACGTGACCAAGGTTGACAAACACTGCTTTCAGCAATAGAAGCAGAAAAAGGAGCACTGACAGCTTTTTCCATATTACCTCCCCCCCCTTGATATTGATACAGCTAAGACTCAGTGGGATAGGATAAGCACTGTAAACCCCAATGGAGAGTTGCATAAATACATTAAGAGCCATTATATACATTAAGGGCCACTAGTAAGCACTCTGAATGATATACCTCATTGTATGCTAATCACTATACACAAATCAGGGAGCCATTGTTAGAACACCCTAGGGAAACACCGATTGGTTTAAGGTGGAGAAAGGATTGTGAAAGGAGTATGCCAAAATGATCTGGACACCATGAAATCTGACACCAGCCAGACCATAGAAAAACCCAAAGAAGGAGAGCAAGATCAGAAGACGTGAAAAGATCTGGCCCATAGAATCGCCAAGAGTTGGGGACAATTGAATAGATAACATCAACATGACCTTACTAAAGAAGATCAATTTTGGTGGATTGTAACATCTCAGTAGAAAAGAGATTTGTGATGGATGTTTTTAATCCTTATCTTTAATTACTCTGGACTACATTGGTCATGGTACATCATCAGTGGAAGCTCCAACACCAGAAGACCGATGTCTACCAGACTTTCCAGTGGAGGATACAACCACTCAACTGAGATGAACTTATGTTTCTGACTACAAAGATATTTCCATCAGTTAAGATATTATTCAGCCCTATCCCAATTTCTTGGAGAGAATAGATCTGAGAACTAGAATTGTTTTCCAAGACAATTGATAGACCAAAATAGTAATGATAGTAAGCAGATCCCAGAAATTAACTTCCCTTTTTATTTCTACAATTAATGAATATACACCTTGATTTAAGTCCATTTAATGAATTCAGTAAAATAAAGCACCAGATTAATGATACATAGATATCTTTAATAGATTACCACCTATTCTTTTTATCAATCAATTATATCAGGGCAATGATGCAGATTTATTTATAGAGAATGAAGGATGAATCATTCGAACTGAAGACAGTTTGGTAATTAATTCAACAAAATAAACAGTAATTGCTAAAAGTAATAAAACTTTACATTACATTAAAAGATCTAATAGGTTTTCTAAGAGGATTCTATTACATGTAGTGCAATGGAAATGTGCTATTTATAAAAGTGAGCTTTGAGAAATGTCAGTATCTTGGTATTTACTTTAGAAAATTAGAAACCATGAGGAAAAAAAACCTTTTTAAAAGCACATTTGAAGATTCTTTCATTAGTAAAATTAATTGCATGATCTTAATTGCACTGGTATGACATGAGTGGCTCCTGTGCAGGGTGATTTCTTTAAAAAAAAATCAAGGAATATAATTTGGTGTTGGGGGGGGGGTGTTCTAAGTAAAATCCATCAAAAAGAATTCCTTAAATGGGCAGAGATTTTGAATGGAGAACTATAAAAACTCCAATTTTTTACAACCCACAGATTTTGCTTTTCTTATAGGCACTTAGAGACCTAACCGGAAGCAAGTTTGTTTCTGAAACAATGAATTAAAATTCTACAGTCTTTCTTTCATTTCTTACCTTCAAGTGTTTCATAGAACAATGTGTGCAAACATTGAGTTCCTTCTCTTCATTAATGTTAGGTCAAGTGGAGTGGAAAACCTGAGGCCTTTCAAACATTACCCTTGGGAACAAAAACCACAAGATCCTTGCCTTTGCTTGCTCAGGCCTAGAAGAAAAATATTTTATATATATTTATATATAAATTAAGCCTTGGTTAAATAGATCAATGATCTGAACTCACTATGAGGCAATTTCATACCCACCTTAGTCCTCTTCTTTGACTTCTATCTAATCTCCCTAGTCATAATACTGACAGCTGAGGTTATTTAGAAATTAGTCAACACTTTTGCACTCATTCTTAGAGATTTTTAATGGATTTTTTGGTTCTCAGACTGGATTTCTTGATTTGTTACTCAGGTTCCCATAAGCATTTTAGCTGAAGTCTTGATCCTATTATTTTGGAGGAGGAAAAAAAAAGGCTACAGAAACAGCATTGGTTATAAGATGTAAAGGGATGAGGGAACAACACACAGTTGATTTGAAGTGGGTGTATAATCAAGAGAAAGCTAAACTGAGTGTTTTATTACTTTTGTTATTGTCAGAAATTAATAAAGACTGAGAAAGGAACAATCCAGAGAATTCTTGCAATATTGTGGAGAAAAAAACTAGAAACTCTGGAATGAAGCTAGGAGACGTGAACTATAAAAAACGCACATGCACTCACCCAGCGTCGGATGAGATACTCCATCCTGCTCACAGACAGTAAGTGTTATAGGTTTACAAGCAGGAGAAATGAGAACTGCCATTCCCAAGAGACCCTGAATACATCTTTTCTGATGACAAGCAGTTAACGTTATGGATCACATCTGCCTAGACTTTTATCATGATTTAAATTTGTTTTTCATTCACCAAGCTAGATTGCAGGAGAATGCTGAAGTGTGTGTGAATCACCTGACAGAAATTTTATTAGCATCTCTGTGGTGATCCTAGGGCGGAGAAAGGAAGTTTATGAGTAAACAGGAGTACAGGATACTCTGTCACCTCCAATATTCCCTGCGCAAAATGGAAGGTGTAATTGATTTTTCTAATAATAGGGAAAATGCTCCTTTGAAAACATAATAGCACATTTTGAGTCCATGTCTGAGTGGTGTAATTCACACTATGTGGGGCCACTTGAGTGTTTTACCACAAATGGCTTGCAGTCATATTTGGTCTTCTGGGAGCAGATAAGGAGGGAGACCCAGGCAACACAGTATTGAATAACTGGAGGTTGTATAAATATTTATAGAAGTATATACCGAGAAGGTTAGATAAATAGAAGTATTAATGTAAGAGAAAATTAATCTTATTGTATATAATACAGATAGGGAAATTTGGAGAGAGGAGTTGCTCAGACATTACCCCTGAATTGTATCTGAAGAGGGATGAGAGGGAAGAAAGGAGAGGAGAGAGAAAAGAGTGAAGGAGGGGAGAAGGAAGTAGGAAGGTTGGAGGAGAAGAGGAGAAGTGGGGAGAAAGGGGAGGAGAGTGGTGAAGGAAAGAGAAGAGGAGAGGAAGAAGAGGGAAGTAGGGAAGAGAAGAAAGGGAGAAAGAAGGTAGAGAAGAAGGAGTGTGGATACAGTGAAAGGGGAAATGGGCGAGCAACACCAAAAGTCATGTGTATGTATTTATTTCATTTTATTCAAAGTATCTTATATATGAATGTAAAAAGAATGTATGTTAACATCTGATAAATATCATGGTATATGTATGGGGGAGAGTTTGGAAAAATAAATAAAATAAAATAAAATAAAATATTTGGTCTTCTGAATGGATGCACAACATCTGAGGTCCCCTAATCCCTGAGGAAATTGCATAGCCTAGAATAGCTATTTATTTTTCAGAAGCATGGAATCCAGAATAATAGATACAGATATACCTGGTGCTAAAAGAACAAAGGCGATCTTGTTTCCTGTCTTCTCTGCAATAGATCCCAAGAACTGTCATGATCTTCTCGGGAGCTCTTTCATTTTGGGTACCTGAATTTTGTTCAAGTGGAGGGTGGGCATCAGACAGGATGCCAACGGTGCTGACTTCTAAAGTGTATTTCTAATGATATGCAGGAATGACTTTGGGAGACTGGGCAAAGGGACACTGCCAAGGGAACGTTCAGATAAGATATCCAGCATAGCTGGATCACTTGCCTCAGCTCCTGCCAATCCAGCAATTTGAAAGCATGTTATGTGCTAGTAAATAAATAGACACTTCGTGTGGAAGTATGAACCCAACCTGTGCCAAATCTGCCTGAATGTGACACCTGAACACGAGACAACATCAACAGAGGGGAAAAGTCCCAGATGATGCTTCAGAAGGTCATTAGCCATTCTGAATGTGAAGCTAGTCACCCTCTAGTTCACTTCTGGATAGTGTGCTAGCATGAACCAAATGGATTAGCAATCTTAGGCAACCAAACAACTACTCTGTAGTCTCCTGGCTAGTATACCCTCACCATACACTAAATAAGTAAATAGATTCTATTCTCCTCATAATCCTAAGGAATAATCCCAAATTACCATTTTAAATGAAAGTTCTGGCTGTTATATCAAGTTTGATATAACTCAGTATATTGGGATGCTGTCCAGGTATGATGAGAAAGTAATTCCTAAAATTCTGATGCTGAGTATAAATTTAGGGAGCTGGAGGCACTATGCTGGGAAAATAAATGAGATATAGGTATGGAAGTCTTCAAACACAGGTTAGAAGAGTGAGTATCTCCCTATTCTAAAAATTTTACATTTGTGCTATTATCCGAAAATATGAGCAAAAATCAAGCACAGAATCCATCATGACTAATGAGTGGCATCTCCTTCCATCTGCTTCATTCCTTCTTAAAATTGCATTGAGCACCTGCTAAGTTGTAAAGGGAATAAAATTCAATGTAATTCAAATCTAAAGGAAAATCAAATCATAGCCAACTCACATTCATAAGTGAATTATTTTCTATCCAATCTGAAGTTCTAATTGAAATAGCAGCTCCGGGCCTAATTAAGAAACATATTTGCAATTATTAGCCAATATATCATTTGTCAATGAGAAGTCAAAAGGAAGGAAGGAGGGAGGAATCGAGTCCAGAAAAAACACATCATTTCAAAAGGAAAGATATGTTTAATGTTTCCTTCTTCAGAGTGGGAGTAAATGATTTGCTAAGCTCCAGCAATACAGATGATCAGCAAAAGCTCCTGACAACATATTGACAGATATCTGCTTATTATCTATTCATAAGCCAAAGTTAGTGGAGAAATTCAGCTTCTCAGTTTGATTTTCCAATTCTGATTCTTTAGAAGGTTGCTAGTCCATATAAATATGATCAATACCAGCAGTGCCATATTTTAGATAAAGCAAAACTCCAGTAACGTCATCATGCGTGCCTCTTCCTTTTGCAATTTGATGATTTTGTTTAACTTTAAGCATTGGTAAACAATATGGGGGAGGGAATGAGAGGACTATTCTAATTAGATGCATTAAGCTTATCAAAAATCAGGTAGATTTATTTCACATTTTAAATAAATGGGAAATGTGTGTAGGAGAAGAGCAAGAAAGTAGAGTTAAATGAGACATTAGCCTAGAGTTGTTATGTTCTCATAAATTATTTAAATCCAACCTCCTGAATTCAGTTGACCCTTATCTGGTGCCAATTTAGTGTTGAACTTTAGTTGATTAGATTCTTGAATCATAAAAAAGAAGTTTTTATTCTTGTCTATAAGCTTGAGCAATAAATATTCTGACCCGCACCTTAATGTATGATCCTGATTCTTTGCATCTGATATTGTGCCAATGTAATTTTATAAATTTTGATGGTGAGACCACAGGGCAAAGGATTCATATTGGTCCTGATTATTCTTTCTATTTAAATGCATTTTCCTCAGAATAAACCCATTAATTAACCTCTTAGTAATGTTCTAAAATATCGCCATTGCAGATATTCCCCACAACTAATTAGTGAGAAAAACAACAGATATTTCTATGGGAAGTGAAGAAAGCAAGGATATAATCAAAAACAATATTTCAATCCTTAGAAGCAAGAGGTATAATTAAAAATTACTTTGAAGCAGCCACTGCTTCACATATAACAGACTGCATTAGTCTCACTTATGTGTTATTTTGGAATAAGCTAGAATTTCCAATCAACTGAAGAGTGTATTTTGGTGCAGAAAATTTGATCAGTATCATCAAAGCAAATGCTTGGGCATCAAAATGTGTTTAGTATCTTAGAGAAACTTTTTAAAACTAAAGTTTTTTTAATATACTTTATATGTAACATATTGGAGAACAAAGCTTTATTAGGCAGTATGAAGGTTTTCGGGGGTGGACTATTTTTTTTTAAGGCTTAAGTGAAAAAAATGATTAAAATTAGAAAGTGAACACATAAGTAGAATAGATATAGTTTTTGAAATGATGCTGTTTTCAATTTCAGGGGCTGAATATTTTCATGTCATACACATCAGCCATTTGAGTTGAATACATTTCCTATGGACATACAACCATGTAGGAACCAACACAGAAGTGCTTCCTTCTGGAGTGGGGTTTTTTTTCCCCTTTTTTTCCACCTCCAACTTTTTCCAATCTAGCCTACAGTCCAAGTTCAATGCTGATTTCCTTATTCCTTTTTTTGAGATCAGCCAAGATCACATATTAGGGAAGTCATAATTGATATCTTATAAGAGAATTGAATGTGGAACATTGCTCCTAGAGAACAAACTAGCAATAGCACTTAGGCTTATATACTGCTTCACAGTGGCTTTACAGCCCTCTTTAAGCAATTTACAGAGTCAGCAAATTATCCCCAACAATCTGGGTCCTCCTTTTACCAAGCTTGGAAGGATGAAAGACTGAATCAACCTTGAGCTGGTGAGAATCGAATTGCCAAACTGCTGGCAGCAGAAATAGCCTGCAGTACTGCATTCTAAACACTGTACAGCCAAGAAGACATAAAGTTGACTTAGAATAGAATAGAATAGAATAGAATAGAATAGAATAGAATAGAATAGAATAGAATAGAATAGAATAGAATAGGAATGGAGTAGAGTAGAGTAGAGTAGAGTAGAATAGAATAGAATAGAATAGAATAGAATAGAATAGAATAGAATAGAATAGAATAGAATAGAATAGAATAGAATAGGAATGGAGTAGAGTAGAGTAGAGTAGAGTAGAGTAGAATAGAATAGAATAGAATAGAATAGAATAGAATAGAATAGAATAGAATAGAATAGAATAGAATAGAACTGGAAGGGACTTTGGAGGTCTTCTAGTCCAGCCCCCTGCTCAAGCAGGAGAACCTATACCATCTCAGACAAGTGACTGTCCAGTCTCTTCTTAAAAACCTCCAGTGATGGAGCGTCCATGATTTCTGAAAGCAAGCTATTCCACTGGTTAATTGTCCTAATTGTTAAGAAGTTTTTCCTTAATTCCAGGTTGCTTCTCTCTTTGGTCAGTTTCCAACCATTATTTCTTGTCTTGCCCTCTTCATTGGAGACTTCAGATCTTCTCAGAGCAAACTTGACTTCTCCACTGGTGTAAGATATTCATCAGCACAATTGTACTAAATGGGTGCCCTAAATTTTCCTTAAATCTTAGTTTGGACATTAAACTTTAAACACATTGACATTAGTTATCGGTTGATTGCAGTCCGTGCAACAGCCAAAGTGCTGTTGTTTGTATCTATTGCCTATTTTACCTGAAAAGTAAAATTGAATTATCCTTGGGAAAACCATTTAATGGTTCATTTGGCGGCACAGAGAATCTACAGTCCCACTTCAGTTCCACTTCGGTACATAGCCAACAATTGAAATAACTGCTAGGCTTCCTTCTTTAATGGCCCTCTTTTAAATTATCGTCCAAAAGTACATATAATTTGGCAGGATATCTGGATTTAAGCAATCATATCCGGTTTGGAAGGGTTTTAAAATATTGATGCTGTCAGTATCATTTATTTCCAAGGCAGATAAATGAAGGTGGGAATAAAGGGGGGGGGAGAGAAATGCATATAAATTGAACTCAACAATGTCGAAAGAGAAAAAGTTTCTCCTTTCACCCAAACAGTGTTAATCAGAAAAGGCTGAAATACAGAATATCATTTCTCTTGAATAAAACTGACAGAATATAAATCACTCTTAATACTGCCAACTCTCTGCAAGAATGCAGAAAGAAGGTGTGATGCTGCTCTATACACATTTTGTATGCTTCAAAGCCTTCCACTTTGTCTGGCAATTCTGAATAATAGAGGATCCTGAGCCATGTATATGAAAGTTGGATTAATGTGCAAGATTTAATCTACGGTTTGCAAGGACCAGGCAAATTCCAGGGGAAATCAAGAGTTTAAGCAGTCTCTCCCAAACAGGAAATAGGTCTCAAGTCTGACTTGTAACGTATTGCTTATGACACATTCCTTGTTGCAAGCCAATTTTCTCTTCCCCTCCCCAACTGAATTGAGTGTAGTAGGTGAAGGGGGAAAAAAAACACAAGTAAGATCTCCTAAGAATTCAGAACTTACATTTTCTAGGAGGGGAATATGAAAACTAAAGCTCTGGTTTTAACTGGGGCTGTTAAACAACAGATGAGATCACTGGACTTTGATTTACATTAAACCAAGTTGTTTCTGCATTGTCCATTGCTACCTTCTCCAACTTGGTGCTGTCCAACTGAATTGAGATTAAGACAGATCTCTCAGTATAATAATAAACTTGTATCTTGGAGGGATGACCCAAAACTCAGAGTTTGCAGGAAAAAGAGGAAAAATCTGTCACAAAATGTTGACCTGCATTTGGAAAAGGAGCTAATAATTTCCTCAGGAATGCAATGCAGCACATCATTACTTACTACTGGGCCATGCCAGCTGAACCGATGTGAGAATGAATGACTTTTCACCCCTGGACTTCTTATTCACTGTTCAGCTGAAGCTGATCTCAGCAAATCTTACATTGCAAATAACTTGGAGCATTGCAGATCTGTGATTCTTCTCTATCTTAGCAATAGCACTAGCACTTAGACTTATATACTGCTTCATAATGCTTTACAGCACTCTCTAAGCAGTTTACAGAGTCAGCATATTGCCCCCAACAATCTGGGTCCTTATTTTACTGACCTTGGAAGGATGGAAGGCTGAGCCTTCCTTGAGCCGGTGAGGATCAAACTCCTGACAGTGAGCAGAGTTAGCCTGCAATACTGCATTCTAACCACTGCACCACCATGGCTCCTTATGACTTGTGACTCTGTGTTTTGTTTCTATCTATCTATCTATCTATCTATCTATCTATCTATCTATCTATCTATCTATCTATCTATCTATTATGGTAGGCTCTTCCTAGTTTCCCCTTCTCTATAATTTTCTCCCATTCAAACCTACTTGATGTTTTTTACTAGAGTTACTATTTGACATCACAACTGAACAAAAGCTGAAGCTGAATGCAGAGAGGGGCACTTCAACAAAATTGTGATTTCAGAAGTGCTTGTTTGATGCCAACAATTGCAGATGAAAGATTCTCAGGTGAGAATTTGGAAGACCCATCCCCCTTACATTACTCAAAAGCAATTCTTCAGTATTTCCTGAAAGTGGGAGTTTGAGGTATTTAATGATTAAAAACATGATGTCCTTGAGTACAAGTTAGGGGAAGGAATTGCCATGGTCCTTTAGGCTGCCAAAATGACTAACATAAAGGCAGCGGTAATGAGTCTGCCCGGAGTGATTAGATTTCTAATTAGAAGAACACATATCTCATTCAAGTGTGGTAATCCCTGCCTGTTTGTGACATCAGTTGGCTTGCCTCCATCCGCATTCTGCATTCTAAAAGAGAATACACAAGATGGAATGCCATATAGTGCCTTCCTTTTAGCAGTCTACCATTTAACCTGTGATTTCCAAAACAACTTGTTGTGGGATTCGTTGTCTAGTTTAAATAAACAATCACCAGCCAAAACTTCCAAGAGAAAATTATGGTAATTTATTTGTACTACTTTTCAGAAAGGGTGTGTCACGTACACACAAGTACAGTGGACAACACACCTTAAATCATTCATATTCTTTATATTCCCTATTGCTATTGCAAATTTACCTCCCATCTTTCCCTCATTGGCCTAATACTCAGACCGTCACAACCTTTTAAAGTGCCTAAATGAATACATTACCTCCATCCCTGATTACATTTCCCATTACTCAAATTCTATCGCCCCCTGCCTTTATTTACAAATTACCTTTTATGGCTATAATTCCTAGGGGTTGTCTCTAGTATAACTATCATATCAGCAAATTCTGGTTAGGACTGTTTTTTTTTGTTTTTTTTTTTTTTTTTAGCATAGCAAGGCCTCTGATCCTAGCTCCTACATGCAGTTTCCACAGGCTAGCATGTCTTCTGCAATTTCTATAAAAACAATAGGTTCTTTTTCCCATTACGTGGAACAACAAAAAACATGGGGAAAGAATCATGATATTACTTTTTGTTGTATTTACTTTTCCTTAATTTTCATGCAGCTAGACCCATGTCTAAGGGGCGCAATGGCTCAGTGATTAAAGACACTGAGTTTGACAGCTGAAAGCTGACGGTCTGGGTTTGAGACCTGAGAACCATGCAACAGGGCAAGTTCCTGTCCTTGCCCCATGAAAATGTGCAAATGCAAGTAGATTAATAGGTACCACTTCTATGCACCTTTGCTGTATAGCCATGCTGGCCACATGATTATGGAAAATGTCTTCAGACAATACTGGATCTTTTAGGCCAAGAAACAGAGATGAGCATCACACCCTAAGGTCAGCTACAACTGGACAGGGAAAACTTTACCTTTAGGCCAATGTACACTACATGAAGGAAGGGGATGAAATAGAGTATACATGGATAAGGAGTTTTGCACCATTTGGCATAGACTAGAGAAAGAGGGATTTTCGTTTCTCCAGGATCTGCAGGACCTTGGATGAAGCAGTGATTTTTTTTTTTATTTCTCCATATTGTCAGTGCTGCAAGATTTGTAGAACAGAAGATAACCATGGATTATTTTCATGGATTGAAGTATCAGGAGAATGAAAATGATGTTGGTGTGAAAACTGCCTTAGGGAAGCTTTAAACTGGCAGATGCTCATATGGTGAAAGAGGGGCAGAGCAGGTGGTTAAAGACTGCAACATGTTTTCCATTCTGACAATGCTGTGCCAAGAAAAGACCACTTGCAGTCACAGAAGAGAACAAGGTGCTTGTTAAAAGGTTCAAACATGCAATTCTGTTTGTGTCCAATTCTAGGAAGAACAACTAAAGAGAACAACAAATTGTCTTTACAGTGATTGACTCTATATACTACTAAGACTCTTGTGTCTGTTTGATTGTTTGGCCAAAATGGTACATTGTAGGCAACATTTTTTGAATCAACATCTCTCTGATTTATGGAATATGTCAAAATTTGGCAACATTGTGGCCGCTTCAGTGTTGCCATGTTGCCACAGTCAACTGGGGTCACATGATCATCATTTGTAATACTCCCTGTCAGCTTTCTACAATTCTTGTCAACTCAGCAGCTCAAAAACATGCAAATTGTTGTTGTTGTTAGTTGCAAAGTCGTCCGACCCATCGCAACCCCATGGACAACGTTCCTCCAGGTCTTCCTGTCCTCTACCATCTTCTGGAGTCCATTTAAGCTCACGCCTACTGCTTCAGTGACTCCATCCGGCCATCTCATTCTCTGTCATCCCTTTCTTCTATTGCCCTCCATCTTTCCCAGCATTAGGCCCTTCTCCAGTGAGTCCTTCCTTCTCATTAGGTGGCCAAAGTATTTGAGTTTCAACTTCAGGATCTGGCCTTCTAAAGAGCAGTTGGGGTTGATCTCTTCTAAGACTGACTGGTTTGATCAAGTAGATAAATAGGTACCACTTTGGTGGAAAAATAACAAGGACATGAAAGGAGCCTCCTCGGGCATCCTCTGGGCAATGGTGATGTCACTGGCTAATCCTTTCAACTAGGAAGCTTCTGACATGAATGCAGCAGCAGCTTTCTGGGGAAACTGGCAGGAAGTTGTAACTGATCCTGCTCACACTGCTTTTGCATCCACCCATGGTCATACTGTTTCTCTGTTTTGGTAAGAAAATATATCTGGAATGATGACCCAACAGATCATGGGCTGGTTAGAGCAGAGCAGAGCAGAGCAGAGCAGAGCAGAACAGAGCAGAGCAGAGCAGAGCAGAACAGAACAGAACAGAACAGAACAGAATAGAATAGAATAGGCTTTATTTGGCTAAGTGTGATTGGACACACAAGAAATTTGTTTCCGGTGCAGAAGCTCTCATTGCTCTACTTAAAGTTAGAGAAATGGCATCAGAAATAATAGCAAACGTTGTACGACTAGCTGTAAGATTACTAAAACTTTAGTCTGGAAGAAAAAGCTATTGTAAATTCATTAACCTTACATCCAAAGAGCTGTAACTAAGCATATTTAATTTAATACCAATTACCCCTAAAAACAATCCCATGTTTCAAGAGGAAAATCATTTGTTTCCTTAGGTAAATACTTCCTTTAATAAACAAATTAAATTCTGCTCATCTTGTCTCCATGGGGTGTCCACTGTTCCTTCCACCCCTTTACCCCCTAAGAGCTGTAATGCCCAGATTCCCCGCTTTCATTTCAAACAAGAGCTGGTTTTGAATAGGGCTGCTGCAAAGTTTCAAAGGAGTACTTGACTTTAATGAAGATTCATTGAAAGCACAACTTCAAATCTACTTTACCACGCAACAACAACAACAACAACATAATAATGATGATGAAGATGATGATGATGATGATGATAAAGTTGGAAGGGACTTTGGAGGTCATCTAGTCCAACCCCCTGCTCAGGCAAGAAACCCTATAGTACCATTTCAGACAAATGGCTGTCCAGTTTCTTCTTAAAAACTTCCAGTGTTGGAGCATTCACAACTTCTGGAGGCAAGTTGTTCCACTAATTGTTCTAACTGTCAGGAAGTTTCTCCTTAGTTCTAGGTTGCTTCTCCCCTTGATTAGTTTCCACCTGTTGCTTCTTGTCCTGCCTTCAGGCGCTTTGGAGAATAGCTTGACTCCCTCTTCTTTGTGGCAGCCCCTGAGATACTGAAACACTGCTATCATGTCCCCCCCTCGTCCTTCTCTTCATTAAACTAGACATACCCAATTCCAACAACCGTTCCTTATATGTTTTAGCCTCCAGTCCCCTAATCTCTGTGTGTTTAAAAACCAAGCCTGAGGCAGCAACCTTGCCTCTTCCAATGACTCTAGTTAGCTTCTAGAAACCTTACAAAAAGTTCTGGACATGTGTAGTACACATGAAAATCTTTTCCAGCATTAAAACAGCTGGATGAGAATTCTAGGTGATGTAAATTATCCAAATCAGGATGCTGGCTAAAGGCAGTAATAAATACAACTGAAACTGAGAATCAGGGTGGAAGCCAGATAAATCTATTCATTAGTCTATACATTGCTTTTCTTTCCAGAATCTTAAATCTATCTAAGAACAAACATTTCCAGTCTGAATTAAGCAGAGTATAAATCCTTCCAGTCCCTACCATTCAGTCAGAACTCAAGAAGCTTCTTGGATGAGCAGCGAAAGGTCTTCAAGGAAAAACAAAGGAAGTCCAATTGCCTCTTGAAAAAAGCACCTATGGTACATTCGGGTAGATAAATAAAAGTTTGTATTTGTCTATGAGGTAGATCGGATTTTCTTATGAGTTGTCTATGGGCAGCTCAATTTGAAGGGCTATCCTCTGAGCTACTGCAAACTCTTCTCAGAGGTACCAGTAAATGCATTGTTTAATTATACATAGCAGCTGCCTTTCTCATATATGATCTGAGAGGCCCTACCAGGTAAACATGCTATTTCAAAATTAGCTTGATTGAGGCAATCAAGAGACTTGTGTAAGGTTTTCAAGAAAATCCTTCATTAACCTAAATGGTCCCTTTTCATAATGAACACTGCAGCTAAGGAAGCTCATTGACCACCTGAAAGGAAACTATCAACCCTGAAGAACCAAGATGAGAGGGTCAATAAAGAGTATAGTGACAGGTGTGCAGGAGGAAAACCACACAGCCATTTGTGGGAACAACAGGACTTTCTCTAAATCCACATGGAATACCTTTTGTTGCTAAGTAACCACGTATGTGCTTGCATGCATCTTTGAGTCAATATTGACTCCTGACGACTGCATGGACTGGTCCCTGCAGTTTTCTTCACAAGGATTTTTGGAAGTGGCTTCATTTTGTCTTCTTTCCAAGGGTCAGAAAGAGTGACTGACCCAAGGTCACTCAGATGGCTTTGGGCCTAAAGACAGACTCTCCCATTTTCTGGTATCTGCCCTACTACACCAAAATGACTTTCTTCTATCAAACTGGCTCTCTAAGTAACCCTAATAGGACCCAATGCTTTTTAGGTGAAGTCACCTCCATCATTTCACCAATGAAAATTAAAGCATGTTTGTGACACTGCTATGCCTTCCTGATTCAATAGCTGGGTTCACACATCATTCTAAGTCTGCATTTTTTGGGTAACCGTTTATTTACTTTTATTAACTAAAAAAAGTTTATCTCTGTTGGTTACAGAATATGCTATGAATTACAATGACTGGATTTTTTTTTGGGGGGGGAGGCTGTCAGACCAAGACAAACCATTTAGCACTTAGTGTCATACCAGCAAAACAGATTTCTCTTTAAATTCCCTGTTACATACTTTGAGCATGCCGAAAGAGCCTTTACTGCTATACATGTCACATGTATATTGATGTAGCCATGTACTTAGGAGCCCCTGATGATTTGGATTCTTTCTTGTGTGGAAATTGTACCTTTGTAACAAGCTTGTCCACCCATTCACTAGAAGGCACAAATGTTGGAACCTGTCAGCATCAGAGAATGCGGAAAGGATATTAAAATCCATTATGAGGCAGAGAAGATGCTTATCTGAAGAAGACACTGTTCTCGTAGCAAAGATTAATGATGGGAAGGTCTACTGAGGTTCTGAAGTTACCATTGATGATACAACTTGCCAAAACTTCTGGTATCCATGCTAAAACATATTATAGGAAGGTAAAGGTCATCTACCCCTTCTTAGACTGAATGACAGGAGGGTGAGGAGTTACTAGCATTTTCATAAGAAAAATATGTAACAAGTTCTCCCTCTGTCTCTGTTCCTGATATCCAGGTATTTGGTGATATTCCTATCATATCAGAAGACCTTGCTTATATTAGCTGGAACAATGAGTTCTTGGAAAAGTATTAGCAGAAAATTTTCTTCTTAGAGCAGGTGGCGTAAAGATGAGATGCCCTGGCTATTATCTTGTCAATTTGTTTAATGATTATTAGAGAACTAGCTGATTTCTATTAAACAGAACTGACAGACTAACCATTAGATATAGATGCATGTTTATTAAACTGGAAACGGAAGGAACAAAATTTACTGGGTCATTTGCTTGCAAACTTCACACTAATCTCTCTCTCTCTCTCTCTCTCTCTCTCTCTCTCTTTCACACACACACACACACACACACAGAGAGAGAGAGAGAGAGAGAGAGAGAGAGAGAGAGAGAGAGAGAGAGAGAGAGAGAATATAGGCAGTTGAGATGTCAGGTTACTTCTTCTCTCAAAAGGAGTCTGAAAAGAAATTGTTTTGCTATCTTTATTTTATGTTTATATAAAGGCATATTATATTTAGCTATTAACTTCCTTTCTGAGGTTGATCACAGTATTTTGGGGTTGTGTGCTTCCACATTTTGCTGGAATATCACTCTTCTTTGAGTATAGTCTGTTTCCCACAGAAAACAAGGTAGTTTATGTCTACATGTGATGAAATTCAAGCTTCAGCTTTTAGAGGACTGCCAGGGAAGACACTCCAGTTGATGTCAAAACAAGGAGATGTGCAAACTACATGTATATATGTGTGTTTTGAGAGGAAATTGAACTGATTGAAAGTGGGAAGAAGGGAATTGGCAACAACAGAGCCATCATGAACCAGTATGGATAGAATTGTCAGTCAATTATATTACTATAAATCTTTCCAGTCATCCACAGTTCCAAGCTCATTCTTGGCCAGAAATGTAATGGAATATTGTCTCAACTCAGAATAATGTCTGAGAAAAAGATTTGAGATGTGTTCTGTCTCCTTTTCTGGAAAATTGTGTCTGATTAAAGCTAAATAATACCTGCTTTTTCATTGCTTAAACTTCAGGATAGACTAGGATAGACTTGGGAGTAGAACCTAGTCCTCCCCAATGCATTAACGGTTGCATTGTGTACCTTCTGTTGAAAAGTAGTTCTCCTAAAATACGTCATCAAGGGTTCAGCACACAACTCAACAACTGCAGAAAGAGAAACAAGGCATTATGCACTGCAATGCCATCTTGCAGTCCTCAACTTATGAAACAATTGGGCTCCGTTGCTAAGCAAGGCAGTTGCTTAGGAGTTGAAGTCCACAAGTCATAAAAGGGCCAAGTTTGAAGACTCCTGCCCTACACCTATTTTAGCCCTTTTCTATTATAGAGAGACAGACTGAGAAACGTTCTTGCAATGACTCATAAAAGTAGCTCTTATCTGTAAGCAGCAGCTTCTGAAGCATGCCTGGCTTAATCCAAACTTCTGCATGCATATGTTCCTATTATGTTCACGGTAACTATGAGGTAGATTTAACAGGCCTAGGACATACAGTGAAAAAATCAAGGAAAGAGGGGAAAAAACAGATTTCCTGATCACTCAAGCAGTCAAGCTTGTGTGAGAACAACAGAAACAAAGAAATTCAGTTTGTTTAGCTGTATGAACTATAAAAGGAAGTAAGTTTGCCTTGGTTATTGTTTGTTATACCCTGGATAAGATGTTTGTCTTTTGCCTCAGAGAAAATACAGATGATTACTGTTTAACAATGCATTTTTAAGAGTCCTATTTTTGTTGAACATAAAATCTCTCTCTCTCTTTCTGTCTGGTTGAGTAGAGGATTGCAAGCAGAACAGATGAATCTATTTATTATAGCCTGCTAGCCCCCAAGAGTTCTTATGGTCCTGATCCAGTCCTAACCTGATGAAATTGATGGCAATTATAAGGCCCTCTATTATGCTGGACCAGTTTTTATCATGTATAGACTGAGCTTACAAGGAGAAAATACATTTTCTCGCACATATGCCCTTCAAATTAGCATTAACAAGGGTCGATTAAAAGAGAACTTTATTAATATACCAGCAATTTCTGTTTGCAACATTTTGACAGATTCCTGAAGAGGGAGCAATTGCTAGCACTCTCCCGTCTACAAATCTTGCAGGAAGCTTGCTACCGCTAGAATCTTGTGTCTGTTCTCTTCTGAGCGCAGTGGGACTTCTTTTGCGCAGATGATATGGATTTTGCTTTGGCATACTGATTACGTGATAAATTAAAGTCAGCATAGATCCATCTTTGCCGCATTTGGGCCCACTGCATCCAAAGAGACGTTACATTTTCACTCAACCCGTCCTTGGAGCTTGACAGGAAAACAGCAAGTGGTAACCTCAAAATCGGTTGACAGCAACTCCTTATATTCTCATTCTGGGACAGATGAACAGACAGACAGACAGACAGACAGATTCTTATTCACTCTGGCTGCCATTTCCTTCTAACTTGTTTGTGCTAAGATAGAGGGAAAAAAGGTGGCATTGAATCTTAAAAGCAGGTATATGCTGCCATCCAATGGTGAGCCCTAGCCATGGCCAATAGGATACTCCAGACAGGCCAAAAGATACAGAACCTGGTGTTAAATTATAGTTAATAAAAAAATGAAGGATATTATATATATATATATATATATATATATATATATATATATATAATTTCTTCCTCCCATATTTGGGCCAACAGGGTGCATCAAAAAAACACTCAACACACACACACACACACACACACACACACACACACATATTGAAAACAATGCAGAATTTATTGCTATTGCCTTCTGAGATTTTTTTTTTATTTCCGAGTCTAGTAAATCCCATGAAGAAATTCACCAAGAAGTACTAATGAAGTTCCATCCAGCTTAGTTTTGCCACTGGAAGGAGTGTAGCTGTTGGCACCATGTCAAGTAGGGTATTATCGGGTGCAAAGAACCAAGAACAACACAATGAATTGCTCCGAGTAGTTTCTTTATTGCTTTTTCCCCATAGACAGGAATTCTGCCAGACAAAAGCACAATTTGGATAGCTATAGCAATAGCACTTAAACTTATATACCTTAAACTTAAACTTACATACCTCCCATAGTGTTTTATAGCACTTTATGAGCAGTTTACAGTGTCAATATATTGCCCCCAATAATCTGGGTTCTCTTTTTATTGACTTGCAAAGGATGGAAGGCTGAGTCAACCTCAAGCCCGCCAGGATCAAACTCCTGACTGTGGGCAGAGTTAGTCTGCAATACTGCATACAGCTCCTTTGAGAAGGTCTAAGGAGGATCCCTCCTGGACTCATTCTGTATACCCAGGACCCATGGCTGATTTGCCTCTTTGGGTCCTGCAACTCAGCACCAGATTCCATCACAATATGGAGAGTTTTTAAAAAGTACTTTTCATTGAAGCTTCGCACCAAGCAGTCTGTTGGAATAAAATTATAAATTAACCGTCCTATACACACACACACACACACACACACACACACACACACACACACACACACACTCCTAGGAAGCTGAATGGAGTAGCATCTCAAGTAATCAAAGTGGTTTCTGTAAATGTGCAACCGATCAGTAAAATCCACTTTGCAGGGCAAAGCATGGTAGAGCAAGCCTATTTCATGCAA
Source organism: Crotalus tigris (assembly GCF_016545835.1). Taxonomy (NCBI): domain Eukaryota; kingdom Metazoa; phylum Chordata; class Lepidosauria; order Squamata; family Viperidae; genus Crotalus; species Crotalus tigris. The sequence continues at coordinate 994,738 of NW_024097215.1, read as the reverse complement.
CTTAAATATTGGGATGGAAGTGCTTTTAATCATCTATTTTAATTTAATGCAGGGACTCATAGTGCAAAATAAACCCTGGATAGGTAGGTATTCTTATCTAAAAATACCTTCCCCAAATATAATTTGCATGTAATGATGTTACATTGACATGTGACATATTTTACTTTTAAACATAGGATATATTGAAAGACATGGTTTAAAACCTATTTGATTCAGAAACATGCGTTTTTGAAGGCACATTGATCATAATTTAAGCTGAGGGCTGCATTGCAAACTGCAGAAGCAGAAAAGCATAAAGAGAATTATGTTCTCCTAAATGCATTAGTCCAAGAGGTGTTATTTTAATTGGGCTGCAATATTTGGCTGATTGATCAGCTGAATTAATCTATTGAAATATTTTGTCTGATTAAAAATACATTGCTCAGTTAATCAAGTCATTTATTTTGTCCAATTAAATATGCGTTCTTCCATTAAGCAAGAACTTTTAAAAAAAAATTAAAAAATATATTTGCTGTAAGAACTTAGAGGGGGAAAAAGTATTATACAGGCAGTCCTTGACTTACGACTACAATTAAGCTCAACATTTCTGTTGCTAAGTGAGACATGTGTTAAGTGAGTTTTGTCCCATTTTACGCCCTTTCTTGTACAAGTTGCAAGCAGAACTGCAGATCACTGCCGTTGTTAAATTAGTAACATGGTTATTAATCTGCCTTCCCCATTGATTTTGCTTGTCAGAAGGTCATAAAAAGGGATCACATGACCCAGGACACTGCAGCCGTCATAAATATGAGTCAGTCGCCAAGCGACTGATATTTGGGTCACATGACCAAGGGGATGCTATAAGGGTCGTAAGTGTGAAAAACAGTCATAGGTTACTTTTGTCAGTGCTGTTGTAATTTTGAACAGTCACTAAACTAACTGTTACAAGTCAAAGACTATAAGGACGGAGGTGGTGCACTGGTTAGAATGCAGTACTGCAGCTAATTCTGCTGCCAGCAGTTCGGCAGTTCGATTCTCATTGAGCTCAAGGTTGACTCAGCCTTCCATCTTTCCGAGTTCGGTAAAATGAGGACCCAGATTGTTGGGGGCAAAAGGCTGACACTGTAAACCACTTAGAGAGAGCCGTAAAGTACTGTGAAGCTGTTTATAAGTCTAAGTGCTGTTGTCACTATTATCTGTATATGCTATTTTAGGAAAGTCATTTTCATTTTCCTTCCTTTACACACAGGTGTAATATTTTTTTCCAAAGACTGGTTTTATTCAGTAAATGCAATGTAAATGATGTACATTTTCCCTTTCTGAGTTAATGTGCATATATATGCAAATTTCATTGTTCATTAATTCCTTAAAAACCACGCAGTAAAAGCTAAGCTTTCTTTACAATCTCTTGAAAATTTTATAATATAAAGCTAAGCCATCAAACTATGTGTATGCTTTGGAAATGATTTGAAAGAGGTACTTTGGAATGTGCAGCAAAAAGAATACGGCCTGTTTGAGCAGTCACACCTGTTTCTAGACTTTCCCATGATCTTGAAAAAGAGACATAGCTGTATTCATAAATAAAAAAAATGATGCAGCTGCTTAACGTATTTCCTTGTAATATCCTCATTGGAAATGTTTCACAACACTGCTCCAATAGCCTCAGAATCTAATCATTATTCCTGATTTGAGATCTTTCTTGACCTATCAACTTAGACTTAAAAGAAAATAGCGAGACACTTCAAATTTGACTTGCAGCCAACTGATAGTTATCATGATCAATACATGTGATAGTTTGGTGATACTGTAAATTCTAGTCACTTCTTAGGCATGGAGCCTGGGTGGGTGAGTTTGGAGTAGTCACTATCCCTCAGTCCAATTCATTTCACAAGGGAAATGTTGTAAGGAAAGTATAAGAGAAAAGCATTATGCATGCTTCCTTCAGTTGTACAAACAAGAGTGGGATACAATAGTAATAGCACTCATATACCGCGTTATAGTGCTTTACAGCCCTCTCTAAGCGGTTTACAGAGTCAGCCTCTTGCCCCCAACAATCTGGCTCCTCATTTTACTGACCTCAGAGGGATGGAAGGGTGAGTCAACCTTGAGACTGTCAGGGTCTAACTCCTGCCAGTGGATAGAGTTAGCCTGCTCTGGATTATGAATTCTAGGCAGTTTTGATGACAAGATGAGATGACATGAGTTTCCATCCTTGGATTATCTCAATGAAGGGCGAACTTTGTTTTGTAAAAAAGAGAGTAAATTTCCAGATGTCCTGTATTTGCTATTGAGATGAAGAGGATTCCTCTTTCTACATGGACTTTTGGACCACATTTTGTAACACATATATATAGATATGTGTCAGGCACAAAGAATCAGGACCACCAGTTAGGTTGTAGCGTAGAAGATTTAGGCAAGCCTATACACAGGAATCTGATTAGTTAAAGTTCAACATTAAATTAGTGCTCGATAAAGGAATGGAATTTGATGGAATTCAGGAGTGGTTGGACTTGGAACAAATGTGGGGACGCAACAACTCTAAGCTGATGATTCATTTAACTCCACTCTCCAGCTCAATCAGCCCTTCTCCTGCAGTATGATCATATAGATTGAATAGACCAGGCATGCCAAACTCACGATGTCACGTGATGTCGCGCAATGTATCGGGAGAGTTTTGCCATTGCCGGCAATGGAGTGGGCGCGGCTTCTGCATGACGCGTCCGGCCCACGAGCCAGCAGTTTGACACCCCTAGAATAGACTGATGCTAGAGAGACAAGCCAAGAAAAGACTTTATCTTGTTGTCTTGACCTTCTCCACCCTGGTGTCTTCCAGATGAGTTGGCCTGTTTTTCCCAGAAGTCTTAACTCTGATTTGGAATTCTGAGTGCTGCAATCCTGACATATGTTAATCAGCATTAAAAGAGGGGGGGGCTGATTTACCTTCATCTTTTGGGAAAGTAAGTTCTGAATTATCAAGGATAATGCCTTCACAAAATGAATCATAACCTTTACAATAAGCCCTGAAGGCCTCCCTCTATGTGTTGAACATATAGGCTAAATGCTGGAACATTTTTAGCAGATGTTAGTTGATGCATTAAGATATCTATAAAGGAGAAATGATTATAATTATGTCGTTAGTCAGAACGGCTCCGCATATGCCCTTCAGTTGAATAAGAAGAATCATTTTCTCAGAGTTGCAAAATGGCTGCCATTGGCACATTATGTCATTGTCTTTCTGTCTGTATCCAGATGCTCTGTCTGCAAATGGTCTCCTCTGGCTTTTAGAAAGAAAGAAGAAAGGGCATCAACTAATCACTGCATTTGAAGCCCACTGCATTATCTTCTGTGTTCACCACCTCCCATGCCAGTAAGTGAGCTGTTGTTTTCCTACTTAGTTTGCCTGAGCATGTGTCCTCTTTTCAGATAAAATCACCACTTTCCCACTCAGCTGTTCTGATTGCATGAAGAGGAATCTGATTGCAATATTATTCTTCCATCAGCTACATAAAAGATTAAAAAAAAAAAGTCTTTTCAGGAATCCTAGAGGGTTTGATGAGATTACATTTCAGTAGGGTGTAAGTCGGTTGAGCTCGCTAGCACATCTGATCCCAGCAGCTGCAAGGGGGCTTCAAGGCTTGATTAGAGAAAAGTGGGCTGTTGTACTTTATTTAGCAATTTGTAGAATGTAATACTTGGAGTTGTTGTTTTTTCCTTTCCTTCTGGTGGTTGGAGAAGTCCTTTCCTTCTGCCTATAGGTCAGAGATGATGTGACGTATGATCTGTTAATTCTTTCTGTATTTCTAAAAACATTAACGGAGCTGTGGAGAAGTAGGAAAAACATATTAAAGTTCCAAGAAGTGTCAGGTCAGAGAAAAAACCTCTGTGTTTGTAACAGAATAAGTTAGAAAGGATCTTGGAGTTCTTCTAGTCTCGAGCGAGAAATTTATGCCATTTCAAACAAATGGCTGTCCAATCTCTTCATAAAAATCTCCAATGTTAGAACATCCACAATTTTTGGAGGCAAGTCATTCCACTGGTTTATTGTTCTCACTGTCAGAAAAATTCTCCTCAGTTCCAGATTGCTTCTCTCCTTGATCCGTTTCCATCCGTTGCTTCTTGTCCTGCCTTCAGGTGCTTTGGAGAATAGCTTGATTCCCTCTTCTTTGTGGTAACCCCTGAGATATTGGAACACTGCTATCTTGTCACCCCTAGTTCTTCTTTTCATTACACTAAACATACCCAATTCCTGCAACCTTTCCTCATATGTTTTAGCCTTCAGTCCCTAATCATCTTTGTTGCTCTTCTCTGCATTCTTTCTAGACATCATGGCAGTATTCCAAGTTTCATCTTACCAAGACATTATAAAGTGGTATTATAAAGTTTAGTCACAAATGGAATTACTGTAAGTGTACCAGACTTTTTAATGGTTAACAAACCTAGAATGAACTCCACAGTCACCTCATATAGCTGTGAAAAATGCAATTCCCTCTTTTGAACATTGAATGTTTTCACTTGCAGTTATTGTTTATTCTGTAATAACAAAATCCATAAATCCTCCAACATACACTATGGGCAAGGCTTTTGACTATTTCTAGATAAAGGTCTGCAAACCTCTTTTATATCTTGACTAGTCAGCAACAATATTGGCAGAGTCATTTCAGTTATGAAAGTTGTGATAATTTTTTTCCCCCAGGTTATTTTATTAGCCATGAATTTTCACGAAGTGATCCCTGTGTACAATCCCTGGATATAAATTATGTGAATGAATATAAAGAGAATAAGCCTTGGTCTGTTTGTCAGTGGGATAAGAATAGTAACATATTTTACAAAACATCTGAAGGGAAAGTAATTTTCTGTTCAGGTCTGTATGATATTTGTGGGTCTAATAAAGAAGAATTTTTTCTTTTTTATCACAGGGTTGGTATGGGGAGCCCTTGTTGCTCTCTGAGTTTGGTTATTTTCTTGCAGATGTTTCATTAGCCAATTAGGTAACACCATCAAACTAGCACTGATGTTACCTCTTTTGGGTAATGAACCATCTGCAAGAAAACAGTCAAGCTCAGAGAGCAACAAGGACCCGTCATTTGTGGTCTATAGCAGGGGTGTCAAACTGCCAGCCTGCAGGCTGGATGCATCATAGCAAAACTGCGCCCACCCCATTGCCAGCAATGGAAAAAAAAGTTGCAATACATTGTGACACGTCACGTGACGTTGCACGATTGATACCCCTTCTCTCTCTCTCTCTCTCTCTCTCTCTCTCTCTCTCTCTCTCTCTCTCTCTCTCTCTCTCTCTCTCTCTCTCTCTCTCTCTCATACACACACATACACATGCTGACATTGTCTGTATAGTGGAAGTGACATCATAAAGATTCTGCAAAGGAATAGAATTTCTTAGAATTCTCCAAGGGAACAAAAAGGAAGTGGAAAAAAATGGCCCACAAGCCAGGAGTCCTACGTACCATCAACAACTGGTCTGAAGAATTTGGAGGCCACTGTAGCGATTATCTCCAGCTGGCCTTTATCACTTCTTGTCTCTTTATTTTTGTGGGAGGTATCATTATCATCTTGATGATCAGAATAATCCGATACGTATTACGTAGGTGTTTCTTTAGATATCCCATTCAATTTCAGGTAAGCCAATAGAAAGAGAATGGGGCAAAACTCTTGTTAGGATTATATATTTGAGTATTGTATCTTACATATGAAGTTAAAATCAGATAGAAAGTTACATGTAACGGAAGTGGGATATCTTGGGCTCTTCTGAGAATTCGGATGGAGAATCGGTGCTTTGATTGCATATTATCGATGTATCCGTTTGATATTCGTTGCTTATTTACAATATTCCCTAGTGACCTATGGATGCCCACTCTCCATTCCCTGAAGAAAACAAACCCTACTTTATCACCATTTGAATTTCACCACACTTGGGAAGAGAAGAAGGATATTAAATATAAAATAATGTATCAGTGTACCTTTATATTTCCGGATAACTTTCTATTATAACATCCTGATGAGAAACTGGCATTTCAGTTGAGAGTGCTTTTTTAAGGGCTTTTCTGTCCTTTCCTTTCCAGATGTCATACTTTATGGTTCATAATTCACTGTAAGTTTTTAAGAAGAGATTGGATAATCATTTGTCTGAAATGGTATAGGGTTTCCTGCCTGAGCAGCATGTTGGACTAAGTCCCTTCCAATTCTGTTATTGTGTTATAATCCTAAAATAACCAGTGGAAAGGAATATTATTGAGATTGAATTGTGGTTGTGCAATAGCCAAATAACTAAATACTTCTGTCTGAGAGCAATTCCAGAATAAACTTTTGGCCCTGCATCATATAAGAGGCACACAGAAGGCAATTAAATAAGGCCCTTAATAATAATAATAATAATAATAATAATAATAATAATAATAATAATAATAATAATAATAGTAGTAGTAGTAGTAGTAGTAGTAGTAGTAGTAGTAGTAGTAAAGTTGGAAGGGACCTTGGAGGTCATCTAGTCCAACCCTCCTGCTCAGGCAGGAAACCCTATACCATTTTGGGCAAATGGCTGTCCAGTCTCTTCTTAAAAACTTACAGTGTTGGAGCATTTACCACTTCTGGAAGCAGGTTGTTCCACTGATTAATTGTTCTCACTGTCAGAAAGTTTCTCCTTAGTTCTAGGTTGCTTCTCTCCTTGATTAGTTTCCACCTGTTGCTTCTTGTCCTGCCTTCAGGCGCCTTGGAAAATAGCTTGACTCCTTCTTCTTTGTGGCAGCCCCTGAGATATTGGAACACTGCTATCATGTCCCCCCTCATCCTTCACTTCGTTAAAGTAGACATACCCAATTCCAGCAACTATTCCTTAATGTAGACAAGCAGCATAAAGTCTTAACATTTATTTTTATCTTGATAGCTGTTTACCGATAAGATGCTCCGGATAAGTTTCTGGAAAGGAAAGTTCCAAGACAGGGTGGTTATGATGATCTCAGCCCAGACGTCTATAGGCCGTATTCTGGTGAGTTGTTTTAAAGGTGGCCAAAATATTATACTGCAGAATGATTTAATGATTATTTCAGCATTTGATGATTAGGCACAAGAGTCAATGCTTCGGCTACTAAAATAGAATTTTCCATGCACAGGAGACAGGCATCAGTAAGTCTAAAGGTGTCCCAAGATTTATAAAAATGCAGGAAGAAAAGTGATACCAAACCCTGCTAGACAAGATTTCATGAAATCTTAAAATGAAATAGTGTCATGGAAAAAAAATGACTGATAAGATTACCGCTTTGGTGTTATTAAAACAGCTTAATAGGTCTACCTTACACGCTAAAAATAAATGCAAAAAAAGCTAAAGGGAATGGGGAAGTCTACATTAATTTTAAATCATTATCTGTTGTGGATTTCATCATGAATATTTGTATCATAAAATGGTATCCAGATGAAATGATGAACGCATACATAATGACAGGGAGGATGACTATGTCTTTACTGCAATTACATGAGAAATATGTCAAAACTCGTTTAAACTGAATTCAACTCTGGATGAATTCATGGGTATGGACAATATGGGGTTGTTGCCTTTTTTTTCTTTTTTTTGCAAAAATAGGACAAAAATCTGCCTTTGCCTTCATCCAAGATGTTCCAGTTTCCTAGTTTAGCAATAGGCTTAGTTTCCATCCAAATTTCAACCATATTAGACTTTGCTTTGCTCTTAAATCAGCTTAACAGTAAGGCTGTGTAAAATAAAGGGCTAGGATAAACCTTTCATGGAACAGTTAATTTTTGAGGAAAGATTTAAATATTGATTAAGCAGGTGAATGGCGATACTATTGGTAGTGATAATAAAAAAGATTTTGTCAGTACCATCAGTTCAGGAATTTGGTTGATGCCACCTTCTGAAAAAAAATATCACATGATATACTTGAAAGACTAACTCTTAAAGACAACCAATGTAGACGATTGATTCACTGCAATTAATATTGAAGAACATTATTTATATAAGCACCTTTAGACACTTCTATCTCAGTTCCTGTATGTTTTTCTCTGGCCATTCTAAATGTAGTTTTCCTTCCTTCAGATCAGTGTTTTGATTCCTGGACAGCTGGTTGGACTAAGTCTGCAGTTTTTGTGGCAAGATCTCCATAGAGAAGAATATTTGTAACTTGGGGTTGAAATGAAAGATCCTTGGTGCTCTCTGAGCTTGGTTGTTTTCTTGCTGACCTCTTATTGCCCAAACTAGGTTTCATCATTGGGTAATGAAACATCTGCAAGAAAACAAGCTCAGAGAGCACCAAGGATTCTTCATTGGCAAAGGTTTTTTTTTCAATACAAATGTTATTTATAATACAGTTAAAAACAAACAAACATTGGATTTAACGTGACATTCCAGTATATACATTCTTCTCAGATTATTCCACTTTTTACAATCAATTCTTCATCTCTAAGTTTTATATACAATACTTGTTCTAAAATAACATATATTTCTATCTTAACATTTGTCTTTAATCCTGACCATCCTCTTCAAATTCCTCCAGCAGTAGAATTTATCCCAGGTTTCATAATAAACTGATCCACATTTGTCTTTTAATATCATTGTGAGCCTGTCCATTTCCGCACATACTAATATTTTATGTATTAACTCTTCCTCTGTGGGAATTTCCTTGCTCTTCCGTTTTTGCGCAAAAGCAAGCCTAGCTGCAGTCAGGATGTGTAGCAGCAGGTAGATTGTTCCCTTGTCATATTTTTCTGTCGTTATTCCCAACAAGAAGAGTTCAGGTTTTAACTCTAAGTCCAGTGTTAATATATCCCTCAACCGGTTTCGTGTCCTGTTCCAATACTCACGAGTCTTTGGGCATTCCTACCACATATGGTAGTGTGAACCTATATTGGCAAAGTTTTGAGGTGAATTCCCATGGCGTCCTTCTTAGGGTTTGAAAGAGAGCCTAAAGCTCGCATTATTTAATTGAAAAGTTTAAGGGTGGCCAAAAAGGGAAATTGTTTTAAACAACTGGAAATTATCACTGGTTTATGTTTTATGTATGGTACATTGAAGTGGTAATGGAGGATATCTAATAGAATTTCGATTCTTACACCTCCCAATAGTTCTTGAGTGTGAGATCCAGTATGACAGGCAAATGCCAAATATGGCACTAAGCTTAGAAAAACTAGAAACCTTAGAAACCTCTGTTTTAATTTAGCCTGGAAAATAAACAGTGAACTAATTATAGGTTTCTGTTTTAGGTAATACTGGTGTTCCTATTTAGTATTGGATCACTCATCATTTACTTCATCAACTGTTACAGGTAATTAGGACCTGGCAATTTATTCTAGGTATATGTCTTTCTTTAAAAAAAAATGTATTTCACATGTCTGTGTTAATTTTTATCAAAATATAGTTGCTTCTCTCTCTCTCTCTCTCTCTCTCTCTCTCTCTCTCTCTCTCTCTCTCTCTCTCTCTCTCTCTCTCCCTCCCTCCCTCCCTCCCTCCCTCCCTCTTTCCTTCCTTTGGTTAAAAAAAAGCCATTTAACTAATGGAAAGAAATACATCAAACCTACCACAGACTAAATTTAATTGAGTTCAACCCCTAGCTATTCCGTGTGCATATTTTCTTGTAAGAATACAAAATTGATTTGCTGTTTGCCTCCTCCTAGGGTATTGTGTGCTGGCTTTTTGTGTGTGGCTAATTTCCAATCTAGCCCTCAGCTGTGAATATGTTTATGGTGGTTTCCCATAAAAGTATGAACCAGATCTTATCCTGCTTACTTTAGCCAGATACTGCCATCTGCTGTAGACAACCATACGTATTCTGCAGTTTTCTTGGCAAGATTTTTCAGAAGTGGTTTGCCCTGGCCTCCTTCCTAGGGCTGAGAGAGAAGGACTGGCTCAAGACCACCCAGCTGGCTTTGTGCCTAAGGTGGGACTCGAACTCAGAGTCTCCTGGTTTCTACCCTGATGCCTTAACCACTATGCCAGACTGATATACCTGGATATCCGGACCTAAAAGCTGTTGTCTATTTAGGGACAATGGAGGATCAGAGGCTCATTTCTTTCCTGTCATTGCAGAAACGCCTGCACACTCAAAGCATGCAACGGTCTCTGCAGAGGCTATGCAGCTGCTTTGCAGCACTTCCTACTATGATTGCTCGACACAGTGCTGTGTAGTCATGCAGTCATTCCAGAAAGCACTGCAAAAGGAACACAGCATCCAAGGAGAACCCCACGCTGTTGCAAACATCTGGAATATTTTGTTCTAAATCAAAGGAAAAGTTCAGTCACCTTCCAAAATTTTAAAGATGAGAGAGGTTAGGTCGATTTTATTCCTGTTTGGGTTTATTCCATTGTGGTTCAGTTGGGAAGAAAGAACTCAGGGGTCATCCCCCGAAGCATCTGTGAAAAGATTCTTTTGTATCCCTAAGGACAGTTCTGTGATAGGTTCTAGGTCTCTCTGTCTCTAATGAATTCAGCTCTGTTATCGCTATCGAAATAGGAATGTATTCAGGCGGTGCATACACAGGAACTTCCGGAGTACCCCATGCTGTGAAAACAACTACTATATCTTTTCGATACTCACAGAGGGAACATCTTCCACTTTGGAAAGATATAAGCCACATTTTTCAAAAAAGATATTCCCCCCCCCAAAACACACACTTGGTTGGGAAAAACGGCACCATCATTTTTATATATATTTTTTGCAAAATGCAAATCAAACCAGCTTTGGCAATTTCATTCTGTCATTCCTCACTTGTCAACAACACAAAATGTGGAAACTGTCAAAAATGTCAAATGAAATTTGAAATTCTGCTTGTTGATATTCTGCAGTGTACAGTGTGAATACGGCTTGGCTCAAACGCTGCCAGCTTTTGAATCATCCAATTAAATCTCCCCCTTGTGGTAATATGAAATGCTTTACACTGGAGAAGGAATCAAGCATCTTCTGTATAGGAGCCAACATATTTGTAGAGTGTGTGTGCGTGTCTCTATATGCATAGGTCTGTGCCTGCATATGAATCATAATCTGCATTTCCTATGGAATCCATACGGAGGCAAAGAGGGGCAAATGATGACATGCATTTTGTGACACTATTGTACAAATAATGCCTTCATGAATTTCCCTCAGGTATTATCCATTACTTCTTGTCCTGCCTTCAGGTGCTTTGGAGAATAGATTGTCCCTCTCTTCTTTGAGTCACACCCTCAAATTGGAAGACCGTTATCATGTTATCCTTAGTTCTTCTCTTTTCTAGATTAGACATGCCCAGTTCCTGCAGTTTTCATCCTATGTTTAGCTTCTAACCCTCTAATCATTCTTATTGCTATTCTTCACTTTTTTTTTTTTGGCTTTCCAGCCTTAGCCGTGGGCATATAATGTTTCTCCCTTTTTGTGTAGTCTTTGGCTTCTTCCTTTGCTATGACAAAGCCTTTCCAGATTAAGAATAAGCCTCAGCAATGATCTGAGTCCTGGCAATGATCTGAGTACTGGCCAGGCACCATAGAAGGGGGGGTTGAGTTTGTTGATAGAAACCACACATCTAGATTTAGAGTCAATCACACACACATCCATCTCCCAGAAATGAATTTCATGAAAACATGTAGATTTCTTGCGAATGAACTCAGACACATGACCCCGAATTCTAATTTCCAATTCCCTCCTTGCTCTTATTTTTTTTAATGATTATTAAAAAATTGATTTCAATTTTTTTCAATTGATTTTCCAAAAAAATCATGAATGTCCTGTCTTACTATAAACAACAATTTCTTTTTTTTCCCTTTCTACAGTGTTAAAGAGTTTTGTCTCACCTTTCAAGACCAGACAATTGCAATTGATCTATTCTTTAATTTATTTTTTCTTCTGTACTTTGGATTAAGGGTAAGAAATATTTGTAATTAAAAATATTTTAAAAGTCTTGGGTGAATTAGAACAAGAGAATAAGATCCAGGAATGGTTCAGAAATTTGTTTAAATTTGCATTGTAATGTGGACTGTAATACAAACATGCCTACTTCTCATTTCCCTAAATCAACTGAAGAGCAGTGCAATTATTCTGTAATTTTCATATTCTTCCAAATTTTGCTAGTTTTGAGTAACTTTTTAAACAATTTGTAGAAAGGTGCATGCCATAATATATCTGCCTGTGAAAATGGGCACACGTTTTGACAAAAAGGTATCCCATAAGTTGTTTTACTTTTTTATTAAATTTATTTGCTATCCATCTCACCATGAGGAGACTTATAATGAATACTGAAATATGCCAAAAAAAAAATGCTTTAGAAGCTGGTGAAAATATGGAGTAGAATGTTGTAAAAATAGGAATATGTACAATATAAGACTTGCCAAATTATTTCACTGATAGAACTATTAATTTCCTACTTTAAATTTTAGGTAGGCCTGAGGGAACATAACGATATCACTCAGGCTGTGAGTTCTCATTTGATACTACCCCCCCTTTTTTGAAGTCTGATCATATCATGAAGCAAAAAGACCTGATAGGGAGAGAAGAGTTTCATTATCTCTGACATTGTGCAGTGTTGTGGTTTTGTTTGTTTTTGTGTTTATTTTTTTAGTTTTTAGCAGCCAGTGACAAACTAGCATTCTGGTTGGAACTTAATTCCATTGTGGATTTCTTTACCATAACTCCAGTCTGTATAGCCTTCTACCTTGGAAGAAATTGGCTTGGTAAGTACTCACCTCAGTTGTATGTGTCTATGGAGATTCTCAATCATCCAGGTCATGGTTGTCCCAAAGGTGCTTTTTCAAGAGGCAACTAGAGCGTCTTTGTTTTTCCTTGAAAACATTTTGCTTCTCATCCAAGAAGCTTCTTCAGTTCTCTCCTGAGAAAACCTCTGAGAAATTAGATGCCTGTCAAAGGCAAGAGAATAAAATCAATGAAGGAGTCCTTCTTATAAACTGTCAAAAATGGCTGAGACCATTTTGATTCTCCTTAGGAAGTATTTATGGAATTCAGTAACTTCAGATTTTCTGTAATGTGCCATATTTAATGTGGCATTCAATGGGACCAAATATATATTTATGGCAACATCCCATATCAAATGTATTTGGCTTTTAATTCTCTGCAAAATGGTAATAATACCACCTACTGCCTAGAAATTAGTTAAATAGGTATGCATTATTTCAGTCTAAATGTTGCCACCATGCTTCAATCACCAGAAAAGGAAAAGATAGTTTCAGCTATTTCCTCATTTCCTCCTCTTTATAGGTTTACGCTTCTTAAAAGCATTGAGATTAATGGAACTTCCCAAAATTTTGCAGTTTCTCCAAATCACCACAAGTGGGTAAGACAATTTTTTCTTTGTGTCATTAGTAACCCATCTGTCTGTTTTGTGCTTCCAACTGGCTTTTTTGCATTGGTCAGCTAGAGCAAAATCAAAGTTGTCTCCAGCTCAAAATAGGTTGATGTCCTTTGTCCCAATTTGAAGAGAAGGCTGCTAATCCTGCTCAGGTCAGCTGAACTGTGTGACCCTAAACATCTAAGTAAAATTAACTTTAGGTCTTCCTATGCAGGTGTCTCCTGAAGGTTAATAATCCCTCTCGCAGTCGGGTACAAAAGACCAGGTCCTCACAGTGAAGGTTCAATTAAATCAATTTATTGCTATAGCCTATGCACAAGAATCTTCTTGTAACAGTACCTGATTAGAGTTAGATAAGCGTTAATGGCGCTGAAGCAGGGTTGGACTTTGTGACTATATATGGATTCACATTTGCACTTTCCTCTAAAAAAAACTTTTTTATTCATGGGTTGCCCACTTCTTCAATCTTCTGAACCATATTCTGCACTCTCCTGCATGTAATTCCCATTAGACCACTCCTATTGGTTCACTTCCAACATCCCCGAAAATGCCTTATCCAGAATTCATATCAAATCTTCTCATAATTTACCTCCAATTAACATCTCCTAACTGTTTTCTTGTTTGCCCAACTGTCCACCTTGCAAGTCAGTTTTTACTGCTTTCTCATGGCTCTCCATTGTACTAGATGATGGTTAGGCCTTGATTGTGACTTTGTTGCTCTCCAATACTTGTTGGTCAAAACAAACTACTACTACTTGTCAGGCAAAACAGGCTTATATGTCTCGTAACTTCATCCGCAGTGTGCTGTACTAATGCAATGTTATTTGTCTTTGCATTACCAAAAAATAGATCCAACATTTTCCTTTTTTGCATGGATTTTCTTCCCCTGGGTTTAGATATGGAAGTTGTAACATATGGAACTCTGTAAAAGTTGTGCAATATAAGATACTTCAGCCTTGGGTCTCTGGTGATTTCAATTCGATTTCAGGAATTCCTCTTTTGGAATTTTCTCTTGATGCCCTCAGCAACTCTATGAGGAAAGCACAAACAGAATAACAATGTTGGAAGGGACCAAACCCTTGCTTATACTTTATCAGATAAATGGTTGTCGAACTCTCTTCTTAAAAACCTCCAGTGTTGGAGCACCCACAACTGCTGGAGGCAGGTTGTTTCACTAATTAATTATTCTAACTGTCAAAAAATCTCACCTTAGTTCTAGCTTGGTTCTCTCCTTGATCAGTTACCATCAAAGACAGAATTAACCTAGAACTAAGGAGAAATTTCCCGACAGTTAGAAAAATTGGAACAACTCGCCTTCAGAAGTTGCAGGTGCTCCAACACTCCAACAATTCTGTATGGTATATACAACTACTACTGAGATTGCTTTGTAGTAGTGTTTTATTAAAAAAAAAAAAAACAACTGGGGTAATCAAAGCTGAATGAATTGTGCTACAAAGAACCCTAGGACAAACGGTCTACTCTATTTGAACTGTAGCAATTCAAACCCTACCATTATGGGCTGATAAACAACGTCTAATGCTTTGATTCCTTTTGGTAGCAGAAAGGGGAGTGAAAACCTTTTATTTATGATATGATTATTAGTTGTCTCCCTCCATGGGCCACTGTGGGATCTACAGGGCCAGAAACAGGACGAGAAATTAATTAATGAATCAATCAATGTCCACTTGAGTTAAGAACATTAATTAATAGTGCCTCACATGGAAGACCCTCAAAGGATTAAATGGAGGTGAATGTTGCACCTGTTCCTTTGAAACTCATTCCTATCAACCCTCTCCTTGCATGTTCAGTACTGCCATCAAGCTGTCCAAACTGCTAGCTGTATTTGTCAGTACCTGGCTCACGGCCGCAGGATTTCTTCACTGGGTATGTATCAAATGCCTGATGAAAATGCCAGCAAGAACATATGTCTTGGTTATTGAACAGTGAAGGTAGATTTCATACTGAATGTCCTGACTGAATGTAGCTTGTTTCAAATTAAGCTGCAGGGTTTAACTTTGAACCTGTTTGCATTCTATAGTTCTAACTTGTGATGCTCCCTAAAATATATTTTAACTTAAGCTGACATTAACTTACATTGGATTCAAGATTTTTTGTTCTATAGATGCTGGCAGAAGTAGTGATCAGTGAATAGCAATATCACTTAGACTTACACAGTATACTGCTACACCATGCTTTACAGCCCTCTCTAATCTGGGTCCTTATTTTACCAACTTTGGAAGGGTGGCAGGCTGAGTTAACTTTGAGCCGGTCAAGATCGAACTCCTGGCAGTGAGCAGTGAGATAGCCTGCAATATTGCATTCTAACCACTTTGCCACCACGGCTCGTTTTAAACAGTAACATAGGAAACATCGATATAAATTTTTATTTGATGTTTGTGAGTATTGCATGTCAAACATTTGCATATTCAAGAGAATCTTTTTTTTTTACTACATGGCTCTTATTTCAGACTTCTTGCCATTTTGTATCTATCCTGACACCCATTTGTGGTGATGCTTGCAATATGTTATCAAAATCCCAAATGTTTTTATGTTCAACAACTTTGAACTTCTATTGAAATTCATCTGTTAAGGCTTTTCCCGAATTAACATGATTCTCCTCCTCAAAGCTTTCCCTTTTATATCCACTGACTAGGTTGCTGCATTCTAAACTTGGATTAGCAAAACACAGTCACTCTATTCACACATCATGTTACGTTTAAGCTGATAAACTATATCATAGTTTAAGGAGATAGTATAGTTCAACAACATGCTAAAAACATGGGTTCTTGGACTTCTTACGTATCTCACATCACTCTCATGAAGTCTGTGTTAATTTTATTTCATTAGACAAGAAAACATATACATATACATACAATACATATAGTATTGCAAAAGTTTGTATATCAGCAGTTAATATGTATAAACATTTGGACATGGGTTCACATGTTTAATATCTTTATATGGATCTATTTTGGTAATTATTATATAGTTGGCATATCAATACCATTTATTTTGTTTTTAACTTGTCTGTAAATCCTAGTTGTAATAAATGGTTTTTGTACATTTCTGCAGACTAGGCAAAAATGAGGTTCAACTCAATTCATAATAGAGCTGGAAGGGACCTTGGAGGTCTTCTAGTCCAACCGCCTGCTCAAGCAGGAGATCCTATACCATTTGAGACAAGTGGCTGCCCAGTCTCTTCTTAAGAACTTCCATGATGAAACACCCACAACTTCTGAAGGAAATCTGTTCCACTGGTTTATTGTTCTCACTGTTAGGAAGTTTCTCCTTAATTCCAGGTTGCTTCTCTCTTTGATTAGTTTCCATCCATTGTTTCTTGTTTTGCCATCTGGTGCTTTGGAAAATAGATTGACCCCTTCTACTTTATGGCAGCACCTCAGATATTGGAACACTGCTATCATGTCTCCCCTAGTCCTTCTTTTCTCTAGACTAGCCATACCCAGTTCTTATGTTGTACTATTTATTATACAGATGGAGAATTCTGGAGATCCCTGGGTATATCACAGCAATCATCAAACCTTGACTTACTTTGAATGCTTATATCTGATCATGGTAACTATGTCTACAGTTGGATATGGAGATGTTGTGGTCAAAACCACCATAGGACGTGTGTTCATACTTTTCTTCATTGTTGGTGGTCTGGTAAGGAACTGTATTAGGATTTGGATGAACACATTTAAGAGCTCCACTTCATATATTTTGTTGCCATGTAAGGTGCCTGAGAAGTGGAGCCTGCTAGCAGAGAGTGAAAACAATAAAACTATGAGAATCTAAAGAAAATCAAGGGTATCACTTATAAAGAAAAATGTACCCTAAGCAGTAATAATATAATATTCCACTATGGACAATCAGAAATAACAGAGTCTTGCTCTGTGATCTATAGAGTTGATCAAGAATTCTAGAAGTTTTCTCCTATGATCAATAGAATTATGTTGCTTGTAAATACAGTACATACGTTTTCTGCCCTTTTTAAAAGGTGCTGAAAAAAGAATAAAAAATGGAGCAACTATAAATCAAAATCAATATATAGTATATTTAAAGGTTTTGAGTTATGCTAGATATTCTCTAGGGATAGCAATAGCATTTAGACTTGTATACCACTCCATAGTACCTTACAGCCCTCTCTGAGCAGTTTACAATATCAGCATATTGCCCCCAACAATCTGGGTCCCCATTTTACCAACCTAGGAAGGATGGAAGGCTGAGTCAAGCTTGAGCTGGTCAGGATTGAACTCCAGGCTGTGGGCGGAGTTAGCCTACAATACTGTATTCTAATTAATGTGCCGCCACAGCTCATCCCGGATATTGTTGAGAAGTCACCAAATGGATGTATTGTGCCCACTGCCAATTTCATTAGGCCAACTTTATGATTTTGGGGAAATTTTGGTGGGCATTTTTAGTACAAATTTATTTTTTTTTCATTTTCAAACCAATATGCAGATCCTGAAACTAGTAATCTTTCAAAGGTAATATTTCTACAAATGTTGCAGTGCAATTTACACTACACTGTAAATATGAGAAGAAAACTGCAGGAAATGTATACTGATGCAAACCATACAAACATTGTGCTCTGTTAAAAAAAACCTGCTGGAGATAGATAGATAGATAGATAGATAGATAGATAGATAGATAGATAGATAGATAGATAGATAGATAGATAGATAGATAGATAGATAGATAAATAGATAGATAGATAGATAGATAGATGAATCTTGGAAAACTATTGAAACTGGGTTCCCATTGCCTAGATCCTCTTTGCAAATTTGGTACCTGAAATAGCAGACATTGTTGGAAGCAGAAGAGTCTACATGGGTTCCTATATATCTGTGAAAGGCAGAAAGTAAGTAATTTTTATGTTATCCTCCTTGAATTTTTATACTTCTTAATGTAAGCATTTATTGCAAATGAGTGGTTTTTTTCACATAATATACTCATGTGAAAAACCGGGCCCAACACTTAAATACCATGTTAAGCTTTGTTATTGTTAGATGTGGTTGGTGCTTTTGTGCTAACATTGTTGCTTGGCTAATTTAATGTATTGTGCAAACTGAGATAATAATTGATTTCAGGAATTGGGTTGTCTTCATTAATTAAATTAATAGATGTATAATCCCCCTTTTATTTTAAAGCTCACGCTAGCAATCATCATAGACCATCCTATTTTTTTTCTCATAAAAATAGCCCTTTGAGGTAGGTTGTATTGAAACAAAGATAGATAACATTCAGTAGGGTTGGGGTGAACCTGGCATTCGTTATCTATCAATATTATAACTATTGCACCACACTGCCTTACAATGTACTGTGTAAAGACAACATGTGTGTTAACCCAGCATCAAAGTCAAACTCACTGCAAAAAAGCAAAATATGTTCCTTGCTCTGAGATTATTTTCAATAAGGACAAAGTAAGAGAGATGTTTTATAAATAAATGAATAAATAACTATTACATATGACTTCCAAATTGGGGGAAAAACTGACTTTACAAAGACATTTGCTTTGCGAATAAAGCTCTATAAAAAGATAGCAATAATATTTAGACTTATATATCACTTCACAGTGCTTTACAGCCCTCTCTAAGCAGTTTACAGAGTCAGCATGTGGCTCCCAACAATCTGGGTCCTCATTTTATCAACCTCGGAAGGATGGTAGGCTGAATCAACCTTGAGCCTAGCCAAATAAAAAAATGAAGTGCCAGTTTCAGATATTAATACATGAGAGGCACTTTCTTTGATTCATTAGTTGCACTTTAATGAATAGAATAGAATAGAATAGAATAGAATAGAATAGAATAGAATAGAATAGAATAGAATAGAATAGGAGTAGAGTAGAGTAGAGTAGAGCAGAGCAGAGCAGAGCAGAACAGAACAGAACAGAACAGAACAGAACAGAATAGAATAGAATAGAATAGAATAGAATAGAATAGAATAGAATAGAATCTTGGGGTCTTCTAGTACAGCCCCCTACTCAAACAGGAGAACCTATACCATTTCAGACAAATGGTTGTCCAGTCTCTTCTTAAAAACTTCCAGTGTTGGAGCATTCACAACTTCTCATAGTCAACTTGCTATTTTGTTTATTTTTATTTCTACAATGTACTTCCTCCCAGAGCAGTTTGGAGGAAAAAAAAAACCCACTGTGAAATAAAATCCACTGTCTTATGAGTGAGGTGCCAATCCTCCCTCGTCTTGCTCCTTGAAAATAAGACAGTGAGCAGCAAACTTCTCTTCTTTCTATAGGTTTATTGTTGTTTGTGGCAATATCACTCTGAGCAGTGTGACTGCTTTCTTAATTGACTTCATAACTCAGGACAGAGGAGACATTGCCAGTGAGATAGTCTTTCTGGGAGAGTAAGTATCACGGTGCTATTCTATCTAAGCCCTACAAGTCATTCCTTCACCAGGAAAATGCAACAAAAGTGCTGGGGATAAACCCATTGTGCAGAGTAAAGACAAAAGAAAAGAAAAACCTGGAAAGTTGGCCACAGTGAGTTTGTTAGAGAATTTTAATTTCTCTGTTGGTAAAAATAAATCAGAAGCTCTCACAGTTGACTGCATTTAGCTGATTCAAATAACCTCTTTATATTCATATCAAAATATTTACAATACCATGTATTCTTCTTTACAGCAACGTAACTCAATGAAGACTTCTTACAGAGAGATGCAGAGACAAACCTGAGACTGAATAAAATCCAGCTCCTAACTCAACACCCTTTTTTTGCACAGATTCAATAGCACTTTCTTCACATTGGCTGACTGAGTTACCACATGACTCTTCCTGCTCATGAATATTCCAACAGAGTTGGCTGTGATGAGTTGGCTGGGGCAAGTTGGTCAGAACAAGTTTTCCTACCTAGGCCTTCCAGGCTGGAAAGTTTGAACTGAAATAAATGCAGGATTATTTTTCCCCGGAAAAGCACTAGTTTAAATGCATTTGTCCTGCCTAGTTTGTCTTCAAGTATGCATGACAGGGTTAGAAAATCATAGTTCTTTCCCCCTGATGATTTGTCCCTTCCCAAGGTCAGCCTCTGACTGATGAAGTGTCACCTTTTTATGAGGTTGTCAAGCAGAAGTTGTCAAACATACAGCCAATGAAGCCACATAACATGGTTCTCCATCACTTCCATGTTTTTTTTTTTTTGGAAACTAAATGACTTCTATCCTGTTTGATAGGATGTACACCTAGGTCAGAGTGCTTTGGAATAGCAGGGTTAAACAGAGTTAGACCTCAACAATAAACCTAAGGCTGCATAACTCAAGTGGTCATTGAACATATATGCAAGGTCTGTAATTCCCATAGGTAGCTATATGTAAGAGTAATTATTTCCCAAGAGTTGATAATTGCTTTTCTTCTCTCTCCCAATATAGACATCCTCCCTCTCTGGAACTAGAAACTGTGTTCAGATGTTACACAGCGTATACCACTTTTTTCCAAGGTTCTGTCATGAATAGTAAGGATCTTCTGAGAGTTAACGTAAGGACAGCATTTGATGGTACATTACAGTCCTGTGTAAACATTAGACAGACTGGGATAGATGGTTATATGTCAGACACAGATGTTGAGGAAGATGTGGTGTGCCTGTGTATCCTGTTATCCCTAAAACTGGCCTCTGCAGTAAGATGCTACAGAAGATTATTTCCCCCCTATTATCATTAAAGAAACACTGATCTTATTACCAAGTCCTTGCAACATGGAGTGACAGAACAGAAGCTGTCACTTTATTCTTCACTAAATGTATCTGACTGGTATACTGATCATACACAGTGAGTGTTAATTGCAAAGTCAACTATGACATTCTCTTGACTGTTTCTTAACACGATGACCAAAAGCTGCTTACTATGTAACTATGGCTTGCAAAGTATAATTTATGGCAGAGTTTTTCAACCCCAGCAGCTTTTAGACTTCAACTTCCAGAATTTTCCAGCCAGGATGATTGACACAACTTAAAGTTGCTAAGGTTAAGAAGCACTGATTTATGTTGTGTGCAACTTTGGGATGAGGGGATGGAGAAAGTGCAGATCACCCTTAGCCTTTGAGGGTTTGCTCCAAAATGGAGGGTAAAGAATGGGTAGGGATACAACGGACTACATTTGATGTAATTTACATTAAATTGAAATTAAACTGATTACATTAATATGATTACTTTCCCTGCATTTAAGAATTTGCACCCGCTGTGAACTTACAAATGAAAATTCAGTTTTGGCAACTGAGGCTTATTTGACAGATTACCGTTCAGCAGATCATGCTTTATACCTCTGCAGGCACCATGTCAATATGTCAAAGGAGGGATTATCAAATATATTTTTGTAAAATTGAGAATATGTTTACAACTGTGCATAACTAACCTTTGGATTATGGTGAAATCCTCCACCAGATTTATGGTGGTGAGAAAAAGAGTGATTGGAGAGGAAGAATTCCTGCTGAATACCTTCCTTTTGCATTTCAAAGAAGTCTTTGAAGATGCCAAATGAAGTGTCTCGGTTGTATTAAAAAGAGGCAGGACTTTCACACACACTTCTGATCACCTCGTAATTCAGAGAAGAGGAAAAACAGCATAAAACCATCATAAACATAGTTATTGGGAAGAATTGTTTTTTTCTGGAAAATGCAATAAAAGCTAGCACACACAAACAAACAAACAAACAAAAATCCCATGAAAATATATTTGCCTAGCATGAGTTGCAATTCTATTTAATTTTCTTGGAAAATACACTTTATTTATTAATTAAATTTATTTGCCACCTACCTCGCCACAGGGTTACTTTAGGCAGCTAACATTAATAAAAAAGAAGAAAAATGAAAAGACATATAAACAGAAGTAAATAACAGAACTGTACAGTAAACAATGACAAAGAAATACAGTGAGAATAAATACATCACTATGATAACTGGAAAGATGGATGGATGGAGAACAGAGAGCAAGTAGAGGAAGGTGGAATCTACCATCAATCTAGCAGCCACCTCCAGTTTGGAAATACACACCCTCCCCAATTTGGTCCCCAGGTCGATCAGCACAGCTATGTCTTTAGGCATGTAACATAATTATAGATAGTACAATTAACAAGGCTGTTTATTACATAAGCACATAACATTCCAATATTTTCTCCTCTCTCCTTTCTCTCCTTGAAACATAGATGGGTAATGCTGAAGCATGCCTCATTTTAGCTGATATATGTTCTACTGATCCTTATACGGAGGATATTTCCAACATCATGAGGTAAGGTGGGATCTAAATAGCTGCATTTCTTTATTTAATTAGGATAACCCCCAGTGCCTTCTTACCAATTTTTTACAATATTAAAACTGGCAAGGAGGTTTCCCTGGTTCTAGATCAGTGGTTCTCAACCTTTTTAATGCCGCGATCCCCAACCGGTCGTAAGTCGGGGACTACTCAACCGGTCGTAAGTCGAGGACTACTCAACTGGTGGAGCACCGTTTGCAGAATGGGACTTTTGGCGGGCTCAGCAGGGCAGAGACAGCCTGGACAATTCCTATTGGCTTTTGAAAGCCAATAGACTTAGACTCTATTCAAGAGAGTCTATTCTATTGCCTTTCAAAAGCCAATAGAATAAAAGGGAGTAGCACAGCTAAGGAAAAGGGGGGGGAAATGGCGGACTACATTGTTTGGCGATCCCCGTGAAATGGTCGTTCGACCCCAAATGGGGTCCTGACCCACAGGTTGAGAACCACTGTTCTAGATGATTTCGTAAGTCTTGTCATGTTCTTAAATGGCTCTGCGAATGTTGCTCAACTCTAACTTTCAGTAGTCTTCATTGTTAGCCACTATTGGCTGTTATTATTGGGAGTTTAGTCAGCATATCTGGAATATCAGACATTTTTCTATGTATTTGGTGTCTTCTTGTTCAACCATTAGATACACAGATAAATATATATAGAGAGAGGTCATGCATTTGGAATGCCTAGGAAAGACAGATGCAAAAACAGCAATCCCAGTTAGCCTTTTAACAATAATTTGAAGAACTTCATTGCATTTGTATAAAAGCATAGGTGTGACAAAGAATATGAGTGAGAGTGCATACAAACCATGAAGAGATATGTCTGGGTGGCCGAAAAAGGAAGAAAAAAAATGTTGTAATAATTGTATATTGTTAGAAATTATTTTATTCTCTTGGGATCCAGAACAAACCTGATGCTTTCATTCATGAAGATGCTGAACTTCTAGTTGTTGTTTTTTTTCCCCTCTGCTAATCAATAAATATAGAGAAGCATTCCCTGATCTGAGTCTTGCAATTTTAAGTGGCACAACCTAAAGGTTAGAAACTAGGGCTCAGTTGTCTGTGAACGATGGATGCCTGGACACAGCCAATCCAATGTGAAGTTTTTGATGCTGCCCTTCATCAGTTAAGCTGGTGGCAAATTTATTCTCCCTCTTCACTTAGTTTAGCTAATATTATTTACTGTTCATACTCTTGACACACCCCTATCCACAATGTACACTAACAATAGCTTTGTTTTTTCATGCAGGGTACTGTCTATCAAGAATCATTTCCCAAACACCAGAGTTATAATACAAATCATCCAGTCTTCTAACAAGGTTGGGTTGTTTTCCCCTTTTTTTCTTTCTTCTTGTACATTTGAGTAGCCCCTGGTTTATATAGCAGTTCATTATGGATTTGAGAGGTGGCACTTCACCCACTGAGATTTTTCAAAACAGAATCTTTTTTTTCTGTCTTATAAAATTCATTTAGCCACCCCGACAGTCAAGCCTTCCATTAGCAGAGATTTTAAAGGAAAACTATCCCATCTCCCTCTATGGTTCCAATATCTATTTCTTTAAAATCCAGTGACACCCAACTCCTATTATAAAAAGGGGAAAGACAGTTCCCAAGTCTTCAATTAAAGAAAACTAAAGTAACTAATTAAAAGGGTCTACACAAGGCCTGGGAGAACAACTAGAATGTCATAAGGCTGTCAGCTGCATGAATCTCTAAGGTGGATTTTCATCTGGAGGGCAGGCCAGCAACCTCCAGGGTCCTGCAAGATGACATAGTTTGATCGATGGGACCTGGAGAATATCTACTTTACAGAAATGAATGAAGATAAATGATATCTTAACCTATGCAGTCTAAGGGCTTTAAAGATAATAACTGGCACCTTGAATTGCATCTGGAAGACAACTGGTAACCAATACAACTCACAGACCAATGGAAAGCTGGCTGGAAGGTGTAAGGAGGATTTCCATTAGGACAGGGGTGTCAACCTTGCAACATCACGTGATGTGTCGTGACATATTGCAACTTTTTTTCCATTGCCGGCAATGGGGTGGGCGCGGTTTCGCTATGACGCATCTGGCCCACAGGCCGGCAGTTTGACACCCCTACATTAGGACAAAAGTGATAGGTCTGTGCAGTGCTTTTTTTCTTAAAAAAAAAAAAAAAGGTGCCGGAACTCACACACATCATACAACCCGCCTTGCCTACCCTACAAGGTTCCATCCAAAAAAGGTGTCGGAACTCCGTTCTGGGCGTTCTATGAGAAAAAAATTCCTGGGTATGTGGCACATTTACTGATGCCACCACTTAACCACTGTTGGTGCAGTGGTTAGAATGCAGTACTGCAGGCTACGTCTGCTGACTTCTGCCTGCTAGCAGTCTGGCAGTTCAAGTCTCACCAGCTCAAGGTTGACTCACCCTTCTATCCTACCGAGGTCAGCAAAATGAGGACCCAGATTGTTGAGGGCAATACGATGACTCTGTAAACTGCTTAGAGAGGGCTGTAAAGCACTGTGAAGCTGTATATAAGTCTAAGTGCGATTGCTATTGCCATTAAAAAAAATCAAATTATATTCAATGACACAAGCTTTGTATAAGAAGAAGGAGCTGCTGCAAAGAAGGGGGGTGGTGTCAGGCTATTCTCCAAAACCCCGAAGGCAGGATGAAGAAGCAATAGATGGAAACTAATCAAGGAGAGAGTCAACCTAGAACTAAGGAGAAATTTCCTAACGGTGAGAGCAATTAACCAGTGGAACAGTTTGCCTTCAGAAGTTGTGGGTGCTTCATCAGTGGAGGCTTTTAAGAAGAGGCTGGACGGTTACTTGTCTGAAATGGCATAGCATTTTCTACTTGAGCTGGGCATTGGACAAGAAGACCTCCATGGTCCCTTCCAACTCTGTTATTCTGTTATCCTCTATCCTTATTGCTACTCTCACCTGCTGCTGACATCAATGGTGTTTATGAAGGAGTCACGATGAAACATTCCATGTTCTCCGAGACTTTGTCAAACTTTATACAGGTTCACGATGCCGAGTGATTTAGAAATCCAATCTAATGTTTATAATTTAAAAAAAAAACAGTTATTTCAGAACCTTAGCACACTGTTTCATAAGTATAATACTGTACTATTATATATAATTTATGAAAGAGAGTGAGTGAATTCAAAGTATGTAACTATAAGACTTTAGTCTTCCCAAGAATAACACTCTTTTCTGCTGTTGACATGAAAAGTGTATGATTTGTTTTTTTAATTTTTTTTTTAATATATTGCTCTCTATTTCGTCCTGAATTAGGTTTACTTGCCAAAACTCCCTGGATGGGACTGGAGAAAAGGTGATAGTATCATTTGCTTTGCTGAACTCAAGCTTGGGTTAATAGCTCAGAGTTGTGTGGTGCCAGGTTTGTCCATACTGTTGACCAGTCTCTTTATTAGAGAAAATATCCAGGTACTGCTCTTTAATCTATCTCAACCTCAATGCCAATCAATACTGATTGCTCGTATTGATTTATTGCCCCCCCCATCTTACCATAGGTTAACTCTGGGCAGCTTACAGTTACATATACAATTAAAAGATAAAAAGTTAAAATCAGACGTTAGAACCAAGGAGGGTGGGGGCAGAGTGAGGGGAGGTGGGATCTGTTGTTACTTGATCAACCATCTCCACTGTGCTGTTTCCCCATCGGGGCAAGAGGCCAATTGGTAGAGCTGTGGTGGTGCAGTGGTTAGAGTGCAGTACTGCAGGCTACTTCTGCTGACTGCCAGCTGCCAACAGTTTGGCAGTTTCAGTCTCCCTGGCTCAAGGTTGACTCAGCCTTCCATCCTTCCAAGGTCAGTAAAATGAGGAGCCAGATTGTTGGGAGGGCAATATGCTGACTCTCTAAATCGCTTAGAGAGGGCTGTAAATAAGGTGACCAACTTTTTTACAATGAGAAGGAGGACACAAATAAATTGAAGGAAAAAAAGTGAGTCTAATGCGTGCGTGTGTGCCGTGTCGTGTTTCGGTAAGAAGTAAACAAAGCCACTTGCTTGCAGCGCACTCTTTCTCCTGTGTGGAGTGCATGCGTCTCATAATCGCGCCTTGCCGCACTATACTGAGCCTTGACGAATCATCATGTCAAATACAAATATATCACATCACACGCAACGGATTGGCTCGGCATCGATAGAATACGGAGATTTACAGATTAGTCTTCAAATATCGAAAAGGAGGGCATGTAGGAGGACACTTTTCGAGAAAGGACGGAGCTTACAAAAGGAGGACTGTCCTCCCTAAAGGAGGACGGTTGGTCACCTTACTGTAAAGCACTGTGAAGCAGTATGCAGTATAAGTCTAAATGCTATTGCTATTGCTATTAGAATAGACCCTTATGAAAGGATAGGAGGTTTGGGGCCAACTTCACCTCAGAGAGCAAAATGTTCCAGAGGGCAGGAGCAACAGCAGAAGAGGCCCCCCTCCTGTTCCCTGCCTGCTGGAATAATTGAGCTGACAAGATCCACAACATGCCTCCTCTGCTAGTACAAGTTGTATGGGCCAATCCCAGGTTACTGCTATGAAGTGCTCTCTAATATATATATATATATGTGTGTGTGTGTGTGTAAGACAGTTTTTATGGGTAGATACTATTAAACTTCAGTTAATTTATCTTTATTTCCATATTTATGAAGAAGTCAGGCCTATAGGGCAGAAGACAACTTATTGCTGCCCGCTTTTACCAAAACTTTGTTACACCTTTCATAATCATTCTGCCTGTTAGTTGTGTCTGTGAACTGGAATATCTATGTCTGTTTTTGTTTAATCTTGACTGAAGATTTGTTGGGACATCCTCATTATTAAGTACTTGATATTTCTAATCTGAAGGACTAACAGGATGAATTATTGTTAGAGTGGTTGGTGTCCAATTTAGATAACAACTCTAAGCCACAGGGGAATCCAGCTAATAATTTTTTTTTTAATAGCAGAAGGATGTTTGGATTAAGCATCAGCATGAAATAGAAGGCCAAGACTATAAAGTGATGACTCAGCTTCTTTCCAATGATTTTGTTGGCATGTCCTTCAAAGATGTTTGCCAGTAAGTTTCCCCATTACCCCTGCTCCCTTAATCCACTTTCTTAATTTTCCACTTTAAATTCCACTTTCTTTGCCACATACACATTGTCAGATTTCCATCTACTGGGCAAGTTGGTACTCCAATAGATTAATTCTTGACATACGTTTTTTCCACCATCCCAATCAACACATGAACAGAATAGTTATTGCTGCATCTAGGGATTAATTTTGTATATTGAAATGCCACAATTTATTCACTGTGAGATTCTGGATTGCATATCTTGTATTTCCAGAACTAAATCAGTTCTGGATCTGCTTAGCTTGATCTCAATGTACCAGGTTCCTGAGTTCTGAACATTCATTGGCATGTTAAAAGCATATTTCTGATGAGATTCTTCAAGGCTTATGACTGCCAATGTTTAGACCTTACTGTAAGACATAGAAAAGATCAAAGGAAGATCAGTCAATTTTACTTTCAGGAACCTTCTAAGCCAGAAGACAAAGCCTCTCTGATGTGCTCAATATTTTGCTGCAGGCTCATCCTCATTTTACCAGCCATAGAGGCAAAGCTCTTTAAAGTTCCTCCAGAGAGGATGGAGCTGATCACCATACAGATTCTAGCTGGCTACTATATAAGGTTTCAGACTATTGCACAGATAAGTATTGATTCTAATAGAGGAGAAACTTAGCCAATTGGACACACAAAGAGCTATTGAAGTTCTGCTTTCTATAATTCTATGTCTTGCCTAAATTGTGATCCTAGAGCAGTGATGGCGAACCTTTTAGAGACCGAGTGCCCAAACTGCAACCCAAAACCCACTTATTTATTACTGGGTGCCAGGTGGGTGTGGCCCACTGGGTGGGTGTGGCTGTGATGGTCATGGCAGATTGGGTGGGTGTGGCCAAGGTGGGTGTGATCACCTTAATGTTGCTCATGGGGAGGGATGCCTGTGGGGGCTAGGCAGGGTTGGGGGAGATCCAGGGGGACTCTGGCAGATGGGATAGTGGGCAGGAGGCTCGTCCTGTGGGGTGAGGTGAGGCAGGGTGAGGCAGGGCGGGGATGCCATTGTCACAGGGCAAAGTGAGGCAGAGGCCGGGGCGTCTGCTGCCTGACACCATCGGCCTCTGCACACAGAGTCCAGCGAGCGCAAGGGTGCTGGGATACATCTGGCCATATGGGACCTCGGTGAGTTAGCGGGCGGCTGGTTGAAGAGGGACTTTTGCCATCCCCGGGGCATGGTGCGCGTGCCCACATAGAGGGCTCTGAGTGCCGCCTCTGACATGTGTGCCATAGGTTCGCCACCACTGTCCTAGAGGGTTCTGCCTGGATGTTTCCCATCATGCTTGAAAATGTCAGAAAATAAGGCCTCACCCAAATTAAAGATTGTTTATGTATTAATAATGGGACAACGTTCAGAACTTTGCCTCTTTGTTTATTTGTTTATCATTTTTTAAACCTGAACTTATCTCTTTATGTTTAAGACTGTGCTTTCTGAAGATGGATCTAATACTTCTTGCTATTGATTTTCGAACTGGAAAACAAGGAAACAGGTGATGCTTGAACTTCTCTTTGTATCAGGTTAATAACTCCCCCCATTCTTTTGTTTAAATGTGTTTGTGACCATATTATGTGGCCTAGAATCTGTTGATAATACTCCAAGTTTGCTTGTTAAGGATGTGTGAAATGTCAAACCAAGATTGATCTGGAAGCAATCTGATTCAGATCTTTCAACTTTAATTTCTCTGTAATTTAAATCTAGAAAGAATTTCAGAATAATTCTTTCTGTGTATGCCCACAAATCCATTGAGTTAATTCAGAAATCTTATTTGATCAAATGTTATTGAAAGTGAATTTTAAATTGAATTTTCTTACAGACCCAGTTATTTGGTTTGAAAAGGCAGAGGCCCATAATGTCAACAGATTGTAATTGGCACTCTGAATACATTTTTATTCTTTTAGACCCAATGGAATGTTGAAAAGAAATTATGTAAAGAAGGTTGGGACAGAGATGTAAAGGGGATTGGGACTCCATCACCAACATGATTCCCATAAATCTGAACATAAACTAAATTTATTGGGAACTGAGAAAATGGGCAAGATCAGTCCAGAATCTGTGGAAAAAAACAAAAATCCCACCAAGAGCTAGTTGGACAATGACATACAATGGTGCCAATATCATCACTTTCTTCTTCTTCTTCTTCTTCTTCTTCTTCTTCTTCTTCTTCTTCTTCTTCTTCTTCTTCTTCTTCTTCTTCTTCTTCTTCTTCTTCTCCTCCTCCTCCTTCTTCTTCCTCCTCCTCCTCCTCCTCCTTCCTCCTCCTTCCTCCTCCTCCTCCTCCCTTCTTGAATTTTGAAGCTTAAAGTTGAAATGAGAGGTCCCTGAACTTGGTTGTTTCCTTGCCAACATTTGATTACCCAAACTAGGTAACATCATCAGTGATAATGATGATGACTAGCATCATTGTCATCATTTATTACTGTCATTGTTGTTGTTGTTGTTATGCACTGCCTAGAACTGTACTCTGTGAGATAGGTGGCTTTATAAATATGGATATGACTAATTAATTAATTCTATGCCTTACTCTCCTGATCATGTGTCCCAGAGGAGAACTTTTATGAAAGCATTGGAAAGATTTGTAGAAGAATATGCTCTGTGTATTTTGCCTTCCCTCTTAAGCTTCAACTTTACTTTCTTCTTACAGGAGTTAGGTGTATTTTTCAGATAGTAAATTAAGTAGAATAGTGGTCATGCTGACATGTATCAATAATATACTATTTGACAGTAGCATCCTGATCAATCCACCTTCTGCAATTAAACTCCATTACAACACAATGGGCTTTTTTATTGCTTCCTCTGTCCAGGATCTGAAAAGGTAATCTCTTTTAATTATTTCCATTCAACTGGGGGGGAATATTGAAAAGTGGTTTATTACCACTGAACACGAAGAAATGAAATAAAACTATCTTGTCTGTTTTCTCAGCTGTTCTGTCTAATCCATTTTTGGGGGGTTCCACTTTTATTATCCAGAGCTTATTATTATTGTACACAATGCCACAGTGGGATCACCAATTCTCAGCTCATTGTGAAGTGTCATTGCAAAAGAAAAAGTGTGAAAAAACCAATCCTGGATTCTGGTAATTTAATTTTCATTTCAGTAGCTTTAATGTATTGATGGATAATTGCTGGTGTCATGCAACGTATGTCTTCTGCATTTCTTTTTGCCATTCCCAAGCCATGTTATGAAAAAGAAATCATTTCTGATTTTTTTTTTAAGAAGAAGAAAAAAAATGTGGGTGAAACACTCATGGATGGGGTATTTAGTTAGTTCTAAAATATCCATCATTAGGTCCTATGCAGAGCACACTGGATAGCAAGTGTTTTCCAGCTACAAAATACTGATGGGCTCAATAGCCGTAACTGCGAGAGGGATCTCAGAGTCCTAGTGAACAATCACTTAACTATGAACCCCCCACAATTTTAAAAAGATGTTGACACTTTGGAAAGAGTGCAGAGAAGAGCAACAAAGTTGATTAGAGAGTTAGAGGCTAAAATGTATGAGGAAGAGTTGTGGGACCTGAGTATGTCTAGGCTAGTAAAAAGAAAGACTATGAGTGACATGAGGGAGGGGAGGGAAAGGAGGGAAGGGGAGGGAAAGGAAAGGAAAGGAAAGGAAAGGAAAGATCTTCTCCCTATTACTCAGTCCTTAGTGGAAATGGCATTACTGAAGAATTTCAATTGGCCAGTTGTGTCTTAAATTCTCAGGCACACAAACTCAATATGAGTTGCTCTTCCAGGAATAGTTGTCTTCCATGTAGTTTGAAGCTCTAAGCAAGGCCAACTTTCCCTGTAAAATAATACTATCTAAGGCAGGGGTAGGCAATCTTGGCTCTTTTATGACTCATGGACTTCAACTCCCAGTGGCTCAGGAATTCTGGAGTTGAAGTCCATGAGTCATAAAAGAGCCAAGGTTGACTACCCCTGATCTAAGGTCTTTTATCCTAGTCAAGTATTTCTTTTTATGAATAATCGTTTCGTCTCTTAACTGAACAGCAGATGGCAGGCAAGTCTCGTTGGTGACTTAGCTACTTCATTTTCTTTGCAAATTGCACAGAATTGCAATAAGAGAAACTGAGGCCTGGGGACATATACACCTGTAGGCTTTTCTTTAAATTCTATGATCAATATAACTACAACAACACTCTTCAGAAGAACAGGGCAATTTCTCTAGCATTCACCAAGAGAAGTTTGAAATCAATGCTGTTTACTTTCTATTTCTGCCATGAAAAAGAGCAGCAGAGAAATGAGACAGTGATAGCCATTGATCACTGGCACCAATGTCCATTGACTTACCAACTTGCAAAGAAAAGATTATTGTTTATTTTTCTTGGTCATCTTCCATTCTCCACCAGGTATTTTTAAATCTATTTACTCAAGGGTGTAGTAATCTCAATCCTTCAGGAGATCAGCTACTTCCAACTGCAACTTCAGTTGTCTTTCCTTGAGTCCCTAATTAGTAAAGCAGAACATTTTTACAGAACAGTTAACTACTACATAGATATTAATAATGAAGTGGGATGAGGAGGAGGAGGAGGAGGAGGAGAAGGAAGAAGAGCAAGATGAGGAAGAAGAGGAAGAAGAAGAGGAGGAGGAAAAGATTTTCAAAGATTTCTCAACATCGCCTGTATTGATAAATATTATAAACTTATGTAGACTCGTAGATTGAACAGTTGTTTGATAATTTGGCAAGTTAGCATTACTTGAAGAACTTCATGTATTTGCTATGAGTACATGGCTAGGATAGCTTCAGCAGAACATAGGCTGTTGATTTGAAGGAAGGAAAAGAATAAATTTCCTCTTAATAATTTTCATTTCAGAAAACACATCAAGCAGGCATAGTAATTTGAGACCTTCAGATGAAATTGTAGTACATTCACGATCCCTTGGGATTCTCTCCTTCTTGGACTTTTTTCCCAGGTAAGAGAATTAAACGGAGTTCTCCTTATGTTACAAATCCATTTCTCGACCTAGATTCCCAGATAATTTGGGAATAAAACAAGAGAAATGGCTTTTTGCTTCTCGTTGTATATTAGAAGCTACACTTAGAAGTGCTTGCCTTTGCTGGTTAAAAAGGGCTAGAGATGATGGGCAGTTTTTTACTACTAATGGAAATTAATTTGAAAATAGTGTCATGCCATGTTTCAAGGAGCATCCAAATCAAATTGCATTGAAACCTGACTAATAAGGACCTTCTCACCCCTTTCTAGCCAGATGCTCCAGTTTCACTGGTTTATTTAATGGGAGTAAATCTCTTAAAACATAAATTTACATGCACATGAACAATGGCACTATGGATTAAGATTTGGAACAACTGCAAACACCAAGGGACTCATTCATCTTCTGCCATAACTGTACCTTTGTCTATTAATTGTGTGTGAGATATCTAGCACACACAGCCAGGAGAAAGGAAGAACCATTCCATATTTGTGCAATTTGGAGCCATGATGAACATTTTTATTCAAAGAATAAAACAGTTATTTAAAATGACCAAGATTGCCCCCCTTCCTCCTCCTCTTTTATAAGCTTCTTTCAGTACTTATACTACAGCTTCCATATGTTTCTAACTCAAAATTTGGGAAACTGGCACCAATTTTCAATAATCATATTGCTAACATTCAACTGTAATGACCAAGGAGTGATATGGGAACCACACAAATGGATAAGGGACTATTGTTTCCTCACTCTTGTTTTAGCACTATTTGAAATCCCACCTCACCTTTCAGCTGCTGTTTGACTAAAGGGGGAAATATGCAGGTTGTCTACAGCTATTTATTGACAACCAGTTTTGTCTAGGGGACATATTAGGTTAGAAACTTTCCCTAAAGGGTAAGTTATCCATACTATTGCATTGTGCCGATTTGACCAAAAAGGGAATCATTAAGTTTATAACACCCCCTCCCACTTCTGCCCATAACATAATCTGAAGCAAAAAGAAAGGGGGGGGGACCCTTTCTCAACCTGCTGAAATATCATTATTAAAATGTGCATGAAAAGTCAATTACGCCAGAGGGAGGTATTTAAGAGAAGCAAGTTTCCATACTGTGGGATTACACCTCAGGGATTACAAAGTCTGCTGAATTCTTTGCAGCTGTTTAACTTAAAAGTGGAGCAGACTTGCACAGTCAGATGTTCTGTAGCCCTCACAAGAAGAGAACAAATATGGTGGGAAAACATTGCTCCTTTGGCCATTAGAAGCCAGCCCTGCCATCAAACGAGGCAGCTGTAGAGCAAAGGAGATGACGCCAGGACCTAGCAACTGTCCCGTCATGGCTACTGGAGATGACGTTAATGATCTGCAACTATATAGGATTTAAACTGTTTGCATAAGTGTTGGTGGTTCTATGCTAATTTGCAGAAGACAGGAAGGCAGGCAGGCAGGCAGGCAGAGTCCTCAGTTTACAACCACAGTTGGGACCAGAATTTTCATTGCTAAACAAGGCAGCTGTTAAAGGAATCACATGGTCATCAAGTGAATCTGGCTTCCCCCATTGATTTTGTTTGTCAGAAGCTGTCTGGGAAGGTCACAAGTGGTGATCACATGAACCTGAGATCCTGCAACCATCATAAATACATGCCAATTGCCCAAATTTTGGTCATGTGACTAAGGGGGTGCTGCAATTGAGGACTATCTGTCGATAGCTAGTTAGCTGCATGGATGGATGGATGGATAGATAGAGATAGATAGATAGATAGATAGATAGATAGATAGATACTCAGCATGCAGTTGGATGCCTTATACTGCAGTCTTATCCATGTTTATCTGAAAATTGTTGAATGCAGAAGAATGTCTCAGTAAACAGCCATAGGATTCATTATCTCCTTCACGCTCTTTCTTTTCTTCTCTTTTTTCTCTCTTTTCTTCCTAAGGTTCATTCTTTTCTAAATCAGCAGTTCCTGGGGTTTTCTTTTATGTGGGGTTCTGTACCATCATTTAACGTTTTAGAAGAGCACCATTTCAGTTCAGCATCTGCCTTCATGGTGCCTGGAGGTAGTATTACATACTTGTCCCTGTTTGTCTAGCAGATCCAACATTATTACTTTTAATAATGCTCAAAAATTCAAAAATTTTATAAGATGTTTGTGCCCCTGCCAAAAATCTTGCAAAACTATGGGAAAATGTTCTCTCTCTCTCTCTCTCTCCCCCCCCCCTCTCTCTCTCTCTCACACACACACACACACACACCCTCCTTCCTTCCCTCCCTCTTCCTTATACTACAGGGTGAGTAATGAAGGATTTTACAAGAATTTTTGAAATTAGACTAGATCTACTATTTGGGCCATACTTAGCTTTTGTTTTCCACAATCACCATGAAAAAAACACAAAAATGTCTGGTAGATAGAAACGCTACTTGTGTGATGTTTGCATGAATTTCACATATTTCACTAGGATGTGGCTTGTTTTCAATCATAGTTTGTTCGACCAGTCATAGCGAGCTGGTTCTTTCATAACCAAAAAATCCATAATTCTTTTGTTTTATAAGGATGGCCATCTTATTTCTACTGTAAATTTAGTTAATCTCCTTTGGGTGACGCCATTAAGCTTTCCGGGTTTCTTCTGATGGTGGTTCATCTTAGAGAGCGAGATTGTCATGTGATACACAAAAACATAAAATGGGTGCAGAAATGTGTACTTTCTTTCTCTCTCTGGAGTTAAAAAGATTCTAATCCAACTTCTACCAACATAAAATAAGATTAAAACAACTTAGATGAAAGAGAAAAGGTATTCTTGCTTGTTGTGGTTTTTTTTTTTTTTTTCTTAAGAGAGCACCACCCAAATCTGTATTCCTTCTTAATTGAAATTTATCTAACATCTGGATAATTGCTGGTAAGTACATGTTGATTGCCAAACTGTAGTCAAGGTGTGTCAGTCTTTCATAAATCCCCAGTTCTTAAGATTTTATTCTTTGATGCTATCCATCACATCCAGGTCCAAGGGCAAGTGGGACGTGAGATGGGGTTCGGTGGGGGTGAGACTAGAACTAAGTAACTCTGCCTTCCCTTAATCCAGCAGAATGCAATGCATTTTTTATGAATGTGAAGGGGAGGCTGTGTTGAAGTCTACAGAAAGGTCACTGATATTTTTGGAGTGATAAATCACAAAAGAGAAGGAAGATTTGCATTTTGGCCATATAACATTCAGGGATGGATTAGAGAGAGCAGGGGAAGAATTCTTTGAAGTAATATTTCTCTGCTGACTTGTTTTATTAGCTCACTTTTAACATGTTACATTATTGCTTATAGAATTTCATTTACTTGGATTGGCAGCTTGATAAATATGTCTATTGGCAATGATTTGGATTGCTCTGGGCATTAATATTATTAAAACCTGTCACGGGGAAATGTCTGAAAGATGACTTACTGTAAAGATTACAGCACAAAATAAATCACACAGTGGTATTTGTTACCGTTTATGGCCTCTTGGAGCCGAGTCAATCCCTTTTTATGTTGCATTATTTTTCAAGTTTTTATAGCTTTACATTATATATTGCTGTCAGAAATGAACAGATGGGGTGTCAAACATGAGCTTTTTGAATAATTCCCACCCTTGGGTTATTTGTGTGAAGGACAAGTGTAAAACTCTGTTCTCCAGAAAGGGAAGACTGGCAGGGTTAGTTAATGTGTTGTGACATTACAGAAAGCCTACACATACACACACACACACACACACAGAGAGAGAGAGAGAGAGAGAGAGAGAGAGACTTTTTTGTCAGCTTACACAAAATGGCTCTAGCGTCTGACCTCCTCTGGCTTTTATCTCACAATGGGGCCTGAGGAAATTCTAGCTGCCTGTATACTGTACTTGTAGAGTGGTGGACCCATGTAAGATAAACAGACTAGAAGAGAGACAACAGCTGGAATGTCAGAAACATTCTTTGTGGGCTGTCTCTCCCCAGATGGAGAGACAGGAAAATGTGTCTTCCATATCATGACGATCTTTCACTGGGACTATTCCAAATGAGTGAAAACAGGATTGGTTTCTCTCACGAATGCCTGTAGCACTGCGATCATGGGCGCCTTTTCTTCAACCATTTGTGAGTTTGGGGCTGCTTTGCTGAGAAACGGGTCTGCAAGAGAAAGGAAATGACTTCAATTTTGTAAGCAAAAGAGCAAATTAGTAACGCTCGCAAATCTTATTAGTTGAGCTGTACCTTAAAGCCTGTGAAATTGACATATGAAGGAGATCTGTCAATCAGTGCTGCCTGGTGTTTACAGGATGTGGTGATGTATAATTGATTCAGTGCCAGTAGATTTTCTTACCCACCCACCCTCTGCCTAGAATCGGTCTATAGAATCCATTTCCACTTTGATTCTCTTGAGACTATGGAATCATTTCCCCATCTTTTAAAATGTAGCAACTTGGAAAGTCTTTGCATTTCTTTTTGACCTATATCTTGAAGCAGGATGGGCAAATGAGAGCCCACATAAGGCCTTCAAACTGTCTGTCTATCTATCTATCTATCTATCTATCTATCTATCTATCTATCTATCTATCTATCTATCTATCTATCTATCTACCTACCTACCTACCTACCTACCTACCTACCTACCTACCTACCTATCATCTATCTATCTATCTATCTATCTATCTATCTATCTATCTATCTATCTATCTATCTATCATCTATCATCTATCTTCTTTCTTTTTTCCAGAGAGAGAGGGTGAGGGCAAAGCATGGTTGAATAGCACAAAGACAATATGCATTTATAAATATAACATACAGAACATTGCTTTATTTTATTTTTTCCCCTTTTTTACCATCACAGAGAGATTTTCTTCCACCATGTCCCCATGTACTATGATTTTCTGCAGGGGAAAAAAAGAATCCTGACCTTGCCACAAAGTGGGGGGGGGAGTCACTTTGTTTACAATGGTTTGGAAAATACAATGGGAGAGAGGAAAACAGATACATGTGTCCCTGATTTATCTATCAACCAATGTTCCCTAAATGTGTTGCATAGCAAAACCCATATATCCAGATAGAATTTCCTTGTACACTGCTCTGGGGAAAAGCTGATTATCTGAATTTACTCAGTCTAATCCAGATGCATAAAGATGTTAGCTAATTATTAGTTCTGCCCAGTTAACTTGTGCAAACCTGCCTATTTATAATATGGTCAGTTCCTAATTCTGTGTTGAGGATGTGGGAAATGACAGAACCCCCTGGCAATGCTTATTTTATATTTTAATAACCCAGAGTAATTCTAACAATTACACACATATCATAAATCACATCATAATGGCCCTTATTGAATTACTGATTGGGGACTCAAGTTTAAACAGATTGAAAGAGGATTAAGAAGGAAATTAAGGCTCTAAGGAACACAAGCTGGAAGTTAGGTTGGAAAAAAAATCTGTACCCTTTGCATGAAAAAAATCTTGAATATTTTAGCAAGTTTTGGTCCATACGGTAACTTAATGGTGGGCTAGCTTTTCATAGCCTTCCTTGTTTTATTTCTCAGACAGTCAGTTGACTCCAGTCTTAGACCAGTACAAGCAATTTACCCATGACTGCTCTGCGATTACCTATATTTCTATTTTAAGAGACAATAAATAAAATTTAAGATAAAATTAAAATACATCTATAAAACAATCCAACTAGACGCTGTGAATGAAGAAGTCCAAAAGGAGCAATCCATCTCCAAGTTAAAATGATTTAGAGGTTGAGTAGAGGGCTGTAAAATACTATGTAGCAGTATATAAGTACTATTGCTATTCTTGTCGATCAGGATACATATTTCAATTGCCAAGAGTCAGAGTAGAAAGAGGGATGACCTAAGTAATTTCAATCATGATTGTCTGAGTTGCTTCTCTCTTGGGATCTGGAAAGACTCCTTTTTATACATTAGGTTTAGCATATTTTAATGTTTAAACTTTATTTTAAGGATGGTTCCATCTCAAAATGTCAAAATACCTTTTGGCAATTTTTAGGAGGAAAAGGGGTAGGAGATAGTTTCACAAAGATCAAAAAGTGTACTTGTGGTTCTGTGAGTTCAGCTTGCCCACCCCTAATGGGAAGTAAAAGTGAGCTTAGAGGTATCTGACTCATTTGACACGATCTGTGATTGCACAGTTAAACAGATTGGAGTACATATGAACACAAGCCACTTTCAAATCTGCCAGCTGGGGTAAGCAAAGGATGAGGAGAATGAGTAAGAATATGAAAAGCAGAGAATGGGGACTCACGTACACATACTCAACCTCTACCCAGTTTTATGCCCTCTCATGCTTGAATTGAGCTTTTGAAACCCTTCATTTGAAGTGATCGTGATTTATACTGTACATTGTTAAAAGTAGGTGTGTTTTGAATTGGAGGATGGGAAGACGTGGTTCCACCCAGTTATGACATTTATCCCCGACAAATTATAAGAAAAGAACCATGTTCTAATTAATAAAAACGAGGCAATGATCAGTCTCAGAATTTTCCCATGTGGCCATCCATGGGATTTCTTAATCAAGAAAAAAAGTAGAAGGCATCCTTGCCCTATCCAGATTCCCACCAATCTATAGACAAGCAGTACCCATAATTAAATTAACTTACTAATTAACCGCTCTATTCAAGCTGATTAGCAGTGGCCAAATACAATGAAGAGTTGTCAAGAATGTCTTGCAGCTGACAATGTTGTCAGTGGTGATTACTGGTTGTCACAATTTTCCTTTCTGTTTTGTTAAGGGCATTAGGTTTTGTTGTTCTGGATAACGAAGTTGTTTTCCTTCTCCGGAGCTTTCAGCTTAACCTCCCAATGCATCTGTTTTGTAATATATATATCTGTGATTATATATATTGTGGGGGGGGGGCATTCTATTCACTTGACTTCAGTTGGGCACATTAAAAAAAACAAAAGGATGCCAAATTAGAAATGCTTAGAGTTTTCATTCCAGGAAATGGGCTAGAATCTATTTGATTGGCTTTTACCTGCTGCAAGGGCTGATCTAAAATATTTAAAAGCAGTTCCAGATCAGAAAGCTATAGAAGGTTATAGCCTTTGGGGGGGGGGGATTGTCAGTGTAGGGAGATTTTCTCACATCATTCTATGTTTGTTCTTTTCTCTAAGGCAACAGAAATATGGGGTCTAGTCTGATGGGTGGGGAAAATCTGAAATCACCATAGTAAATTTGGATTAGAATTTGACATACCGGGGTGTGTGTGTGTGTGTGTGTGTGTGTGTGTGTGTGTGTGTGTGTGTGCGCGCACATAGTTACAAAGAATAATTGCTGTTGTTGGGACTGCATGTTTATGTCACTGCAAAGGGTGGTGACACCAGAAGAGGGGAAGCACTTTGTTTTTGTTCAATTTTAGTCCAATCAGTCTTGATCAAAAAGTTGGCAATGATGATCTGTAGCTTCATAATTGTTAGGTAGGAGAGGGCTAACCTGAGCCCAAGGGAGGGGTCAAACTCATCATAAGTCATGAGTCCCCACAGTCCTGCAAGATATCTAAGTCCAGCCCACTTGAATGCTTTCTTATTCTTGTTTGACTGTTAGTAGGTCAAATTCTTGTAGAGAGCTTAAGCTTGCAATAAATCTTTATACTCATTTGAGCATGCTAGGGATCACAGTTATCCCAAAGACATCCTTTTTCTCTGAGCAATAAAGTTTAGAATAATCTTACAGTACTTTATTTCTTTGGATCCTCCTTCTTTTTTAGAATCAGATATTTAAAATGCAAAGTTTTGGTCTGTCCTCTAGAATTTGAAATAATCAATTATATTCTGGTTTCACTTTTTACATTATTGTACTGCATATCTTTTCCACTTCAGAACCTGCCTTCTCTTTTTAAAGAGGCATCTGTTTGTTTTCCCTTGTTCTTAAAGTGCTACAAAACATCCTAAGTTACCATTTTTAGGCTAGGTTTTTGAGTTTAGTCTATTATTAAACTGCATACAGCTGAAAGTTGATTGAGGTAAAATAAAGGTAAAGGAGTTCCTGCAGATTTTACTCCCTTAATTGTTGCCGACTGTAGGGACCGGTGTTCATCTCCATTTCAAGGCCATTGAGCCAATGCTGTCCAAAGTCATTTCCACAGTCATGTGGCCAGAATGATACTATGAATGATGGAGTGCTGTTAACTTCCCACTATTTATCTACTTGCATTTGCATGCTTTCAAACTGCTAGGTTGGCAGGAGCTGAGGTGAGGATGGGAGCTCACCCCATTTTGTGGTGCTCAGGTCTCAAACCCAGGCTGCTGGCTTTCCAGTTGACAAGCCAATGTCTTAACCACTGAGCAACTGTGCGTTGTATGAAGTGAATGCCATTTTATTTCTTCTATTTTATATCTCCACAACATTAAGGAAGCTTTCTTGGTTTGAAGACATCTAATGAGAAAAGCTTCTTTCCTTGAGATTTGTTTGAAATGAGGGTAGTCCAGGGAACTGCAGGTGAGAATATCAGAAAAACAAGAGTTGGAAGGGATCTTGGGGGGGTCTTCTACTTCAACCCCTTGCTCAAGCAGGAGACCCTATACCATTTTAGACAAGTGGCTGTCCAATCTCTTCCTAAAAGCCTCCAGTGATGGAGTACCCACAACTTTTGAAGCCCAGGCATTGAGAAGAAGAGTGCATCGTTAAGGAGAGGACATTGACAGAAGACTCTTGATGCTTAAGAATATTTGATAGATTAACTATTGCTGAAATATTGCTGCTCATTTGATTATTGGGTTTACCTGTCTGCAAGGGCTTTTCACTGATAGTAGTTGAAATGCTATAAATCTTTTTTTAAAGAAATATACAAACTGAGGGTCTGCATATATCTTAACTTATAATATTCCAATTGATGGCAAGCAAAGCCCTTCATTATTATAAATTGAGTGGTATTAATTTAGGGTAATGAAGTGGAAATAGAGGAAGAGATGACAGCTTTCCATAAACATAGCATTAAAGTGACATGGAAATGCTGTACACATTTGTAAGTATTTGTGCATTTCATATCAAGCTTTATTATTGTAGGGTGAAATGAAAATCCATATGACATAACAGTTAAATGAATTAGGGATACTCAAATCCAAGGCAGTCTTCAGCTCTGAATGTCCTTAGTACTGTCATTTTGCTCAGTTTAATCCTTCTAGTTTATTTGCATAGATAAATTACTGAGGACCTCATATATGGAGTGTGGGGAGCATATTAAAAAAGTGACTATTGTGCATACAATGGGTTTTCTATAGGGATGTGGTGGAATCACCAGTTAAAGGAGAAGGGGGAGTTAAGAGGTATACCATTATGGAGTCACTCCAGGGGAGGAAACATGGTACACCAGATTAGCAAATCCTTATCGGCTGGTTCACAAGGGAATGCAACCAGCCTGGTGGGATTCTTGTAATATAGGTGACCAACAACAGAGAAACTGTTTTGGTCTGTTCATGAAGTTGTTCTTGTTCCTTGCACCTGATAAGGCTAGATTCAAACAGCTCTCGATTTGCTTACTACACACAGCTTTAGGTTACTTCTACATAATTTGGCCAACCTTAAAAAAAATCAAATCCAGATTCACTTGAAAGCTGGGTCAAAGATCTAGCATTACTAGATTGCATTCTCTCTTC
The DNA here is from genome assembly GCF_016545835.1 of Crotalus tigris. Classification (NCBI taxonomy): domain Eukaryota; kingdom Metazoa; phylum Chordata; class Lepidosauria; order Squamata; family Viperidae; genus Crotalus; species Crotalus tigris. Next base: position 952,581 of record NW_024097215.1, on the reverse strand, counting down.
AACAACTCTTGATCATATTCCCTTCAGCAATCCTGAGAGCATACAGGAAAGTTTTAACCTACCCCACAGAAATCCCACCTCAAAATACGTCAAGATCCTCCCAGCTATTGAAGAGACCTTCAGTAGGCTGAAAGTTAGGGTGAGATCCCTTCTTGTTGGAAGGAGACATGTTTTGCTGTTTTCTACCTCAATATTAAGAATTTGCTTGAAAGTGGGTCAAACAGAAATTCTCAACTGCAAAGGATTGGTCCGCTATAAAAATTCTAATAGATATAATTAAAGTAGGATGGGGAGACAGAGCAACATTTGATAGAGGTGGGATATTTTTTAATATAACTACTAATTTTGTATGATATTTTCCCTGGCAGTCTTCCCCTGAGTTTTTGAAATAGAATCCAGCTTTCACTCTAAATAAGTATATCCAAAAATGTTCACCCAATTGGTTCAAATAGCTGGTCATCTGTCCTCACCTTAAACCCTAGAAAACAAATAATGTCAGCCTAGCAAAATAAACTGTCTGATTTGTAATGTGCTTATAGTCCAAGATACATTAACCATAACAAAGCAGCCTGTGACATCTGCTAGAACAGTGGTTCTCAACCTGTGGGTCGGGACCCCATTTGGGGTCGAACGGCCATTTCATGGGGGTTGCCAAACAACGCAGTCCGCCATTTTTCCCCCTTTTCCTTAGCTGTGCTACTCCCTTTTATTCTATTGGCTTTTGAAAGCCAATAGAATAGACTCTCTTGAATAGAGTCTAATTCTATTTATTTATTTATTTATTTATGAGACTTATATACCGCTTTAAGTGCAAGCACTCTGTAAGCGGTGTACACCAATAAGCAATGTATATATATATATTTACATTGCCCCCAACAATCTGGGTCCTCATTTTACCTACCCCGGAAGGATGGAAGGCTGAGTCAACCTTGAGCTGGTGAGATTTGAACCGCTGACCTGCTGAACACAGTCAGCTAAAGTGGCCTGCAGTACTGCACTCTAACTGCTGCGCCACCTCGGCTCATAAGCCAATTGGCTCAAAAGCCAATAGGAATTGTCCAGGCTGTCTCTGCCCTGCTGAGCCCACCAAAAGTCCCATTCTGCAAACGGTGCTGCACCAGTTGAGTAGTCCTCGACTTACGACCTGTTGAGTAGTCCTCGACTTACGACCGGTTGGGGGTCGCAGCATTAAAAAGGTTGAGAACCACTGTGCTAGAACACCTTAGCTATTGCTACTTATCTTCAAGTAATAATAAAAAGGGAACAGACTCATCTACTTAACTTGTCTTTTCCCTTTAGGCAATCATGGGGACTGTGTTGGGGGGAAAGAGAGAGAGGAAACTGATGATAGTGGTAAAGGGAAGGAAATGGCACCATTCAAAGATGGCGTCTTAGAAAGAAGCCATGGTTGATTGGTAGAAGGTCCTTTTCTGAATTTCAAGCTTGGAAGCTAGTGGATCCTAATGTTTAGCTTGCTGAATAGGCTTGATCAAAATTGTGGCCAGAGTCAGGAAATTTCCTTGGAAGACTGAATCCTTACCTTGATATGTCTGTTTTTCTCTCTTCTCATTTCACCATTTCCTGAGACCTCCCACCACAGAAGCTGTATTCATTAAAATCGCTCATTGACCTTCCTAGGGCAGTAGATTCTAGACAAGCTCATATTGCTTGTGGAAAATATGGCAGATGGGAAGAGCAGTTAAGGCACCTAGAGATAGATGAGCATTCTCTCCTCCCTCTCCCCCCTCTCACTTTCACAATGATATCTGAAGAAAGATGCCTTGATGATGAAGTGTGTTTCAAGCATTGCCTTGCCTTTTTATTTCTCTGCTCAGGGCTCTGACAGGTGTTCCCTCCAGGGCATAGATGCTTCCTATAACATTTGAGTGAAGGGAGATATCGTCTGTGACAGCTTGTGTACATAGATCATGGTTTTATGATGATGGAAAAGTGTGCACTGATTGATTTGCTGAGCTGGGCTGAGTTAAAAAGAGCTTGCAACAAGATAGCTTCCCTAGTGCCAAAACACAATTTAATCAACAGCTGACCGATCCATCATCTGGGCAGCAAGAGGGAGGTTGCAAATGCTGGGGAGGTGCCCTATGACTAATGGACAAAAATGTTTATTCTTGGCATAAGTGCACTGAGATACACAGACTAATTTCTTTCCTCATATTATTTACTAATACCAACTCTTCTCTTGTGCTGAATGGCCCTAGACTGTTTTCCTTCCTGCTGCTTAAACTTGAATCCTGACACTCTTTCTGACACTTATTTACCAAAAGCTGGGATATTATTTGGTGAGAAGGGAGCTGTCACTCATTTTGGGTTTTGCTTAAATATCAGCCATCTGTGGCAGGTGTAACTTGTGTTGATTCTGAAATGCACGTGTATTTATGAATCCTGGAAATTATTTCTGGCAATAAGGTATTTTGTAGATGTTTGTGCACCGCCCCAGAAATGAGGTTTGATGGAAGTAAGAGGAAATAAATTCTGCCAAAGATCCTGTTGGATGGGAATTAAGGACTTGTTTTGTGTCTTGGTTTTTTAGGGTCCTGCTTTTGCTATGAAACTCTTGACTATGTAGCCTCATTGTCAATGATATCCTCAGTCATATCTATTACAGTCACCTTCTCAAAGTCATATCCACAATACAAAAATATAATGCTATGTTCTCTGACACATGTCATTATCTAGTGCGGAGAAGTCAATAAACAAAGGCTGGAAAGGAGATCATGTCAAAAAGAAAGAAATGTCTTAGCATGAGCCCAAAATTGTTGTGAGTTTCTATCAGTGTGGGATTTTTGTCTTGTTTACCAAAGAACATAATAGCTTATCATTTCCAGCTGGATAAAATATATTAATCCTTACTCTGTATTCGATCCTTTTTTAAACGCAATCTTGGCACTCTTCATTCAAGTGTAAACGAAAAGATGTTCTTAAAATAAGGTATATGGGAGAAACGCAGAATTGTCTAGATTGAGATCTCATTCAATAAGTTGATTCATAAATGAGAGCAAAGTATCTCATTTCCTATTTGTATCTTCTGATTATGTCCTTCTGACTTTTGTCCACCTGTCCTCCTTCCTCTGTTTTTTCTTCTTTATGTCCAGTTGTAAGCCTCTTTTGGTAAAGAAATTTTGAAGAATATCTGTTATTCTTCAGACCATAGATGGCACTATGTTAGTCATCCTATGACAATCTGTCATTTTGTCCACCTAGGCGTTCAGAAGAAGAAGAAGGAGAAGGAGAAGAAATAGCTAGTATTTGCTCATTGGATAATACAGGAATGTTTCATTGGTGTGAAGCTGTCCCTTTTGAAATGGCACTCTTGGTAGGTGATGAACCTAGATGAAAATCTAGATGTATTCAGGGCATTGCTTTACTTTTGTTTTAATTACAGCCTGTTAATGTAGAATCCATTTCTATGTTAGGCCATTTTTGCTTGTATTTGCTTTATTAGTCCCTTCCATGCAATTTCCAAATTTTTTAACGAAGTTTTTTTATGAAGTATTTAACCTCCCCAGTTGCATTTTTTCTGCCTCCTTCAAAAAGTAAATAGAGTTCTGAGATTGTCCTTTCACAACTCTTATGTCTACTTTCCATGTATTCTCCACAAATGTCAGAAATTAATAATAATATGCTGTCCTGCCTATCATTAGGCAGAACCCTGAAGCTTGTAAGTCCATCTGCTATTACATGTGCAATTACACAAACCATATACTTACTTACCCCAGTGTTGAATTTGTAGACAGTTTATGTCTGAACCGCTACCAACTTTTCTTTTGGAACAGGAAGCAAAAAGCAGTGGACCACTGATAATGGTACACAAAAGCTTATGTGTTAATTGTTAGTCCTTGAGACAGTACATATCTTCTAACATCGGTGATGCCTAAAATAGCGATGGTCAGTCACAGTTATTTTTTTATTTAGCATATGGCATATCACAAATGGACTAGCAATATATATTAGCATTTCAATTAGATTAGTAGAACCAATAAAATGTTAGATGTTAAAAAGATCTTATGTTCAAATATCAATTTCTAGGCCAGGGATAGGCAACCTTGGTTCTTTTATGACTCGTGGACTTCAACTCCCAGAATTCCTGAGCCAGCATGGCTCAGCTTGGAAACCTCTCCCTTTCCCCTCAGCATGGCTGGCTTAGGAATTCTGGGAATTGAAGTCGATGAGTCATAAAAGAGCCAAGGTTGCCTACCCCTGGTCTAGGCCATCTAACCATTGAAGCGCAGCATTATTAACATTAAAAAAAATCAGATACTGGACCGGTATATATGCTCTCTGCTTACAGATGATCACAATGTAATCTACAGTTTAATGTGGGACCTCGCAGTCACACTGAGGGGATGATGCTATGCCCCATTTATACAGAGAGTTCTAGAAGATGCCGTGTGAGCTGCAAATGCTATTCAGGATTGTCCATCGCTGATGTGGTAGTTCAAAGCCCGGGATTTTTTTTGTGTGGACATTTATATGTCTTCTGACATGGTTATAGTAATTTGGGTTGTTTAGAGACCTTATCAATAAACACAATAATATAGAAAAATAACTTATTTTTTAAATTATTCATTGGAATGCCAAACTCTGAGAAGAAATTTGAAGCATCTTTAGTTTGGGATAAGATATTTATGTTGAAACCTCTTCTGTCAGACTTAATATGCACATTAGTCTTTGTCTTCAATATAGCAAATTCATCTTTTTCTCTCATATTCCAATCAGGCTAGCCTCCTCCTGTACCCCCAGCATCTATTAAAAGGTTATAGAATGAATCACTTCCATTGTTTAGCATCACTTGACAGACTAATAATTGGATTTAAGGCACGTTCCACTAAATACAGCTTGAAATTTCATTATTCAATTTAAACTAATCCAATTAGTTAGAGATGATCATTTAATTTGGCAATGATTCTAATCACTCATCAGCAAAGTTCCCTGACATGAATCTTTTATTTGCCTTCAAAGATAAAACCATTATGAAGAAACGGTTTTATGAATGTTTGCTTGACAGCTCTTGATAGGGAATGTTCCAATCATCTAAAGATTTCTTCCGTCACACCTAAGCATAGTCACCTTGTCATGTCAAATACCCAGTATGACAAATAACCATTATGTTCTCTGACACAACATGACATTATTAGGTTCCCAGAAATCTATAACAAAAGGCTATAATGGACAGAAGAGACATACATCACCTTATAGTGGACCAAAGGATAGTTTAGATTTTTCTAGGAGGTTGAGGTATATATATATTTGCTATGCAAAGATTATGCTATAAATAATAAATCTGTAGGGTGCTAAGAACTAATACATAGGCTAGAACTAGATTTTGTGAGGGTTTTGTCTGTTTTAATTGGTATGGTGACCTCAAGTTTAATATTTTTCCCCTGTTAAATACTTGGTTAAGATCTCATTCAGCAAGATGAGTCACAAGTGACATCTCACTTGATGGGTAAATTGCCAATCTGTTAGATTTGTAAGAGGTGATAGATTCTATTTCTTACATAAAACCTCCATCAGTTAAAGACCTTCTCAATTTCAGATGTCTGTTTTCAGTACCAGGAGGACTATGAGATTAGGAATGGAGCAGTGGTGGATTTAGCATTCTTTTGCTCTATTTCAGGAGTACAATTCACAATGTCTAAATACAGTTCAAGACATGGAGCATGAAACTTAGACTTCCCCCTTCAGATATTTAGGGTTTCAGATTTATTACAACTGAAATATTTTCATTTCTTTGCCATTCTTTTTGTTAAACATGGCTGGTATCAGATCTGTATCTCCAGCAATGCAGGTTACTACTTCTCTCTGAAGTTCATGCCTCTCTTTGATGCATTGCCTTTCAAAGTAAGCAGCAGAGACACCAATAGAAAGAGCCCAAATTTTTTTTCTTTCCTTCCTTCCTTCCTTCCTTCCTTCCTTCCTTCCTTCCTTCCTTCTTTCCTTCCTTCCCTCCCTCCCTCCCTCCTTCCTTTCTTTCTTTCTCTCTCTCTCTCTCTCTCTGTCTCTCTCTCTCTCTTTCTTTCTTTCTTTCTTTCTTTCTTTCTTTCTTTCTTTCTTTCTTTCTTTCTCCCATTGAGCTTCATAGAAGGCAACTTGTTGAAAGATCTGTCAAAATCTGGAACTAGCATTAATGATGAGTATGTCACCTTGTTAAAAGTTGAATCAAAATCTGAGGCTTGTGAAAGGGTTGTACGTTGGTACAATCTATGCATTCTCTGTAGAGGTTGGTAAAATAATCTAAATTTTCCAGTATTTTCAGTTCCATTACTGTTTTGCCAAATTCGTTTCTATATTCCCTCTGTTTTATCTTCTGTAGAAACCCAAAAAGAGGTTTATCAGTGACTTGCGTGATCATATTGTAGTCTGTGTTTTTGGAGATGCCACTTCGCCCCTGATTGGATTACGGAACTTTGTGATGCCGCTGCGAGCTAGCAACTTTGCATTAAGTGAGTTGAAGGACATCATCTTTGTTGGCTGCATTGAATACCTGGAACAGGAATGGGAATTCATCCACAATTTCCCAAAACTTCACATACTGAAGGTATGATTGTGTTTTTGGTGGATGGGAGCATCATCGGATGGGGCAATAAGGCAAATTTCATTAACTGTGTTGCCACTTTTTTCACTTTTCACTTTGGTGAAAAGAGGAGCTTTTTAAAAAACAAAACAAAACACTATTTTAGTCTCTCTCTCTCTCTCTCTCTTTCCATTGACTTGTATTTGGTTATTTTCATGATTTGGTCTTGGACTGTTCATACCTGCCATCTCAAAATATTAGGGAACTGTGCCATTGATGATTGGCAAGGATGATCAGAGAAGGCTATGGATATGCAAAAGCAAATTCTGTCTTTATGAAGCTTCAGTCTCAATACTATCCTTGGTGTTGCACCCTCAATTGAAGCTGTCTAGACAGAACAGTATATGAGTTCATTTTCCTGGATCCCATTCTCATTTACTGGTGAAAGATAATGGAGTTGAAGAAAGTAGCCTCTTACCTATTTTCTATACACTATGGTTATCTTTCTTCTTTAAACTAGCTAGCCTTTTCCAGGAACATCTGCTATTCCAGGAATCTGCTTTTTGTTCTGAAGTGCCAGAGCTTTTACTGATAGGAGATGTTGAATATCTACAGTATATTGTTTTTGAGACTATTCTATCCTTTTTTTTAATCTCATGAATCCAACATGTCTCTTCAAAATGTTGTTAGGAATGTTTATATTAAATTAAAACTCAGGTTTCAGTATTGTTAGTTCTATGGTTCTCATCTCATAAGGCACCCAGAATACACTGCAGGGAAGATGGCAGCATAAAAATGTATTTTTTTTTTAATGAACCTGTAATCCCTTGCATTAGGATGGAGTCAGAATGACTGAATGGAGCTGTGCATTTACTGGCCAGATTCCCTTCCTGATGCCTATGCAGAGTTCACAGCACATATTTTCTCTTTGCGCCTAGAGAGAGAAATATCTGCCCATTACCTAGGATTGAACTCAGAGCCACCTGATAGTGAGGCAAGAGCTTCATTTCTCAGCCACTATGGCACTCAAGCATTAAAAAAATATTTTTACATACATAGATACATACATATATAAATTTCTCACTTTTCCTATCAGGGCAGTGGACTATCTTGTGCAGATCTCAAGGCAGCCGGCATCCAATACTGCAGCATGTGTGCCATTCTGTCAGCCAATGCCACTGATGCCAGTAATCAGACTCTAGTGGATACCAAATCGATCTTGGCTACCCTAAATATACGTTCCTTGCAGTTCAAGCAAACTGCATCAACAGGTAAAACATGGGCACTCACTGAAGGGTGGAGGGTCAAAAGATATGGTATGGATGATGCCCTTGTCTCACTTTACATAGTTGCACCTGATGTTTCAATCACAAAAGACAATGCTTATGGGATGATGGTACCACAGGTGTGTTGTCATTTTGGCATCATCATGATTTGCTGTAGATGCGACTGGATGAGAGAGAAAAGCAGGCAAGAGGAGGAGGAGGAGGAGGAGGAGGAGGAGGAGGAGGAGGAGGAGGAGGAGGAGGAGAAGGAGAAGGAGGAAGAGGAAAGGGAGGGAGGGAGGGAGAGAGAGAGGGAGGAAAGAAGGAAAGAAGGGAGGGAGGGAGGGAGGGAGGGAGGAGGAAGGAAGGAAGGAAGGAAGGAAGGAAGGAAGGAAGGAAGGAAGGAAGGAAGGAAGGAAGGAAGAAAGGAAGGAAGGAGACATTTCAGGACATATTTCCTTAATTAGTCTCCACTTACCATTTCTTTTTAACATTTATCTCACCTCTAAATTAAATTTTATGAAGGATATTAATCTATTTATGAACAAAATCTATGGGCAATTCCACAAGGAATGGTTTTAATTTCTAGCACAGCTGGCCCATTAGAATAAATAAGTAGCTGTGCTAGACAATAAAATACAGGGGTTCTCCTGAGTCCCCCACCCATTTTCCTCTATAGTTCCTGACCTTGCACCTCTTTTTTCAATAACCCTTAGATCTTGCCCCAGAAAAAGAGACTCTAGGCTGGATTTATATCAGTGCGTCAGACACATAATCTGAAAAATTACCTTACATCCAACATCATTTATTTTTATCATTAGAGATTCTTATCTTCTGTCTTTCCATTTACAGAAGAGTGAAGATTTCTCCTCCTCTTGGGAACAGCAATATTAATTAACTGAAAATGAATTGGGGATGGATAACTCACCTAAGTGGTCTGCCCATTTCTTCATTAACATTCAGGACATTTTACAGAGACAGAGAGAGCGAGAGAGAGAGAGAGAGAGAGAGAGAGAGAGAGAGAGAGGATAGAGAGAGAGGAAAAGGAAGAAAGAGAGGGAGAAGAGAGGGAGGGAAGGGGGAGAGGAGAGGAGAACTCAACACAAAAAAATAATTTCATTCAAAGCTAAGGGAGTTGTAAAAGAAAAGAAAAGAAAAGAGAGAGAGAGAGAGAGAGAGAGAGAGAGAGAGAGAGAGAGAGAGAGAAAGGAAGGAAGGAAGGAAGGAAGGAAGGAAGGAAGGAAGGAAGGAAGGAAGGAAGGAAGGAAGGAAGGAAGGAAGGAAGAAACAAAGAAAAAGAAAGAAAGAAAGGCTTCCTCATGGCAATGCAGCCAGGAGCCAGGGGCCTGGCAGTGGCCAAGATCCATGTTGGGTACCCCTGCTGTGTCATTCCCAGCTTCATTTGTTTTCCATTCTTAGGATCACCTGAAACAAATACCTAATTCTTCTTCTTGACAATTTAAAAAAAAAACTTCAGACATAAAAAAATGTTTGAGATAAGCACACTGTGCAAAAATTCCATTTTATCTGATGGTGGAAGAACATTACCTAATAACTACAGCAAAAGCTGTTAGAAGAAGCAGCTTCTGTTCGTAGTGAAGTAAGGGAATACACCTCTAAAGGGGCCATCAAAGGGCGCTGTGGATAATTTACTGTTCACCATTTATATTGTGATTTTTATCTCTGTCTCTCTACTTCTATCTATACATACAGGTAGTCCTTGACTTACAAACAATTGTTTACATTCGAAGTTACAACAGCACTGAGGAAAGTGACTTATCATCATTTTTATCATCATTATGATTTTCACACTTACGACCTGCAGCATCCCTGTGGTCACGGGATCAAACTTGGCAACTGGCATATATGACCGTTGCTGAGTCCCCAGGTCATGTTGATCTCCTTTTGTGACCTTCTGACAAGCACGGTCAACAGGGAAGCCAGACTGATGCTAACCATGTCACTAACTTAACAACTGCAGTGATTCACTTAACAACTGTGTTAAAAAAAGGTCTTAATATAGAGTAAAACTCACTTTACGACTGTCTTGCTTAGCAACAGAAAGTTTGGGCTCAATTATGGTTATACATTGAAGAGTACCTTTACTCTTTATATCCCTATTTAAATCTATATCTTTATATCTATCCGTATCACTCTCTCTGTCTCTCTTTCTCTGTCTATCTATCTATCTATCTATCTATCTATCTATCTATCTATCTATCTATCTATCTATCTATCTATCTATCTATCTATCTATCTATCTATCCAGTGCTTTTTTTTAAAAAAAAAAAAAAAGGTGCCGGAACTCACACACGTCATGCAACCCACCTTGCCTACCCTACAAGGTTCCATCCAAAAAAGGTGCCGGAACTCCATTCTGGGTGTTCTATGAGAAAAAAAGCCCTGTATCTATCTATCTGTCTGTCTGTCTGTCTGTCTGTCTATCTATCGCAATAGCAGTAGCAACAGCACTTAGATTTATATGCTGCTTCATAGTGCTTTATAGCCTTCTCTAAGTCAGCCTATTGTCCCCAACAATCTTGATCCTTATTTTCCTGACCTCAGAAGGATGGAAGGCTGAGTCAACCTTCAGCTGGTGAGAATCGAACTGCTGAATTGCTGGCAGCCGGCAGTCAATATAGATACCTCTATCTATCTATCTATCTATCTATCTATCTATCTATCTATCTATCTATCTATCTATCTATCTATCTATCTATCTATCTATCTATCTATCTACCTATCTACCTACTTACCTACCTACATATATACCTATCTATGTACCTACCTACCTACCTACCTACCTACCTATCTATCTATCTATCTATCTATCTATCTATCTATCTATCTATCTATCTATCGTTTCAATTATCTAGATTAACATAAACATGAACATGGGTGAAGGAAAGGACGGAGGATGGGAAAATCTTAAAAATGTCTTAAATCATGTACAGGCATCAGAAGAAAAATATGACGTGTACTTTTTTTCTGCAAAAAATAGTCCACAATGTCTGCCATACAGAAAGTTAAATTAAGATATGAAGGTTAAGAAAGGTAGACAGTTCCAATTCTCAAATGTTGAATCCAGCATTTTACTTTTGGAGGGAGGAAAAACAAATTTAGGCTATGCCTGTTTTCCAGACAGTGAGCTCCATAAAGTACATTAGGATTTTCATATAAATAAACACACACTATTAATATGCTTTTTAAAGTTAGAAGGTTCTTCTGTTTCTCTCTCTTTTTTAAAAAATGATAAAGACAATTAAAAATGTGCCTTTTAAACGTAATGCTTCTCAGTTGCTGACAGACCAGTTTTTGAGTTGTTTTGACATACTGCCACCCTGCTGTTCCCATTCAGTTGTTATTTTAAACTTTGCAATGGTAGATAAAGTCTCTTTGTTTCATATCAAAAACTTTGCCAAAACTGGAAGGTGGGGGGAGCTTGTCATGAATGTGATGTAGGATTCAGAGTTTAACTCTCTTGAATAGTTGCAGAAAGGGGAAAAGTCTAGCAGGAAATGTTGGGTTTACAGTGAAGATAATAGTAATTAAATGAGAATATTTTCCATCTCAGAAGTTTAGACTAGGTTATACAGAACACCGAAAGAAGCTTCTACCTATCTAAGGTTTAACCCAGGGGCAGGAAACGGGACAGGGGAAAATTGCACAAATGGTCACCAGATTTGTATCTAAAGAAGATAGTGGAAGGTAAGATTCAAGTATTGAATCTCCAGGCCACAAATTTGGAAACTTTATCCTTCCTCCTCTTTTAACAGTCTTAGGCTGTGCTACTAGAACTGAGTTGTTTGGGAAAAGTAGTTCTAACAAGAAGCATCGGAGAAGGGAAGTTAAGGATTTAAAGCTAATATCCTTCTATTGCAGCATTTTCTGGCCAGATGCTGTGGTTTCACTTACAGTTACAAGGTTCAGACAGTGACCTCCTGGGACCGATTATCAAATGCAGACAACCTCTGAAAAGACCCTCCGTTCCCAGCTTTTACAAAAACAGAGGGTCGGTGATACAGCCAAACTTGTACAAAACACTGTACAGGTAGTCCTCAGCGTACCACCACAACTGAGCTCAAAATTTCTGTTGCTAAGTGAAGCATTTGTTAAGTGGGCTTTGCCCCGTTTTATGACCTTCCTCGTGACGTTTGTTAAGCGAATTGCTGCACTTGTTGAGTTAATAAATATGGGTTGTTAAGGGAATCTGACTTCCCCATTGTCCTTCCTGGCCAGGAGGTTGCAAAAGCAGATCGCACGACCCTGGGACACAGCAACCGTCACAAATACGAGTCAGTTTCCAAGCGTCTGAATTTTGATTATATGACCATGGGGATGCTGTGACAGTCGCAAATGTGAAAAATGACCCTAAGTCACTTTTTTCAGGGCGGTTGCAACTTTAAACGGTCACTAAATGAACTTTTGTAAGTCAGGGACCACCTGTATTGAAATCTCAACTCCATTTTGCAAGTTTCTGAGATAGGGCCTTTCCTCTCCTTTTTAACTTCATTCTCCATTTGCTTTATAACAGACATGTCAAACACAAGGCCTGGGGGCCGGATGCGGCCCACGAAGTGGTTTCATGTGGCCTGCGAAGCCATCCTGGAAACAGTAAGGGAACGGACCCCGCTGCCTTGGCCATGGCCCAGGCCGGCCGGAAACTAATGTACAATTTTGTGGTGGCCATCTATGCTGAAACGTATTCAGTTTTGGCTCCACAAGGCCATCTGGAAATGGCTTGGTGCCGCAGGTGCTCGAAGGCCATGCTAGGCGTTTGACCTCTGCTGCCCAGGGCTCCGGGCAACCCACGCCACCATTCAGCCCCCCCAGCATGGCCTGAGAGGAACAGTGAGACTCCACCAGTGGACCATGCCTTGGCGCTTGCCCCGGTCCCACCCCCTTCTGCCAGAGACAGATCTGTCCCACTCCTGCCCAGGCCCCCACAGGCACCCTTGATGCAAATGATGTAGAGCTGGTCACTCCCACCCAGTAGGCCATACCCATGCCCATCCAGTAGGCTGCACTCACCCTGGCCCCATACACACACCCCCGAGGGCAACCACAATGCTGATGCGGCCCTCAATGAAATTGAGTTTGATACCCCTGCTTTATAACAACATTGTATTGTCTTCTCCTTCCTCTTCTTCTGCTTCTTCTGAAGTGGATGCTTCAGCTGGGGCTCATTGCCAATAAGACTAACCTGCCATTCATCCTGGATGTTCTCATTTCTTGATGAGGAAAGGATTAAACTAAAGAGAGGGGAAGTCAAGGAAGTTTCAGATTTTGCAGAGGTGATACTATGATGAAATACAAGATACTCTCAGGCACTCTTTGGTTGCCATGCAATGAATTTATTACAAAAACCGGACCTTCAATCCATTTAAAAAAATGCTTTAATGTTTTTTTCTATGGAGATTCTCAGTCATCCAGATCATGGTTATCCCAAAGGTGCTTTTTCAAGAGGCAACTGAAGCGTCTTTGTTTTTCCTTGAAAACATTTCCCTTCTATGTAATAGTAATAGTAGTAAAGTTGGAAGGGACCTTGGAGGTCATCTAGTCCAACCCCCTGCTCGGGCAGGAAACCCTACACCATTTCGGACAAATGGCTGTCCAGTCTCTTCTTAAAAACTTCCAGTGTTGGAGCATTTACTGCTTCTGGAGGCAAGCTGTTCCACTGATTAATTGTTCTCACTGTCAGGAAGTTTCTCCTTAGTTCTAGGTTGCTTCTCTCCTTGATTAGTTTCCACCGTTGCTTCTTGTCCTGCCTTCAGGTGCTTTGGAAAATAGCTTAATTCCCTCTTCTTTATGGCAGCCCCTGAGATATTGGAATACTGCTATCATGTCCCCCCTTGTCCTTCTCTTCGTTAAACTAGACATACCCAATTCTCGCAACCAATTCTCATCCAAGAAGCTTCTTCAGTTCTGACTGAAGTTCTTGAGGTCTTCAGTCAGAACTGAAGAAGCTTCTTGGGTGAGAAGTAAAGTGTCTTCAAGGAAAAAAACAAAGAAAGTCCAGTTGCCTTTTCAAAAAGCACCTTTTGGGCTGATTAGTTTTTGTTTGTTTGTTTGTTTGTTTGTTTTTGAAAAGCTAAAACCCAAAAGATTGCAAAAATAATGGCAACAAACAGAAATATTTTTTCAACATTGCACTATTATTAAGTCTGGGCTGTGGGAGTTTACTGAATGCCTGAAATCTATCATTCCCACTTTTTGCTACCTATTTAAAAGTACAGGAGACTCATAAAGGTAAACAAAAAATACAAATAGGGAACAATGATATGGATCCCTATCTATATGTGTCTAAATACATAGATACAGAAAGTGTGGGTCACTGTAATTACCTGACTTTATTGCTTCCTAAAAAGGGAGAAAAAATAGATTTTTCTCAGTTTTACTCTAATTAGTACCCTGTCATGTTTCATCAAATTCAGATTGCCAAACCTAGGTACTGAACTAAATAATCTTTGGCATAAACTAAACATACTGTAGTAATTTAGTTTGACAATTTAATATGATACTGGAATTCGAATGTACAGTAGAAATATATAATTAACTAATGTTTTGTAATAGCACCCTGCCAAGATGAGAGATTTCAGGTAGAGGGGATGTATATTGTTGGGGAGTAAAAATATTGACATAAGAAAAATGTAACTAGCTATGAGGGACTGCTCATAAAAACTTAAGTCCCTAGGGATTGGGTGGCATATAAATTTTATTAATAAATAATAAATAAATTAATACATCCTCTTACTGAAATTCTCACCTTACTTTCTTCCAGATTTTTGAATTGTTTTCCAATATACTTTCCTATTCCAGGTGAATTTGTTTGCCTGCCTGCCCCTCTGTTATGCAATCTGATTAACAGCAGCTCTCGGGAACCAAAAATGGGACTTTCCCACTATTTCTTACTTGAGAATTTCCAATGAGAGAGGCAGGAAACTAAGATCCTCTGTATTCAAAGGTTTCTCTTCAATATGATACATCTGAAAAAAAAAAAAAACCCACACATAAGTCTCATATTTATCCTAATGTCCTTTTGGAACGTTCTCTTGATTATCAGGCAGAGAAAGTTCTTTTACATTCAGTGGTACTTTCAATCATTTCAGCTTGCAGGTGAAGCTGAAAATCTATTATGTTCTCCCGTAATTCCATAGTTGGGATTCTGGGAAGCTCTGTATCCACAATTGCTTCAAATGGACTTCTAGGCTGAGAAAATGTTTTTTTTTCTTCCTACTATGGGCATTGGGGAAATGATCTGAAGCCTTTGAAATGGCTTTGATGACATATCAGCAAGGAAGGGCTGAGTCCTCTGCTTTCTCATTTCCCAAACATTATTTTTAATAAACTGTAGAGCAGCATTAATCCATGAAATAAACCTTGCCGAGATGATAGATTTTTCTATTCTGATGCCAAACCAAACTGTGTTGCTCCCCAAGGCAAATTCCAGTCCATATACTCAAGTTTTTGGCAGTTGATCGTTCAACATTGGCAACGAGATAAGGTCTTCTACTCTATCTGCTTGTTTTCTGGGACAGGGCAGAACTTATGCTATGGCACATACAGATCCCTCCTTATATGAAAATGAGCAGGTCTGAAGGCTTGGAAAAAACGCCCAAATTGCTGTGTTATTATCCAAGGCAGCTGATCTCTCTGACATTAGGGCTAGTAGAGTTCTCTTTAGTAGTTGTGATCTGTTCTTGTGTCTGAGCTATTTTATCATTCAATGGTTAAAGGCCATTTCTGAAAATGTTCTTTCAGAAATGGTAATACTTTTGGTTAGTGTTTCAAGGCAGATCTTGTTTGGGGAATTCTTCCTTCAACATGCTTTCCAATTCTGGACCCCTGATATAGCAAAGTGCTAAGAAAATGGGACTCTTGAAGAATTTCTGATAGCTCATTGTTACAAGTCAATGGGAAGGGCATAGGAGATTTACTGATCTGAAGATGGTGAAGATACTTTTGGGTGGGCATTTTTTAACAATTGCCTCTCCAATTGTCTTTTGATTTTTTTTAAAAAATATAGAAAACTAGAGAAATGTTCACAAATGTATAGAAAGGAAAAAAATAAGAGATTAAGAGAGAGAGAATACCAGTAGTTTATTTTACATTTTTTTTTCTTTGGGTGATAAAAAATATTTTCTTAGACCTTAATCAAGGGGCAGAATGAGACAGCTATTGACCAGTTTGAAATGATAGACAGTCCTAGGTGTCTGATATTCTTTGGTTAAAATATTCAGGAATATCTACAAAATGGGTTGCCATAAACTGCAAGGACTTCTTAGGTTGTTAAGAAGACACACCTGATGGGGATACAGTATGTGATATGAAGGCAATGGCTAGGAAGGACATCTCTGTAAACTCTAAGCTATTAAATATATAGACATGACCATAATCATAGTATACACAAAAAGTAAAAACAGTTTGGCTCAGTCTCAAATATATCCTAAAGATTCAGAAGGACTGGACATCTAAAGAGCTTCAAAACTCAGCATACAAAGGACAAATTGGAATGGTTTCTTGAAAAAGGAATATAGTAAGTTTGATTGCCTGTGTACGGGTTTTAGTTTTGTAATTAAATTTCACCTCTCATATCTTGCAAGGCCCATATCTTTCTTCAGAGCTATTTGTGTCAAGAATAAAGCTGCTTTAAAACAGGCAAAGCAACCTGAAGGATTCTTAATTAGTTTGACACAATCGTGGACATTTCAACATTTTTCCACAAGAGAAGGATTCTTAATTCACAATAAATTAAAGGACACTAGTGAATAAAAGTAACCAAAGGGAATTCAAGTTGCTGAATTTCATGAATTATGTTTGGAAAACTCATATTTAATTACATGTTTGAAATCAACCTTTTCCTGTTTTTCAAAAGACTTCCCAATTCAAATATGTGCAGACAAAAATTCTTGAAAAACCACACACCCCAAATATGTCAGTAAATACAAAATGTATGTTAAATGCACACAAATGTCAAGCAGTCCCTCATAATGGGGGGAGGAGCCTAAATCAATATTAGCTTACCCCAGAATACTACTCTCAACATTGCTGTTTTGTCCTATCCTCCTTCAATGAAATTGTGGTTGATTATCCAATAGTTTAACAAGATGAAAGCAAAAATCAATGAAATGGTTTAAGAGGTGCTACATTAAAGGCTTAAAGTGATCACAGTTAATAAATAATTGCAGATCTCAGCAGGTTGCAATGGGTGGTCAACTGTATCTGGATTTTATGGTCAGCCCTGCTTAGTTTTTGGATAAAAGTTTATTTTTGGCTTAGATTAACTCAGGAAATGATAGGTAGGTAGATATAGAGGGAGGGAGGGAAGAAGGTAGGCAGGGAGAGAGAGAGAGAGAGAGAGGGAGAGAGAGAGAGAGGGAGAGAGAGATGGGGCAGAGGCAGACAGACAGGTTTCCCAAAAAGCAATAGCAAATTATGTGTTTGGTTGCCAAGATAACAGCACAGATGTGTCCATCTAAGACATCAGGGGTCAATTCTGACTTGAAAGAAATTTGACTTAAGTAGTATAGATCCTCTTTCTTAGATGCTGATAATTTCACTGTCTTTAGGAGCCTCTTATAGCATGTGTGAAATCCTTTAATCTCTTCAGGCTGTTTTTACAATTTGCTGAGTGGCTGCTATAGGTTCATTGACATATAAACTGGATTAACGGCTGCATAAAAGTTCTCCCTGGATTGCATTTGTCTACGTGGATGCTCCAGTATCTATTTTTAATTCCTTTAGCTTTTGACAAAACAATCCCACCAACATGTTTAATACTGCCCAAATTCCTGCTTATATAGCCAATTCTACTTTTAATCCAATTTATTACCACCTTGGCAGTATGACCTTGCTTTTGTCATTAACATATTGGAGAGAGAACTAATTACTGCAATTTTTTTTAAGGATTTAAGTTAAGAAGTAAGGCATTTCCCTCTCCCCCCCCCATTTTCAAGGCTTAAGTGCAGGGCAGTGTGTGCTTTGTGTCAAAAAAACAACAATTAGAAGAGACGATTAAGCCAATCAAATGTGCAATTTTTCCTCCCTTTTTCATAAAGTTAGTTGTTCCTTTGTGTTAAAATAATTGCAATTGTCCTTTTTTTTGCAATGTCGTTCTGTGATGGAGATGGGTAGTCTCTGAATATGATAAATAAATAAACAAATAAATAAATAAATAAATAAATAAGGGCATTTTGAGGCAAATTTGAAGGTTCCTATTTACAGCATCAGGCCCAAAGATGTGAATATAAGGAGAATGAGAATTTTGGGAAAAAATATATTAAGGCTGGAATATTTAAGATGTGATCCTATTGCCTTTGGGAGGGTCCTGGAAGACTTTGAGGGGTGCGATGGCTCAGGAGTCAAAGATGCTGAGTTTGTCAGCTGGAAAGCTGACAGCCCTGGTTCAAGACCCAAGCACTGCATGACAGGGTGAGCTCCCGTTCCTTGCCCCAACTCCTGTCCACCCAGCAGCTCAAAAGCATGCAAATGCGAGTAGATAAATAGGTACCACTTTGGTGGGAAGTTAACAGCATTCTGTGTGCCTTCAGCACATAGTCATGCTGGCCACATGGTCACAGAAGCATCTTTGGACCATACTGGCTCCCTCAGCTAAGAAACAGAGATGAGCACCACCCACTACAGTCAGACATGACTGGATAGGGGAAAACTTTACTTTTAACTTTACATTTTAGAGCAGACATGTCAAACTCAAGGCCCATGGGCCAGATCTGGCCCATGATGTGTTCAGATCTGGCCTGCAAGCAGACTAGTAGGAGGAGATGATTGAGTAATTACCTCCTCGCTTCTTTGGGTGTCTTGTCAGTGGCAGCAGAGCTAGCAGAGGATGGGCAGCAGGAGGGTCTCCAACGCATGGAGCTGTGTGTCAGCAACAACCACAAGGGCGGGTGGGCATGGCTAAAGCACCCTCTGCCTGAAAGTGAGTGGGAAGGGAAGGGAAGGGAAGGGAGGGAAGGAAAGAGAAAGGACGGAAGACGCTCAGGTCATGTGTTTCTTTAGTTCTCACCCCTCCCTGTCTCGTGGCCTTTTCCACCTCCTCTTCCTTCATCTGTGCTGCACAGTAACCGCCCACCTTGCAGACTTTCCCCCAAAGCTGATGGGAGGAAACGTGAGACGGGAGGTTCATGTGCACCAGGCCTGGGCCAAAGCTAGTCAAGAAACCTGAGCCATGCGCTGCTGAAGTGTCTTATTTAATCTTACAAGCAACTGGCCCTTTGAGGGCAACCATGATGTTGATGCGGCCCTCAATGAAATAGACTTTGACACCCCTGTTTTAGGGGACTTTGGGTGCTTTAAATCTCCCTTTCAGGATAAAGCAGAGATGCAGTCTTAGAAGGCTTCTTCAAACTGCCCCAGAAATGTCTAGTCTCTCCCTTCCTGACAACTTTGCTTATTTTAGTAAAAGCAAATGGGATATTCTTAAGGTAGATCAGCAAAGATAGTAGATTTTCCATGTTGATAACTTTCCAATTCCTGATGCACCATCAGAATTCATGGAGATATATTGTAGGACAGTGGTTTTCAAGCTTTTCTTCACCACAATCCTCCTTTAACTATCTTTAGTGGCCACAGACCATGGCCACAGACACCCCAAGACTTAACTCAAGATTTAAATCATAACATTTTTTCAAGCCTTCGCTTATCCCTTGTGATGACATTGTCCCCCCCCCCCATCGAATCCATGGACCATAGATTGAGAACCACTGCTGTAGGATAAATGCTTTGTCATTACAGCCAGGAGAAGAAGAGAATTTTCCTGGGATTTTCTTAGGAGAAATACATTGGGGGGTGGGGGTGGAGGAAGATTTAAATATGCATGTTTGTGGCTACTGCCTATCATGTTGCAGTAGCTTAAAGCACTGTAACGGAAATAAAAGAAAGTTGTGGCAATGTTTTTGTTCATGTTCCTTTATGAGGGCCAATGAGCAATGCTGTTGGTTGGCCAAGGCAAGCAGAGAGCAAACTAATTAGCCAAATTGGTACTGAACATATAAAGCCTCTGCACCATCTCTGAAAAAGTGGTAAATAGGGCCCCACACAAACGGATCAGGAGCTGTGAAATCTATGTTTCTCTAAACTATGCCTGTTTTACATGTATGTAATTATCAGTCTCTTTTCTTCCTGTTTTGTGCAAGGATTGGGGGAGAGGTAAAACTAAGAAGCCTTGCGCTTAACCTTGTGAATTTATTTCCATTCACATAAACATCTTACCAACAAAATATGCCTTTCCAATTTTAAAGCCGAGCACTGCACGGCAACATCAGAGACAACCCTAATCTATAGAATAGCTGAATTCTGTTCGGCACATTAATTAAGAAGTGAATTAAACTGAGTTATTAAGGAAAAAGAAAAACAGCCTGGACAAAATGAATCCCATTTGTAATTCTGCAAACCTTCCAAGATAATGAAGTTCTGTAGCTGAACTGAAGGCCAAAGAAATGTCTCTTTGTTTGCCTTAAATAATGTTTAAGAAGCATTTGTTGGCAGACTCAGAACCTCTTATATTTATGCCTGATTTTCTTTGTTTCTTTTCTCTCCCCTCCTCCCCTCTTCCACTGATATCAACAGTTAATCCACAGGGATCCAGTGAAGATTCAATTGGAGTTCAATCGCGCATTTTTTCCAAACGGATCTCTGTCATCACCGAGCTTAGTAAGTTTTTCTTTAGGAACAAATTTCACGAAGCAATATGCCTGATGCATTATTTATTTACTGCCAGCTCTCTTTAGAATCTGCAGATAGAAAGTGACAGCATGCCGTGTCCAAAGAACAATAAAAGGGTTGACTTAAATGTTAATTCAGCAACTTTAAAGACGTCTCGATGGCTTATCAGGAGAATAAATATAATGAAGTGTTACAAAGACACAGCAGGAACCTAAACAAAAGTTTTCCATCTGGAGAGGTTTTCTCCCACTCCTGCCTAAGGGTGGGTACACCCAGAATGATGATTTTTAATTGATGTAGTTATGATGGACAGAATAACAGAGTTGGAAGGGATCTTGGAGGTCTTCTAGTCCAACCCCCTGCTTGAGCAGGAAACTCTATACCATTTCATATGAATGGTTGTCCAGTCTCTTTTTGAAAGCCGCCAGTGATGGAGCACCCACAACCCCTGAAGGCAAGTTCTGTTGGTTGATTGATCTCACCGTCAGTTCTAGGTTGCTTCTCTCCTTCGTTAGTTTCCATTCATTGTTTCTCGTCTTGCCTTTTTGTGCTTTGAAAAATAGTTTGACCCCCCTTGTCTTCTGTTCTATATATAGAGAGAGAATAGAAGATGAGGTATATTCTATACTTCTGTTCCCCTCTCTCCTTTTTTTAATGGCTTAAATCATTGTTGATTTGTAGACAAATCCCTGCAGTTTTCTTGGCAAGATTTTTCAGAAGTGGTTTACCCTTGCCTTCTTTCTAGGCTAGATTAGAGATAGCTATTTTTAGATAAGCAAAATTAATTCGATTGAACAAGGAAGATCAGTTTGTACTTCTGACAAAGTTGGAGAAGACCAAGAAGTTAATTGATTCATCCTACAGAAAAGGACAGTTTAATAAGAAATTTGAACTGGGTGACCTTTCAGGTACTTACTGTGCACAAGAGAGAATCCAAAAAGCTGTCTGAAAACAGTGCTCCTTTGGATAAATTATAGTCCAACATGTCAGAGTTTTCTATTCCGCCCTGTTGAAAGAACTGTGCGTTTGCAGCTACCTCTGTAGGAGAAGAAAATATCTAGTGCCGTCTCTGGCATGCGAACCTATGGCACTCATGCCAGAGACGGCACTCAGAGCCCTCTCTGTGAGCATGCGCCATTGCCCTAGCCCCGCCTCCGCCACGGCCCCCTCATGACCAGCAGCCCCCCTGTAGAGTCACCCCTGAGCAGCACAGCTAAAAACATGGCAGCCAGGCAGCAGGGACAAGACTGCCTTTGCGCCCCGATGCGCACAGTTGATGCTACTGGGTGTGGGTGGAGGGCATGGCTGCCATGGTACTGCAGGGCTGCCTGGGTGATCTGTGGCTGGCTGTGGAGGCAGTGGGTGCCCCTGCAAGTGGGTGGGGGTGGAGCAGGGTCAGGCGGCAGAGCAGGCGGGTGGGCTGGGGGGGCAGACTGATTTTTGGGCACTCAGTCTCTAAAAGGTTCGCCATCACTGTCCTAGGGCTTCTAGATGGATTTGTGCCTAAGGTGGGACTAGAACTCACGTCTCCTAATTTCTAGCCTGATGCCTTAACCATTATGCCATTCTGGCATATCTGGATATCTGGATATCATTTCTTTCCTATCATTGCAGAAATGCCCTGTGCACTCAAAACATGCAAGGTCACTGCAGAGGCTATGCAGCTGCTTTGCAGCACTTCCTACTGTGATCATTCGACACGGTGTTGTGTAGTCATGCAGTCATTCCAGAAAGCACTGGTCTCCTGGTTTCTAGTTTGGTGCCTTCATCACTGCACCAAACTGGGTCTGTGTATCCCAGTTTGTAACATATAAGCATCTGGGAAAGCTGCCTTGGTTTAATGGGAGAATATATCTTCGCTGTACAAACTATTGACAATCTAGCCTCTTTGACATTTCTGATAGGGCTGAGGAATACTCTGGGATGAAACCCTGCCAGTTAGTGGAAATAATATTGAAATGCACAAAGCAACGCTATTAATATTAAGATTATGAACTGGGGAAGCAAATTAATCTCAGTAAATTAGTGCATCATGTAACTAAATTGAAGTGTACCTCTATATATACCACACCCAAACAGTTGTGATATTACTGGCAGTGGAAATTCTTAAATTATGGGAAGAGAAATTTGGTGACTAATTTTCAGAATTCCTCCAGAGGAATGAGGAAATGAAACAAAAAGAAAAGAAAAAGCTTTGGACAGTTCCTCAAAAGGAGTGAAAACAGTGTTCTACTAAAACAGCATAAACGTTAAACCCACAAAATCTATTGGATGAAGCCTTTCCCCAGAATACATTGAAAATCTGAAAAAATTGGAGACCATCAGGGAAACAATTTATTTATTACTTTAACTTATATGTTCAGCCACTTACTTGCCACTCAACCTAAGGCAACTAACAAAAACAATAAAATTAAGAGCAAGAAAATCACCCAAATGTCTTTGGCTACATACTTACGTATAGTATGTATATACATACATATTGCATATATGTGTGTATTTCCAAATACAATTTTCCTTTGAAAGCTTTCTAAAATAAATTCTTCCATTAAACTACTCTGGGAGGGGAATTTCTGCAACTGGCACAATACAGGGCGTCTTTGAGTTATGACTGCAATTGAGCCTGGCAATTACTGTCATAAGTCGCAACAATCATACAGTGAGTAATTATGTGACCAGATCCAATTTTGAAACTTTTTTGTGACAGTTATTAAGTAAACCCATTGTTCACTATGGGCTGTTTTTTTGCCATTACCGTTACCATTTGCCATTACTTTTACTGGAGAAGAGCACCAGATTCCGGCAAAACCATTGTAAATCACATGATTATGGGGCACTGCAAATGATCATAAATGCAAGCCAGTTTACTGAGTCCCCAAAATGCAGTCAAGTAATGGGAGAGGAATAATGTTAGAACTTCAAAACTGGGTAGTAAGTAGCTTTCAGGGTATCTCTCATGACTTTGAACCATGGCTAAACTCCTGGTTATAAGCTGAGGACTACTTGTATGCATTTTCATGCTGTAGCAATGAACCTAGTGGAGTTTTTTCCAACTTATAATTTCTATTTATGATAGGCTGATATATGCAAGCAGTTGATCTTGTGTTGTATATTTATATTTTGATATTTTCTTCTCCTACAGAGGTAGCTGCAAACGCACAGTTCTTTCAACAGGGTGGAATAGAAAACTCTGACATGTTGGACTATAATTTATCCAAAGGAGCACTGTTTTCAGACAGCTTTTTGGATTCTCTCTTGTGCACAGTAAGTACCTGAAAGGTCACCCAGTTCAAATTTCTTATTAAACTGTCCTTTTCTGTAGGATGAATCAATTAACTTCTTGGTCTTCTCCAACTTTGTCAGAAGTACAAACTGATCTTCCTTGTTCAATCGAATTAATTTGCTTATCTAAAAATAGCTATCTCTAATCTAGCCAAGAGAGCCCCAGACAAAGTACCACATGTTATCACAACACAACACATTAATTTACCATAAAGACAGACATATTTATCTGGACATTCGTGATCGCTTAACTGGTGTTCCTGAAGATATATAGTGATTGTTCCAAAGGACTTGCCTTGGCATCACAAACAGCAGTGCTCAGTTGGCTTAAGGTTTTAGGTTTATTTCAGAATTATAACTTTAGATCAGGTTTGATACACACATAAGCAGCTTCACAGTGAAGAAAGCATCCAGAGAATCAAACTCAAGAAAAAGAGTTCAAAAGCAAACAATGTCAAATGTTGAAGGTCTTTGCAAATAGAAATCCTAGAAAATCAAAGTCTTCACAGACAGGCAGCAACCAGCAAACCCAGTTGTTTCATAAATATCACCACTCTCTTACTCTACTAAGCATAGGTACTCCTAATCAGGTCTTGTTTCCTTCAGCAAGTTACTCCTAACTCACCCTGCCAGGTTCAGTTGTTTCTCAACATAGGTAAATATTCTTATTTCTGTTTCAGTATTGATGAGAGTTGGATAGATGAAGCTTAAGGTCTAAATCAAGGACTGTTAGATCTAGAACTGAAATTGTAGGCCTGGTTATTGGCTCAGCTTCAACACCTTCTTTAGAGTATGTCTTCTCTGGTCTTTCTCATGTAAGAGCAGTGTCAAGACAAGTTATGCCATGACAGAGGTTCCAGGGCATTCCTTGACTTCTAAATCGATTCTGAATTAGGTAACTTAAGTGTCAACACTTCCTTCTGAGCTGGAGAACATATGAGTTATGAGCTGTCACTGAGTTAAGAATTGCCAACTGCTTGGGGACTCAGGTCAAAGAACACAGAGTATGGTGCTGAAAAATTTTCACAGTTTGGGTCCACGTTTCTACCTACGAGAATAAACAGGCTTTCCAACCCAATCAATTTGTTCTATGGAGATTCTCAGTCATCCAGGTCATGGTTGTCCCAAAGTGCTTTGCCAAAAGTTAAGTGACTTTCTTGGTTTTTCCTTGAAAATATTTTTTTCATCCAAGAAGCTTCTTCAGTTCTGACTGCATGATGGGAAATTGGAATATAAATCCCCAATCTCAGAGAACTAACAACCAGATGACTGCAAAGAATATAAACCCCTCCATTTCCTACCATGCAGTTAGAACCGAAGAAGCTTCTTGGGTGAGAAGTGAAACTTTTTCAAGGAAAAAAACAAGAAAGTCCAGTTGACTTTTGGAAAAGCACTTTTGTGTCAATCCTTGATTGTTGTCTTTCCAGTCTTGGACTAGAAAGACTGGAATGACCACAATGACCACAAATGATTATTAACAGGGTGTGTTTTGCTAAATCCATTAGAGGTACATCTAATGTCAACAGTTTTTCACTGGTGAAATCTACATTGTGGGTTAAACTGTCCCTGGATTTGTGACTTGTCCCTTTGTTGATACAGTTTAGGAAGACTCTCAGAACATATTTCTTCATTTAGCCCATGCAAAGCTTATGTTATGGATTTTATCATAGCATTATTAGCTACCCAGAACCACCAGAATTGGGTAATGTATAATTTTGCTAGGCTTTCGCTAGAAATGTAAATGAAATCTGTTAAATTTCTTTTCAGGAGAAAGGGCATCAGCTGCCAAAATTCTGTCAGGGAATAGACAGAAATGAAATCACAGAATCACTAGCATTTTTCTCTCAATATGTCTCAGCTCAAAACATTCAAACAAAAATGGGTATATTTAAGGGAGTTGCATGCAAAAAAAAAAAAATCTAACTAGATCCGTACAAAGCAAAGCAATATTCAAATTAGTTGTATGTGAAATGTATATGGTAGGGAAAGTTACATATGGCAACAATTGTAATTTTTTAGAAACTCTCAGAATGATAGATATCTTATTGGTAAAACACTACCTAGCAGTAATTTAAATAGGTTATTTACACTATTGAGCATTACTAAACATAATTCAAAGAGACTGTTGATGTACTTATGATATACTGGCATAATGGCTATTATTACAGTGTTTTAATTAGTAAATAGCTCTTCCTCTTCCCCAACATAATATGATTTTAAGAGTGTAATTCTTGATGTGCTAATAAAGCCTTCTTTGGAATATATTAAAGCAATGATGCCCCAATTTTTTGGTCAGGGGCTACAACTTATTTTTCAGTGATGTATCACTTTGCAAAAAAATGTATGCACGCAGGAGAAAAATGAATTTGATTAAATTTAATGTGATTTAATCTAGCCTAGTTAAGAGAAGGATTAGGGGTGATAGGATAGCTGACTTCCAATACTAGAGGAACTGTCACAGAGAAGAATGACTCAGCCTATCTCCAGAGCACCTGAGGGCAGGATAAGAAATAAATGATGGAAACTTGTCAGAGAAAGATCCAGCCTAGAACTAAGTAGAAAGTGAGAACAATTAATCAAGTGAACAGCTTGCCTCCTAAAATTGTGGGTGCTACATCACTGGAGGTTTTCAAGAAAACATTGTACAACGGTTTGTCCAGGATAATATAAACTCTCCTGTCTTGGACCAGGACCTCTAAAGTCCCTTCCAGCCCTATAATTCTATTATTCAAATTTAATTAATTTGAATGATATGATTAATCCCCATATGCTTAATAATTGTCCTCTTCGGTTACCAAATATTAATGATAATCAGCAGCAATTTTGAAGAAGTCTGGTACAGCTGCAAGTTATGAACCCTGTGTTGAACTTTGAATAAATAAATTGCAGGGATATTCTGATAGAAAATGATCTCTCTCTCTCTACTT
Organism: Crotalus tigris; assembly: GCF_016545835.1. NCBI lineage: Eukaryota > Metazoa > Chordata > Lepidosauria > Squamata > Viperidae > Crotalus > Crotalus tigris. The sequence goes on along the minus strand of NW_024097215.1, from coordinate 925,891 downwards.
GCCTGTCTTTTTATTCTGAAAACTCCAATAATGTATTTAACTCAGCAAATAAAATACAGAGGGACACAGGTGACACACAAATCCTTCTATTTTTTTTTCCAAGTCAGAGAATGCAACAATCCTTTTGATGTTAAAAAAAGAAATATAGCTCAGCCCTATAAAGCTAAGTATGTAAAATGCCAATTCCTTTTGAGCAAGATAAACCTGACCTAGTGCTCAGGATAATACTGGATAATTCCATCTTTAAAAATGCTGATACAGCTATTGAAATAATGGAGCACAACTCACCAAAATGGCCTATGTCTTCACAGACAAAGGCAAACATATTGTCTGCTCTGTCCTTATGCTTTCTTGTTGATTGGAACAGTAATCAAAACCTTATTACAGTGTTCTGGATATTTGCAGTTACTGTGTAATGGAACAAATATTTTGCCCAACATGTTTAATGTCTCTGGTTGATCAACCTGAAAGGCATATACTATCATCATACCCCAATCTCATATGCTCTTAGTTGTGGCTACACATGACATCAAAACCTATATTAGTCATAATGTTTGGCTAGCGCTAACTAAAATTTGAAACCCCAGTTTCTTTGGCTTATATTAAATTGAAACTGCAAACCCATCAACTTTGCATAGTTGAGGGTAAAGAGGTATTGCATTTCATGTTTAATAGGTGAATATGCATGTAACATCTTCATTGTGTTATGGGCTCATTTCAATACGTAAAGTCTTTCAATTCAAGAACTGCATCTAGAATCACAAAATATGTTTGCTGGAAACTTGGGGAGAACAGTCTATCAGATCCAGGTCTACTTTGAGTAACTTTATTATAATATGCACATCTCAGAACAAACAGGTTTCCAGCTTTTTTATTCATATTTACAAAATATAAAAATGGGATGTGAGAAAGTAAAAGTTGACATGAATTTTCTGGAGTGATTGTAGTACCCCTTCATCCAAATTAAACTGTGTTGTGTTCTCAAAACTGCTCACTGGCTTGCTTTTTTTTTTTCTTAATAATTTCAAATTGGTCTGGGATTTCCAGGTTCAGCTCAATTAGGCTTATTGTAGGTGCTAAATAGATGAAAAAAGCTTTCATCCTAACTGGAATATGATCATAGCTGGGATATTTTCTAGTAGGGTAGGAAGCAATTCAAATGAATTATTTGATTCTCCAAATTCAGCAAATACTTTCAAAATAGTGGCTTATTTAAAACAGTAAACCCAGTTTTAATGTGCCTTACTTGACTTACCACTGGGTAAGTTAAGACAGTAACAGACCATCCTACTTTACAAGATTACTACTGTTAAGAATAGGAATGTTTCTTGAGCAGTCAAGCCCCCTCCCCCGTCTTTCATAAATGAGTGAGATAGCTATATCACTCTTCCTAAATTTTGGAGACCAGTAACTCAAACATGTTGTCAAAGAGACAAGCAACCTGGAATTAAGGAGAAACTTCCTGACAGTGAGGACAATCAACCAGTGGAACAGCTTACCCCAAGAAATCATGGGTGCTCCATCGCTGGAAGTTTTTAAAAAGAGACTGGACAATCTCCTGTCTGAGATGGTATAGGTCTTCCTGCTTGAGCAGGGGGCTGGACTAGAAGACCTCCAAGGTCCCTTCCAGCTCTACTCTATTCTATTTTATTTTATTTCAATATTTAAATTTTTAATTCTGGTCTGTGACCGTAATAAAAGATTGATTGATTGTAAGACTAAAAAAACCAGGGATGGCTACTTGCACGGTGCTCTTAGCATTTTAGAGGAACAGAAAAACATGAAAAGGAAGATTTGAAAATATGACTCTTTCTGTTTTAGGCATATATAATGCCTTCTAACAGTGTTCTCAATATGCTGAGTGACAACTTGTCAGAGAAGGAGAGGTAGAAGCAGAGGCCAGAGTCAAGAGAGGAATCAGCCTGGAGTCATTATGTTGCCACAAGCAATTCAAGTCCAGGCCCCCTTGAATTCCATTGACTTTTATCTAGCGCCAATGTAGTGCTTATTGACTAGATTCTTGCATGTAGGCATGAGCAATAAATCAGTTTAATTGGAACTTGACATGAGGTCTTGATTCTTCATGCCTGACATAACCAGACCCAAGAAGCCCAAAACCTGACTCTGCTAATACGCTTTAAAAAAAGAAATGCATATCTGCAAATTTCTTTGCAGTCAAATCAGTATGAAAGGGATTGGCCAATCAGGTGAAATTTACAGCCTGGTCATTTCATTCTGAGTGAACTGAGTTTGCAAACCTTTCTCTTATCTGATTGACACAAATGTTTTCCTTGGTTTTCTGTTATTTCTCATTGCAGACCTACCATAATTACCATGTACTGGCTTTGCTTCAGACGCTGGTGACAGGAGGGACCAGCCCAGACCTTGAAGAATATTTGGCAGAGGGGAATACACTGATTGGCAGTAATAGCAATGTGATGTCCTGGGGAGTTAGAAACAGATGTAAACTGGCTCTTTTAACACTAGTAGATGATCCACAGTTAATGGAAGGGCTTCTGGTAAGTTTTGTTAGATGCCAGCTGATTTAATTCAAGCTAGTCCTTTTGCTCTCTCAGATAATTCTCTAATGAGCTGGAAAGCTAAGCTTCTGATAGTCTTGAGTTAACTATCATTATGTGCTCTGGATGACATGCTTGAACATTGCCAAGCTGGTCCTAAATAGAATATTGAAATCATGATTTGCATTTAGAACATTATCCTGGAGCCAGTAGACAAAGCTTCCATCAAGGTTAATGGTTAGGAGTACCTGGACACAGTAAACATGTTTGGTTGTAATACAGGAGTCTTCAAACTTGGCCTTTTATGGCTTGTGGATTTCAACTCCCAGAATTCCTCAGCCAGCGTGCCTGGCTAAGGAATTCTGGGAGTTGAAGTCCACAAGTCATAAAAGGGCCAAATTTGAAGAGCCCTGTTGTAATATGACCTGCATTTGAAAAAACAGAGAAATCACCTCTGTGTTGGCTCCAGCTTTTCAATTGTTCTTAGGCAAGATATCTTCAGGGGTCTCCACATTATTTATCTGAGTATCATAACTGTTGATACCTGACAAAAAAAAAAAAAAACAGCTGCCAAGTGAACAGCTGCTTTTACAGCCGATCAATGGCAATGGTCCAGGCAAGAATGCACTGGTAATCTGCTCAGAAGGAAAAGATGATACCTTTTTAATATTTTTTTTAAAGACCATTGTTAGATGACTGGTTTGAATTGAGAGTCATTGGCAACTCTAGGACAGTAAGCAACTCCCATATGTGTTATGACACTTTCATTGTGATGGGATCTTCAATAATTTTGTAAATGTGAAGTGTGGACTAATCAGATATGACTCTAAAGATGGATACATTCCTCTCTTCCTTGATATTTCTGTGGATTCATTCCACTCAGCATTCCACATCTGAATTCTTTGCATAAAAGATTTGCTAGAAACTGCCAATTCTATTATTTCTGATTTTTTTCCATTTCTGTTCAGCCCCATATTGATGAATCCAACAAAAAAAGTGTTTGTTTTATAATACTCCTTCCTACCTTCACAATACCTATTTTTTAAAATGAAAATACCACATTGGCAATATCTACAGAAACCTGGAAAGAGCTGATGAAAATTATTTTTAGCTTGCTATTTTCCCAAGAAGTGATGTGGGAAACCTGCCTTTTTTTTGAACTGTGATCTTCTACTTCTAGTTTATGGGTCTTCAGTTAATCAATGATGGTTGATATAGAATCAAAAGTGTTTTCTTGTTTTGCAGCTCTTCTTTGGTGATGTGTTCACTAAAGCCCTTGATATGTATGGAATTCTTTGCTTCGGTATCTATCGCCTGAAAGCCAACCCCAATCCATATGAAATCAGGAAAGTATAGTAAAATTGAATTTTTCTCATAAAGGTTTAGCTATCTGCCTGCATGTACATCAGCAAGAAAATATTGGCATGTTAAATATTTCAAAAACTATATGGCATTTGTATTTTAAAAAGTAGCCTAGGGGATGTACAATACAATGAAAAATCATCATTAAAGGACAGAATTCGGGAGTAGTAATGAAGTAATGAGCTTTCTTTTGTCATATGAGATTTATTGTTCTCTGTTTAATCCTCTTTTAAACCCATTTCATCCAGCGCATCTTGTACTAGAGAATTATACAATTATAATTAATATATGGAGTTGCTGTCATGAGATGCGGTTGTGACTGCTGGCTCAATTGGTTTTAAAAGCCAGTGAAATAAATTCACAGATAATGAGTCTCAGTGACTTTTAATTGTGACAGTGATGTGCAAGTCTCCAGATGAATATCTCTTGCTTGGGAGGAACAGAAGAAGGAAGCCATTGTCTTTATGTCCTGATTGTGATCTTTTGTTGAAGATAATCTAGTTGTGATCTTTTGTTGAAGATACTCTAGTTGGCTACTAAGACAAATAAGATGGTGGACTATATAGCAGTATAGATCAGTAGTTCTCAACCTTTTCTTTACCAAAATAATATTTTGGCCACAGACCACCAAGACCTAAGATTTAAATCACAACATTTCTTCAAAGCTTTGTGGACCCTTGCAGTCAATGGACCACAGCTTGAGAACCACTTGTAAAAATATCTAATATCAAAACAAATGGATCAGATTTTTGACCTACAGGGCTTTCTGGAGGTAGTATCTTCCAGATCTTCTGGAACTTTGGCATCCATCATTAGAGTTGATGCACCATAGTTTTCTTGTAATATAAGTCAGAGGATGAATCTGTAACCTCTTCTATTCTACTGCCTTCTCTTTCACAAAGAGCAAGAATTCTTATGCTATTCCATTAACCAAAGGCATCTTCCAATTCAGAAATAACTCAGAGGCTTATGACATTGACACAAGATGCCTTATAGCCCTGCCAAATATTTCTGCATTTTCTCCTAAAATTCCTTCAAGTTTTTTTTCCCACATGGGTTAAGCAAAGATAGTCATGTAAGATTAGTACTTCTCTATTTTTGGCTGATTTTCTAATCCAATATTGTTGCTGTTGAAAACTATAGCATTATTATTCAATAAAAGCTTTTCATCATCAATCTCTTACAAGAAAAACAATTCTGTTACTCTCCAGCATACCATTTAACTTGTCAATGGGAGGAACCAGTGTAAGATGCTATTTTAAAATAAATTTCTGTTAACCTCTTTCTTTCCGTCCATGTTATGCAAGTTTTCAGGTCTTTGAATACAGTGATTTTGTACATTAGTTGCTCTAATTGTCGTATACATTTGTGTGTTTTTTTTTCTCATGACCAATACAGCTATTGTTTTGAATTGATTTCCATATTATTGGTGACTTTTTCCCAAAACAGGTTTGTGATTGCTCGGCCACCCACTAATTTTGAGATCCTTGCTTCTGATCAACTCTTTTGCCTTGTTCCATATAACATTTTATCCAAAGATCTAACAAATGTAGTCCAGTCTATTCCACCAAAACCTCCAAGGACTGTTCCTCAGAAGAAAGAAAATGACTCTTCCTTTATAAATAAAATCTTCTTTCTTTAAGAAGTGTCTGTGACTATTTGTTTTAAGTTTTCTTTTTTTCTTTTTTACCCTAGAGATTTGAAGTAATCTTCGGTGCAAACAATAAGGATCATTCATAGAGTTGCAGCATAGAAGATTTATTCAGATCTATAACACAAGAGTATGGTTAACTAATGGTCAGCACTAGATAAGGGTCAAGGGAATTCAAGGGGACCTGGATCTTCTGTGGAAATGCAAGGACTCTAAACTGATGGTACATTTAACTCTACTGCCCAATTCTGCCTGGTCTTCTCCCACATATAAGCAGTACTTTTTTTCTCATAGAACAGAGTTCCGGCGCCTTTTTTTGATGGATTTTCCAAGTTTTAAAAGTAACTTCTAAAAATTTGATGTTTGGTCCACATAGACTTGAATCGCCCTGTCAAGTGTAGCAGGTTGGTGGCAAAATCATTAAAATGGTGCATGCGGGCTACCTGTGTGTCGAGTCCAATGCATGCGTACTTCGTCCGTGCTGGTTGTGATGGCGTTGCTCGGCTTGTGACACTGTTCAGCTTGTGATTGGTCATGTGGTCGTGCACTGAGTGCTTACTGTGGGTGGCAACCATTATGTTTCATTACACAACTCACGTGTGTGGGTGAGTGTACAGTGATTGACTAGGTGCGAAAAGTAAATAATTTCTTTATTTTAAAAGATCATTGGTGAATTAAAAATCTTTTTTATTTTTAATGTAAAATTTACTATGAACATTTGCCTTAAATACAATAAATTAAATTTACTGTATGTTAAGAACTGAATGTATATATGTATATATGTGTGTGTGAGAGAGAGAGAGATTAATAATTTTCTTACAAAAAAGCACTGCATATAACAATGCATAAACATTCTGCTACAGAAGTTTATAACAATCTGAGGATGGCATTCCTCTATCTGATCAACCATTTTCCTGATGATGTATTTTAAAACATGTTTCCTTTTTCCAGAATTGGTTATCACAGAGTATTTTCCTTAGATTTCAATTAAAACTTCTTAATTGACTCAATTAACATGAAAACAAGGAAGTATGGAAAAGAAAATCATACTTCATGTGTGATTTCATATATAATCATTTGCTTGGGCTCATTCTGAGGGTGGGCAGCCATGTTGAATTGAGTCTGATCTGTTCACATACAGAGACCAGAGGAAAAAAAGAGTATTCCTAAACAATTATATCAATTTAGAGGACCCTTTCTTAAAGACAAAATTAGAGACAAAATAAGTACGGGAATTTATGTTGGTCGCCTAGCAGAAAACAGAAAGCATCTGCTTTGGGCAAATGCTGCACTATTCTTATCACATGATTTTATCTCCAGTTTATTAAACTAAGATATACACAATCCTATTAAGTTAGAAAGCTCCTTTATGCAAAGTTAAAACATTACATTGTTTGGTAAGTGCTGTTGTGATGGGGTATATAGATCAGGCCCATTCCAGTTCTCATGTTTGAATTAACTTGGAAAACTGGTCAGTTTACGTGTCCAGATTGATTCATACGGAATACCAAATCAAATTTCATTTAAATCAGTTTGGACTGATTCAGACCACTAAAATGATGTGTGGATTTCGAACCAATCAAGCACTCCAGATAAATCTAGTTAGGCCCAAATTGATCTGGAACTTCAAATATCTCTACAGACATACTATTCCTAATTGACAATGATTCAACAGTGTTTCAGGCATGAACCTGACTACATTCATTTGCAATGTCAGGAGTTGTATTGCTATATCTTGCACAGAGGCATATGTGCGAGCCCTAAGCTAGGGCATCTCAAACACTGCAATACTGTGATTGCCTAAACGAAATTATATTAACGCATATAGACATGAGTAAAAGCGACAACTCCATCAGAGATAGGCTTGGGGATTGATTGAATGAATGAAGGAATGAATGAATGAATGAATGAATGAATGAATGAATAAAACAATAGCATAATGACTAAAGTTTCATCTCCATCTCACCAGGAATTCTCAAACTTTTTAATTTTGTTATATTCTTTCGACTGCAATGGATTTCAAACTCAATGAGCTAAATAAGGAACTAATCCCAAAGCAAGTTTTAGCAGGACTTTTACTTTTTTCCCCCTTTCTTTTTCCCTTTTAAATGTACGTTTCCACCAAGTTGTTCGAAACTCTCTATGGGTTCCAACCCACCACTGAGAAAAATCCTGCACTGAACTATGGATTTTGCCCAAGGTAGAACATAGAACATGGAAATTGGAGTCAGAAGAGACCTTGGAGGTCTTTTACTTCAACCCCCTGCTCAAGCAGGAGTCCCTACACCAGTGGTTCTCAACCTTTTTAATGCCGCAACCCCCAACCAGTCGTAAGTCGAGGACTACTCAACTGGTGCAGCACCGTTTGCAGAATGGGACTTTTGGCGGGCTCAGCAGGGCAGAGACAGCCTGGACAATTCCTATTGGCTTTTGAAAGCCAATAGAATTAGACTCTATTCAAGAGAGTCTATTCTATTGGCTTTCAAAAGCCAATAGAATAAAAGGGAGTAGCACAGCTAAGGAAAAGGGGGAAAAAATGGCGGACTGCGTTGTTTGGCGACCCCCGTGAAATGGTCGTTCGACCCCAAATGGGGTCCCGACCCACAGGTTGAGAACCACTGCCCTATAACATTTCAGACAAATGGCTGTCTGGTCTATTCTTAAAAGCTTCCAGTGATGGAGCACCCACAACTTTTGAAGGCAAACTATTGCACCGGTTGATTGTTCTCACGGTCAGGAAATTTCATGAAAGCCTTTTGTACTGTCTCAATTTACTCTTTGGCTTTGCTGATATGGAGACTATAAAGTTTCAAATTTTGGTTCTGGATCAGATCAGGAAAGTGAGTGGATTGTCCCTAGTAGGCAACCCAGTAGAAGTACTATATTTTCTGCTTTTAGAACTTGAAACTGACCCCTCCTAACAGTTCATTCAACTTGCAGCTTCCAACTGAAGCTGTCATCTTCAAAACACCTGATGTTTTAGGCCACTCTTGCTTCTCCCCCACACCCTTGATTTTTGTCAACATTTCATCTGAACAACTCAGCTCTTCTGTTTAATTTTCTTTGTTCCTAGTAAGGATACCAGGATAGCTGCAAAAGGACTGGGTGTTTATAAACGATGACCATTTAACCCACACATTTCCATTTCATCCCAAATGAGAAATTATGATTCTGAACTTTCAAACAAGTTGCTTTGGATCTTTACTTTGGGAATTTCCTTCTCTCTTCTAAAAACTGTATTCCCTAATTGATCTGTTCAGATGAAAGATGAAATAGTAGTTCAGCACAGAGAGCCCGTCTTAATCCCACCTTCAAATGAACAGAGGTGATATAAGGCCCATGAGTAAAATATCCATACATAGCTCCACTGTGAAAAGGCTGGGATGGGATCACCCACGTCCCCATACTGAGGTGTGGTGGCACAGTGGTTAGAATGCAGTATTGCAGGCTAACTCTGCCTACAACCTGGAGTTCGATCCTGGCTGGTTCTCAGCCTTCCATCCTTCCGAGGTCAGTAAAATGAGAACCCAGGTTGTTAGGGGCAATAAGCTGACATTTATAAACTGCTCAGAGATTGCTGTAAAGCACTATGGAGGGGTATATAAGTCCAGTTGCTATTGATATTGCTATCACCCAATGCAGAATTGTGTGTCTTCCTGCACTGTAGTATGCACTGCTATTCAAAGACTCCAAGTCAAAGGTCTTTATGCACAACATTCCCTGCAAAGGTTATTTTGCCTTGAATAAGCCCTGACTTTGTTTTACAGGGCAAAACAAAAATGAGGATTGCTTTTACGTTCCCTCCCACCCTCTCCCCTAACACTAATTAGATCTGAAAGACTGTAGCCTGAGTCCAACCACTGCATACCGAGAAGAAAGCAGCCCAAGCAGCTGACGCAGAGTTCAGACTAAACTAACTGCAAACTCCCTGGAGATGTCCCAAGGTAAATCTGATAGTCTCTGTCATTTATAATCAATATCAGGCAACTGAGTTCACTGCTTAAAAAACTGGGGAGCCAATTAAGTGATCCCTCAGGCAGGAGACAAAGGCCTGCACTTCCCTTTGGTTTTAAAGGGAAAGCCGTGTGGTTATTTCAGTAAATATTGCACAGTTCTTAACTGTGGTGCTTTGCAGAGAAATTGGATGTGCTGTAGGATCATTTGAGAAATAGTCTATGAAACTGCCTTATGTTCTGGTAAGCCAATCACTCAAACATCTATAAGAGAGATAAATGACCTTTGTAAGATCAAAAGCAGGTGCTTTTTTTCCAGCCTGTTATGGATATGGTTTAAACACTCTCTCTCTCTCTCTCTCTCTCTCTCTCTCTCTCTCTCTCTCTCTCTCTCTGTGTGTGTGTGTGTGTGTGTGTGTGTGTTTGTAGATTTTCACGAGACCTCGTCGAAACGTCACCAAGATACTCTCAATCTTACACAGGAAAAGACCCGAATACAGCAAGACCTGCATATAACACCTTGGCATTTTAACTGCTATACTGCAGTCCTACTTTTTACAATCTCTTTTGCCTTGCAGCCCCCCAACTAGGGGCATTAAGCAGGCTCAAGTCGCTACTGCGAAACATTTACAAATCCAGATTTCTTTTTTTCTTGACAAAGAGGTTCGAATCCCATAAAGGGTATGGCTAACTGATGAGAGCAGAATGAGCCGAAATGGCCATAGTCTCCCAACTTAATTCTTTAACTCTTTGTCAAGAAAAAAAGAAATCTGTATATGTGTGTGTGTGTGTGTGTGTGTGTGTGTACACAGAAGAACTGAATCTCAAGAGTTAAAACACACACACAATATATATATATATATATATATATATATATATATATATATATATATATATATATATATATAATAAAATATAAAAAATGAACACTAGGGTAATAAAAACTAAAGAAGTTTTAATGGGTTAAAACTATAAAAGTTTTAAAAAGCGCCAAGCTTTCGCCGTCACCTGCCGGCATCCTCAGGGCTGGCGTGCCAGAGAATGAGAAGGTCTTTTTATAGGCGTGCCGAGGTTTGCACTCGGCTCCTTGATCTTGTTATGGGGCCTGATTGGTTCAGCCGTGTGTAGTTGGCCTGCGCTTTTTTTCTCTTCTTAGTTGTATTTTTATCCTCGTCCGTCTCCAGTTCTCCCAACCTCAGATTAGCTGAATGGCAATTCCAGTTATTTCGGTTGCTTTCATGTTCCGATCTCCCCTCAGGCTTGGGTGGTGGTGGACGTTCCAAGTTCCTTTCTCCGCCCCGTTCTGTCCGGTTGCTACTTTTAGAGTCCCATATATTTCCGGTCTCAATGCTTTCGGTTTTAATATGTTTATCATCCTGGTAATCCCGTAAATTGTTACGAGTCTGGTATAGCGTGGGGGGGTATTCCGCATGGTGGAGGGGTCGTCTCTTGTTCGTTGTCATGCCCAGCTGTCTCGCACGTGTCTTACTCCGAGTGCTCAATCCTGGGGGTGTGTGCACAGTCATCGGGGCGCGTCCCTCCTGGTTACCGTGTTCTTCCTTAGTTCTCCCCTTTTTTACCTTGTTGGAAGCGCTCGCGTATGTTCTATGGGAGTCCTCAGGATCGTCAGGTAGGGGGTATGACAGCTCGATCTCTCGCCCCCTGCCGCTCTCCGACTTTCCTTCCTCCTCTCCAACGGTATGTAGGGTTTCATCATCAACCACCTCCCGTGGTTTGTCCTCATAGGAGCTGATCGTTCCAGCTACATGGGGAGGTTTTCTCCTCCTTTCCCGACCAGCTGCGATGTTTCTTTTGGTGTGTGGGCAGGCCATTGCGTTTGGTGATTCCTCCGCATTTTCACCTGCCGTATCTTCCCTCATCTCCTCTTTGTAGCCGGGGGTCCGGACCTTGGTTCCTGTCCCTCCCCTGATCTTCTGGGATTGCGGCAGTCCCGCGGGGATGGTCAAGGTGCCTCGCGTTTGCTTCCTTTCTTTCGAATTGCACCTGGTTCGTTGGGCGGTGCGGGTGCTACCCAGATTGTTATCAAACCGTCGGGGGTGTTGCCGCCGATTATTGGCATATATACACACACACACACACACACACACACATTATATCTATCTATATATCTATATCTATATTTATATCTATCTATCCATCTATCCATCTCTATCTATCTATCTATCTATCTATCTATCTATCTATCTATCATCTATCTATCTATATATCTCTATATCTATCTATATATCTCTATATCTATCTACACACACACACACACACAATCTTAACTGCTGACTATAATTCCCTAAAATATTGCTTACATTAGAGACAAAGGGAGTGGGTGTCCAAAGCATTTACTTAAAAGATGGCTGACTAGAAATATGAGGAATTAGAATAAAAGTCCTGTGCACAATGAGAATATCACACTGCCAGCACTTCCAGCTTCAGGAATATTGCTTTTGGCTGCATGCTACCAATTGCAGATTATGGTCTGGATTATCTGTTGTTGAAAACACTTTCTAGCACCTTGTAAGAATTCTTGTGACAGAGTTGTTGGTTCTTCCAGGCAAGAGAAGCTGCTTAAATAAAACCTCTCCCCAGTTGTATAATAGACATGCACAATTCAAACTCCTGGGTGGAGTCTTCTTGAGACAGGTGAGAAGAGAGTGTCGACAGCAATGAGATGTAAAAGTATTTTTTGAAGTGGTGTCCAAGTGTAACAGATTTAATCTTGTAGTGAGGGAAAAGGACCCTGGGATCGTCTGTCATTCAAGGATTAGAACTTGTTTTGGGGAATTTCTAGGTGTTCATTGTGACAAGGTGGGTGGCTTGATAGCCTGTTTATTGAAGTCCTTTTCTTTTCTCTTCCTGGTTGGCTTTCAGCTTCATTTCTCTGGTGAAACTAAGGCCAGGGTTAAACTCTTTAAGGCTTGCCATTTCTAATCCCTCTTCAGTGGCATGCTCCTGATGCAAGCAGGCAAGTATAGAATAAAACACATTGTTAATGAGCGGTGCTTTTATGCCCCACAAACCAAATAACAGTCAAAGAGACGTAGCGTTCAAAAGCTAAGCAAACAGAAGTATTTAAAGAAGATCAGTGGTGGAGGAAATACAAAGAGACCTTGACTTACAATCATTCCTTTAATAACACTTCAAAGTCACAATAGTCTCAGAAAATGTCACTTCAGTTCCATGACGTCAATTCAGGTGCTCTGCAACTGGCTTGTACTTAGAACATTTGCAGAGTCTTAAAGTCATATAACTGCCTTTTGTGATCTTTTCTGACTAGCAAAGTCAATTGTGGAGGGCTGAGTTCACTTAACAGTTGTGTGATTCACTTCATGACACGGTCATAATGGTCATTACAATTGAACCGGGTTACATGACAACTCACCTAATGAATGTATCACTTAGCGACCAAAACTTGGGGCCCAGTTATGATGATATATCAGCTTCTCTCAATTTACTTCCAGGTATTAGGCACCAATGATATTTAGGTAATCCTCGACGTACAACAGTTTGTTTAGTGACCGTTTGAAGCTACAACGGCATTGAAAAACCTGACTTAGGACTGTTTTCACACTTATGACCATTGCAGCATCCCCATGGTCATGTGATCAACATTCAGACGCTTGGCAACTGAGTCATGTTTATGACGGTCGCAGTGTCCTGGGGTCATGTGATGCTCTTTTGGGACCTTCTGACAAGCAAAGTCAATGGGAAAGCCAGATTCGCTTAACAGCCTTGTTACTAAATTAACAGCTGCAACGATCCACTTAACAACTGTGGCAAGAACGGTCGTAAAGCAGGGCAAAATTCACTTAACAAATGTCTCACTTAGCAACATAAATTCTGGGCTCAATTGCGCTCATAAGTTGAGGACTACCTGTATAATTCAGGATCAAAAATCCTTGGCAAAAGAGGGTTTTTTTTAAAAAAAAAAAATTCAGAACAGATACATTATAGACCATTAAGATTCTTTCCATTTACTTATTCATTTATACTTCATACTTCTTAACTGCCCGTCTTCCTTGGAGTGGAGCTGCTGAAATTTATGTGAGACTTTTATATTTCCTGATATAGCGAAGCCGAAAGTTAACATATTGCAAACTAATAATTGTTGAAGCTACCGCTCTACTCCAGATGGTGCTGCCTATCCAGGTAGGATTATTTTCCCCCATCTACACTTACATTAACATATACTTAGGCCTAGTTTGGGGTTGTTGTTGTTGTTGTTTTAAATCCCCTTGTTTAACCTAAGTAGTTTCCTCCCATTCACCTTTGCACTCTCTTTCCACCAAATGCAAAAGATGTGAAATATTGAGGTTCCATTTATGCCATCTTCCCTGCTTTTCAGGAAGTGAAGTGGAAATTGGAAACAGTGCTCCTTAAGAAAGGTGAGAAATTCTCAAGCCACGCTATTTCTTTTGAGAGGTGGTATAATATTATTACTTGGAACGTTCAGAAATAACTAGGTAATGTGTACCGTAAGTGGCAGACCATCAAAAGAAATTGCCCTATTTTACTGTTGGATGTGGAAGGATGTTAAGTTCTTCAAGGAAGCTGTAACTTGTTTCTTCGTGCCAAATTTAAAAGGTGAGATTAAGGGGGGGAAAAACCTCTAAATAGGTTTTGGCCTCCAGGAAAGAGTTTTGATTTCTTTGTAGTCAACTGGCAATGGTTGGTAATGTCAAGTATCTTGGGCAACTTTAGAAGAAAGGCTGTACATCTCTGGTAGGCTCCACAACTTTCCATATTGAGGTTCTCCAGTGTGTGTGGGTGTGCACCTACCATGAAAAGTTGCTGCAGCATATAACACCAGCCTAACCCATCAATCATAATCCCCTGAGCTGCCAGCAGTCATGTAACTGCTTAAAGAACTCAGCAGCCCTCTGGTATTTATAAGGGGAGGTTCCCCCTCCTCATCTAATTAATCACGGGTGAAACTGCTTGGCCATCCTCCAAAAAACCTTGGAAGATCTGCCAAGCTTTGATGCTAATTTTCTTTCTAAATAACCCCCTAAAGAAATTTACGATTAAGTAATTAAAGTGATGAATAAAGAGATGCTTAGTAAATGGGAAAAGGATGGAAAGGAAGGGAAGAGAAGAGAAGAAAAAAATCTCAATCCATCTTGTCTTCTCAAGTAGAAGTACATTCTTCTTTTTAATGTATTTATTATCTGTGTAAAATGGTTACCAATACAAAGTTTAGTAGCCTGTTTTTGGTCACTTGGCTGCATTTAATGGGATGCATTTAAACAAATGGTAAAAAAGAAGGAAATACGTGGTGGCCAAAACGAGGTGAAGCCACATCACAATTAAACTTGTTTTTCAAGAAGAGTTTGATTCATCCAGTGACTTCATATCCATGACAATGGCAATAGACACCTGATGTATCATTGCTTTTTTGATGTATTGTTAGCATCCAAGTGTAACTTGTAGGCCAGGGAATTCCTGGATTCTTACACTCTCCTATTCATCAAACATGATCTGGCTTACTTTTTCCAAGCTGAACCAAGGTTAATTAGATGTTGCCACTTAGACCTATCAAAAACTCTTTTTATATATCAAGGATAATCCTTCCCTCTTTTAAAAAATCTTCGCCTGGTCAACCCTTCGTATTTTTGCCTTGATTTCAAAGGTGTTTTTCAGAAGGCAACTGGACTTGCTTGATTTTTTCTGGAAAACGTTTCACTTCTCTGAAGAAGCTTCTTGGATGAGAAGCAAAATGTTTTCAAGAAAAAAAAAACTAAGAAAGTTCAATTGCCTTTTGAAAGACACCTTCGGGACATCCATGACCTGGATAATTGAGAATCTACATCAGGGATAGTCAACCTTGGCTCTTTTATGACTCATGGACTTCAATTCCCAGAATTCCTGATCTACACAGCAGTTTGCCTTTGAAGAATTTTGAAATTAAAAAAAAAAAAGAAAATGCAATGGAAAAAGAAGCAGGCTAAAACTAGATAGATGGATCCCACATGGAAGGTTAAGGTTTAAAACTTTGCATTTGATGTTGGTTAGCAGAGAGATGTGACATGGGAGACTATGTACAGTTTAGAGCTTGAGAACCTTGATAAGGATTTGCTAAAGTCATACTTCTTAACTCAAGGACCAGCATAGTTATATTGCAGATATGCTCAAAACTACAAAGAAACTTTGAAACTGAAATACTTTGGACACCTAATGAGAAGGAAGGACTCACTGGAGAAGAGCCTAATGCTGGGAAAGATTGAGGGCAATAGAAGAAGGGACGACAGAGAATTGAGGTGGCTGGATGGAGTCACTGAAGTAGTAGGAGTGAGCTTAAATGGACTTCAGAAGATGGTAGAGGACAGGAAGACCTAGAGGAACGCTGTCCATGGGTTCATGATGGGTTGGACATGACTTCGCAACTAACAACAACAACAACAAAGAAACTTCTGTCAGATTGTTGTCTGGATTATAGGTCTGGAAACATGTGAAATTGAAATGAACAGTTTTATTTCTTTGTCCAGTAGAGTTAGCATCGTCTCCCTACTGAGACCTTTGTTACAGAAAACCATGAATTTAGGGAATCTGGTTACCTTCCTCTCTGTATGCTTATAGAAATATTGTTGCAAAGAAGGGCAGGTAATTGATATTTTCCATATTTCTTTAGACTATTACTCCCTAAATTATAGCCTACATTAGAGATTGTGGGAGCTGGAACCCAAAGCATTTTAACAGGAATTTCATTAGAACTATCAGGATGGAAACAGGTGGGAGGTCCTATGCCCAATGAAGATTTTCAAGTCAGAAAATGGGAACCATTATTTTGGTATGCATATAAAATTAATTAACAAAAAAAAATTACACTGTCACCATTTCCCGCTTCAATAAATAAGTTTTGATTTTCCTTAAATATTGTTTTTACCTGCATATCACTTCTTGTGAATTATAGTGTGGAACCTTAGACAAATGTACAAAGTTCAAGAAAAGAATTAGAAAGATAAAAAGCAATTATGAGAATTTATGGCAATTCTATGCTTCTTTACCTACAAATAAAAAAAAACATTGCTTGGTAAAACTGATGAGTCACAATTTAACTTTTTAAAAAGCTTACTTTGCAGAGAAGAATTAAACTCTAAGTCAAGGTTCCTTCCATTTTATTGGAAAAATGGTCCTATAAATCAACCAGTTTTATCTGATAATATTAACTTAAAGCCCATCCCTTGCACACTACACTTGTCCTCTGGAGATTATCTAGGCTGACAATAGTAGAGCTTATTTGTAACCTAAAAGAAATCTCAAAGATAAAAAAGAATAAAACCAGGTGCTCTAAACACTCTTGCTTTGTTTACACATATGTCACTTTTTTCTGTAGTAATCTATGGTTTTTACTCAAGGATTGTCCATTGTTATGAAACTAAGTGGGTTATAAAGCCAGCTATTTTATAGATAAATGCAAACATATTTTCATGTCAACAGTTCACTTTCATGGATTCTTGAAAAGCAGATGATTCAGCATTATATAGACTAAGAGTACTTTATTCTCAAAGGTGAAGAGGGTGTCAAGATGTTTCTTTAATTGTTCCTTGAAATTTACTCTCTACTTAAAGCAAAATACACTTTTTCTTTCAAAGAGAACTTGGCTTGGCTTACTTTCCAATGAATGGAAGAACAGTTAAATTTCTGTGCATTGCTGCTGCCATATCTTGTTCTACAGAGTAATTGTGAAATAAGTGAACTCAACCTGCAATATTTCTCGGTGAAAATAACCAGCATAACATAGATGCCACACCATTATGAGACAGGAGAGAACTTTTAGTTCTTCCTGAAAAACCAAAGAAGTTCAAGAACAACTGGCCAAAAGTCTGATCAACTCGTGGAGATTTTCCAAACTGTTCTTTATTTAAACCAGAGGTCCCCAACCCCTGGTCCATGGACCAGCAGAATTCCAGGAACTGGTCCATGCAAACAAGTGAAGCCCCATCCACGTGAAGTCACGTGAAGTCACGGCCCCTTTGGTGTGTGGAAAACCCTCTATCCATGGAACCGGTCCCTGGTGCCCAAAAGGTTGGGGGCTGTTGATTTAAACAAGCAGGATGCTTCACAGCAATTATCTCCCCAATGGGCACCTTCCAGATGTGCTGGAATTACAACTGCCAGAGTTCCCTAGTGCTATGTATACCCTTTGAGATAATCCAAGCAAGAAGGAGTACTGGCTCTACTTTTATTGTAAGCTTAACATTAACAGAATCTTGCAAGACTGAAAGTATTCATCCCATGCTTTCCATTTACTCTCTGGAAAACTTGGGAGGGTCCCTTCTGAAACATTCCCCATGCCCTTCCTCCTTTTTAGGTTCAGATAGATTTTACACATCAGTGGTCCAGCCTGAGTTTCTTCATCCTGTCTCTCAAGGTCATTCTCACAGATCATTACATCCTATGACCAAAAACTTCTGGGAAGTGTATCCCTGTTTCTACAGGGTACCATGCTGGGATAACTACAGTACTACTGAAGCCAACCTTGCACTATTTTGTATTTTATTTTTCCATTTAGTTTAGTTTTTTTTAACCCACTAGAAGCTTCTTTGTTCTATCCATCTGAAAACTCAGGGATGCATTAATTGCATTCCACACAATTATTCCAGTCATTTTCTATTGCCTCCCTCTAGTTCTCTAGAGAGGCTACTATCAAATAGATCATCCATTATTAAAAACACAATGCAGTTAGTTAGCAGAAAAGTATTACATTCAGATAAGCTAAGTTTAAGTAGTTTGCCAACTGGGCCTTTTTGTTTAAGTTTGCTATAGCTGTTGCTGATAGGCATGAAGTAATGTTAAATTAAACTTTGCTTTAAGTTCAGCTCGGTTTCTGGTCTTCACAGTCATAATAAGGAAGAAATTTACCCATGTCTTCTGGCAATTTTTTCCCAATTTCCTAGCCTAGACTTCAGACCTGGGATTCCTTGTTACCTCCCATTTAAGTTCTAATTTGACCCAAATCTGCTTAGTTTTTTTTTTTTTTTTGACATTAGATATATTAAACTTGGCTGCAGAAATCTGATGGATCCAAATGTACAAACATAGATATATAGATGATAGATGATAAATGATAGATGATGGAAGACAGATAGATAAAATAGATGATGGATGGATAGATAGATAGATAGATAGATAGATAGATAGATAGATAGATAGATAGATAGATAGATAGATAGATAGATAGGCAGGCAGGCAGGCAGGCAGGCAGGCAGGCAGGCAGGCAGGCAGGCAGGCAGGCAGGCAGGCAGGCAGGCAGGCAGATACGTACATATTTTTGACAGTTGCTAAACACTGACTTAATATCCCAAACTAACTTGAATCATCTTGGCCACTCTACTGTTCTTTCTGGTGAAGACTAAAGGGAGTTGTATTCCACAGTATCAAATGACCCTCTCCTGTTGACCATGTCTTCTTGACAAGGTCTTCTGTATCAGGATTACTTGTTTTTCAAATTTCTTTTGGGTTATCACAATCACCTGGCCGTACTTAGAACACTCTACTTATTTCTTAAACAGCCACATAAAACAATACTCAAAATAAGGCTGTCCAGATTTAATAGACTGTTTACCCCTAGCTGCGATGTTTTTCACCATGTTGAGATGGTGGGGGGTTTTGTGTATGGGGGGGGGGCAAAAATAGTGAGAGAGATCTGAAAACAGTGATAGAACTATTAGAGAACAAAGGTTGGGTTTTATTTTGAAATTCTCTTGATTTTTAATGGCCATATACTTTATAGTTTTAATAACAGCAATTATAATCAGAATGGGTCATTTCTGGGGTCTTAAATGTGGCACAAGATAAAGAATGGTATAAGGCACTCGTTTCCCTGCTAATGAAACTGTACCCCCTGCTTGTGAAACCCAGCAAGCTACAAGATCCTTGAACAGGGTCAATTAGCTCTTGGACCTATCGTATCACCTTAGGGAAGGATTTCAAAAAAGCAGAGATTTAAATTTTCTTCCTGCACAAACACTTGGCTGCCTTTGTCCAGTTTTCTCTCTCCTCCATTCTCCTTTTAACAATTCCTTTCCAATGAATTTGATCCTTTGTGGGCCAAGAAGAAAAAAACAGCTTATATGCATTAGTGCTTTTGATGCACACCTTGGTTTATTATCAAAACCAGGGTGAACAAGATTCCGGGAAATACAGCAAAGGGGAATGAAACACAAACTTATTCAGAGTTGTAGGTCTGTGGTTAAACTTAGTAAAAAAGGGGGGGGGGCATTTCTTCCTTGTGTTTTGCTGGAAAGTTTATTGGAGTGGATCTCTGTTGAACGTCAAGGCAAGAAGTAATGGATGGAATCTAATCAAGGAGAAGAACCTTAGAAGAACTAAGGAGAAGTTTCATGACATAACAAATAATCAGTAGAACAACTTGCTTCCAGAAGTGGTGCATGCTCCAACACAGGAAGTTTTTAAGAAGAGATTGGACAACCATTTGTCTGAAATGGTATAGGCTTTCCTGTCTAAGCAGGGGGTTGGACTAGAAGACCTCCAAGGTCCCTTCCAACTCTGTTATTCTGTTATTTTGTAACCTGGCCAGAAGAAATCTATATCAGTTTGTATGGTTATTCCACAACAAGTCTTATGGGGATTGTACTTTTTTCCCCTAAAGCTTACAAGATGTCTGTGAGTCTCATGTATATTTGTTGTTCTTTACTTTTCAAAAATCCAGCATGCCTACATCCCACATCATAAGTTTCATCCTTATTAGGAACTATCATACCTGGGTGGCTAAATATTACAAGTTCAAAAACCTTATGAACCTTATAGAATTACATCTACTTATCCATCTCTGATGATGGCCAACAAGAATGAAAATGGTCAAATGGCACCTCCTGGTGGTCAATGCAATTGAAAATACCACACAGGATTATACACTGTGTGAAAATGAGGCACTTCCTCCTCATGTGTGGAAGTCATTTAAAAACCTATAGACAGTGGAACGACATAATATAACTTCTGTAGATACTAGAAGAAAAGAGGGCAGTGGTTTTTCTCGGTGCTTGTCTTGCTTAGTTGCAAGGTCCGCTTGTTTTCACACTGTACTTTCACAGCTAAACCTATCACTGCATGATGCAAAGGAAGGTTTTTGTCTTCAACCAGCTTGTCACGGAGCATGACACTGATCAGGATTGAGAGGAAAAGAGAGAGGAAGAAATTGACTCGTATGACACCCCTGCCAGAGACAAGAGTAGAACTGAGTCTCTCCGCCCTTGAGTCCAACATCTCAACTACTACACAGCATATCTAAAGACAGTGAGCATTACAGAGGAGGACATAATGAAAGAAAGGAGATTATTTATGTATTTATTTATTAAACATATTTCTATAGTGCCACAATCCAGAGAGATTCTCAGAATTGATATGGACTAAAACATCCATGGTAACCAGGCACAATGGCTCAGCAGTTAAAGATGCCAAGCTTGTCAGCTGGGTTTGAGACCTGAGCGCCATGCAATGGAGTGAGTTCCTGCTACTTACCTCAGCTCTTGTCCACCTAGCATGCAAATATGAGTAGATAAATAGTTCCCATTTCGGTGAGAAGCTGACAATGATCTATGGGCCTCAGCCTATAATCATACTGGCCCAGTGGTGGGATTCAAATATGTGAACAGCCGGTGACTGGCCCAAGATCACCCAGCTGACTTTGTGCTCAAAGCTAGGACTAAGTCTTCTGGTTTCTAGCCTGATGCCTTCACCACTAAACCAAACTGGCTCTCAACTAAATTATAACCCTCTTCAAATGGAGTGTTCTATCTTTTGTTGTTGAAAGCTCAGTGGGAAATTAGTGAGGCCTTTGCTGCACATTGCTGCTACAAATACCTTACACAGTTCAGCTTCCCAGTTCCACGGAAGATACAGCTGCATCTCTGTCTGGTCAGCAACAAGCTTCCAATGGATTTATGGCACCAGTGTTCTAGTTTGCAATAAAGTTCTCAGCAGCTGCATCCGGCACCCTCTGGCACCCAGTATATCCACTCATCTTCCCTTTTTGCTTTGTTCTGCTTACGCATAATGTCAACCCATAAACCTTTCATCAAATCAACCAGGTGGAAAAAACCCATTACCGAAAGAAGTGTTCTTTCAGGTTTGGGGGCAGAGAAGGATGGGGCCAAAGGAGGCTGAGAAAGCTCCCTGGTGGTTTTAAAAAATAGCTGTGTGTGCTCTAAGCTGAAAAGCTGGCTTTGCTGTGCCCCCTCAGGTGCTGCCGAGCTTCTGAGAAGCTTGAAGCATCAGTCATGCTAGTGACAGGACCTGGAATGTGCTATGTACATAACCAAAGAGGCGGCATTTTCAGCTTAATATGTTGTGATGAAAGGAAGGTTTCAGCACAAGTAGGAATGCCAGCATGAGCACAAACACTTGTCCCTTTATGGGGAAGCATCACGATTCGGGGAGGGCTCACCCTGCTCTGTAAAAAAGAGGAAAAAAAATGTGTTCCAACATTTCTGGCTCCAGCAAACCTGTTGACAGATACCCAAGTTAGTCTATTTAAGTAGGTTCTGATAAATGAGCAAGGTGGGACTGCGAAATATGGAGATCAGGGTAAGGGGTATTTAGCCAAACTTTCCAACTGTTCCTATTTACTGAGGAGAATCTCTTTTTAGGTACAGTGCCCGATCAATCCTTGTCCTCATTTGCCTTTTTCAAGATGAATGCCTTTAAGTACCAGCACAAACTTTTCAATAGATTAGAAAAAAGCATGTGCTATGGCTACTATTTATTAAATATATAAGGTGAGAATACAGTCAGGTTTGTATTGCTTAAGGCATCAGGCTAGCAACCAGGAGACTGTGAATTTTAGACCAGAAATCTTGGGAAGCCACTAGCCAGGCAAAAGGAGGGATCAAGTAGCCTTGTTGTGCAGTTGCAAGAGACCTAGGGCTGACCCTCCTAAGTTCCATAGGAGTCATCTATTTGTTCCCAAGAGAAGGCAAACAGTCTGGGGAGATAGCTCTATTATGGGCAGAATACAATAAAACAGTTAGCTTGAGACAGTGGTGGGATTCAAATATGGGAACAACCAGTTCTCTGTGTGGATGCTGCTTCCGGAAGTCCATTCTGGGCCTGGGCAACAAAAAATCAGCTACCGGTTCTGCTGAACTGGTGCAAACTGGCTGAATCCCACCACTGGCTTGAGCCCTAAATATATAGACCAGGTTCCTTGTGCTCAATATAAGCCATCTAGGTGACCTTGGGCCAGTCACTGTTTCTCTGCTCTAGGAAGCAGGCAATGGCAAACCACTTCTGAAATCTTGCCAAGAAAACTGCTGGATCTTGGATGTGAATCAATGGAAGGGAAAGTGGGGGGAGGGGGGATTGTTGGTTCATCTGCCCAACTATTGGTACTGGTATTTTTCTCACTTCTCCAACCTGATGGAGCTCCCCATTAAAATCCTCATATCTTCCCCTAGGGTTTAATTAAAGTGTGGGATGCTAAGCTTCAAAAGGCTGAAAACCATGGGAAAAAAGATGGCACAATATTATGTGTATCATTTAGACAAAGACCGTGTTTTGTCACCTCTTGCTTAACAGAAGTATCAGAAACCAGCAATCCACTGAAGAAAATTTGATTATTTCTACTTTGATAAAAAAATATATATGCATGTTTGCTGATAGAAGAGAAGATCAGTAGCTCAGGCTTGAACTGTGGGGTTCTTGCTGTTCTCTGAGCTTATGGTTTTCTTGCAGACTTTCTGCCTATCCCAGGTCCTGGGTAAGGACTCGATAGGTAGACAAAATGCCAAATCCAGTCTGAACATCTGGCTGACTATGCGATGATCCATAATAATAATAATAATAATAAAGTTGGAAGGGACCTTGGAGGTCATCTAGTCCAACCCCTGCTCAGGCAGGAAACCCTATACCATTTCAGACAAATGGCTGTCCGGTCTCTTCTTAAAAACTTCCAGTGTTGGAGCATTCACCACTTCTGGAGGCAGGTTGTTCCACTGGTTAATTGTTCTAACTGTCAGGAAGTTTCTCCTTAGTTCTAGGTTGTTTCTCTCCTTGATTAGTTTCCATCCATTGCTTCTGCCTTCACGCGCCTTGGAAAATAGCTTGACTCCGTCTTCTTTGTGGCAGCCCCTGAGATATTGGAACACCGCTATCATGTCCCCCCTCGTCCTTCTCTTCATTAAACTAGACATACCCAATTCCAGCAGCCATTCCTTATATGCTTTAGCCTCCAGTCCCCTAATCATCTTTGATGCTCTTCTCTGTACTCTTTCTAGAGTCTCAACATCTTTTTTATATCATGGTGACCAAAACTGGATGCAGTATTCCAAGTATGCCCTTACCAAGGCATTGTAAGGTGGTATTAACACTTTACGTGATCTTGATCATCAGTGCACTGCAAGAAAACCATCAAGCACCAATAATTAATTCCACATATCCATGCTTACCAAGAACATCATACAAGACCATTTATTTTTTATCCTGATGAAGAAGAATATGAAAAAATATAGGAAAAAAATGACATAGTATTAATAAAAAAAAAACACAAGCATGCAAACAGGAAAGCTACACTACGTACCCCACTTTAGACTCCTGGCATTACAAAAATCGATCCCTCACAGAACAGGAGGTTTAAAAAGAGGATCTGTCTGCTCAGAAACACGTTGAAATCAAGTCAGTTCCCCTTGCCATCCTGGGTTCAAATCTAACAGGAAGACAGTGATTTCCCCATAAATTAACTTCAAGGATTTCATTTTTAAAAACTCATATGGGATAAGAACAAAGCCATCTGGCTCTTGCTTTATGTGTCAGAATCACTCATCAAACCGAGCTCTAACCCTGAACGATGTAATCTGACTGACTGTATTAATGTAGCATTTTCTGTCTGCCTCCCAGAAACCAGATTCATATGTTGCTGCTCCGTTACAGACCAGACGGTTACAATATTGTCTGTCCTAAAAAGCAGAAAGATGTGATTTGGCCAGAATTGCCACAAAAAAGTTGTCAGAAATGATAAAAAAAATAAAATAAAGATAGCCGATAAAGTCCCTTCAGGAGTGTGATTAATTTGATGAGGTTCAGTTTGAAATAGAGTGGTATTTCAACTTTCTAAGAAACAGACATATACATACTTGATAAAAAACCCAATCTTTACATTAAGAATTGGCCGAATGAAGAGGAAAGAGTGGGAAAAAGGGAGGGTGAGTTTCTATCAGCATCAAAATTTGACAACTTCCTTTTTGGGGGAGGAACATGACTTTTTTCCCCCAAAAAATCTAAAATTCTGCTCTCCTGGGGGCCAATTATTTGGGTTAAATTGGGTTATTAAAAAGCATACACAACTTTGATGATATGGTTTTAATCGGTTCTAATTAGAAGGCTGAAAATATACAACAGACACAAGAGTAACCCACAAGATCTCTATCCTTTTTTCCTGAATTATATCTGAAAAGTAAATATGGAACAGATGCCATTTATCTTGTCTACCATTTCCAATTGTAATTAAATCTGGGCTTACCTTTTCACATTGTTCCTTGCCTATATGGTAATTAGAGTCTTCTAAAGATCTAAAGATCTACCAGTTTCCTCAACATTGTGGACAAATGGCACACCACCAATTCCCATCCCATCAAACTGCTTCCATCGAACAAGACAGTTGCATCAGAAACCTCTATACAATTCCATCTAAATAAACATATAGTAATCTCCCAGTGGATCCAATATACCCCAAGTCAATATACCCTTCAGAATGGTCCAAGGCAGTGTGGCTGGCTGGGGCATTCTGGGAGTTGAAGTCCAGATGTCTTTAAGTGGCCAAAGGTTAGAAACACTGGTCCAAGGCAATCAGAACTTTTTCTAAATCAAATATGGATCTGAAATGAATGTTTGGTTGGTGTATCTTCTTAATAATTAAGATTGGTCCCCTTTCAGATGCAAGGTTTTTTTTTTAATTCCACCATTATTATTATTGTTGATCATCGCACAGTCAGCCAGATGTTCAGACTGGATTTGACATTTTTGTCTACCTATCGAGTCCCTACCTGGGATAGGCAGATGTGGATGTTTGAATTGATGATATTACAGATATCATCGCAGGATGGAAGCAGTTCCTAGTCAATCATTGTGTATGTGCGACGGATAATCACCTTTTCTTCCAGTAGTTCTGCAGCTGCTGGCCCTGGTTGCTCAGCCAATAGTCCTGAGTCCTATAACCCATTGTTCACTAGATATCCAGGAACTCCAACATTTAGCGCAGACCTTGTTAACCCAGGTGACATCCTAGCCAGTATGGCTTTCTGAAATTTACGTCTCATCATATTTTTTATGGGAGAGACACTCTTTGTCTGACTCCTTTGATGAGATCGGTCCAGTTTGGCTGAACCTCTGGCATAGCTCTCATTTTCCTCAGAACACACAAGCCCCACAACCATGTCAAGATAGTGCCTCACTGGGGGATTATTATTGATAACAATAACAATAACAACAATAATAATGTTTTTTCAAATAACTCTTGTAACTCTTTTACAACTCTTGCTATCTAGCTTCTCCAAAGTCCAACATTTGCTTCTATAGAATACCATAAGGAAATACTATAACCTGCACAATGGTAGGCATAGATATATTGCAGAATTTGAATAACTTTTCCAAGACTTTCTTAGCTGCTCTACCAAATGTAAGTCACTTTTAACTTTCATGAAAACCTTACCGGGGGGGGGGGAGAAAACTCATCTATATTGTTGCAAATATTCTGTTTATATTCTCTGAGTTTTCTATTTATTAAAAACATTTAGATCCTGTCTAAGAGACTCACGAAACACCACCAACAAAGTTGCTCTAAAAATGGAAATGCTAAAGGCAAAACAAGAGAAGATGCAGCAGCAGCAATTAAAAAGAGACATTATTAAAAACAGACATTTATAAAATAGTTTCCAAAGCCTGAAGAGAATCTAGATTAAAGAACCTCAGTCTGCCTTGGAGAACTTCTGAACTTCCCCGGTGTGGCTTAAAACTTCAGATGTGTAACTTTTTAAGTTACCACCCAATTTATAGCTCAGTCTCTAAATTAATTCTTTTAACTATGGGGCCCAATAAAGATCTGGAACTAGTTAGCTTACCAGTGATTAAACAAAGCATTTCAAAAATGCCTAAATGAAATGTTTTGACATTTAAAATCATGTTCATTCATGCAGTCTCAAAACATGTGCTTCAGGTTTGACATTTTCAAAATATTTTGTTTTACCAAATATTGGAAAAAAAATAAGTTTTGTCACAAAACGATGAGAGTTGTGTCACAGTTCTGTCTGAATAGGATTTTGAAATATTGCTATTTTGAACAATTAGGTAATCTGTCTCTCTGTCTTCCTTCTAAGGCCATATTTAGTGGGATACGTTCAGACTAACATGAAAGCTGCACACTGATATATCAGGCTTTATTTGCACACGTTTGCCAGGATTATCTTAACTATGATTTAATCAAGAGAAGTCACTCAAATGCAAGAGGTGTCTTGAAAATGCTAATGCTAAGAGGGATAAAAACACCTTCATCAGTCTCGTCAGTGACAGACAAAAATTCTCCTGAAATGTGATGAAAGATAAGCTTGTATCAGGTTGTTGTTGTTTTGAAAGAGATCAAAAATTAAGAGAAATTTTTCATAGGTAGAATTTAATTTATTGCTCTTATTTATGGACAAATAGCAGCATAACAATAACTCTAGGGAGGATTCCTATTCTTTGTAACTGATTGCCAAACTGATCACAGTTTCCCAAAATTGGGGGGCGTAGTTTCTTTCACGATAAAGTAGGAAACAGAAAACGGACAGCATGAGCTCTAGAATAGGGTTAACACTGCAAAAACAAGCAATTCCTAAACTTCTGCACAGAAATTCAGTGGTGGGAAAGAAATCTGGAAATCTTGACTTTGGCTAAATTTCATCATCATCCAACATTACTCCAGACTGCAGGTTTCCTCTGTCCAGTCCTGTCCAAGTCTAGGAGGCAGTGCTCACCTCCATTTTTTCACAGAGGGAGCCAGTGTTGTCCAAAAACATGTGGCCAGCATGACTATATGCCGAGGTGACATGGAAAACTGTTACCTTCCCATCAAAGTGGTACCTATTTATCTACTTGCATTTGCATGCTTTTGAACTGCACAGTTGGTAGGAGCTGGGACAAGAACAGGAGCTCACCCCATCACAAGGTGCTCAGGTGTCGAACCCAGGCTGTGATTTTTCCAGCTGATAAGCTTAGTGTCTTTAACCACTGAACCACCATGCCCCTTTGCCCTAGACTGCATCCACTCACAAATTGTTAAGTATAGCTCTTGGCCATGAACATGTGGCCCTCACTCCTGGATGAAAATGAGCAAGGGATGGCCATTTTGCGTGTGCTTGCTAGCAATGGTATTACCTAACTGGGTAATGAAATGTCTACAAGACATCAACCAAGTTTAGAAAGCACCAAGGATCCCACAGTTCAACCTTGCAACAATGTGCTACAAATATTCTCCACTATTGGATGGGCATTTCTTTTTCCTAAGGGAGTCGCTATCAATCAGACTGATCATTAGTGGGCAACCTGTGGCCTTCCAGCTGTGGTTCCATGGCATCATCCTTACCCTATTAACTTCCTACCCTTGGTAGGAGCCAGAATTCAGTAGCCTCTGGGCAGGCACACTTCATCCATACCATACTTAACAGAAAGCCAAATGAGGGGTCCTTGATGCTCTCTGAGCTTGCTTGTTTTCTTGCAGACGTTTCATAACCCAAACTAAGTAACATCATCAGAGCTAGTCAGTGACTAGAAATGATGATGTTACACAGTTTGGGTAATGACACGTCTGTAAGAAAACAAGCAAGCTCAGAGAGCACCAAGGATCCCTCATGTCAACCCTGAGCTGCAAATATTCTCCTTTATTAGAAAGCCAAATGAACAAATTCTGTCTCAGGATCCACAACAGTTTGAATCTCTCTCTGAACCCAGTGTGTTTTGAATAGGCCATGTGCTCAAGTGTGCTGTAAATCTTTGATCACCATGAAAAAGCAGAATTCAGGCCTCTTTCCCCCATGTTTCAGTTTATTAAAACTTGGCAACAATCACAGTTATGGGAAACAAAGATCTTTCTCATCCAGGATTCTATCTCAACAGTCATTCCGATAGACCTGTAACAATCAAAGAGTTTAAATAAGCCCCATGCCAAGAACAAATTAAGCACAACTCCAGGGAATTGCAATACTATGGGAGGCCCAATGTAACTTCTTTAATGCAGTACAATCCATTCGCTCTGTTGGCTAACCCCTCTCCCACTCATTGCTGTTGATGGAAGGGTCCTGGACCTCTGATGGCAACAGCACAGAACAGCTGGATGTTTTGCCTCACACATACCCTTTGGTCTCCTGCGTTCAAATTGCAATGGTTGCTGTGGGGTTTTGCAGCTGTTATGGTTATATACTACAACACCCTGCAGAAAACCCACTTGGGAGGTCACCTGGGAATGAAGGATGAAACAAATTTTAATTAAAGCAAAACCAATTGGTTTTTTGTCCATTAGGGTCAGGTGAAACAGATGTTGGGGGGGGTGAGGAGGCAAGGCTGGGGTTCATCAAAGATGTAAAACTTTATTTCGAATGAGGGTAATAAAAATATGTATTGCTTTCCTTTCATGATGTCTGTGTCAGCACCCTGGAGGAGCAGTAACCAAAATATTTCTTGCTTGGGATGTTTTTGTTCAAAAAAAGCATGCATGAATCAGAGGCCCCATTTGTCCCTCTGTTATGCAGCAGAAACAAAATTACGCCCTAAACATCCCATCATACGCCTCTCACAACATTTGTGGACTTGTTCTCTGAATATCCAGATGTTTGCCGATTGCTCTGTTTAGGAAACGTTGTGATGCTCATGTTTATGTAATCTACCAACCAACCCCACTAATACTTGGCTTTACCCTACACCTGATCTGTAGGCATTCAAACACTGCTTGTACAAAAATTGTACTTCTACACTCCGCTGGAGTAATTTAGAAGCTCTTTGTGGATGGGCATTTGTCTCTGCATGTATAAGTCTGACGGTACCATTTTAGGAGATATCCTCCTCATTTGAATACAAAGATCCAAAAAGTGGGCAAAAGGACCGGCCTCCCCAAAGTGGACAAAAACACCATTTTTTTTATTTCTTTGCATTCGAGACTCAAATGTTTGCACTAAATGCACTAAGATCTCGGCAAGCAGCTGGGGATGTAGAGAGCACAGCCTGCATGCACAGCCACACCATTCCTCCCAGTTTTCATTCCATGCTGTACAGTACAACACACATACAAACCCTATGAATTTTCTCATCCACATGATTTGTATCTACCTTAAATAAACCAATTTATTTAACTCCTGCAAATGTTTTAAACATCCAAAGCTCCTTTAAAGAGCAATGAAGGTCAGTGTCCCTCCTTAAAGAAGTCCAAAATGAGTTTAGATGCTTATAGAGAAGGCACAACTTTTTCCTTTGCTGAACAGCTGATCACCAGGGCCTTTTGGAGTCAGGGCTCATGCATTCTCCAGCCCTCAATTTCTTTTCTCTCTCTCTCTCTCTCTCTCTCTCTCTCTCTCAGCAAAATTTAAATTGCAGCATTTTTTTTTCATTCACGACGACCCACCCTTATTCTTACCCTTCAACTCTAGAGTGTGCCTAGTCCTTGATCTCTTCTGAATTAAAATAATAATAATAAAAAAATGTTTAACAAATCTTCAGCAGAGTGACAAGCTGGGGGCCAAGCTGTCTTTTAATACAAACCAGCCAGCATAATACCATTCATCACAACACACACTCTGCCAGATAGATTGCTCATTGGAAAGTGAAGGGAATGACGTTCACTGGAAGTTAGAAAATAGCTTTTCCTTCTTCCCCTATTTTTAAGTTATATCTACTCTCTCCAGCTGCTGCTCCTGCTCCTGCTCCTCCTATTTCTCCTGCTCCTCCTCCTTCTCCTTTCTTTCTTAAGTTGCTAGGCTGCTTGATTCAGATTAATGGTGCTGTCAGGATGGGATTCCACTTGCCCGGGTAATGAGTTAGGAATGTATTCCCTGTCACAAATATACCAGATGTCAGGAGCAGAAGGACCCAGGAATGCCAGAAACAATATATAGTTTCTTCCCAGTCCCCTGACAGGCCAATATGCTACACAGGGTCTAATTTATGTAGACAAAATGCAGGCAAGGGGCTTCACTGGTAGAGAATTCTGCCAGAAAATCTGCACTATAACACATAATGGGGTGGGTGGGAGACGGGAAAGGAAACCAAATGCAAACTGGAACACTAAATGGCATTGCTCATAATGAGAATGGCCCAGGACTGTTTGGACTTCATTAACTTGGGCTTTACATCATTAGGGAAATAAATCAAAGCTGGCACACAGTTCTTCTAGCATTCAGTTGCTTGGCTAAAGTATAAGGTCACAACTATCGGGTCATAAGCACTCCCAACATTCCAAAACGTTTCACTCTTTTTCTACTTCCATTGCTCCACGGACTCTTTTTCCAGTTAGTAATAATCAGGTTTTCAGTTGTGGAAACCTGTACAGAAATGTGTATTCAGGTCATGTAGAGCCAATCCTTATAATCCTTAATTTAGATTTAAGCCTTACTGTAAGGTCCTTGGTGGCCTCTGAGCTGGGTGGTTTTCTTGCAAATGTTTAATCACCAAACTAGGTAACATCATCTGTGCTAGAGGGAGTGGGGTTTGCTCTTATTTTCATATACTTATTTTTATATACTATACTTGCCCTATCATTGTTGGTGGGAGTATTCTTGTGGTTCCTTGATTAGGCTGTTGTTTACTGCTGGTTAGTTTGTCTGTGTTGGTAGTTCCTTGATTTGGGTATTGTTTACTTGATTGTTGGTCAAGTGCAGGGGTGTCAAACTACTGGCCTGAATCATAGCAAAACCGCACCCACCCCATTGCTAGCAATGGGGAAAAAGTTGTGATACGTCATGACACGTCACGTCACGTTGCAAGTTTGACACCCCCGGTCTAGTGCTAATCTTGGTATTGGTCTCTGCTCATGGTAAAGCCACACTTGAAATACTGCATCCAGTAAAAAAAAGATGTTGAGACTCTAGAAAGAGTGTAGAGAAGAGCAACAAAGATGATTAGAGGACCAGAGGATAAAACATATAAGGAACGGTTGCTGGAATTGGGCATGTCTAGTTTAATGAAGAGAAGGACGAGGGGTGACTTGATAGCAGTCTTCCAATATCTCAGGGGTTGCCACAAAGAAGAGGGAGTCAAGCTATTCTCCAAAGCGCCTGAAGGCAGGATAAGAAGCAACGAGTGGAAACTAACCAAAGAGAGAAGCAACCTAGAATTAAGGAGAAATTTTCTGATAGTGAGAACAATTAAACAGTGGAACAACCTGCCTCCAGAAGTTGTGAATTCTCCAACACTGGAAGTTTTTAAGAAGAGACTGGACAATTATTTGTCTGAAATAATATAGGGTTTCTGGCCTGAGCAGGGGATTGACTAGATGACCCCCAAGGTCCCTTCCAACTTTACTACTATTACTACTACTACTACTACTACTACTACTACTACTATTATTATTATTATTATTATTATTATTATTATTATTATTATTATGTTGATTGCTGGTGAGGAGATCTTTTTGGTCTTTTTGTTTCCTTTGGGGCTTTTTGATTGTCTCTTTTGATTAGCATGTATATGCTGTTTATCACTCTGTGACTGTTGATGGCCAATTTGTCTGAGTACCAGGCTTCCAGGAATTCTCTAGCATTTTTTGAAGCTGGCTTGATCGACGATGCTCATAATGAAACTGCACAATTCAACCCCAAGCTACAATTATTCTCTTCTATCAAAGCCTTACTATAGTTTTTTCACCAAAAGGACACTCCATTAGAATGAGTCAGGTCATTAATCAGCCAAGCTCAGTATTGTCTGTATTATTAAGATTCACACATAGCACTAAACCAGGGGTACCATATTTTTCTGACTGAGGGATATCTTAGATCAGCTGTGCTGGCTCAGGAATTCTGGGAGTTGAAGTCCACGAGTCATAAAAGAGCCAAGGTTGCCTACCCCTGTCCTAGATCTTTGAATGGCTTGTAGGGAGGCCTCCTTCAAAAAGCAGTTCATGTCAAATTACTTTACACTAGCATATAATTATAATGAAATAGATTTAATAGGATTACTCTCCAGCCATATATTTAATAATTTCCCCCTTCCGTCAGCTAAGAATTAAGAATTAACAACAATTTTGGGAGCATTCTGGAGTGCCACATCTGATTTTCAGAGTCTTTCATAGAGCCTCAGGTGGATCGTCATTAGATTAAATCATACTGTACCCATTTTATTTTGATACCGTGGGTTACGTGAACTCAACTTCTAAAACATAGGTTATTGTAGTGTTATACTTATAGTTTGTGTGCTTTTTCTAGTCAGAAA
Source organism: Crotalus tigris (assembly GCF_016545835.1). Classification (NCBI taxonomy): domain Eukaryota; kingdom Metazoa; phylum Chordata; class Lepidosauria; order Squamata; family Viperidae; genus Crotalus; species Crotalus tigris. Next base: position 892,994 of record NW_024097215.1, on the reverse strand, counting down.
CCACACTTTTTATTGTTGTTCCTCAATGGGTATAGGAAGACATATCAGGTATATGGCAACATTATCAAAGAGGAAGAGCCTAAACAGCAAGAAATCAACTTTTCCATATTTCATGGAGGATGGATACAGGACAGTTTAGGAAAATGGATGTGATAAAGTGAGCTTTTCTGAATACATTTATTTGATTTGTGCAGACCATGTGTGGTTTGAAGCCCTTGCTTCTCACCCCTACTTAGTTAAATGTCTCAGGATAGCTCTTCAAGGTTTCACAGAGATCTCTTCCACTTATTTAACCCAAAATGTTGGGAATGAAACACAGGATTCTTTAGATCTATGCTTCCCAGCAGCTTCAGGATATCTGGCTTCAATTCCCAGATTTCCCTAAAGAGTTTGACTGGGAAAATCTGGGAGTTGAAGTCCATTCATCTTAAAATTGCTGAGATTGAGTGACATTGTTTTAGATCAGGGGTTCTCAACCTTGGCAACTTTAAGACTTGTAAACTTCAATTCCCAGAATTCCAAAGATGGCTGAGGAATTCTGGGAGTTGAAGTCCACAAGTCTTAAAGTTGCCAAGGTTGAGAACCCCTGTTTTAGATCAAAACTTTTCCTTCATCAAGATGGATCCTAAGCCAGGAGTCTTCAAACTTGGCCCTTTTATGACTTGTGGACTTCACGCTGGCTGAGGAATTCTGGGAGTTGAAATCCACAAGTCATAAAAGGGCCAAGCTTGAAGACCCCTGTGCTAAACCATCCCTCCATTACAGGTGACTTAACAGCACAGATGGATTAGACTTCAATTTTAAGTTCTCTCTGAATCAAAGAAAATAGTAATAATACCTGAGGCAAAGAAATGGCAATGGTGATTTATTCCAGTCAGTCCTCAAAAAAGGAAAGAAGGGCTGAAGAATGCCAAGTACATGCAACCTGGTACTTTCCAGAAACTTCCAGCTGCTGGCAGGCTTGTATCAACAATGCCTTTTCTTCTAAATCATTAGCTCTTTTTTTTTTCCACCCCTCTCCAACACAGAATGTTCTCATTTAAAATTGGTTCATTCCTTTTCTGAAACCTGCTAATCAGAACCAGAGCTTCAGAAAGAGAAAGGAAGGAAAGAAAATAATATATCATTGTGGCTTTCACTGTATAAGCCCAAAGCAAGGCAGGTTAATATGGGCAGGGGTCTTTGTTTTGGTAAAATTAGTTTTGCTTGTGTTCCACTGATCAAAGGACCACATTACTAAGTATGCTGTCACTCTTTCTCTTTCTCCTGTACTACAACATTCTGGCAATTTACCTAAGGAACAAGGAAGTCTGCCATGGTTCATTTTCATCCTTTCTATGTTGGAGGATCCAAAGGTTTAGTCTTCTGAGCTTTTGGACTCTTGCTGGAGCCATCTTCAGGGAAATTCTTAATAGCAGAGTATGTGCTGTTCTGTGTATGGTATTTATATGATGCCTGTTGTATGTGGCTTTTTAGATGTTGATTGGGGTCTGTTGATGCCTGGCTTTTTATGTTGGGTTCATGGTTCTGTTCCAGCCAGTCAATTTATTATTTAGGGAAACTCTGTACAGTTATTTGTACAAATTTTCACCTGCACTTGTCCTAATGTAAGAAAAAGTGCAGAGAAGAGCAACAGAGATGATTAGGGGACTGAAAGCTAAAACATGCTATTTAATGAAAAGAAGAACTAGGGGAGACACGATAGGGGCTGCCACAAAGAAGAGGGGGTCAACCTATTTTCCAAAGCATCTGAAAGCAGGATAAGAAGCAACGGATGGAAACTAATCAAGGAGAGAAGCAGCCTAGAACTAAGGAGAATTTTCCTGACAGTTAGAACAATTAATCAATAGAATGACTTGATCCCAGAAGTTGTGGGGTGGTCCAACACTGGAGGTTTTTGAGGAGAGATTGGACAGCCACTTGTCTGAAATGGTATAGGCCAGTGCTTCTCAACCTGTGGGTCGGGACCCCATTTGGGGTCAAACAACCATTTGGATTGCCAAACAACGCAGTCCACCATTTTTTCCCCTTTTCCTTAGCTGTGCTACTCCCTTTTATTCTATTGGCTTTTGAAAGCCAATAGAATAGACTCTCTTGAATAGAGTCTAATTCTATTGGCTTTCAAAAGCCAATAGGAATTGTCCAGGCTGTCTCTGCCCTGCTGAGCCCACCAAAAGTCCCATTCTGCAAACGGTGCTGCACCAGTTGAGTAGTCCTTGACTTACAACCAGTTGAGTAGTCCTTTACTTACGACCAGTTGGGGGTTGCGACATTAAAAAGGTTGAGAACCACTGGTATGGGGTCTCCTGCCTGAACAGGGGGTTGGACTAGAAGATATCCAAGGGTCCCTTCCAACTCTGTTATTCTGTTAATGGACATATTTTTGTGTACTCTTTTCTGGTGTGGACATTTCTTACAAACTCTTTTTTTTTTCATTACAAGAAAGTTATTTGTATTTACTTCTCTCAGTACCTGTACTGGTATGTGGGAATGACTTTGGGAAATGAGGGGAAGAGGTGCTTCCTAGGGAACAATCTGATAAAAGGAGGAGGAGCCCATAGCTGTATAACGGGCAGAGAAAGAAACTTAGGATCCACCCTAACTAATCAGGCAGTAAAAAGAGACTGTGGGAGATTTATATTTTCAGACTTGCCAGATTCCATTAATGTAACTCTACAATAAAATAGAACTAGCTCATTTTTCTCATGTTCACAATACCTGTGTTGCTTGTATATTCTGCCCTTTTTGTAGTTGCAGATCACTTCACAAAATTCTGAAAAGTTTACATTTTGGAAAGAGTATTCATGTCAGATTCTGTTGTATTTTGGGATGTCAAAATGAATAAAACATGTATACAACATTAGATTTCTCATACATTCTTGTACCATCCTGCATGAAGTTTGGTCATGAAATAAATACTGTATATTAAGAAAAGCTCAAGTTAACATATCCATTTTCCTAAACTGTCCTATATCCATCCTCTATGAACTTTAGTCACAGCCAGGGCCTGAATAAATTTTGTTAGTGTTTTATATGGATTCCACTTTCCTATTCCTAAATAATTTTTGTGTGTCTTATATGGATTCTAATTTCCTATCACATACATCCCACAGTCCCTCTTTTAACATATCCATCTAGTCCACATTTTTCTGCAATAATCCGCTGGTGAAATACTATCCACACTCTAATCTGTTTTCTGTTCTTTACAGAAGTAGTTGTTCTCCAGATGCGAAATGTGTGAATTTGATAAGGAACGCTGGGCACTTTGACTTCCATGCATAAAACTGTAATTGCACCAATAAACGAGAAAGACTGGAGCATTCCGTTATCTCAGACTGTTATCATCATATCTTCAGTTAATAAGTGCTGCTGAACATCTTTTGCTTTTATCCCACCATAAATGAAACTAGAAAATCTGTGAACTTAACATTATCATTCTTTTGGAGAGAGTCTTAAATGTTGCATGTAGAGATGGAAAGGTAGTTTCCTCTGTAAAATTTTATAAATATATAAAAATAAGGTTATGAGATTAGATCAGGCGTGTCAAACTCATTTTCATTGGGGGCCGCATCAGCATTGCGGTTGCCCTCAGGGGGCCAGGTGGGTGTGGCCAGGGTAGGTGCGGCCTACTGGGTGTGTGGGTGGAGTGGGTGTGGCTTACTGGGTGGGTGTGGCCAGCTCTACATCGTTCGCATCAAGGGTGCCTATGGGGGCCTGGGCAGGAGTGGGACAGATCTGAAGGTCTCTGGCAGAAGGGGGTGGAACCAGGGCAAGCGCTAAGGTATGGTCCACTGGAGGAGCCTCACTGTTCCTCTCAGGCCATGCAGGGGAGGGGGGCTTATGGAGCTAAGACTGAATGCGTTTCAGCATAGACGGCCACAAAATTGTACATTGGCTCCCGGCTGGCCTGGTCCAGGGCGAAGGCAATGGGGGCCGTTCCCTCACTGTTTCCAAGATGGCTTCGTGGGCCACATGAAACCACTTCGCGGGCCGCATCCAGCCCCAGGGCCGTGTGTTTGACATGTCTGGATTAGATGTTTTCTCAGGACAAATTGATATCTACAGCATGCTCTCATGCTTCTCTATTTATGCAGTTTTCCCCAATTTCAGAGCCCCAGAAGTTGTGGGTGCTTCATCACTGGTGGTTTTTAAGAAGTGACTGGACAGCCACTTGTCTCATATTTTACAGGGCCTCCGGCTTTGAGTAGGGAGTTAGACGAGAAGATCTACAAGGTCCCTTCCAGCTCTATCCTCATTGATCTTGCATTTAAGAGTAATGGAAAGGGGGAGACTGTTTTTGTCAACTTGGAGCAGATCTTTTTTTTTTTTTTTTTTTTTGCAAAGGAGCCTAAACAGAGTTCTCTTGAAAGTCTGTCTGGGTGATGGTCATGTCTCTCCCTTCTGACTTAACGCTCCATTAGAAAAAAAGATTCTATGGAAAGAAGAAAGGAGTGCTATTAATCATTCTAAATAAAATAGTCAGTTTCAGAGTCTTAATCTTACTGAGGCAAAACAGCTTTCCTACTGTTTCAAGTTACGGCAGAAATATTATGAATAACAGCCGGATCCCATTCCTTGTGGGTGATAAAATGAATTATTGTTGTTGTTGCTGTTATTTTGTCTGACTTCTGAATGTTGCTAAAAATTTCTATCTTTTTTTCTGGAAGACAAGAGACTTCATGAAATTGTCAGCCCAGCATAAATATGTATAAAAGATGTATGTGCAATCTGTTTCCTATATAACACAGCATATGTATAATACATTCACTGCCAAATGCAGATATTCGATGTGGATGCTATAAAAGCAATACTATAGATGTGCAGTGTTGACTCGTAAGTGCACCTCTTGTAATACATAGCTCTGATGATTGCTTGAAGTTTAATGGAGAGGAACTAGAGTAAGTACAATTTCCTTCCTTCCTTCTTTCTTTCCTTCCTTCCTTTCTTCCCTTTCCTTTTGCCTTCACTCCTGGTGACTGCCTAGACAAGTCCCTGCTGTTTTCTTAGCAAGATTTCAGAAGTGTTTCTTAGGGTAAGAGAACTTGACTGGCCCAATCAATTTGTGTCTAAGGTTGGACTAGAACTCATGGTCTTCTAGTTTCTAGACTGGTGTCTTAACCACTACACCACGCCAGCTCTCTTCATTTTTATTTTCCATTTATCTCTTAATTATCTCCAGGTGCCTACCTGGAGCCATTTCTGCATTCCAGGAGGTGAATCAGAGATCACTGTGAACTAAAAGAGAATCAAATAACTCCAGGCAAGTTCAGGGCATGGTGAAATTGTTGTGACTTTCATGGGAAGTGATTATGTAAACACTACCAAGACTGTTGATTCAGTTGGATAGAGAAACAGAATGAGTGACTGCAAAGTTAATTGAGAGAAGGGGTGTGCCTGCAAAACCATTACAGATTAACAGTCTTCTGATTCTTAATTGTGAGAACATAGTGGAGACAGGTTGCTTTCAAATTTAACCCATGTCTGTCTCTAAGTGCAACATCTCTGAAAAATCTTAGAAGTCACCCTAAAGATATCTTGAGTTATTCACCTAATACAGTATCTCATACATTTCCTGTATATCATATTTTAGTCTCATAAATGGATAAGTGAAAATTGGAAGAGACCTATTCCATTGAAAAGCAATGTTAAACCTAAAGCAAATCCAAAGGAGAATGATATAAGTATTTTGGAACATAATGGTACAGAAATTGCTGTATAGGCTTTGGTACAGTTGTGGTGTACATCCATTTAGTGATGTTAAATAAACCTTACTGCTCACCCTAATCCTAGATGGAGTTTCTTACCTGTCATTGGGACCATGCAGAAGAGTGGCAACAAATTTAGGAATTTGTACTAAAAACTATTAACAAAGCTTGCAAAAGAAAGGTAGAAGCAGGCAGTGATTTACTAGGGACAGGTGCCAAAGAAGAGGAACAGTTGGAAATTGTGCTGAACATGGTGACCTTCCTCCTCTGGTTAAAACTAACATCTGAACATGTTGAATGATTTAACCTATAACCTTCTGAACTTTCAGAATGTCTTGATATGGAAGATTTATGCTTATCACAGCAAGACCTTGGCTGTTCTAACTGGTATGTTTGTCAAATGGGGTCAAATCTTGGTCAGCATTCAATCATACCTTCATCTTTGCCTGTCCTACTGCTGAGGAAATCCTGCAGTTCAAATGATCCTTACACATACTTTGATGAAAACATTCACAAATGGCACCCACAATCACCTGAAGGGCTGGCCTCCAAAAAAAGAATACAGCATCGCTACTCAAAGGCCTTTTTTGTCGCTTTGAAAGACGTCTTCCAGGAACAAAACTGGGAAGACTAATTTTTCGCAGAGCTTCTGGAAACATCTGGGAAAAGGAAACAAACATCTTGTGGGTCTATAAGATTTTCTTTCCTTTTTCCAGATGTTTTGATGCTCTTTGTACAGATAGCAACAGCTAGCTAACAATGACTAATCGCTAAACAACATCAGTTTGGCTGGTGCTCAGAAATTCATCAGGAAATACCTTGATTGTGGGCAAGATGAGGAGATAATGGCAAACCATTCCCATAATATCATCAAGTGGGATCAAAGAATCTACTGGGAACTGAATTTATGGATCATTGCATTATGACAGTGCAGTCCTATATATAATTGATCAGTTTTAAGAACTATCCAACATGGATCATAAGTTGTGTTGTATGAATCCAAACAATTACAGTGTATAAAAGAAACTGTAATTAAACCAGCCATTGTTATTGTGATGAATGATTCTAGTTGTAACTAATATGTTCAAGACTAAAAACATGGAGCTGGCCATGCAGGCCCAGACTTAAAATTTGACTGAAGATTTGAGAAATGAATTCCTGGAGAGCAAGAAATGATGAAGTCTGCCCTAACAGTTTATTCATAAAATTGATGGAATGGTTGTGGATGCAAATCTTAGCTCTCCCAAAAGCTGTGGTTTCTAAACATAGGTTTTCAATGCAATTTATTTATGGCTTTGCAACAGCATGCATTGCCTTACACAACTGCTCCAATTAAGGGTGTTTCTCAGCTCCCAGAAGCCTAGTCTATGCTTGTTTGTTTGCATTTGTGAGCATGTGTAGAGCAAGGCCAAACAAATGACTACTGTGAACCTGTGTGTAGATGGCAGAGCATATTGAAAAGATCAACCCCATTCCAGCTTGTGTTCAATTTGGAAATGCCAGAGATTGTTTCATAGTCTTCTGCAATGTTCATTATAAAAGTCCCCAGATGACAGATGGCTATTAGCTCACCATGACCTATATAAATGTCAAATGCAGAGCTATTGCCCCAGTGAAAATCTCAAAATAAATAACAACAGGAGAGATGCTGTGCTGCCATTACTGGGATTTAAGGCTTATGAATTTATGCTAATTTATCCCAAAGTCAGTGATGGAATGCATCTTGTCCTTTCGATGTGTTGTATTCAACACCTGTTTGCAGATGAAATCCAATCCTTTGTGATTTATGATGTCTCCTCTCTCTCTCTCTCTCTCTCTCTCTCTCTCTCTCTCTCTCTCTCTCTCTCTCTCCCTCTCTCTCTCTCTCTCTCTCTCTCTCCTGCACATACTGGAGAGCTACCCCAGGAGAACCAGCAGCACCTGTGTCATTGTGGGCGATGCGCTAGTTGCTATCGATTCATACCAGACAATACCACTGTCAGTTCATACTGACAGAACAGGCCAGCTTTTGTGTGCTAGCATTATGCAGCCCTCACGCGAACAATGATCTCAAATTGCCTGTGGTTACCGTTATTGATCTCTGCTCTTCCCCAAATTCTCAGAAAAGCTCCTGGCTTTTTAAAAGAAGAGTGATGTGACCAGATGAATCTGTTTCATCTTCATTCCTCTTTGGTCACTCGGTGGTTTTAGTTTTCCTTGGGGTATAGGATATGCAATTGATCCATAAGTCTGCCATGATTGTAGGAAAGGGATCACTGTCTCCATTCATGTCATGTCATTTTTGCACTTAAAATCCTCTTGGGGTAGCATCCTCTTAATGTTCCACCCTATCCATTTTCCCTTGGGTAATGTCTGCCTTGAGTCAAATTCAACTGCTTTTGATGGCGTAGACACATCTCCATTGGGGAATTTGGGCAACAATCCGTAAGTAATCTGTCACTGTCTTCTTCCAGGATATGTGTGTATATGTTCTCCTTTTCTATGTGCAAATCAGAATCCCACCATCACCAATAGAGCTACTAAGTTTCTATTTGCAGCAATTTCCCTAATCTAATCTTGGAGTGATAATGTGATTTTAAAAAACCCACCTTTTATTTTTATTTTATTTTGTTCTATTTCGATTTTATCCTATGTTTGATATTGTTCTGCCATGTTTATTATTATTATTATTATTATTATTATTATTATTATTATCTTTTATTCATTAAACATGAACTTCAGTCAATTGAACATTCAAATTGGCTGGCGCTGATGGTTGACACGGGTTGCTATCAGCATCCTAGGTGTCAACCAGGTATTATTATTATTATTATTATTATTATTATTACTACTACTACTACTACTACTACTACTACTACTACTATAGTTTTTATGGTAATGAAAAGTAGTGAAAACTTATTGACTATAAAGAGAGTCCTCATGTCTTATGCATGTATTTAATTATAATTAATTTAACATACCTTTAAGTAAACCTGAAACCATTTCAAAATAAACAAAAACCAATCAAGTCCTGATTTCAGTTACTCTTTGGAATGCAAGAACTGCACCAAAGAAAAGAATGGCTCTTGGCCACTCTCCCTTGGCTACTTCCTCCATTTCCAAACTTGAGTATTCAGCTTCAAGAGCCTTGGAACCTGTACAAAAAAAAAAAATGTAATTAAAATATTTTGAATAAATAATGAAACAAAGAAAGGTTTGATCTTCGGCAAGGAGACAATACATGATGACAGAATACTCAGGTCCATTCTGTTCCCATCCACCCTGCACTGCTTTAAATCAGCTGGCTCTTGAAATCAGACTTGAAAATTAATTTCCAGAAAACCTTTTCCTGACAGTTGACAGATGGTTGCAATGCTTTATATATTTCGCTGGTGCCCTCCTGAGAGCAGAGGTCTTTGAGCAGAGCTTCCCCCCTCCTTTTCTTTTCCTAACGTGGGCCATTTGGCAGCCCTCTCAAAACAACATCAGTACCATCGCTAGGAGTAGAACTGTTACAATTTGCAGATTTGCACCGGTTTGCTCGTTGCCTCTGCAATGCCCAATTTCTGCTAGAGAGCCAAGGGAGCAGCAGTTCTCTCGGGCAACAGGAGAAGGATCTCCAAGATGCCATGATCCATCGTGGATCTCTTGGTAATGGTTCTTTAAGATATCTAATAATATCTTTGTGCATCTATTTCCTAACATTTTGGCTGGAGCAGCCAGTAAAGGAAGTCTTTATTCGTGTCAGAAAGAAGGAATCCCTGCGGATTTTACTCCGCTACTCGTTGGTGACTACAGAGGGCGATGCTCATCTCCGTTTCCAGCCCATTGAGCCAGTATTGTCTGAAAGCAGTTCTGAGGTCATGTGGCCAGCATGACATCATAGGGTGTTGTTACTTTCCCACCGAAGTGGTACCTATTTATCTACTTGCATTTGCATGTTTTCAAACTGCTAGTTTGGCAGGAACTGAGGACTCATCCTACTGTGTGGTGCTCATTTCTAGAACCTGGTCTGCCAGCTTTCCAGCTGACAAGTCCAGCATCTTAATCACTGAGCCACCACATCACCCTATGCATGTCAGAACACCTACAAATTATAGATGTAGACTTGGTTGCAGCACGAGTCTGAAAGCTCAGAGCACAAAGTCTCTGGTCCCAGTGACGACCCAGATTGTATCCTGCCAGCTTTCTATAGTTGGTCACACAATCACCCAGATGCTTAGAATGGGTTTGGCATATTTTTTCACCTAGCAAGACCTTCCCATAGACAGATGCTGTTGTTCAATAATATTAAAGGTATCATTGTAGGATATAAGTATTATTAACTTTAGGAAGATACCATTTTGCAGTGAAATAATATTTATCTCTATAGAATAGAATAGAATAGAATAGAATAGAATAGAACAGAACAGAACAGAACAGAATAGAATAAAATATAGAGTAGAGTAGAATAGAATAGTAATAACTTTATTGTCACTTTGAATGTACACTAATCAGCATACATTAAAATGAAATTTCATTGCATACAGCTCTCAAAGGGTCACCACCTCCAATATACGCTACAAAAATATGATAAAAATAAATAAATAAACACAGAAGGGGTTTGCTTAGAAGAGGTTCCATGTTTTATTATACAAGTGTAAGTATGTGTATGTAGAGAACCATGGAAATGAGCTGAAGGGAAATAAACAAGAATTCTTATCTAAGTGTGAGTCAAAGATCATTCTTTCATAGTCAGGCAGAAAAAGAGTTAATTCATTTTTGGTCTTGAAATGAAGCAGGCTTTTCCACTTGTCTCCCTTAGCTTGCCATTTACTTTATTTGCAAGGCCATAAATCTGGAACTCTGGAGGATACAGGCAGCCAAAGGCTGCATGTGCAAGATACCATAATGTAAATGGCATATGTCATGTAAAGTTGTTAAAGGGAGCAAGCAGAAGATAATATGCCCAGAGTTGCTGTTAATATCTGTTGATTTCCTCCTATCCTCTGTAAAAAAAGCAAGAACTCCTTCTTAATCCATTCTAGCTTTCTGTAGCTTCTACAAATACCTTTGTTTCCTCATTTTCTAAAAAAAGAAAGAACAAGAACAGCAAGAACAGCTCTGGCTTTCAAAGCAAGGCCAAACTTCATAATATGCCTGGAACACACATGGACAGGGTCTGTGCATTTCCACTTCTGCTTATTGCTCAGTAGGCAATGACATATGTCAGGCTAATGCCTAATGAAATCCAGTGCATCTGTCATTTTTCCAAGTTCTCCATTCTAGCTTTTCTACCTCTGTGACGTGCCTTTTATAATGTATTTCTTGCAAACCAGAAATGTACCATTTTTGTACCATTGGATGCACTACAGTCCACAATATCTGGAAATTTGGAATGAGAATCTGCCTTCTTTGCAATTTTATCCTGAGATGAGATTACTATGAATTCTGAAGCCACCTGTACTTGGAATTGAAGTGCCCTGAAGATAATGCCAAGACAATCTTTAGAAAAGTGAATAAAATCTGACTGTCTGTTGGGAAGTAAACGATAAACCTCTAGATCCAATTTGCCATCTTTCCAATCCTGACCAACCATTTCTTCTATGCTTATACATGTACATAGATAAGGATCTCTGTTAGCCTGACTTTATTAGTGACTCTGCACCTAGATCAGATTCTGCCTATAGCAGGAAAAGCTATAGTGTCTGTTATAATGAGTCTGGTTTTATTCTGGTCCATTTCACCTTTTCTGAGACTTTCCAACCAACTGAACAGTCCAGGCAATGGTCTACACTTGGTGTAATGGTCTTATGGGGGCAGGGGAGCTCCTTCAAACACTTGTATGTTTGTAATTATTTTGTTGTCAAAATAATTGAAAGTCATAAAGTAATAATTCATAGCTATGTACATACTCAGTGGCCAGCTCCCTGTCTCTAAAATGTTTTAAAAGTGGAAGTAGACAATACAGGATACTTTGATGACCGTAGATCTTTGCCTAGATTCCATTCCTTTGTGTTCATCTTGCCATCCCTTGTCATCTTCTTGTTGTTTGTTTCACGGTTTGGCTTTTGGGTCCTAGACTTTGGCGTCTAGGTCTTTTCATAGCTGAACTATGAGCCACGTATCCTTGGTCGGTAAAATAACTTATACAAACCCAACAACTTATGACAACAATCATGAATGAGCAACATTTAGCAATGTTTGTGGACCTTTCAGTACCCCAATCCATTGGTGGAAAGCTCACAATCTCTATTTCAGGCCAACCCATATTTTTGGACAGGATATGGAGTAACAGTTCAGACATCACTGCAAGATATTGAAGTAACATAATCCAAGCAGAGACAGTAGCACTCCAAATGTGAACCTCCCTTCAACACATTTCAAGGTAAGTCTTCGCTTGTTAATGTAAACAACTATCTATAAGAAACAGAAATAAAAATAGAGATGTTGAAGGGTCTATTTCAGAAGCCACCATAACTGTAGTCTGAAGCTTGGATTTTCCTTGATCTGAGTCAATAACTCTTGTTCGAACTTTCAGTTTTCTGTGACCCAGGCACTATGAAATGATCAGATATTTTATAGAGGTTGGTCATTATTCCATTATTCCAGTTCATCCCATTTCTGCACTAACGTGCATGCAACTACTCCCCATATACGTGCTCAATAATATATAATAAATCTGTATTTCTGAATATCTTACCCTTTCTATTAAACATTCCCTCATTTTATACCCATTTTGATATGTTCTTTGAGTAAGAATTATATTGCAAGGTTATTTTAAAAAAAAAACTACAAAAGAAAGCCGGACTTTTTAAGTTAATCCAAGAAGATCTCAATATTAGGTATGTATGTATGAACTATGTATTTATTTTTAATTAAAACAGCAGATATTATCAGAAAATCAACTCCCTACTGACCCAAAAGGATGAAAGTCTTCAGAAGCCAAATGAGCTATTTTAGATAGATAATACATCAAAAAAAAAGGTGGTGATATTCCTTGCTGCTCTTTTCCTGTTACAGCATTTTAAGTACCATGTTTGCTTGTTTATTTCTTTTTGTTTTTCCATTCTCTGAGTTCATTGCTAGATTTTTAAGAATGCTTTCATTAAAGGAAAAATAATCTCATTTGCTTAAATAATTTGCTATTGTTGCTATTAATAATAATAATCTCATTTGCTTTAATAATTTGCTATTTAGTTTTGAGCCTATCAATCATATTTCATTTCCAGAAGCCCCATTAGTTGTTTTCTTATGGTGATTATGCTGATTGCTGGGACCTGGTTAATTGAATATGCATGGAGTCCTTGACTTACAACAGTTCATTTAATGATCATTCAAAGTTACAAGGGCACTTAGAAAAGTGACTAATGACCACTGTTCACACTTACAACCATTGCAGCATCCCCATTGTTCACCCAATTCCCATTTGGATGCTTGACAATTGGTTCATATTTACGATGGTCGCTGTATCCCGGGGTCATGTCACCACCTTTTGCGACCTTCTGCAAGCAAAGTCAGTAGGGAAGCCAGATTCCCTAAATTAACAACCGTGTTGCTAATTTAACAACTGCCATGATTCACTTAACAAACGTGGCAAGAAAAGATCGCAAAGTGGGACAAAACACACTTAACAAATGTCTCACTTAGCAACATAAATTCTGGACTCATTTGTGGTCATAAATCAAGGAGTACCTATATATACTAAGGGTTGAGACCCTCACTTTTTGTAGCAGGTGATTTTTCTAGTTCTTCCTCCATGGAAAACAGGTCTCTCTCTCTCTCTCTCTCTCTCTCTCTCTCTCTCTCTCTCTCTCTCTTCATGCCCCCTATACCCAGTGGTCGGATTCAGCCGGTTTGCACCACTTCGGTAGAACCGGTAGCTATTTTTTTTATCGCCCAGGCCCAAAAAGGAATTCCGGAAGCAGCATCCACACAGAGAACCAGTTGTTCACATATTTGAATCCCACCACTGCCTGTATCCCTTCCTCATCCCATTAAGAAAGGAACTGCCCCAGAAGAATACGACGGCTGTCATTCCTTTTATCCCCCCCCCACAAAGTGGCTTCTTCTTATCTTATATTGCCAGTTCCCTAAGATTGAAATTTGAAAGCACAGGATCGTTCATCTGAGAGTGATTAAAGAGCCTAATTTTTTGGAAGAGTCAGTAGTCATCATCTGTCATGATGAATGAGCATCTAACATCCCCTGATCTCATTATATCGTGATTAATTGTGCCAGTTTAAGTCAATAATTCATTTGTTAAAAATAGGTTTGTGAAGTATCATTTGTCTCTGGGGAGCAATCAGAATATTAAAAAAAAAGAAAATCGTTTGCTACTTCTCATTAAATTAGTATCGGGATTCCTACCAAAGGGTTCTGTTCATCAAACATTTATTGCATACTTATTTGATAAGAAGTTGTATTTGTCTAAAATTATGTTGGCTAACAGACATAATTGCTTGCATTTTCCCAACATTAACGCAAGGGTTATTAAAATAAAGGAGGAGGAAGAGGAATAAAAATAAGTGAATGAATGAGGTGGGAAGCTAGAATGGGCGATGAGAAAAATGATTTCTGAATGCTGTTTCAGGAAAGTGAAAGGCATTAATATCCTCATCTTTCAAAATGGTCTAGAGGTGTCTTCCCTTCCTTTAGATGACAGGCCATTAATGGCAAACTGTGCATTGTGGGTGAGAAATGTATGTAGCCGTAAGTCTCATATTTACAAATGGCTATAAATGTTGCATTCATATTCATTGGGCCATTAGAAAAATGTCCAGCTGCAAATGTTTTTAAACAGGAACGTATCAGGAATCTCACCTGGTATGCTACTAGTAATTGTGGCCATAACCAAGAAGATACTTGTTTAATGCTATCCATCTCTCTATTTATGCTGTTTATCTGCTGCCTAAATCCACATCTCTAATCTATGCTTCTTTGTACTTTTTCCTTAATATTGCTGGACATATGTTGATGCCCACAGATGAGATGATCCTGTCCAAAATCTGTAAGGAGAAGTTTTAGCCTAGTGAGTCGTATGCTGAAATAATTATCCCATGAAAAGGCATTACTAGCACAGGGATGCAAAGATGTCATGCAAATGCTGTTGTAGCATTTGAGTTGACAGAAGTTACGAATATCAACAACATAAAGGTGGTTCTAACCAATCCTCAAAGAGATCTGTAGCAAAATAACAAAACAGAACAGAATAATACAGTTGTAAGGGATCATGGTGGTCTTCTGTTCCAACCCCCTGCTCAACAGTGAGTAGAAAACTTTTCCCAGTAGAAAGTTATTGTGGCCTTGGAGGAAGGTATCGGGAAGGACACCTTCCAAAAACTGTGATTCCTCAAATAGCTGGATTTCACTTTTATTAATTGTAATTCCAGAGATATTCATATTAGCTTCATCCCCCTCATCACTGCATAAAAACCCAGGGCAGACAGGACAATTTTATACTTCCCTGCTACTCTCAGATACCAATCTGCTACAACATATATTGTTAATGGTTCTGCACAGAAGCCATTAAAATCTGTCAGATGATGAACTGGGCCATAAACTAGTCTTAATGAGCATCTAGTTTGCCATTCTAGAGTGCACTGTATTGTGATAGCTTTAGTCTGTCATATACTAACCTTTATGTACCCCTACACCCATCTAACATCTCTACCTATCCTTCTAACTTTTGGTATATATTGTCTATGCTTTTAATTAACTGACCACTGAAGTAAAGACAAGGATAGAGAAAGCTCGAACAGCATCCTTCGAAATGAAAAAGGTCTTCTGCAGTCACGACATAAGCCTAAGATTGAAAATCAGGCTTGTCAGGTGTTATATTTTTTCTATTCTGCTCTATGGAGTAGACAGTTGGTCTCTGACAGAAGGCCACCTGAAGAGACTAGAAGCATTTGAAATGTGGATTTACAGGCGGCTGTTACATATAAGCTGGGTTGACAAGATCAGAAATGAGGAGGGGATAAACCGCCTGGGAAAGCCAAGGAAAATTATCAAAACAATTAAAAAACAAAAATTAGAATATTTCGGACATGTGATGCAACACCCAGAAAAATACGGCATACTCCATTTCATCCTCCAGGGAAAGATTGAAGGCAAATGAGGTCCAGGCAGAAGAAGAACATCATGACTTCAAAATCTAAGGACTGGTTGCCTTAGATTGCCAACATGATTGCCAACGTCTGATAATGGATATGGCAGAAGAAGAAGAAGAAGAAGAAGAAGAAGAAGAAGAAGAAGAAGAAGAAGAAGAAGAAGAAGAAGAAGAAGAAGAAGAAGAAGAAGAAGAAGAAGAAGAAGAAGAAGAAGAAGAAGAAGAAGAAGAAGAAGAAGAAGAAGAAGAAGAAGAAGAAGAAGAAGAAGAAGAAGAAGAAGAAGAAGAAGAAGAAGAAGAAGAAGAAGAAGAAGAAGAAGAAGAAGAAGAAGAAGAAGAAGAAGAAGACTTTCCTTAAGCAGGTCTTTAACTATAATAAAGGTTTGATTTGATTTGATTTGATTAGTAACCTTTTCATTTAAGCAAGCACTGCGCAGGAACAGAGTAATATATATATATATATATATATATATATATCTATTATATATATATATATATATGGCAGCATAGTGGTTGTAGGATAATGGGCAAGTCTGCTCTATTGAGCAGCATTCATGATTTGCCTCTGAGCAAATCATGGAAGGATAAAATAAAATGTCACAGGAAAAGAATACCCCTGAGTACAAAAAATGGAATTATCACATCCTTTAAAGGAAATGCCTATCCTAAGGCTTGGAAACAATAGGCAGCCCCAGATCAGGCAAAGTGAAACTTAAAACAAGATTGCTAACTACAAGATTTGCTTGTCATTTTGCTGGCGCTTTCTTGATAATCTGAAGTCACCAGGAGCTGAGGTTGAGTTGAGGGAAACATGGTCTTTTACCTTGATATTTTATACGCCTTGTATCAGATTTCTTGGGAATCTGCCCATCAGCAATGCTGAGCCCCAGACAATCCCTTTATTATTGCAGTGACTGGGGTTTGACAGCAAATTCTATTAATGTGACAAGCTTGACCCAAAAAATGTGTCACTGGTACAGTGGAACTTGAGGCCCAAGGAGTCTCAATACTTTGATCTTTGAGTCACCGGTTTCATATGACTATGTCAAGCTGAGGAATGTGATCTTGAGCAACAGCCTGAGGAGAAGGAAATGAAAATGGTGTTGATAATCTCTAATAGGGATGTGTGTCTATGTGTGTCCGTGTGTGTGTGTGTGTGTGTGTGTGTGTGTGTGTGTGTGTGTGTGTGTGAGAGAGAGAGAGAGAGAGAGAGAGAGAGAGAGAGAGAGATGCGACATGGCTGTTTGCTTTGAGTTTTCCTTTGAGAAAATAAATGGTTGCAACAGGCTGTCTTTTGCACCAGATCTGGTAGTAAGAAATACCTGGCTCACAAATCACACCAACCCATAATATTTAGGAATGTGGGGTGAAAGGGTCATAGTGTGTCATGTGAACTCCTGCAGTTGTGGTTTATTTAAGAAATCAGAACTAAATAAAAATGGACTTAATACAAGGTGTGAAGAGATCATTGATGCTCAAATCTCCATATGCACATCAAAAAAGAGCATTTCTGACTGCAACTAGATTTTACACATTAGCTCAATATGCATCCCAAACTGGATCATGGAAATCTTCCACTAAAAAAGACATGCTGCTTCAGGTTTGAACAGTAAGCAGGGATAATTCATGTTTTAGTTTGCATTTACCAGTTTTCCATTGCTTAAGCTTATATCTGAGCTGAAACAGCGTCTGACACCAAAATCTACATTTCAAATTTCCTAGTACGATTTCCAATTCAAACAAATATATATACAAATAAACCTGTATTTTAAGAAATTCTCAGAAAGGACCTGCATGCTAAGAAGCATGTACAAAAAATATGTACTTTGGGGGGGGGAGGAATACATAATGCATATACGTTTTGTTTAAGATTTTTTTTATCCTGCGTTTATTATTTTTTTATAAATAACTCAAAGTGGCAAACATACTTAACACTCTTTCTTCTTCCTATTACCCCCAAAACAACGACCTGTGAGGTGACTTGAACTCAGAAAGAGAGAGAACCCAAAGTCACTCAGCTAGCTTACATCCCTAAAGCAGGACTAGAACTCACAATCTCCTGGTTTCTAGTCTGATCCTAAACTGACTTTTTCTGAATAGCACATTAAAACATCTGCATTACTGGAATCCAAGCAAATCCAAAATTGATAAACAACTTAACCCAGGGGTTCCCAAACCCCGGTCCATGGACCAGCACCAGTCCACACCATGCCAGAAACCGGGCTGTGCAAACAAGCGAAGCCCCATCCACGGTCTACAGGCAGCACACAAAACCATGCCCCCCTCTGGCCCATGGAAAAACCTCTCCTCATAGAACCGGTCCCTGGTGCCCAAAAGGTTGGGGTCACTAAATTAACCTACCCTTCCCAATACACACTACAGTGGTTTAAGTGGCAGTAACAGGAAATCTAGAGATCTTTGTAAGAGTCACCCAGCTGTTTGAGGTGAAGATGTGTTTCTTTCCCGTTCTTTGTAGAGAAATTGCAAGATCAGCAGTGATTTATTTTCTTCAGTGGAACTGACCTGAAGTCAATTAAGTACCTTAGGGGACAAAAACACAGGCCTCTTGTTCTACTTTCTCCAGATTCTTGCTGCTTTTGCCTCATAGCATATGTCACCTGAGGCAACTAACTAATGTTAGGATCAATTCTGTGAAACTGCCATTTTACTTTCCCCTATGATCTAGAATAGAAGTTCCCCAGATGGAATACAGGTTTCCTGAGGCTGATATTTCCTGACTCTGTAGCAAAGTGAACTGACTCTTATCTTCCCAAATTCATCCAAAACAAGTCAAAGCAATGGAAACATAGAAGTTGCAACCTCAGCAATGCATGAAGTTGCAACCAGCAATGCATGAGGTCCATCAGCTCTCTGACAATGGCAGCCCTTTTCCTAATAAACAAAGTAAATTACGCCAACTAAGAAAAAAAAAAGGAATGAAAAGCAGCAAGATACACAACAGTTATGCAGCTCACCAAAGGCTCCTTTTCAGAGCATGTGAATTTTGATTTTTTTTTTTAATCCCCAAGTATGCACAGCCTCGTCTTGAACAAATCATTTGAATCAGTTCCCTTTTATACTTGGTATGGAATGGTTGAATTAATCAATGTTTATGAGCTCAATAATTCACATGCAGGTGCTGGTGAAGACATGCTGTAGGCTGCTGAGAAACACACTTTGGTGTGATTTATTGCACAATAACTTATGTGCTGTCAGGTCTCATTGTTTAACCCCATAAAAATGCCATTAGTACAACATTTCACATTTGATCCTCTTATTTGTTCTTTGACAGAGGCCCTACTCAACCACATCAAAGAATAGGTTCATTGGAGGAGAAAGAGGGGAAAAAACTAACAACAACAGAATCAACTGCTGATTAGGCTAAATATCTGAGGTCATATCAAATGTTGGGACTGACATGCAGCTACCCAACCAGGGCAAAATTCTTAACCCTATGTAATAGAATAACAGAATAACAGAGTTGGAACTCTCTGCTCAAGCCCAAGATCCTACACCAATTCAGACAATGGTTGTCCAATCTCTTCTTAAAAACCACCCACACCCACAACTTCTGGAGGCAAGTCGTTCCACTGACTAATTGTTCTCACTGTCAGGAAACTTCTTAGTTCTAGATTGCTTCTCTCCTTGATTTCCATCCATTGCTTCTTGTCCTGCCTTCAGGTGCTTTGGACAGTAGGTTGAGCCCTTCTTTTTTATGGCAGCCCTTTAGATATTGGAAGACTGCTATCATGTCACCCCTAGTCCTTCTTTTCACTAAACTAGACATACCTAATTCTTGTAACCATTCTTTGTATGTCTTAGCCTCTAGTCCCCTAATCATCCCCTTTTCAGCCGACAAACCCAGGGTCTTAACTGCCCACTAGGATAAATAGATTGGTAAAAAGACCAGGCATTGTAAATTAAAATATTCTGTAAGAAGAATGAAATCTCATTTAGCTATCCCTGTGTCACAGTAAAATGTAGAAGCTTCATGCCAGCCCCAATGAAGCCTTATTATGCTCATAGGCAGATTGAAGATTGTGTTGATCTGTCGTGTTTACACTGTCACATCTGAATTCATTTTTGGAAAACCTTCTGCAATGTCTTACTTGCTGATTAGCTTTCCAAAGAACTAATGTATCATAAAGATTTCAGCTGTTCAGCTATTCATTTTGCACAACTTGTATTAATCTTCAAAAGAACATGGTTGCCAGGTCAAATGAACATGGTCAAAAGAATATGGTAGGTAGAATAGGTATGTCTAGCCTATCAAAGAGAAAGATTATGGGGGACATGGTAACTGTCTTCCAGTGCTTGAGCAGATGTCACAGAGAAGAGGGCCTTGACTTATTCTCCAAAGCACCAGGGGGCAAGACAAGAAATAATGGGTGGAAGTTTATTAAGGGGAGATTCAACCTAGAAGTAAGGAATTTTTTTTCTGACAGTGAGAACAATTAGCAAATGGAACAGCTTGCTTCCCAGAGCTATGAGTGCTCCATTGCTGGCAGTTTTCAAAAATAAACAACCATTTCACTGGGATATATAAGACTCCTGCCTTGAGCTTCTGAGGTCCCTTCCAGCCTATGATTCTATGTTTAATGTTCAAACACTCTCCCTAGGACTGGTGTTAAAAATCAGCATTGTCAGTTGCTTCCAAATCCCATGTCTTTATAAATGTCTCACCCCTTCTTGGCAACATCATACTGCCTTCCTTTTCTTGATGACTTCTCTGAAACAAGAAACAAGAGATGGAGCAGAATTGCCCACTCTACCCTCACCAGTCTTCTATTCCTCTTCTGCATAGTTATATAGACTTGGTCAAGAGGAAAAAATACGGCAGGGTTGATGGTGTCAGAAGGAAGTGAGCTTCTTGAGAGCGAAAGGCTTCTAATCAGGGCCCAAGGGATAAAGCCTGACTGGTACCCATAATGCAGTCTTCCTGGCACACAGTTTTGCCTGCTTTGTGAAACTGTCAACATACGTCTGATCAAAGGAAAGTTAAGAGGAGGCTGGGAAATCTATGGGCTTCCAGATGTTGCTGATTTATGCCTGCCAGGAGCCCCAGCAGATCCAGCCATGTGGCCCATAGTGGGAGATGCTGGACGTTCTACTGGAGCAACATCTGGAGGGCTGTAAGATCCTCATTTCTCAAGCAAAACAACAAGGAAAGCAGCAGTTTAAAAGGCAGTGGTTGTTCACCCAGTTAGAAAATAGGATTTCCCTCCCCCCTCACCACTTTTGCACTTTTTACTAAGTATTAAATTGCTGCCAAGGGGAAGAAAAGGGAGGAGTGCGAGAGGAAAAAAACAACACTTCCCAAGTTTAACTTCTCTCCCCCTCCCATTTTAAAGAAAGGAAAGATTTTGTTCAGTCACTAATTCCTCGCAGACTCTCCACAGAGGAGAGACCCAACTGTATCCCTATTAAATTATATAGAGCGAGTCCAGTCCTTGGCTGTCAGTAGGATCCATCAGTCCTAATTTATCGCCCCAGGAAACACAGTACAATTATGGTAATAAATAATAATAGGATTCAGTACATGACAACATGAGTGATGGCGCCTCTCCGAACTCATTTACATTGCTTTGTGTTGCAATCACCCTGCCTCTAATGTAATGCCAGGCAAATGAGCCTTTTTGAATATTGTGCAATCTATTGCAAGTCAACTGGCACAAAACTCACTCAATAAATCTTGTTCAAACACATGCCTTTAATGACAGGTAAATCAACAATGAAGTAATTGCATTTAATGGAGTGAAAGACTGGACAAAGAGAGTGACCTCGAAGTGACTTTTTGTGAAAGGTATGATCTGGTTGCTAGGTGCGTGGGACATATTTTGTGCTCCCTTACAAAAAAAAAAGAAAGAAAGAAAGAAAAAGAAACTTAGGAACTCTTTGCTCAGATACACACCATAGAACTAATTATGGTGTTCCTTCTGTAGTCTTTGATTTATTGCTTGACCTTTCCAGCAAGTGGTGACCCCAAATGAACCAGTTTAAACCAGAGGGCTTTTTAAATAAGAGTAGATTCATGGATTGCACTTGAATTTCCTCAAATGAAATAGATTTGGAAATGAAGTGTCCAATTCTCTCTCTTCCCCCCCCCATTCATTCCCACCCTGGGTAAATCAAAGTATAATCATTTGCTTAGAGGAAAGAACCTCCGTTAAAGTTTAGAACCAGCTTGGTCTAGTGGTTAAGGCACCAGGCCACAATTTGGGAGATCGTGAGTTCAGGTCCTGCCTTAGACATGAAAGCCAGCTGGGTGACCTTGGGCCAATCACTGAAAACTGAAAAAGAAAGGTACCATATTTCATCTGGTATTCTTTGTCCTTCAGAGAAAGTGGGACAACCGGGAAATACTTCGAATTGAAGGGATGCTTAGTCAGCTGAGAATGTCTATGGAGAGTGTCAGTCATCCAGGTCATGGTTGTCCCAAAGGTGTTTTTTTTTTCAAGAGGCAACTGGACTTTCTTTGTTTTTCCTTGAAGACATTTCACTTTTCATCCAAGAAGCTTCTTCAGCTCTGAATCTGTCTTATTCTTTGAGGGAAGTTAGCCCCCCCCGAAGGAAATACTAAAAAGGAAAATATATTTTTCACCAAAAGGATTTTTTGAAAAGCAGAAACCAAACCTGGCCCCAAATTTCTTTGCCCCAAGCAAGAGCTAACCTTATAGAAATGCAGATATAAGACCATTCGGAAGGTTGGAGCCAGGGAACTCAAGACAAAGAAACTCTTAAGAGTCATTAGCCCAGCCCCAGGGAAGCAAGAGATGACTTTTGGGATATAATAGGACTAACCCATTCCCATCAAGTATACCATAGAGGCACACCTAAACTCAGGTGAGAATACGTGACACAGGAAATAGCCTCAAAGTTCATGCCACAGGAACAGGAAACTATTCCAAACAAAAGGCTAGAGGGGATATAAAAACCTACAACACCATGTGCTCAGCCCTTTCTCTCCTCTGCTCTTTCCTAAAGAACCATCTTTCTGCAATAAACTGTAACCTTCCCAAAGCAGTCGCCATGTTTGCTTATTTATTCCCGGCTTGGATGAACCAGGATGAAGACTTTACTTCTAACACTTTCATTGAGAAGTTGGAGCTGGGCTTTCTGCAGGATGTTTTCTGCCCTGTGTCCCTTCACTGTTGAAGACAGGCACAGGCTGTTGGGGATGAGTCTGTGTTGTCTGCCTCTCAAACTGAAGCACAAATGGTTCTTGTGGTCTGCAATTTTTTCTGGAAATCCATTCATCTCCCGCACCATTCGAAGGGTGTTCATTCTAAAGTGCATGGCTAAATATCTATGGACATTCTCAGTTATCCAGGTCATGGTTGTGCCAAAGGTGCTTTTTCAAGACTTTCTTGGGTTTTCTTGGGTTTTCTTCAGCTGAAGAACCGAAGAAGCTTCTTGGATGAAAAGCAAAATCAAGAAAGTCCAGTTGCCTTTTGAAGAAGCACCTATGGGCCAACTGAGAATGATTCCCCACCGAAAGATACCACATATACACAAATACACACAAAATGTCTGAGAACATTAATCAGAATGATGCTGATGCAAATAATACCCCAAACAAATCCTAGTTTTAGGTAGGGCAATACAAGGATGACTAGGTTGAAACATTCCAAGCAAGAGAAGGTTAATGAAATCTGCATTGTTGAAAAAAATCAAGAGACAGTTTCCATGGCTGCAGATGGAAAGGGGCCTGAATATCCTCAAGAGTAGAGGGAGGGGAAAAAATTGAGGGAACAATGCAAAAATCACATCCAGATGTTGATAGCTTCAAACGATGCAATTAATTTCACAAGGATCCCCATGCTTTTGGGAAGATAAATAAAGGGGTAAGCTGTGTAATTTGGAAAGTTCCATATTTAATCCTCTATATTCTCCTTGATAATAATGCAGCACTCTGTGTTACATTTTTAAATCAATTGTTTATTTCTTTTAGTCAGTAAGCTTATGACACATCAGTCACTTGTTTTTTTCATGTTGATTGATGCACCTAGTTCTCACTGTGCATTTCCCCCTTTGTCTATTTGTCAATGCATAATAATATATGTGAACATGTATGCTTTATGACTTCTGAGTAAGACTGAATATCTGCAAATTGAATCCCCAAACCAGTTGTACTGACTGGGGAAGTTCTTCCTCTGTTGCTTTTTGTGTGAAGACAAATACTCATCATTGCTAATCTATGTCCTGCCCAAAAAAGTGTCTACCATTTCTCTTTCTCCCCAAATGTTCATAAGGGATGCCTCTCATGAGGATCCAAATGTAATAAACAAACTGATATACTCCCTAGCATCTCAAATAGACAGCAAAAGAAATTCAATAAATGCAGCAGGACATTGTGTCTTAGTTCCTCATCTGTTAGATGAGTCTGGAAACATTTCATTAAACTTTCCAACAATATGCTTTACATCACACTTGTCTTTTAAAAACAAAATCTTGACTTTACAGATTGTAGAGTCTGGTTATACTCAAAACCAACAAACTGAAGGAAGCATTCACAGAGGGGGAAAAAAAATTCTTCCTACACTTTTTAGAAAGACTCCAGTAATCTGGATTTTGTAACTCTGGGTGTTTCCAGACCGCTACAGCTACATTAAAATGATAGCCACTAGTTCTGAAAAGAATGTTGGCATAAAATTTGATGCTCTGATTGCTGAATTCAGGGCTGCTATCCTTCCACAGTAATGGGAACAGCACTTGGAAACATTATTGTTTTAATGGGAAATAAACTAAGGAAAGTAGTAGGTAGATGTTGGCACATATTATGTGAACATCTAGCTCCCTAGAGAAGACTCTAATGGTGGTAAAAGGAGAAGGAAAGAGAAGAAGAGGATAACCAATAGCAAGATGAATGGATTCACTTACAGTGGAGACCATTGGAAAACATGAAAGTCCAGATTAAGTAATCATTTTAAGACAGAAACCTTTATCATACACAGATGTTTTGATATAATTTGCAGTTGGTTCTTCATGTTGGATGTAAAAGCTAAATAAAGTTGTGCTTATTAACAATAACACCTTAAATCATCTTTAATTCTGATATAATACCTTTCCCTTTTTCTATTTTTAATGCTTGGTTCTCTAAACATTATAACGTTAATAATCTCTAGCCAGCACTGTATAAATACTACCGTATCAAAATCATGCAGTGTATTATATCAGTCTTATAACAATATCATAAAAACTTCTTTTTTAAAGGGCCGTATTAAGGACAGATCATGGGAAAATCTATCTGTGTGGATGCTAAGAGTTGATGGCATATAATTAATCAATCAATAGATTCTCCTGGCTTCATTCATCCAACAAATGTTATTTGCATTTAGAAAACCATTATCATTCTCTCTTATGCGAGTTGAGAATATATGGACGCTTAGAAAGGCATGTTTAACTGCTTAGCAATTTGCTCAACTAGTAGAGCTCACAAATGAAGAGTTGGTATGTGCCCATGACCTGTCAATTGGGCTATTTTGGAATATGGGTCTACTACACTTCTGAAGGAACACTAAACCCATGTCCCCAAATAGCTTAATTCATAGATCACAAGTGAGGCTGAGTGTCACTGAATAAAGCAGGAGGGAGAAATAGTTAATGAATAATACTTTATAATGCCTTAGTAAGACCACAATATTGCATCCAGCTTTGGTCGCCATGATATTAAAAAAATGTTGAGACTCCCAAAAGAGACTCCAAATGGTTTCTGGATGGACATTCAGCACTGTGGTCCTTCATCCTATATACAGTAGTGATTTGAAGGCATCATATATATGTTCAGTGCATAAATCTGATTCACTCAATAATAATTAAGATTTGTATATGAAAAATGGGCATCCTGGACAAACATCAGGAAGAGCTGCTATACAGCTTCCTAATTTCGTTGACTTTACATTCAGATAGAAAACCCCATTACCAATAAGGATTTGTCCATGTGAAAGCTAAACAGTTTGGACAGAAACTACCTGGGAATCCAAAATCCATTGCCTTGGATTCTGTCGTGGGTATAAGAAAGTCAAAAAATGTAGCAGGTAAATTGGTTCAAGCCAAGTGCATATTGGCAGACTTGAATTATCTTGCCCCTAAATAAAGGAGTAAATAAATAAAGTGCTTTTGTTCCTCAAACCAGAAGAGCTAAAAGCCTAATGCAGCCCAAAGCACATTAAATTCTATTGCTTTCAGTTGCTTGTGAATTGAATTTCACCGCTTAAATTATTGAGGCAAATCCTCTGTGGTTTTAACTCAGGGGGAAAACGCCCCTCTGTGTTTCTGTGTAGCTTACTCCAAAGTGAATGGGCAAATGATTGCAGCTCTAAATATGCTTAGCTTTGGCTCAAAATGATTACACTACTACTAACGCTAATAATAATAATTAGTGGCACCCTGAACTTCCTGCACTCTTTTAATTCATCTCATTCATAAAGACTGGGGGAGGGGCAATTAATGGTGAACGATCAGAAAGATGGAGGGGGGGTTTCGTATTTATTTTGGAATCTGCAAAGGCAGGAAGGTGGGCACTCTATCTCAGTGGCTTGTTCCATATTGTATGCTTGTAACAGTTCTGCTAATTACTGTATATTTATTAGTGATTGAACGTGATTTTTTTTTTCCTGTTTGGGATTCAAAGGACTGTGCTCAATATACCACATGCATTGATGCACTGAAATAATGCTGGGTCAAAATGCAGAAACTGCCTTGCGGTTTCTTAAAAACTGTCTTCTTCAGCAATAGAGACTTCTATTTTTCTACCTCGGCGTGCTTGTGAATTTCCTTCCAGTTTCTTTTAGTGGTTGCTTCTCAGTTGATTTTGGTATTATCAGTAGTGGAAATGCTGCCTGGGTTATGGTTTTCTGGGCATATATTTCCATTATTCTGCAAATTCCCTCTCTGCTAATACTTTCAGGTCTTCACAATTCTCATAGGAGGAGATTCAGCCCAAGACCTCTTTAATAGTTCAGTTGAAACATGGGAAGTCAAGGAGGCTACATACAGCTAGCATGAAGATGATATAGGAAAGACCTCTCAACTTATCTCAGCTAAATAAGTTCAAGAACATCCTATATATCCCATCATGAGGATTTTCTCTGGAATTCTCTTTTCCTTTGAATTTTTGTTTGGTTTTGTTTCTTCCATTTGAAGAAACACTTCCTTCTTCAAATGGAAGGATGGCTTAGGGCAAGGAATGGGAGGGGATCTCTCTGTTTCACTCAGTCCTATTCCATTGGGATGCCACAATGAGAAGAAAACAACTCAGTTGGAACTCTCCCCCATTTCCTCTATCCTGAGCAGTCTCTGGTTCTGTCAACCCTAGTTGTTGCTCCCACCCCCCTGCATTTCCTTTCACCAGAAAGACGTTTGGGAAACTATCTGAGGTCAATCTGAAACCATTAAATTTTGCCCATCTCCTGGGCTCATTCTTCATGACTCCCATCTAACGTCAACTGATTAGTGGCATGGCCAGAGGCAGCATAGAAGAGTCATTAAGTAAGGCAAAGCTAAAAGCAACAAAGTTGTCTAATTTTAGAAAATTGTTACCAGTTGTTTGCACCAGGAAAACTTGCTCATCCAGGCTGAAAATGTCAAGCTGGGATCATACATATTTCTCTCTCTCCTAGGCATTAGACCATTGGGATTCTAATTACAAATATATCTTCACTGTTGATTGTGGTTCTTTTTTTCCTTGCCTTAGTTCTGTGTTGTATCTCTATTTTTCTTAACAGCATGACAGACTTTTGGCAACCAGGCTTTTCCCAGAAAGTTCACCAGACATCCGTCACCAGGTGCAAAATCTTATTATAGAGCTCAGTGTTGCAGTAGGATTGTGGCTGATCAGAAAGTGGGGAAGGGGTCATTTTGACTGAGATAGTCCAATTCACTGAAGTGTGTTAAAGGTTGGCTGGAGGAGGACCTTAGATACAAATCTCCTGATACTCTACATGCAGAGGTTGATGTTTCTTGGAGTGTAATGCTTCTTAACCAAGTACAGCTTTCTGAAATGTGCCACGATCCTCACCCTCTGAAATTATGACAGACTGATTTGAAAACAAATCTTGAAATATGTCCAGCAGACACATTTGAACATACATTTTCCACCCCATTAGCATCCCAAAGGCAATGAGAAGAACAGAGCCTCGTAGAGCTGTCAGATGTCACTCTTCCATTCACCAATGATGATAGGGGTCATAGGTGACATGTGGGCAGGTCATCTGGGTGCTAAGCAACCACTGAAAGAACTAATGCAGTGGACAGGGTGAGGGAAGGAAAGTCCCAATGCAGGTTAAAGATTGGAGGGCAGCAGAGAGTCTGGATACTATTGTAGGATTTTTTGAAATAGATTTCTGCAGACTCAGCAGATTGGGTGCAACCAATATGGGCTCAAATGTTTACATGCAATTAGTCACATTATCAAAATGTTAACACTGCCTTTTAAACTGTAAATACCAAGTCTTAGACCAGATCTATTTTTGAGCTGAGAATTATCACCTGGAAATGGTGGTAAAATTGGGCCTTTCCCCATTTCCCTAGATGTGATGCATTTCTAATTGAAATAAGCAAGAACTAATCAGTAAAGTACATAAAAGGTTATGACTTACCATGGAATTATCACCCATCCGAATCCCTCAAGTTTGACTTTGAAGGATATAATACCCAGTTCCATGCAATGCCCAGGATGATGGGGCAAAAAGGGATCATCCCATCTCTAGAAACTCCAGAGATTCTACATTTGGATTTGGATCTTTTTGATAGAGAATTCATTAAAAAAAGTCTATTAAAGGATTCATCTTGAAGGCAACTCAGCCATTTCAAATTGAATGTTCGGAGCAAATCTTTGAATGGTGTAAAATTAAACTTGTATGCTTCCAAACTGATGGAACAGTTTGATATCCATATCTCCATGTCATAAAGCAAATGTCTTTGGAGATTCTCAGTCATCCAGGTATAGTTGTTTCAGGAGGCAACTAGACTTTCTTGTGTTTCTTTTGAATAATTTCATCAATAATTTCAGCTCTGAAGATGAAGAAGCTTCTTGAATGAGAAGCAAAACATCTTCAAAAGAAACACAAGAAAGTCCAGTTGCCTCCTGGAAAAAGCACTTTTTTTTCTTAATTAACTCAATAATTTCAATCAAATCAATTAAGTTTAAATCAACTCATCTTATTAAATTAATAATTTGAACCAATTCATCTGATCAAACTAGTGCTTGAATCAGAACGTGCTTGATTTCTACAGCCTAATAGCCCTTTGATTTAGGGAGACTGAAACTAAAACTCCCTGAACAGCAATTTTTCATCCAGATTCATTCAAAGGAATATATATCCCTTCCAAAATAAGACCTTTACATTCCCCGTCTCCTACACTTATCAGAGAGCTGATGGAATGAAGCTAAGAATAAATCTATTAGTTCTGCTATCTGCATGGCTTTCCTTCTTATGACTTGCCCAAATCCTTGGTGTCACCTATATATTTGGATTTATATAATAAGATTTGGCATCTATACTCATGTTCCATCCATCTGTCATTACTATTTTGTCTGTATTTTGTCTGCCCAAAAAATCTATAGGCCTTACTCTAGCCTTGGAAAGTTATTTGTGATGTTTGAATAGTGAACTAAGGGCCCACTGCAAAAGTACAAATGGAACCAGGACCAAAATTAAATTGAAGTGCATCTAAACATATTCAACATACCTTATCAGACAATTATGTTTTTATGTAGTTACACTTTTGTTTGTCTCATGTGCTTTGGAATCTGTGTTAACTCCTTGCAACAAGTCCCTGCAGTTTTCTTGGAAAGATTGTGGAAGTGGTTTGCTGTTGCCTTCTTCCTAGTGATACAATGATTGGTCCAAGGTCATTGGCTTTGCACCTAAGGTGGCACTAGAACTCAGAGCTTTCCAGTTTGTAGCCCAGTACATTAACTACTACACAAATCTGACTCTCTTCTGTTATATTAATAAAATATAACTCCATAGGCACTTTCTGATTTCTCCCAAGTTTTGGGGAAGGATCCATGTTGCTTTTATATTAATCTCCTCTGAAATGTCTAAGCTTGGTTTGAATCCAGCTGTTTATCTTTGAAGTTTTTTTGTCTCTCTAGGTACACAAATAACTAGACTTTGGGGGAGAAATTACACTGTTGTTGGATTAATGCTTGAAAGATATAGTAATTTGGGGGTAGGACCCTTACTAATCTGTCTATTTAAGGTTATCATACTTTTTGGTAGAAAGTGAAAAAGATGACATTGTGTGAAAGATTCAGCAGGAATGCAGCATTTTTGTGTCTGTACACACAAAACAGATACATATATAAACATACATATGTGCATAGTATTCCATTGTCCCTTACTTTACCTGATATTCCTTTTCTGTGTCTACTTTCCTTGTTCTGTAGCTTTGGCTAGCAGCTCCGCCTTGTTCCATTTAAATAAAAGCCACAATCAAGTCTCCTGTTTCCTGGCCTTTCCTTCTGCGATGCAGCTTTCCAAAATAAGAACAAACCGTAGAATATATGACTTAGCACTTCAAAGCAAATCCTGGGGTCATGATCCAGCCAACTTCACTTCAGAGGAAATTATGTTGCTAGGATCCCAGATTGTTTATTATGCTCTCAGCTTTAATTAGCTGTAAGTAACATCATGTCAGAGTTCTGTCAAAAACACTCAACCTGTCCACGTGATTTTACTGACTGTGACAGTTTAAATCAGAAACAAGAAAGTCAACATATCAATAATGGGACTGGACATGATGGTTATATTAAGGGGGAAACATGAAAAGTTCTCCATTTTATGTCTTGGAGCTGTTGTGTGTCTCAGAAAGAAGTGGGAAAAACAACTGCTTGAAGATAAATACCTGCTTTTTCCCCCCCATTCTTATATTCAGCTCTAATCTTATATATTTTGTATGGTTGGTTAATTTTGGGAATTGCAATCCAACATATTTCAAGGGTATTTTATTGGGGGAAACTACTGTGCAAGGACAGTTTGATTTTTGGAGGATGAGTTTGATTTAATCTTCATCTTCATACAAAATAGAGAATACAACACTGTGGGAGAAAATTTAGTCATGCGATTCCCTAGACTCCAAACATTTTCTCCGTGGTTTGTTCAGACTCTCTCTTGGTCTTGCTTTAACCTTCCTAAAATATCAGTAAAATAGTTCCAAATATCAAAAATAATTTGTATATACAGGTTCAAGAATTTCAAATTAAATAACTTTGTGATGGGAACTGATCAGATTTCTGCCCTTTCCTTATCTCTACAAAATGTGTCTGGAAGCCTTACATTGTTCCTTATCTTTCAACATACATATCCGTCATCAATCTTGACTGGCAAGCCCTTGATCTGAAAAATATCCAATGTAAAGACTGCTTCCTGCCATAAAACCTCCTGTGTATCCAGTTCTGCATCTAAGGCTCTTCTGAAGTTGATCTTATCCTTAGGCGTTATATACGTGCTTGAGGAGTGCTGGTTGGTGATTTTAAAATCTGGACTTAATAGTAAGGCTGGATACAAATAGCATTTTGGAAGCCCCCACCCAATTTGTGGATCATTTCCTCAAATTTATCCAGGGAAAACTGAATTTTTTAAATACTTTTTAAGGGTTGAGCACTTTTCAGCACTGCTACTTGGAAAAAAAATTGGAAGGAGATATCGTATGACTAAATTGGGCTTTGATGATTCAAGTGCGATAAACCAGGAGATAGCAAACTATTGTAAAATTGTATAAGGATAATTAATTTGCTCACACATTATTTGTCCAGTATTTCACCCATGAATTTAGAACATAGAATAATAGAGTTGGAAGGGATCTTGGAGATCTTCTAGTCCAACTCCCTGCTTGAGCAGAAGACCTTATACCATGTCAGACAAATGGTTGTCACCCTCTGTTTGAAAGCCACAACTGAAGGCAAGCTATTCCATTGGTTGATTGCTCTCCATGTTAGGAAATTTCTTCTTAATTCTAGGTTGCTTCTCTCCTTGGTTAGTTTCCATCAGTTGTTTCTTGTCTTGCCTTTTGGTGCTTTGGAAAATAGTTTGACCCCCTCATCTTTGGGGCAGCCCCTGAGATATTGGAACACTGCTATCATGGCTCCCCTAATTCTTCTTTCCACTAGACTAGACAAACCCAATTCCTGTAACCATTCTTCCTATGTTTTAGCCTCCAGCCCCCTGATCAATCTTGAGATATTTGAGATTCTCCTTTCAGTTTCTCCTTTCTTCAGAACTGAAGAAACTTCTTGGATGAGAAGTGAAACATCTTCAAGCAAAAAATAAGAAAGTCCAGTTGCCTTTTGAAGAAGCACCTTTGGGGCACATGTCCTGAAGTTGCCAAGTTTGAGAAACACTAATCTAGACCTATCTACTCTGGACTTGTTTAGAACTGCTTAAGTGGTAAAAGGTATTATTTCACTTATTTCAAATGATTTCTGAAGATGAGCTATTTACAATGTAATACAATAATTTCAAACTCTGATAAACCCCTGCTATGCTTAGGGGATACTCCTGTTCATCCTGTTGTAAGGGATTCTGGATTTTCCATGGCACTGTTACAAGTACAGACCAGGGTAAATATGGTAATCCCTAGTATAAGCAATGTTCTTTTAGGATGCTTCTCTTAGTGTTATTTCAAGGCCAAGTGTTTGAATTACCCCAAATGATAATTTTGATGCCAGGATTATATGTTCTTAATGTGTTTCTTTTCTCTTTTCTGCTCTTTTTAGAAAGTGTTTGGCCATGGCCTTCTTATAACATCTCAAAGTCACCAGTATGGCTTTCATGTTTAAGGCAGAATTTCGATTTACTAAAAGTCCAACTTCTTTAATCACCAAACTGGTTTTCAAGTGTCTTTTGCTTTCTCTTTATTGCTTAGTCTGACTGCATTCCTATATTTGTTTTGTTTATTAATCTCAATTTCAAGATGGGGGAAAAACATTTTTATGATGATTGGTTGCACAGTCATCCAGACTGAATTTGGTATTTTTATCCACCTGCTGTCTCCTTCTAAAGGACTTTGGGTAGGCAGATGTTGATCTTTGTTGGTGTTAAAGGTATGGTCACAGGATGTAGGCTGCTCCAAGTAAATCTGCATTTTGCAATTGACTGATGGTAACTTTGTCTTGGCCAAAGGTGTTCAAATAGTGCTCCAGATGTTTTGGGATTGCAAACTAAACCCAAACTCAAATGGGGGGATTTGAATTCCATGTTGAGTCATGTTCTCTTCAACATTTGTAGAGAGGAAGATAGGAAGAAACTCAAAAGATAATTTAAGCTTACATTAAATGCCCTCACACATGCTATTTATGCATGTTTGGGCTAATGTAAAGCAAAATAATTTAGTTTGCCTTCCCTGCTTCATTTGTCACAGGGAATCATTCAACATCCTTGCACTGAAATAAATTGTCATGTGCAAATAAACAAAGAGGTAGCAAAACTGCTTTTTGGTTTCAATGTGTGCACACAGCTTCAGACTCTCTACATACATCGACATGCAGAAATGCACACACCAAGGGCACAGATTAATGGTCTCTTTCACTAATATTTCACACTGCTACTTATGGCTCCCAACACTAGATGGGAATAGAGACCTGGTCTTGGCTACTTAGCTTTCCCCTTCCTAAAGGAAGATGGAACCAGGCAATGGCTGAAGAAAAACAACCACTTATGTAGAGGCTGCTTTTAGAATGGATAACTGCAGAATGGCCCCGCTGACTATCCACGTCAGG
Source organism: Crotalus tigris (assembly GCF_016545835.1). Classification (NCBI taxonomy): domain Eukaryota; kingdom Metazoa; phylum Chordata; class Lepidosauria; order Squamata; family Viperidae; genus Crotalus; species Crotalus tigris. The sequence goes on along the minus strand of NW_024097215.1, from coordinate 859,495 downwards.
CTTTCCTGAGTTAGTCAACAGAAGTATTTTCAGCAATGCTTGAAAGGATTGGTTTGTTCAGGGACCACCACATCCCTCCTCCCTCCCCATAATGTTCTTTTATAGGGGAATAAACACACTGCAATTAGCCATCTCTCTCTCTCTCTCTCTCTCTCTCTCTCTCTCTCTCTCCCCCACCCCCCTCTGCTCAAAGTCCCCATAAACTAGCTAGTGGCATTCGATTAGATCAAGTGGAGAATTGCTTGCTTCATCATAAGAAGCAGCTGGATGCAGAATGCTTTTCAAAGGCAGGCTGGTGACCTCCAGATCAGCTGCTGGATACCAGAAAGCTGCAGATGCAGTGGATTTACTCCTCATTTCCTTTCTTTGCGTTCCCACCCCAACCACATATTTTTCTGTCCGTCCCTTTCTCTCTGCAATGTCCTGACCTTGCTAGGCCTCAGTCTCCCCTATCCATCTCCTGGCTTTCATTCTCTCTTGTGAACTCACGCTGGGAGATTAATTGCCGCCATCACCCCTAATCCATCACACTTCCCCGAGATTGTTTTGACATCTAGTTAATTTTTGGCTGATGATTTATCAAATTCTTATTACTGTGTTCTGAAAGGGGTCATTTATTGTGTTGATTCATGGTAATGATAAAAGGGGAAGCTTTTTGAATTTTAACTACTAGCCTTTTGCACGGCTCAGTGAAAAGAAAAAGGAAGAAAAAGAAGAGGGGGGGCGGAAGTGGAAAAACTAGTGACAGTAATTCCTAAAAGATCTCAATATCTTCTTCTTCTTCTTCTTCTTCTTCTTCTTCTTCTTCTTCTTCTTCTTCTTCTTCTTCTTCTTCTTCTTCTTCTTCTTCTTCTTCTTCTTCTTCTCCTCCTCCTCCTCCTCCTCCTCCTCCTCCTCCTCTTCTTCTCCTCCTCCTCCTCCTCCTCCTCCTCCTCCTCCTCCTCCTCCTCCTCCTCCTCCTCCTCCTCCTCCTCCTCTAGTAAGATGCTTATTTACTCTTTTCTATATTTCAATAGCATCCCCTAAGGCTCTTTAAACCTTTTATTGCCCTGTAATATTTCCTAAATGTCTACTATCATTTTATTCAAATAGAACTTAATAGGGAATGATACTAGTCATGCGTCTGTGGAAATATAAAGCACAGTTCTTGGCCGAGCTATGGGCAATTCCAGCATTTAGAAATGCACAGTGGATTTTTTTCCCCATGTACCTTTGTCATTCTTCCATCTCTGTTTCCTCCTATGTTAATTTTCAACTCAGGATATTTTTTTTCCCTTAAAGCCCAAATGACAAAAAAGAACAAGCTGTAAAAGGCACAATGAATTAAAAAAAAAATCCCAAAACGCTGAAATCTAATGTGCCAGTCTGCAAGAAAATGAACCTGGTAACAAATAATCCATTAGTTTTGATATATCTTTTTTGCCCGTCTCAAAGGACAATAATCTATTGCATAGATGATGGTGGCAGTAGACATCAAAGAAAATAAATGTTACTGTAATGCCTCTCATTTGCCATTGTGAAAAACTGTTCACTCCTATTCAGATGTAAATTCATGGGACTTTCTTCCTGATGTATGTAGGGTTGGAACCTCAATTCATCTGACCTAAGGTCTCTTCTTATGTGTTGTGCATAAAACTATTACGGAATTCTTTTTTTAAAAAAAATCTTGATCTCATACTTTGACTTATTTAGAAATTAAACAAACATTAAGAATTGGGCGATTGCAATTGATCTTTACCCTCCAAATCTGTGCTAGTTGTGGTTCTACAATAGTTCATAAGACTTATGACCAGTGGCTTCTTAAATGATTCATAGCTAAGAAGGGACACTGCCACTCAGGGTCAACATTTCTTTCCATACAAATGACCACAGCGACAGTAGGCAGCTTATTAACCTTAGTGCAGCTCTTTAACCATGCATAACTCATCATGAATTCATGAGGTTGTGTTTGTTCCTTCTTTTGAAAAGCTTTTTTTCTAGTGACTCTATCCACTTCTAGAGTCTCTCCAACTTTCATCATTCCTGATATTTCTCCTATGTTTCTCTTCCTTTCATTAGCTGAGACCATGTATTTCCTGACAGTTTTGCAGTTCCTCACTTTCATTTCTAGTCTAGTCTTCACCACTCTTGATAGCAAAGCACTTTCCCTTTTTCCAGAAGATTATCTTACTTTCCTCTCTTGCAGGTATCAAATAATCTCAAAGACTAGCTGTAAAACATCCAAAGACTAAGGCATGTTTTCCTCCCATCTTCTTCTTCTTCTTCTTCTTCTTCTTCTTCTTCTTCTTCTTCTTCTTCTTCTTCTTCTTCTTCTTCTTCTTCTTCTTCTTCTTCTTCTTCTTCTTCTTCTTCTTATTCTTCTTCTTATTCTTCTTCTTCTTCCTCTTCTTCTTCTTCTTCTTCTTCTTCTTCTTCTTCTTCTTCTTCTTCTTCTTCTTCTCTTCTTCTCCGCCTTCTTCTTCTTCTTCTTCTTCTTCTTCTTCTTCTTCTTCTTCTTCTTCTTCTTCTTCTTCTTCTTCTTCTTCTTCTTCTTCTTCTTCTTCTTCTTCTTGCAAAGAACTTGGGTTGTATTTATGGTAGAAAACCAGAAAGGCTGAAAAATCACTGGCTTGCATTTCCAAATAATCTTCTTTGCAAAGAGCAGGAACACATTCCTACCTTGTTCACACAGCAAAGATTGATTAGATTAGGACCCAATCGATATCAGAGCTTTGCTGGTATCTGCCTTCAAGTCCAGCCAAGGATAAGGAAGACATAATTTGGGATGGCAGTGACATTTGCTTTTTCGTATGGTATAGACAAGATTGGGGAGGCCTTGCAGATGTTTATTTGGAAAGAATCAAGCTTGTTCTAAATGTTTTTCAGCTTTAGAGACTTCTTCTCCCAGGAAATCCACCTGATCCTTTTTCTTTGGCTTTAATACAGCTATAAAAAAGACTGTGGTTTAGTCAACAATCCACCCTCAGGATTCAACCCTCTGTTACAAAATTTAATTCTCTTCAACAGTGCTTTTTTTTGTCATAAAACACATCGGAACAGAGTTTCGGAGCCTTTTTTCAATGGATTTTTCCAAGTTTTAAAAGTAACTTTTGAAAAATTGATGTTTGGTCCACAAGGACTTGAATCTCCCTGTCGAGTGTAGCGGGTTGGCAGTAAAATCATTAAAACGATGCATGTGGGCTGTTTATGTGTTGAGTCCAATGCATGTGTACTTCGCGCTGGTTGTGATGGCACTGCTCAGCTTGTGATTGGTTGTGTGGTCACGTGCTGAGTGCTTACTGCAAGCAGTGACCGTTATGTTTCATTACACAACTGACATGTGTGAGCATGTGTACGTGATTGACTATGTGCAAAAGGTAAATAATTTCTTATTTTAAAAAAATCTTATTTTTTTAAAATTTTTAGTGTAAAAGTGTGACTCGAAATTTAAAAATGAAAAAAAAATCTGTGTTAGCAATGTACTAATGAGATTCCAATAATTTAAATAGATAGAGAGCATTGGTTTTGATTTAAGCATTTAATTTATATATAGCGACATATTAAAGAATGAATTGGCTATAGGATTGTATTAATTTGATTATTATATTGATATTGAGCGGTTGAAAGTTTTCATTGATTAAGGAAATTTATATTTAGATATATTAATGAATGAATTTATTTGAATTTAATTGATTATAATTTCTACATAGATAGAGAGGGAAGTTTTAAGAAATATTGTGTGAATTGTATACATATAATGTTATTGTTTTCTTTTTGTAATTGACCACCATATCTCCACACTGGTTCTTAAGCTTCTGTTGGTGTAAAATGGAAAAATAATAAAAAGTGTTTATATAAAAAAAATGAAAAAAAATTACTTCTCAACCACCAGTCCTGCTAAGAATTGAATATACATTTTTTTAAATAAAAGATTAACAAGATGTGAGTTCCTGCACCTTTTTTCTTACAAAAAAGCACTGCTCTTCAACAAATAACTACAGTATGTGCTACGGATGCACAACAGTTCTGTTCAAGGAAGCAGCAATATTTGTTTCAGTAACATATGTTGCATAAATTTTCCTATCTCATTAGCATTAGTGAAAACCCTAGGAGACCCCTGCATGGTGGCTTCACTCTTACAGTGAGGAATCCATCTTGCTTTGTGAAAAAACATTGAAAGGATGCCATGTTTGAACTTTAGCGAAAGAGAAAGTTAGCCGTGATATCAGGACTGCTGTATTTGGGCCAAAAAACCCCAAGAATAATATTGATAATGCCTAGATGATAGCAAAAGACTTAAAGAAAATATCTAACCCAGTGTTTGCCATTCAATGGTCATCTGGATTTCCATCATCCAGCTATGTTTTTATTGTTCAGTCACTCCTTATTTGTTCTGATCCAGATACTCATATGACAACTCAATGTGGTACCAGGCCATCTATACAGGTAGTTCTCAACTTACACAGTTCATTTAATGACTGTTCAGAGTTACAACGGCCCTGGAAATGGTGACTTATGACCATTTTTCACAGTTATGAAGTTTGTGCCATCCCCCATGATCATGTGGTTGAAATTCAGATGCTTGGTTCATATTTATGACCGTAGCTCTGTCTCAAGGCCATGTGATCCCTTTTTGTGATCTTTTGACAAGCAAAGTCAATGGGGAAGGCAGATTCACTTAACAACTAGGTTACTAACTTATCAACTGCAATGATTCACTTAACAACAGTGGCAAGAAAGGTCGTAAAATGGGGCAAAAGTCACTTAACAAATGACTCACCAACAGAAATTTGGGGCTCAATTGTAGTCATAAACTGAAGATTACCTGTACTTCCTTTGACAATGGCCATCCACTGCTTGCCCTGAAACTACCAATGTAAGGGAAACTAAGGACTGGCCACGTTTGCTGTTTGGTCTAAAAAAGCTTCAGAGACCATTCCTCTTGGATTGTCAGATGTTTTGAATTGGCTCAAGAACCTCATACCCTGCCAGGATGACTAACATTTGCTGTTTTACATATCTCCAAAGCTTAGAAAATCAACACATTCATTCATTCCGTTTGTTTGTTTGTTTGTTTAATAGCAATTCAGTCATGTTACATTCCTGTCCACCCTGGTCTGAACTGATTGGAAAGAACACAAGGGATCAACGATGTAAATTTGAAACTACATCAGAAAAGAAGAGAAACTACATCAGAAAAGAATCCCACCAAATCATTTGCTGAAGCCCTCTCTTTTTTGAAATCTGAATTTGAATCAGATTTATTTGACTGTGATCAAAATGGAGAATTTCTCTCCTTCTGATAGACTTGTGACTTGTGACGACACAGCAGTAGACAAGGACAACATGCTTTCTTTAAACCGGGAGTACCTGAGTATAGGCTAGGAATAACAGACTCCCCATCCAAAGATAACTTTGTTCTGAAGAGAGACCGATGACAGCATATCTGGGGTAAGATGTCCTTCCTATGTTAGTTCTTCCAAACTTCTTTAGGAAATGATAGAATATTTTAGGCTTCTTTGGGGAAGGACCTTCGGTTTGCTCGCTCGTTAAATGTGGAAAGTGATTGAGTAGCAATCGCAAAGGAAAGATGATGATCCCTATACTGAGATCACCACAGGTATCCTGCACTGTTTCTCCCTGCTGGTAAAGCTAAGTTATTTTGCAGGGAAATGATCGAACATATTATTTTATAGGGGAGCTCCATTCTGAATGCTGAAATTATTGCATAGGATAATAAGGAGCTGTAATTGGCCATTAGGCATTGGTTACCTGCTTCCAATAAAATTATGTTGCTCTACACCCATGATTATATTGGAATCACAAAGAGCTCCTTAATGTCAGCCTTATTTGCACTAGTGACATAATGAAAGGTTGAATAATCTATAATTTGCAAGACTAAAAGGTCGCAGGGCAACTTTAATGGATAGACCGATATCCAGATTTGGAGATCTTTTCATGTTTTAAATAATCTTCAGCCGTCATTGGAAATGATGTTTGTAATAGTATTAAGGGGAAAAAATCTCAAGTTTGTTCCTTAATATTAGCCTTTAAAAAGCAGCATATTAGTATTCAAAGGCCTAACACTAGGTCTAGCAGAGAAATGCAAACTGTGTTGTTTCTTAATACTAAACTCTAAATATTCATAGTATATTTATTCTGTAAATTCACAGTTAAGGAATTTGCTGCAAAATAACCCTGGTAGAATAGCAACCTTGAGACTTATTCAGATGCAATGATGTTTTTATACCTCTGCAGTTCGGAATTGTGCAGGCAATAAGGTTGTTGTTTTTTTTATGACATTCCAAGTACAAGTTGGACTTTGAAGAAGCAAGACAAAAATAATATTAAGTACTTTTGAACTTTGGTGTTGGAGAAGACTGATAAGTATACAGGTAATCCTCAACTTACCATTCATTTAGCAACCATTTGAACCATTTAGCAACCACAACAGCTCTGAAAAAGTGACTTATGACCAAACCTCATAGTTACGGCCAATGCAGCATACTCGTAGTCATGTGATCAGTATTAGAGCATGGGGCAACGGTATGTATTTATATTGGTTGCAACATGTGATCATCATTTGTGACTTTGCCAGCCAACTTTTGACAAGCAAAGTCAATGGGAGATGCTTTTCTTTGCCAACATTCTGTTCATGTTTTCATTACATTATTTCAATATTCACTTTTTGTTTCTTGTACATTCAGTAAGTTCCAATTTGTAACTTCTTGGCTGTTCTTGGCTGGCTTTTAGATAATCAGCCACTGCACGGTTTTCTTCTTGGACAGTTTTTTTGACCTGAAGTAAACCTTTGCCACCATTTCTGCAGGGCAGGTATAATCTATCATTGTCACTACAGGGTATAATGGATAGTGAATAGTCATCAATTTTCTCGGGTTTTTTTGGTCCAGACTGTCCAGTTCAGCTTGTGTCCAGTTAATAATCCTAGCAGTGTATTATATTACAGGTATGGCCCAAGTATTGATGACTTTGATGGAGTTTCCACTGTTAAATTTTGTCTTTAGCAATTCTCTCACTCTTTGGATGTATTCTTTACTAACCACACATAAATCAACTTTTCCATGCTTGATGCTATCTAACTGTAAAATGTCCAGATATTAGTAGGCTTCATCCTGATGACTCTTGATGGTTTGGACATTCAGCATTTCAATTCCATTACTGTTCATGATTTTATTTACTGTAGCATATATCACTAGGCCAAATTCTATTGCTATATCTGTACTCAAAATTCCTACAAAATGTCTATACAGATATATGCACAGATGGAAATTCACATTGATTTTTGCATGCATTTTTTTTCCTAGTATTATTTCTCTGGAATGCCACTTCCCCCAATGAATATATTTTTGAAACTTTGGGAAGTACTTAATTAAAAAATCTCTGATCTCCCTATTAGTAAGGATAGTACAAATTATCAGTTCTTTTAACATGTTATTGGAAATCTAGGTTAATCTTTAGCAATTAGCATGGACCAAGAATGAGAGATTTCAGATTTATAGAATTTGTTGTGTTCATTCAGTTCCTATGACCCAACAACTAGAAGCAACTCCAATCCTTTTGCACAAGTTTCTACTCCTGTTTTTCTCTCAATATAGTTGTTTGCTAGTATGTTTACATCATCTAGATTAAAAGGGTTCTGATCTACATGTTGCCTACTCGGTTTACTAGATTACATGACCTGTGGTTCTTCAGATATTGTCAAACTACTACTCCCAATATCCCTCACTGTTAGCCTCCTCCTCCTCCTCCTCCTCCTCTTCCTCCCTCCATAGTGATTGTAATACTTCAGTCTTTCATGAAATGTTCAGAATAAATATCTATGGATTGTGATTGGTTCTCTTTAGAGCAATAAACGTTGTTCTCTCTGTAATGCATATATAATTAATATGATGTTTAAAATGGAACTTAGGGATCTAAGAGTATTTTTTAAAAATGTATTAGAACCAATATTTTGGAACATTTAAGATGACCTGTGATAAATACAGGACTATTTTGGCCTCAACAAACAGTCAAAACCCAGTGAACTTTCAAAGTGAACTTTGGAATTCCCCCTTAGCCAAAATCCCTCTCCAATTCAGTTATTTCATTTGCAAGATCTATAACAAGGAATGGAAATTTTCTGAGAATTTGGAAAGGATGGACACAAGCAGCGTACGAAGCATCATCCACCTTACAACATCAACACTCTACTTTGACTCTGAGGATAGTTTTGTCAGAGACAACAGCAGCAGAAGGCAAAACAGTTTTATACATTTACTCTGGATAGATTTAATGAAATAGGAAGGGATTTTAAAGAAGAAAAAGACAACATATTGTATAGTTCTGGAGTTTTATTGCTCGAGATTTAACCTGCACCCTGTTTTATACAAGACAATCCTTTAATTGATTGGCTGTGAGTACCAGTTCAACAAACCAAAGGAAGGGTTGAGTGAATCTATTTCTAGTCTATTATTTTTTTTCACATATCTATTCCATCAAATATTTTTCTTCATGGAGCTGTGATGGTGCAGTGGTTAGAATGCAACGTTGCAGGCTAACTCTGCCTGCAGCCTGGAGTTTGATCCTGACTGGCTCAAGGTTCACTCAGCTTTCCATCTTTCCAAGCTTGGTAAAATGAGGACCCAGATTGTTGGGGGCAATATGCTGACTCTGTAAACAGCTTAGAACACTATGAAGCAGTATATAAGTCTAAGTGCTGTTGCTGTTGCTATTTAAAACATCTTCCCCCACACTGCATATGTAGATTTTTTTTTCTTATTAAATGCATCTCTGTATATATATTTTCCACTGATCCAGGTCATGGTTGTCCCAAAGGTACTTTTTTCAAAAGGCAACTGGACTTTGTTTTTCCTTGAAGCTTTGGAGAACTGAAGAAGCTTTTTGGATGAGAAGCAAAACATTTTCAAGCTAAAACAAAGTCCAATTGCCTATTGAAAAAGCACCTTTGGAACAACCATGACCTGGATGACCTCCATAGCTGTGTAGCAGGGCTGGATAAATCTACTGGCTTTGCTGGTTCTGACAGTCAGTTTGTCTTCATTTCAAGTTGCTTCCAAGAAATTTGGAAGTCAGTTCTTTCGGTTCTTCAGAGAACTGAAGAAGGTTCTTGGATGAGAAGTGAAATGTCCTGAAAGAAAGACAAAGTCCAGTTGCCTTTTGAAAAAGCACCTTTGGGCCAGCCCTGCTACCTATACCTATGTTTCCTGTAAAAGGACAAAAGCTCAGAAGCTGCATCAAAGCAAAGCAAAAAGAAAATGCCTTGGTAAGGCCACACTTGGAATACTGCATCCAGTTTTGGTCACCACAATATAAGAAAGATGTTGAGACTCTGGAAAGAGTACAGAGAAGAGTAACAAAGATGATTAGGGGACTGGAGGCTAAAACATATAAGGAACGGTTGCTAGAATTGGGTATGTCTAGTTTAACGAAGAGAATGACGAGGGGGGGGACATGATAGCAGTGTTCCAATATCTCAGGGGCTGCCACAAAGAAGAGGGAATCAAGCTATTCTCCACCTGAAGGCAGGACAAGAAGCAATGGGTGGAAACTAATCAAGGAGAGAAGCAACCTAGAACTAAGGAGAAACTTCCTGACAGTGAGAACAATTAATCAGTGGAACAGCTTGCCTCCAGAAGCAGTAAATGCTCCAACACTGGGAGTTTTTAAGAAGAGACTGGACAGCCATTGTCCGAAATGATGTAGGGTTTCCTGCCTGAGCAGGGGGTTGGACTAGATGACCTCCAAGGACCCTTCCAACTTTGCTATTATTATTATTATTATTATTATTATTATTATTATTATTATTATTATTATTATTGTTGTTGTTGTTGTTGTTGTTGTTATTGTTATTATTGTTATTATTGTTATTATTATTATTATTAGAACTGATGAAGGACTGATGGTTGGCACTTTCTGTGAAAAGATCCTGGGAAGGGAAAAAAAAAAAAAAAAAGGATTCTCCTTGTGCTTGCCCAACCTTTGCAAACTAGCATACACCCTCCAAGATCAGGAGCATCTTATTTAAATCAGACATTCTGTCTGTTTTTCTCTCAATGGCCCTCTCTCCCTTTCTCCCTTTCCATCTCTTTCAAGGAGGTCACCCTGACCAAATGAAGGACACGAGGAGTGAAAGAAGGTCAGGCATTAGCACAACTATAACTGCACTGCTACTGAAAGTAAGAATGCCATCCATCACAGCACTACACTACTCCATTAGGCCTCACATGAAATATTCCCAGCTCTGCAATGCAGGGTCATACATCTCCCAGTCTAGACACCTTCCTGTTGTGTGGAGATCAATGCCTCACGGTCATGCATCATGTGTCATCCTGTAGTCCTCGCTCTAATAATAATCGTGTCTATTCTCTAGTCTGCCATATAAATTATGGTACAGGCAAAAAAAAGCGCTATATTATTCAGGAACCTTGGTCACTAATGGATTATTGGTTTATTGGCTGATAATGAGAGTGCTTCCCCCTCCCCACATCTTTTCTCTCTGTGTTTTTGATGCTGAAGCTCATATTTATTTATTTATCTCTTTGCATTATTGGTCTGTGTAAGGAATGGCTGCTAGGCTTTATCTCTTCCCTGATGCTGAAACAAAAACATAGGAAGAAGGAGAATGCTTGGAAAAAATGCAGTACCGACAATCTACAGGTTTTCTCTGGGGGCAGTTTTGGATCTCACTGCTTGATCCAAAGCAGATTCCAAGCTCCAAGCAAACCTCAGATTCTGAGCCACAGTTGGCAGCCAACAATCCTTGGCTTTCCACAACAGAGTCAGGAGAGGAGCAAGTGGCCTCAGCCAAGCTCTCCTCCAATTTATTTATCTGATCTAGTTTGCAAAACAATCCTGTTGCTACCATCTAAAACCTGTGAATCTCTAATGTGACAGAAGACAAGGCCTATTCAAGACAGCGGCTGAGGAGCAATCATAGTAACTTTCCTGAATTTTGCATCATCATTGTACATCGAAATGAAATTCAGCAAATCTGGATTTTGTCCTGCCCCACCCATCACCTTTTGGAATGAAGCCCCTGGCACAGCACTCCAAAAACCTCATGGGGCTTTTGGCCTGGAAAATGTTGTCTTCCATCCATTGGGCCAATCTTCTTTGAAAGCCATCAGAATAAAACTCTTCTACAAGGTTCTCCCAAGATCTGTTGCTAATTTCTTGTTGCTTGTTTGCACAAAACAGCAGTGTGTTTATCTCATTAAGAGATGCCAGAGTTCTCCAACTTCCTGCCAAGAGCTCATAACTTTTCTGTCTTCCTTCATGCAGTCATACAGGCTGACCTGTCAGATTTTCTTTTCTCTCCAGGAGTATGAGATGGATAGCAGGTGACTCAATTAGCAATCCGAATCCCAACCTATCACAGTGACTAGCTAAAGTCAGACTCAGTTCTAAGCCAATCTTTGTTTGACTGATGAACATACCAGAGAGCAAGTCTCATGGATTTGTTCTGCCTGTTCCGTTCTCTCTTTCAATACATGAGCAGCAAAAGGAAAAGTTTAATAGAGTGATCAGATCTGGTGGCAACAAACAGGATGACCACTGCAGTTTTTTTTAAGTTTTTCTGTAGTAACACTTGGCCGCCAGCTAGTTATCATCCTTATTTCTGCAGCTCAAATCTGCTGGGTGTGCCTCTCAGAAGCAAATTACATTTGGAGTACATACAGAGTGTAAAATAAGTATCAATACATAGGACACTCACTTTATTCTAGTTTTGAGGGGTCTTTGGTGCTCTCTAGGCTTGGTTATTTTCTTGCAGACATTTCGTTACCCAGGCTAGGTAACATCATATTATCTAGTTTGGGTAATGAAATGTCTGCAAGAAAACAACCAAGCTCAGTGAGCACCAAAGACCCCTCGTTTCAACCCTGAATTAAAAACATTCTTTTTTATTGGTATTGTACCATTATTAAACCAATCCTGGGTAGCTCCTGGAGATGAACGTCATGCGTGTAATGGTTAGGCTTCTCTAAGAAATAGAATAATGAATAGATTTTAATTCTGGGCTGGTGGATGGGCAAGTGATAAAACATATCCATGTGTTGCAAGACCCATGACTTATGTAATTGCACCGGATGTCAGGAAGCCAGAGCAAATGGCTGCGTTTGCATCATGTCATTGTGATGCATATTTTATCATCATCATATTCTGTATTAGATGCCAGTTCATCCATCTATCCACTGTCAAAATGTTCTGATATTAATAATTCATTTTATATTAGTCGGACTGTATCTCTTTAGATGTTTTTGGATCAAAGCGTCTACTATCCAGATTGAGAACCATGCTAACTAGCAATATCTGAAATATTGCTGCTTCCCCTCCTGTTCTTAAGGGTCCCCAAAAGATAGGAGAACAATTTCTTTAAAGAAGATCGTAAACATTATTTTGCCCACGTTGGACTTTATGACTCACATGTTACTTGGTGTGCATATCAACATGGTTTTTCACAAATGCGTGCATTGGCACCGCATCTAGGCGGTAATGTATCTACCGTGGCATGAGAAAAAGGACCTGGCAGGAAATGAAAAATGCCCAGCCTTGCATCCTTCTTGCAGCGGGGCCTAGAAATTGCTTTCTTCTGAAATTACTTCTTGCTACAATGATATAGGGTTTGCAGTGCATGTTGGGATACACAATCTATCTTCCAACATTCGAAGTCAGCAGGGTTGGGGCAGTGTGGAGGAGAGCGGGAGAGAGAGAGAGAATGAAAACCACCATCCCTACCCACATTTCAACATTGCTTTTGATCCATGGCCAAGGTCTTCCACCTGCAGAAATCTTCAACTATCACATTTCTACTGCTCCAGCCGATAACGAAGATAATTGTTTCATCCACTTTGTCAAGCTGAAATGAAAAGAGGGCAAAAGCAGAATGCTGCCACCATAAATCACAGTCTCCAGACAGCACAAAGGAGGGGGGGGAGGAAAAAGACAAGATAGTGACTTCATTAAGGGTTATGTATTGTGTCATTAAGTTGGCAGGGGTCACCTTGCATGTCACCTCAGCTTCCCATGATGCATTGCCTGCTCCTCTTTCCAATAAAATTAAACGTAGATGTAAAACTGATTAGGCCATGTTTGCTTCAGCCCAAGGCAAGGCAGGGAATAATTGATACAAGATCACAACTGATTCATAATGGCAGCCATTTCTCTTCCTGGCCATTTCATTGCTGACCTTGCCCATTAAAATAAGCCCCGATGCCTTGGGAAAAAAAAGGCACTTTATTTGCAAAACTCCCCCCTTCCCTCTCAACCTTCCTTGCCAGGAATTCATTTTCACATGTTTCTTTCCTTGGAATTTTTCATTCAAAATTATTGCCAGCAAAAGATGGATACAGGCAGCAAAGCAAGGGACGGAAATGTGTGTTGGTTGTGATTGAATGGCTCAGAGCTACACTTCCAGTCCCTTCTAAGCATTGTTGCTGACTCGCCTCCCACCTGAAAGGATTGCTGAGAGCGCCCCTTTTCAATGGCTTAGCATTGGTGGCTGACCGCTGAGCCTCTTTCCCAAGAGCAGTCATGTCAGAAAGTTACATGAGAGACAACAGCAGGGACCAAGGCCATCTCCAATCTTCCTGAAAAGCCATCTTCACCAGGCCCAGCCTTCTTCCCAAGGAGTCATTTATATTTCAGATGGGGAAATAGAAAGGGAAAGGGGAACGGGGAGGAAAAGATAATGAAGAAAGAAAGAAAGAAAGAAAGAAAGAAAGAAAGAAAGAAAGAAAGAAAGAAAGAAAGAAAGGAAGGAAGGAAGGAAGGAAGGAAGGAAGGAAGGAAGGAAGGAAGGAAGGAAGGAAGGAAGGAAGGAAGGAGAAAGAAAGAAAGAAGAAAGAAAGAAAGAAAGAAAGAAAGAAAGAAAGAAAGAAAGAGGGAAAGGCGATGGAATGGAAAGAAAGAAAGAAAGGAAAGGAAAGGAAAGGAAAGGAAAGGAAAGGCGATGGAATAGAAAGAAAGGAAAGGAAAGGAAAGGAAAGGATTTTTCTGGATACATTGCAATCATCATATTATATGTTGTCATTACAACATTCAGAGCATTAAGAAGCAACATTCCTATTTTATTTTTATTTTCTACTTTGCCTATTTTTTTGTGTGGTGCTTATTTACACAGTAAGGCTGAGGGCAGGAGCTGCCACTTTTTATTGATCTGTAGACATACTGAGAGCCCTAATGGCTTCCATGTGGATAGTAATGCTTTAAATGGTGAGGAAAAGAACTTAGCTCCTGCAGATGTCACTGAAGAATCCCTTGCTATTAACTCTTCTGGTTCTTAGGGCTGCTATGAATTCAAGCTCAGCAGTATCTGGAAAGCCATCAATTGATCAAAAATAGTAATATATGAATGTGAAAGTGCTATGCAACACAAGGCAATGTTCTTGAGAAGAATGGCTTCTGAGCAGTCCATATGTTTTTTTTGTTTCCTTCATGCAGATACAATCCCAGATTCTCTAAGCATCTCAAGTGTCAATAACTGGACAAAATCTTAGCCACAGTCACCATCAGTAGATGGGAAGAATGAGAAAGAAGGCTGACCACTACCGTTCCTCCCTCAATCACCTACTGGATCTTTTTCCCCATGTGTTACCTTAGCTGAAGTCAACTCTCAGAAGATTGTTTTGAACCTGATACTAAAGATTATATATATATATATATATATATATATAAATCAGAGCCAAGATTCAAAGTGTAAGAAAAGAACTTAAGCCAAGGAAAACACTGAGAAGAACCAGAACCAAGAAAGCAATTGTTTCTCCATCTAAACAGGAAGTCATTCATAGTTCTTTTTTGTTAAGAGGACAAAAAGATTGGATGCGCAGAACCAGTCACAGTCTGGGAACATTTATTGCCAAGATAGATGCTTGAAACCTGGTTGACAATTGCACGAGTTACTTGAAAACACAGAAGGAGGCTCCTGATACTACTTTAGATTATTGCTTGTCTAGCTCAATATTGTTTAACCAGAATTACCCTACAGAATAGACATGAGGTAGCAGGAATTTTTTCTAGTCCTATGAGAAGATGCTGGATATTGAAGCTTGGACCTCATATGTGAAAACTATGCGCTTCAACTAGAAAGCTGCAACTTCTCATTATGACCATTCCTGTATTGATCAGTAATTGCTAGTGGATTATAATGACAGAGATTATATCAAAGGAAGGGTCTAAGAAAGTGAGCTTCTTCTTGTCAAATCTCCCGGTAAGTCTTTCAATTGGATTGAAAATCAGTATATCCCAATGTGGAAAGTACCTCTTGAACTTTTTCACCATTTTTCAAGGGGAAAAAAAAAGCAGGGTGAAGGGAAATTTTTGAGTGGGAGAGGTGATAAGAGTCTCCCGGTATCCTACAATTGGTTATTTCCTGCCATCTGCAGTAGTAAAATCACCTGTCTCCCTCTATAATCAATTGTCTTGCTACCTTGTATTTGCTTCATAAACCAGATCTAGAGATGAAGAAAAGTTAGTAGTTACTTTTAATCACCTAGTTTTTATAGCTTTTGTTCCCACTGCTTGCCCACCAAATTCTCTATGAAGCATCTGAAGATGAATTGCACCATGGTTAATCCAGTAATCAAGATGGTTATGATTATTGAAGAATGCAGGTGTGAAATTCAGAATAGGGAAGAAGTGGAAACAGGGTTTGGAAGATTAGTGAAGATTGGATCCTGCAGTTTTTATACAGTGTAAGAGAAACATGATGTTTAACATAAGAATTACACACACACATACAAATGGGATTCTGAATGTTGATTCAGAATATCTCATCTTGCACTAGTGGTAGGGAAGCAATACAAGTGAACTGTTGAGAACCTGTGAGATTTAATATGCAGCTCCTCTGTGCTTAGATAACAAGGTGCAATAAATGTGTCCTTCCGAAACTTATCTATAGCCCTTCAAATGAGATTTTGTTCTCATACAAAGAGAGAGCTTGGCCTCATAACTCAATTTATTTAGTTCCTGGCTGACCTTTCTTCCTCACTGCAGTGTCCATCCTATAATAGAGAGTGCACGATGGCATGCCACATATCAAAGCGGGCCTTCCTGGTGTTTTATATATCATTGTGCCAGAATAACCTCTGCAGATTTACACTCCTTATGTTTACTGCACATTTTCGCCCCCAAGGAAGGTGAGAAAATATAAGGTAGGAGGAAAGTAGAAGGAAAGTCATCAGGATTTTCAAGTTCCCTCTGTACTTTTCTTTGACTCTTTGAAACATAACATTCTTCTAAACCTGAAAGAAAAAAAAAAATGAAAAAGACACTGTTATGTAAACAGAACAAAATGGAACATGGCATTTTGATACATAGGTAAGCATTTAAAACTTATTTTTTTAACCCAAGGTAATATCAAATGCTCACTTATTCAGTTTATTAGTTACTCTATAACATTTTTTTTGCTAAGACACTTTATATAACTACAGGACAAATAAAAATCAAATCACAGTTGCACCAAAAAAAACCAACATAGCATTTCATTTAAACTATTGGCTTAGAAACCATTCATAGAACATAGAACATAGAATAACATAGAATAACAGAGTTGGAAGGGACCTTGGAGGTCATCTAGTCCAACTCCTGCTCGAACAGTAGACCCTATACCATTCCAGACAAGTAGCTGTCCAGTCTCTTCTTGAAAGCCTCCAGTGCTGGGCACCCACAACTTCTGAAAGCAAGCCATTCCACTGGTTGATTGCTTTCACTCTTAGGAAATTTCTCCTTAGTTCTAGGTTGCTTCTTTCCTTAATTAGTTTCCATCCATTGTTTCTTGTCTTGCTTTCGAGTGCTTTGGAAAATAGGTTGACCTCCTCTTCTTTGTGGCAGCCTTTTAAATATTGGAACACTGCTATCATATCCCCCCTAGTCCTTCTTTTCACTAAACTAGACATATGAAATTCCTGTAACCATTCTTCATATTCATATTCTTCCAATTCAGGGCTTCACATGTCAGAATTCTCAGGCAATACACTCATTCTTGAAAAGTCCGAGAATTAAAGTCTACCCGTGTGGAAAATGGAAGAGACTACACCTGGAATACTGCAACCAATTTTGGTCACCATACTACAAAAAATATGTTGAAACCTTGGAAAAAGTTCAGAGAAGAGCAACTAAGATGATCCAAAGCCTGGTGACTAAAACATAAGAAAAATGCTGTGGGACTTGGGTTTGGCTAGTCTAAACAAAAGAAGAAATAAGGGTGACATGATAGCAGTATTCCTTCATTTGGGACTAAGTTTCATTCATTTCCACCTGGATTTTTAAAAAAAAATGAAAAAAGGTTTGGGAGTAGGTGAAGAAAAGGTGTTTGTGCTATGAAAGATCAGCATTTTTGCTCCATCATTCCAAGTTAGGGAAGAGAATATCCCAAACCAGTCACATTATTTTAGCACCATAGAGAAATGCAACCATCCCGCCCAAACTTTTGCCAACTGAAAGCTCACAATAATAAGAAAGTTGAAAAAAAAACCAAACTCCTAGGCCTTACATCCTGGGCCAGATCTGCTGACCAAGGGAGCACTCTGACTAATGGTTGGGTTGGCTCTTCCAAGTATAACTCCTGTCAAATGAGTGATGAAATAAATGGACAGTACCTGATAAAATGAATTCGCCTGCTGCATCTTGCAACCTTGATTGATCTTGAAAAAGGGCTAAGCACTTTAGATTGGATTGCAGTTAGGATGGGAGAAGGGGCAACTGAGAAATCCCAAATGTATCGGTCACCTGGAAAATTGAAAAAATACATCTCAAAGAGCAGCAGAGATCTTCTACCCTGCTTCCAAGACAGCCAGGACCACGACTATTGAGTCACCAGGAATTAAGCTTGGCTCAAGGGAGTCTTTAGCTTTAAAGCAGATTTATCATTTAGATCAGCGGCCCCCAACCTTTTGGGCACCAGGGACCAGTTCTGTGGAGAGAGGTTTTTCCACAGACTGGAGGGGACATGCCTGCATCGCATGGATGGGGCTTCACTTGTTTGTGTGGCCCAGTTTCTGGCATGCTGCAGCCCTGTGCCGGTCTATGGACCGGGGGTTGGGAACCCCTGATTTAGATTATGGGAGAGAGAGAGCTGGAGTATTATAAAGAGGAACGAAAACAAAGCAAGATGATAGTGCTTTCTTTTCAGCAAATGTCATAGCAAATGAAAGATTGGGGCCTCAAACAATACATCAAAATATCAACTTTTTTTTTTCCTCAGGCACAGATGGCCACCACATTTGTTCGACATTCTTTCCCCCTGTATATATATTTCATAGCCAAATCCAGTCATTTGTGAACAATGTGGCCATAAAAGTGAGTAATAATGATTGGAAGCATCTTAGCGTTGTTTTAATGGGCCCAGCCAGATGCTCGAGAGGTGTAAATGCTGCTGACTTCAATGGGCAAGGGAGACCTTCTCCGCTGTTGTGTAGTAATGATGGCAAGAGACAAAAATACAATGTGATCCAGCTAACAATAACCTGGATTTTAATTTATTTTCATTAATTGCTTAGACGTGGGCAAAGTCTGGGGCTTATGTGTCTGTGCACACAAACTCAAAGATTGGCTTCACTCATAGCATTAAGCTGTACTTTTTCCATCCACACATTGCACTAAGAATGGATAAATGAATGGATGGATAGGTAGATGATAGACAGACAAGAGAGAGTTGTTTAACAATTCAGACTTGGTGAAATCCAATACAATTTGACTTGATTCCAACCTCCCACAGGTATATATGGATTTAAATTTAGTTATCCACTGACTTTCACACTTCCTGATTGTCAACTGTATTAATTTTTTTGAGCTTAACACAAAGTCTGTCGATCTTTCTATGTGTGGATGGATGGATAGATATAAACAAGGATCAACAGTCATTGTTCCAAAACAATGGAACAATAACAAAAATCACTTTTTCAATGATTCCAGGTATAATATAAAGGAGTCCATGCAGATTTTACTCCACTAGTCATTGCTGACTGTATGGAGTGATGCTCATCTCCGTTTCAAGGCCATTGAGCCAGTGCTGTCTAAAGACATTTCCGTGGTCATGTGGCCAGCATGACATCATGGAGTGCTGTTAACTTCCCACCAGAGTGGTACCTATTTATCTACTTGTATTTGTATACTTTCAAATTGCTAGGTGGGCAGGAGATGGGGCAAGGACAGGAGCTCATCCTGTTGCATGATTGTCAAGTTTTGAACCTGGGCTGTTTTGAACCTAGCCAAAGGTCCATTCATGTCAAAGATCTTTAAAATATAATACTGTTGCAGTTGTAGAAATGAACTCAATAAAAATACTTTTTTGCAGTGTTATAATTTGCCAAGAGATTGAGCAACCATTTGTCTGAAATGGTATAGGGTTTCCTGCATGAGCAGGGGGTTGGACTAGATAGAAGACCTTCAAGTTCTATTCTATTCTATTCTATTCTATTCTATTCTATTCTATTCTATTCTATTCTATTCAGGAGAAACTTCCTGACAGTTAGAACAATTAACCAGTGGAACAACCTGCCCCCAGAAGCGGTGAATGCTCCAACACTGGGAGTTTTTAAGAAGAGATTGGACAGCCATTTGTCCAAAATGGTATAGGGTTTCCTGCCTGAGCAGGGGGTTGGACAAGATGACCTCCAAGGTCACTTCCAACTTTATTATTATTATTATTATTATTATTATTATTATTATTGTTGTTGTTGTTGTTGTTGTTGTTGTTGTTATATTATTCTGCATTCCATTCCATTCCATTCTATTCTATTCTATTCTATGCCATTTGAGCACACTGGGGCAATATGGCCAGATCCTCATGAAAAGAAGAAACTGAAAGATTAATCAAACAGTTCACGTTTAACTGTGAGCCATAGAACTGATTAAATGAACCAAACAGTAATGAAAGAGAACAAGGAAAACCTACTTTTCCCTAAAAAAATGGTTCGGGGCCAAACTTCCCTTGACCAAAGGCAAATTTCTTCGCTGGCTTTGTTGAATAAGGACCAAGGCCCATATAAACAAGCATTCTGTTTCCTGTATTAATTAGTCAGATACTTCTGGGAAGATCAAAAAAGTCCATGGTGGAAACAATTCATTCCTCCAACTGGCTTGTGGTACAATTAGCTGTCATAGTAAAGTGAATTGAAGGCTACAGAGGACTATATTTTTGTTTATTTGAGGTTTTGTATGGGTGTGTTTGGGGAACTAACAAAAAGGATAGGAATGAACATTCCTGGGTTACATTCCTCACTCTTAAATTGTCCCCATCCCTTCCCAAACTGTCAAAACTTGGCCATCTATATATTTTTTTCCAGTAGTAAAATGGAAGAGAAGGTTGAAGGTGATCATTTCACATCAAAGTAGGAATGCTGAAGACATTGGGAACTTTCAAGCAGACTAGCACTGCTGAATTCCACTAGGAAGGAGACCACAAAAGAAAGTTCTCCTTGAACTAAGAATTAGGTCACTTTGGTAGTCATTCTACCCCATAATCTTACAAGGCTGCAATATTTGGTTATCCTGCCAGCTAATAATGTGCCAGAAGTAAACTTTTCAGCTTCATCAAGACTGTGTGGTGGAATGTAGTCTGGATTCCCAGGAGGGAGGGGCTACATTCCAGAGGAGCAAGAGAAAGCAAAGTTTAGACAGTTATGAGGAAGACGGTCAAGACAACTCAGAGAATTCTCAGGGAATATTTTTAATGATGCAACTAATTGCTTTCGTTTGTCAAGATTCTGTCTATAAGTGAGGAACAATAAAGGAACTGATCAGAAGAACCTCAGCATGCATTACCTGGTTTTTTGAAGGCATGTCTTGAACCTAAGTTTCCTGCTTGTAACATGAACTTTCTCCAGCACTTCCTTCTTTTGCTCTATCATCTTTTTGCTTCGAAATTATCTGTATGAAAGAAAGCATCCAATATTCAGATCTAAGTTTATGATGACACTTGCAAATGTGAGGCAGATTTCACTCCCAATATAATCATGTTTTACCTCCACCTCACCCCATTTCTCCATCCTGACCTTGGCATTTTCTTTCTCTACTCCTGGGTTTCTCCAGTGTCCTCTGTCCAGCTTTGCCTCTCATTTGTCAATGTTGTTATTGAATTTTCAAATACCAGGAGTGCGCATAAATCAATGGCCTGCTTCTCCCCAGTGGCATATCCCTGCCACATGTGGTCATTCGTTTTTTTAATAAGTCTGCCTTTCCTTTCTCCCATTTATAAAAATGCATCTTGTTCGGCCACTGCCGTCCATCATTCAGGGAGTCCGGCTATTTGTTGTCCTTGAGTGCTTATTCATCAACGTTTTCAAAAGCAAAATCACTCTTCGCCTTCTGCTCTTATTGTGCCATCAATCTTGACTTGGGATCAATAAACTGCACTGTTGCAATTTCCCTCTTCTGCCCCACCAACAACACACACCAGAGCCAGCTTTTCTGAAGTAAGTGTTTTATTTACATTAAAAAAAAAATACAGATCATCTGATGCCAATCAATGGCAGTGTCACTGAAAATAATATTCTTATTGGCTTTCAAAGTAACACTAACCACCTGAGCATCAGTCATTCGATGTAGTAACCCAAAGAAATTGCTACTCAGCACATCCATTAGCTATGTTCTGGTAGCATCAATCACGGCGGGTGGAAAAGAAAAGAATTAGAGGTGCTGGAATAGAAACATGAAACAAGAGAATAGTTCAGCAATAAGGTTCACACAGTGGTGGAAACCTGAGGTTCTGAGAGTGCAGAATCCTTGTGGAAGGAACGTATGTTCTTTGTAACCCATTAAATCCACTTAAAAAGATTTAATAGAGTCAGAAAGTGAGCTGACTATCACCAGTTGCGGAATTATTTAGCCTCTTTCCAACAGTTGATATTTAATTAATGTTTAGTGAGGATTCCACCACATATTTTTAGCAGAGGGTCTCAAGAAACAGATTGAATCCAGCATGTCAAGAACTTTAGATTTTATTTGATTTAAAAGCCTCAAGAAGGTCAAAGCAGTAGAAATGATTTTCAGACAAAGTCCTCAGAGCAAATCAGAACAAGCTTGTTGAACCAGATTACACTAGCAGTGGTAAAAATTAAATTTGAACTTTGGATGATTCTCACTATGATATATATTTTAACATATTAAAAATATTTCTTGCTGTGGGATTGATTACTTTAATGTAATGGGTATATGGCCTAGATAGAATTAGCTAAGAAATGTAGGAAAATTATATTATTTCAAGAGATCAACCTTCCAAACAAGGTTGGGCTTGAACGCTGGACATAGAAAGCTTAGACCAAGCTAGAAAGTGTTGTCTACTCTGGGGCTTGTAGCAGATGCTCTCTAGAATCTAGAGAAGTGATGTTTTCCTTTGATTATCGAGCTCTCTAAATTATGAGTGAACAACTTCTGCCAGGTTCAGACCTACATGAAGCTTGTGTAGTATGTTGAGGACCTCCAAATTGGTGTTGGCAAACATTATGTGTCTTGCAAGCTACTCATTTTTCTCAATCCTTAAGATGAACTTGTGAAAAATTAGACCAAAGACTTTTTGTGCATGCAATACCTGTGCTCTGCAACAGAATTGTGACCACTATCGAAAAGAAACTCTTGTTTGATTGTGGTTCAAATTAAAATTCAGCTATTGGTTATTAAATAATAGTATGCATGATCTCGTTTTTCCTTTTCTCTTTAACGTGACAGTCGTTCATCTTGAACATTTTGGTTTCACCTTGAATATCTTTATTTATTTGGTGGTCTTAACTTAAATTTTTAGTACCATGGTAAAATAAATAATAATACAAGGAATACAAACAGATAATGCTATGGGGCTAATTTAGATTTCTCAGCTATGGAGAAATGTGACCTTGATAGGTCTCTGCTACTCAATTTTGGCTGCTTGAAAAATATATTATAAAATAAACAAAAACTAGTTTGATCTACTAGCTTAAAAAACCCAAGGTCTACAGTGGGGTTCATTTGAATTTTTATTCAGAAGTAAGGTACATCATTTGATTTTTTTTCCCCCATTGTAACCTGAATATAACTACTATTAAATCCAGTGGCATGTGGCTCTGGATAAACATATTATTGCATAGTTCCTAAACACAACTGACACTTCTGCTTTCCTCTTAGGCATGCTGTCATAATGCTCAGAAGAGAGAGATTTATTTCTATCTTCAGATATAAAGTTTCCACACTAGTGCCAACTTACACTGGGGACTAGTAGTTTTGTCACTGAAACAACAAAACAGGAGTCTTGTTACACTGAATTAAAAACCGAGAAAGTCAATCTAGTCTGGATTTCCCTGGTGATCAACCAGAAGCTTCTGAGAAACAAGGCATGAGGACAATAGTCCTTATCACCATTATATACATTTATTCTCTAGAAAATTGTATTTGCTCAGAAAACAACTGCCACTGATTATAGACACAACATATAGATGTCATGACAAGTAAATGCAATGGCTAATATATAATTGAACATGATTGACAGATTAGTATCAGGTTAAGTGGTTCAAGAGATTACATCTGCATGAAGGCTATTTCTGAGTCTCTATGGAAAATACAACATTCATAACTGGCCAAATATTTAGAGGTATTCAAAAGATCCCAAAATAAAATAAGATTCATGAGAGAATGCTTTCCTATTTCTACCTGCCAACAAAAAGAACAATGTGCTCAATTTTTATACCATTCTAAATTATGCTTTAAAAAGATAATATGGTCATCTTATTTTAGTGACTGAATTCAAACATCATCTAAATCAGGGGTGTCAAACTGCCGGACGTGTCACCCATGCCCAACCCACTGCCAGCAATGGGAAAAAAGCTCTGATATGTCGCGCGATGTCACGTGACATCGCGAGTTTGACATGTCTGATCTAAATCATCACAATGCTCCTTCCCTTTGAGATTACCTATTATAGTTTCTATATCATGATTAATGGCTTAGTTACCATGTTTTCCCCAAAATAAGACCAGGTCTTATATTAATTTTTGCTCCAAAAGACGCATTAGAGCTTATTTTCCGGTTAGGGCTTATATTCAGGGAAATACAGTATATACATAGCCTAAGACAGGATTAGAACTTCCAGTCTTCCAGCTTCCAGCCTGGCATCTTAACCATTACACCAAACTGGGTCTCACTGTAGTTTATGTAACCCTGAAGATCGTTGCTTTCCCAAGCGCTTCAAATAGTGATTTCTGACTTTGATTTCATAACTCGTAAACATTTCGTTATCAGAATGAAGTTAGCAGCGTGAACCACTGCTTTCCAAGCTGTTTAAACCTGTAATTTATTTTTTATTATATGTCTTTCAAATTCCTGTCCAAGCTGGAGAAGAAACCCTTTCTCAGAAGTGTTCCCACTGACGGGAAGAGAAAGAATGTGGAGACAGATGGAGAAAAATAACAGAAGGAAGGAAGATTCTGCCAAGAGAAGAACAAGGCCTCACTTGCTCCTATTCTGTGGTTTGATGCTTAATTGATTAATTTGAGGCAATAAGATTTAGTGTTGCTGTAGATTAGTGCCTGTGGGATAATCGCTGCTAAACTCTTTTTTCCAAGCAGATTTTTCAGCTACAATTGGAGCACACTAAAAGCCTTTCCTCCCTAGCCCATCTGAAAGATTCTTGAATGAGGTTCTTTTCCAGCCTTGCCCAGTGGGAATACAATGGAAAGGTCAGGCACAGACAAAATCCCTTTCTATAATGTATGTGTTTATTCTCAAATTTAATATATGAATGTATTATTTGTTCTTAAAATGTCATTCAATAGATGGTAAGCTTGGGTTTCCTGGCAGACCTTTTCAGCTTAAAGAGTAATGTAATAAGAGTATGTTAATCCATAAACTATACAGCCATCTCTTGGCAGGCAGGCAGATACACGCACAAACACATACAGAGAGACACTCACACACCGTTACCTCTTGCCAAGAACTAGTTCTTAAAATGGAGCATTGGTTGTGACAGTAGATATTCAAAGGAATTTCCTTCTAACAATAACAGAATTGTTAGATCATTCTGTAACTGAAAAGTTATGTTGCTCCCATCCACCTTTATGTAGGTTTTAAAACATTGAGACTCCTCTTGACTGACTAATCTTGTTTCCAGTGGTTCGGCAACGATATAAGAATGGACCAAAATCCTATAAATTGCAAATCTTTATTTCAACTGGATTGTTCCTACTCAATTTGTCATTTTCTCCAACCCGGATTTCTTGGTATATCACCAATCTCTTGATGTTTCATAACTTAGTTCAACTTCTTCGCTTTTTTCATGACATGGGTTGATTAGAATCCAGGTCATGAGTCAAGAAGTTTCATGAATCAAGAATTCCTGATTCTTGATTCATTAATTCATGTCATGAATCAAGAAGCTTCATGACATGGATTGACTACCTAGGATGCTTATTGCAGGCAAAACGGAAGCCATATGGAATTAGTGCTTGTCCACTGGAATGAAAAGATGTCAGGAATTTGGATTTATCCTTTGGATTTTAGTTTGAGATTTATTCTTCCTGCCCCCCCAAATTAATGGCTACCTTGGCTGAACATCTAAGCCAAATGGCTGTGGTAGACTTATATAATGTCCATCTCTGGCTATACTTGTTCTTCAATTACATGTCCCTTCACCTCTGTCTCCATATTATTATCCCAACTCACATCTTAGAGTTATTTCTTCTTGTTCTGTGTCTTTTAACAGTTATTCCAGTTTTTCATATACGTGTATGGTTACACATGTAGTCCACATTCTGTTCTCCTTATTTGAAATGAATTCCTTATATTATTCACATACTTGAGAGCCAAGCAAGGAAATGAGAAATACATCTTTGTCTAATTAAAATGTTTCTGTTTTTTTAAAAAAAAAATTTCTACATGTTTAATTATTAATGGTATTTAGACGCCTTGAATGAGTTGGGAGTTAGAAAAAATAATTATTAGAAGCAGTAGAATAAAGAATGACAATCAATAAAATGTCACGGATGCAGGGTAGTTCAGCAAATCTGTCACTGATTTATTTTCAAGCGAAATACTATCATCTGCCAAAATATACTCAATCATGGTATGAATGGGAATGTAACTCAGAGTCTGCCTCAAAATATTTCTTGGATTAAACCTTGCATTAAAATTTGTCAAAAAGTTCTCAGTGAAATAGTACGCATTTCAGAAAGTTGCCTACTTACATTCACATGTTAGGAAACACCCATACAAGATGATGATGATGATGATGATGATGATGATAATAATAATAATAAAGTTAGAAGGGACCTTAGAGGTCATCGAGTCCAACCCCCTGCTCAGGCAGGAACCCTATACCATTTCGGACAAATGGCTGTCCAGTCTCTTCTTAAAAACTTCCAGTGCTGGAGCATTCACCGCTTCTGGAGGCAGGCTTTTCCACTGGTTAATTGTTCTAACTGTCAGGAAGTTTCTCCTTAGTTCTAGGTTGCTTCTCTCCTTGATAGTTTCCATCCGTTGCTTCTTGTCCTGCCTTCAGGGCTTTGGAGAAACAGCTTGACTCCCTCTTCTTTGTGGCAGCCCCTGAGATATTGGAACACTGCTATCATGTCCCCCCTCATCCTTCTCTTCATTAAACTAGACATACCCAAGTCCAGCAACCGTTCCTTGTATGTTTTAGCCTCCAGTCCCCTAATCATCTTTGTTGCTCTTCTCTGTACTCTGTACACATGATATACAGCCGGGAACATCTATGGTGGAAATGAATGTAGGTTTCCTTGTTTGTTTGTTTGTTCATAGATGCAGCCATTAGATCAAACAGGTTAATAGGTAAATAAGTCATACTGAGATGGAAGGGCAAACTCCAGTGTTATTATTTTAGATATACTTTAGATATAAGAGACAATGATAATTGTTATCGGTAAATTGAGGACCCAGATTGTTGGGGGCCATAGGCTGACTCTGTAAACCGCTTAGAGAGGGCTGTAAAGCACTATGAAGTGATATATAAGTCTAAGTGCTATTGCTATTAACCAAATACAGATAGTCCTCAACTTACAATTCATTTAGTGACTGATGATCATTTTTCACACTTATGACCATTGCAACATTAGAGAATTCCCTAATATTTTTTCCCTTATACGTTGATACTATGTACTTTGCTACACTGGAAAGAGAATGAGAATAAATGTTTTTTTTCTTGGTGGTGGTTTAACAAACCGATTAAATGACACGACTGACTTGTAAGGACTGTGACATGTTTGCGTTCCGACCTGGAAAAAAAATCCCTGTCATATGTTTGCATTCATTTGCAACAAGGGCAAACATATCACTATGTTTGAAGAAAAAAAGAAAGGATCAGAGAAGTGAAAGGCCATATTTCAGCTTGTAAAACAGGATGAATATGTATTGAACCAAACAAAGGAGTCACTAAAACAAGCTGACAAAAGAATCAACTTTCCACAAGAATATGAATAAAAAAAGAGCACCTCAGTGGACAAAAGTGACAAGAGACATAAAAAACACAACAGACTTTCTGTACCATTTCAGTGTGGAAAGAGATTTTGAGTCTTTGCAGTTTCAAGGGAAGGAATGGGACACCAGAAGCTGGAGGTCTAATCCCTTTGAAAGGACTAAGAAGAGAGCTACATATGTTAATTGGGAACCCAAAATGACACTATAGAGCATTGCACACTCAGAACAATTAGACACAAGGACAGTTTTTTTCCCCATGCCATCATCCCACAAACTGTCAAACTGTCTAGTAAGGCTGTATTATTATTATTCTTCTCATCTTTCCTATTGCCTATCTCCTTATCTACTTATCACTATAATTTTGTTGCTTGTATCTTATGATTTATATTGTTTTATTTAGTATCCTAGTATGATTTATATTGATTGCTTATTTAGTATTCTATAACTATCACTAAGTATTGTATCATGATTAATGTATTTTTTATGATAACTATGATCATGATGTATCACTTATTGCTTTCATGTACACTGAGAGCTTATGCACCAGAGGAAAAATAAATAAAATGCCCAGGTATAAAATGAGGAATAGCTGGCATAGTTTACTCTAGGTGAACAAAAAAAAAAAAAATGAAGCTGAAATTGGATCTACAAGCTGAATGGGAATCAGCAGGTGATAAAAAAAGAAAACACAATCAGGAGATTAAGAATTAAATCTTAGGAAGAAAATAAAGAGACTGGATATGTTTAACCCAGAGAACAGAAGATTGAGGAAGTTTAGAACTTGTTCCCTATCATTTCAGAGAAAACTACCTTAAATTACAAAATTGTAGTAGATTCTGGTTGAATATTAGAAAAAGCAGTCAGAGAAATTGTATGATGGAACCAATCATCAGAGTCAATGAGCTTTCCTATTTTTTTCCACATTGGAATAGAAACTGGATGATCATCTGTTGGGAATGTTTTAATGTGAATGTCTGTATTGAGCAGAGCAGAATTCCTGCATAGAAGTAAGTGACCTAAAGAGACTTTTCCAGCTCTGTGATGCTATGATGCATTCATTCTAATTTCAGAAATGAAGACAAATGATTTATAATGCCAAGTTAAAGGCTAATAGCCTGTCCAATGTTTAACCATTTTAACGCTCCAAAGAGGAGCCAATGACTCCAGGAGGATTCTTTCCTGGTTATAAGAGGGGATATGAGATGTAGCTGTCCAGAAAAATGCTCACCAGGAATGCAAAGTAGCATTGGCACATTGTGGAAAGCTTGGAGATCAGGAAATGCATTCACCTATGACCCTTGAACCAGACAGCCACAGAGGTCATTGCAAGCACATGCCAAGAGCCTTCTCAGCATTTATAATGGTATTAGCAATGATTCTTTCTTACTCAATCACATTCCCAAAGGATTTTCAATAAACTTTTTTTTATGTGCCATAAGTGTTACATTAAATAAAGCTGAAAGTATTGAGCAAACCGACGGTAAATCACTCCCGATGTCTTAAAATTACATTAAATGCGAAAATTATAGATCTTTCATTGCTCCCAGAAATACAGAGATGACAGAACCAAAGAGTTTTATGCTGACAGTCTGTCTGGTTATTTTTTAAAAATTATATTTTTATGTGGTGCGACAGGCTTCCCCTCCAATAAATGGCTTGTTTCAGAGGCACAAGAGAGGCAACGGTTGAACAGACTATATTGGGTAGTCTGTCCTAATACATGCTTTCCTTAGGATATTATGGTCTTTGCCACTTCAAAAGCCATCAGAGATCCTTCTTACAAAAGATAAGGAACTCTAATATTCAGTTTGTTGGGTAGGGAAGAGTTTGGTAAGTGTGCATTTATCTATCTGTCTGTCTGTCTATCATGTATCTATCTATCTGTCTGTCTGTCTGTCTGTCTGTCTGTCTATTGTGTATCTATCTATCTATCTATCTATCTATCTATCTACTATCTATCTATCTATCTATCTATCTATCTATCTATCTATCTATCTATCTATCTATCTGCCTGTCTGTCTGTCTGTCTGTCTACTATCTATCTATCTATCTATCTATCTATCTATCTATCTATCTATCATGTATCTATCTATCTTTCTATCTTTCTATCTTATATGGCTGCCCAGTCACCTTCAGTGACTCTGGGTGGCTTACAAAAGTTATTCGTCCTTCAGTGACCAATAATTCAGCTGCATTAGTGGTGAAAGGAAACCAGACCATCAAAGAACATGGTGGCTGGACACCATCAAAGCTGATACAGCCAGAGCATAGAACAACTCAAAGAAGTAGTGCAAGACATGGAGAGACCTGGTCCATACACTTGCCAAGAGTTAGACATGATGAATGGATAACATCATCATCATCTTCACCACCACCATCAATTCAGCTGCAAATAATAAAAACTTTTAATGCGTTTGTCGGAGAATATTTCAAATTGTCTAGAAATTCTTAACAAGTAATCGAAAAGTAGTTTGCCCGAGAGAGAGAGAGAGTTTTAATGGAAGTTGCTCCATGCTTTATCATCCTAGCTTCAACAAAGCTAATACAATAAAACTAATACAAACATTGCTAATTTATAAAGGCTTTTGGAACCTGTCCCATTTTTTCCTCCTTCCCTTCTTTTTTCTTCAGAGTTCTTTTTCTAAAAACTGTTTTAATAGTGCCTTGGGAGTATCCATTATATTTTGAGCATCATGTTTCTTATATATTTAAAACTGCTTTTTAAAAAAGAAATCCCAAATAAATTGTCCTGCTTCTTCGAAAAGGGCATTGCAACCCAGCCATCAGTCTCTTCTGAAAGGCATTCATTCATCTATGCCATTTAACTTGCTAAGCTGTCTTTGTCATTTGTGGCAGGAAAAGCAATAAGAAACTACTAAAATTGATAGATTTCTTCATCAAGGAAAGGACGAATCCTATATTTCTGGTGATGTTAGATTTTCATTATTCATTTCAGCCTGTTTCCGTACCAATATGAATGTTTAAAATATCTAACTTCATGAACAATTTTATGTACATATCTTTTAGGCATTTCTATGTTGGGTTTACATATCTGCATTTTTCAAGGCAGTTTGAAGCCGAGAATTGTGTGTCACAAAATTTGAAGAAGTTTGCCATCTAAACAATTACATTCTGACCTACATACCTGCATATGCCTGAATTAGTTTGCTTAAAATGTTTACTGAAAGTAATTTTTGATGTTCTGGAGTCCCACCATCACCAAAGTATACAAACAGTATACCTGGTTAACTAATAGGAAACATGACCAGATGATAATACTTTATTTTATTGTAAGGGTATATTATGAGACTCTTGCAAATCTGAAGTTTAGAAAACTTCCCACCTCTACTTTTAATGGTCTCATCCATTACACCTAGTCCTTCCTAAATTTCTTCCTCTGACCATTAAGTGATTGATCGTTCCCCAGACAGCATCTCTTTCCCTCTCTCCCAAGGTCATCCTCACACACCATTACAGATTGTTTTCTTACTTTCCACTTAAAAGCCAAAAAAGCCCACACATATCTTGTGGTCTGCTGAACTCTCCCAGTTATGAGTCCTTAGTTACAAGGATGAATTGCCCTCTTTCCAAAGGCTGAAAGTCATTGGAGAAGGGATGACAGATAGTGAGAATCAATTTGGCAGCAGTTGACAAATGTTATAGTCACTTAGTAAAGCTTGAAGTATTTGTGATCATAGCAGATATATGTGACGCTATAACTGTACTTTAACTAAATGAGAGAGCCTACAAAATAATACTGAAAACAAATTCCTGTCAACCTAAAAAGCAGACATTCTGAAACTCTATTTCACCGAAGCATGATACAGCAGTTGGAAGACCGTGGGCCTCAGGGCCTCCATCATTCACTAACTGTTAAGCCTCAGTGAATTTTTGTCATTATATAGGCTGCAGGTTCTTCCATAATCACCAGCTTTCACACACGAAAATAGGATCACGTATATTTTTATCCAGGTATATCTTTATTTTATCAACCTTTTATAACACCCCAAGGCAGTTCTCTGGATGGTATGCAATCAGTTGAAATGTTTCATAAAAAGAGTGCTAAAAAACAACAACAGTGATATAAAATAATACAAAAATTACATGAAGACCTACCTTAAGAAAACCTATAGTTTAAAGAAAAAATCAGGAAAAGCAATATAAATAATTAATTAGTTTTAACCATTCTGTCATATCCAACTCTTGGCGACTTTATAGACATGTGCTGTCCATGCTACTCTGTCAAGCACAGCTACCTCCAGTTGTTGGATATTAATCTTTGCATCAGCTTTGATGGAATGAAGCCAGTATGTTCTTTGCTTTCCCCTTCTTCTTCATCCACTAGCCTTTTCTAGCATCACTGACTTCTCCAATGAATTTGCAAGCATGACATGGCCAAAGTTAGTCTTGTGATTTGGCTTCTAGTGATATTTTTTTGGTTTTATACAATTCAGCAACTCTCTGTTGATTGTTCTGGTTGTCCATGCAATAATTTATGTCAGAACCACAGTTCAAAAGTGTCACTTCTTTTTTGATTAGCCAGTCTTAGTGTCCAACTCCCACACCCGTACATCATTATAGGGAAGACTTTGTTCTAACTGGCCTGATGTTGTATTTATATCAATATCTCTGCTTTTTCGGAACTTATTCATGTTAGCCAGTGGTGAGATTCAAATACCTGAACAACCGGCTCTCTGCATGGAAGCCACTTCTGAATCTCGGAGGCCTGGGGGAGGCCTCCCTAGCTCAGAACAGAAGTGGCGACCATGAACTTCTGGCAGTCTGTTATGGGCCTTGTGAAAAAGGGCTAGGGCATCAGCTGGTTCACCAAAGTCAACAAAAAAACAGCTATTAGTTCTACCAAACTGGTGCGAACCAGCTGAATCCCACCACTGATGTTAGCCATTGCAATGTGGCCTAAGATTAGCCTGCACTTAATTTCAGGTGCAGAACTGCCATCTTGAACAGGTTTTGATCTAAGGAAGATAAATTCTCAAACTACTTCAATTTCCTCCTTGTTGATTGTAAACATCTCATGCCCATCTGCAGCTGATGTCATGATCTTTGATGCCTTGTAATAGCAATAGCTGCATTGCAAAATCACAATTAGATTACAGCAAAATTCTGAAGTTCTCCAATTACTTTAAGTTGCTTTCATTAGCTCTGCTTTAGCTTCTGGAGATGGCATTACCTGATCAAAGCTGGAAGCTAAGCAAGTGTGGATGGGAGATTATCACAGAGAACTAAGACTATTACAGTAGATTGAGGTGCCAAAAACATCCTAGCAAAAAGAATGGTATTATTTTTTCCGTCTGTCACTGAGAAAAATGCATTGACATGTCCATGAAATCGTCAGGAGACAAAATTCACTTGAACAATCCTTTCCTTTCAGGCTTATTTGAATTGCTTTATGAAAGGAATTTTTAGGACTCAAAGTATTATAATTTCTTTAATGTCATCCAGATAATACTGGACAACTAGCATAACCATTTGTAGCCAGTATAACACTTCATTACTACCTATAGCAAATTTAGTAGACTTCATTACTGCCTTTTGGAGAAATTATTGATTGTTATTGTCATTGTTTAGCCTATGAAGACATTTAGATCTGATCTGAACCATAAACATTTCATGTTGCAATAAATGATCATGGAACCATTTCAGCTTTGGTTCATCTGCCTGGATACATGGAAAAAATAGTGACTTAACTCACAGGGTTAAATTAGGGAGCAATTCAGTCTGTGTGCTAAAAAAAAGTGATTCAAAAAATGAAAATCATTTGCATTATGCTCTAAAAAGTCACTTTAGCCCTTTCTACTGTAAGTCCTGTTTTCTAATAAGCACCTAGTCTTTAATCTGAGCTAGTATATGAGAGATGAGATAGACAGACGGATAGACGGATGGACAGACAAGATAGATAGATGATAGATAGATAGATAGATAGATAGATAGATAGATAGATAGATAGATGGATGGATGGATGGATGGATGGATGGATGGATGGATGGATGGACGGACAGACAGATGATAGATAGATAGATAGATAGATAGATAGATAGATAGATAGATAGATAGATAGATAGATAGATAGATAGATAATGGATGGATGGATGACAGACAGGGTTTTAAAAGCTGTCATTTTTGCAAAGAAGCCCCATGGCTCTGGAAAACTAAAGACCGTCCTTCAAAGCAGGAGTGGGGAGACATTGAGTTTGCAGTCACCTGTCATAATTAAACTAATAGCTCTAAAAATGGGCCTTGATATTAAATCTATCATCCATAGAAGAGCAGGGCTGATTAAAGCCACTGTTTGACAGTTAATGATGAACCTCTCGCTTATCAAGCTCGATAACTGGAACAGATCAGTTCATCCTTCTTCCTTTCACTGTCCCTTCCCTTCACCCCCTCCCCCTTCTCTCTGTCTCTCAGACTGACCAAGGAAATGAATCCTTTGCAAGGGAAGATTGCATTGCTTTTGCATAGGAGATATATGAGGAATGTATTCTTTGCAAATTACAATTTGCAAATTATCAGCTGATGAGATCTGTACATCCTGGAATGGAATTGAACTACCCACCAGTTTTCTGCTTCCTGAACATAAATCTTCTTTAAAAATACATGATCCGAGAGTAAAATGAGTGGAATGTAAGTGGTGTTCTTGTTTGCCAGGTGTCCATCATACAGCAGAAAGGTGAATGTGCAATTTCCTCTTCTCCAGGACTCTCCCTTCACTCCCAAATCTTTTTTATAGTGCCAGTGGACTTTCTGGAACAGATTGCTGAGGAAAGCAAGGTGGAGGAGAATATTGGAAAACCTGTTTCAAATGCAGAAGTGTGTTCCTTCAACAATGAATGCTCCCCATAATATTCATCTTCAAGTCTATATACCCGCAAAGGGGGGGGGAGGGAACATGCATTTGTTCTTTCAATTCAGCTTACTGGAAGAGAATTTGCTTTAGACGTTATTTCAAAGAGGAGAAATTTTGAGAAATGGTTATGGATACAAGGAGCTTTTTGTACCTATTTAGTTATAGAGTAACCTTGAGATCTGTATCAATGCTTTTTTTCCCCCTGTGGATTTCTTTTTGAAATTCAGCATAGAGCTGAAAGGGACTTTGGAGATTTTCAAGTTCAACTCCCTACTCAAGCAGGAGATCCTATACCATTCCAGACAAGTGACTGTCCAGTCTCTTCTTAAAAAATTTTAGTGGTGAAACTTCTGAAGCGAGCTGTTCCATTGGTTAATTCTTCTCACTGTTAGGAAGTTTCTCCTTAATTCCAGGTTACTTCTCTCCTTGATTAGTTTCCATCCATTGTTTCCACAAGCAGGATCCACCTATCCATACAATTCCAAGAGAAGGATTCTCCAAAGGGGCTTTCCCCCTTGTCATATTCTTACAATTCACTGTAGCGCCTCTTCTTGTGCTTAAGTAATTCGTGCAAATCCTCTGTTTGTTTTTTGCTTCCAGAAATTGGGGGGGAGGGAGATTTGAAAATCTATCAGTATGCAGGTCTAATATGAAGTTCATCTTAGTACTCAGCTGCTAACTTCAATCATTTTTCCAGTTGCTACAGGACCTTCTTCAACATGAGGTCTGCAATATACTGGATATGTATTGGAATTGGTACAAAGCAAGAATGCCATACATTGCTACAGCAGTAATTACCAGAAGATTAGGTGGCATTAAGCACTCCTTAATTTGATGCAAAACAATGATCTCTGCTTCAGCCTTTCTGCCTGAATGGTTTTCCATAAATAGTTTCCAAGACCTCTAAAATAAACAGAAACTGCTGTGTTTGCACAGCTGAGGGTTTTCAAGGAGGGAGGGAGGGAGGGAGGGAGGGAGGGAGGAAGGAAGGAAGGAAGGAAGGAAGGAAGGAAGGAAGGAAGGAAGGAAGGAAGGAAGGAAGGAAGGAAGGAAGGAAGAAAGAATCTAAGTCACTAGGCAGAGTTTAGAGTAGACCCAAATAATGGATATATTGTAAAGTTTAATTCTGCCGGTGCTCAGTGAAATAAAATAGTGCATTATTATTGCTATTTTAAACATTACAAAAAGTTAAAAAAAATCTCTAACGTAATATATCATCTACAAATCAAAAATAAAAACTAATAAAAGAGCTAGTAAAAGAGACATGGGTATATTTTTTATGTACATGATGTCTAGATTAGGAAATGTAATAATTATACCGAAGGGGGTTTTGCATGTGTAAATTTTTAACAAAGACATAACTTATTAAGCAATTGAAAACCACTACAGCAATAAATGGATGGAGGATGTGATTGCATGGCAATTATAATGCACAAGTACCCAAATGCACTTGCAAGTTCTTTTTGAGTGTTTTTGTTATTCGTATTGTGGAGTTCCAAAAAGAAGAGAAGAATTCCACCCTAACTGAAATAGATTGATAAATAAAAGAATGTAAAAACAAATTCTAGAGGGTTAGATTAAATAACATCAAGACTTAACTATTCTAGCATTTGTTTCCCAGATACAATACAGGATCAATGCTGTCATTTGACAGTATCATAACTGGGAGATGATTGGGAGTGGCATCTTCCTGTTCTGTTCTCTCATAAGGCATTAATCTGTGTTTCAGAACAAGAATGAAAAGTAAAGGTTTCCCCGTCCAGTTGTGTCTTGGCACTTTTATGACTTGTGGACTTCAACTCCCAGAATTCCTGAGCCAGTTGAAGTCCATAAGTCATAAAAGAGCCAAGGTTCCCCACCCCTGCTCTAGGGGGTGATGCTCATTTCCGTTTCTTAGCCGAGGGGGGCCATCATTGTCTGGAGATATACACCGAGGCCCATGGAATGCTGTTACCTTCCTAGTAAAGTGGTACCAATTTCAAACTGCTAAGTGAGCTGGGGCAAGAATGGGAGCTCACTCCATTGTGCGGCACATGGACCTCAAACCTGGGCTGTCAGCTTTCCAAGCTGACAAGCTCAGAGTCTTCAACCACTGAGCTGTTGCATCCCCCAGGCAGAACATGAATATGTATAGCAAATAATTCCTTGGACCCTAATTGGCCCATTATAAGAATCAGATCCATCCAACTCTTGCATGAAGATCTTATGCAAAATAATAACTAGCAGAAGTACTTTTGGAACTTGTACATGAGCAGTTCAGGGCTCAAACTCAATATAAAGAAGACCAAACTAATGACAGTGTGTAGGACAACTAGCCTAAAACTGGGAATGAAGATATCAAAGTGGCCCGTAGCTTTTGCCTTTTAGGATCAATCATCAACCGAAAGGAATAAGCAGTCAAGAAATATGTCACTTGGTAGAGCAGCCATGAAAACCTTGGGAATAAATTCCCCTTCCCCAACCTCAAAAAATGTCTGAAAAAATCCACCCCAGAAGAACAATGGCAATTTCTATTGTGCAAATAATCCTGGGTCTCAAAAATAAACTTGGACCTCAATAAACAGGAAGCAATCCAGATAAGAAACATTTTGGGAGCAATAGTCTTTTGAGTTTTCACAATAATACCACCTCTGTCTCACTTATGAGATAGAAATACTCCCTGCTCTCTTAATACACCCAAGAAGATTTTGCAGATATAAAGTCTGGTGGTGGGAATTATAAACCCATGATCATGCTACACCTCATGAAGATTTATGTATTGATTGCATTTTTATTCTAGCTTTCTTCCACCGTTCTCTTGTCCTAATAGTTTTGTGAGTGGGTTATGCTCAAAGAAAGTGACTGACCCAACCATATCTGGTAAGCTTCTGTGGAAAGTCAGCCCCCCAGAGAAGGAAATATTAAAACAGCAGAATATATTTCCCTAAAGGATTTTAAAGGCAGAAACCAACCCCCCCCCAAGTCTCTCTGTCCCAAACAGAAACCAAGTTTGCAAAATGCAGATGATAACCTTGTCAGAAAGACTGGAGTCAAGAAACTGGGATTAGGAAGAAAGATCCCTAGAATCAACACCAAAAATCTAAGAGTCATCAGCCACAGCTACTGGGAAGTAGGATATGACCCTTGGGACATAATAGGATTAACCCACCTTCAGAAAGGCACACTCAGACTCAGGTCAAAGTTCATGCCACAGGAACAACTCCAAACAAAAGGCTCCAAAGGGTATAAAAACCCATTCCCTACATGTGCTCTCTCTCTCTTCTTTCTTCCAGAGCCATATTTCTGTCTGGCTCTCCTCTTCAATAAACTGCAACCTTCTTCCTAAAGTAGTCGCCATGTTGTTTACCCCCACTTGGACTGAACCATGATGAAGACTTTTCCTTCAACACTTCAGTCTAACAGCACGCACCTAATAATCTAACCATCATCCGACTCTATTTTCTTTTCAGCTAAAATCTGCGTCTCATCTTAACAAAAATGAATTTCAAGCAAGTGATTGTGCATCAGTTGCTTCTCGCTGATTAAAATGTTTAGCTTTTTGAAATGCCAGAAGTTTCTTTGGTGTTGTTTGTTTGCTTGCTTGCTTGCTTGCTTGCTTGCTTTAAAAAAAAAACCTGAAATCTCCTTGAAAAAGGAGTGCTCTTGGGTAATCTTGTCAGATGACTTTTCCTAGAGTGCTATGTAAAATTGTCTCCATTTAGTCGGTCGATGGATAGTCAGCAACTTCCTTGTTCTTCCAAGAAATCTTAACAGATTGCAGGTGGCTGACTTGCCAGAGATTCCCATGCTGAATGAAAGTTGTCAATAGACTCGTCAATAAAATGCTGGCCCTATTGAATGGCATAGGCATCCAGAGGTCACCAGTCAATGAGAACTCTTCATGAGTGATGTCGGAAATGAACACTTTGAAATACAGGCAGCAAAGTGAGACTCCCTGGGGAGAAATAAAATGACTCAATTTTCAACCTCTTGCTTTGTCAATTTCCCCTTTGGCTAGATGAGAGGAAGGAGGGGAGACCTAGAATCCAGACAGTTCAGCCTCTAAACAACTCTGAGATAGACACAGTTCAGCTGCGTGTGAAGACTCAATCTGCTGCTTGTGGCAAACAGAAACTGTTCAGTGCCAGAGGCATTGTGAAGAACCCAGGGGAAAAAGCCCTTTCACTATATGGATTTTTTTTTTTAAGGGAATTGGTCCTGGGGATGCAAATTTATGAGCACTGAGAAATAGAAATAGCAACAGTTGGCAGCTGGTTCTGAAAGGGTCAGAGTCACTGGTGGGATTCAGCCAGTTTGCACCAGTTCGGCAGAACCGGTAGCTAATTTTTTCTTGCCCAGGCCCAGAATGAACTTCCAGAAGTGGCATCCATGCAGAGAACCAGTTGTTCACATATTTGAATCCCACCATTGGTCAGAGTATCCAGCCTGGTCAAGAACAGGATGAAAGATTAGGAATGGGAGATCAGCAGTGAGACAAGCCAATCCCCAAGTCTGCCAGGGAACTGACTCACGAGTCAATGTGTGGGTCATTGTGTGTTTTTGAGATTCCCTAAAGAACCAATAAGCTAGTTGGTGAAAATAATTGGACTGTGACTTGGCGCATCTTTAAAAAATCAAATCTATCTGAATCACTTCAATAGGTGCATATAAGATGATAATTCACCACTTTATAGAGTTATTCCCAACAGTCAAGCAGGATAAACAACACTTAAATAAATTATCTAGCATCCATCTCCGCTTTCTTACAAAGTGCATTTAGGATGCCTGGCATGATTTTTTGCAAAATGATGCTGTGATTTGGGGCAGAGGGAACAATATCAACTATCCTAAAATAACAAAATAAGGTTTTGGGGGTTTTGAACACCTTTGATTTCAGAGCCCCGTATCTTAGTTTAGGTTTCTGGCTATTACGTACAGTATCAATTCTTTTTCCTGAAGATTTCATGTGTAGCCAATTACTTTAAAACAGCAGTGAAATGAATCAGTTTTGCCATACTACAATGGAACCCAGGCATGGCACCATTGGATAACATAATTGCAGCATTTGTAATTTGTGCAATATATTATAATAGTTCTCACCATTAGCCATTCAGTTGTATCTGACTCTCAGTCATTCTATGGACCAGGACCTTCTGTCTCACACCCCTTCCCTCAGATCCACCATGGTCACCCCAGTGTCAATCTTTATAGAGTCCAATTAATGGTTACTCCCAGCATGATTGACTTTTTAAGTGAATCCATTCACATGACATGGCCAAAATATGACAGCCTTTGTATGATGATCTTGACTTTAGGTGATATTTTTGGTGAGATTTGGTCTAGGGCAGGGATAGGCAACCTTGGCTCTTTTATGACTCATGGACTTCAACTCCCAGAATTCCTGAGCCAGCACTTCTCCAAAGCGCCTGAAGGCAGGACAAGAAACAATAGATGGAAACTAATCAAGGAGGGAACCAACCTAGAACAAAGGAGAAATTTCCTGACAGTGAGAACAATTAACCAGTGGAACAACCTGCCTCCAGAAGCAGTAAATGCTCCAACACTGGAAGTTTTTAAGAAGAAACTGGACAGCCATTTGTCTGAAATGGTATAAGGTTTCCTGCCTGAGCAGGGGGTTGGACTAGATGACCTCCAAGGTCTCTTTCAACTTCCAACTTTTTATTATTATTATTATTATGGATCATCACACAGTCAGCCAGATGTTCAGACTGGATTTGGCATTTTGTCTACCTATCGAGTCCTTACCCAGGACCTGGGATAGGCAGATGTGGATGTTTGATGGTATTACAGATGTCGTCGCAGGATGGAAGCAGTTCCTAATAAGGCTGCCTTTTGCAATTGACTAATAACGAATTTGTCAATGCCAATGGTGTTCAAGTGGTGCTCCAGTTGTTTTGGGATTGCACCCAAGGAGCCTATTACTATTGGTACTACCCTTGCTTGCTTTTGCCCCAGTCTTTCTATTTCTATTTGTAGGTCTTTGTATTTTGTTATCTTCTCCAGTTCTTTCTCTTCTATTCTGCTATCTCCAGGCACTTCCACGTCCACTATCCAGACTTTTTTGTCTTTCTTATCGACAATTGTTAAGTCTGGGGTGTTATGTTGCAGTGCTTGTCTGTTTGAATTCTGAAGTCCCAGAGCAGTTTAATTTTATCATTTTCTATGACTTTCTCTATTTTATGATCCCACCAGTTTTTGCTTACAGGCAAATGATATTTTTTGCAGATCTTCCAATGTACCAGTGTTGCTACTTTGTCATGCCGCTGCTTGTAATCAGTTTGTGCAATCTTCTTGCAACAGCTTACCAAGTGGTCCACTGTTTCTTCAGCTTCTTTGCATAGGCGGCACTTACTGTCTGTTGCTGTCTTCTCAATTTTGACTTTTTATGCATTTGTCCTTAAGGCTTGGTATTGTGCAGCCAGAATTAGTCCCTCAGTCTCTTCTCTTTCTTCAATTTTCCTGCTCTTAGCCATTGCCAGGTTTTATTATTATCTGCTTTCCCAGCTATTTTTTTCATGTATTGGCCCTGTAGTGCTTTGTTTTCCCATGCCTCTATTCTGTTCTTCATTTGGTCTTTCTTGTAGGCCAGTTTGGTCTCTCCAGTAGTTAGTAAGCCTTCCTGATATACTAATTTCAGTGCATCTTCATCATTGTTCTTCAGATATTCTCCAAAATAATAATAATAATAATAATAATAATAATAATAATAATAATAATTATTATTATTATTATTATTATTATTATTATTATGCCCAATAACCATTTATGGAATACATTTCAGAACTATTTAAATTTTTTTAAAAAAAATTACTTGAAAAAAAAATAGAATAATAAAAACACTGTCAATAATTAACAGCCAAGGGGAAAAAAATATGCAGCATGTTAAATCTTTTGCTCTGAGACAGAGCAGCCCCTTAACACCACTCTTTTAACATCTGCAAAATTAAATGAATCTGTTTGCCTTTGGCATGGGGGGGAATAGTCTATATAGCTATAACTGTTACCCCCTTGGAGAATTTGGTCCCACCTATTGCATGTGAAGGACCTCAAAAGATAAGTGAAAGATTGATCGAATTCCACCCGAATCCCAATAAGTATAAGGAATGGTCGGGTTGAAAATGATAGCAATCAATTCCTCGGTGCAATTACTTCTAATATAAAATGGCAGTTTGACCTTGTGGCCCGTAACTATAGCCACATTCTCAAGCCCAGCTCAGATAATAAAGCAGCTGGTGACAGGTGGGTGGAGAACGCCTATCAACAGGACTTCAGCTGCACAGCCAGCGCAAGAAACAATTTGCAGCTAAATAAAAAAGTATTTGCAAATATTGTACAGAATACATGTTTGCATCCACATAGCTATTAAGCCTGCTCATATCGTATCAGCAAACATCATGTCAGCTTGAAGAGGTTCCTACTTATTTTTCCCCCTTCCCTTCCCCCGTTGAAATGTTTTTCGATGCCTGAGTGAATCAAAATGAATGTAAATGAGGTTTATTAAGTCAACCCCACATGGCTTTGCATTGTTGGCGTTTGTAGCCTGTGACAGGTTAGTTATTGCAATTTGAGGGAAATGTCACCAGCACAGCAGTCTACAGGAGAAACTTTTAAGAAATTATAATAATACCAGTGCTGTGACATGGGGCTGTTGGTGCTCCTTGGGAGTCATTTACACAAACAGAGGACATACAGGGAGGCTGGATGAAAAAGAAAACAGTGGACTTGGCAAATATAGTTGATACAACAAGGAGTTTATATTGTGATGTAGAAAGGGCTGAGCATCAATTGTTATTAGCTTCCAAGAGAATATCTGTATGGTTAACAACTTACTTCCCTTTTTCTCTTTTGAAAAGAACCCTCAGTGTGTTATGATAAAGTGCTGATCAAGCAAATGCTGCTGGTCCACAACTCTCCCCAAAGAAACATTTAAAAGAAAAGAAAAAGTATACTGTAGGCGAAGTTGCATACAGAAGAATGGAAGTTGTATTTTTAGAAGTGTTTACAGCAGTGAAATGTATAATAAAGCACTGCAAAAATGTATGTGACGAAGAATGATAGGGGAAAAAAACACATTTCTGTCAACAACTGCCTAAATAAAGAGAAGATGTGTGCTTTGAACAAACAGAAAGAGTGACTAGATTTTCTGTGGACTTTTAAAAAAGACATTAGACCAGAACTTACCTCTATTAATACAAACAGGGATAAGGAAAACGAATCTCATTTCCAATTTCTACATGGTCATGAAATTCACTTGGACCAATCATTATTTCTCAACCTAATTTACTGCTTAAGATTGTGAAATCAAAAGTAGCAGGTACTTAATAGGCAGCATTTATCACTGCAACTGAAGATGGATGGATGGACAGATGGATGGAGATAGAGAGATAGATGAGAGATGAGAGAGAGAGAGAGAGAGAGAGAGAGAGAGAGAGAGAGAGAGAGAGAGAGAGACCATAAGATATGCATTTATATTAAGTCCTAGAGGGTTTCTGCAGGATGAAGTTCCTGCAGACCATGTTTTGAGTTAACTCATCATGTCAACCTTTATTTGTTGTCACTTAATAACAGAAGAAAAGATTAAAATGAAGGATGAAATACAGTTTGAACTCACATTGCCTACTTTGTATTTTTTCATTAACCCATAAGAAGCAAAATGTTTTTTTTTTTTAAAGGCTAAGTTATATTGAAGTGTAATGGTTTTTTAGCAGAAGTGGAGATTGGCTCTTTGATGGATATTACAAATGGTGGTACTTTTTTTTCTCATTCCTCTGTAAGTATAAGATATTTATAGTTTGCTAGCCCTTCTTGAAGAAACAGTCCTTTGTTAGTACTAACCATACTGACCTCTGGTTAAATGCCAGAAGTCAAGGTATGGTAAGGAAGTATGTGTCATTGTTGCCAGGGCTTCACAGTCCCAGTCCAGCCAAATTGACCCACAAACCCAGTCAGAGTTCCTATTAGCTGTATACAGATCCAAGTTATATAGATCCAGAAGAATCTCAAATTCTGGACTTGCACCTTAGGATGGAGAGCAGCTGTCTCCAGAGCAATCACTATGGCTGTCAGTGTGTTGTTCATGGACTTTTCTAAAGATGGCTCAAAAATTGCAGTTGGTGCAAAATGTAGTAGTCAGCATTTTCATGGGTGAAAGCTGCTCATGTCATATAACATCAATTCTCCAATCACAGCATTAGTTATCAGCTAACTTCTAACCCAGTTCGAAATGCTGTTATCATCTACAAAATGCTGTATGGCTTAGTTCCAAAAGACCTTAAAAACCATCTCCTGCAGGTAGTATCTGCCTGACCCATGTGTTCCGGAAAGTAAGGAGTTCAAATGAAAGCCCTAACAAATAAAGGTGTAAAACTTGATCACATAACATGACGTTTTGTGACATATCGCCATATTTTTTTGCCTTGCAGAGCCAGGATGGCCGTGGCCTGTGCATGACACATCCGGCCCATGGGCCACCAGTTTGACACCCCTGCCCTAACAGCTCAAGAAATGCAGAGATATCACAAGATTAATTTAGGTTTTTCACAGATGCCATTTGACGCTATCGTGGCTGTTTTAAGCAATGGGATGCTGCACAGTGGAACTCAAATGATGCAAATCAAAGTTGCTTCAGAAGCAACAATTGCAACTCTACCATGCCAGGAACTCTCAGATTAAGATTGTGTCAGATTAAGCAATGAAATTCTTTGCACAAACATTATTAATTTGTAAGAATATGGATATACTAGTAAAATGAGGGGAAAGAAACATTATTTGCTCTAGATAAACTTTTTAACACTGTAGTCCAAGAGATTTAACTACCCCCTTATACCTGTTTCTGATGGAACAATAG
The DNA here is from genome assembly GCF_016545835.1 of Crotalus tigris. Taxonomy (NCBI): domain Eukaryota; kingdom Metazoa; phylum Chordata; class Lepidosauria; order Squamata; family Viperidae; genus Crotalus; species Crotalus tigris. Next base: position 815,387 of record NW_024097215.1, on the reverse strand, counting down.
TGTTGCGTCCTTGGCGGGAAAACAGACACGAGAAGCAGCTGGAGTTCTCAGGTTCTTTTATTCAGCGTTCAGCTTACAGGAAGATGGCTTCAGCTCAGCCCAAACGCCTCACAGCCTCTTATATAGGCAACTCCCGGGTAAAAGGGTTACTTTTCCCGCGCCAGCACCCGCGCATGCGCACGGCGCTGGCGACAGCCTGTCTGGTCCCGGGCAGCTTTGCACCTGCCCGGGACTGCCTGCAAACGCCCGAGCCGTTTGCAAGGCTCGGGACATAACACCCCTTTCCCCCGGGCTAAAACTACTATCAACATACAACATTATTTTACACGACAATTTGCTCCCCAGTGTTCCCACTGTTTACTGGCTTTTGTCTTGCCAACAATGTTATGTAATCTTCTAGGTACTTAGGAGATTTCTTTGCTCTCTGTGACCTTCTTAGCTCTGGGTTACTGGCATAAGTCCCCTGACTGGAGGGAGGCGTGAGCCTGTTCTCTCTATTGTGTCCTGGTGTCTTCCAAGGACTGTGCCCCGATGCCTGGCTGCTTGCTTGCCACCGGGCTCGTCAGGCCAGGGCTTCTGTTACTTTGTGACCTGGTTGTCCTACCTAGCTGTAGACCCTCAGGCCCCTTGAAGTGATAGCCACTGCTGGGCGTCTCTGTAGAACCCCCTAGGTCAGTCCAAGACCTGTCAGGAGGCTGTCTATTCCCTGAACCCCATTCTGTGTTTGGGCTCGTGTGGGTTTCTGTACTCTCCCAAAACTCAGGTGTCCCCTGATTTGTGCTAGGGGTGTTGTAGTCGGGACTTGGTTCCTCGACTAGCTCTGTGTATGTTTGACCCCCTGTAGGATTTGGGGTAAGGTCAGGCCAACCTTGGGCATTGTGTGCCAGCTCTCTTGCGGGAATGATTTGTTGGGATGCCCCCGGGGATCCTCCGTTGCTGGAGTGCTGTGTGCTGTGTGTGGACAGTGAGTATGCCCCCGGTGTAACTCCCTGGCTGGAGTAGGCGTGAGTGCCTGTTGTGTGGGTAGCTCCATGACTTTCTTTTCGGAGCAATTTTGCAGAACCTTGGGACGAGCCGTTTGTGCTCCCTCAGTGAGGTGGGCAGTAGCTCTTGCGCCTTGCCCTTGCTCCAAAGGGTCCCCCTCCCCCCCTGGAAAAGACCCAGGAGTCTCAGCAGAAAATGTCTCGCCTAGAGCGAAGTTGGTCGATGTGCCGACGCAGGACACGACCGTTGTCCAGGGCAACCTCGTAGGAGAGAGGGCCTGTGACCCTGGAAATAGAAGCGGGGACCCATGTATGACCAGGCCCGTAATTGCGAGCCCAAACCGGGGCACCCACAAGTAGTTGTCTAGGTGCCCTAGGCTGTGAGGTAGATGAAGGCAGTCTGTCCGGATGCAACCGGTCAAGTCTAGTAGTAAGTTGGCGCCCCCAACGAAGTTCAGCTGGACTTCTCCCTGTAGAAGTGGACGGTGTGGTGCGATAAGAAAGGAGAAGTCAGCCAACCTGTGATGCCAGTCCCCGTAGGTGAGTCTCTTCAAGGCGTCCTTTGCGATGCGCACCATACGTTCAGCCATACCGTTGGTGGACGGGTGAAAAGGCGCAGACGTGGCATGACGAATCAGGTTTGCCTGTAAGAAAGCTTGGAATTCGGAGGAGGTGAATTGAGGGCCGTTGTCGGACACAATGACATCTGGCAGCCCGTGTGCAGCAAAAATCCCCCTCAGTACCTGAATAGTCTTTGCAGTGGTGGTGGATGAGACAGGCACAACCTCAAGCCATTTTGAATGGCTGTCAACAAGGACCAAGAAGAACTGGCCCTTAAAGGGCCCAGCGTGTCAATGTGCACCCTAGACCATGGGGACTGTGGTTTTTCCTCCCATCTATGCACAGGAGCTTGGGGCATCTCTGGGCGAGATCGTTGGCACAGGTGGCATGCGTGTACCTTAGCCTCAATATCTTTATCTAAACCAGGCCACCACAAGTGGCTGCGTGCAAGAGCCTTCATACGAACAATGCCAGGATGACCCTCGTGGAGGGATTCTAAGACCCTAGTCCTCATTGAGGTGGGAATGACAACTCTGTTTCCCAAAGCAGACAACCCTGAGAAAGGGACAGTTCGTTCCTTTTGGACCAGAAACTCTGAAACTCAGGACTAGGGCAGTGCTCAGGCCACCCGGACAGGACCCAGGAGCGGACACGTGAAAGTGTGTGATCTGTACCTGTTTCAGCGGTAACATCCCTGGCACTAAGAGGGAGCTCGGGCAAGGCTTGGATTGATAGAATGTTGACAGCTGGCGCGGGGTCAGCTTCTACTACTGGCAGAGGCAACCTACTGAGGCCATCAGCATGGCCCATTTCTTTCCCAGGCTTGTGGAGTAATGAAAAATCATATGCAGACAAAAAAATAGACCACCTAAGCATTCTAGGGGAAATGATGTGGGGAGTCTGCTTACGTGTGGTAAACAGTCCCAGCAGAGGCTTATGGTCAGTGAAGACCGTGAAATGCCTGCCATATAGAAAATCGTGGAATTTTTTAATTCCAGCAACAACAGCCAGAGCCTCCCTGTCTATCTGAGCGTAGTTGCGCTCGGCAGAAGACAGTGTTCTGGAGTAGTATGCAATAGGAACCTGAGTTCCATCAGACCTGAGGTGACTCAGGACAGCTCCAACCCCCGTAGGGGGACGCATCACAAGCGATGCACACAGGGAGAGACTCGTTGAAATGTGCAAGAACACTGTTAGAAGTGAGCAAGGCCTTGACTTCTTTAAAGCAAGCCTCATGCGCTTGTGACCACAGCCACACAGCCTGTTTGTCTAGTAGCCTGTGAAGAGGCTCAGCTACACTAGCTTTATGTGGAAGAAAAGAATTGTAGAAATTCAGGAGGCCTAGGAAGGCCTGAAGTTCGGCCTTAGACTTTGGCCTGGGTGCTTGTAAAATAGCAGTTAGTTTGGATTCAGCAGGATGAATCCCAGCAGCATCAATTTTGAATCCCAGAAATTCAGTAGAAGGCACCCCAATCTTGCATTTGTCTTTTCTGAGCTTGAGGCCTGATTTCCTGAATCTTAACAGGACAGCCCTAAGCCTTTCAGCTAGAATGTGTGTGGAGTCTCCTGCAATCAAGACATCGTCAAAGTAGGGGCAGACCCCTGGTATACCTCGTAGTGTGTTTTCCATTACGCTTTGGAAAATCCCAGGAGCGACATTTACTCCAAACTGTAGCCTTTTTACTTAAAGGCTCCCCTGTGGGTCACAATAGTCTGAGCTATGGCAGCATCATTATCAACAGGCAGCTGTTGATATGCTTGAGCTAGGTCAAGCTTTGCAAAAACACGCCCCCCCTTGAGAGAGGCCAGGATGTGACTGACCACAGGAACAGGATAGGCATGTTGCTGCAATGCCTTATTGAGTGTGCATTTGTAATCAGCACAAATGCGAATGTCCCCATTTGCCTTTAGAGGCGTGACAATGGGGGTCTCCCATGGGCTGGAATCAACAGGTTCTAGGATTCCTTGTTGGATTAGTTTGTCTAATTCAGTGTCAATCTTACTTTTTAAAGCAAAAGGGACCCTTCTTGCTTTAATCCTAATGGGAGTGACAGTGGGGTCTAGCTTTAAGGACACAGGTGGTCCTTTGAATGTGCCCAGCTGGGGGCTGAAAACATCTGCAAATTCCTTGCAGACTTCCTGTAGGTCGAGTGTTTGTAAGCTGTTGAGTCCTGTGACGTGTATCCCCAGGGCCTCAAACCAATCGAGTCCTATGAGACTCGTTCTTTCACCCCCTACTACTAACAAGTCTAGTGGACCTTCAAAACTCTTGTATTGCACGTTAAGGGTGGCCTCCCCCTTAACACACACTCTTGAGTTCTGAAAATCAGTTAATACAATATCAGAAGGCCTTAACTTGGCCTTAGTCCCACTACTGGAACAAATCTTCCTAAATGTATGCAATGAAATGATGGAAAGGGCGGACCCTGTGTCTAGTTCCATAGATAATGGAACCCCTTGTAGCTTCACGTTGAGTGACAGCTTTTTCTTCATGGGCTTGTGTGTGCCTGTCCTACAAATGTTTCTACGCGAAGCGCAAAAACCTACCCTATTCTGGCTGGGGACTCTGGTACCCTTCAGGCGTTCTTCTTGAGGTTGTGCCTTTCGTCGGCCCAGACACACAGCTGCAATGTGCCCTTGTTTGCCGCATGCCCGGCAGGTAGCGGAGCGGAACTTGCAGTCGGTTCTCCTGTGGCGACCTCCACAGCCGATGCACTTGAGCGGAGCTGAAGAGCTTTCCTTCTGATTTTCTCCCTTCGCGGGGTGTAGACGGTCGACTTCTTCGTCCGGATCCTCCTCGGAGTTTCGTCGGACGTCTTCTTGGTGCACGGACGCACCCTCTGCACTGCTTCTGATCGGCCGCATGTTCTTGACGGCGCCGCCTGCTGCTTCTTCCGCGGTGGCTTCCCTTAAAGCGTCTTGGAAGGATAATTCTTCCTTAGCGAAAAGTCTCTGTTGTAGCTCTCGATGCCTCAACCCGCACACGAATCGGTCCCTCAGTCGTTCCTCGAGGTCCTTGAACTCGCAGGGCTTGGCGGCCTTCCGTAACGCGGCGATGTACTCCTTGGCTGACTCCCCGGACCGTTGATCCCTCTGCTCGAAGGTGTGGCGCCATGAGATAACGGACACCTTGGGGTGGAAGTGGTCCTTCAGCAGCTTCTTCAGGTCTGCGTAGCTTACAGACTCTACTGGAACAGGTGCTGCAAGGTTTTCTGCGATTTCGAAGGCGTCTTGGCCGCAAGCGCAAAGCAGGGTGGCAGCCTTCAAGCTATCTTCCCTCACTTGGTTTGCCTTGAAGTAGTTCTCCATTCTGGATACGTAGGACTCCCACCGCTCTGGATGTGAGACGTCGAATTCCGCAAGCCTTCCGATTTTCGCCATCTTCGGATCTTCAGGAGACGGGTCTATCAGCCAGCCTACCCCCGAATGCGCACTGGATTGGCGGGCAGCTGCTGAGTCAACACCGTTCCTCTTCCGCCGCTCAGGACTCCTTGGGTAAGCTTACACTTTTTCCTTTCCAGGTAGTGCAAGGCATCCCACCCTCGTCGCCAGTGTTGCGTCCTTGGCGGGAAAACAGACACGAGAAGCAGCTGGAGTTCTCAGTTTCTTTTATTCAGCGTTCAGCTTACAGGAAGATGGCTTCAGCTCAGCCCAAACGCCTCACAGCCTCTTATATAGGCAACTCCCGGGTAAATGGGTTACTTTTCCCGCGCCAGCACCCGCGCATGCGCACGGCGCTGGCGACAGCCTGTCTGGTCCCGGGCAGCTTTGCACCTGCCCGGGACTGCCTGCAAACGCCCGAGCCGTTTGCAAGGCTCGGGACATAACAAATAGCTTTCAGTCTTCAATCAATAGTAAAACACCCAAGTCACTTAGCCTATTTGAGCTAGGTCAATATTAGACAGAATATTTACAAGAGCCAGATAAAATGATTTGTCCCCTGCAGCTATCACTCTCTGATGCTTTGAGTTCATTGACAAGGGAAGCCAAAATTCTGAATTTGACAGAAACTTGTTCTGATTTTGCATACTTATTTCTCCGCTAAATCATTTCCAAACCACTAAGCCATTTTATAAGGCCAAAGGAAAACATCAATTGCAATTACAGTGTGTGTGAATGTATGTGTGTGGGGGTGGGGTGGGAGCCTCTTTTGAGATACAGGCCAGAACCACTGAAAATGTATCCGTCCATTTGCAAGCCTTGCTAAATACTTTGTAAAGTGACAGTGGGATTTTTCAATGCTGCCAGTTCTGCTTTAACTGTTTGACAAGAAAGATGATATGACAGCAACTAGAAACATGGACACAAGGAGATTTGGCCAATTATAAACTCTGTCAAGTATATAAAGAAGTATTTCACTCCCTCCCCTCACTTTAATTGAAAATGTTGGATTTCTAGTAACTTCAGACATCAGTTCTCAACACAGAGACACAATTCCCCGGGATTATGTTGTGATAGGATCCAGTCTGAACCTTTAAATCTATGCACAGTCCCAGGTAGCATTAAAGCAAAACCTGCGCATCACATTCATTTAATTCTGACTGAATAAATGCGTGTATAAAATCTGTCTCTTATCCAAGTGAATTTAATTTGCAGAATGAGTAATTTTATGCAGCGTGTTCTGGTCACAATTTCCTTTGTTCTGGAGTAGCCCCAAGACTTGATCCAGCAGAGAGGATTGTTAATGTTTGCTTTGTATATCTGTCATGGCACTCTGTGAGCAAAGGAACTCTCTGCCATAACTCAGGTCAAACAAATTCAATTAACTGCTAATTGGTTAATTGGCAAGACACTGTACATAGCGGCTAAGAGCAAATTCAGCAGGAAGGCAAGCGGGTTCTATTTACAAGTTACACGAACTTTCCTTCCAAATGATATTTGTTGGCAGTACTGAACTGGAGAGCTAAGAGAACTACAGGAAGTCCTTGACTTACAACAGTTCATTTAGTGACCATTCAAAGTTATAGCGGCACTGAAAAGAGTGACATGACCGTTTTTCACAGTTATGACCTTTGTAGCATCCCCATGATCATGTGATTAAAATTCAGATGCTTGGCACCGGGTTCATACTTATGACCGTGGCTGTGTCTCAAGGCCATGTGATCAACTTTTGTCCAGCAAAGTCAATGGGGAAGCCAGATTCACTTAACAACCAGGTTCCTAAATTTATTAACTGCAGTGAGGCAAAAAAAGGCGCAAAATGGGGCAAAACTCACTTCACAAATATCTCACTTAGCAACATAAATTTTGGGCTCGATTGTAGCCATAAGTCGAGAACTACCTGCATAGTAACTCTTGAGCGTTTTTTTCCCCTTTAAATTGGCAAATACAGACTCATTTCTGAGTGTAAAAAAACACCATCAGGATGGATTCGTGTCCAACTTCACAGAGGATAGCCTTTTGTGTGAAAAGCTATCAAACAACAATATTTTGTTTGCAAGCTAAGAAACCATTAAGGAGAAAAACAGTGGACTGGAATTTGCTCATCAGATACTTAAATCTGGACAGAGCAGTGACTGGTTCCCATCTTTTCCATTGGAATGAAATATAGTGTACTTCTGTTTGAATTACTTTTAAACACAGGTATTTGCATTTGCACATGCATGTTTTAAAGCCAATTTATACAATCTTTTCTCTGTTTTCAGGGGATTATGCAATTTCCCCCTTTTGGTGATGCATGGTTAATAATAATGCATGAGAGCAGAGCAACTGTGAGTATTTCTCCACCATTCACAATATCCACAAGTCAAGAAGCCTTGATTAGCTTTTGTGCAAAGTATCCTTCATTATGCTGAACTCTGTTTATAGAACTCCTAGCTATACACTGTACCCAGAGGGAGAGGATTGGCCTGAGAGAAAGACTAGCTGGTAAGAGATCACTTAAGAACATCAAGAACCTCATTATGCATAATCTGGTATGCAGAGTACAGTACACACTGAAAACATGTTTAATTCCTATTGACTAAAGCCTCTTCATCTCATTCTCTAAGAAAGCAGAATGTAACAGGAGAATAATCTTGAAATCACAAGGGATCCATTCCTCATCAAGATCGTGCCAAAATTATGAAACGTGCATTGTGATGTCCAGTGCAAATTTTGCCCTTTCATAGTTGCATTGGGATCATCACTTCAAATGCTCTACGGATTTCTAGGCCTGAAATACAGGTAATTGGTTCATAATCATAATCAAACCAAGAATCATGCCGATCATTATGTGGCTCATAATGATTGGCATTATGTCTAGCCTTATTTTACAACTTTTTTGCAGTGGTCATTAAGCAAATGACTATGGTCCTTAAGCAAATCATTGTTGCTCAACCCACTGAGCTTTGCACATGCTAGAAACCAGCAGTTTCTGGCAAAGAACGTTGTAAGTCACATTCACATGACTGTGGGATGCTGCAAACGTCTACAAATGTGGACCAATTGCTGAGCACCCAAAATGCAATCATGTGACTGATGATCCATCATAACTTCAAATGCTAAGAAATTTGTCCTAATTCTAGGACTATTCCATTGCAAGTTGGGCAACTGTACTCCACAGATTTCAGTTAGCTATCTAATACCTTTTGAAGCTACTAGTCCCATCCCCCTAAGTAAGTCTGGAGGAATTTTTACTTAGGGTCTGTCCTGTTTTAATGGAAGCTTATGCATTGTTTCTATTTTTGATATTTTCAGTGTTTGAAAAGATCATCCGGCAATGCTCTTTTGGATATAAAGGCTGTTTAAAATCAATCATAGCAAGAGAGCATCTGCTCTACAACTTAAACATGCCGTATGTCAGACTACAAGAAAACCCCATTTTTAATTTCTATAAATACAGTTTGTGTTTCAATAGCTGTCAAAGTTTTTCTGATCTGCTTCTCCAACTGCTTCTCAACTTCATTTCCACTTCTCCATGATATCCCCAGATGGCGCCCTATCCACCAAAATATCAACAATAGAACTGTGAAAAAAATATGTTGGTTTGCCTGCCTTTAAAGAGCCATTGAAAGGATCATGAGTCTGCTTTGAAAAACATGGAATTACTTACACACACAAAAAGAAAACCCTTTTGCAGCCAAAACAGCAATCCAAATACGTCTCAAATACATCAAATAGTCTATCCTTGAGTTCAACACAGCCCCTCTTTTCCAGGAATTGGCTAAAGTTTGTCTATCTTACAAGAAACTCTCTGTTAGTACCATTAAGACATAGGTATATCTTTTGTTTCTGTATACATACAAATCTGTACCCCCGTGTGAAACAAAAGTTAATAGGAGAAGGCACCAGTTTCTGAGGTCAAGCTTACGTGTGATTGTAGTTGGCAGTGAATGTATAGATCAAGTTTCTCTCCAATATATTGGCAGACTCCTACTCTAGCCTTCATCTCAAACCAGAAATGTCATTTAAGCCATTGGGGGGGGGGGTGGAGAAGAAGAAGAAAGAACAAGATTTTGTTCTGATTGTTTATGTTTATCTTTTATATTATGGAGAAGCAGACCTGATTATGAGGATTGGTGAACTTTTGTTCACCCCAATCCGTAGGTAGAAGAAGTAGCTGCCTAGAGTTTATGATAAAGGCAGGCCATTTGTCTTACATCAAAGGCAGCAATTCCTCAATGACATATAAATTATATCAGGGGTTGGGGGGTTTTTTGGGTGTTGACCTTTACCCTTAGACTAAGGTAGTTTGAATTCATCAAGTGAAGGCATCATAGACATTTTACAAGATGCATCCATCAGGAATCTAGACAAGAACATTATTTCTTCAGAATGACATTGAAAAAGGAACCTCTGAGTCCCATCTGGACACAATGACTGGGATTACATGTCACATTCTCTAACCTTCCAAGTTACTAAGGTCAGGTAAAGTAACAATGAGATACAAAAAAAAAAAAACCTGTGACGGAATGGAACACTACTCCAAATGGTTGTATGCTCTAATTTTGGAATTAATTTTTTAAAAAATCATCTGGTTAATATGTACATCCAGAGCTGTAAAGAAAGCAAAGTGGAATGTAAGGAACAAAGAATAACAATGGATGTAGAGATGGAAAATCTCATCATTAAATATGGTATTTTTTGTTAATGTCCGTATTCCTTTTTCATTTACTGTTTCCAAGCTTGAACTCTCAGTGTTACCGGTTTACAATGCCAATAACGCCTTGACATTTAGGCCAATGATCAGGGATGAATAATACTGTAGTTCACTAATGTCTGAGGCTGAAGATTATTGATCACTGTGGTAAAGCTTTTGGAAACCCACAGAAGAAAACAAGATACATCACATAAGGAGAGAACAGTTCTCAGTAGCAGATTTACTTCTCTACTCTCAAATGGAACCCAGTCATGCCTGCAACTTCCTTACACATCTCACTAAATGTACAATTTTTTTCAAAAGCTATCTCCCGTGCTTCATTTGACTTCTTCAGAATATAGTATAGAAAAGGGACACGGTTTAGTTCAAAAAACCTACATGATTCCCCATAACGCAATTCTTTCAGTGAATATTCGGGCCATGAGATGAAGGAGGAAGAAGGCAGAGAGGAGGGGCATTGTGGAAAGTTTTCCAATTGCTGTAGCCACCCTTCCTAATTCTTTCCTCAGAGCAGAAAATAATTCTTCCACTGATCTCACTTTTTGGTCAGAGCTCCGAACAGGCCCATCTGTCAACAGCCTGATTTGGTTCAGCAGGTGCTGGTTGTGCAATCACTCATTTGAGGCTAATCGGCTGGCGGCTGTCAAGGGTTATAGAGTATTTATTGAGTTTATGTCAGGTCCAGATGACCAATAGCTGGCAGCCGCTGAATTCCCACTGACATTGATGATATTGCTGAATTAAACTTGTGGAGGGGGGAATGTCAATGGAACTTGCTCACAGCGAGCAATGGAGCCCTCACAAAGACAATGCTGACAATGGCAAGCTGACACTTTGTCTTGTTCTCACCAGACCCAGGACTCCCTTAAATAAAATATTATTATTTTCATGGCAACATCAACCCAAGAAGCTGTGAATCAAGTGCCCATGAGATATTTAGCAAGAGAAATCAAGTCAACTGACGGGAATGAGACTTGTGTCTCCTCAGCAGATTTACTGCCCATTTGCTGGCTGGTGATTGAGGGATTTCCTAGTTGATCTTTAGAAAGAAACTCAAGGAATGACAAATTGAGTTGTTATTGCTGTGGGGTAAGGAGCTGGGAGGCGGGAGAGCGGGGAAGGTTACACACATACAGAGAGAGAGAGAGAGAGAGAGAGAGAAGAGAGAGAGAGAGAGATCCCTCCTAAAGGCTCCAGATTAGGCTAAAGAGAGGACCAATTAAACATTTGTAATTCAATAGCTGTAATGAATGAGGGCATTAATGCTGACAGTGAAGGATATGTTGGCCATGTGAAACTTGTTTTTGATCTTCTGCAGAATAAACCACAATCAGTGCTATATGAGCCAGCTCTGTTATTTTTGGTGGTTGGACCCAAGTAGGTCAGGAAAATGCTTTCTTTGTATTTATGTGTGGAACCATTTTGCCTTTCTCTCTCTCACTTCTGTCTCCCGTTAATGCAATTGAGGCTAATTTGATGCAACAAAGTCACTATTAATGATATCTTTTTTGTTGTTGTAAATATGGTTTGCTTAATGGAAACAGTATATGGTGCCTTTTATTTTCTCCTGTTGAGATGTTTCTGTAAACCTTCTGAAAAGAGAAGGGCATCAACATTGCTATCGCCTCCAAAATTCCATGATTTTAATTGGAAGCAGTTTCTTTCTAACTGGAAGTATGAAAGACTGGAAGGACTTACCATCTATGAGAAGACAGTCATAAAATTCCTGAAGTTTGGAATACGGCATCTGTCAAGAATATTTAAGCAGAAACCTCAGGTTGGGAAGCTTGGTATCTTAACAGGTTAAGCTGAGAATGTCATTACAGGTAATTCTTGACTTATGATCATTTGTTTAGCCACAGTTCGAAGTCACAACAGCGCTGATAAAAGTAATTACAGCCAGTCTTCACATTTACAACTGTCAAAGAATCCCCACAGTCACATGATCAAAATTTCCAATAGTTGACAACCAGCATGTACAGTATTTTTGATGGTTGCAGCATCCTGGAGAATGTGATCGCCATTTGCAATCTTTCCAGCTGGCTTCCGATAAGCAAACTCATTCACTTAATGACTGCATGATTCATTTAACAACTGCACTAATTCACTTAACCATTGCAAAAAAAATGTTATTAAAATAACAGGTGACTCGCTTGCTTAACCACAGAAATTCTGGCCCAATTTGCATTTAAAGTCAAAGTCCACTTATTTTTTTTCCCCTGCGTTTGTTTTAGGATGGCCAGGTATTCTGCTTTTGGAGTGAAGAGTCCTTCATTTAGAGTTTTCAGATTTGGGATACACAACTTTCATTAACTCAAGGTCCACACAAAGCTTTGTGTTGCATGTCAAGAACTGCATTACAAAAGCGAGCAGGTATTATTCGGAGATGGGTGGAAATGAGAATTTTAAAGATTAAACTCTTTTCCCATTCTGCAAAAAAAAAAAGTAACCCATATATTTTACATTTTGGAGATACAAAAACACTGCTAGAAGATAGAAAATAGCCCCAGTCTGGACTATTGGCATACCTGCAGTATTTGAAATATTGTATGCCAATTTTTATTTATTTATTTGCAATTTGAACTTGTTTTTCCCAGTTCTAACTACAAATGAACAGCATCTGTTTTAAGTAGGATAGGATTTTCAATGGCTGCCCCAGTTCTTTGTCACTAACCCATTTGCTTGTCAATCTGCACAACCCCCCAAGAAAGACACGTTTGATATGCAAGACTGCCTCACATTCATGTTTGTTATCACTGCATATATGCAGAGGCAGTGATGATCAGAAGACAGCATATGAGCAGGAGTATATGCAATGTTTAGGATGACTTTGTGGATGATAATCCTTAGCCCAGGGGTAGGCAATCTTGGCTCTTTTATGACTCATGGACTTCAACTCCCAGAATTCCTGAGCCAGCATGGCTCAGCTTGGAAACCTCTCCCTTTCCCCCCAGCATGGCTGGCTCGGGAATTCTGGGAGTTGTAGTCCACGAGTCATAAAAGAGCCAAGGTTGCCTACCCCTGCCTTAGCCAGTTCGCTGTTATTCTCACCTCTGATACCAGTAATATGTAGTTAATGTATTAAACTGTAGAGAAATGTAGTCTGGATTCCCAGGAGGGAGGGGCTGCATTTCAGAGGAACAAGAAATGGCAAAGTTAGATAGTTTGGTTGGAAGGAAAAAGGTCAGGATAGCTCCTTCATAAGAGTTCTCGGAGTAATGATGCAAGTAGTTGCTTTAATTTGGCAAGATTCTGTCTACAGGTGCGGAACAATAAAGGAAACTGGGTTAGAAGTAACCCAGACTGTCTTTCTTGGTTTTTGGAGCTTGACATAAACTCATTTCTTAAGCACAAATATTTTTTCCAGTTCTAGGAAAGGTTGCCTGGTAGTTACTTTAACTATATCAGAAAACTATAAGCAGGTTATTTTTTTTTCCTCAAAATAAAAAAAGGGTAGCTTAGATCCACTTTTCCCTTGCACATCACCTAAAAGCAGGAGCACGGGGATAGTTGTCTGATTTTCCAGTGGGAAATTGGCACAGAGGCTCTGATCTGTGCATTTCTCCACTGGTTTTAAGTTTCATCTCAGCCACCCTCTTTGAAGCCCCCTTCTCCAACGTGTTGTTGCATTTCCCTCTCTGCCTTCAGCCTCTGGTAAAGTGCCCTGCTGTTAGTAATTGGTGCTGTTTTATGCTAATCTTCATTTCCTCCCCTGTCAAAATGTTGAACTGTCGCTGCTTGATTCACAAGCTTGGATCGCCAGATTTTCTCTTTGCTATAATGACTTTCTTTTTATCTAAAGCACCTGGTCACTCCTTAGCTCCTGACTAATTGTCCAAGGCCATCTGATGCTGAATTAAACCATAATTGCTTAATCTATCTACGTCTCCACAGCCAGCAGGTGAGGCAGAGGGAAAAGGCATTTTACAGAGATCAATCACTTACAATTCATCAAAGCAATATATTGACAGCCAGACCTGTGCCTGATTCCCAGCTGAGAATGTGATGAGAGACTGGGTCGCCCAGAACACTCTTCTGCTGGCATCTCTGTTAATTTTCATTCATTGAGTGGACACAGAGATAAGGTTAACCTGAGGATGCAGTCCCATTTTTTTTTAACCTCCCAGTGGGTGAAGATAGTTTCCTAAAAGCTTTCTACTAGAAAACTAAGGATAAAGTTTTCTTCTGAGTCCAACTATCAGAAGAGGGCACAAAGAAGGCAAATGTGTGCAAAATTATTGTCAGTCTCACAAGGTAGTCTAAAGAAGAAACATAACCAGATGAATGGATCCTACTTTATTGTAAGATTACATTAACAGCATCGTTAGCATTGTGTGTGTCTGTGTGCATGTATAATTTCAATGGATGGAAACTAACCGAAGTGAGAAGCAACCTAGAACTAAGGAGAACATTCCTAATAGAATAGCTTGCCTTCAGAAATTGTGGGTGTTCCAACACTGGAGGCTTTCAAAAACAGACTGGACAGCCACTTGTCTGAAATGGTATAGGGTCTCCAGCTTGAGAAGGGAGTTGGACTAGAAGACTTCCAAGGCTCCTTCCAACTCTATTATTCTACGTTTTGTGCTCTTCTCCCAGCAGCAGACTCAGCTGCTTCTTATCAGACCATTGCCTTGGCTTGGGTCTTCCTCTTGTATCCCAAGGTAATTTTCACATACCATTACAATTATAGTAAAATTTGGAGCTGGCAGAAGAAATGGAGAGAAGTGAGAGAAGTGAGGCTGTAATGGTACGGAGATATGGTCAGAGCTGATGTGGAATCCATCATGAGGTGGGCACTTGTACTTAGCCCAAATGGCCAATGGCCCCAAGAATGACTGAAAAAGCAATGGATGGACTGCCTGCATGAAGTCATGAGAGTCGTAGGCATATGCCCCACCAAAGCTGCAGACCAAAGTGGCAGGTGAAATGCAAAACTGCGGACTCCACGATATGATGGGAATAATGCAAAGAACAACAACATTCTCATTTAGCCTAATAGAAGAGATACTACCTGCTTGGAGATGAAAGACAAAACTTCTGGTCTCAGTGACCAGAAGTCACTGTGAGATCCTGTGAGATACTGCTTGGAATGGGGGGGGGGAGGTACAAAATGGAAAAATTAAATTTGCAAAGAGTGAGGGCTGTTGCATTCATGTTTGTTACAGGATAACCAAGGGGATATCTTTTGGTGTTCTGCCTTTCACTGAAAAGTCAACTTTGTCATGACAACTTTCTTGACCATCCTTGCCTCGGGTGTATCAGGCCTTGCTTTGCCTTGTCTTTCTTTTCTTTCTTTCTTTTTTCTTTCTTTCTGAATAAGGTATCACATTACTACCACCTGCTATCAATAAAACCCCTGAAACATCTTGAGCAATTATGCCCATATGGAAACATTTTCCAACAGCTCCACAACTTTGTATGTGTGGAAAATGGATACACTTGGCAGATCAAATAACAGATTATGACCAAGAGGTCACATAATCAAGCACTTTTGGTTCCCATTTGAACTGAGGATAACACATATGGTCTATCCACCCTTGATAACACTATCATCATGTACAACATGATGTCCAATTTGCATCTAAGAATGATGTGTGGCTTGGTTTCTATTTCTTGAGGTTTTGCAACCAGTAACCATTTTTAGTACTCCAGGGTGAGGAAAAGAACCTCTGTTGAAGGCCTCCTCAGTTCGAAGACTTGTCCCATCCTAGTTAATTTAAATCAGGAGTCTTCATACTTGGCCCTTTTATGACTTGTGGACTTCAACTCCCAGAATTCCTCAGCCAGGCATGCTGGCTGAGGAATTCTAGGAGTTGAAGTCCACAAGTCATAAAAGGGCCAAGTTTGAAGATCCCTGATTTAAAGAACTGAAAGGGTACCTATAACAGCATTCCTTCAAGAACAGCTGATGATTTGGGCTACACACTGGGAAAAAAATATGTTCTTGAAGGCTACAAGGAAAAGGTAAATTATTTTGCACTTAAGAGAAATGGAGTTTACAGTCTGTTGCCAACAAGTAATAATAAATAAAAATAATAATCAGTAATAATTTCTAAACCCTAATTTGTTTGTTTTGATGACAAAGAGACTAGATTTACTGCATGACAGATAAAAAAGATGAACTGACCCCTTGAGGACTTCATACATAGCCACCTTTTTAATGGTACGATGAAATGTGACTTGCAATTGATGAGATACGACTTGCGATTTTTCAGAAAGTTCCTTCTGTGAAATAAGTTTCTTGAAGGTTTTGAGAAAGCTTTTATAGCAATGTTTATGAACTAACATTATTGATAGAGGAGGAGGTATCTATTGATATTTTTTTTTCTTTTATGTCTCTTTATCTGCTCACATTTCCCAGTATAAAAAGATCAGTGGGAAAAGTTCCCCTCATAAGAAGCTGGAGCATCAATGAAGAGAGAATTGTACAATGAAATAGAAGACTGTATAAATTCATATTGATTAGAGAATCTTGACCCTATTTTATAGGAATAACTATGATTGCTGCTTTATTACATAGCACATATAAAGCATTTTATATTTCTCCCTTTGGATAAGAGTTTAGGGTTATCGTCATTTTTAAATAAAAAAGTAAGTCCCAAAAAATGGCATTTCTTTTAGTCACCTAGAAGTAAATAAGTCCCAGAACATGTCTATGGAGACTCTCAATCTTCTAAGTCATGGTTGTCCCAAAGATGTTTTTTCCAAAAGGCAATTGGACTTTCTTCTTTTGTTTTCTTTGAAAATATTTTGCTTCTGAAGAAGCTTCTTGGATGAGAAGCAAAACATTTTCAAGGAAAAAAACCTTTGGGACAAATTCCAGAACACTATATGTGACCTATGAGAATTTCTCTGATGATGTTCTCTTCTCCTTTGAAATAAATTTGGAAAGTAAATTATTTTTTTATCAAACTACACAGAAAATGGGGGAAAACCCAAGAGACTCTCCCTACATAGCTCTAGGTTTTTCATCCAAATCAATGAAAAACTTTAGACTGCTTTGAATCTAACGAGTGAAACAAGTCTGAACCTACTTGGAGTCCTTATTATATACCAATTATATATTTGATGCATAGCTCTATTCAAGCAGACTCCCAGAATATGTTCCCCTGATATTCTCTTTTAAGTGGAAATGACTGATGTTAGCCCAATCTCTGTTAGAAGAGAGTTCATTCCTTATATTGTATAATTTTAGCCAACAAGTTTTTTTTTAAGCATATTGAGTTCTTTTTGGTTGGGTTTAAGAAGAAAACCATGGCATGGATAGATAGTGTATCTTTTGTGTAGCCTTCTGCGTCTTTAGTTGGATGCTCAAATCATTAAAATAGCAATAGAAATAGCACTTAGACTTACAATATATACTGCTTCATAGCCTCTCTAAGCAGTTTAAAGAGTCAGCATCTTGCCCCCCAACAATCTTGGTCCTCATTTTATTGACCTTGGAAGGATGGAAGGCTGAGTCAATCTTGATCCAGTCAGGATTGAACTCCTGGCTGTGGGCAGAGTTAGCCTGCAATACTGCATTCTAACCACTGTGCCATTACAGCTCTTCTAAATAGTAGTAGAAATAATAATGATGATGTAGCAGCAGCATATTTTGGCTTACAGTATTGTGTAAACCTCACAATGTTTACAAATCATGGTTTATATGGCACAGTGTGATCTGTGAATTCAGCGAAATATTATTTGACACACAAAATATGGCTAAATTATAGCTTAGTCTAATGAGTGAATCAAGCTTATATCTGAACCCAGCCCATTGTTTTGACATTGATTGCTTATTCTTTTAGACGTTTTAGATTCACTTGACATAAAAAAGCTTTTAACTGTGTTATCAGCAGCAGAAATGCATGTTCGATGTGATTTACTATTTTAAGCTAATGCTAAATTGTAACTTTTGTATACACTGTTTAAATACCAACCTGGAGTGGTGCGCATTTCTCACCGGAATTAATTTTATGCTGTGAAAAGTGTTTGCCATTCTTAAATGTAACCAAATGCCTGCTGCTATACTTAAAGGAAAAAATTGGAATAGTCCACATTATTTATGACTGGGCTTGTCATAACAGAGATTGTTTCGTGTTATTTATGTAGCTGTTGTGCAGCTATGTGCATGAAAAATAACCTTCTTCTGATAATTCACTGCCCAGAGTCACTCTGTGAGTGAGATGGGAGGTCTATGAATTTTATCTATAAAATAAAACAATATATATGTATGTATGTATATAAATAAATTGGATGGATTTTCAGACAACATAGTTTTTATGACTTCCAAAGCTAAGACCAGGGCCCCTTTTCCCTATCTTTCGCCCCAACACATTGGAGCTTTGCTTAAACCCTTATTTCTGTTCTACTTCTAGGCCATTGTACTAATGTTTACTTCTGATTTAAAGCAGGTAGTAATAAATTTCCTTCTGTAAATATATATATTTTTTTAAAAAAAGTTTTATATTAATGTTAGATTACTACATCCCTGCCAACTTACAGTCTGAAATGTTAAAGCATTCACCCATTGTTGTGATGAGTGCACTTGTGCTCCTGTTGTAGATAATTCTCTGTAAAATCCTGCCTTCTATTCTGTTCTCAGAAATCCATTGAAGGACTAAGGGCCTGGTTCTGACCCTTCTTCATCATTTTGTGAATATTTGTTTCCAACTGGCCACTGTCTCCCTTTTAAGTCTACAAGGTATATTTCAGTCTATATGGAAAAACCCCATGTGTCAGTTTAATTCCTTTTCTGCCATGTTATAGTTGAGCAGATCTCAGACAAAAGTATCATTTTGGCAATCTCTCTCCCCTTATGATTTGGTGAGACGGTGATGATAGACTATTCCTATTCATTTTTATAAAGATAATTGAGATAGATTGATTATTCTATTTTATGATGCTTTCCAGGCAGATGTCTACTTTTTGTGTTTCTTATCTCTAAGGTTTGGTCAAACCTTGTGTAGTAAAGGTTCGTGTCATTTCTCATCTTGCATATGTCCTACTAGTTAAAAAAAAACAACCTTAAGTTTCCTAATTTTGGGTAAAGGTTTCTCTCTCCTTTAAATTTTGTTTTGGGTTCCATGTTACATACAGTATAAGCTGTTCTGGTTTCTTGACTGTTCTTGACTTTTTCAGTATTCTGTATGCTGGTCTTTTGATTCTAACAATTTAAGAATGCTAGGCTATTTTTTACCTTCCACCATTTCCTTAGTCCCTGAAGTTCAAAGGGAGGTTACCTAAACCATATTAATGACTTATGCATTGAATCATCTACACGCCATATTAATGACTTATGCATTGAATCATCTACACGCAGGCTTAAACTTAAGGTGGCCAGTTTGTCATTGTGTACATAAAACCAGTGCTTCACTGGTCCATCCTTTGAAGGCAAGCTTCTGGGTTTACAGTCTGGTGCTTGCTCCCTCCACTTCTAGAAGAGCTGAGCACCATTCTGAATGCAACACAAGTGCTTTGAGGCTGAAGTGTTCAATTTCACTGCAGTGAGTATCCAGGGTAATCCATTGAAAGGGCACTGTCTTTCAGGCCTTTCAGCTGAGCTGACAGCTGTCCACTGATTAATTGACAGTTTAAAAAGATTGATTCCACATGTCAGAGCTGTAACCCTGCCAGAACAATGCGGACTGTCAATTGGGCTGTAAAACAGAGGCTTGCATTAACCACTGTGGCAGTGGAGAAACACATGCACCTGCTTTGATGGATCCTAAACACACAGCAGTGCGCCAATTAATCATCCAGAGCGAGCTTGCAAAGGATTCCGTGTGGAATCCTGGAAGGAAGAGGAGTGACAATTCTACCGCTGTCCTTGAAAGGCAACAAAATAAAATAAAATAAAAATAGAATGGAATGGAATCATCAAGACAGGGCTGAGAAAACTGGAACCGTTCACTTCCATCTTCAGTTTAACACGCCTCTTCCACTTTTGCATTAACCACATCCACTGCAGCTAAGCGATGATGTCAATCTTGTATCATTTTGCACTATAGCTGTTGTTACAAGAGGCTACTCAGCCATGATAGGCCAGGTATTGTGATCCCTTGTGATTTGTTTTAATTGTAGCTTCTTGAATAAGCCCCAATGGCTGAATTCACATATTGATGCTGCTGAATTTTGAAAACATGTGTGACTCAATTCCCTATCATAATTGCCATCTCTATTGTAAACACTATTACTGCTGCACATATTATTTTTCAAGCTTCTGTTGTGTGTTCTATGGGTACAGGGGAGAACTTTGAAATCTACACTGTTTATTGATACTTAGGTGTGCATGATTGTATGCGATCATCTCTCTTTTACATAGGTTATGTAGGAGAAGCATGGATAATATAGCTGTTTAGTTCAAGATTTTAGATGTAATCCTATTTCAAGCAAAATTCAGAAAGTGTGAAATGCAAGCAGAGACAAATTCCTGGGATATTTTAGGGAGAGAATGGAGGAAAAACATATTCACTCACACCACCAGTTGTGTACTTGTTAAGATATTAGTTGGGATAGAGACCCAGTCTTATTTCTCAGCTGTGCTACCTGAGAATGTGACTGTTCTAAGAGTAACATCAAAGCAAATGTCTTGATTTGCCAAAGGCAGAATATAAATGTACCAATAAATTCATAATTAAATACTGCTTATTATCTTTTACATGCTTGTATGTGCATACACAAGGATACACATCTAATCTCAATATAGGAAGAATTATACCAAAATAGAATTATACCGGTATAATACCTAACTCATTGTTCTGTTTTGAAACTTTTGGATTCAAGTCTTTGCAGCCTAAAAATGCATAAAGTAGAACTTTCTTCTTCTAGTTTAGTCTAGTTTAGTTCTATTTTACTCTAGAATTTTCTTCTTTGTGAAAAATCTGAATGCTAACACCAAACTAATGAATGAATTGACAGTTTTTAGTGATGACCTCCTTCATAGTCTTCTGTCAAATTTCATGAATGCACTCTGTGAATTAAAATTAGAGTTGTACACAGTTTTGAATTGGTTAAAGCACTATTTGCCTTCAAAGCAACCAATCATGGCAGAGGTCACTTTCAAGCCAGATGATTTATGAAAAGGCTTCTGTGTACAAAAATACGTTCCACTGGATTGAAGCACCTAGCCACATTTAATCTGAGGGTTCAATTCATGGAATCAGGATGAAGGCTTAATGCATGGAACTAGGATGATATCAATTCTGATATCTTTAGTTCTATCATGAATAGGATTGCAGCAACATTGTGGATTAAGATTGTGTCACAAAGTAGAATAGAGTTGTTTCGCACAGCTTAATAAAAATCTGGAGTTGTTGGGAATCAGGTGGCATATAATTTAATAAATCAATCACATATTAAATTATACTTAGATCAGCAGTCCTCAACCTTTGTGGCTTGGTGGCCCAGCTGGGAGTGGGAGAGGGGAACTGGGCCATGCCAGCCATGCCAGCAGCAGGCTGTTGCCTACACATACACGCAGCCCTTGTGCAAGTGGCGGACCGGCATACATGTGCACAGCTCAACTTGCACAAACAACGAGCCGTCGTGCACACGTGGCAGTGCCCGCCAGCCTGCACCTTGCACAAGTTGAGTTGTGCACACTCTGGCCAACCCCTTGTGCAGTCCAATTCTAAATACAGAGGGGGGGGATTTCCAGGCGTTGGGGACCCCTGTACTAGATGATGATGATAACATGATTTCAGAATCAACCAGAAAATTCACTGTGGTACATACCATGGGCAGATACCCCCAGTATTTGTACCCAGTCCAGTTTCAGGAAACATTCTGGTTTTGCAAAATTATGCATTTTAGAGCAGGGAAAATACATACAAGAAGTGGAGATAACAGCTTCACCTGGCATTATAAATATCTCCTTTTCTCCTTCTATTTTTAAAATTTATTGATATATATAAACAAAGGGTCACCTCTTGAGCTTGGTTCTGCAAAAAAATGCCTTAAAGCTTTTATGACTAGATTCAATATAGATATACAGAGATCCATTATCTTAAAAGCTGTGAGGAGGTCCAGCAAATATTTCCAGCCTAAAACAGGTTTATTTCCATCTGTACTTATCTCTGCTACTTAAACCCCTTTGCTTGCTGTTAATCTTTTGTAATGCAGCATAAGAGGCCTTATTTGCTTTCTAATGACATCAATTGGCCATAAATATTAGACATCTAAAGTTTCTGATGCTGGGAGGCCTGTTTTCCATTCTAGCTTTGCATTTGACTATTTGCAAAGCTGCCTCCTCTGTTTGTTCTTGTGTGAGTCATTTATCGGCCATCATATACCAGTGTTCAATTTATTTAAATTGAATGAATAAGTACATTAGGAGGACCTGTCAGGAGAAGAGAAAATGGGGAAAACATTGGGATGACTGATAAGTCAACATGCTTCAAGGAAAATTCACTGAAGGAGTGTGCAAATCAAAGCAAGAGAAAGCAAGATGCCAAAGTGGCAGGAGGCTACTCAGAATGAAGTCATAGATCTCCCAGTAAAAAGAAAAGAAAAGATCCATTGACTGTAATCTATTGATCAGAAAGGGACATTTATTTTGCACGATGCCCAAGATGAGGTTAATAAGCAGCAAGAATTTAACCGGAACAAAAGCTCTGGCAGTGCTCTCTATGATAAAGTGCTGGATTATTAACTAACCCAGATTGTGGGGCTGTGTATATGTACAAATAATTTATATGTAGCATTTCTCAATGTACCGATAGAAAATAAATATTTCCTTAACAGACAGGACTCCTGGTTCTCCACATATCCAATATTTAGTAGAGTTATGAATAAGAATTACTTTTTTTTTTCAGAGAACCACTAGATTTGGGGTAATTCTATACATCCTTTGCATCCCCTTGGGGTGGAGCAAAATCTGAAGATCTTTCTTTGCAAGTGGAGCGTTCTGCAAAAATGTCCTGTGCCGGGCATTAGCAATTTAGCTGATCATGCCATAACACAGCAATTACAACTTCCTTGATAGATGGTTTTCTAGTGGGTTGGTAACCTGGGTGTAAGACTGTTCTCAGGATGCATTCTGTTGCAGAGGTTGGGAACTGCTCTTAAGATGGCAGTATCTTCCTTCTCTCCTTAGGCACTGTTCTGTCCTCACTACACGTTACTCTGTGTGCAGTTTGACATGCAGCTAAACCCACCTATCCTTCAATAAAACAGACCCTGAGGGTAGGTCTGTATGCTTTATTAAAAGAACAGGATGGGTGCAACTGGGAAAAATAGAAATACATACAATAAGAACCCAAATACAAAATGAGCAGTGTTGAGTTGCTGGTGAACGTAACAATTAACCAATACAGATAAATCTAAATCTCACCAGCGATGCTGTGTGTATGGGATGTGGGTTTTGTCCCCAGATGAACACGTGCCATGGATTAGGCTGGATTCTTCCTGGTGCTTTTGCCGCCTCCAAAGGCTAAAGGAAAATGGAGTCTGGCTTCCCAGCAAGCACTGGGAAGATGACTCTTAAAAGGAGCCGTGTCAGCTTCCAAACAATACAGACTGGTATTTGCCCTCTTCCCCCCTGGCCACTAGACGGGGCTAGAGAGCAACAAGAGTATATACACAAATTATATGCTGGCGCATGACTGTCACAGTCCATAAATAACACTGATTGGGCTTGTGGATGACTGAGACAGGGACAGGATGGAGGAGAAGTACCCATCCTTGGCCCTCTTTGATCTCTCAGTGACTCATTGCCATTCAGCAAGTTATCCTACTGCAACCGCTAAGGGGTTAAGAATGGAAAGCATGTTATTTCAGTAGTTGTCCTCCTCCTAGCAGGGCCATTTCTAGTGGGTGTTCATGAAGGAAGAGGTTTTATCTAAGCCTTTCCTTTGCTTGTGGCTCAAGACTTAGTTCTCTCCCAGTTCTATTTAACATCTGCCCGAAAATCTGATGAGAATATAGATATGCTTGGGTTAGACATTGATATAAACCTTGGGCCTTCCAAGTAATGCCATCAAGATTCTCTCTTGGTGACTGGAACCAGGCTCAGATTAAATCCTAATATGACCAAGTGGCTGTGGATTTTTGGAACCATTTGAACCTGGAGACTTTCCCTATTTGATTCTAGAATCAAGAAACAGACTTGGTTTTCAATTGGGGGGATACCCTAGGCTTGCGGGTTTCCCCCCAAAACAAGTGTGAGCCATGGCTCAGGGGATCTTTTCATAGCTCCACCTTGTGTGTCACTTTCAGATCTGGAGGCTGTTCACTAATCATATCTGCTTTCCTTATGATTGGATTATTGCAATATGTGCTATATGAGCTACTCTGGTTGACCATTTTCAAGCTGCAGTAGGCCCAGAATGCAGGGGTATCTAGGCAATATCTCTAGTTTGCAGGCTTCTGGGTACAAATGATCTGCTGGTTTTCACATCTATGGAGATTTTCAATCATTCAGGTCAAGATTGTCCCAAAGGTACTTTTTCAAAAAGGCAACTGGACTTTCTTGGCTTTATTTTTGAAAAACATATAGCTTCTCATCCAAGAAGCTTCTTCAGCTCTAACTCAGTTAGAACTGTTCTGTTAGAACTGAAGAAGCTTCTTGGATGAGAAGCAAAAAGTTTTCAAAGATAAAATCAAGATAATTCATTTGCCTTCTGGAAAAAGCACCTTTGTGATGTGCTGGTTTTCACTTATAAAGCCCTTTGTGGCACAAGACCAGGTTATTTGTGTGACCATTTACTTCCAATTATCTTTTTTTTTTCCCATCTGGTGAGATCTGACAGATCCCATCATCTAGTGGGACCCAGGAGATGTGCCGTGCAAAACTAGAGTTCCAACAGTTTGATAAGTTTACATGGGTGTTGCGTTTTCCCACTCCCTATCTGCAATTTGGTCAACTTCTCTTTGAACTTTTAATTTTGGCTCACAAAAGAATGCAATATTCATTTCCTGTGGACTTAGTAATTTGGGAATTACTGCTTTAGTGTGAATGATATAAATCTGGGAAGGAAGAGTTCTTTTTACTGGCTGACTCAGTGGTGTAATTTCCCGTGAGAATTGCATGTCACAAGAAAAGATACTAGTGAAATTATACAGAGCCAGACTTGGAAATTATCTTTGAAAATGTGTCAAGGGCTATAATCAGTGAATTTCATTGTATTGCTGCTGATGTTAGACTATGTGCTAATAGCAAAACCATTCTCTAAATGTAGATCCTTATGCAACCAAAATGGCAACATCTACACTCACCACAGTATCAGCAGCATTTGCAGTACTACACATACAAAAATGTAGATAAGAGTTACAGAGAGTAGCTTCCTCTCCCAATGGATCCAGGAGAATGAATGGGACATGCATGTGTTCAAAAATCATAATCTCCACAGAAATACTCTGAGGAGGGGGTCTTATAACAGCAATAAAAGGACAAGCTTGGGGGAAGATCATAACTCAGTGTTGAAGCACTTGTCTTGCAAAGAGAATATCCTAGTTCTGGGCTAAGAAAAAAAATCTGCTTTATTTACACAATACCCTTTACCCATGATTAATTGAACTATGGTTCACTTAACCTATTTATGTGTTCACTAGGTGCACTTTTGTTTACAGGCTGGCTATATACAATACATTCCTACATGGGGTTGGTAGTTTATAGTTTACCAAGTGATGCAAACAAATAAATGAAATGAGAAGTAGGGGTGGGGTGGGAGTAGGGTGTGGGGATAGTGATTCTCCTGATGTAGGAAAAGAAGAGGCAGAGCCAGGAGGTGGAGTCAAGAAAAGTCTCAGCCTAGAATCCTTGTTGTTGTTGTTAATTGCGAAGTCGTGTCCGACCCATCGCGACCCCATGGACAATGTTCCTCCAGGTCTTCCTGTCCTCTACCATCTTCTGGAGTCCATTTAAGTTCACACCTACTGCTTCAGTGACTCCATCCAGCCACCACATTCTCTGTCGTCCCCTTCTCCTCTTGCCCTCCATCTTTCCCAGCATTAGGCCCTTCTCCAGTGAGTCCTTCCTTCTCATTAGGTGGCCAAAGTATTTGAGTTTCAACTTCAGGATCTGGCCTTCTAAAGAGCAGCCGGGGTTGATCTCCTCTAGGACTGACCGGTTTGAACGCCTTGCAGTCCAAGGGATTCGCAGGAGTCTTCTCCAGCACCATAGTTCAAAGGCCTCAATTCTTTGGCGCTCAGCCTAGAATCCTTACATGTTCACAAACACTCCAAGTCCAGCCCCGCATGAATTCCATTAACTCTTACCTAACACCAGTTTAGTACTGACAGTTAGTTGACTAGATTCATGTGTATAGGCTTGAGCAACAAATCTTCTTAACTGGAACTTTTGTGTGATCCTGATTCTTCACACCTGACATCTTTACACAAATGTTGAAATGTCAGCATGGTTCCTTGAATGTTACTTTGAAGAAAATATGTTTTTAGTCTATATAACTTACTCTATCTAATGTACAAAAAGGCAACGGTCCCTGATCCAACCCTCCTTCTTCCCTCATCATATTTGCTTGTCACGGTAAGGAGAACAAGCATATTTTAAAACTGGGACCCATTTTGATTCAAGAAGAACAGCAAAGCTGTTTGGAGCTGGTGGGGAATTGATAGCAAGGCATCAGGTGTCTTGGCTGAAGAAGGGTTGGACAGCTCCTCAAAGGGAGTTCCCACCAGGAGCAATCCCACCCCACCTTTACCTCCAACAAAATGAAACACCAGGGGCTGCCACATAGAAGAAGGAGTCAAGCTATTCTCCAAAGCACCTGAAGGCAGGACAAGGAGCAATGGATGGAAACTAATCAAAGAGAGAAGCAACCTAGAACAAAAGGAGAAATTTCCTGACAGTGAGAAAAACCAATCAGTGGAACTACTTGCCTCTAGAAGTTGTGAATGCTCCAACACTGGAAGTTTTTAAGAAAAGATTGGACATCCATTTGTCTGAAATGGTATAGGGTTCCTGCCTGAGCAGGGGGTTGGACTAGATGACTTCCAAGGTCCCTTCCAACTTTATTGTTGTTGTTGTTCTTAAAACTTTGCAAATCTGACTGCACTCTTTCCTGGGTGCAACCAGTAATGAAGAGGCTGGTCTTCTCAAACCAAACACAGTGTGACAGGATGCAGGAAAGCAGCACTGATCTCAAAGTAGAAATGCCCCCATACTGCATAGGAAAGGGGCTGAATTTTCAGCCATTAGTTGATAGAAATTTCCTGAAAGTAAAAGAAAAGAAAAAAGGTAAAGGGCATGGATTACCTTGGACAGGTACCAGATATATGGAAATGCTCTCATCATATAAGAAGATTGAAAGGTCTAGCAAGTCTTGTCACATTTCTGAGGTCCCTGAATTTTCTTCCGCCTACAGTCATCAGTGCTATTGTTCCATGTTCTCCTAGACTGCAAGATGAAAGATGGTTGAGGTTATTACTTGCATGGAGGGAGAGAGGTCTATGTGTTCTCTCTCTCTCTCTCTCTCTCTCTCTCTCTCTCTCTCTCTCTGTATAACCAGCCCATAATTTGTGAGTTACAAAAATGATTAGTTCTCTTGGAGGATGTTTATTCTCTAAAGCCACCTTTTCCTTGCTTTTGACAGAACCATTTTCATTGTCTAAACAGTTTACATTTCTGATTCCAAGCACTGTCTGCTTTGCCAAACCCGCTAGTGTTCTTCTTGCTTTGAGACACTTCTCTTCTAAACACAGCCTTGTTTATTTATACACATCTAAAAAAAATACACAGTATATCAACACAGTCATGTATGGCATACATGGACCTTTCTGAATATTTGGAGATAGAATATAGAATGCCTGCATCAAAACATTCCTCAAGTTTCTCTGTGTAAGTCAGACATAGCCCATTCTCTCCACTTGTTGCTGATTTGCAGACTTTCCATAGGGCTAAAGAAATTTACCAAATCAAAGACTTGGTGGAACAGAAAACTCTGTAATTTAGACAGCGCTATAAATATGAGGAGGCGTTGGTGCTCCAGGAAACCAGGAAACCATTATCAGCATGAATTCAAGCCCATTTTTCATTCAGTACGATAATGTGAAATACCTTGAAAACATTGAAGAATTACTGATATAAAGGACTGGATGGAGTAGGGTTTCTCAAATAAAATGTGAGAAAATAAGGATGATGGGTAATAGAACAAACTAGCCAACCCCAATTTTAGCTGTTAGACTAGACTTTAGTTTATGCTTCCTGGTGTCATGAAAACTCAGAAAAGTTCTTGCAGCATCAGAGCAGGGATCCACTTAATGCAGAATTCTGGATCATACCATGGGCAACATACTTGTTCAGGAAGTGTACTGACATGGACAGGAGAGTAATCACCTTCTTTATTATTTCTAAACAGCTATTGTTGCAGGGGTCTCCAACCTTGGCTAGCCATGCTGAGGAATTCTGGGAGTTGAAGTCCACAAGTAGTAAAGTTGCCAAGGTCAGAGACCACTGGTTTAAAACATCCGGCCTCTGATGCTAGAAGTAGCATTTATTCAGTTTCACAGCTTTTGATAGGCTGATCCGCCATCATTTTTCACGGTTGCTTTTCATGCCATCTAAACTCATCACCAAATGGTAGTGTGCAATTCCACACTTTCTTTGTGCATTGACAAAAGAAGCTGCTGGTTTTATTGCCTCTTCATCTCCCCACAATTAATTTCACTTAGTGACCCCAAGTTCTAACACTGCTAAAGAGGCAGAAAAAATAATTTGTCTTTTCTTATATCATACATGATTGTTTATGCTATTTTTCCCTTTTCCACCTTCAAGCTAAAAAGCCCCAGGTCCTCAAATATTCACCGTGGGTGGGGGGGGGAGTATTTTGCTTTGGTCTATTAGTAATTCTGGCTGTCTTTTAGCACTTTTTCTTCTTTTGTAATACCATTTTTCAGGTTGACCTTCTGGTTCCACAGAGCTCAAGCAGAGATTGAATTAGTCAGCTTGACATGTAGATCTTTCAAAGCAAGTGGAAGCATCAAGAGAAATGAGGTTGTATTGGGAGGACATCCTTCGCATGTGCTCAGACCATCACTCTTACTGACTGAAATGATCAAATTGCTGGTAGGGCAACCTGCCTTTAACAGCTGCTACCTATGGATGAAGTGGACAGTGCTGAATGTTAAACTAATCTTATCTGATTTAAGGCAGGTTGCTATAGGTAGTCTACAGTAAGTCGAAACAATATGTATGCCAAGAAAAAAGCTAACTCATTCCATTCTACCCAACATGTTGACCGTCCCTGCCTGTCTGAAGGCAAAAAATGATCTAAAAGAGAGGCTAACTATCCAACTGAGGTGATCATTTCATGCAGCCAGAAGGATATATTTGATTATGCAGCTTAATATTTTGTTTCTATTGCTTAAGATATTAAGCTATTCATCTACACTTCTCAAAATTGTGCTTTCTAAATGTTTTTGACTACAACATCCTAACAATTTGCTATTCTGGCATGGTTTGATAGAAATTATAGTTTAGAAATGCCTGAACAACACCAGTACCTTAGCAAACTGACTTATGTACCTTGCAAGTCGAAAGTTTGCATCAGATTTCTCTCGATAGATATAGATATAGATATAGATATAGATATAGATATAGATATAGATATACTGTAGATATAGATATAGATATAGATATACTGTAGATATAGATATAGATATAGATGACATAGATATAGATATAGAAAATGCTTTTTTTGAAAGAAAAAAAAAGGTGTCGGAACTCACACATGTCATACAACCCGCCTTGCCTACCCTACAAGGTTACATCCCAAAAAGGTGCCAGAACTCTGTTTTGGGTGTTCCATGATATAGATATAGATATACACAGTATCTATCTATCGACAGTATCTAAATATCTACAGTATCTATCTATCATCATCATCTGTCTATGTTTTTGTCTATGTCTATGTCTATCTCTATCTCTATCTCTGTCTCTATCTCTATCTGTAGTTCTGGCCAAATTCTATAAATGACCTCCTCCTCTTCCTCCTCCTCTCTGTCCTTGTAGTTTTGCTAGGGAATGGAGTTAAAGATCCACTCTTGGAAAAGGTGAGGCACCGAAAACATTGGAGACCAAGCTCTACTTCGTCTATGTCAGACCTAATTTGTTTTGCTCATGGGAGTCACCAGAAATCACCCTGACTGTATTTAAATGACACACTTAGCATTCATTGCAATAGCATGGTTCACAAAGCATTTGCAGACTTGAGAATCAGTAATTGAGAGTTGTGTAGGTTATTGTTCCAGTCAGTTTGTACAAAAATCAACATTCCAGACTGATTTGGGCCAAACTGGAGCATCAAATCAATTCAAGAATTGAATCACATCCACATTTAAGCCTAAGCTCCTTCATATCTTCCGGTCTCTTTTAACCAAGCCTACCAGATCTGACTTGGAAAAATATCATTAAATAGAGGCAAAATGATATAGAAAACTCTCTTTGTTGACAGCTATCGATATCCAGAGTTTTGCTGCCCAGATCTGAGAAACTCACTTTAGCTTCAGCTATTTAAAGCATGCTAAAAAAAAAACCATGTAGGAAAAAATTAACTCCAATAATCAATCATTTAGAGCCAGGATGCTAAAAAAATGGCTTGGAATCATATGAGTGGCTTTTTTAATGGTTTGTGGGAATGACCTTGGGAGACAGGAAGAAGAGATACAGACTGGCAGACTGGCATATCTCAGCCCACAGAAGGAGAACAAGATTCTTAGAGGATTCTGTTAACAGAACCTAACAATTAAATTAGAGCTAGTACTCCTCTTTGTGCTTCTGGTATAATAATAATAATAATAATAATAATAATAATGATAATAATAGTAATAATAAAAAATCTAGTCCAACCCCCTGCTCAGGCAGGAAACCCTATACCATTTTGGACAAATGGCTGTCCAGTCTCTTCTTAAAAACTTCCAGTGTTGGAGCATTTACTGCTTCTGGAGGCAGGTTGTTCCACTGGTTAATTGTTCTAACTGTCAGGAAGTTTCTCCTTAGTTTTAGGTTGCTTCTCTCCTTGATTAGTTTCCACCCGTTGCTTCTTGTCCTGCCTTCAGGTGCTTTGGAGAAGAACAGCTTGACTCCCTCTTCTTTGTGGCAGCCCCTGAGATACTGGAATACTGCTATCATGTCCCCCCTTGTCCTTCTCTTCGTTAAACTAGACATACCAATTCCAGCAACCGTTCCTTATATGCTTTAGCCTCCAGTCCCCTGATCATCTTTGTTGCTCTTCTCTGCACTCTTTCTAGAGTCTCAACATCTTTTTTACATCGTGGTGACCAAAACTGGATGCAGTATTTCAAGTGTGGCCTTACCAAGGCCTTGTAAAGTGGTATTAATACTTCATATGATCTAGGCTCCCTCCCAGGGCTAGCACTTTTTGCAGCCTCCATAACATCTCCCTCCTGAGATGTTTGGGAAATTGGGTGTGCATTACTTGCCTCAATAGATGCTGCTTTGGAAAAGCACAATATATTCGTAATAAAAATGATGGTGGCATTTTCAGACATTGCAGCCGATAGCCAAGCCCTTCCTTGAGAGTTATTCCAACCTCTCCTACAGAATCCTACAAATTCAGCTTATAGATTCATTTTTTATGAAATCCTGTTGTACACGTACTGGATGCACACAGAGACCCACATATGTTACAATGTTCAAGGTTAAGGGTTACCGTGAGACTTCCTGAACCAAAGCTCCATCAAAGAAAGAGGAGAACCGTAACTGTGTGGCACTAAGGTCAGCCAGATGGTAATCGTTGGTGAGACATGAGTAGGCCTGACTCTGGAAGTTTTCTAACGGCTTGTTAAGGAATTGTGAATTGATAAATGCCTCTATCCTTGAGGTTTGGCATCTGGGATACACCTTCTAGAACAAAATCCCTCTTGCTTTACATCTGGTGGTTTGGCAAGGCTGGAGAAGGAGGGGGAGGGAAGGAGGAGAAGAGAACAGCAAGCATATACCGTGAGAGGAACTTGGCATTGCACCGCTATAAATCTGCTCCTCCCTCAAAGCCATTAATCTGAGCAATCCCCTTGTCAGGGCTGAAGCCAAAGGACACCAGTTTCAAACAGTCTGACTGTCAAGTTGCTCAGTGTGCCATAAATCATTCACAACGTCTCTTCTTTCATGTCCTCTGAGCTATGGGATTCAGCCGGCACTTCTTAAACACTTCCAGCTTTGCCTGGATGCTGTGCGCTTCAACTCAAGCAGCTCTGTCTTGGCTACGAAGAACTGAGCTCAGCTTTCCTCTCCTTGCAGATGGTAAATGATTCACTCAGCAGGCCGCAAAAGATAAAAGGGCCACCTCTTGCGATGTGGTGGCCGTTTTGCTGATTCCACTCTTATAATATGTCTGCAAACATCTACTTCGCCTTGCTGGTAGAATAATGTCACACGGTTTCCAGCCAGACAATACTATTGTTGTATCAGCAGGTAGATATTCACCCCCCAAAAAATTGGCATCAAAGGACTTGTTGGGCTAGGGTCCTGACCAATAACAACCTGCCCGTGAATTTGACCTACTTGTTGGGGTGGCAGTGTTTTCATTTTTGCTAAACCCAGTTTCTGTGGTTCATTAACATTAAGGGGATTTGCACTGATGGAAGTGCTACAAAAAGTATTTATTTATTTGAGAAATTTATATGGTCGCGCACTTGCTCACAGTGACTCTGGACAGTTTACAAGCAGTAAAAAAACAGTATATATATATATATATATATATATATATATATATATATATATATAGGAAGTTTTTCAGACAGATGTCTAATTGATTACACCTTGATATTTTTTAACTGCTATACTGCAGTTTTACTTTTTACAATCTCTTTTGCCTTGCAGCCCCCAACTAGGGGCGTTAAGCAGGCTCAAGTCGCAACTGCGAAACATTACAAATCCAAATTTCTTTTTCTGACAAAGAATTAAAGAATTCTCCCAATTTAATTCTTTAATTCTTTGTCAGAAAAAGAAATATATATATATATATATATATATATATATATATATATATATATATATATATAACAATACCCCCCCATTCCCAGTGACAACACACATTCAGATGAGCCCTTTGATGGGCTCCATCCCACTCTGGCTTTCCCAAGCCCATTGGCAAAACCAAGTCTTTAGCAGTCTTCAGTAATATTTTACAAAGAAGGTTGTGGACCTCTTAAAATTCTTGTCAGATTTTGCACCACACTGAAAGATATGAAAATTCCTGATGGATCTATCAAAAAATAATTTAATCTCGCAAACAGTATCACACAGTGGCCAGCCAGATGCATCTGGGAAATTCATGGCTAGGACATGACAGCCATCATCTATTATAGCTTTCTAGCAATTGCATTTTAGACATTCTCCTCTTGATTCTAGATATCATATATAAATTTCAAGGCACTGACAGAAATGTCGGTAAATGTTAAAGCTATCTAAGCGGGTGGCCAATGTTAGTTGTGTCTCATTCCTCCATATAATTTCAAAGAATGATTCTTGGATGTTCTATTATGAAACGAGAAAAATAGCCGAGTCTCCATAGAGACTCCCTCAATTATGAAGCAACACCTAGATCAGAGGTAGCAAACTTGGCTCTTTTATGACTCATGGACTTCAACTCCCAGAATTTCTGAGCCAGCCATGCTGAGGGGAAAGGGAGAGGTTTCCAAGCTGAGCTATGTTGGCTCAGGAATTCTGGGAGTTGAAGTCCATGAGTCATAAAACAGCCAAGGTTGCCTACCCCTGACCTAAACCAACTTGGTTGCTCTTGAAAAAGCTGAAAAGATGAGACCTGATTGTATAAGAGATTATCAAAAAATAAAAATAAATACTGAGCTAAGATTACTAGCCTGGGAGATAAGTAAATATATAAAACAGCCTTCTTCCAAGATTATTTATTGATACATAAAATAAGGTTGGAAGAGGGCTATTTCACATCATTGCCAGGAAAATCAACTTAAGAGTGATGCTGATGCCATCTGCAGCTATATAGACCCACTGGATGCCACCCTATGACTTGCAGATAGTATTCTGCTAGTCGTGAGTTTCCCACATGATTTGATTACCCCTGTTTAGTTGTCTGTAACTTAGCCATACTATATTTTCATCCTTATTTGTTAGGAAGTGAGGAACTGCCCTGAATTTCAGTGGAGTGAAAATACGTGATTTGTTTGTGTATTTCAGTTTATATGGCTACAACATTTAGGCGTTCTGTTTGGAGAACAGATCCATCATCTCTTCAACCTACCCTGGGCAGCTAACATTAAAAAGAGCAAGAAAGACCAAAGCAAGAAATAAAATAAAATAAAAAATCCAAGAGGAGACATAATGTAAAAAGCACACACACATAAATCTTCAGGTCCAAGGTCAAAATGCACTTCACATAAATATTAACACACTGACAGCTCTCTCCACGTTCTGGCTGAAGGCCCAAGGGAAGAGGCAGATCTTTGGGGCTTTCAAAAGTCTATCAGGGTTGAAGACATCCTGAATCCCAAGGGGACACTGTTCCACAGGGTAGGTGCTGTGACAAAGATGGCATGCTTCCTTGGTCCCACCAGATGGCACTGTTTAATAGAAAGGATCTAGACAGAGCAACAAATCAGAGTTGACATGTTTGTGGCATGGAGGACAATTAATGAATAAAGTCTGTGAACATCCATCATTTACTGCTCAACACTCCTATGAAAAATGTATATTTGAGAATGAGGCATAAAAAGAAGTTTCTAACAAAAAAAGGTGGGATGGATATTAGGGATAGTTGTAAACAAAACTTCATAAAATAAAGTATATAGCTCCTCTCTTTATAAAATGTAGTGAATGACAACAGATGAGGAATTTTCTTGTTCGTTTGTTTTTAAATGACATCCGATCTCAATTTTATGCTCCACTCCCTTTTGGGGCATTATTACAATATAAGGCTGTGCAAATTCTGAGATCTCATTGGACCTCTGAACTGAAGCAGCTTTTCAAATCAGATCAACAGGTCAGATTCAATTGTTTAATCAAACAAGATTTGATTTTCCAAACAGTTCAACGTGACTTGACTCTTTGAGTCAAAGTGTCAAATCAATGCAACATTCCAGATCAATTTGCATCATTAAACTGGGCAAAACTGATGTCTCAGATTGAATCAACATTTCTGATCAAATCAACTGTTCAAATTGGATCCTAGCCAATCTGTACCACTGTTAAAACAATCCTTTGAGTTTTATGAAGCTTCTATTTATTCAAGACAGATATGATCTTCCTTGCAACAAGGTGATTTATTTTTCTGCATCAATCCCCATTGACCTAACAATTTGTTTAAAGGCTATTATTCCATATCTTCCCCAGTAAATATATTTTGTGGGATGCCATTTCAAATCCTCTGAGTGAAGGAATGATTTTAAAAAATTCCCATATTTGTTTATAGTTTTCAGCAGAACCAGACTTGTTCAAATCCTATGTTGGTTGGCTTTGTGTTCTGTTCTTAAATTTGTTTGTCTTCTCTCTGCCATTTTGCAATAGCACAAATGGTCAAGAACAGGGGTGTCAAACCCAATTTCATTGAAGGCCGCATAAGCATTGTGGTTGCCCTCGGGGAGGCGGGGTGTGTGGCCAGGGTGGGTGTGGCTTACTGGGTGGGTGTGGCCAGCTCTACGTCGTTCACGTCAAGGGGGCCTGTGGGGGCCTGGGCAGGAGTGGGACAGATTTGAGGGTCTCTGGCAGAAGGGGGTGGGACTAGGGCAAGTGCCAAGGCATCGTCCACGGAGAGGCATCACTGTTCCTCTCAGGCCATGCGGGGGGGGGGCTGGATGGTGGTGCCACCACAAAATTGTACATTAGCTTCCGGCCAGCCTGGGCCAGGGCCAAGGCAATGGGGGCCGTTCCCTCACTGTTTCCAGGATGGCTTCGCGGGCCACATGAAACCACTTCATGGGCCGCATCCGGCCCCCGGGCCTTGTGTTTGACATGTCTGGTCAAGAACCTTCCCACTATTATGTGTTCTCCATGTCTAGGGAGTTTCTCAATCAGCCAGGTCATGCTTGTCCCAAAGATGCTTTTTCCAAAAGGCAACTGGACTGTCTTGGGTTGTTGTTTTTTTTCCTTTGAAAACATTTTGCTTCTCCACCAAGAAGCTTCTTCAGTTCAAGAAGCTTCCTGGAAAAGAAGTGAAACATTTTCAAAGGAAAATACAACACAAGATAATCCAGTTGCCTTTTAGAAAAAGCACCTTTGGGGCATTCCATATCAGAAGTCATTCTAGCGTGCTGATTATGGGAATAAAGAGAGAACAGTGTTGATATTCAGAGTAAAATCCACATGTGTACATACACACACACAGAGAGAGAGAGAGACACACCTCAAACTTTTTAATAAATATTTTTAGAAAACACTGGTGTTTTTGATAAACATTATCTTGGTTCTAGTTTTGGCATATACTGAAATAGCCAACTAATTGAATGTATTGGTCCAGCGAAATATGTTTATTGCATGGTGACCGAGAACATTGCATTTGAGGCCCCCTATAGGCAGAACATGTTGTTCTATCTATCTCTTGAGCTTTTGTTTCTTCATAGACTGATGGATTAGGACATAGGGGGTCTCCAGTTTTTCCGGAGAGCTCCTTTAGCAAATGAGTGATGGTTGTGGCCTTCAACAAAAATTTAAGAATGTTCCTGGTAGCCTTTAATTCCAGGGAACGGCTGATAGCTTACTACAGAAGACCATAAGAAAGAAGCCTAAGAAGCATTTCTGGCCTTAGCAAGAGCCATTGTTATGTGCAAGCAAACAGCCAAAAAAGAGAATAAATGCTCAGCTGGCGAGGCTGCAAACTCCACAGTCTGAGGTTTGGCTGGAAATATTTACCTCCTTTGAAGTTGGCTCTAACTCACAGCCCCGCAAAGCACTCTGCCAATATAGCATTTGCTGATGTATAGCTACAGCTATTCCCACTGTTTCCCTTACTCTGTCTCAGTATAGAATAATACACGATTAATTGATTTTCTGTCGCTCTTTTAGTACAGAAAATTAATTTTGGAGCAACCTTGTTTTCTCAGGGTATGAATTCTCTACATGCCGAGTAATTCGGCTCGTACATTATTCATGAGCAAGAATCGAGATGGCGTGTGTAACCGAGGCAGGCCCCAAGGCTGCAAGTTGAGACTCTCTGCTAGTGATACAACAATATTCCACCAAGGCCTCTAAATAATTCACATCTACAACTCAATTTGGCATCACATGCAGGGAGGGCTCTTGATGTAGCTGGGGAACAGGAAGAGAGGAAGCTCCTCGCTGGAGCCTCAATGACAAAGCACAATAGGACATGTGCCTCTTATTGGTTTCCTCCGAAAATCTTGGAAGAACCGTCTACAAATGGTGGTGTGACTGCTTCACATATGGAGTGATCATGTTGTCCAATTTTCTGCATGGACAACTCCATTTGGCTTTTTGACTCATCTTTGTCCAAATTCATGATGAGGAATGGACATAAATTACTTTAGCACAGCTGGGAGAGCTTTACATTTTCCAGTATTCATACCTAGCAAATCACTGGACCCGTTTTTACCTATCTGAGCCACCGTCTTCCTTCCAGAAGCCTCTGTCTTATGCTTAATATGTTTTCTTTGTTATTATGAGTTGCTTGGGTTACAGCTCTTGAAACGTGCAGAATTGCAGATCAAATTTATGCATCTCAGGATTGTCAAATGCTCTCTGGGATCAAAACCAAATGTCTTTCTCGTTGGCTCCTTCCTGGTCCTTTTTCCCTGGAGATGGGCCAGGAATTGAACCTGAGAACTTTTGCATGGGCTCAAAAACTGGGCTGTTGTCTCCTCAAGGATGGCCAGTTTTTAGAAACAAGTACTTTGATCTGAAACGTCTCCATGGAGACCAAATGCTGCCTGTTCCCAGGCATGCCCATCAATCTCTGTGAATACTAAGGTGCTCTGTGTAGTATAACTTACCGTTTCATCCTTGGCAGCCGCTGAGCTCTATTTTGAACTACTGGTGAGCTATTGCAGACCGACTATGTTTATTCTGAGTATTTCAACTCAAAAAGCAAAGGTTTTAAGTCACTGGAGAGTGAAATATTACATACTATGATGGAGGCCAGTTCTCTGCAAATACGAACTATGACATTTTCACAAAAGGGTTTTCTTTCTTTTTCTGTTGAGGAGTGGCTGCAACATAGGCCTTTATTTGTTTATAATTTTGAGATGCAATATTTCTGTTTCTACCCTTGAAGGGCCTCAAGGTTTTAGAATCGGTACAGAATAAGCTAGCTCGATGGTTTTAGGGCTCCCCTTAATAGTCCAGACAAAAATGGGTAGGGTTGAAATTGACAAGAGTTGTGTCAAGTTTCCCCTTCTCTTCAACCATTCAACCTTTGGAGACTGAGGCCTACTGGATTTTTTTTTTCCTTTTATTCCCCCCCCCTTTTTTTTTTGTATGGCACAGAATTGAGATTTAAGCACTACAAGATAAGAAAAGTGAAGACAATCCCTATTGCATCTCAAACTGCTTGCAGGTTGAAGAACTGAAAATGGTGAAAGTGTCCTTAGCTTTGAAAAATGATTCTCTGTATGGAATTTGGATCAATTATTTGCACAGTTGTCTGAAAGGGGAAAGGGGATACTGTTTAAAACTGAACTATTATTGTACTATAATGGTCTGTGAGAATAATGCACTATAATGGTCCTTGAGAGACAGGAGGAGGAGGAGGAGGAGGAGGAGGAGGAGGAGGAGGAGGAGGAGGAGGAGGCCCATAGACTAGGAAATGGTCATATACTGTAAGCTCACAGAAGAAATGAAGGTGTGGCAAACATCTAAGGAGTAATCCCAGTTTCCTGGACTGTAAAGGTGAGGGAAATTAGAAGTTCTTTCAGACCATTGAACCAATTTGTCCAAGTCTACCCACCCTCATATCCTATGGAGATGTTTTAAATTGCAGTCATGATAGCAACTGAGCTACATCGCTTGAACTTTCTTTCAGAATGAGTCTAACCACTGAACTGACTACAGCAGCCACTTTAAGCTCCTGGTTTTAAATATCAGCAAAGAGGAGAACGTTGTTTGCTAATGCTACCTTTCTCTAATAGAGGAAGATCAGATTTTCCCCACTTTGGTGCCAAAATAACTTATCCTACCATTTTGCATTTTGTCTTGGAGGAGACAGACCACTTGATTCTGCACCATCACTGGGCCAAATTTGCATCCTGTTTATACAGACTAGCTGTATGAAGACTAGCAGACTCATCAAATGAGGGATGCTTGTTGTACTAGCCAAACTTTGGTGACTAAACAGGAAGCCTAGATAAGAGAACGTGAATCAGTTTTGACTGCAAGGTGTTTGATGGGTGGTTAAAAAGGATTGACAATTCAGGTTGTTTTCGTGTGATAGGCAATAAGTCTATTTCCTTTCTATGACTCTCCAGCATGTTTAAAACAAATTCCTGAATCCATTCCATCCACTACTTTGTTATGTTACATTGTTGGCCCATGGTTACAACAATAAAACTTACTTACTCCATCCAATATTATTTTTGCAATAATTTGTCAATTTTTTTAAAACAAATCTGCAGGGGAATTTGCATTTAACTGTGAATTATGCGGTAATGTTTTCTCCATCTAACTTTGACAGATACTTACATTTTATTTATTTTTTTAAAGCTCCAGATTAAAAATATTTTCTTTTGCTCAAGATTTCAATGACACATTCGGGGGGGGGGGGTGTTTCCTTGTGTTGGAGCCTTGTATGAACCATCTCTATTTCTTTTTTTTTTTTTTGCAATGTTTTATTTTGTCATTATTAGCAGCTGCATAAATTTTGCAAACATCAATATGGGAAAAAGGTGGGATTGGATTATAATAAATAAATCCTAGCAGATGGAAAACAACCCTGTCCCATTCATCATGAGAAGGAAACCACAGCATTTTTTTTTTCTTGGAGAGAATGGTGGAATCCACAAATCAACACTAACACTGTCAAGAGGCATGATTTTACACACCCAAAGTAAGGTTGTACATTTTACAACACTGGTTACATTTTACATGTTGTGAACTAAAGATAAACAGGAAATACCAAAGAAAGATAATTCCAAAATACCTCTTATCTGAATTTGTTCCCAAATGATGGAAAATATATCTACCATATGCATACATACAAAAATACATACATACAAAAATACATACATGCATACATACATAGCTAGAAATACTCATTGAAAATCGTGCTGAGGTCATCCAATGAATCTTAGGAATGAGAATTCTGGATTAATAAACTACTAATTATTTACAATCCTTAGAATATAGAATCATAAGATTGGAAGGGACCTTAAAGTTCTTTTAATCGAACGCCTTGCTTTAGCAGGAAAATGTACACCATTCCATTCCGGTCTCTTCCAGTGATGGAGCAACCACAACTTCTGGAGATAAACTGTTCCACTGATTAATTCTTCTCACTGTTAGGAAATATCTCCTTGGTTCTAGGCTTGATCTCTCTTTAATGATCTTCTACCCATTATTTCTTCTCCTGTCCTCAAGTGCTTTGGAGAATAGGTCTACCCCTGCTTCTCTGTGACAGCCCTTCAAGCACTGGAAGACTGCTATCATATCACCCCCTACTCCTTCTCTTTATTAGAGTAGACATACCTAGTTCCTTCAATCATTTATCATATGGTTTAGCTTCCAGACTCCAAACTCATCTTTGTTGCTCTTCTCTGCACTCCTACTAAGGTCTCAACATTTTTTTGCTATCACGGTAGCCATCTAGATCCTTCAGGTTCACCACAGTCACCTAGAGGCTGTCACCTCTTGTGGGGAGCTGTCCTGAACCCATTAATTTCCTAACTGTAGTCCACAAATTAATGTGGCTTTTAAAGGGAATACAGAAGATTCTATTGGAGGAGAAAATGCCTACAAGTCACAGTGACAATATATTATGCCTCTGCTGGAAGGAAAAACCTATAGAACTTTAATCTATTTATGGATTTCCCAGGGGCATCTATTTGACTCCCATGATTTAGACAGAACATTTTTTCTCATCCAGTTGAACCCTGCCTATAGTCCTGCATTTGTTTTACTGTCTTAATTTAGTGGAGACTCTACAAGATTTACATATAACATTTTGCATTCTCTCTGTCTCTGGATAGATAGACAGAAGAATGTGTAAACTAAATAGATAGATAGATAGATAGATAGATAGATAGATAGATAGATGGATGGATGGATGGATGGATGGATGGATGGATGGATGGATGGATGGATGGATGGATGGATGGGATGATAGATAGATAGATAGATAGATAGATAGATAGATAGATAGATAGATAGATAGATGTTTTTGTTTCTTCGGCCATATCTCTAGTGTCATAATGATCTATTTTCCCCCTATGTTTTATGAACCTGGGGATGCACATCAGCAGCACAGGGTGCAAATGAACCGAAATACCTAAAAAGCTTCAGCCAGCTGCCCATCTTCAGGTTCCAGAATGAATGGTGGTAATTCTCCTCCTTCGATTGGAATTGGAGAAGCATAAAGAACAGGCCAGCACAGACTCAGCGAGCAGTAAAGGAGCTAAACAGGAGAAATCTGTTTTCCCCCACCTATAAGGCTTTGTCACCATTCATTAACCACATTGAATCAAACCTCGAAAGCAACTGAGGGAAGCAGATTTTTCAACCCGATCTCTTTCCCACCGAAAGTGATTTGTCTGTGTCTGTGGAATGTCAGCAATATAAGCCACAAGAGAAGCTCTATAAACGGCCTGCTTTATTTCCCTTCTACTTCCAAAATTTGCCTGTGCGGCCACTTTGTAGCATGTACCAGATGCAACAGCAAGAACTCAAGACCTATAATCTCCTTGCAAATGGTAATAATTCCCCTCTGGACTTTAACACACTCATAATTTACAACAGTGCTAAAGTGAACATTATTTCAAGCTATGTGTATTCTCTCAGGGGCCAGAGAATTGCACTGGTTTCCTGCTGACAGCAGACTTTCTGTTTTTAAATGTCATGCATTCGTGTTCATTACTCCCAAATAATTGCCTAAAAGATCAGCAGCCAGACCAGCAAGTCCACGGTATATCATTGTTAGTCAATCACAACTCTACCGAAGGAATCAGAAGGAACTGAACTCTGAGAGTAGAGCTCCTATTTTCCACCAGGAGGGCAAAGAGCAACTGATGCAACTAGGGTCATCTACACAGCCTGATGGTTTTGTCATTGCCTCCTTAACATTATGCTTCCCAAAGTTTCTTTGTACGGTTGTTCACAGCTGTTCATCATACATTTGGCAGTTCTTTTATAGATTGATGACTTTTCACTTTGGTCATTTTTTCTGGAGCTTAAGTAGACTTCTGCAATGTATAGTATGTCCCCAGGAACAAGTTCATCTTGAAGCTATTGATCAAGGATGATCAAATACACCTGAATTCGTCATGATGTTGACCACAGGCTTCTGATGCCTCCCTTGGAGCACCGATGCAGACTAGATTACTTTAAAGCTCAGATTGAAGCATTGATGCACAAAGGACCTCCTGTGCAGACTGCTCTTAATTAGTATGTAAGCAAGAGACAAGCAAAAAATAAACTTGTCATACATACATTTTCTCTGGTATACAAGTACACACTCAAGTCTAATAAAGAGACAATAGGATAAAGGATAGAGAGAGTCACGGGAAGAGGTTAAAAAACACAATCAAGAGGCCACTGAGCTTTGCAAATGAGTTTTGTAACTGAGCCCTAGCCTCTTATTTATGTGTAGGAGATTCACATAAATTCCAATATACATAAATAAAGGCAGGCCAGAAGCTCCAATTACACAATTACACTTCCCCTTTTGTTTTTATTTGTTTTTCTTTTTTGTTTTTACTTATTCTGCAAGTGTCCTTGATTATGGAGGTTTGTTGCCAGGGGCCACAGAACCTGGGGGAAAAGGGAAAGGCCATACTTGAACCCTGGCAGGCTGCAACTCATCTCAGGGTTATGAGTTGTGTCTATATATGTTATAGGAAAATTTCAAGGGAGAGAGTTGAAACAGCAGGTGTGTGTGGAGAGTGGGAGGGCTGGTCTGGGCTCAACAAATGGAGAAAGAAGAAAATATGGCAGATCTGTTCATCCATACTGTAGTTTCACAAGATCCAGATCTAACATCTTTGCATTCAAACTCTTGTTGGCCATCTTTAAAAACGTTATGAGAGGCAAGAACCATGTTTCCATTGCCCTATCAAGAAAGCCCCCCACCACATTTGTCTAGTGCAATAGCAGTAGTTTATTGTTGATTAGTCATGAGCCGCTATATCAAAATATAGAATATAAAAAACACAGAACATTAATAACACCATATATAAAAGTAGAATAAAAACAATTAAATTAAAAAAGGATAAAGAATGCAAATTATAGTTCTGTATTACTCCTACCATCAACACGTATTGGTGCTCCAATTCAACTTCAAGAGACCATGTGTAGCTTCATTTGAAACTTGGTTCATAAGTAATGTAGGCAGTGTGATTGTCATCAAAGAGCAAAATAATAGACATGCCATGTTGTATTACAACTTGCTTGTAAATTTTTACC
This sequence comes from Crotalus tigris, assembly GCF_016545835.1. Classification (NCBI taxonomy): domain Eukaryota; kingdom Metazoa; phylum Chordata; class Lepidosauria; order Squamata; family Viperidae; genus Crotalus; species Crotalus tigris. Next base: position 772,270 of record NW_024097215.1, on the reverse strand, counting down.
CATCTCACTCTAGTTCAGTGGTTCTCAACCTTTTTAATGCCACGACCCCCAACCGGTCATAAGTCGAGGACTACTCAACTGGTGCAGCACCATTTGTAGAATGGGACTTTTGGTGGGCTCAGCAGGGCAGAGACAGCCTGGACAATTCCTATTGGCTTTCAAAAGCCAATAGAATAAAAGGGAGTAACACAGCTAAGGAAAAGGGGGGAAAAATGGCGGATTGCGTTGTTTGGCGACCCCCATGAAATGGTTGTTCGACCCCAAATGGGCTTCCGACCCACAGGTTGAGAATCACTGCTCTAGTTGTTGTTGACTGTTCCCAAGAAAACTTTGGAGTGAGTCTGGAAATTCTTTACTGCACATAGCTGTACGGATAGGACAGGACAGGATAGAGCAGAGCAGAACAGAGTAGAGTAGAATACTTCATTGGCCAGGTGTGATTGGACAGTAGTTATTAATGTAAATTCCAGTATGCTTCGTGAGCTACAATGATTCAAAGGTAACATCACAGGTATGTCTAACACAAAGTATTATTATTTGGTGCTTCTCCATTGCTGTCGTCTGTTGCTGGGGGCATCATCTCTTGTCTATGGGCATTTGGAGGATGGAAATTGGAGCATGTCAATCTGAATTTCTACCCACTTGAAACCTGAATCCCTCATGAGCTGTCACTTTCATGGCAGGATTAAACACCCAACCTTGTAAGATAGAGCAAGTGGGAGAATCCGTCACTTCATCACTGCCAAAGCATATCTAGGAAGCAGAAGAGCAGGGGAAAAGAAAGGACGGCTGTAACGAAGCTTCCTCCAGCTGCTTCAAGAGATTATCTGGCTTGTGACAAATTCCATTTCTTTTCTTTTGTTGGGAAAAAAGTGGACAAGGAAACGCACAGAATGAAAGAAGCTGGTATACAAAATGGCACCCATCACCGGATGTAGACAGATTTGTGTGAAGTCAAGATGAGCAATGCATTTTCAATCTCAAAAGGAGTTTGTCCAGGTTCAGTTCTGGTTAACAAAATGAGTTTGTAGTTGCTGATTCCCTCGTTCCTTAATTCATTTATAAATTTAATTCATTTATAAATTCATTTTAGAGTAGTGTATTTATTAGCAAACCATTGTGGATTGATAAATACATTTTCCCCCCTTTCTTAGTGCATTTGGTTTGGACTTTTGATTTTTTTATTAATTTATGTTTATTAATTGTGTGTGTTAAGTTATGGGAAAGTTATGGGATCTAGTGAATATTTCTTAGGAAGTCAAACCAATATTGCAGCTAGAACACTCATTTCTTGTATTTTGGACTGCCATCTTCTTCCCAGATATTTGTTCTCCCATCTGTGGTATCACAACTATAGGGGAAAAATAAATAAAGGAAAGGATTGAGATCAGGGTGGGGAATGGGCTTAGCCAGAAGAGATAGTCTTCTGTCACAGTGCCCTAGTGAAGTATTGTGCTTCTTTGCTTTGTGTCCTCTGCATAAATGCAATTTCCCCAAATGTCAGGAGGAAAGCATTACAGATAACACACTGTGAGTGTCTTTGACCCAGTTAGTGCTGGAATCACAGATCTCATTATTCTGACATAATAGGAGTTTTTCCCCCCTTCACCTCTCGGCTGTCATCCTGCTGCTCTTGTTTTCCAGCTTGGAGATGGAAATGTCCAACTGCAAACATATTGCTGGCAAATAACTCTTCTCCAAAATCTAGCAGAATCCCAGCGATATGTGTGTGGAGGAAAATGTGCTTCCTATCCCATGAGTAAGCATTTCATGTTTGCGCCAGAGCAAAATTAACCTTTCAAGAAGGTTTGGCTGCAGCAGCCAAGAAGTGTTGCGTTGCCAACATTCATAGAGTCTGTCTTTCCTTTCTGACAAATGGCAAAGCCCAAGGATTATCTACCAAGAAAGAATCCCGTTTCTCTTCTCTGAATCACCTCATTATGTGCTAAAACTCTGAAATCCTTAAATCCAAGGAGATCAGAACTTTGACTCTTATACCTTCAAAGGCACCTCGTACATCTTCACCAAGTATGGCAAATGGGATTAATATAGTGAATATATTAACAATCAAGAGTTTCCTAATCTAAAATCTGACTCAGTTTATCTTCATTAAGAGGATGAACTCTTGGGCTCAGTCCAAGCAACCTAGGCATCGTTGTGTGGTTTGTTCTCCTTTTTGTAAATTCTGTTCATCTTGCGTTAAATTTATTAGCTATTGGATTTGGAACAGAAATATCTCACAACAGAAATGGGTTCCAGCACAATACTGGTTTTGAAGGAGCACCTGAGATATTTCTGTTTTCCTCAAAAGCCCACTGGATCTCCTGCAAGCACTATCACTAAAATCTACCTGCTTGTTTATGAAAATGTATATGGCTGCCCAACTCACCCTCTTGTGACTCCAGGTGATTAACAAGAATAAAATCCCAACAGAAAAACAATACAAAAAGCAATAACCCCCATCTCCACACACACACACACACACACACACACACACACACACACCCCTGGTCATAGCAAACAAGCAAGCCTCTTGATAGGCTCCATATCACTCTGGGTTCTCCAGGCCTGTTGGCAAAACCAGATCTTCAGGGTTTTGCAAAAGAGTGAAAAAGAGGGGGGGGGCAATCTTACCTCTGCAGGGAGGATGTTCCTTGGGGAGGAAGCCATCATAGAGAAGGTCCTTCTTCTTGGTCCCTCTAGGAGGATTTTCTTAGGAGAGTAAACCCGTAGCATTCCCTGCCTCCCCAGTCTAGTGGGTTGGGTACATCTGATTAGGAAGTACTTGATTACATACTTAAGATTTTATATTCTTTATCATAAATAAATAGAATCCGTCTAGTTTTAGACTTTCTATCTTCTTTCCCTGTAAATAAAAATAGCAGATTGGGGGGGAGGAGAAGTTGCCACTTTTATTGTTCTCGCTTAGCTGTTGTTTGCTGTTGTGCTTTTTTGAAGCTTAGCTGTGAGAAAATCTTACGCTATCTGAAATGAGTTTTTATCTGGACCGGATCTTCTTCCAAGAAATGCATCTGCAAAACTAGGTGTAATATTTCTCCAGCTCACTTTTTCCACAAAACTTTTGAAATAGACCAACAGAAAAAAAAATATGTAGCTTGGGGTTGAACTGTGAGGTCCTTGGTCCTTCCTAAGCTTGGATGTTTGCTTGCAGGCATTTCATTACCCAACTAGGTAACGTCAGCAGTGTTACTAATGGGTAATGACATATCAGCTCAGAGAACAACAAGGACTCCACTTTGAAACAAGCCCCTATTCTAAAGGAAAGGAAGGTAGTGATCCTCCAAAACCACAAATCCCAGTATCCCTAGCCAATCTGGATGGCATTAGAGGATGCTGAAAATGATCATTCAGCAGAAATTAGAGCAACACAAGTCCCCAATTGCTAAACTCATCCCAATACATAATTGCAATTAATGGAATCAGTCCTGCAGAGTCCAGCTACTCACAAGGCACATTGGAAAGAGCTTTCAGTTCGATTTCCTACTTCCTACATCCCTACTCTGCAAGGATGTGTTTTATTTAGAGATCCCCATGCTTGTTTGCACTTGTTTGTTTATCACATTTCTTTAATTATATGAGTTTAGTTAATGAAAGTTTTTAATCTACTTTATGGATCTGCCTTATTAGCAATAACCCCAAAATGTTTTTAATTGCTGCATCATTAGTTCACTGCATAGTAACAGAGCAATTTAGCAGATAGTATTAAGTGTGATGCAAGCATGTGAAACAGATGCAAATTTGACAGCAAAGCATGATAGAAAAAAGAGCTATCGTCTCCAAAGTCTCCAAAGTCAAAATGGAGAATGTGCCAGATCCAGATGCCCTAATGCTGACGAAGCCAAAAGGCCTAGGACACATTAGCTAACCTGTTTAAATTGTAATCAGAAAAAACTATTTTGGGAAGAATTCAAACAATCCCAAAGAAAGGCAGGGTCAAGAACTACTAGACCAGTGGTTCTTAACCTGGGCGATATCGCCCCCCCAGGGGGTGATTTTGTTTTTCAGGGGGGGTGATGGAACAAAAAGGGGTGATGTGGGGGTGAAGGAATGAAAAGAGGGCGATATGGGGGTGATGGAGCGAGAGGTTTTGGGGACACTTTTGAGACTTTTTCGTACAGTGAATCACTGTATATCTGTCGTACAAAAACATCAGATCGCTCGCTATTAGTGGATTGAATTGTGTTTTCAAATGTTCCTCCAGCTAGCTTCAGTACAGAACACCGTACATATGTGAATACGATCAGCTTTGTTTTTGAATTTTTGTTGTGCTTTGTAAAACATTTTATGTGTCTCTTTGTGTTATACTTTTTTAGCGTGCACTCCAGTTCGATATTATACTTTCTTTGTGTCTTTTTAATCTTTTTTACAGTGTGCATGACTATATATACTTTCCTCGAATCTTAATTTAGTTTCAGAGTTTTCGTCTTGAAATTCTTAGTTCCTGCATTGCGATTTGTTCTTATGCCCTTTTTATATTTCTTTTTGCGTCTTAAATTTCACTTGTAATTCAATCATTAAATGTTACTGTTTTTCTTTTCGGGCATTTCACTTTCTTGCAATTGAATTTTGTTTTCGGTGGTCATTACATTTAAGTGTCTTGAATAAATAAGATAATAATGAAATACATGTATCACGAAGTTTGGGAATAAAGTGACGGGTAGCACCAAAGTTTTTCACACAGTTGAGATATGGGAAAAAGACTGGAAATAAATTATTTGCATCGATATGCCCTGATGACAATTTTAAAGAAAACAAAAAAAAGAGTTTTCATAAATTGAAGAATTATTTCCTACGAGAGGTTATGTTGGGGGAGGGGGGCGATGACAACTTCCTCATTGGCTCAAGGGGGCAATTCATTCAAAAAGGTTAAGAACCACTGGTCTAGACAATAACCTGACATGATAAATTACCAGAGATAAAGTTTGCCTATAGAAAATAACATGTTTCCTTTATTTATTTCATTTCATTTGAAACATTTATGTAGCCACCCATCTCATTACCAACTCTGGATGGCTCCCAATCAAGTGTTAAAACAAACTGCAAAACCGTATTAAAACTATAAAACTAAACATATTAAAAACAACAAAAACAGTATATAAAGAAAAGAAAGTAAAGAAAAAATCAAAAGAATCAAAGAAAGGCAAAAGTGTAAGAAAAGTGGGAGTCCAAGAAAAATAGAAACGAAAGAAAAAAAATACGAAGACGCAGCTTCTGATCTTCTTTACCACAGCTACAAGTACAATTATAAATTTATCTCTTACTCTTTTGCACAAAAAATTCATAAGATGTTTCTAGTAGTAATAAACATAGACATTGTCTTCTCTCTGATCAAATAATTAAATTGACGTCTTTGATTAGCCATCTCAGCAAGTTCCACCATCTTCACCAACCATTCCTCCATTTTGGGTAGTGCCAAATGAAAAAAAAAAAAAGTTTCCAAAGTGAATCTACCCACTCAAATAGCCATATCTTCCCACCACAAAGAAGAGAAAAGAGAAAATAGGTCTGCAAAATAGATTCTCAGGATTCCCTGCCTTGGACTCAGAACTCCTGCTCAAGGGCAGATGTGGCTAGCTGGTTTTTTGCACAAATCCATCTTGTGTACTAGTGGATCCCATTGATGAATTAGAAAGCCCTGGTTGTGATTGCTCATGCCTTCGTCTCCTCCCGATTGGATACTCCATTTTTTTCTACATGGGGTTGCCCTTGAAGAGCAGTCGGAGGTTGCAGCTGGTCCAAAATGCAGTAGCAAAGGCAGTTCTGTGTGCACTGTGTAATACTTCTGCTTCGTGAGCTACACTGACTCCCAATGGTTTTCTCAGTACAATAAAGGTATTGAATGTCATTTGTAAAGTCTTAATTGATCTAGGGCCAAGTTATCACTCTAGATCCCTTTCTTAAAATAGCAATAGCAATGGCACTTATATACTGACCCATAATGCTTTACAGCCCTCTCTGAGAGGCTTACAGAGTCAGCATCTTGCCCCAACAATCTGGCTCCTCGTTTTACCAACCTCAGAAGAATGGAAGGCTGAGTCAATCTTGAGCTGATCAGGATTGAACTGCTGGCAGTGGGCAGAATTAGCCTGCAATACTGGATTCTACCACTGCGTCACCACGTCTCTATTTGAAATATTGTCAAACAAATGAAACTTGAAAGGTGCCTTCTCTGTTGCAGCAACTGCCTAATAAGACATGATTCTCCCTGTAATTCAGACAGTTCTGATCCTTTTGGGATTCCAAAAAGCTTTAAAAACCTACTTGCTTAATGAATGGGCATGTGGACAGAGGAGTTCCACTTTATGGTGGTAGGATGTACGTTGCTTGAGAACTGCAGCTGCATTGTTACTGTGGCTCCTTCATTTTATTTCCTTCATTAAAAAAAATAAAGCATATTTCAATAAACACATATTTCAATACATGATCATGGGACTACTATAAAAGTTGAACAATATGTTCAAGGCTCAGGGGCAGGGGTAAGGTTATAATTGAGTGAATGTTCTAATCACTGATTAATATTAGTCAATCTGTTTTTAAAATGAAGATGTGCTTACTGGATGAAAAATCACCAGAATACCTGCTGAGAAAGAAGTTCATATATACTCCAAGTCAATGTGAAAAGAAAAATCACTTCCCATCCAAATGATGAATTTTCTGTGACCCCAGACTAGTAATAATTTCATAGGGATATGACAGCCCTGAAATATATCTGAAATATTCTGTTTCTGCCTTTGGGGCCAAATACATTTTTAATCAGGATGAGACTTCCTGATGTCTCCAACAAGCATTGAAAAATATGGACCAAATTATTTGCCACTTGCACGGTCATTGCTGCAATATATAACAACAGATCAATGCAACCCACACTGGATTTTGAAGATTTGTTAACCGATTAACAATGAATGTCTCAACTGGTAATTGAAAATTCAGGATGATGAGTGAAAACCAACTCATATGAAATGATGGATAACCTTTGTTCTAATTACAGGTAGTCCTTGACTTAAATTATTCATTTAGTGACAGTTCAAAGTTACAACAGCTCTGAAAAAAGTGACTTACAACCATTTGTCATTTATACTGTTGTAGCAACCTTGTGGTCACATGATCAAAATTGGGACACGTGGCAACTGGCATGTGTTTATGATGGTTGCAGTGTCCTGGGTTCATGTAATTTTCCTTTTGTGATCATCTGACAAGCAAAGTCAATGGGGAAGCCAGATTCACTTAACAACCATGTTACTAACTTAACAACTGCAATGAGGGAGGGACTGCATTCCAGAAAGCCAACAGGCAGTGAAGTTTAGATAGTTTGGTTGGGAGGAAGAAGGTCAAGAGAAGCTCATCCCTAGAACTTCTCATAGTTTATATTTAATGATGCAAGTCGTTATTTTAATTTGGCAAGATTCCATCTATAGGTGAGGAACCATAAAGAAAACTGCTGAGAGATACTTCTACATTTCTTCCTTGGTTCTCAGGACCTGACAATTTTAAACATTGTGGTGAAATGGACCATTAGTCCCATCAAGTATTTAATACAGTATCTTTTCTGAGGCATTGACATCTACAATTTGTTAAGAACTTTGGGAGGTCTCCAGAGAATGTGCTTTTCAGGAGGAGCATAACCATGAGGATCTCCCTCGTAGACCTCTTCAAACAAAGATAGAGCTAAAGACCATCAGCATGTTTTGCATGCCAGGCATTTAGAAAAGGAAACGGCTCTGATGCAAGGGAGATAGCTGCTGACATATTGCTACTCAGAGACATAATCTTCCTTATTCTTGCAAGAACAGGATAAGTATTGTATAGGGTTAGGGCAGCTAAAGGATCTCTGTTCATTGCAATGTTGTGAATTGATCGCTGTGTGGCAAGAGTGCTGTTAGCCACTGATGCTCACAGAATAAGGCCTGACCTTGCAAAATGTCCCAAGGACTCACTTAGAAGCATCAGGAGTCAGCATCTTCGCCACTGTGGCTGTCTGACAGCATTGATACTCAGCACAATTTTCACTTTATGTGGAAGGATCAAAGAAGCACAGAGCCCCGACTTAGACAGCAAAGCCTCCGATATCAGAATGAAAATGTATCACAGATGACTTTTGCACAGATATAGAGAATGTGACATTTTCCATTATTGCTCAATGTGACAGCACAAATATTACTCTCCTGCTCAGCAGCTCTCTAGGTAAATCACCCACCTGCCTTTGAATTTCTCCCATCACAAATAGATGCTGTGGCCAAAGACAAAAGGAGACATGTTTTTCTTGTTGACAGAACTCATTATATCATTTGCTGGATGAACAGAGTGACTTCCTATATTTTATTTCACAACTATGCTGAGATGTTGGCCTTGGGTAGCTTAATCAAAACAAACGAGAGTTGTCCCACAAGTGAAATATCCTGGGCATTAAAGGAGAAACTTATCACTGTTCTGTGTCTGCCTATTTGTAGGAAAAGAGCAGGCAGAGCCAGCTGGTAGAGTTAAGCATGTCATCAGCTTAGAGTCATTGTGTTCCCACAAGTATTCCAAGTCCAATCCCTCCTGAATTCCATTAACCTTATCACGCGCTATTTATTCTACCAGTTTTCAAGCAATTTGATGAAAAAAAAAAAAAGAATTTCCTTTCAACTTTTTTTCATGGAAAATATTTTGATGAAATTTGCAGGGTTGTGTATGAGGATTTTAGACTTGTTTGATTGCTAGGTTGTTTTTTGTTTTATGGGAAAAAAATAACTTTCTAGTAGTTTGAAGTTTCCTTGGTCTAGAATATCTTAAATTGCAAGGAACGATTTCCTAAAATAGCTTGTCCCGTGAGGTCACTGTGTGTGTGTGTGTGTGTGTGTGTGTGTGTGTGTGTGTGTGTGTGTGTGTGTAGGAATGGGCGGTTCATTGAATTTTTAGCACAATATTAAACACTGCCAAGGAATCTATCATTAGTGTAAGTGCCTGACAATACTAACCCTTGATACCGTGCTTCGTTTTTATTTTATTTTATTGCACAACAATTTCCATAGATGCCTTTTCAGATCTATTTAAGCATATATAGGGGTATCAGGACACACACAGATGGTCTTTTGCAGATGGCCAGCAGCCCTGAGTTTGGCTAGTGGGTAGCAAAAGCTGCTCCTGTATGAAATAACTACTCATTATTTTTTAATGCTGTTGTAACATTATGGCTTAATCAGTATTTGCAATTGGTTAGTCAGTCCCAGCAGCAATAAATTAGTTTTTTCAGGTACCAAAATGTCCTATCAAGATTTTGTTGTTCTTTTGTCCCTGTCATAAAAGGCTTTGGCAATTTGAGAGATGGAGTATTTTTCTCTTTTCTGTTTTTTTTAAATACAGTGTCTAATTTGAAAATAAATTAAGTCATACAATGCATATTAAAGAAAGAGTCCAGAAGGAACATTGAGACACTAGAATCACATCCTGGTGGTCTTTTCCACTCCCTAGTACAAAGTCCAACTTGAATTTATTCCATTTATGGTTCTACATTTACTCTGCAGTTTTTTCCCATGGCACATTTATATGTGTGTACATGTGTGTCCAAAGGGCATTGCATAGTATATACAGTGGTGGGATTCAGCCAGTTCACACCAGTTTGGCAGAACTGGTAGCTATTTTTTTTGTTGCCCAGGCTCAGAATGGACTTCTGGAAGTGGCATCCACACAGAGAACCGGTTATATATATCTCCTAAATTTTTGGATTGCTAACATCTGTGATCTGCTCAGGTGGCACAAAAGTGAAATAATACTTTCATTGCAGCTACAAAGAGCACTTAGGGATAGGAAAAAGGGTATTCATCTTGTATCTTACCTACATGTTCTCCAGTGTACATCCACCTATCCATCAAACATGCCTCAACATATATTTTTTTTAAATCTTGGTTGTTGTTGTCCAGTCACTAAGTCATGTCCAACTCTTCACAATCTCTTGGACCATAGCACACCAGGCCCCACTTTTCTTCCACAGTTTCCTGGGGTTTGCCCATATTCATGTTAATTGCATCGGTGACACTATCTAATCATTTTATTCCCCACTGTCTCCTTTCTCCTTTTGCCTTCAATCTTTCCCAACATCACGGTCTTTTCCAATGAGACTCTTTTAGCATTTGGTGGCCAAAGTATTTGAGCTTCAGCTTTGGTATCTGTCATTCCAAAGCACAGTCAGGTTTGATTTCTTTTAGGATTGATTGATTTGATATCTTCGCAGTCCAAGGAATTCAAGAGTCTTCTCCTTCCAGAGTATCTGTTCTTTCCTGATGGTCCAACTCTCATACCCATGCATTACTATTTGGAAAACTATAGCTTTGTCTATAACAGTGGTTCTCAACCTGTGGGTCAGGACCCCATTTGGGATTGAATGACCATTTCACAGGGGTCACCAAACAACGCAGTCCGCCATTTTTCCCCCCTTTCCTTAGCTCTGCTACTCCCTTTTATTCTATTGGCTTTTGAAAGCCAATAGAACAGACTCTCTTGAATAGAGACTAATTCTATTGGCTTTCAAAAGCCAATAGGAATTGTCCAGGCTGTCTCTGCCCTGCTGAGCCCACCAAAAGTCCCATTCTGCAAACGGTGCTGCACCAGTTGAGTAGTCCTCGACTTACAACTGGTTGGGGGTCGCGGCATTAAAAAGGTTGAGAACCACTGGTCTATAAGGACTTTTATTGTCAAGGTGATGTCTCTTCTTTATTTTTTTATTCTTCAAAGACTTTTTCAGACATCACATCAGCATTACGTAAATCAGCACTGGGAAGAAGTTAGAGAAGCGGGTTCTTTATAGATGGCCACAATTACAACATTTGCAATTTATCTGAAAGATCTTCAGAGATTGGAGAAATATTGATGAAAGCCATTGTGGTATAGTGGTTAAGGCATCCGACAAGAACTTGAGAGAGTTTTAGTCCTGGCCTGGTAACGAAGCCAGTAGGGTCACCTTGGGCCAGTCACTTTCTCTCAGCCCTAGGAAGGAGACAAAGGCAACTATTGAAAAAAAACAAAACAAAAACCTTGCCATTGCCATTGAAATTGTAGAGGCTTGTCCAGGCACTCTCTGAAAACTGGTCATGATTGAACAGAAGGGAAAAAATGTTATAGAAACTCACAGAACAGCTAATTGCCATCACTATTATTAAGCTTTGGATCTAAATTGATGGGAAAGAGCTATTTTGTTTTTCAAACCAAATAAGCCAGTAACTGTACACATTTTGAAAAGGAAACATAACAGTTTGAAAGGGCAAAATTAGCATGTTTCCATTAAATGCTTGAACAATCAAACTTCTTTGTCCAACACAAAATAACTCAGGTTGAAAATATGACTGAGTTAATGTTTCTATGGTGTGCTTTGGAATGGATATCACTGCATAATGAAAGGATTTAGATGCCAAAATTCATAACCCGACTTTCTTTGATTTTCACAAGTATTACATTATCCATATGAATCATGGATTAGAGATTTGCAGCAATAACACTTCCCCTTTAGCCCTTGCCAAATGTGTGCTACAACATTTGTAATTTTTTTTTTTCCCAGTTAGTCATACAACCCAGGTGTCTACAACGGGCTGAGCAAATTTGCTTTGGGGCCTTCGAATTGAAGGCAGAAGCCAACCAGGAACAATATATTGTATTTGTTTAAACTTTCATGCCCATGAACATCTGTGATGCAGGAGACAGTTTTATAGAGAGCAAAATAAAATGTTGACAAATGGCTTGGTAATCAACTGCAACATGCAATAAATCATTGAAATGCCAATAACACTTTCCGGCCGAGCCTTGAAAGGTCATTATGATGTCATCATATATCTTGCAGTGCCAAACAAAGCAAACAGAACATGTTGGGAACAGCATTAAAGGGGAGCATCTGTCACTTCTAATTAAGAATTAACAGTGGGCCATATATATAAAAAAAGAAATAAACTTTTTTTTCTCCTTCTCTGTCATCCCTTTACTCTGATTCCAGGGGCTCCAAGGTCAATATCTAGATTACACCTTCAAAAACCAGTCTGGACATGCCCAGTTGCGAAAAAATACTGGACTACAATAAGAAGATGGATCGAAGAAATAATAGACCAACCCGTAGATTGGAAACCAGATATCTTTTTGCTGGGTATTTTAAACAGAAAATATAGTAAAGAAATATGGTACTTAATTTTACATATAATAACGGTGGCAAGAACAGCATAAGCACAGTGCTGGAAAAATGAGAATATACCATCAGAGGAAGAAATGATAAGAAAAATTCTGGACTGTGCTGAGATGGACAAATTAACAAAAGAGATAAAAGAAAAGGAAGACACAGAGTACTATATAACATGGAACAAGTGGTATGACTGGTTGGAGACTAGAAATAATAGAGGAGAATAAACATGGAAAGGTCAAAAGTGAAAAATATGTGTATAATAAAGTATAATAATAATAATACGAATTATTCTTAGTAAGAAGTAGAATATGAAGGAAGAAAAATGTAAATAAGAAACAACGGGGCAATAAGGACAAATATTCTAAAGAAGAATAAGGGGGGAAATGTAAATAATAGAAGATTACCGTTATGTAATCGCTGTTAAAGGGGGGGGAGGAGTATATACTGTGTGGGTATGTGTGTTATGTTTTACTTTTTTTTTTGGTTAAAAATAAAATTAAATTAAATTTTAAAAAAAGTAAAAATCAGTCTGGAAATATTGACAGGGTAGTCACAAAAGGGAAAATAGTGAAGGGAAAATTTCTGGCCACAGCCACTGACTAGAAAGGAAATATGTCCTTGTGACTTGGTTTAATTGTACAAATAGACTTGCTTGCTAATTTAGTCAGTATAGTTCATAGACTCATTGCATGACATTCTGGAGCACATACTAACCATTTGTATACTTTAAGTCAGGCTGATACGCAGATTTAATAGCAATAGCAGTTCGACTTATATACAGCTTTACAGTGCTTTACAGCCCCGTCTAAGCAATTTACAAAGTCAACATATTGCCCCCAACAATCTGGGTCCCCATTTTACCGACTTTGGAAGGATGGAAGGCTGAGTCAATGACAGAGTATTTTTTTTTTCAGTTTGAAATATCATCCAAATCCAGAAAACTGGTTTATTTGGCTTAACAATAGTAACATGGATAGCCTATGTAAACAAAGCGGTAGAGTTAAGAGATGCTTCCAGTTAGTCTACTGCCTCCCAACTTGAACAACTTTGAGAGGTGTCAATTTGGTGATAATTGCCGGTTCTGTCACCCTTTATTAACCATTCCTATATTGTGAAGGAAGTTAACCCTCATGAGAGAAACATCACTGAAGAAATTCATCTAAATTGGAAGCATTTTGTGGACTTTTGGCAGGAGATGGAGAAAAATCAATTTTTGACATATGGATTTGATCATTGTTCAAATTTAAAAAGGATTTTTTTAAATTTCCCCTTTCCTTTGGGGGAAAAATGGACACTTTATTATAGCCTTAAATTAAGAATCAAAAATAAACATTCTTGGAAGAAGAAGTTGGAATTCATTCTTTGTATATATTTGTATTTCTTTTTCCTTTTCTTTATACTTTTTCACACTTCTATCTCTATTCACTTTTAGTTGTTACTTTTGATTGTCAGTTTATGTTGTTTCTTTGTGTATACTTTGTAAAATGTAATATTATATCCCAAAGATGCTGTTTTGCCTCTGCTTGAAAAGTCATCTGTGACTATGACTATCTCTTACCAGGAAATGGAAATTCAACTTCAACCACTAGGAATTTGTAAGAGTTCCTATGAGAGGAATCCTTCATTCATAGGATGATGCCTCTGGCCATTTACCTATGTTTACTGAAATAAATAAAAAGCTTAAGCCAATCTGGTGCTTTTTGGTGCTTTCACCCGTAAATGTCAGATCTGTTGATATAGAGTAATTACATCTCAGTAATGTTGACATAGAGAAACAGTATCTATATCCAATTGCTTGGCAGGAATTTTTTAAAAAAACAAAGTCATGCATCTCTCTTTGCATAGACTGAATCTGCCTTGGGATAAAGTTTGATAAACATTTCAGTGTGCAGAATTTTCATGGCTGGTGTTTCTAAAATATAATTCAGAAAAACTTCACTTTCCTACCCATAAGAGTTCCAATTATTCCAGTAACATTGGAGGCTCCCTCCCCCCCTTTCTCGCTGTCTAGGCAGGGTTTAAAATATCTGATGAATTTATGAAACCAAGCTAGAAGGTTACGTTCAGTCTCTCGCGCTCATCATACTCATTATTCCTATGAGGAAGATGGATTTTGCAAGCAGTAAATCCTATGTAAAACATAGTCTTGTGATAGATCATCTGCAATATACAGAACATAGTCTAATAATGTCATTTCAGGCGATGCATATGATCTTGATTACAGTCATCTATTTCATTTTACATACAAAGTCTTTTCTGAATATCCCTCTTCAGTAAAACACTGTGTCCATTCTACTAGCTCTACCATTGGATAGAATGGGGAGGCCAGTTTTCTCTATTGAAAGATCATCTTTGGAAGACCATCTTTGAACTTTGAAAGACCTTCAAACCATAGTGACCCATCCCTATTAGTAGTGATGAAGTCAGAACCAAGGGCCAAACCCATTCAAAAGAAAGCACCATACTGATTAAACAGACAAGGGATGAATCCTATATAAATGGAGAAGGGTTGAATGTTCCCCATTTAGGTATCTAAACTTATCTAAGATATTTTTCCTATCCTGTTTTATGAAGCCATTTGCACTCATTAGCAAGTTCCCCTTAAGCCATGACTCGAAGATCCAATCAATATATTGGGCTCAGATGGTTCCAAAAACAATCAGTTTCTTCAAGAATACAGTGAGAAGAAGGAATCACCCAAGAGAGAGAAAAAAATCATTGCACAATTGCATCACGGCCGATGACACTCATCACAAATGCTAGCGTGTAGACACTAAGCTGAGTGTCCAACAAGATCTTTGTCCTTCTGTTGCTTCTTCCTTATGTTTTTTTCCCATCTTGTATGCTCTGTTCTTCTCCTTTAGTTGCTGTTTCGCAAGCGCATTTGCTATATAGCCTTGGAAATTGGATAATGAAAACCGAGTCATACATTTCTGCTTTATGTTTCCAAAGAAGTAAGTGTGACTGTCAGGTTTACAAAAGATTGTTTATGTTCAGTGGCATGAAATGGGGGAGTGTGAGTGTGGAGGGGAGGGGAGGGAGAGGGGGGGGGAGAGAGAGAGAGGGGGGGAGAGGGAGAGAGAGAGAGAGAGAGAGAGAGAGAGAGAGAGACTGGCCTGCCTGGATGACAGCACCGCATTCATTCTCCACGCTACGGCAGACAAAGCACAAAGCGCTGGTGCTGGCTGACAGGGACCATAAATCACCACCAAGAGATGCTGTACCTACAGCTTATACCATTCCAGATGACAAGCACACAAAAATCCACACAACAAAGAAAGAAAGAAAGAAAGAAAGAAAGAAAGAAAGAAAGAAAGAAAGAAAGGAAGGAAGGAAGGAAGGAAGGAAGGAAGGAAGGAAGGAAGGAAGGAAGGAAGGAAGGAAGGAAGGGAGAGACAGAGAGAGAGAGAGAGAAAGAAAGGGAGAGAGAGAAGGAGAGATTGTGAGTGAGTGAGGGAAGGAAGGAAGGAAGGAAGGAAGGAAGGAAGGAAGGAAGGAAGGAAGGAAGGAAGGAAGGAAGGAAGGAAGGAAGTCTCCATTACAAACTATTTTGCTCTAGGCTGAATGTGCTAATGTCCAGGCAGAAGCTAATGAAGAGCAGCAGCCTCTGTCGTGGGTGATCAAGACAGGCCAGATAGCAGTCGTATCATCGTGATCAAAGCTGCATCCCCTTTGTAGGTATATCAATGTCACATACATGAAAAAGGTAGGCTTTCTATTGTGGTGCTCTAACTGCCATTTTGCTTGATCTGACCCACCCACCTACCATTCCCACGTTTTGCGGCTCCCAGTGTTTTCTTTTCTCTGGGAAATGGGTCCAAATGGATCTTTGAGTGTTTAAGGTTGCCGACCCCTGTTCTAGTCCAATTCCCTATACCATTTCAGAAAAATGGCTGTCCAGTCTCTTCTTAAAGACTTCCAGTGTTGGAGCATTCACCGCTTCTGGAGGCAGGTTGTTCCACTGGTTAATTGTTCTCACTGTCAGGAAGTTTCTCCTTAGTTCTAGGTTGCTTCTCTCCTTGATTAGTTTCCCTCCGTTGCTTCTTGTCCTGCCTTCAGCTGCTTTGGAGAATAGCTTGACTCCCTCTTCTTTGTGGCAGCCCCTGAGATATTGGAAGACTGCTATCATGTCCCCCCTTGTCCTTCTCTTCATTAAACTAGATATACCCAATTCCAGCATTCTTTATATGTTTTAGCCACCACTCCCCTAATCATCTTTGTTGCTCTTCTCTAGCTAGATTAAAGTCACATGAGGCAAATAATGAAAGGTACAAAAGAAAAACCAACTAAACTTGAATGTGGCAGAGAACATATATGGGCATGATAGCTAGGGAAATAACTCTGTGGTGGCCCCTTTTGCATGGTGCTCTAAGCATATGCTTATTTTGATGGGCTGTCGATGAGCTCACAGGCACAGTCAGAAAACAGAGTCACTAGGAAACTTGTAAAATTTATTTATTATTATACGGCATTCCGTATTCCTATACAGAAATGGTATAGTGTTTCTTGCCTGAGCAGGGGATTGGACTAGATGACCTCCAAGGTAACTTCCAACTTATTGTTATTTGTTGTTATTATTGTTATTATTGTTGTTATTGTTGTATTTATTTATTTATTTATTTATTTATTATAAAATTCATTTGCCACCCGTTTCGTGTCAAATGACTCTTGTTTAAAAATGCTTTAAGGCAGTTTGGGTTTTGTAACCAAATCAGATAAGTCTGTCAGAGCTCCTGGCTCGTCAACTAACCCAGTTGGAGGCACTGTTATTTTGAGCTCCATTTGGCTCAGATACCCTTTCTGTGCAGATCATCATTGTCTTCTCCTTTCTCTGAATCAGACCAGCATTTCATCACACATTGGCTTCATTGACAGAAGCACGGCTGCCTCCATACCCCAAAGACATTAGATAAATGAAGTAGCAATATTGCTGATTTCACACATGTGAAAGGCATATATATATATATGAAAATGCTATTTATTTTTATCTTTGTTTTACCGTTGTCATCAGCAACTCTCAGCCGGGGAAACTAGCCTGTAATCAGAACAGTGAGAGCTTCTTTATCATTTGTAATATCGGCTCTTTCCAATTTTGTCCATCACAATGATTACCTAAGAGAAAACAAGCCCAAATCACCTTTTTTTCTCCACATTTTTTTCTTCTCCATTTATTTGTTATGTTCTTACTGCAAAGGTGACTGATGAGTAAAGCATGAAAGCAGAAATAAAACTAGACAGGATCATTTGTGAAGCCCTATTGCGCTGACACTGTTCTGGATGAGTGAAAATGAAGGTGCCATCAACCATCTTTTTAAAGTGCATCAGAAAATAACTTTCTGATGTGTCAGAAATACCTGCTTCTTCTTTAACTGAAAGTTCTGATGAAGCAACGGGCTTCAGAGAGCATTTATATGCAAAGGCATATAATATGTCCCCTGTATCTAATTATCTGTCAACCTGAGGTACTTTGTTTTCTAAATCGGCCTCTTGGCTGTGACTTTATGAGGTCATAAAGAAAACAGCGCCATTCTCACTGCTGAAACGCTCCTGGAAAGCCAGATCAACAAATTACAGCCCTTAATGGCATCTCTGTGGCAAACACATATCCTGGGTTCTCCTTTTTTTTTCCTTAAGACATTGCCAAAAGCATACAAAGAGCATCTCATCCCCACTAGGTGCTGCTTGCAAACATTACAGGTAAACCTTGGCTTATGACCCCAACTGAGCCCAAAATTTCTGCTACTTAGCCAGAAAGTTAAGTAAATGTTGCCTCATTTTATGACATTTCTTGCCACAATTGTTAAGGGAATCTTTGAAATGGTTAGGGGAGTAACACAGTTGTGAAGTGACTCTGGCTTCCCCACTGATTTTGCTTGACAGAAGGTTGCAACAAGTAATCACACAACACCGCGGGACAGTTGCCAAGCGTCCAAATTTTGATCACGTGACCATGGGGATGCTGCAATGGTCATAAGGTTGAAAAATGTTCATAAGTAACTTTTTTTCGGGGCCATTGTAGCTTCAAAGAATCCCACAACGAAAGCTGGTAAGTCAAGGTTGCAATTTATTTCTGGATTCTGTAGTTTGAGCCTATCTGATCTTGTTTCCCAACCGAAACCCCTGCATTTGGAATTCCATGTGTCTCCAATTTTAGTAGACATAGCTTTGGGGTGATGAGTGTTGCCCATGAAATATGGAAATAGAAAATAGAACAACAGAGGAGATTCCATTTCTGACCAAACATGGTGAATAAGATGGGACTTTGATAAACAGTTTGTGAAGAAATAGATTATTTTTCCTCAATCAGATCTCCATTGGTCTACCCCAGAGGACTGGAAGCTAAAACATACAAGGAAAGGTTGATGGAATTGGGTGTGTCTAGTTTAATGAAGAGAAGGACTAGGGGTGACATGATAGCAGTCTTCCAATATCTCAGGGGCTGCCACAAAGAAGAGGGAGTCAAGCTATTCTCCAAAGCAGCTGAAGGCAGGACAAGAAGCAATGGATGGAAACTAATCAAGGAGAGAAGCAACCTAGAACTAAGGAGAAACTTCCTGACAGTGAGAACAATTAACCAGTGGAACAACCTACTTCCAGAAGTGGTGAATGCTCCAACACTGGAAGTTTTTAAGAAGAGACTGGACAACCATTTATCTGAAATGGTATAGGGTTTTCTGTTTCAGCAGGGGAGTTGCACTAGAAGATCTACAAGGTTCCTTCCAACTATATTATTATTATTATTATTATTATTATTATTATCGATCATCGCACAGTCAGCCAGATGTTCAGACTGGATTTGGCATTTTGTCTACCTATCGAGTCCTTACCCAGGACCTTGGATAGGCAGAAGTAGATGTTTGATGGTATTATAGGTATCGTCGCAGGATGGAAGCAGTTCCTAATAAGGCCGCCTTTTGCAATTGACTAATAGCAAATTTGTCAATGCCAATGGTGTTCAAGTGGTGCTCCAGTTGTTTTGGGATTGCGCCCAAGGAGCCTATGACTATTGGTACTACCCTTGCTTGCTTGTGCCACAGTCTTTCTATTTCTATTTGTAGGTCTTTGTATTTTGTTATCTTCTCCAGTTCTTTCTCGTCTATTCTGCTGTCTCCAGGCACTGCCACGTCCACTATCCAGACTTTTTTGTCTTTCTTATCGACAATTGTTAAGTCTTGGGTGTTATGTTGCAAGTGCTTGTCTGTTTGAATTCTGAAGTCCCAGAGCAGTTTAATTTTATCATTTTCTATGACTTTCTCTATTTTATGATCCCACCAGTTTTTGCTTACAGGCAAATGATATTTTTTGCAGATCTTCCATTGCACCATTGTTGCTACTTTGTCATGCCGCTGCTTGTAGTCAGTCTGTGCAATCTTCTTGCAACAGCTTACCAGGTGGTCCACTGTTTCTTCAGCTTCTTTGCATAGGCGGCACTTACTGTCTTTGCTGTCTTCTCAATTTTGACTTTGTATGCATTTGTCCTTAAGGCTTGGTCTTGTGCAGCCAGAATTAGTCCCTCGGTCTCTTTCTTCAATTTTCCTGCTCTTAGCCATTGCCAGGTTTTATTATTATCTGCTTTCCCAGCTATTTTTTGAATGTATTGGCCATGTAGTGCTTTGTCTTCCCATGCCTCTATTCTGTTCTTCATTTGGTCTTTCTTGTAGGCCAGTTTGGTCTCTCCAGTAGTCAGTAAGCCTTCCTGATATACTAATTTCAGTGCATCTTCATCATTGTTCTTCAGATATTCTTCCAACGCCATTTTTTCTTCTTCAACCATCTGATGTACTTGTAGCATTCCACGCCCACCTATTTGCCTTGTAGATAAAGTCTATCAATGTCACTGCGTGGATGAAGGGCATGATTCATTGTCATTATTTTTCTGGTCTTCCTATCCATTGCTTTTAGTTCTGCTTGAGTCCAGTCCACTATTCCAGCTGTGTATCTAATGACTGGGATTGCCCAGGTGTTGATTGCCTTTAGGGTATTTCCTCCATTGAGTTTGGATTTTAAGATCTTCTTCACTCTCTTGATGTATTCACCTCTAATCTTTTTCTTGACTTCAGTGTGCTTGATGTTGTCAGCTTGAAGGATACCCAAGTATTTGTAGTCTTCTTCCTCATCCAGACTCTTAATGTTATTTTCGTGGGGCATCTTGATTCCTTCAGTTTTCATTATTTTTCCTTGTTTGATAGTAAGTGTGGCACATTTGTCCAAGCCAAACTCCATTACAATATCTTGGCTATATATACGGACAGTGTTGATCAGCGATTCTATTTCAGATGATGTTTTTCCATACAGCTTCAGATCCTCCATATAAAGGAGGTGGGATAGTCTGGCAGATGTTTTTGATGTTTGATAGCCATGTCCTGAGTTATTCAGTATTGTTGACAGAGGAAACAGTGCAATAACAAATATTAATGGTGATAATGAATCTCCTTGAAATATTCCTTTCTTGATATTAACCTATCCCAGCCTCTCACCATTGATCTGCAACTGTGTCTTCCACCATTGTGCCATCGATCTTTGCACAATTTTTTTGATGTTTCTACTGACTCCTGTTATTTTTAGGCACTTTATTATCCAATCATGTGGCAGAGAGTCAAATGCCTGTTTGTAGTCAATCCATGCCACATTCAGGTTGGTCTTCCTTCTCTTGCAGTTTTCCAAGATCCTTTTGTCTATTAGGAGTTGATCTTTTGTTCCTCTGCTGTTGGGGCGGTTTTCCTTCTGCTCAAGGTGGAAAGAGATTGTTTTTCAACTAGAGCTGTTTGCATGCAGTCAGCTACTACAGACCAGTTGTAATTTTGAAAGTTGTTGGTAAGCAGGTAATTGGCCTGTAGTTACCTGGTGTTGCCCCTTTTGCTGGATTTTTCATTATTAGGTAGGTTTTCCCAGTTGTTAGCCACTTTTCAATTTCTCCTCCTTGTAGTATATTGTTGAACTGTTTGTCAATGATTGGGTGTATAACAGTTAGATGTTTCAACCAAAACCCATGCAGTTCATCTTCACCTGGTGCTGACCAATTTTTGATTTTCTTTGCTCTTTTTTCTACCATTTTTGTTGTTATTACTAGTTCTTTCATTTCAACTTCTGTTTTATTTGCATCCACCTCTTTTAACCAGGCCGCATCCTTGTTGTATTTCTTTGGGTTATCCCATATCTGCTTCCAGAACTGCACTGTTTCTTCCTTGTCAGGTACTGACTGATTCCTTGCAGTTTCTCCATTGATGGATTGGTAGAAATGTTTCTGATTGGATTGAAATTGGAGGTTCTGCCTATAGTTTGCAATTCGAGCTTCATATCTACTGATTTTCCTGCTATAGCTGTTATTTGTTGCTTTATTATTTCCAGTGCTTCCTTGATCTTCCTTGTTTCTAAGTGGTATTTCTTGATTAGGTATTCTTTGGTCTTCTTGTTCTTTAGCTTCTTTTCTTTCATCTGTTCTAACTTGCTTGCATGTGATCTTAACTTGCTGATCTTATTTTCTAGTCTAACCTTCCATTTTTCTGGTGCACTGTTTGTTTGTTTTTCTTCTTTGTTGATTTTGCACCCCAGGAATTCTGTTATAACTGCAGCTGTGCTGTACATTAGTTGCAATGAATTGGTGCTTATACTTGATATTGCAATATTGTGCATCTTTTAATGCTTATTTTTTTTAATTATTTTTATTTAATTAAATGATTAATTAATTATTATTATTATTATTCTCATCCTCGCACAGTCAGCCAGATGTTCAGACTGGATTTGGCATTTTGTCTACCTATCGAGTCCTTACCCAGGACCTGGGATAGGCAGATGTGGATGTTTGATGGTATTACAGATATCGTCGCAGGATGGAAGCAGTTCCTAGTAAGGCCGCCTTTTGCAATTGACTAATGACGAATTTGTCAATGCCAATGGTTTTCAAGTGGTGCTCCAGTTGTTTTGGGATTGTACCCAAGGCGCCTATGACTGTTGGTACTACCCTTGCTTGCTTTTGCCACAGTCTTTCTATTTCTATTTGTAGGTCTTTGTATTTTGTTATCTTCTCCAGTTCTTTCTCTTCTATTCTGCTATCTCCAGGCACTGCCACATCCACTATCCAGACTTTTTTGTCTTTCTTATTGAGAATTGTTAAGTCTGGGGTGTTATTTTGCAGGTGCTTGTCTGTTTGAATTCTGAAGTCCCAGAGCAGTTTAATTTTATCATTTTCTATGACTTTCTCTATTTTATGATCCCACCAGTTTTTGCTTACAGGCAAATGATATTTTTTGCAGATCTTCCAATGCACCATTGTTGCTACTTTGTCATGCCGCTGCTTGTAATCAGTCTGTGCAATCTTCTTGCAACAGCTTACCAAGTGGTCCACTGTTTCTTCAGCTTCTTTGCATCGGCGGCACTTACTGTCTGTTGCTGTCTTCTCAATTTTGACTTTGTATGCATTTGTCCTTAAGGCTTGGTCTTGTGCAGCCAGAATTAATCCCTCGTTCTCTTTCTTCAATTTTCCTGCTCTTAGCCATTGCCAGGTTTTATTATTATCTGCTTTCCCAGCTATTTTTTTAATGTATTGGCCATGTAGTGCTTTGTCTTCCCATGCCTCTATTCTGTTCTTCATTTGGTCTTTCTTGTAGGCCAGTTTGGTCTCTCCAGTAGTTAGTAAGCCTTCCTGATATACTAATTTCAGTGCATCTTCATCATTGTTCTTCAGATATTCTTCCAAAGCCATTTTTTCTTCTTCAACCATCTGATGTACTTGTAGCATTCCACGCCCACCTATTTGCCTTGGTAGATAAAGTCTATCAATGTCACTGCGTGGATGAAGGCGTGATTCATTGTCATTATTTTTCTGGTCTGCCTATCCATTGCTTTTAGTTCTGCTTGAGTCCAGTCCACTATTCCAGCTGTGTATCTAATGACTGGGATTGCCCAGGTGTTGATTGCCTTTATGGTATTTCCTCCATTGAGTTTGGACTTTAAGATCTTCTTCACTCTCTTGATGTATTCACCTCTAATCTTTTTCTTGACTTCAGTGTGCTTGATGTTGTCAGCTTGAAGGATACCCAAGTATTTGTAGTACTCTTCCTCATCCAGACTCTTAATGTTATTTTCGTGGGGCATCTTGATTCCTTCAGTTTTCACTATTTTTCCTTGTTTGATAGTAAGTGTGGCACATTTGTCCAAGCCAAACTCCATTACAATATCTTGGCTATATATACGGACAGTGTTGAGCAGCGATTCTATTTCAGATGATGTTTTTCCATACAGCTTCAGATCATCCATGTAAAGGAGGTGGGATAGTCTAGCAGATGTTTTTGATGTTTGATAACCATGTCCTGAGTTATTCAGTATTGTTGACAGAGGAAACAGTGCAATAACAAATAGTAATGGTGATAATGAATCTCCTTGAAATATTCCTCTCTTGATATAACCTCTCCCAGCTTTTCACCATTGATCTGCAACTGTGTCTTCCATTGTGCCATCGATTTTTGCACAAATTTTCTGATGTTTCTACTGACTCCTGTTATTTCTAGGCACTTGATTATCCAGTCATGTGGCAGAGAGTCAAATGCCTTTTTGTAGTCATCCATGCCACATTCAGGTTGGTCTTCCTTCTCTTGCAGTTTTCATTTTTCTATTAGGAGTTGATCTTTTGTTCCTCTGCTATTGGGGCGGTTTCCTTTCTGCTCAGGTGGAAAGAGATTGTTTTCAACTAGATGCTGTTGTACTGCATCAGCTACCACACCAGTTAGTAATTTGAAAGTTGTTGGTAAGCAGGTAATTGGCCTGTAGTTACCTGGTGTTGCCCCTTTTGCTGGATTTTTCATTATTAGGTAGGTTTTCCCAGTTGTTAGCCACTTTTCAATTTCTCCTCCTTGTAGTATATTGTTGAATTGCTTGGCAATGAGTGGGTGTATAACAGTTAGATGTTTCAACCAAAACCCATGCAGTTCATCTTCACCTGGTGCTGACCAATTTTTGATTTTCTTTGCTCTTTTTTCTACCATTTTTGTTGTTATTACTAGTTCTTTCATTTCAACTTCTGTTTTATTTGCATCCACCTCTTTTAACCAAGCCGCATCCTTGTTGTATTTCTTTGGGTTATCCCATATCTGCTTCCAGAACTGCACTGTTTCTTCCTTGTCAGGTACTGACTGATTCCTTGCAGTTTCTCCATTGATGGATTGGTAGAAACGTTTCTGATTGGATTGAAATTGGAGGTTCTGCCTATAGTTTGCAATTCGAGCTTCATATCTACTGATTTTCCTGGCTATAGCTGTTATTTGTTGCTTTATTATTTCCAGTGCTTCCTTGATCTTCCTTGTTTCTAAGTGGTATTTCTTGATTAGGTATTCTTTGGTCTTCTTGTTCTTCAGCTTCTTTTCTTTCATCTGTTCTAGCTTGCTTGCATGTGATCTTAACTTGCTGATCTTATTTTCTAGTCTAACCTTCCATTTTTCTGGTGCACTGTTTGTTTGTTTTTCTTTTTTGTTGATTTTACATCCCAGGTATTCTGTTATAACTGCAGCTGTGCTGTACATTAGTTGGTTTGTTTCTTGCAGTGAATTGGTGCTTATACTTGATATTGCAGTATTTGCATCTTTTAATGCTTGTGCTAGATGTTTCTTTGGAACAAGCTTCAATGCAGGCAGCCTTATTCTGTTGTTTTTGTGCTGTTCTAGATGCTCAATTATTCTTTGTTTCAATTCTTTTATTTCTTTAGTTAGAGGGTTTTGTTCCTTCCTGAGGAAGAGGTGCCTGGTTTCCAAATGAGAACAGTTGTATATCTCTACTGGATTCTTTCACTGCCAACTCCCCCTGGTTTGCCTCTACATTCTGAATTACTTCTTGTAAGGCTTTGATTTCTTTGCCCTGGGTAAACCTTTGCAGTTCGTCTAATTCTGTTTCTGTAAATACTTTATTTCGTGTTATAAATTATTATTATTATTATTATTATTATTATTATTATTATTATTATTATTATTATTATTATTACATCCAGAGAACAAGCTAGTTTCCATCTTGACTTCCATCATCTCCTGGGTTGGCCAGTAGAGAAAACTACCAATGAAGAATGTTTATAGGTCACCTGAGCATATTCACTTCCAGAAGCAGACTTCACAGCATACCAAAAAATGTAAATACAAGAAGACAGAACAAAATGAGTATTTCTTGGATCCACATTGTCTGAACTTTGGGCAAAGAGGCGGTTTGTATGCAATTGACTCTCAGAAGTCATTTAAAAGACTCCATGTGTTGGCTCCTCCATATCTGAGAATAGACCGTTGTGTAAAATCCACTTGTACATTTGTGGGAAACCTCATTCAGCAATGTTTGTTGGACTCAAACACCATGTCACTGTCCAATTCTGAGCAGCCACAACCTTCCCAGAAGTCAAGATGGAGACTATGTGTCTTCTGGTTCCTAACTATGGCACAATCATTCCTTGATGACCTGTGTTTGGGAAGAACTTCAAATTAAATCTCAGCAAGAGTTCCTCAGGATGCTGCAAAAATATTTATGTGAATTTTGCATCTTTTAAACTCTTTTCCTTCTCCTCTAACTACCTATATGATTTGGAAATAAATGTTTGTTATGAATAAAAGCAAATATACATGTCCCAGGGTAATGTTAGTGACTGACCCAATCTGGGTCAGTCACCAGAACCAAAGGTTTAGTCTTCCAAGCTTTCAAAGTCATGCTGGAACCCATCCCAGGGAACTTTTCTTCACCAGAATATATGTGTTATATTATAAATGTTTATTACACTTTGGGATTGCTATCATTTGGATTGAATCAGGAAAATAACCATACATAGATCTTTGAAGTTCTACAAAAAGGCCAGACAGGATTCAGGAGTGGATTATTTAGATTTCACTAAGCCCCCATTTTCATATCTCATTCTGCCTGCATTTCGTCCCTATAAAGTTGCCTCCATCTCTTCCCTGGGCTCACACTAGTGAAGCAACCTTGAGTTCACATCCTGACAGCCAATTAAATGTGTTTTCTTCTAATCCCTGAGACGACACAGAAAGAATGCTGGCACACTTTGCAGTGTCTTAACTTCTTTATTCTGCCTTGATAATGAAGCTAGCAGGTGCTGCAGATAGCATTAGCATGGAACAAGATGTAGCGATTGATGGGTTTCCTTCCAATTGAAAAACATCCTTCAGTTGCTCTCCTGAACAAGGGTTGGGGACAAGGCAATAGTTCTGAGACATGGGTAGCCTACAGGATGGGTGGGTTAGCTGACTGTTTTTTGTTGTTCAGTTGCTAAGTCATGTCCGACTCTTGATGACCCCATGGACCATGGTCTATGGAGTATGTCCAGGGCCCATAGATCATGGATTAATCATGGACTAATCATGGATACCACCGACCCCAGGGACTATGATTAGAACTAAATCAGTGGTTCTCAACCTTTTTATAGCTGCAACCCTGGTCGTAAGTCGAGGACTACCTGTATTTCCCTGCCCGGGAGCACCGTGCATGTGTGGTGCTGCCCCCTGCGCCGGCCGAGGCATAGCTGGCAAGGGGCGGCGGCGGCAGGCAGGCCCAGGCACTCCCAGGCAACCACGGCAGCGACGGCGCAGAGCAACCACCAGCTGGGCCACCAGCTGGCCCAGCCCAAGGCAGGTAAGGCACCCGCTGGGCCCCACGCGTGCCAGAAACCCTCCCTGCGTCCGCCGCTGCCCTGCTAGCCTTACCTTGGCCGCCGCTCATTCAGGGCGGTGGCAGGCAGGCCCAGGTGCTCCCAGGCAGCTGCAGCAGCGACGGCGCAGGGCGACCACCAGCTGGGCCACCAGCTGGCCCAGCCCAAGGCAGGTAAAGCACCCACCGGGCCCCACACGGGCCTGCAACCCTCCCTGCGCCCACCAGCCTCCCACCTCCCGTCCCCGGCCCTCTTTTACTTACTTTTTAGTTGCTCAGCAGGGAGGGAAGCTTTGCAGAATGTTCGCCTTGCAGCACCGTTTGCAGACTGGGGCTTTTGGCGGGCTCAGCAGGGCAGAGACAGCCTGGACAATTCCTTTTGGTTTTTGAAAGCCAATAGAATTAGATTCTGTTCAAGAGAGTCTATTCTATTGACTTTCGAAAGCCAATAGAATAAGAGGGAGTAGCACAGCTAAGGAAAAGGGGAAAAAATGGCGGAAAAAATGGCAGACCGCGTTGTTTGGCGACCCCCGTGAAATGGTCGTTCGACCCCAAATGGGGTTGCGACCCACAGGTTGAGAACCGCTGGACTAAATAAACCATGGACTAAATGATTAGGAACCTGGAAGCTAAAACATATGAAGAATGATTGCAGGAAGTGGGTACACCTAGTCTAATGTAAAGAAGGACCAGGGGTGACATAATAGCACTCTTCCAATCCTTGAAGTGCTGCCACAAGGAAGAGGGGGTCAAGTGGTAACTCTGAATTGACTTGCTCCTGACTTGTTTGTTTTCTTGGATGTCCATAGTGTTTTCAAGAGGCTTCTCCAACACCGAGGTTCAAAAGAATCAATAGTCTTACTAACCTGCTTCTTAAAAACCAAGACTGTTGAGTGTAGTCATCTTTCAATATTTGATCTGCAGGACTCTATGATCCTTGCCTTCAAGGGGACTTGTGGAGAATGAAGGGAAATATGCAGGTCCCAGGACAATGTTGCAGGATCCAATCTGAGTCAGTCACTGGGACCGACAGTTCCAAACTTTTGGGCTCATGCTGGAGCCCATCATCAGGGAACTTCTCTCTCTCTCTCCAGAATATGTGCCTTTCAGTCTGAGTCGATCACCAGAACCAAAAGTTTATTCTTCCAAGCTTTTGGGCTTGTAATGGAGCCCATCAATAAGGAACTTCTCTCTCTCTGCAGAATATGTGCCAGATTGGATTCTGGGACTTGCAGTGACTGCAAATGAAGGCAACAGAGGTATGATAATGATCAGCCATGGGGACAGGACATTTCAGGCTGGTATAATTTTCTCTACTCAACGATGGGAACATCCATTCAGCAATAGAAGATGGACCCTGAAATAAGTGAGGAATATCTACAGTACCTCTCTCTATCTGTCGGTCTATCTATCTATCTATCTATCTATCTATCTATCTATCTATCTATCTATCTATCTATCTGGTTCTCAACCTTTCTAATGCCGTGACCCCATAATACAGTTCCCCATGTTGTGGTGACCCCCAACCACTTATACATCACCGGGTGCCAGGGGCGTGGCCAAAGAAAAGGGGGGAAAATGGCGGACAGCCTTGTTTGGCGACCCCCGTGAAATGGTCGTTCGACCCCAAATGGGGTCCTGACCCACAGGTTGAGAACCACTGATCTATCTATCTATCGATCTATCTTCATCATCATTATCATTATATATCTTCATTATCATCATCATTATCTCTCTCTCTCCCTCTCTCTCTCCCTATCCATCCATCCATCTATCCATCCTTCTATGTCTGTCTGTCTGTCTGTCTGTCTGTCTATCTATCTATCTATCTATCTATCTATCTATCTATCTATCTATCTTCATCATCATCATTATCATTATCATTATCTATCTTCATCATCATCATCATTATATATCTCTCTCCCTACCCATCCATCCATCTATCCATCCTTCTATGTCTATCTATCTATCTATCTATCTATCTATCTATCTATCTATCTATCTATCTATCTATCTATCTCTAATTAATTTATTGGCTGCTCATCCTACCACAGGGTAACTCTGAGCAGCTTACAATATTTGAAAGGGTAAAACTATAGAAAACCTATATAGAATATGAATAAAACACTATAAAATACAAATGATCCATCCTAACTAAAAGATGGGGAGGGAGGGAGTAGGATGAACAGGTGGGGAGGTGGGATCAGTTACTAATCTATCAGCCACCTCTAATGTGAAGCTCCTCCATTGGAGGTCCAAGCCAACTTGCAGAGCTGGATCTTTAAGCCCCACTTTTTTAAAGGTTTTGGAGGACAGGGGAATTGGCATCTTCTTGGGAGTTCTGGCCCAGAGAATGACTTCAGTAGATCCCATCACAACGTAACTCTGGAATGTGCTCAATTCTGCTGATTGGTGACTTCCTTGCTGGGACCAGAATTCAGAGGGAGACAAAACCCTACAAAAGTGACACCTTGCAGAAGTCCATAGACCTCTGCCCTGGTGTAAATTCCATTTTTTTTTTCAATTGCTTTCCTTTGTTTTAATGGCCTGGCCAGCCAGAATGGAGCCATGAAGGCAGGAAGAGGAATCAACACTGCAAAAGAGGATGTTCCTCCCCAATTTGTAACACAGATGTTGCCAAGAGAAGAAGGACACCAGCAGCAGGTGATGGCATGTTTCTTCCTGGGCCAGAGCGAGGTTCCGTGTTGTTGTTTTCCAGCTTTCCTGTGTTTTCAGGACTGTGTGCCATCACTTCCCTCTGCTGGCAAAATCAAAAGAATCATCTGCCTGAGAAGCATTAAACTCACCTAATGTTGGGCAACATTTTGGAGGGCAAAGTCATATCTACTATTTAGGGAAGGGAACTCAGGGACCATCTTACCAAAATGGGCCGAATCTTGCTGTTCTTTCAGCTCAACTGTTTCATTTTGGGATTCTGCTAGGTTTTGGCAAGAGTAGAAGCCCAGCCTTCCTCCTATCACATCGTATGAACCAGCCATCCTGTCAAATCTTCATACATTTTATGTGTGTTGCAAGGACCGTGGTATGTGAATTCAACAATTGTGTTTTGAGAACCCTTGTTTGCAAGCAAGCATGTTGAATGTGCCCAGACTGTTTTTCTCTCCTAATCTGTCCTATGGTGTCTTTCTTCCAATTTATACACAGAGGAAATCAGAGTGTGACAAACACCAGGGACCCTTGAACTAAGGGTCTTTCACCCTTTATTTTTTGTTCTTCAAGAATTTCAGAAGAAAAATTGGAATTGGATTAGCAGGTTTCGGCTGCAATACTCTGAATGACCACTGTTGTTGTTGTTGTTAATTGCGAAGTCGTGTCCGACCCATCGTGACCCCATGGACAACGTTCCTCCAGGTCTTCCTGTCCTCTACCATCTTTTGGAGTCCATTTAAATTCACACCTACTGCTTCAGTGACTCCATCCAGCCACCTCATTCTCTGACGTCCCCTTCTTCTATTGCCCTCAATCTTTCTCAGCATGAGACCCTTCTCCAGTGAGTCCTTCCTTCTCATTAGTGGCCAAAGTATTTGAGTTTCAACTTCAGGATCTGGCCTTCTAAAGAGCAGTCAGGGTTGATCTCCTCTAGGACTGACTGGTTTGATCGCCTTGCAGTCCAGGGGACTCGCAGGAGTCTTCTCCAGTACCATAGTTCAAAGGCCTCCATTCTTTGGCGCTCAGCCTTTCTTATGGTCCAACTTTCACAGCCATACATTGCAACTGGAAAAACCATGGCCTTGACTATACGCACTTCTGTTGGCAGGGTGACGTCTCTGCTTTTTAGTATGCTGTCTAGATTTGCCACAGCTTTCCTCCCCAGGAGCAAGCGTCTTTTAATTTCTTGGCTGCAGTCCCCATCTGAGGTAATCTTGGAGCCCAGGAAAATAAAATCTGTCACTACCTCCATTTCTTCCCCATCTATTTGCCAGGGATTGAGAGGGCCGGATGCCATGATCTTGGTTTTCTTAATGTTGAGGAATGACCACTAGAGGGCAGCAAGAGGATAACAAAATATCTAACTCCTTGCTGCCCTCTAATGATTTTAAGGAGTTTTGCAGCTCAGATGTATTAATGCTAATAAGATTCTTCGCTTGTCTGCCTCTTGCGAGGAAGAAATACAGTATCTTCTTTTGGTGCCCAGAATTTGTTTGGGAAGCAGAACATTCGGACTTCAGTGTCAAAAACCAATGCCTTGTTCTCCAGAGATCCCCTGCCTGCCACTGACACCTCAACTCAACGGAAGGCCGCACTGCGATATGGTTGACTGCCCAAAGATAGACTGTCTGGTATTTTTATGAAGAAAGACTGTCTTTCTGCTTCATGAATAAACTCCTGGACTAAAAGTAAGGGAAGCATTTCTTTGGGACCACAGCTGACTCTTTCCATCAGGGATGGGAACCAGCTTTCCCTAAGCAGCCTTTTGAATCTCTCCTAGTAAATGGATAACCAGGAGAGGTGAGACCAGCTGAATTCTCCCCATTTTCTCTCTCTTAATTTAATGCTCAGACTTTATCAAGAGAAGTTTTCAGCCACAAAGATTCTCTACCTGTGGTTCTACTTGAAATGACAGCGGGGTGCAACTCTTAGGGCATCAGACTAGGAAAATCAGTGTTCAGCTCCAGAACCACCAAGATGATGGATGATTTGGGGCCAGTGTCTTTGGCCCAATTCCCTGTACAGGTCATGCTCGACTTCTTAGGACCACAATTGATCCTAAAACTTCTGGTGTCCCAATAAAACCCTGTATTAATCAGGTCTGAATACAGGTAATCCTCAAATTTATGTTGCCAAGCAAGACAGTTGTTAACTGAAAATTTCCCTCATTTGCCCCCCATTTTATGACCTTTCTGGGCACAGTTGTTAAGTGAATCACTGCACTTTTTAAGTTAGTGTCACGGTTGTTAAGTGAATCCAGCTTTCCAATCGACTTTGCTTGTCAGAAGGTTGCAAAAGGGGATCACATGACCCTGGGAGACTGCAAATGTCATAAATATGAACCAGCTACCAAGCAGCCGAATTTGGATCACATGCCCATGGGGATGCTGCAACAGTCGTAAGTGTGAAAAAAGTTCATAAGTAACTTTTTTCAGTGCCACTGTAGCTTTGAACTGTCACTGCATGAACTGTTGTAAGTTGTGGACTACTGTATAGGGCAGGGGTAGGCAACCTTGGCTCTTTTATGACTTGTGGACTTCAACTCCCAGAATTCCTGAGCCAGCAGGGGGGAAACTATGGCCCCTTCATGACTCGTAGACTTCAACTCCCAGAATTCCTGAGCCAGCATGGGGGAACTATGGCCCCTTCATGACTGGTGGACTTCAGATCCCAGAATTCCTGAGCCAGCATGGCTCAGCTTGGAGACCTCTCCCTTTCCCCTCAGCATGGCTGACTCAGGAATTCTGGGAGTTGAAGTCCACAAGTCATAAAAGAGCCAAGGTTGCCTACCCCTGCTATAGGGCAATGAGCATGAAGTGAAGAAAACTATTATGCCTTCTTCAACTCTAGAGGAAAAACAGGGTCATAATTGTACATACATGAACTGTGTACATATGAGCCGTGATGGTGCAATGGTTAGAATGCAGTATTGCAGGCTACTTCTGCTGACTGCCGGCTGCCTGCAGTTCGGTAGTTCGATTCTCACTGGCTGAAGGTTGACTCAGCCTTCCATCCTTCCGAGGTTGGTAAAATGAGGACCCAGATTGTTGGGGGGCAAATATACTGTCTCTGTAAACCGCTTAGAGAGGGTTGTAAAGCACTGTGAAGCTTTAAGTGCTATTGCTATTGCTACATTTGTTCAGGGTGTCAGAGATGCAGAATGAAGAAATAGGAACCAGGTTGGGTTTTTCTCAAAGGCAAATGTGGCAACGGTGCCAAGGATTCCCTGGTACCACAAAGGTTGCTGGCTGAAACACCCAGTGCTTTTGAGCCAGGGTCATGCTCATCACGAGGAGCATTTGCAAACCAGCTTGTTCTGAAAGAGGTTCTTTGAGCAGGTGTGTGGACTACCCTGACCGAAATCAAATTGTGTAGTAGCCCATTTGGGATTCAAGAAGCGTTCTGCTCATGCTGACCACATAGCCCAGCTGCAAAAAAAGGGTATCCGGGGACCACACACCATTTCAAGACACTCAACCCTGGTTTAATGGAAGGGTCATCATAACAGCTGGATTTTTGGCTCGTCCGTTCTGGAAGTTGGTACATTCCTTCCCCACCCACAGATCAAATTATGAGTCGTGTGGTTCCTTCTGTTCCAGTCAGTTCTGTTCTGATGAAATTAACAGAATAACAGAATTAAAAGGGACCTTGGAGGTCCTTTAGTCCACCCCCCTGCTCAAGCAGGAGACAATTTCAGACAAATGGTTGTCCAATCTCTTTTTAAAAATCTCCAGTGATAGAGTACCCACAACTTCTAGAGGCAAGTTGTTCCACTGATTAATTGTTCTAATTCTTGGGAAATTTCTCCTTAGTTCTAGATTGCTTCTCTCTTTGATTAGTTTCCATCTATTGCTTCTTGTCCTGCCTTCAAGTGCTTTGGACAATAGCTTGACTCCTTCTTCTTTGTGGCAGCCCCTGAGATATTGGAACATTACTATCACGTCACCCCCACTCCTTCTCTTCATTAAACTAGACCCAATTCCAGCAGCCTTTCCTTATATGCTTTAGCCTCCAATCCTCTAATCATCTTTGTTGCTCTTCTCTGCATTCTTTCTAGAGTCTCAGCATCTTTTTTACATCGTAGTGACCAAAACTGGATTAGAGAGTCAGACCCTTGGCCTGACTCTCAAAAGTGTGTTTTCTGCTACTCTCACATGGGAATAGAGAAAAGACAGCAACAAAACCAATGTCATTGAAGCATCATAGAATATAGACAATAGAACTGAAAGGCACCTTGGAGGTCATCTAGTCCAACCCCCTGCTCCAGCAGCAGACCCTATACCATTTCAGACAAAGAGTTGTCCAGTTTCTTTTTGAAAGTCTCCAGGGATGGAGCACCCACAACCTCTGAAAGGGAGCTACTCCATTGGTTGATTGCTCTCACCATTAGGAAATTTCTCCTTAATTCTAAGGGGCTTCTCTCCTCGGTTAATTTGCATCCATTGTTTCTTGTCTTGCTTTTTGATGCTTTGGAAAATAGTTTTGACCCCCTCGTCTTAGTAGGAGCCCCTCAAATATTGCAACACTGCTATCATGTCTCCCCCAGTCCTTCTAGTCCTAGAACTAGCTGCACAATTCTAGGATGTAGATGCCAAAAACAGAATACCAGTGTCCAGAGATTGCACTCTGTGATGAGAATCCTATCACTGCTGCATCTGCTCCAGAGACCAGGGACAATTGTCCTGTTCCCCTCTGAGCCAGTGGCAGAGCCAGAGAGCCACTTGTCCCAGTTCACCTTTGCCTTGAGTGCTGCTGTTGGGAAAGGCCGAAGGTGCTGTCACAACTGCAGTTTCTCTAGCCTACTCTCCCTGTCGCTAGCATGTCAGGAAAGACCTGATGGTGCAACTTTGTCCATTATGAGTAAAGCAAAGATTAGGGCTGGGATGGCGCTATGGAAACTCTGTTTAATAGATGAGTTGAGGAGAGGGAAAAGAAAGTTAGAACAATTAACCAGTGGAACAACCTGCCTCCAGAAGCGGTGAATGCCCCAACAGTGGAAGTTTTTAAGAAGAGACTGGACAGCCATTTGTCTGAAACGGTGTAGGGTTTCCTGCCTGAGCAGGGGGTTGGACTAGATGACCTCCAAGATGCCTTCCAACTTTATTATTATTATTATTATTATTATTATTATTATTATTATTATTATTATTAATCATTGCACAGTCAGCCAGATGTTCAGACTGGATTTGGCATTTTGTCTACCTATCGAGTCCTTACCCAGGACCTGGGATAGGCAGATGTGGATGTTTGATGGTATTACAGATATCATTGCAGGATGGAAGCAGTTCCTAGTAAGGCTGCCTTTTGCAATTGACTAATAGCAAATTTGTCAATGCCAATGGTGTTCAAGTGGTGCTCCATTTATTTTGGGATTGCACACAAGGCGCCTATCACTATTGGTACTACCCTTGCTTGCTTTTGCCACAGTCTTTCTATTTCTATTTGTAGGTCTTTGTATTTTGTTATCTTCTCCAGTTCTTTCTCTTCTATTCTGCTGTCTCCAGGCACTGCCACGTCCACTATCCAGACTTTTTTTGTCTTTCTTATCGACAATTGTTAAATCTGGGGTGTTATGTTGCAGGTGCTTGTCTGTTTGAATTCTGAAGTCCCAGAGCAGTTTAATTTTATCATTTTCTATTACTTTCTCTATTTTATGATCCCACCAGTTTTTGCTTACAGGCAAATGATATTTTTTGCAGATCTTCCAATGCACCATTGTTGCTACTTTGTCATGCCGCTGCATGTAGTCAGTCTGTGCAATCTTCTTGCAACAGCTTACCAGGTGGTCCACTGTTTCTTCAGCTTCTTTGCATAGGCGGCACTTACTGTCTGTTGCTGTCTTCTCAATTTTGACTTTATATGCATTTAAGGCTTGGTCTTGTGCAGCCAGAATTAGTCCCTCGGTCTCTTTCTTCAATTTTCATTATTATTATTGTTATTAAACATCTGTGGCCAGTTCTGAGGCTGCAACTCAGTTTTTAATTTGCTCCACTGATTCTGACCCACCTCTTGCTTTTGCAGCCTGTGACGGGTGGTAAAACATTTTCAGCTCAGCGTGGTTCCTGTGCCAGCCTGAGACAGAGATAGTCCTTGACTAAAGACCATAAATGAACCTGGAATTATAGTCATAAGTTGTTACAGTCATAAATTAAGGCTTCAACATGTTTTGCAGTGATCATTAAGCGAACCTCGCAGCCATTAAGCCAACACCATGGTGATTGAGCAGACATGGCAGTCGTTAAACAAACACTGCAGTCGTTAAGCAAATCCATTTTCCTCAATGGGTGCTTCTTGCCGGAAACCCAAAGTAAACATTGGAAACCTGCAAAAAAATTCATTGCAAATTATGGTCACGGGACTTATAAACAGCCATACAGGTGAGCCAGTTGCCAAGTGCCCAAAATGTGAACACATGACAAGCGTGCGTGTACGATTACCGTAACTTTAAAAATGGGTTCTAGGTAGCTTTTGGCAGGGTTCTGTCATAACTTCAAATGGTTGTCAGCAACTGGTCATAAATCAAGGACTACTTGTATACACTGCCAAACCACCTTGAAGAAAAACAAGCACAAGGGATTATTACATGAAGTGGCTAAAGGAGACAGGAATATACTGTAGTACAGGGGTAGGTAACCCAAAACACTCAAAGAGCCACTTGGACCCGTTTCCCACCAAAAACAAAACACTGGGAGCCGCAAAACCCTTTTGATATCTAAAATGAAGATAACACTGCATATATCCTTTTTTATCTTTATTATAGGTGTGTGTATGTGTATGTGTGTGTATGTGTGTGTATACACACACACACAGACACACACACACATATACACATTAAAAATAAAAGTAAAAATATGACTCTTGGGAATATCCATACTATTAAAACAATGATCACCAAAAGAATGCTTTAAGAGAATAAAATTACATACACACACAGGTAAAAAAAGGATATATGCAGTGTTATCTTCATTTTAGATGTCAAAAGGGTCTCTCTCTCCCTCCCTCTCTATCTTCCCTTGGTCTGCCACTCCTCTTCCCCCACTCTCTCTCTCTCTCCCTCTCTCTCTCTCTTTCTCTCTCTCTCTCTTTCTCCCCCTCCCCTCCTATCTGCTGCTCACCTGGCAAGCTTCAGGCTGTTGTCCAACAAGCTCAGGGGTATGCAACCTCGTCTCTTTTATGACTCATGGACTTCAACTCCCAGAATTCCTGAGTCAGCCTAGCTGGGCTAGCTAGCTCTCTCCTGCCCTTCCTAGTTCCTGCTTCCTTCAGAGACGCAGCAAAGGGAGGAGCTGCGCCCAGAAAGCTTTTCAGCTCCTCGGAGAACACTGTGAGTGCACTCTCTTTTACACATACACACACACACACACACACACACACAGAAGCAGGGAAGTGCAATTGCCTCTCTCTGTCTCTGTCTCTCTCTGCAAAGGCAGAGGAGGCTGGGAGCCACCGGGGAAGGCTCAAAGAGCCGCATGTGGCTCTGGAGCCGCAGGTTGCCGACCTGTGCTGTAGTAGTACAGTGCAATGGCTGTTAATTGAATCCTGCTCCTTCCCCATTGCCTTTGCTTGGCAGAAGGTCACAAAAAGAGGATCCCATGATGCCGGGACATGGCAACTGTCATAAATATGAGTCAGTTGTCAATGAACGTAAATCACTGAACTGTGGGGATGCTGCAACGGTCGTAAGTGTGAAAAATGGCCATAAGTCACTTTTTTCAGTGCCGTTCTAACTTCGAACAGTCACTAAACCAAATGTTGTAAGTTGAGGACATCCTGTACACTGACCAGAAGTAGGCTCACATCCACATACAAGAGTGCAAAGCAACAGACTCAATCAAGTTTTTTAATAATGGATTGGCATCCTCCTTAACAATCCTAACTAACCGATGTTTTAAGGCGGTTGGTTGGGGTTTTGCCTACGGGACGGGATTTCACGTGGATGGTGGCTGTATAAATGAGATGCTCCTTTTTCAGCCAGTAGGAAAACCGTCTAAAATCCCAAGAACTGGGGGAAAAAAAGATTATGGGAAGGAAAAGTCTCGCTAACCACATTCTGATATCTCCATTTCTGAAGCTCCTAGCTTAGCCTCTGGAGGAAAAGAAGACAGAAGAAATGGCGAGGCAGGATGTCGAATTAGGAGAGATCAAACCCCCTTCTAGCCAAGATCAAGGGACAGATGAGTCAATTTTGGCTGGTTCGCAAATCCTCAGCGGGTCTTTATCTCCCCTGATGTCATCCTCTGGATTCCTGGAGGAGGATCTCACCCATCAGTTTCACCCCCCTCCAACCCATTTCCTTTCCTTGCAAAGGTCTTCAATGGTAGCCGCTGTTATTTATAATGCTGGCTGGAACTTGGAGAAAGAGTAATCAGCTTTGCTATATTTAGCAAGCTAACAAACATGGCCTCTGCACGAGGAAGGGCTGAGCAATAGTTCTGGATGGAAGGCAAAAAAAATGATTCAGAGTTTCACCTGGCTGCAGCTCTCTAAACCGAGGGAATCTTTTCTCATGATCCTCAGCAGTTAAACCACAATGGTGCCTTGGTAAGACCACACTTAGAATACTGCATCCAGTATTGGTCACCACTTTTAATTTGAGATTCCTTCCTGAGGACTTCAACAAGTAACAGAGGGTGGCCTGCATAAATGGAATAACAGAGCTGAAGGGATCTTGGAAGACTTCGAACTCAGGCAGAAAATCCTATAAAATTTCAGACAAAGGGCTGTCCAGTCTCTTCTTAAAAACCTCCAGTGTTGGAGCACTCACAACTTCTGAAGGAAAGTCGTTCCACTGATTAATTGTTCTAACTGTCAGGAGATTTCTCCTTAGTTCTAGGTTGGTTCTCTTCTTGATGAGTTTCCATCCATTGCTTCTTGTCCTGCCTTCAGGCACTTTGGAGAATAGGTTGACCCCCCCCCCTTCTTTGTGGCAGCCCCTGAGATATTGAAACACTGCTTTCATGTCACCCCATTCCTTCTTTTCATTAAACTAGACATACCCAATTCCTGCAACTGTTTTTCATTATGTTTTAGCCTTCACCCCCCTAATCATCTTCTCTTCTCTGCACTCTTTCTAGAGTAGGGGTAGTCAACCTTGGCTCTTTTATGACTCGTGGACTTGAACTCCCAGAATTCCTGAGCCAGCTTAGCTGGCTCAGGAATTCTGGGAATTGAAGTCCACGAGTCATAAAAGAGCCAAGGTTGACTACCCCTGTTCTAGAGCCTCAACATATCAATCAATCAACAGAGAGCTGGAAGGGACTGTGGAGGTCTTCTAGTCCAACCCTCTGCTCAAGCAAGAAATCCTATACCTAAGGTGACCAACTTTTTTACAATGAAAAGGAGGACACAAATAAACTGAAGAAAAAAATATCGTAAATAAAAGAAACATTTTATTCATTGCAACAATAACACAGACAACTTGCATGTGCAAAGTTTGCCAGCCGGGTGTTTTGGCGCACTCAGCAGCAATTCCTATTGGCTTTCGAAAGCCAATAGCGGAAGTAGCACAGCTCATGCAAAAGTTGAAAAAAAAAATCCATCAAAAAAAGGTGCCGGAAAGCAGTTCTGAGCGTTCTAGGAGGGAAAAAAAAGCCCTGCAGATTAGTCTTCAAATATTGAAAAGGAGGACATGAAGGAGGAAACCTTTTGAGGGAGGACAGAACTTACAAAAGGAGGACTGTCCTCCCTAAAGGAGGACGGTTGGTCACCTTACTATACCATTTCAGCCAAGTGGCTGTCCAATCTTTTCTTCTTCTTCTTCTTGTTAGTTGTGAAGTCATGTCCTCCAGGCCTTCCTGTCCTCTACCATCTTCTGGAGTCCATTTAAGCTCACGCCTCCTGCTTCAGTGACTCCCTCCAGCCACCTCCTTCTCTGTCGTCCCCTTCTTCTGTTGCCCTCCATCTTTCCCAGCATTAGGCTCTTCTCCAGTCAGTCCTTTCTTCTCATTAGGTGGCCAAATTACTTGAGTTTCAACTTCAGGATCTGGTCTTCTAAAGAGCAGTCGGGGTTGATATTCTCCAGGACTGAGCGGTTTGATCGCCTTGCAGTCCAGGGGACCCGCAAGAGTCTTCTCCAGCACCATAGTTCAAAGGCCTCCATTCTTTGGCCTTCAGCCTTTCTTATGGTCCAACTTTCACAGCCATACATTGCAACTGGGAAAACCATGGCCTTGACTATACGCAGTTTTCGTAGAAACCTCCAGTGGTGAATTTCTGGAGGCTTATATATAGCTCACGGCCTGGAGATGGGCCACAGGCCAGGGGTTAGGGAGTCCTGATGTAGAAGATGTTGCTAACATCTGATGCAGTGGACTGCAGTCCACAAAAAGTTTATGCATTAATAAATTGCTTGAACTTTCAGGTGCTACAAAACTTTGGGCTTTTTTTTCCCCCTCCCTCTGCAAGAGACATCAGATGATGAATCCTGCAAAATGTGCTTGGGATCATTTATTCAAGGAGGGAAGCAACCTAGAACTAAGAAGAAATTTCTTAAAAGTAAGAACAATTAACCAGTGGAACGGCTTGCCTTCAGAAGTTGTGGGTGCTTCATCACTGTAGTTTTTTTTAAAGAAGAGATTGGACATCCATTTGTCTGAAATGGTATAGGGTCTCCTGCTTGAGTAGGGGGTTGGACTAGATGACCTCCAAGGTCCCTTCCAACTTTATTATTATTATTATTATTAGACCTCCAAGGTCCCTTCCAACTGTGCTATTCTATCATTCTGCTAATGAAGATTAATATCATACCCCCCACCATCCCTGGACCTTTTTGTTTCAAACCTTTCCAACCCATGGCTGCTATTTTGACAGTTCTTGAGAAGTAGAATTTTTTTGTGTGCAAAGGATGGTAGACTCCCCACTTTTGCTTAAGGCCGCTGGCAGATTATTTGGGGATCAGATGTTTTCCCCCCCTTTCAATTCTCTGTCCTAAATTCCCCAGTTTCATGGATAGCTTTACTGTGCCCCATTCAGTCTTTGTTTTCTGCTGGAACTAGACAAAGAGGCGGGCCGTGGATCTTTAAGCTTCTTCACTGGTGCAGGATACAGAGACGGTTTTTCATCCCCAAAGGCTGGAACAGCAGGAGGTACAGAAGTGGAGAACAGCAAAGGCTCTGTCTGTTGGGAAGGATCCTTGGGTGATGTCAACAGGGTGGAATTTGATGATCCAAACATCGGGTGGGCCTAGTCCAAATAACAAATGTTTTGGGATCTTCTTCCCTCCCCCCCCCATACCCGACCCCAAAGCAACATCATTTGTTAATTCATTTTCATCAAAGGGTTTTGTACACTGCTGCTAAACCTGATCCTGTTAGAAGTGGGAGAGTCCAGCGGGAGGCAGAAACAAACACGAATGAAACAAATAGAGCTTCTCCGGAGCAGAGACAGGGAAACACAGAGCTTGTGGTGGGAATGGTAGCACCCATGACATGAGCTTAATTGTTCACAATTCTAGGATGGCAAGGAGAAGGAATTAAATGGAATGGAATGGAATGGAATGGAATAGAATAGAATAGAATAGAATAGAATAGAATAGAATAGAATAGAGCAGAGCAGAGCAGAGCAGAGCAGAGCAGGACAGGACAGGACAGGGAATAAGGAATAGGGAATAGTGAATAGCGAATAGCGAATAGCGAATGGAATAGGGCAGTGATGGCGAACCTTTTAGAGACCGAGTGCTCAAACTACAACCCAAAACCCACTTATTTATCGTTGGGTGCCAGGTGGGTGTGGCCCACTGGGTGGGCGTGGCTGTGGTCATGGCAGATTGGGTGGGTGTGGCCATGGTGGGTGTGATCACCTCAGTGTTTCTCGTGGGGAGGGATGCCTGCAGGGACGGGGCAGGGTTGGGGGAGATCCAGGGAATCTCTGGCAGGAGGCTCGTTCTGCAGGGTGAGGCGAGGTGAGGCAGGGCAGGGGTGCCGTTGTCGCAGGTCAATGCGAGGCAGGGGCGGGGTGGCTGCTGCCTGACACCATTGGCCCCTGCACATAGAGGCCAGCGAGCGCATGGGGGCCGACAGTGTCCGTCAGCAGCCAGAGCCTGCCGGCCCCTTGACTGGCGCACTCTGGGGCTCCGCAGCCCACTGCCAGCAGTTCAGAGAAGCCGCCTCTGAGCTGGATGGCCGGCTGACAGCTGAGGAGGTGATGCAGTGGGTCGCCCGGGAAAAAGAGAAAACGCGAGGCCAGGAGGGATGGGACGGGGGGGGGGGAGGGAAACCAGCTGTGCTGGGAGGCATCCAGCCACATGGGACCTTGGCCATCTCTGGGGCACGGTGCGTGTGCCCACAGAGAGGGCTCTGAGTGCCGCCTCTGGCACGCGTGCTATAGGTTCACCGCCACTGGAATAGGGAATAGGACTAGAACAGAACATTGCTGGAAGGAACCTTGGAGGTGTTGTTGTTCAACCCCGTGTTCAAGCAGGAGACTTTATCCCAGTGGTTCTCAACCTGTGGGTCGGGACCCCATTTGGGGTCGAACGACCATTTCACAGGGGTCGCCAAACAACGCAGTCCGCCATTTTCCCCCCCTTTTCCTTAGCTGTGCTACTCCCTTTTATTCTATTGGCTTTTGAAAGCCAATAGAATAGACTCTCTTGAATAGAGTCTAATTCTATTGGCTTTCAAAAGCCAATAGGAATTGTCCAGGCTGTCTCAGCCCTGCTGAGCCCGCCAAAAGTCCCATTCTGCAAATGGTGCTGCACCAGTTGAGTAGTCCTCGACTTACGACCGGTTGGGGGGTCACGTCATTAAAAAGGTTGAGAACCACTGAATTATACCATTTCAGACACGTGACTGTCCGGCTTCTTTTGGAAAACCTCCAGGGATGAAGCACCCACAATTTCTGAAGGCAAGCTATTCTGCTGGTTAATTGTCCTCACTGTTAGGAAGTTTCTCCTTAATTCCAGGTTGCTTCTCTCCTTGATTAGTTTCCATCCACTGTTTCTTGTCTTGCCTTCTGGTGCTTTGCAAAATAATTTGGCCACCTCTTCTTTGTGGCAGCCTCTCAAATGCTGGAATACTGCTTGCTATTCCAGTATTTGGAATACAGCATTATTAAGAGTAGTGTTCCAAATACTGGAATACAGTATTCCAGTATTTGGAACAGGAGAAGAGGAAAGAGGAGAAAGAGGAAGAACAGGAGGAAGCAGAAGGAGAAGGAAGAAGAAGAGGTTCACCTAGAACAGGGGTTCTCAACCTTGGCAACTTTAAGACTTGTGGACTTCAACTCCCAGAATTCCTCAGCCAGCTTTGCTGGCTGAGGAATTCTGGGAGTTGAAGTCCACAAGTCTTAAAGTTGCCAAGGTTGACAACCCCTGACCTAGAACCCTAGGACCCCAAATCAGGATCCATTGATTGCATCAAAGTTGGTTTGCAAATCAAGTCCCAGCAGTTTGACTGGTACATAATCGATCAGGGCTAGATTATAAGGAGAGACAAAATCACCCAACCAGGGCATCTGCAGAATAGGATCATCTAAAAATGGGTGAAGCTTCCATCGCACACTCGGGGCTGCCATCTTGACTTTCTTTGACTGCATCCTGCAGAAACTCCCCAATTGAAGACATCTTCATGCTTGCTAGTTTGATTTGCTTCTTTTCTTGGGGTAGGTGCTGGGGGGGGGTTCTCCTTGGAGGAGGCTAATATCTAGGAGGGGCTTAATGAAGAGCCAGTTTCGTGGTTAAGACACCAGGCTAGAAACTGGGAGACTGTGAGTTCTAGCCCCGCCTTAGGCATGAAAGCCAGCTGGGTGACTTTGGGCCAATCACCAGAAGGCTGTGAGTTCTAATCCCACTTGAGGCATGAAAGCCAGCTGGGTGACTTTGGACCAATCACCAGGAGGCTGTGAGTTCTAGCCCCGCCTTAGGCATGAAAGCCAGCTGGGTGACTTTGGGCCAATCACCAGGAGACTGTGAGTTCTAGTCCCACTTTAGGCATGAAAGCCAGCTGGGTAACTTTGGACCAATCACCAGGAGGCTGTGAGTTCTAGTCCCACTTGAGGCATGAAAGCCAGCTGGGTGACTTTGGACCAATCACCAGGAGGCTGTGAGTTCTAGCCCCGCCTTAGGCATGAAAGCCAGCTGGGTGACTTTAAGCCAGCCAGACCTTCTCAGCCCAACTCATCTTGCAGAGTTGCTGTGGTGGGGAAAATAAGAGAAGGAAGGAGTATCAAGTGTGTCCACTGCCTTGAGTTATTTATAAAAATAATAAGGGCAGGATATCAATAAAACAAAATAAATAAAACAATAGATAACTCCAAGCAAGTGAGATGTTTGCACTTGATTCCTGCAGAAAAAGCTTTAAAACTATTTTTTTTCTTTCTTCTTCTTTTTACCTGTTCTGTTGGAAACCCAGAAGTGAATATCAAATATGCTAAGAAATGGGGCTTAGGGAACTCGTGATATTAATATCTCTCTTTTGCTAAGTGCTCCCTATAACGTGATAGACAGTTGGAGCACTCCCTGTGGATAAAAAGCTCTGAATAATGATATCCTCTTAGATTGCTATTTTTATAGCTGAGAGATTAATAGGACAAAGTAGATTTTCTCACCCCATCACCTCAGCTTTGGACTTCTGGCCCAAATTTCAGGGCTGAGAAATGGTGTTTAATTTTTAAAAGTTTCTTCAAGATCGTTACCAAGCCTGTTCCTTTTACATTAAGGACTCTGCTCATGCTCCGACCAAACGCTTCACCTTTTTGTGGAAAGAAAAAAAGAAATGAAATGAAATGCTGATTTATGAGTTTGGAAATTAAGATGGACTTGGATGAAATAAGGGCTGAGGGGGTTTATATAACATCTAAGAGAGAAACGGGATTATACAAGTATAACTACATGCTGAAAAGAAAGTCAGAAGACATTATATTTCTTAACTTTATCTTTTCTTCCTCACACTTTCCTATTTCTTTCCCTTTATCGTTCTTCCCTTTTCTTGTTTCCTTTTTTGATTTGTCCTCTTAATAAATATACACACATATATATACATTTTTTTTAGATTGCTAA
Source organism: Crotalus tigris (assembly GCF_016545835.1). NCBI lineage: Eukaryota > Metazoa > Chordata > Lepidosauria > Squamata > Viperidae > Crotalus > Crotalus tigris. The sequence goes on along the minus strand of NW_024097215.1, from coordinate 727,820 downwards.
CAAAGAATAAAGGGAGAACTGGAATAGCTAAAAGAAAAAGAAAAAGAAAGAAGATTTCTTTTCTCCCATATTTGGGCCAACAAGGTGCATATATATATGTGTTTTACTCAAGGTAAAACATACACACACATATATATATTTACAAAGAAAAAAGATCTTTTCCCAGTGGCAAACGGTGAATGCTCCGACACTGGAAGTTTTTAAGAAGAGATTGGACAGCCATTTGCCTGGAATGTTATACAGTTTCCTGCCTGAACAGGGGGTTGGACTAGATAACCTCGAAGATCCCTTCCAACTCTGTTATTCTGTTTCAGGGTGGAAAGCTGGATTTTAATAAAGTGCCAAGGCCCAGTGTCACAATGCTCAAAGATTGTGCTTATGCTTTGTGCCTTGAATGACACAAATGGCTCCTCAGCACACCCCAAGTGTGTGCATTACAGGTAGTCCATTCATTTAGTGACCATCTGAAGTCACAACAACGCTGAAAAAAGTAACTTATGACCGATTTCCACACTTTCCAACATCCTCAGGGTCACGTGATCAAAATTCAGACCCTTGGCAACTGGCATGTATTTATGACAGTTGAAGTGTCCCTGGGTCACGTGATCACCATCTGTGACCTTCTGAGTGGGCTTCCAACAAGCAAAGTCAACGGGGGAAGCCAGACTCACTTAACAACTGCATGATTCACTTAACAACCTCTGGGACTCACTTGTGGCAAGAAAGGTCGTAAAAAGGGGCGCATCCCACTTAACAACTGTCTTCCTTAGCAATGGAAATTTCGGACTCAGTTGTGGTCGTTAAGTCCAGGACTACTTAACTGTAGGCCTGCCGCTTGTTAAAAGCACAGCCAGAGTCCTCAGTTTAAAAATGTGTGTTTTTTTTCATCTTTGGCACCCTGAGGAAGAGTGGACTTCAACTCCCAGAATCCCCCTGCTTCCCCAGCAAGCTGTTACCTTAAGCTCCTAGGTGCACCTGGCAAGACAGGTGGCTGCCAGGCATGGCCAGCCAAACCAGCTGTTGCAACCCCTGGCTGGATGTTCAACCTTCTCACCATGTCCTAGCCACTAATCTTAAAGAAAATTAAGCTAAGGAAATGCAGATTAAAAGGCCATTGATTAAATGTCAGGAGAAGAATTACACATCTAATAAATGGTCGGCTTCCCCAGCTTTTGGGAAGGAGGGAGAAGGAGGGGGCTGCCTTTATGAGGCTGTTTCAACTTTATTACCAAAAAGTGTATTAAAAAACATAAAAGCAGAAACCGGGCTCCTGCAATAAATCCTTGTCTAGTGAGAAGCAGGATGGCACTTAAAAAACATAGCAAGCCCTTGGCTAGATGGCGGCTTCAATCTCCCTTCTCGGGAATGCTATATTATACCGTATGTCTAATAGCTGGCGAGGATTAAAAGGTTGGAAGGAAAAACATGGGTTCATGTGTGTTACAATAGAGCTGGAAGAGACCTTTGAGGTCATCTAGTCCAACCCCCTCCTCAAGCAGGAAACCCTATACCATTTCAGACATGTGGCTGTCCAGTCTCTTCTTAAAAATCTGCAGTGATGAAGCAGCCACAACGTCTGGAGGCAGGTTGTTCCACTGGTTAACTGTGTTAAGTTCCTCCTTAATTCCAGGTTGCTTCTTTCCTTAATTATTTTCCATCCGTTGTTTCTTGTCTTGCCTTCTGGTGCTTTGGAAAATAGGTTGACCCCCTCTTCTTTGTAGCAGCCCCTCAAATACTGGAAGGCTGTTATCATGTCCCACCTAGTTCTTCTTTTCTCTAGACTGGCCATACCCAAATCCTATATGTTTTAGTCTCCATCTTTAATCATCTTAGTTTTGAGAAAGCCTCAACATCTTTTTGTAATGTGGTGACCAAAACTGGATGTAGTATTCCAGGTGTGGTCTTACTAAGTCTTTATAAAGCGGTACTAATACTGTACATGATTTTAATTCTATGCCTCTGGTTATACAACCCAGGATTGTATTAGCATTTTTGGCTGCTGCCGCACACGGCTGGCTCATGTTTAAGTGAGTGTCCACTAGGACTCCAAGGTCCCTCTCACAGATCCCTCTTCAACCCAGTCTACCTTGTGGGGTTGTTGTTACAGGGACAAATTGTTCATTCATCTATGCACCCATATATACAAGTAATCCTCCATTTGCAACCACAACTGGGACCAGAATTTCGGTTGCTAAGCAAGGTGAGTTGTGCCCCATTTTACAATAGTTGCTACAGTTATTAAGTGAATCACTGCAGTTGTTAAGTTGTTAAATAAATCACATAGTCATTAAGCAAGTCCAGCTTCCACCATTGACTTTGCTTATCGGATGCTGACTGGGAAGGTTGCAGTGGAGACTCCAGGATTCAGTAACTACTTGTTACCAGCATTCAAATTTTAATCATATGTCTGTCAGGATGCTGTGATAGTCATAAGTGCGAGGACCAGCTGTATGTCCCTTTTTTAAGTGTCATAGTAACTTTGAGCAGTTGCTAAACAAATATTGTAAATCGAGGATTACCTGTAGGGATTCACTCTTCAGTTTCTAGGCCATCTTTCTTCCAGGCTTCCCTTTCAATCATTTTATCAGGTTGATTTGAGGCCAGTCCTACTTTCTTAGTCCAAACTGATTTGCAGGGTTGTTGTTCAAGAATATAAAAGAAAAGGAGATCCGGGGTAGGCCAAATAGAGGGATACACATCTAATAAATACTGTAAAGATATCCAGTTAATTAGGGCTCTCCAAACTTGGCAATTTTAAGACTTGTGGACTTCAACTCCCAGAATGCTCCAGCCAGCTGGGGAATTCTGGGAGTTGGCCCACAAGTCTTAAAATTGCCAAGTTTGGGGACCCCTGAAGTAAATCTATCACTCTCCAGAGACAAAAGCCATGGTTCAATATGCTCCATTAACATACAACCATCAGGCTCTGGGGATGTCTATGGGACAGAGGTGGTCAAAAAAGTCAAAATGAAGGCCAAACCGTGCAGTCAAATCCCTGTTCCCTTTTTATGTGTAATGCAGCCACCTTGTGTTTTTTTTCCTTGTCCCCGAAATGTTTTCTTCACTTCCTTCCAGCTGATATTTGAGAGAATCTTAGGCCATTGACTGAACCATTGTAAAAACGTTTTTTTTAATCCTGATTCTAAGTCTAGGCAGCCTCCAGGCAGGCGAAATTTGTTACACATCACCACCCATTAGTAGTAAGAACGCGAGGATATGAAAAGATGCTCTCTTTGGTGACTAGGCCCGCTTCCACTGGAGAGCTTTCTCTTCAGGCATTTCCTTCGCATTTACATATTTTTCCTCAGCTCCTTTCAGAGACATCACTCAGACGCTTCTCTTTTTTTTTCTTCTTTCACAGCAATTTCTTTCCAGGCTTCTGACAGAGCAGAGCAGATTGCCAACATTTTATTCGGGGAAGAAGAGGCAATATGTTTGGACTGACCCATTTCACAGGATTTTGAAAATTATCTGTCACCTTATCATCTCTCTCTTTCTGTCATCTCTTTCTCATTCTTTCTCATCTATCTATTTATCTATCTATCCAGGGCTTTTTTTCTCATAGGATGTCCAGAATGGAGTTCCAGCACCTTTCTGGGATGGAATCCATCTATCTATGTATCTATCTATCTATCTATCTATCTATCTATCTATCTATCTATCTATCTATCTATCTATCATCTATCTATCTATCTATTTATCTATCTACCTATCTATCATCTATCTATCTATCTATCTATCTATCTATCTATCTATCTATCATTATCTATCATCTATCTATCTATCTATCTATCTATCTATCTATCTATCTATCTATCTATCTATATCTGCCTGTATTATCTATCTATCTATCTATCTATCTATCTATCTATCTATCTATCTATCTATCATTATCTATCATCTATCTATCTATCTATCTATCTATCTATCTATCTATCTATCTATATCTGCCTGTATTATCTATCTATCTATCTATCCATCCATCCATCCATCCATCCATCCATCCATCCATCCATCCATCTATCTATCTATCTATCTATCTATCTATCTATCTATCTATCTATCTATCTATCTATCCAGGGCTTTTTTTCCTCACAGAACGCCCAGAATGGAGTTCCAGCATCTTTTTGGATGGAACCTTGTAGGATAGGCAAGATGGGTTGTAAGATGTGTGTGAGTTCCGGCACCTTTTTTTTTTTTTTTAAGAAAAAAAGCACTCTATCTATCTATCTATCTATCTATCTATCTATCTATCTATCTATCTATCTATCTATCTATAACAGGGCTTTCTCCTCTAGGATTGTTTCTGCCTTGCTGTCTTCCAATATCTTTCTTTATTCTACATGGTTTGACTTGGAAGGTGTCTTTATGGGTAGAGAGGTCAATAAACCAATATAGAAATGAAGACAGAGTCCCAAAGTCAGTTCCACCCCATTCCTGTCTCAATGCCCTGATGAATGGATACTTTGCCCTTTGGCTGCTGATGTGCTGAACATGGATGGCATCACAGGCAGAGGTGAAACATCACTCCTGGTTTTTCTCACCAATTCTGGGACAAATTTACCAGCCAGGGAAAGAGCACTGATGATGTTACCTAGTTTGGTAATGAAATGTCTGCAAGAAAACAGTCAAGCTTAGGGGGCATCAAGAACCCCACTGGAAAAGTCCGGTCAGCACTGTGTCTGAAGAGATCAGAACTGGCACTAGAGAAGGCAGAATTCATGCCTATGTCATGATGATATACCAAGGATGGGTAGACAGCAGCTCAGCTCAACTCAGCCCTGGGTCAGTTGAAAGGAAAATATAGGCAGTCCTTGACTTACAACATTCATTTAGTGACTGTTTGAAGTTAAACAGCAATGGAAAAGGTGACTTATCATCATGTTTTCACACTTACGACCATTTCAGCATCCCCATGGTCGTGGGATCAAAATTCAGATGCTTGGCACCTGACTCATATTTATGATGGTTGCAGTATCTCGGGGTCATGTGATCTCCTTTTGCAACCTGCTGGTAAGCAAAGTCAATGGGGAAGCCAGATTCACTTAACAACCGTGTTACTCACTTAACAATTGCCGTGGATCACTTAAGAACTGTGTCAAGAAAGGTCATAAAATGAGGCAACATGCACTTAACAACTGTCTCAGTTGCCAACAGAAATTTTGGGCCCAATTTTGGTTGCAAGTCCTGTATATTTATATCATTCAATTAACATCTGGCCTGAAATATTTGCACATACACAGAAACACACACAGACCACGGTGTCACTTTCTACAAGACATTAAGAAGTCTTTTCTAGGGCACAACAGCAGCTTCCTTCACCAAAGATACAGATACAAGGCACAATGTAAATGGATTTCATGTACGTTGGTGTTTCATTAAGTATAATTCATCTAAATATTCTAAAGCATTTAATTATTTCTAGTGTATTTAAGTCTTTTCCTAATCTATGCATATAATTTAACACTATTTGGAGGTTTCCAGGAAGCCAGACACAAGAATTTCAGAGGGGTAGTTTTAGGATTGGGCTATGGACCATACACTTCTAGAGTAAAAGAGATTTTCCTTCTGAAAGTATAGTTTACAGTCCCCTAGTCCTTTCTGTGGACGAAAGACGTAATTATGCAACATCTTCATCTTAAACCAAGCTTCCTGGTTTTTCCAGTTCTGAGGGAGTACAATGTCCAGAGTCTCAGGTTATAATTGCTAAGTATTATGGGCACTGTAGTTCAGTGAGCAGCATATCTGGATGGTGTCAACTTGGGGACAGCTGACAGATGTCATAAAGCTTTGCCTTATCTGCCACAAGATGGAAATGCATGAAAAGTATTAGCATCCTTTCTGTTTGGCATTTATGCATTTATTTTAAACAGCTCTCCATATTTTTCCATAAGACGTGTTAAAATCCCTACTGTTTAGACCCTTATGATAGAACAGAGGTGGGGAATCATGACCCATTTAGGACTTGTGGACTTCAACTCCCAGAATTCCTGAGCCAGCCTGAATTATAATGTGCCTGACTAAAAGTTAGAGAAATCTGGGTCCAGATCTCTTAAGGATGGCCAGGAAAATGGCCAGGAGGGGTCAAAAAAGTCAAGATGGTGACTGTGGTTCTGCAGTTGAAGCCCAAGCCTTAACAAAGTGCGTAAGGTAATCATGGGACTATCTTTCTTACCTCATAATTCTTACAAATGTAAAAGAGGTAAGGTAGAATTTTTCAGAAAGCGAAGCTTTAAGCCGTTGTGTGAACTGGGTAAAAAGCATATGAATAAAATATGTTTAATAATCAGACTATATCCACCAAGGGCACATTGCAACAAATGATACACACTCCTTTAACATTCTCTGCTCTGTTCTCAGATTTCTTTCATGAAAAGCGGTACAGAAACATGTTCAATAAATCAAAAATGTATGTCTTCGGAATGGGCAATCTATAGTTCTGCTCTTCCTATTCACAGTCCCAGATACCTTTCCAACTGGCCCATCAATATTCAGGTCATTTTGTCACCTGAAATTGGAAATGAAGATTGTAAGCTCTAAAATACTCTCGACTTAAGCTGTTAGAAAATGCCTCCCCAGACCCAAAGCAAAAATAAGAAATGTAACACCATCTGCTTAGCCTGTCAGAAACAATTGTGCAACTCTGGTGTAAGGGCAGAAGGACCAAAGGGAGGGAGATACCAGAACACACTTTGCCATTGTCGTGTCTGGCTCACAGTGTGCATACAGAGTGGACTTCACTTTTGATCAACGGAGTCCTTAGACAAGGCTTTGGCGCGGTCGTAGCAAATGTACTTCGGTTCAATCACATCATCCCAAAATGACGGCTTTCTGTCCAGGCATTTTGGCAGAAACGCCCTGCATGAATGAAGTTTGAACGCACAGAGAATCGGTCCAGAGAGTGTCCGTTGCGTAGCCACAGAACAGAGGCAGCATCTGCACGTACACTGCACACATTGTGAACCTCTCCGCAGAGCTGGTGTCTCTCACGTCAGCATACCAGAAGGGTCAAGGGCCAAAGCAGATGGCACTGATGTGATTACACACAAAGAATACTATGATTGTCTAGAGGGACATTCTGCCTTGCTTTCTCTGCCAAAAGAGTCAAAGACCTCCATTTTGAATGTTCTGGCCATCTTCTGGTCTCTTCATCAGCCTTCTCCATCCAAATGCACTGGACTCCAGAGCCCAGAATCCATGCTCTTGAGGTCTGTAAAGTCTACCAAGGCTATTTCCAAGATGAGATATGACATGTACTGGTAATCCTCGAACTCACGACCTCAACTAAGTCCAAAATTTGCTGTCTTGCTAAACAATTGGATTTTGCCCCATTTTACCTTTCTTGCCACAGTTGTTAAGTGAATCACTACAGTTGTTAAATTAGTAACACGGTTGTTAAATGGATCTGGCTTCCTCATTGACTTTGCTTGTCATGGAGGAAGAAGAAATGTAAGCATTTCCTATAACGTTGGAACAAGACGCTCTACTGCAGGGGTGTCAAACTCACAACGTCACGTGACGTGTCGCGATGTATCGCGACCTTTTTTCCACTGCCGGCAATGGAGTGGGTGCAGTTTCAGCATGACACATCTGGCCTGCGAGCCGGCAGTTTGACACTCCTGCTCTACTATTTCTATGTCATTTTTTTCTCCTCCTCTGCTTAAATCCACCTCTAACCCATCTATGGTTTTGGCATCCTTGGGGGATGATGCAATGACAAAATCTCATCTGGTTATTGTTATCCCTCCCATACAGCCATTAGTTGACTTTCTTTCTTCCTCCGGACTTCTTTCTCTCACAGTGATGCACTGTCTGGACTCCTTCCATTACATGTGGGCAAAGCTCATTTTTAATTGTAAGAAGCCACAGGGATTATCATGTCATTTCTTTCTTATCTCTTAACTTCATATGAGCAACCCTCAACTAAGGAAGGATGGCCTTGTACCAGCATTTGGAAAGGATGAGGTAAACTGTTATCCAGCACTTCCTCATCCTTGGTCTGGGGAGGTGCAGAGAGATGGATACGGAGAGAAAAAAAACCACCTGATCTACCTTCTCTGGGATTAGAAGCTAAGCTTGGTTGGGCCAGATAGTACTTGGAAGGGAAAGCCCCAAGGCAATAGGCTGGAGGGGGAATTTGCAGAACATCACAGAAGAAGACAGTGCTAAAGCTCTTCTGAACCGCTGCCAAGGACACAGCATGGAAGTGTTCATGAAATTTCAAGATTGACTTGAAAGAGATGTTGCTTTTTTTCCTGGGCAAATAAGAGGACTTTAAACTTGTCCTGGGGGTACAATGGCTCAACAGTTAAAGATGCTGAGTCCATCAGAAGGCTGACAGCTGCATGACAGGGATGAGCTCTTGTTACTTGCTCTACCTCCTGCTGACCTAGTAGTTAGAAAGCATACAACTGCAAGTAAATAAATAGGTACCACTTCGGTGGGAAGTTAACAGCATTCTGTATGGCTGGACACATGACCACGGAAGTATTTTGGGACAATGCTGGCTCCCTTGATTAAGAAACGGAGATGAGCACCGGAGTTGGATATGACTGGACAGGGGAATCCTTTACCTTTACCTTTAAACTTGACCAGGAAAAATTGGAAGAGAGAGCCATTTTGTAATTCTCTATGGAGATTCTCAGTCATCTAGGTCATAGTTGTCTCTAAAGGAAGGCCAATGACCATCTGTCTGCAAGCAATATAAATCCTTCCACTCCCCACCATCTAGTCAGAGCTGAAGAAGCCAACACAGTGCTAGGCTGAATTGACAGAGGGATAGAATCAAGATCACGTGAAAGGTTAATACCACTTTACAATGCCTTGGTAAGGCCACACTTGGAATGGTGCATCCCGTTTTGATCACCACGATGTAAAAAAGATGTTGAGACTCTAGAACAGGGGTGTCAAACTGCCGGCCCGTGGGCCAGACGCATCACGTGGAAGCCGTGCCCATCCCATCGCCGGCAGGAGCAAAACAGTCCCGATACATCGCGCGGTGTCATGTGACGTCATGAGTTTGACATGTCTGCTCTAGAAAAAGTGCAGAAAGAGCAACAAAGATAATCAGGGGACTGGAGGATAAAACATATAAGGAACAGCTGCTGGAATTGGATATGTCTAGTCTAATGAAGAGAAGGACAAGGGAGGACATGATAATAGTCTTCCAGTATCTGAGTGGCTGCCACAAAGAAGAATGGGACAAGCTATCTCCAAAGCACTTGAGGGCAGGACAAGAAGCAACAGATGGAAACTCATCAAGGAGAGAAGCAACCTAGAACTAAGGAGAAACTTCCTGACAGTTAGAACAATTAACCACTGGGACAACCTGCCTCCAGAAGCTGTGAATGCTCCAACACTGGAAATTTTTAAGAAGAGACTGGACAGCAATTTGTCTGAAATGGTATAGGGTTTCCTGCCTGAGCAGAGAGTTGGATTAGATGACCTCCAAGGTCCCTTCCAACTTCATCATCATCATAACCATCATCATCATCATCATTATCATCATTATTACTATTATTATTACTATTACTATTATTATTATTATTATTATTATTATTATTATTATTATTATTATTATTATTATTATTAGATGAGAAGCGAAACAAAAGAAACACAAGAAAGTTCAGCTGTCTTCTGAAAAAAGCACTTTTGGGACAACCATACCTGGATGCTGGGGAACCTCCACAGACAGTCAAGGACTACCTGTAACAACTTACAGAACGGTTGTCTCAAAGCTGCTTTTTCCAAAAGCAACTAGACTATGTTTCCCCCCCCCCTTCAAGGAAAAAAAAACAGTCCAGTTGCCTTTCAAACATGCATCTTTGAGACAACCGTTCTGTAAGTTGTTACAGGTAGTCCTTGACTTATGACCACAATTGGGACAGGAACTTCTGTCGCAAAGCAGTCATTAAGTGTCGGATTTTACAACCTATTTTGCTGCGGTTATTTGCCGGATCCCATGATTTTTAATTGAATCCAGCTTTCCCCATTCACTTTGCCTGTCCGGAGCCCTGTGGGGAGATTGCAAATGGTGATCAGATGGCCCCAGGACACTGCAACTGTTGCAATAACATGTCAAGGACTTGAATTTTAATTATATCACTGTGAACACATTGCACCAGTCATAACTGTGAAGACTGGTAGGATGTCATGTTTTTTTCAGCACCAGCATAACTTTGAACAGTCATTAAACAGATGCTTGTAAGTCGAGGACTACCTGCTCTATGCATTTTCACCTTGTATACATATTGTTAATCTTGTGTTTTAGAATCTCTCTCTTAACAAAAGGCTTCACAAAGCATCTCAAAATTGCTCCTTGCTTCAGCTTTCCTTTCAAAGCTGAATGGGTCCTCCAAACGTTATCAGGTTATCCAATTAATGCATTTTCCGCACTCATCAAATCTGTTGAATCTTAAAGCGATCCAGCTGGCTGAGATGGAACGAAACCCTAAGAATTAATCTAGGATAAAAGCAACCCAACTTAGCAAGCTGTATAAATAAAGGCATTCCAGTTTCAGCCAGCCTTGATGCAATATGAATTCTAACCTGTCAATTGGAGCATTGCTATTTTTTTAAAAAAATGCATGCCTAGCAGTCTTACCCCTGGCCCATATAATGCAGAGAAAGACCTATGAGGTCATGTGAAGAATAAGTACCACTTTATAATGGCTTGGTAAGACCACACTGAGAATACTGCATCCAGTTTTAGTCGCCATGATATAAAAAAGATGTTGAAACTCTAGAAAGAGTACAAAGAGGAGCAACAAAGATGATTAGCAGGCTGGAGGATAAACAGTTGCAGGAATTGGGCATGTCTAGGTTAATTAAAACAAGGACTACAGGTGACATGATAGCAGTTTTCCAATATTTGAGGGTCTGCCACAAAGAAGAGGGGGTCAACCTATTCTCCAAAGCACCTGAAGGCAGGACAAGAAGCAACAGATGGAAACTAATCAAGGAGAGAAGCAACCTAGAACTAAGGAGGAATTTCTTGACAGTTACCGATAGAACAAGTAATCAGTAGAACAACTTGCCTCCAGGAATTGTGAATGCTTCAACACTAGAAGTTTTTAAGAAGAGATTGGACAACTATTTGTCTGAAATGGTATAATGTCTCCTGGCTGAGTAGGGGGTTGGACTAGAAGACTTCCAAGATCCCTTCCAACTTTGTTAGTCTGTTAATTGTTTTCTGTTAAATAAAGTACATTCCCCTTTATTAAGTACTGGCCAAACATGATGCAGGCATATGTTGGGTCTGATGTTTCCAGCAGCCAAAATGGCCATGAAGAATTGTCATCAACACGGAGACCTGATGGGGTGTGCCCATAAGCAGCCTAAACCAGCCAAAAAGAGCTGGGAAGCTGAACCTCTGCCATAGAGCAACTAAGATGATCAAAGGCCTGGAGATTAAAACATATGAAGAACGGCTGCAGGACTTGGGTTTGACTAGTCTAGAGAAAAGAAGAAATAGGGGAGACACGATAGCAGTGTTCCAGTATCTGAGGGGCTGCCACAAGGAAGAGGGGGTCGTTTTGTTCACCAGAGCACCAGAGGGAAGGACAAGAAACAATGGTTGGAAACTGATCAGAGAGAGAAGCAGCCTGGAATTAAGGAGAAATTTCCTGACAGTGAGGACAATGAACCAGTGGGACAGCTTGCCTCCAGAAATCGTGGTTGCTCCATCAATGGAGATTTTTAAGAAGAGGCTAGACAGTCCCTTGTCTGAGAGGGTATAGGTTCTCCTGCTTGAGCAGGGGGCTGGACTAGAAGACCTCCAAGGTCCAATCCAGCTCTATTCTATTCTAGATATTATCACCACAATTTCTATTAAATGCCACAAATCATGTGTTGAGGGTAGAGTATGCTGGAAGAACACAGAGGAGACATTGGAGACCATTGGAGCAGCTAAATTCAAAGTTAGGTGGTCTCTATGGGCTGGGATTGAGACCTCGGCGGGGTCAACAATTCAGGACCTCAGAGAATGGTTAGAGAAACCTCTGAATTGCAGTTATGGGCACATTTCAACAAGCTCTCAATTTTAAGGAATTTGGAATAGAGTTCTTTAATTTCTAGGCCAGTGGTTCTCAACCTTTTTAATGCCGCAACCCCCAACCGGTCATAAGTTGAGGACTACTCAACTGTCGTAACTCAAGGACTACTCAACTGGTGCAGCACCTTTTGCAGAATGGGACTTTTGGCGGGCTCAGCAGGGCAGAGACAGCCTGGACAATTCAAGAGAGTCTATTCTATTGGCTTTCAAAAGCCAATAGAATAAAAGGGAGTAGCACAGCTAAGGAAAAGGGGGGGAAAAATATGGCGGACTGCGTTGTTTGGCGACCCCCGTGAAATGGTTGTTCGACCCCAAATGGGGTCCCGACCCACAGGTTGAGAACCACTGTTCTAGGCGGACCCAAAGGTGATGGAGACCTCAACTCACCCTTCTTTGTGTTTTCTTTCCATTCCACCTGAGGTTGATTCTCTTGTGTGAAATGATTTGGATTTAATAAATTAATATTGACTGCATGGGTTTTCTGCATCCCAGGCAACCGGGCAAAGAGTGTGTGTGTTACATACCAGAGAACAATATTTTCTAAGCAGACTGGAAAGTTTTGGAGGAAATCTGGTCTGCAATGTAAGGAATGTTTACGGGAGCCCACCAAAGGGAGCCGAACAATGAACAAAGAGCTATTGCCAAAACTTTGATCTCTAGCAAACAGCTCACCAACTCCCGTCATGTGACTCCGGGTCCAGTTCTAAGTGTACTCAGGCTTTTATCCAATATGTCCTTCCAAGACACTGGATAAAAAGTTAGGGAATGTGCGGATTGCTCTAAATCCAGATCCTGCTGGTGTTGACTTTATTCATTAATCCATTCCAACTGTTTGTCCATGAACTTTTTTTAAGCCCCAATTTGTTGTCGCATGTCACTTTTTCCCTAATAAATTCAGATATTATGCGACTTTTTGGCAAGCTCGCACAACACAGTTGTTCAGGCTGCGTGAATAGCGACAACACAGAATTCACTTGTGCCTGTCATTCACAACCCAAATTGCCCCAGGAAAAGCACAACCTTACAGGTTGTTCAGGAAGGTTGCATTAAAGAAACAAAGAAGTATAATTTCCCGAAATGTCTGTCTTAACAAGGGCTATATCAAGGAAAGTCGGGTTAAAAACTGCATATATTAGTAAAGGTCCTATTCACGCAACATTCTTAACCAGATCTGTTTACAATCCACTGGCACCTTTCTCCCAACGGGTAAGATCTTTGTGACTTAGCACCTTCTGTGAATCCAACCCATCTACTTTGTTTATGGTTTGTTGTATTATGTGAAGCCTGAAACCAGGTTAAGTCATTAACCAGGTTTATCATATTGTGTTAGTTTGGCCTTAAAGAACAGAATAACAGAGTTGGAAGGGACCTTGGAGGTCATCTAGTCCAACCCCCTGCTCAAGCAGGAGACCCTCTACCATTTTAAACAAATGGCTGTCCAGTCTCTTCTTAAAAACCTCCAGTGATGGAGCACCCACAACTTCTGAAGGCAAGCCGTCCCACTGGTTAATTGTTCTCACCGTCAGGAAGTTTCTCCTTAATTCTAGGTTGGATAATCTCCTTGATTAGTTTCCATCTATTGTTTCTTCTCCTACCCTCAGGTGCTTTGGAGAATAGTCTGACCTCTTCTTCTTTGTGACAGCCCTTCAAATATTGGAACAGAAGAAGTTCTTCATGCTTTCTGTACAATGGATTGTTGATTCATATGCTGTGGTTGACAGTTACAATAGCGATCATTGTTAATTTCATGAGTTCTCTAGTGGCAACACGTAGCTGAATACAGAAAGCTAAGCAGAGTGGATCTGGTTCATATTTTGAGAGAAGACCACAAGGAAATCCCCAAACTGCAGGCTACACTGAAAACATGAAATAGCCCTGGAGAAGCAGGCAGGGACAAATAACTTCTATATTGCTGCCAAGATACGGATGATCCATGAAATCACTTGGAGTCAAGCCCCATTAGGAGGAGACGACTTGACCAATGACTTCACATCTTCCAGAGCCTTAGAGAAATCGCCAGCCGCCACCAGATGGTTTATTAGCGGATTCTCTCGGCTTCCTGTGATAACGGCCCCCTCCTCAAATTCCAGAAAGCAAAGCCGTTCAGACCAGCCCTTTCCTCCCTCTCTGCTTTTCGTCCGGCTCCTGTTCCACTCCACGGCTATGCAGGAGCTTAACTTCCACCTCGCCCCAGAGAGTCAAATCTTGCTGGGGTAGCAGAGCAGGAAAATTCTCATTAATCTTCATAGACGGGGTGTGGAAGTGGCAGATTGGAGATGAGGCGAGACGGGGAGGGGAGCCAGCTCAGCAGAAGGAGAGAGAGCTCCCGACCCCTGCAAGTGACTTGCCAACATCCTTAAATTCTGCTTTGGTCCTCTAGTCGATTGAAAGTCCTTTGGGTGCATGCCAAGCTATCCCTTGGAGAGGGAGGGGGGAAAGGAGGGGATCTGTTGCAATGTAGAGCATCCTTCGCTCCACCATCATCTAAGATAACAGCATAACAAAGTTGGAAGGGACCTTGGAGGTCTTCTAGTCCAACCCCCTGCCCCAGCACTAATCTCTAATTAAATACATTTCCTTTTTTCTGAATTGCTTAGAGCAATATATATATATATATATATATATATATATATATATATATATGTAGGTCTTTGGTTGTTCGGGTTTTCTCCCGCGTAAAATTGGAAGTGTCTTGGCGACGTTTCGACGAAGTCCCATTCGTCATCTTCAGGCTGGTGTTTTCAGCTTCGTGCTTCGAGCAGCAATGTGTGGTCTTAGCTGTTTCTTCCTTTTAACTGCCAGTGGGGTATGAACTGATTGGGTGGGAGCTTGGCTGTGTTCTGATTGGGTGGGGGGTGAGATGAATGAGACTTCGTCGAAACGTCGCCAAGACACTTCCAATTTTACGCGGGAGAAAACCCGAACAACCAAAGACCTACATACAAACACCCGCGAAAACCTCAGAAAACATATAGATATATATATTATATATATATATATATATATATATATATATATATATATATATATATGTATGTTTTCTGAGGTTTTCGCGGGTGTTTGTATGTAGGTCTTTGGTTATTCGGGTTTTCTCCCGCGTAAAATTGGAAGTGTCTTGGCGACGTTTCGACGAAGTCTCATTCATCATCTTCAGGCTGGTGCTTTCGGCTTCGTGCTTCTAGGAATTTTACGTGGGAGAAAACCCGAATAACCAAAGACCTACATAATATGTGTATATATGATACAATGATACAATCTTCGATCTCCGGGAAGAGTATAATCCAGTTATTTATTGTTAAAACAATATTTAAAACAATAAAAACAGTTATATACAAGGTTAAAACAACTTAGCTTTCGTTGGTCCTCTGCCAGCGTCCTCAGAGTGGGGCTTAGGGGGTGGGCCCGGGATTCGTATTTTTACAACCTTTAAGGATATATATATATATATATATATATATATATATATATATATATATACACACACACACACACACACACACACACACACACACACACACACACACACACCCCGTTTCATCCACGGAACTGTCCTGTGAATTACAGATCGTCCTCAACATACAACAGTAAATGGGGCCTGTCCATTGTCATAATGGTCATAAATTCAGGCAGTCGTGTGAGTCTTTTTTGTATGTATGGGGGGGGGGGCTGTTAAGCAATTGCCACAGTCATTAAATGAACACTGTGGTAGCTAAACTAACCCATGATGCTGTTTTGCCCCAAGCAGGAAGTAACTTCCAGTTTTTAGCAAAACCATCATAAACACGGTCACATGACCACAGGACTGGCTCATAACTCTTTTTCCAGATAATTTGCGACAGCAATAGCACTTAGCACTTATATGCCGCTTCACAGTGCTTTACAGCCCTCTCTATGCAGTTTACAGAGTCAGCGTACTTGCCCCCAACAATCTGGGTCCTCATTTTATCTACCTTGGAAGAAGGCTGAGTTGACATTGAGCCCGTGAGAATCCTACTGCCGAACTGCCAGTAGCAACTTCGAACAGTTGCTAAGCAGTCAGTTGTAAGTCAAGGATTACCTGTAAGTTGAGGACTACCTAAAGATTGTCTGGATGCAGTCATGTTGGTAGCGTCAACACCCTCAGAGAAATGCAGCACTAGAGACTATAACTAGAGAGAATATTTTCCATCTCTCCTGGTTCCCTGATGGAAAACAGATCCACCCCAAGCCTCTCTGCTTTCTTTAATCATCCCGAGGCACCCTTGGAGAATTTCCTTCGTGGAGGCCCTGTGGGCTGACCCCCTGGTGACCCTTCCTGTGCCCAAAGAGAGGCAGGAGCAGAGAAAAGCCATCATGGCTTTTTCATGCCTGACATTTGTCCCTTGGTCGCAGCCCTTCCCACCTTCCTGAAACCTTATCAGCTTGAGTTACTGAGTGGCACAAGAGACGCAAGCCATCACGGGCCCTAAAGTCACCAGAAAGCGACTTTAAGGATGGAGCCTTGACCTGCCTCTCAGGACCCATCAATAGCTCCATCCCCTTCACACCCTCTGGACTAAATGTGGCTCTTTGCCTGCAGTCAGAGGGGGTTGAAATGAAGGGACCAGTTCTGAGGAGGAGGAGGAGGAGGAGGAGGAGGGGGAGGAGGGGGAGGGGGAGGAGGGGGAGGGGGAGGAGGGGGAGGGGGAGGGGGAGGAGGGGGATGAGAGGAGGAGGAGGAGGAAGAAGAAGAATGCAGCATTAACCTTCGCAGCTGATTAAAGGAGAGCTATAATAATAATAATAGTAGTAAAGTTGGAAGGGACCTTGGAGGTCATCTAGTCCAACCCCCTGCTCGGGCAGGAAACCCTACACCATTTCGGACAAATGGCTGTCCAGTCTCTTCTTAAAAACTTCCAGTGTTGGAGCATTTACTGCTTCTGGAGGCAAGCTGTTCCACTGATGGAGTTAAAAGCTTAATTCTTACAAGGAATGTTTGACAAAAAGCCACCATGTTCCCTTTTCCCCCTCTCAGTTCTTGTTGAATTCAGTGCATTTGCTTCCTCCTCCTCCTCCTCTTCCTCCTCCTCCTCCTCCTCCTTTTCTTGGATTGGCATGTTCCTGAGTTTATTTTGTGTTTAAAAGGGCTAACAGGGATGTGTATACATGGATTGTCCATTCTTGCAGGGCACAATAATTTTTCTGCAGGTCTGTAGCCAGTGTGGATTCGCAAACTTTGGTATAATAATAATAATAATAACAACAACAACAATAACAATGACAACAACAATAATGACGACGACGACAACAACAACAACAATAATAATACTAATAATACTACTACTAATAATAATAAAGTTGGAAGAGACCTTGGATGTTATCAAGTCCAAACCCCTGCTCAGGCAGGTAACCCTATACTATCTCGGACAAATGACTGTCCAGTCTCTTCTTAAAAACTTCCAGTGTTGTTCCGCTTCTGGAGGCAGGTTGTTCCACTGGTGAATTGTTCTAATTGTCAGGAAGTTTCTCCTTAGTTCTAGGTTGCTTCTCTCCTTGATTAGTTTCCATCCGTTGCTTCTTGTCCTGCCCTCAGGTGCTTTGGAAAATAATTTGACTCCCTCTTCTTTGGGGCAGCCCCTGAGATATTGGAATACTGCTATCCTGTCCCCCCTCGTCCTTCTCTTCATTAAACTAGACATACCCAATTCCAGAGACCGCTCCTTATATGTTTTAGCCTCCAGTCCCCTAATCAACTTTGTTGCTCTTCTCTGTACTCTTTCTAGAGTCTCAACATCTTTTTTACATCGTGGTGACCAAAACTGGATGCAGTATTTCAAGTGTGGCCTTACCAAGTCATTGTAAAGTGGTATTAACACTTCACGTGATCTTGATTCTATCCCTCTGTTAATGCAGCCTAGCACTGTGTTGGCCTTTTTGGCAGCTGCAGCACACAGCAGGCTCATATTTAAGTGATTGTCCACTAGGACTCCAGGTTAAATCCAGGTTTAACCTGGACTGGAAAGGAGCATTGCAAAGGATAATGGAAACTGGAAGGCAGAAAGCAGGCAAAGAAATGAACTCTACCCCCTCCCCTACCCAACAGACTTCAGTTCTAGTGTGCCACCCTTTCAGCTCCATTTCAGCCCCAGTGTGTGCCACCCGGAGAAATTCAAATTTTTCCAGCACCCTGACGGGAATGGAGAGAATCCGAAGCTCTTTGCCATCAGAAGAAATCAAAGTCAGGAAAGGATCATCACAGGGAAATTATCTTCTTTTACACAAAGGCTTTAGAACAGGGGTAGGCAACCTTGGCACTTTTATGACTGGTGGACTTCAACTCCCAGAATTCCTGAGCCAGCCATGCTGAGGGGACAGGGAGAGGTTTCCAAGCTGAGACAAGCTGGCTCAGGAATTCTGGGAGTTGAAGTCTGCAAGCCATAAAAGAGCCAAGGTTGCCTACCCCTGCTTTAGAACAATGTTTCTCAACCTTGGTGACTTGAAGATGGATGGACTTCAACTTCCAGAATTCCTTAATCTGCATGCAGGCTGGGGAATTCTGGGAGTTGAAGTCCACTCATCTTCCAGTCGCTAAGCTTGAGGAAACACTGCTTTAGTTTAGAACAGCGATTCTCAACCTATGGGTCGCGACCCCATTTGGGGTCGATCGACCATTTTATGGGGGTCGCCAAGCAAGGCTGTCCGCCATTTTTTTCCCCTTTTCCGGCGGGTGCCTTACCTCCCTTGGGCTGGGCCAGCTGGTGGCCCAGCCGGTGGTCGGCCTGCTCCATCTCTACCGCTTGCCAGCTATGCCTTGGCCGGAGCAAGAGGCGGCACCATGCATGCGCGGCACTCCCGGGCAGGGAAAGTCCTCGACTTACGACTGGTTGGGTATTCCTCGACTTACGACCAGTTTAGTCCTTGACTTACGACCAGTTGGGGGTCGCGGCATTAAAAAGGTTGAGAACCACTGGTTTAGAAGATTTCCAAAAGCAAGGAAGCTGGTTAGTGAAGGAAGCACAATTGTGAGGGAGCCAGATCAAAATAGGGAAGAGGCTTGTCACAGTTTTATCCAGTGTTTTTCAAACATAACAACTTTAAGATGTATGGACTCCGACTTCCAGAATTCTCCAGCTAGCATATTTTTTTTCAAACTTGGCAACTTTAAGATATATGGACTTCAACTCCCGGAATGCTCCAGCCAGCCTATTTTATTTTTTCCCCAAACTTGGCAACTTTAAAATGTGTGGACTTCAACTCCCAGAATTCCCGAGCCAACGATGCAAGGCCCTGATGCTTTTAATAAAGAACTAAGGCTTCATTTCCCCAATTAATGGTGACTGGAACAGGACTTCTGAAATGAATGGAGCCTGTTGCCTATTTATTAAACATAGGAAATAAGATTATGTTCGAAATGGAGGGGGAAGACATTAACTGCCCCTCCCAACATCCTGAACCTAATATACTGTAGACGCAGAAGGCCTAGCCACCGGCACTGACTGTTTAGCAAATAAAACCACACAAGGACCAGTCATTCAATCCGCACAATATTTAGTCTGATTCTTCCTAAATGACACATTCCATCCTCGTTTCTGCAACCGAAAGGGCCAGGAATACAAAAGGCTCTTTTTATGCCTCCATGAATATGCCGCTCTTCACATAAAAATGTCTTCATTTTTCAAGGAAGGTCCCATTTCTCCTTCAGGGACACGTCCTTCTGACTACGGATAGCGGGCCAGGTGGGCACCAAAGGCTTAAGAAGATTTGCTAAATTATCCCACGTGGAGGCTTCACGCAATAGGTTGGTTTCCAAAAACCTAACCAAGGTTTAGCACATCATAACAAACGCTGTGGCTTGGTCAAACTCAGAACCAGTTTGGTTTATTAGTTAAGGCACCAGGCTTAAAAATTGGGAGGCTAGTCCCATTTTAGACGTGAAAGTTGGTTGGGTGAGTTTTTGCCAATCACAGGTGACTGTGAGTTCTAGTCCGACCTTAGGCATAAAAGCCAGCTGTGAATTCTAGTCCTGCCTTAAGCACGAAAGCCAATTGGGTGATTTGGGGCCAATCACTCTTAGTCCTAGGAAAAAGGCAATAGTAAAACTTCTTTTGAAAAGCTTTTCCAAGAAAATTGTAGGAACTTGTTAGTCAAGATTGATAGGAAGGCACCAAAAGAAGAAAAAAAAGGAGGGGGGAGGGAACTAGGAAAGGATCTGTAAAGGATTCTCACAGTATCCAGCATCCTCGAGTCAATTTAACTTTGGAAATCAAAATAATCCCACCAGAGTAACAGGTGAGTTTTTAGAGACTTTTCATGACACCAATGTTGAGTTAAGTTATATTGATTTTATTTTCTTGTTTTCTATTTTGCTTTATTGTTGTAAGCCTTTACACGATTAGATAAGGAGGAAAATAGAGCAAACATTCAATAATACATTTTAAAAGATGCTAGAAGAGGAGCCATCTCTGAGTGTGGTTAGCACCAATGTACTTAAGGAGAGGTCATTCCACACAACCTACAATTCTGACCACTGGTCAACTCGGAGGTGGGCAGACATTCGGCCAAAGCACTCAGCAAATATAAGTTAGATGTCTTAATCAATGGCTGCCATCTATGACTGGACAAGTATAAAGCAGCTATCCATATACACAAGGGCAGTGGTGGGATTCAAACAGGTGAACAACCGGTTCTCTGTGTGGATGCCGCTTCCGGAAGGCCGTTCTGGGCCTGGGCAACAAAAAAATAGCTACCGGTTCTGTCGAACTGGTGCGAACCGGCTGAATCCCACCACTGCACAAGGGGCATTGTCTATCACAACTCAAAGAAGAACTAGTCACCCACCTAGTGAATGGTTAAAAAAAAAAAAGATGAGTGAGAACAAGGAAACAGTTGGAGGATAAAATTCAAAAGTTAATGCCACGCTCCGAAACCCGGGCGAAACTGGTCCATAATTTCTGGAGCAAACAACTAAGTCAGCAGGATTACGCATACTTGAACATGATGAGGAATTCAACTCATGGGAAGCCACACCAAGAGAATTCGTAGCAGCAATGGAATTCATATTCAACAGAATAGCGATAGAAGAGCCAGAAAAAACAAGCTATTAGACAAAAAATATCAGCAAATGTTGGTCTCGCACAAACCAGACAATACGCTCAGCCCAATGGAGCAACTCACCTTGAAAGACCTGAAATAAGATCAAGACATTATTATTTTACCGGCAGACTAAGACCGCACAGATTATGAAACGAAGGCATTAGCCCTGCTCAATGATTCCTCAGCATATAAACCAGCAAAGACATCAAAGATGAGAACAACGGTCACTCAGCTGAATGCTTATCTCGGCCAACTCAAACAAAAAAGTCCTGTTGACCAACCCAGATTGGATCCTACAAAATCAACCCTGATTGTTCTGTGAAAGGACAGATATTAACTTGAAGCTCAAATCCTTTGGCTACCCAATGAGAAGAGAGGATTATTGGAAGAGACCCTGATGGTGGGAAAGATGGAAGGAGAAAAGAGAAGGGGACAGCAGAGGAGGAGATGGTTAGATGGTGTCATGGACGCAGTAGGAAGTGATCATAAGTGGTGTGCTATGGGCCACGTGGTTGCGAGGGATTGGACACAACTTATCAACTGAACAACAAATGCTTGACTATGGTTAAGTTCTGCAACCAGTGCTATACTTTGTATTTGCATTCTTGCAAGAAATTGCCTCTGCACTACTGCGTTTGGTGCTTTACCTTGTCTCCTACATGGAATTTCTTTTTGTACACATTTTATACATATTTGCATAAAACTTTTCACAGATTTCTGAATCAGAACATTCAGCCGAGCAGAACATTTGAGAGCTGGGTTGCGGTTCATGTATTATTCCAAAGTGGAAAAAGAATGTACGCTAACATGCAAATCAAAACGAATTTCTCAGCCCACCCTGAAGATCATAGGAGAAATATTTTAACAAGGCATTCCCTTGTTAATATTTTCTTGTAAAAGGGAAAAAACAAACAGAGACGGTGATTTTGCAAGGCCTAGAAAACAGAAACTATCCTTATCAGTCATGGGAAAACAACTGCAACGTTACTGAACATAATGTGGCTACATACGTTACTGTGGGGACATCCAGAAATGTAATGCACGGTGCATCCTATTGTTAATAAGATACAAAAGGAAATATTTTACAGAACAGGAAAGGGAAGACTGGCTTGTTATTGGCATTGTTATTAGTATATACACAACAGTGTGGAATCACAGCTGCCAGTTCTTTAGCTGGTGTTGGTCTTCACACGCATCTCAGCTCTTTCCAAGAACTAAGATGACCTCATGTATTGGCACAGTAGATGTGTGGATCTAAGCAGTGTGGCCTTTTGCAAATGACAGATGGAAATTTTGTGTTGATGGACAAATTTTCTAAATGCTGACCAAGATTTTTTTTTTTTGTATGGCAACTAGTGTGACAATAACCGCTGGGACCTCCAAGGCTGGCTATGCCATAATTTTTCAACTTTGATCAACCATAATTACTATTATTTATTCAATTTGTATGGCTGCCCATTTCATCTAAGCAACTCTGAATGCTCACAACAGGGGGAAAATAAGTTAAAACCCAGTACAGGTAGTCCTCAGCTTATGAATACAATTGAGCCCAAAATCTCTGTTGTTAACTGGGACTATTGTTAAGTGAGTTTTGCCCCATTTTACGACCTTGCTTGTCACAACTGTTAAATGAATCATTGCCATTGCTAGTAACGTGGTTGTAAAGTGAAACTGGCTTCCCCATTGACTTTGCTTGTCAGAAGGATGCACAACGGGGTCACATGATCCAGGGACATGGCAACTGTCATAAATATGGGGATACTGTAATGGTTGTAAGTGTGAAAACGGGTCATAAGTCACTTTTTCAGTGCCATTATAACAGTCACTAAACAAATGGTTGTAAGTCAAGGGACTAGCTGTACACAAACATATACAAACTGTCCATAATCCATTTTTTAAAAGATAAAGTTTCAATCAGCAGAATTTATTCCACATCAGTTCAATAAACCCACTGTAAGAGCTTCCCACCATTGCTGGACCAGTGGGCACTGTGGCAGAGCCATATCTTTAGGGCCTTCCCAAAGGTCTAGACCAGGGGTAGGCAACCTTGGCTTTTTTATGACTCATGGACTTCAACTCCCAGAATTCCTGAGCCAGCCATGCTGAGGAAAAAGGGAGAGCTTTCCAAGCTGAGCCATGCTGGCTCAGGAATTCTGGGAGTTGAAGTCCACGAGTCATAAAAGAGCCAAGGCTGCCTACCCCTGGTCTAGAGGATCGGGGCATTCTAAGGTCTGGGGGATGATGTTCCTTAGGATGGATGCCCTATTAGAAAACTCTCCCAGAATGGAAAAGTGAATACTTGAATAGAATAGAGCTGGAAGGGACCTTGGAGGTCTTCTAGTCCAGCCCCCTGCTCAAGCAGGAGAACCTATACTGTCTCAGATAGGTGACTGTCTAGCCTCTTCTTAAAAATCTACAGTGATAGAGTGTCCACGATTTCTGGGGGTAAGCTGTTCCACTGGTTAATTGTCGTCACTGTCAGGAAGTTTCTCCTTAATTCCAGGTTGCTTCTCTCTTTGATCATTTTCCAACCATTGTTTCTCGTCCTTCCCTCTGGTGCTCTGGTGAACAACCTGCCCCCCTCTGCCTTGTGGCAGCCCCTCAGATACTGGAACACTGCTATCATGTCTCCCCTATTTCTTCTTTTTTTTTACTAGCCAAACCAAGTCCTGCAGCCATTCTTCATATGTTTTGGTCTCCAGGCCTTTGATCATCTTAGTTGCCCTTCTTTGACTTTATAAAGCGGTACTAATACCTCGTGTGATCTTGATTCTATGCCTTTGTTTATGCAGCCCAGGATTGTATTAGCTTTTTGGGTTGCTGTGGCACATTGTTGACTCATGATCCTCTTTCATTGTAGGGGAAGAACAGGCAGAGCTGGGGGGGCAGAGTTAAGCAAGTCACCAGCCTAGAGTCATTACATTCTCACAATTGGTCTAGGTGCAACCACTCTCAACATACTGTTGACCCTTATCTATGGCCAATTACAATTTTCTACTGCCAATTACAACTATTAGTTGGCTGGATTCTTGTGTATAAATTTATTCTTGAGTAACGAATCTCCTTTACAAATTTAAAATTTATAGATGGTCCAGATTCTTTGTGCCTGACCTTCGTAGATTGAACCTGTAATATGCCTCTCCTGCAGGTTCTGATGGACAGGTAGATATCACTGGGGAGAGGCATTCCCTCAAGTATCCCAGCCCCATGCCTTGTAGGGCTTTGTAAGTCATCACCAGTATCTCGAACCCCCAAAACAAACTTGCAACCAATGCAATTTGTGGAGCAGAAGTGTAATGTGCCCTGATCAAGGAGCATCCATAATGGCCTGCATAGCTGTATTTTGCTGGAAAAGAACAAAATCTGGCTTTAGCTCCTTCTGCGATTTATCTTCTATGCTGGGGGATGTCATTTGTGACTTTGTGCTAAAGTGTCATTAATTGTGGCACATAGTTCTAGTTTTGTTTTGCTTTTTCTGAAACTGCTGAGAATAGGGTGTTTCTGGGAATTTCAGACCAGAGAATTAAATGCGGTTCAGAAATGGACAGGAAGAGTCAAACACAGCGCCCAAATAACAGAGTTGGAAGGGACCTTGAAGGTCTTCTAGTGCAGCTCCCTGCTCAAGCAAGAAACCTTATACCATTTCAGACAAAGGGTTGTCCAATCTCTTCTTAAAAGCCTCCAGTGTTGGGGCACCCACAACTTTTGAAGGCAAGCTGGTCCACTGGTTAATTGTTCTCGCCGTCAGGAAATTTCTCCTTAGTTCTAGGTTGGATAATCTCCTTGATTAGTTTCCATCCATTGTTTCTTCTCCTGCCCTCTCCTATCCTCCAGGTTGGCCTCCTCTTCTTTGTGGCAGCCCTTCAAACATTGGAACAGAAGAAGTTCTTCATGCTTTCTATATAATGGATTGTTGATACATGTGCTGTCATTGACAGCTACAATAGCTATCATTGCTTCCATCCATTGCTTCGTGTCCTGCCTTCAGATGCTTTGCACAGAAATCAAACCAATATTGCACAGCCTGGAGTTCTCCAAACACATTTTGGATGCAGAATGACGGAAAAAGAGAGCCCACCTACAATTTAGGGTCGTTGGGGGTGGGTGGGTCAGAAACTGGAGTAGACAAGAAATCCTTTAACACCCAATATTTCTTCCTGCAAAATTAGGGAGTCTCAAGCCCCATTCAGACTGTGTGTCCTCTTTCCATTTTGGCCTGGAGCAAAGGCCCATCCTCCCTTTTTCCTAACACAGGATATAATTGTTTAGGGAGCCCTGCTTGGCTGTAGTAAAGCTACTTACCCTTGCAAATTTGGAAATATTCTTGGAATATTTCCTTCAACCTAAAAACTAATTGGCCTCCCTCAGGGAGGTAAATATAGCAGGACTTTAGAGCCAGGTTGTCATTCCAGGGTTTTTGCTGGTTTGTCAAGGATGGGAGTGTGTGTGTGTGGGGGGGTGTCCTGGCTTTTGTAGATTTAGGTAGGGTCAGCACCCTAAGTCTCCAACATCCAGATAAGAATCTACAAGAAAAGGGCGCATCAAGTTTCAGTCTTGAACCACAGCAACGGAAAAAGCCTGGGATAAACATTTTGGTTTTGTAAACGAGTCCAGGCGTAGTCTGAGTCTCTGAACAAATGCAGCATTGAGCACCAGCAGGTAAAAAGTGACCTTGTGTGTGTGTGTGTGTGGGGGGCTTATATGAGGCTGGGGACAACCTGTTTCTGGTCCTTTCCCCCCAGCCCTCTTTCCCAAGGCCCCCAAGACACTTTAAAGAGGTGCCAAGGCAACAGCTCTAAAGCTGTCAGCTTTTACTACTGGGAGAGTAGAGACCCTCCCTCCCACCCCTGTTTATTTTACTGCTGGGACAAAGCAGACCTCTCCCCCCCCTTGTTCCCCCTCCTTCCCAGGCTTCCTAAACCTGGGTCCCCCCCCCCCCATCCTGTAGCTGGGAGGACAGAACCTGAAAATAAAGGGAAATTGTGCAAAGAAGTCCCCCCAATGCAAATTTTAGAGGAGTCTTGCTTTTCCAGTTTGGTAAGAAGAGGGTTGCGAGGGTGAAATTTGACAGGGTGGGACAAAAGTTCTTTGCAAAGTGGATCATAAGCCACCAGACTGAACATTCTGTGCAGGGAAAAGAATTTCCCCATTGTTGTTTTTTTTGTTTTGTTTTGTTTTTGTTGAGAAACCCCGCTGAATTTAATCACATACATTTTGCCCTGTTCCTTCCACCCTGCATGAAATGGGCAATCACCTAATGCAGTGGTGGCGAACCTTTGGCACGTGTGCCAGAGGCGGCACTCAGAGCCCTCTCTGTGGGCACACGTGCCATCCCCTGGAGATAGCAATCATCCCTCTTCAACCAGCTGTCCACTAACTCGCCGAGGTCCCACATGGCTGGATGCATCCAAGCACCTGTGCTCTTGCTGGCTCTGTGTGCAGGGGCCAATGGTGTCAGGCAGCAGCCACCCTGGCCCCTGCTTCACCTTGCCCTGTGACAATGGCACTCCCACCCTGCCTCACCTCACCCCACCACCCCACCTGCCCACCACCCCACCTGCCAGAGACCCCCTGGATCCCCCCCAACCCTGCCCATCCCCCACAGGTGTCCTTCCCCACGAGCAACATCGAGGTGACCACGCCCACCTTGGCCACACCCACCCAATCTGCCATGACCACCACAGCCACGCCCACCCAGTGGGCCACACCCACCTGGCACCCAGCAATAAATAAATGGGTTTTGGGTTGCAGTTTGGGCACTTGATCTCTAAAAGGTTCACCATCACTGACCAAATGCCTCTTTGTACATGATGAGCCACTGATCTCAGAAGGATTCACTTGTTAGCAGCGAGTTCATACCCCGTGGACCACTGGATCAGGTCTCAGCGCGGGAGGGGAGCGGCGTTCACACAATATGCTAAGCTGAGTGACGTCGTCGTTGCACTTTGGTTTGTGATTAACGTGTTTGTGCAAACCCAGCCTGTTTGGTTCATTTAGGATTCCATAGATCCCGCAAAGAGAAATGATGGATAATTCTGCAATCAGGCTGCAGGTTAAATACGTGGCGTGAATTCAGGGACTTGACTGAGCCAGCCAAGATTTAAAGGTTTAGGTTCAGCTTTGCTCCTGGGAGGGTTATGAAAAAAGCCAGAAGACTTTCTCTTTCGGGCTAATTCTAGCAAACAAATATTTTTCTAGAAGTCAGCCGTGGTAGAACAGGCATCCCATTATTATGTGCAATAAAGAGACTGCCTTGAGGGAAAGAGGAAATCAATTAAAATTAATATATGGAATACAGATTATAGAAATCGATTGTTAAGGACTGTTTTTACAAATGTAACCCAGACAACACACTGTTTACCAACTATTGAGTGACTTATGCTTGTTAAAAAATAATAATAAAATATATTAAAAAAAATAAAATCTGTCTTAAATGCCTCTCCACATTTAATCTTTTTACATGGAGTCTTTTTACTGAAGCCGTTAAACAAGAAGATGAAAACGAACGCAGACTAATATAATCCTCAGTTTACAACCGTTCCTTTAGCAACCATTAGAAATTGCAAAGGTGCTGAAAAAGGCGACTTACAACCAGTCCTCACACTTATGACCATCTCACTGTCTCCACGGCCATGTGATCAAACTACAGACACTTGGCAATTGGTGTGTATTTACAATGGCCGCAGAGTCCCGGGGTCATGTGATTGCCATCCACAAACATCTCAACTGACTTCCAATAAGTAAAATCAATGGGGGAAGCCAAATTTTCTTGATGACCCCATCAGTCATTTAACAACCACAGCCCCCCCCCAAAAAAGTCATAAAATTGGGCAGGACTCATTTAATGACTGCCTGGCTTAGTAATGGAAGTTCCGGTCCCAATTGTAGTCGTAAGGGAACAGAAAGAAAAAGAAAGAAAACCTCAAGTGCAAGAAAAGAAAAACAGGTGAAGAAAAATAGCAAAGAAAGAAAAAAAGGGGCACCAAGAAGCTGCTTTTGATATTCTTCACAGCAGTTATAACATAAGTTAACCTTTTTTTTCTAAAATTGCATCCTATTGTGGGAAGAGAGAAAAAAATATGTTGGGGAATATTTGAAAAGGCAGAATATATTCCTCCAAAGGAATAATGGAGAAGATCTTTAAAAAAGCAGGAAGTTTTCTCTCCATCCAGCCAGAAAACTCAGCAGAAACCAGCTTTTAGAAATGCAGATGTAATAATCCATTCAGGAAGGTTGGAGCTAGGAAGCTAGAAGCTGATGAGATTAGGAAGACAAAGACCCCTAAAATCTACATAACCCACCCAAACTCTAAAAGACATGACCTTTGGGGACGTAATAGGATTAACCCACCAATATCAAAAGGGCACGCCCCGACTCAGGTCAAAGTACATGACACAGGAAATACAAAGGCTCAAACAGGAACAGGAAACAACCTCAAAAGCCCCAGAAGATATAAAAACCCACCATTCTCTGCTATATGTGGTCAGCTTTCCCAGAGTCATGTTTCTGTCTGGCTCTCCTCTTCAAATAAAGTACAACCTTCTTTCTAAAGCAGTCTCCATTTTGTTTATTCCCAGCTTGGACTGGACCCTGATGAAGATTTTTCTCTCAACACTATTACTTCATGACAGAGTTCTGATGGAAGAGACGGTGGGCCTTCACAAGCCAAGATGAAATGCCATCTTAAATAAACTTGCCATAGAAGAGAAAATTTCTAGTGCAGGGGTGAACGGTGGAGTTCTTGGTGCTCCCTGAACTTGGATGTTTTCCTGAAGACATTTCTTTATCAAACTGGGTAACACAGAAATATAGAAAACTGACAACAGAAAAAGACCTCGTGGTCCACCGAGTTGCCCTTTGGCTTATTTGTTTTCTGTTTTCTTTTTAATTCATTTATTTAAGGTTTTTTAAATTATTATTTTAACATTTTATCTACTTCTATTTTATTTCTTTTATTTTCAATTTTTGTAGGACGATGGACATGTGTTTAACCCTCAGGTGTATTTAATGTCGGTGACTGGTCAACATCACCAGGCGTAGAAAGGAGCGGGATTTGCTCAAGAAAACAACCGAACTCAGAGAGCACCAAAGACCCGATAAATAAACTCTCTCAAACCTGCAAACCAAACTGACTGAACTTGCTGAGATGGGCAAACCGATTTCTTCCCTTAGGGATAAGAGAAGCACCCACATTTACTGGTGGTTGGAAACTCCTTGTGGGTTTCTGTGGGAAAACGAAAAAAAAAAAAATGAACTCATGATTTATGATTCTGATGATTAGACAGGACTTATTATAGAAAGAAAAGAGTCATGGTGTAACTTGAGAGAGTGAGGTTTTGTAACTTGAGAGAGTGAGGTTTAAATATAAATATAAAGCTATCCTTTATATCTTTCTTTATATCTTTGTTTTTCCCCTCCCCTCCCCTCCACTCCTCTCCCTTCCCTTCCCCTCCCCTCCCCATCTCTCCTCTCCTCTCTTCTCTTCTCTCCTCCCCTCCCCATCTCTCCCCTCCCCTCCTCTCTCCTCCCCATCTCTCTCCTCCTCCTCTCTCCACCTCTCTCCCCTCCTCTCCCCTCCCCTCCCATCCTCTCCTCTCCCCTCCCCATCTCTCTCCTCCCCCTCTCTCACCTCGCTCAACTCCGATAAACTCCCCGCAATACTCTCCGCTCACCTTCCCAGCTCATCTACTACCCCGCTACCCGACTCCCTCTCTCCTCTATTACGTGATACCACTCTCTCGTACCAGAACATATCTCCCCGCATTATCACTCCCCAGCTCTCGACTCACCCGCGACCTCCACTCACCGCCCCATCTATCTATAATGGACTTCGCCCCTCGCTCTCCGCTAACATGCTACCACTACCCTCCCTAACAATCCTACATATAGCGAATTGACACCTCTCCCCCACTACCCGTACCCTACTAGTAATCCCTCACAATCTCCCTCAGTATACACAAGAGTCTCACCTCGCGTGTGTCCTATCCACTCTCTCCCTACATCCCACCTCTCCTAGTCTTTCCCTCCCTCTACAACTCGCCCTCTCTCTCCTCCAATCCCCCTCCCCTGCCCCCTCTATCCTTTCAGTCTCCCCTTCCCCTCTTCTCCTCTCCCCGTCACTTTTCTATCCCCTCCCTCCCCTCTCTCCACTCCTTAACTTCATCCTCCCTCCTTGCCTATCCCTTCCAATCCTCTCCCCTCCCCTCCTTCATCTACCACTTCCCCTCCCATCCATCTTCTCCTTTCCTCTCCCATCTGGATCATCTTCCCTCCCATTTATCTCCCCTCCCATCTCTCCCCTCTCTGCCCTTCCCATTATCTACCCTACCCTCCTCTCCTCTCCCCTCTCCTCCCCTCCCCATCTCTCCTCTCCTTTCCTCTCCTCTCTCCTCCCCTCCCCTCTTCTCCTCTCCCCTCCCATCTCTCCTCTCCCCTTCTGTCCTCTCTCCTCCCCTCCTCTCCTCTCCCCTCCCCATCTCTCTTCTCCCCCCTCTCTCTGCCTCTCCTCCCCTCCCTTCCCCTCCTCTCCTCTCCTTCTCCTTTCATTTCCCCTCTTCCCTTCTCTTCCCCTTCCCCTCCCTTCTTACACTTTTAGCTTTTAGTGTCATATTTCTCTCTCTATGTCTTTTTCTCTATTCTGTTTAATTCGTATTAGTCCTTACTATTGCTCCTAAAACTTTTTATTAAATATATATATATATATTTAAAAAAAACACACACAACAAAAAGCAAACCCAAACGGTAAACGGCACCTGAAAACCTTTTTTTTTCTTGTTGTGGAAACTTTCTCGGAGGGAGGGGGGAGCCTTAAAAAAAATGGACCCCTGGATGGCAATCATCTGAAGGGGGTCCTGTCCTCTTTAAGCCCTTTGTCGTCTCCCCTGCTAGCTTTGATGAATGCTGCATCCAGTTCTGGGATTTTGCCTGGCGGCTGCAGCCATACTTCAAGCTCTGAAACTTGGTTTTTTTTCCGTCTTCCTGGGACAGGACATATACTGGGGATCCCAAGAGGTGGAACTGGGCATGACCTCACCCCACCCCACCCGAGGCATCACACTAGTCTCAACAAGGTTTTTTTTTTGTTTTGTTTTTTGCTGCTCTGGAAATTCCTTGAATTTTATGCGGTCTTTTCACCTGGCCCGGGACCTGCCTTGGGTGCAGCGTCCTTGAACTCGGTTGTGAAATGTTTTTTGGGGGGGGGTTTTGAGAAGCATAGCTCGACTTAGGGAAACTTTTGGGACACCTTTCAAATTCTTTGGGCTTTCACCCAGAGGATTGTTCCTTTCAAACTCCTGCTTAAGGCAAACAATAGGTAAAAACATGCAGGCTTAAAGGAGATGCCTCTGATCTGAAGGGATAAAATGGATTTGATCAGTTCAAGATCCTACTTTTTTTTTCTCCTGCGAAGTTAAATACACACCACGGAATTCATTTCAGATTGTAAAAAAACAAACAAACAAACAAACAAACAAACAAAACCAAGCAGAAGAAGATAGGATGTTTTTGGACATGGACGTGAAGGGCAGACTGGGTTTCTCTGCACTTTGAAAAATGATTCTTTCACAACGTAGTCCCAGAGCAGCAGTTCTCAAACATTTTTCGAGAAGGTTATGTTCTTAAAAATGATGGAGAGCCTCAAAGAGCTTTGGTTTACATGGGTTATACCCATCAGGCTTTATCGTATTAGAAAATCAAAAATGAGAAATTTTAAAATCTATTTGTTTGATTTTGCAAACAACCTGATGACTCAGCAACCCACCCATTCCCAGAAATCCACAGACACCATTTTGAGACCTGCTCATCTAGATGTTGCATTTGATCCACAAACATTTACCTTCAACCTGGTAGGAAAATTCCTCCTTCCTTCCTTCCTTCCTTCCTTCCTTCCTTCCTTCCTTCCTTCCTTCCTTCCTTCCTTCCTTCCTCCCTTCTTTCCTTCCTTCCTTCCTTCCTTCCTTCCTTCCTTCCTTCCTTCCTTCTTTCCTTCCTTCCTTCCTTCCTTCCTCCCTTCCTCCCTTCCTTCCTTCTTTCCTTCCTTCCTTCTTTCCTTCCTTCCTTCTTCCATCCTTCTCCTCTTCCGTCCTTCCTTCCTCACTCCCTCCCTTCCTTCCTTCTTTCCTTCCTCCTCCCTCCCCCCTCCCTTCTTCTTTCCTTCCTCCCTCCCTCCCTCCCTTCCTCCCTTCCTCCTTCTTCCTTACTTCCTTCTTTCCTTCATTCCTCTTCCTCATTCCTCCCTCCCTCCCTTCCTTCTTTCCTTCCTTCCTTCCTCCGCCCCTACCGTCCTTCCTTCTTTCCTTCCTCCTTCCTTCCTCCCTCCTGCCGTCTTCCTTCCCTCCTCCCTCCCTTTCCTCCCTCCATTCCTTCATTTCCTTCCTCCCTCCTCCCTCCTCACTTCCTCCTCTTTCCTTCCTTTCTTTCCTCTCCCTCCCTCCTCCATCCTTCTTTCCTTCCTTCCTATCCTGCCCTCCTTCCTTCCTTCCTTCTTTCCTTCCTTCCTTCCTTCCTCCCTCCCTCCCTTCCTTCCCTCCTTCTCTCCTTCTCTCATTTTCTTCCTCCTTTCTTCCCTCCCCCTTCCTTTCTTTTTCCCTCTCCTTCTCTCCCTTCCTCCCTCTATTTAGAAGAAGCTTCACCAACTCCAGAGTCCAGTTTTTTTTTTTCCTTACTGACAGCACTTCCACATCACTGGTTTTGAATTCAGCCTTATCCAGCCTGTTGGTGAGATTTAACAACCCTCAAGGATAGTAACTGTTTCCCTGGTATCATAAAGAGCAGTGACTGCTGATATGAGGGGATAGAACGGGAATTCATCAAATTTGCAGATGACACGAAGCTGGCAGGAGTAGCCAAAAATCCCAGAAGACAAGCTCAGGATCCAAAAAGATCTTGATCAACTTGAACAATGGGTCCTATCCAACAGCATGAAATTTAATGTGGAGAAAAGCAAGGTTTTACACCTAGGCAGAAAAAAACAAAGGTATAGATTAGGCGAAACCTGTCTCAAAATTAGTAAGTGTCAGAGGAATCCTAGTGGACAGTGACTTAAACAAGAGCCAGCAGTGTGCAGCAGCAGTAAAAAAAAAAGCTAATACAATCCTGGGTTGTATAAACAGAGGCATAGATTCAAAATCAGATGAAGTATTAGTACCACTTTATAAAGCCTTAGTAAGGTCACATTTGGAATACCGCATCCAGTTTTGGTTACCACATTACAAAAGACTTTTTTAAAAAGTGCAAAGAAGAGCAGCTAAGATGATTAAAGACTTGGAGACTAAAAGATATGAAAAATGGCTGCCGGATTTGGGTATGGCCAGTCTAGAAAAAAGAAGAACTAGGGGTGACATGATAACGGTATTCCAGTATTTGAGGGGCTGCCCCAAAGAAGAGGGAGTCAAGCTATTCTCCAAAGCACCTGAAGGCAGGACAAGAAGCAACAGATGGAAACTAATCAAGGAGAGAAGCAACCTGGAATTAAGGAGAACTTTCCTAACGATGAGAACAATTAACCAGTAGAACAGCCTGCCTCCAGAAGTTGTAGCTGCTTCATCCCTGAAGGCTTTTAAGAAGAGACTGGACAGTCACTTGTCTGAAATGGTATAGGGTCTCCTGCTTAAGCAGGGGGTTGGACTAGAAGACCTCCAAGTTCCCTTCCAGTTCTATTCTGATTGAAGATATCCTGTTCCAAAGGTCTGACTGATCTTGCCTGAACTGAAGAAGCTTCTTGGATGAGATGCTATTATCTGCCCAGAGTTATTGAAAGTCCAACAACATGCAAGTTTAATAAGTCTTTTTCATTATTACTATTTTGCCCTCGAGCAAACATTGACTAAAATATCATTGGTTTCCTGCAGGGGAGGCTGAGAAAAGCATCTTATCCTATTCCCCATCTGAAAGCAACGCTTGTTTGTAGTACCGGGTTTGAGAAAAACACGTTCTTAGAGGATTGGGATCATATTAGCAAAGTAAAAACATAGAAGAAATGTCTGCTAATTAGCACATTAAAGAGGCAAGTCTGAAACGCCTGGATCTCAAGAAGCTTTATTTAAAAATGTTATGGCCAGGCAACTGATATATATATCTTTTATTAAGATAATAATAGTTTCTTGAAGATAGTAATAGCAGAAGGGCAGAGAAGTAACTTGAGGTTAGTTAATTATGAATATCTATTAATTATGCATATGCTGACTGCCATTTTCTCCTCTTTTCTGAAACGGATAAATAGGAGTGCATCTTTTCGTCTGCAGGAATCCCTCCCACTATTCTGTGAAGGGAATTCCTCCAGTGCAAACTATTTACTACATCCAGTTTTAGTCACCATGATGTAAAAAAGATGTTGAGACTCTAGAAAGAGTGCAGAGAAGAATAACAAAGATGATTAGGGGGCTGGAGGCTAAAACATATAAGGAACGGTTGCTAGAATTGGGTATGTTTAGTTTAATGGAAAAAAGGACGAGGGATGACATGATAGCAGTCTTCCAGTATCTCAGGGGTTGCCCCAAAGAAGAAGGAGTCAAGCTATTCTCCAAAGTGCCTGAAGGCAGGACAAGAAACAATGGGTGGAAACTAACCAAAGAGAGAAGCAACCTAGAACTAAGGAGAAACTTCCTGACAGTTAGAACAATTAACCAGTGGAACAACCTGCCTCCAGAAATTGTGAATGTTCCAACACTGGAGCACTTTTTAAGAAGAGATTGGACAGCCATTTGTCTGAAATGGTATAGGACTTCCTGCCTGAGCAGGGGGTTGGACTAGATGACCTCCAAGGTCCCTTCCAACTTTGTTGTTGTTGTTGTTGTTGTTGTTGTTGTTATTATTATTATTATTATTATTATACCATAAATACATGTAGTCCTGGACTTATGACCACAGATGAACCCAAAATTTCTGTTGCTAAGCGAGACAATTGTGAATTTTGCCTCATGTTATGACCTTTCTTGCCACATTTGTTATGTGAATCTCTGCAGTTGATAAGTTAGTAACACGGTTGTTGAATCTGGCTTTCCTATTGGCTTTCCTCGTCAGAAGGTCGCAAAAGGGGATCACGTAACCACCATAAATATGAGTCAGTTGCAAGCGTCTTGAATTTTAATCATGTGACCCTGGGGATGCTGCAATGGTCATAAGGGTGAAAAGCAGTCATAAGCCACCTTTTTCAGTGCCGTTGTAACTCTGAACGGTCACTGAAGGAACGGCTGGAAGTCGAGAACTTCCTATATTGAAGTGAGCTTTCATTATTTGATTTGAGTCCTGCATTTTGATTCCACAAGAGATACCCATAGTGTGTCAAAGAAGTCAAGATGGCGGTCGCCACTGTGTGATCAAAGCCCCGCCCCCTTTTCCATTCATTTTGTGAGGGGCGTTAAAAGGGGTGGGGCTTTGATCTCGGGATCACAGCTAACCTTACGTTTTTTTTCACTTGCCCTGTGATTTCCTGCTGTGAGACACCAGTTTTAGTCTCTCACTTCCAGGACAGCCACAAGAAAAACAGCATTTTTCATTTCTGCTTCCTGTGGTGTGACCAGAAAAATGAAGGTTTCGGTCCATGTGCTCCGTCTACTGCTTTTGAAGAAAAATGAGACATTTTGTCCCCAGTAAAATGATTACAAGTTTAGAAATAAGCCAATTTAACTACTTCTTAACATCGACCTTAGTTAAAGAGAAACGGCAGAAGTAAGAATTTTCTGTTCTCTTTCTAAACTCCCTGTCTACTCAACTCAGCTCTTCACGAGATGTACTGATCTAACTGTTTTACTACTTGCAAGGACTGTTTTAAAAAGCAGAACTACTGAATCATGTAAAATACACCAGATATGCTTTTAGTCCAAAAACAAGCTGAATTCCAAAATGGTTAAATTCAGACAATCCTTAACCTGGGTTTGGAAGGCACCTATTTTGGGGTTTTGCACAGTGGAGATCCTCATGACTTAACAAAGCAACCAAAGGAAAAATAAACAATAGCTGAGCTTTGGTACAAGTTGAGGTGAGATTGACAAGAATAAACACTAGAGTTTTTTCAGGGTTAGTAAACCTTTCACCTCTAGGTTAGAAGACTGATCTAGCCAAGGCAGTTGGACTAGGGGCATACTTTCAATTTATTTATCAATTTGATTTCTATCCTATTTTTGTTGCTTTATAAGTAACTCAAGGCGATCAACATATTGGATACTCCATCCTCCTCCTATTTTTCCCACAACAATAACCCTATGAGTTGGATTGGGCTGAGACAGATTGACTGATCCAAAGTCATCCAGCTGGCTTTCCTGCCTAAGGTAGCATTAGAACTCACAGTCTCCTGGTGATTGGCCCAAAGTCACCTAACCAGCTTTCATGCCTAAGGTGGGACTAGAACTCACAGTCTCCTGGTGATTGGCCCAAAGTCACTTAACCAGCTTTCGTGCCTAAGGTGGGACTAGAACTCACAGTCTCCTGGTGATTGGCCCAAAGTCACCTAACCAGCTTTCGTGCCTAAGGCAGGATTAGAACTCACAGTCTCTTGGTGACTGGCCCAAAGCCCCAGTTGGCTTTCATGCCTGAGGCAGGATTAGAATTCGCAGTCTCCTGGCAATTGGCCCAAAGCTACAGCTGGCTTTCATGCCTAGGGCAGAACTAGAACTCACAGCCTCCTGGTTTCTAGGCCAGCACCTTAACCACTAAACCAATCTGGCTCTCAACCACAGGTTTCTGGTGGCACACTCACAAAATGGTTGCATCAAGCGATCTATCCATTTATATAATAGATGGGCATGGCCAATCATTAACCAGAAGGCAAACGAGACCTAGAGGATGTTCTTCGTTCTCCAAGATATTCTGCAGATAATTAGATGGCTATAAAATGGAGCTTTGCTTGATGGGCACCAAAGGAAGTGGCTGGTGGCACACGCTGATATTTAGAGTTTTAGAGGAATAGTGAAAACTTGCAGAGGTTCCCTGGATCATCTTATCCATAATAACGCATTAATGATTTATAAATCTGGCATTAGTTTCCCAAAATATACCATAGGAGAGGCTGAGATTGGCTTTCAAAGCAGCCATGTACAAGTAGAAAAAGACACAGCTGCTTTAACTATTCCGGGGTAGGCAACCTTGGCTCTTTTATGACTCGTGGACTTCAACTCCCAGAATTCCAGAGCCAGCTTGGCTCAGCTTGGAAACCTCTCCCTTTCCCCTCAGCATGGCTGGCTCAGGAATTCTGGGAGTTGAAGTCCACGAGTCATGAAGGGACCATAGTTCCCCCATGCTGGCTCAGGAATTCTGGGAGTTGAAGTCCACGAGTCATAAAAGAGCCAAGGTTGCCTACCCCTGAACTATTCACAAGGTGCTTTGCCTGTACTCCAGTGCGTTCCAGAGAGCCTCATTTATTTGCACAATCATACAGGTGACCATATATTCAAACACAAAGGCGCAATTATATCCATCTGGACTCCTGGTGACTTCCTGGACACAACGGTGGTAAAACATGGAAGCATTTTGCTAATTTCTTTTTTTTAAAAGCCTGGGGCTTTTCTAGAAGTTTCCCATCCAGGTTCTGCCCAGATCTATCCCTTACTTAGCTCTTTTCAAGACCAACAGAGTTCATCAGAACTTTGCCATCTATGATTATATACCTTTTTTTCTCTCTTTCTCCTTTCCCAAGGAAAAGAGACACAAAGATGCCTCTTTTGCACAAACGATGTATATATTAACCTATGTGCACAGTGGTATATTTAGAGAGCAACCACCATTTAAACCACTTTAAACAGAAATATTGATGGCTCAAGGAGGGATGAGTTTATGCTGCTAACCAAATACTGCTGCCTATAGATGGCTGTCTTCAAAATCATCATTGTTCACTGTCTGTTGGGGTTTTGTTAGTTTAAACTGGGCTGTGCTGCCATTTCCCAAAAAACCAACACAGTCCTGGGCTACATTAAGAGAGGGATAGAATCAAGATCATGTGAAGAGTTAATACCACTTCATAAATTGTTAGTACCACTTCATAATGCCTTGGTAAGGCCACACTTGGAATATTGCATCCAGTTTTGGTTGCCACGATACAAAAAAAGATGTTGAGACTCTAGAGCAGTCTTTTAGAGACCGAGTGCCCAAACTGCAACCCAAAACCCACTTATTTATCACCAGGTGCCAGGTGGGCATGGCCCACTGGGTGGGCGTGGCTGTGGTGGTCATGGCAGACTGGGTGGGTGTGGGCGTGATCACCTTGATGTTGCTCGTGGGGAGGGATGCCTGTGGGGGTGGGCAGGGTTGGGGGAGATCCAGGGGGTCTCTGGCAGGTGGGCCAGTGGGCAAGAGGCTCATCCTACAGGGTGAGGCAAGGCAAGGCGAGGCAGGGCGGGGGTGCCATTGTTACAGGGCAAGGTGAGGCAGGGGCCGGGGTGGCTGCTGCCTGACACCATCAGCCCCCGCACACAGAGGCCAGCGAGCGCATGGGTGCTGGGATACATCCAGCCATATGGGACCTCAGCGAGTTAGCGGGCAGCTGGTTGAAGTGGGACGGTTGCCATCTCCAGGTCATGGCGTGCATGGCCACAGAGAGAACTCTGAGTGCCACCTTTGGCACGCGTGCCATAGGTTCGCCACCACTGCTCTAGAAGGAGTCCAGAGAAGAGCAACCAAGTTGATTAGTGCTAAAACCTATAAGGAATGATTGCAGGAATTGGGTATGTGTAGTTTAATGAATAGAAAGACTAGGGGTGACATGATAGCAGTGTTCCAATATCTAAGAGGCTGCCACAGAGAAGAAGGGGTCAACCTATTCTCCAAAAGACCTGAAGGCAAAAAAGAGAAGCAATGGATGAGCAGGGGGTTGGACTAGAAGACCTCCGAGGTCCCTTCCCACTCTATTCTAATTGGTTGACTTTGGAAACAGTGCAAAGAAGAGCAACTAAGATGATTTAAAGTATGCAGACTAAAATATATGAAGAACAGTTGCAGGAATTGGGTATGGACAATCTAGAGAAAAGGAGGGCTGGGGGGGCATGATAGAAGTGTTTCAGTATTTGAGGGGCTGCTCCAAAGAACAGGGGGGTGTCAATTTATTCTCCAAAGTGCCTGAAGGCAGGACAAGAAGCAATGGATGGAAACTAATCAAGGAGAGAAGCAGCCTGGAACTAAGAAGCAATTTCCTGACAGTGAGGATAATTAACCAGTGGAACTACTTCCCTCCAGAAATTATGGGTGCTCCATCACTGGAGATTTTTAAGAAGAGACTGGACAGCCACTTGTCTGAAATGGCATAGGGTCTCCTGCTTGAGCAGGGGGTTGGACTAGAAGACCTCCAAGGTCCCTTCCAGCTCTGTTATTCTATTAAATCTTACCAGAAAATAGCAGTGAGGAAACCTGTGTCCCTTCAGAGATTCCTGGCTCAAAACTCCTGGCCAAATTTGGTCAACACTGCTGTGATCTTGGAGGAAAGCAAAAATCTGTCTGGCTGCAATCCTCATACAATCCTCCAAGAGAGGGACTGCTTGGAATGCAAGGTCACCTCTGACACTCATAAAAGCATGCCAGGCGTGTAGGAGAGGAAGTGAGTCAGATCCCCAGAGGGTTGCCTCCAGCCATGACCCCAGGAGAGTCAGCTTGCAGCAAAGCCCCAGAAGGATTGGGCCTTTTCTCTTTGCGTGGAGAGAAGCATCTTTGAGTCACCCTGGGAGGAGATGCAGGCGGTCATGTTGGCAGTCCTGCGACCACCTGGCTCAGACACCTGAAACCGCTGTCAGTCTGGAGTTCATTCATTCCTGGAAATGGGTGGCGGGTTTTGATGGACACATTCCTAGAAATTACTTCACCCTCACCGAGCAGGTTCCATCTGGGTTTGAATCATTCACCCACCACCAACAAAGAGGGCAGAGGATGGTTTATCCTAAGTTTGCCGTCTTGTTTTGATAATACTTCTTGCCTGGCGTGGTAACACCAATGGTACAAATTGACAGACGTAACCTCCCTTGATGGAAATACTGTAAATCCAGAGGTAATGAGCATTGAGGTTCAACAGATACTCCTTTTCCCAAGATCAGTGGTGGCGAAGCTATGGCACGGGTGCCAGAGGCGACACTCAGAGCCCTCTCTGTGGGCACACGTGCCATCGACCCAGTCCTAGGCCTTCAGCTGGGTTTTATAAAACCTTTTCGCTTTAGGCCTCCGCCGCCGTGTACAAAAAAAAAAAAAGGTTCAATCAATCAATTTCTTCTCGTGGGGAAAAAAAAAGATCTTGTAAAGTTGGAATTGATTGATTGAACTTTTCAGTCCCACCCAGTCTGCTGTTACCACCACAGCCACGCCCAACCAATGGGCCACACCCACCCAATGGGCCACACCCAGCTAATGGGCCACACCTACCCGGCACTCGACGATGCATAAGTGGGTTTTGGGTTGCAGTTTGGGCACTCGGTCTCTAAAAGGTTCACCATTACTGCCCTAAATAGATGCCGCTCTAGAAGATACTCAGAAACCAGGGGAGCCATTGAAGCTTTCTGAGCTTGGTGACTTTCTTGAAGAGGTTTCATTACCCAATTAGGTCTAGCACTGATGATGTTACCTAGTTGGGTGATGAAATGTCTGGAAGGAAATAACCAAGGTCAGAGAAAAGCAACAGAGATGATTAGGGTACTAGAGGATAAAACGTAGGAAGAACAGTTGCTGGAATTGGGTATGTCCAGTTTAATGAAGAGAAGGATGAGGTGGGACATGATAGCCGTATTCCAATATTTCAAGGGCTGCCTCAAAGAAGAGGGAGTTAAGCTATTCTCCAAAGTGCCTAAAGGCAGGACAAGAAGCAACGGATGGAAACTAATCAAGGAGAGAAGCAACCTAGAACTAAGGAGAAACTTCCTGACAGTTAGACCAATTAACCACAGGAACAACCTGCCTCCAGAAGTGGTGAATGCTCCAACACTGGAAGTTTCTAAGAAGAGACTGGACAGCCATTTGTCTGAAATGGTATAGGGTTTCCTGCCTGAGCAGGGGGCTGGACTAGATGACCTCCAAGATCCCTTCCAACTCTGTTATTCTCTTATAGATCAACCAAGGACCTCAAAGTTCAACCCTGAGCTATAAATATTCTCATTTACTCGTATCCAGAAACCAGATTAAGACTGCTTACATTAACATGTAGGTGCAAGACTAGCTCACTCAACCGCTGAGAAATTCTTTCCTCCATTGAAGAATTTTCAAAAATAAATTCTTCTAAAACCTTGGGTGGGAAATGGTAGACCAAAGGCTCCGGCACATACAAGCCAAGTGGCACCCCCAAAAAACACCATTTTCTTCAGCCCCCTCCCCCCAACCTTTCCCATTAACCAAAGATGGAGCTATAACCGATAACGTGTTATATAACAAATTGCTAAATGTCAAGAACTTGCTAAATGTCATCGTGGGGCGACCTTTCCTTAAAACGTGACTTAATT
Source organism: Crotalus tigris (assembly GCF_016545835.1). Taxonomy (NCBI): domain Eukaryota; kingdom Metazoa; phylum Chordata; class Lepidosauria; order Squamata; family Viperidae; genus Crotalus; species Crotalus tigris. The sequence continues at coordinate 686,318 of NW_024097215.1, read as the reverse complement.
CAAAGATGATGTTAGTTGGGTCCCATCTTTTCAAGCCAAGTCAAGCCTGATTTTTTTGGAGGGGGGGGGCAGAGGAATTCCCTGCCCCCATTCCAGAATCATATCCCGTTTCTCTGCATCGGTCTGAATTGGTTCCACAGGTAGGCCATGAAACAGTTCCATTTAGTGACCATTCAAAGTTACAGCAGCACTGTCAAAAGTGACCGATAACCATTTTTCACACTGACAGCCATTGCAGAATCCCCATGTTCATGTGAACAAAATTGAGACGCTGGGCAACTGACTCGTCTTTATGACGGTTGCAGTGTCCCCAGGGACCATGTGATCCCCTTTGGTGACCTTCTGACAAGCCAAGTCAATGGGGAAGCCAGATTCTCTTAACAACCGTGTGACTAACTTAACAACTGCCAGGATTCGCTGAACAACTGTGGCAAGAAAAGATGAGACACAAAACTCACTTCCCAACTGTCTCATTTAGCAACAAATTAATTTTGGCCTCCATTGCTGTAAGCCGAAGACTGCCTTGAACTTTGAAGAACGAAGCAAGTTCAGCTAGAACCATTGCAAACCAGATCTCGACCGTATCTCTACCTTCAGACGTATAGAATAGAATAGAATAGAATAGAATAGAATAGAATAGAATAGAATAGAATAGAATAGAATAGAATAGAAGAGTAGAGTAGAGTAGAGTAGAGTAGAGTAGAGTAGAGTAGAATAGAATAGAATAGAATAGAATAGAATAGAATAGAATAGAATAGAATAGAATAGAATAGAATAGAATAACAGGACAGGACAGGACAGGACAGGACAGGAGAACAGAACAGAAGAATGATGGCGAACCTATGGCAGGCGTGCCAGAGGCGGCACTCAGAGCCCTCTCTGTAGGCACATCTAATGCCACTGCCACCAGCTCAGTCAAGTCCATTAGGCCACTGCTGGTGCCTGGAGCGGCAGCCCCACCCAGGTGAAGCAGCTGGCCATGCCCTCATGCGCTCGCTGGCCTCTGTGTGCAGGGGCTGATGGTGTCAGGCACCTCACCTTGCCCTGCAGCAATGGCACCCCTGCCCTACTTCCTGCCTCACCCTGCAGGACGAGCCTCCTGGCCACTGCCCCACCCACCAGAAACCCCCTGGATCTCCCCCAATCCTGCCCAGCCCCCACAGGCATCCTCCCCACGAGCAACATCGAGGTGGCCATGCCCACCTCCAGCCATACCCAATCTGCCGTGATCACCGCAGCTATGCCCACCCAGTGGGCCATGCCCACCCCAACCCCCTGAGGGCACCACAATGCTGGTGCGGCTCTCTCACTTTGCGATAAATAAGTGGGTTTTGGGTTGCGGTTTGGATACTTGGTCGCTAAAAGGTTCGCCATCACTGGAATAGAACATAGAAATAAGAATAAAATAGAATAGAGTAGAATAGAATAGAGTAGAGTAGAGTAGAGTAGAGTAGAATAGAATAGAATAGAATAGAATAGAATAGAATAGAATAGAATAGAATAGAATAGAATAGAATAGAATAAGCTGGAAGGGACCTTGGAGGTCTTCTAGTCCAGCCCCCTGCTCAGGCAGGAGAATCTATACCATCTCAGACAGGTGAATGTCCAGGCTCCTCTTTAAAATCTACAGTGATGGAGCGCCCACGATTTCAAATAGACCTGATCGTCGATAAATCCATCAAATTTGACATTTTGCCCTACTTTTATTTTTGAATGCATGGGGAGGGGGGAGAGGGCATAAAGGCTGTGGGGAAATAGGAGCAAGCGAGAAAGTCAACCTTCTGGAATGAGGTGAAGTTTTCTCATAAAAATAGCAGCCCCAACATGGCCAAGGACTTAGCTCCGGTGACTTTTTTCCTCTCCACTGTTCGGGGAGAAAACACCGTTCAGAGAGAGACAGCCAGGCCTGGGCGTACGGAGAAGGAATTCTTGCAGGTCCAGGCAAGGTCTCTTCGGCTGCATTCCATAGCAATTGGCACAAATAGCTCGCTTCCTTCTCCGCAGGGCCTCGTCCCTGGAACTGGCCCAGGAGATTTGTGTTTGTCGTTCTTTTAGCCAAGGTCTCCCCGCCAAGTTCCTTCCCTTCCTTCATGGAGCTGCCTTCTGCTTCTTAGGGCTTTCCCTGCTTTTTCCACCAGGGCTGGCCCTTCCATGTCATCAATGGCACGTGTGTCCCGCTGAAAATAAACAGAAGGGTCTTTCTCTTCTACGTGCAAGTTGGGCACGGCTGGGGGATTCTGGGAGTTGAAGTCCACACATCTTGGAGTTGCCAAGTCTGAACAATTAGGTAGTCCTTTAGAGATACAGGTGGACCTCAACTTACAAACAGTTCATTTAGTGACCGTTCAAAGTTACGTCACTGAAAAAGGGACTTATGTAACTTGCCCAGTTACAGCCATTGCAGCATCCCCCCAGGTCACGGGATTAAAATTTGAATGCTTGGCAACGGACTCGTATTTATGACAGTTGCAGTGTCCCGGGGTCATGTGACCTCCTTTTGCGACTCTCTGACAAGCAAAGTCAATGGGAGAAGCCAGATTCACTGAAAAACCGTGTTATTAACTTAACAACTTCAGTGATTCACTTAACAACTGTGGCACGAAAGGTCATAAAATGGGGCAAAACTCACTTAACAACTGACTGACTTAGCAACCGAAATTTTGGGCTCAATTCCATCTCTTGTAGTTTTAGACCAAGGGCAGGCAACCTTGGCTCTTTTATGACTCGTGGACTTCAACTCCCAGAATTCCATGCTGTGGGGAAAGAGAGAGTTTCCAAGCTGAGCCATGCTGGTTCAGGAATTCTGGGAGCTGAAGTCCACGAGTCATAAAAGAGCCAAGGTTGCCTACCCCTGTCTTAGACTTACAACCGTTCATTTAGTGACCTTTTGAAGCTACAATGGCGCTATAAAAAATGACTTATGACCATTTTTCACACTTATGACCGTTGCAACATCCCTGGGGTCACATGATCAAAATTCAGGAGCTTGGAAATGGACATGTATTTATGACAGTCGTACTGCCCTGGGATCATGTGATCACCATTTCCCAACCAGCTTCTGACAAGCAGAATCAATTTGGAGGGAGAGCCAGTTTCACTTAACGACTGCAGCGATTCGCTTAAAAATTGTGGCAAGAAAGGCTGTAAAATGGGACAAAACTCACTTAACAACTGCTTGCTTATCAACATAAATGTTGGGCTCCATTGTGGTCAAACACTGAGGACTACCTATACTGTTTTGGCTAAGGATATTGTATGAACACACTACTCTGTATAATTTTCACCGTTTCTGAAGCTCCATTCCTCCTTTAGTATCACATTTCCATTTAGCCCCAAAACTAAAACAGGAGGTTTTTTCCAGCCCCCATTTCTATCTCTTTTCAAGCTCTGCAGTATCTTTTCCAAGAATTGGTGACCAAAACACACCGTATTCCAGTGATGACTCCGTAACATGATTTGTAGGAAGGAGGGGTGCTATTGGCAGATTAACATCCTTGCTACTCTCGGTTTTAAATAAACATTTACTGAAACTTGTATTAATGAGCTGGAAATAGCACCGCTTTGCAGCAGATGCACAGTTCACCCAACTGCCAGATTTTCTGCACTTCCCAAAATTACTCCATTGATCCACAAGGACCCCCCCAGAGATGACCTTTTCTTGGCCTGAACCCTTTGGCCAAGAGGGAGCTGGCAGCTTTTAACTGTCAATCTGGGGTTTAATGCTCGCAGAGTTATAACCAGTAGTTCCTATCCTCCCTCTATTCATCTTGGTCCCGTCACACCTCGCTATGCCGACAGGGGTGAAGCTCTGCTTAGCATCTTTGCCCAGGTCAATGTTGACCAGGTCATACATCCGATAACCTTTGCAGATAAAGAGTCCCCCTCTGGCCTGGAGCAGATAGTAGCCGTCCTTCTTCTCAAGTGACAGCCACCGCTTGAGGAATATTGAAATGGCCCTGTTATCTTTTTTCCTGGCCCCTATTGACCTGGAGTCACAAGTCATCCCTCCCTGGGCTACTGGCTTCTTGACCCAAAGGGCAGCATTTTGACAAAACAGCAAACAAAAGAAAAGAAAAAAAAAAGGAGCAAGTTGGAAACATCGAGGGCCACTTACTTTGAGTTCAAAAATCCTAAATCCTGGATTTGGGATTTAGTTATAATCAGTGTTTCTCAACCTTGACAATTTTAAGGCATGTGGACTTCAACTCCCAGAATTCCACAGCCAGCAATGCTGGCTGTGGAATTCTGGGAGTTGAAGTCCACATGCCTTAAAATTGTCAAGGTTGAGAAACACTGAGTTATATGGATTGTGCTCTTCTATTGAAGCCTATCTCAGAAGCAGGATAACCTGACCTGCAATAAACTTGATGGCCAACAGATGGCAGCAAAGCTAGTTTTGCAGGCCCTCTAGTGGATGTTTGCAGTGTTGGCACTCAAATCTTGCAGCTCTACCCAGTCTTGGAGGGCAGGATTGATTCGCATTCAGAAGAACAGGAAGCAAAGATTATAGTCCATGAAGCAGTTCTTCACAATGGTGCAGCCGTCTCACCAAAATTTTTCGTTTTTCCCTTGCTCACAATCAGGAGGCTGTAAGTTCGATCCTAGGTACAGCAGATATTTCTCTCTCTGGGCGCAAAGAGAAAATATCTACTGCGAACTCTGTATAGGTGTCAGGAAGAGCATCCTGCCAGTAAATGCTCAGCTCCATTCGGTCACAATGACTCCACAACAATGCAAAGGATTACCAGGTTGTTAAAAGGAAAAAAAATAGTTCCGTAGCAACTCCTGCATATCTCTTAACTTAACCAGTTTCCATCTTCCCCAGATTCTCCTACTAAAACCACCTATTTCTCCTAGAAACATCCCACGGCTGTTAATATAATAATAATAATAAAACCCACTCCTTTTGTTCATCCCTTGAATAGCCAGTTCCCTTCCTTCATCAGCTTCCTCCTCTTTGTCTGCTCATTAAGAATGTTGCAAATATTCAAGGATTGCACTTGTAATATGTAAAGATCAAAGGTCAAAGATTCATATTCCAAAGATGTAACATCTTTGGTGCCAGAGCCCAATTATCAGTTCAAAATTATGAACCCACAATTATTAATTCATCGGCTGTGCACAAGGCGCTTGCCATGTTGCAAAAAGATGCGTGGATTCCCGTTCAAAGGAGCCACAGTTTAAAGAGTGCATTAAAATCCAGATGATAAAAGGAAAATGTGCTTCCTGCTGTTAAATGTATCACGGATGTATAGTCGCATATAATGTTTGTGCGAGGGAGAAGTATTGAAGGATCCTCTATACAGGACCAAATTGTGCAAGCATTTAAACCGGTGCCTTGGAACCCAAGCAACTTTAAGAGGGGTGAACTTCAACTCCCAGAATGCCTCAGCCGTCAAGTCCACCCCTCTTAAAGTTGCTGGGGTTCCAAAACATGGATTTAAACTTCCTCCCCTTAACTCTTCTCTTTTCTCTCTATTAAGAATCTCAGGGTATCCCAATATTGCAGGGGCTGCCCCAAAGAAGAGGGAGTCAAGCTATTCTCCAAAGCATCTGAAGGCAGGACAAGAAGCAATGGATAGAAACTAATCAAGGAGAGAAGCAACCTAGAACTAAGGAGAAACTTCCTGACAGTTAGAACAATTAATCTGTGGAACAACCTGCCTCCAGAAGCGGTGAATGCTCCAACACTGGAAGTGTTTAAGAAGAGACTAGATAGCCATTTGTCTGAAATGGTGTATCGTTTCTCTAACTGAAACTGTTCTGCTCTTTTCACCTTTTCTGTTTTCAAGTTGAAGCATGTCCCTTCCTGCTTTCTTCCCATACCCCCCCTTTTTTTAAAAAAAAAAAATGTTGCCTTTATAGTTATATAACCCTTTCTCCTCTCCCCCCCCCTCCTGACACCTCCTCCACACACACACACACACACACACACACACGCGCGCGCGCGAGAGAGAGAGAGAGAGAGAGAGAGAGACTTCCCTCCCTTGGTAATTCAATCCCGCAGTCACTATGGTTGCAAATGAGCGGTGACGGATCACGCAGAGGTAGCTATTGACTGATAAGAACAATTTTCAGACTTTTGTGCGATGCCTGGGGGGGGGGGAATTCTATTTCATGGGCAAAATCAATTTTTGCACATAACACTTGATTGCTATCTGCAAGTGTGGGCTTCATAAATACCCAGTGGCTTCTGGTGATGCCTCCCTAGCCATCCCACCCACCTCCGACTTTTTTTTGCTGCGCTGAAAAGGCCTGGATTTTGTACCCTTTAATGCCGTTCCCCCCCCCCCTCCATCTTCTCCTTTGTTCTTTACAAGGTATACATTTAACAAATAAAACCCACTTTTATTGCAGTCTCGGCTGTGACACGGTTTGTTTGAGAGTAAACAGAAACCCATTTCAGATCTCTGCCAAAATTTGAGATCTTTGCCAAAACGTCAGTGGCTTTATTCTGATTTTAAGCACAGATCTTAAGAATGGGAGTCACTTTCTCAATTATAAAACAAAATGAAACAAACAAACAAAAAAACCCACCTCACCTTCTCACTTTCTTCTGGCCCTTCCTCTTCTCCATTGACCTGCTCAAGGGGCTATTTTTGGGCAGAGATGACTAATCTCACTTCCTAACTGCCAAAACCAATTAACCAGTGGAACAACTTGCCTCCAGAGGTTGTGGGTGCTGCAACACTGGAGGTTTTTAAGAAGAGACTGGATGGCCACTTGTCTGAAATAGTAAGTATAGTGTCTCCTGCTTGAGGTAAACCAAGGAAGACCCCCCCCCCAGGTCCTTTCCAACTCTATTCTGATTCTGATTTTCTGGATAGACAGGTGGACCTCTTGCTTTGAGTAGAAGGAGAATCCAGCAAAACTCATATCAAATATCTCCAGTGAAGATACTGCAAGGGGACTGGAGGCTAAAACATATAAGGAACGGTTGCTGGAATTGGGTATGTCTAGTTTAACCAAGAGAAGGATGAGGGGGACAGGATAGCAGTGTTCCAATATCTCAGGGGCTGCCCCAAAGAAGAGGGAGTCAAGCTATTTTCCAAAGTACCTGAAGGCAGGACAAGAAGCAACAGGTGGAAACTCATCAAGGAGAGAAGCAACCTAGAACTAAGGAGAAACTTCGTGACAGTGAGAACAATTAACAAATGGAACAACCTGCCTCCAGAAGTGGTGAATGCTCCAACACTGGAAGTTTTTAAGAAGAGACTGAACAGCCATTTGTCTGAAATGGTATGGGGTTTCCTGCCTGAGCAGTGGGTTGGACTCGATGATCTCCAAGGTCTCTTTCAACTTTATTATTATTATGTTATAACTGCTGGCAGTGAGTGGCTATAGTTGCCAGCTCCCAGCAATGTCCCACGATGAACCTAGGATAGAATTAGAATAGGCTGAGGGATGCTGCATCCTCTACTGTGGATAAGATAAGAGGAGAGGAGAGGAGAGGAGAGGAGATAAGATAAGATAAGATAAGATAAGATAAGATAAGATAAGATAAGATAAGATAAGATAAGATAAGATAACCTTTATTGTCACTTTTTTTACTGTGGGCTCAATGGCACACATCAAAATTGAAATTTAGTTGCCCACTCTCAAAGTGAAACACATTCATGACACACACCTAAAACATACTATGTACAACATTTGTATAGACCCACCCCCTACATATACATAGCAAATAAATATTTAATACTGTCCATCTTGAGTATATAATGGAAGAAGGAAGCTTGAGAGTTCACAAGGTTGATGCTGTACGGAATGAAACTATGGCTGAATCTGGATGTTCTGCTATGGATACCACGAATCCTTCTCCTCCCAGAAGGTAACAAGGAAAACAGGTCGTGAAGAAGATGTGTCGCATCCCAGATAATCTTACAGATCCTGCTCAAGCAGCACTTCTGTGCTATGTCCCGGATGGGAAGGAGGAAACTGCCAATGATCTTTTCTGCCATCCTCACTACTCTCTGCACCGCCTTCCTGTCTGAAGCAGGGATGCCTCCAAACCAGACTGTGATGCCGTATGACAGGATGCTGTCGATCGTCCCCCTGTAGAAAGTGGTCAGGACAGGGGAAGGAAGATGTGCTTTTCTCATGCCATTCAATCATGGCCATTCAAAACCCCTTGTAAGCAGAAGTAGTAGAAGACCTCTCTTCATTCATTTGTGCAATATGTGCCTTTTCCAGGTTAAATTGACTGGCATCATTATCAGCAGATCATCACCATCATCATATCTCCTCCTCCTCCTCCTCCTCCTCCTCCTCCAATGAAAGTCTATTGAACCTTGGTTTATTAACAGGACTACCCCCAATAGATTAGAACTTGGTAGAACAGCCATGAAGGCCCTGGAAAAGACATTTAAATAACATGAGGTGTGTCTACTTACAAAGATCAGGATCGTGCAAGGCACGGTGTTCCCTGTCATGCTCTATGGAAGCCAAAGCTGGACTTTGGAAAAGCAAAGTGGGAAGCGTATCATTGCTTCTGAACTTTGGTGGTGGCGAAGATTCCTAAGAACCCCCAAGAAAATAAACTGATGGATCATCAAACAAATCAACCCAGAGGACTCATTCAAGGCGCAAGGATCAAATTTTCCTACTTTGGATGCAGTGTGCAAAGACCCAGCTGTGTGGAGAAGCCTCTGATGCTAGGAAAGGTGGAAGGAATGAGAAGAGGAGGATCAGCAGCAAAGTGGAGGAATTCAGATGGGTGCACTGTTGGAAGGCTTGAAGGACCCAGTTAGAAACAGATCATCATGGAGAAATGTATTTATGTTTCTTTCTTTTTAAAAAAATATTTTTATTGAATAACAAAAATTAAAAACATTGAACATGGTAAATCAGACTTGACATACATCACAGTTCATCTTCACAATTAACTACTAATATAAGCAAAAAAACCTTTACAGTAGCATCACTCTAATCTCAATCTTAACTTATCTCATTACAATGACTTCCATATTTTTCCCCCCACCATCTATAAAATTTATTCCAAATTTGGTAAAAATCCGTTTCATCCTGATTTTTGAGTCTCTTAGTTAACCTATCTAATTCTGTGCAGTACATAATTTTATGAATTAAGATTTCCTCACTAGGTATAGCCGTAGCTTTCCAATTTTGAGCGAATTCAATTCTTGCCGCTGTAACTACATGAGTAAATAAAATGTATTTATGTTTCTAAGAGTTGACAATAACTTCATGACACTCAATCAATCAATCAATCAATCAATGGTCTTCCAGAAGATCAGCAGGTCAGTGCATGCATAGATCTGTCCAGTGCCTGAATGGTATATTGCAAAGTACAAGGTAGGCATTTACATTTGCCTGCAGCCCAAGTCCACATGAGTCTGGAGGGCATGTCCTAAGGTGGAAGGGAGTGGACATGCCAACCAATTAAGAGAAATTTGGGAGAGGTCAACCCTCAATCCACATCGTCACCCAGAGACGCCATCGTTTATTCATACACCATAGTGGGAGAATCGGGAAACGTCTATTTTAAAAAAATGTAAAAGTAACCTTGAAATATAATCTGCTCCAGAACAAGCTGAGTATGAAACCAAACTAGGCTGGCAGGACATACCCTCTTCACTGGCTGGTAGGAAATAAGGAAGAGCTTTAAAACGTGGTGGATGGCAGGTCCTCCCACCAAGCTCAAGGCCTTCAGAGAGAACCATCCAGGACGGAAGAAGGAGGGGGAAAAGGATCTGGCAGGAAAGCAAAGGAGCATATCTGCTACCCAGACATCTGGTGGGGAATGGAGTGGAGAACAGCCCTGGGAGGAAAGGCGGGGAGGGGAAGAAAAGGTGAAGGTCCAGGCACTTTTTATCCGCATTGCAGTCTTTCCCCAGACACTGGATACAGCAGTAATAAAAAAAAAAGGGGGGGGGTGAATCTGGGAAAAGGTTAGCTGTTTGGTGGGAGGAAACATGTCATTTACTGTACTTTTAAATGAGAAGAGAATAATGGATAGATAGATGATGGATGGATAGATAGATAGATAGATAGATAGATAGATAGATAGATAGATAGATAGATAGATAGATAGATAGATAGATGTAGATGTAGATCAGTGTTTCTCAACCTTGACAATTTTAAGGCATGTGGACTTCAACTCCCAGAATTCCACAGCCAGCATTGTTGGCTGTGGAATTCTGGGAGTTGAAGTCCACATGCCTTAAAATTGTCAAGGTTGAGAAACACTGATGTAGATGTAGATGTAGATCTAGACAGGGCTTTTTTCTCATAGAACGCCTAGAACAGAGTTCCAGCACCTTTTTGGGATGGAACCTTGTAGGGTAGGCAAGGCGGGTTGTATGATGTGTGTGAGTTCCAGCATCTTTTTTTTTTTTTAGAAAAAAAGCACTGAATATAGATATAGAGAGATGAATGAGATGGATATGAGATGAGATGGATGGATGGATAGAGATAAATAGACAGACAGATGGATGGATAGATAGTTGAGATGGATAGATGAGATGAAATGAGATGAGATGGATATGAGATGAAATGAGATGGATGGATGGATGGATGGATGGATGGATGGATAGAGATAAATAGGCAGACAGACAGATGAGATGGATATCAGATGGATGGACGGACAGAGATAAATAGACAGAGGGGTGGATAGATAGATGAGATGGATGAGATGAAATGAGATAAATGGACAGAGGGAGAGAGAGAGAAAGATGGATGGATGGACAGATAGATGAGATGGAGATGAGATGGGATGGGATGGGGGATGGGATAGATAGATAGATAGATAGATAGATAGATAGATAGATAGATGGATAGATGGATAGATAGATATTGGGTATGTCTAGTTTAATGAAGAGAAGGATGAGGGGTGACATGATAGCAGCGTTCCAATATCTCAAGGGCTGCCACTTCTCCAAAGCTCCTGAAGGCAGAACATGAAGCAGCACATGGAAACTAATCAAGGAGAGAAACAATCTAGAAAGAGGGAGAAATTTCCTGACAGTGAGAACAATTAACCAGTGGAACAATCTGCCTCCAGAAGCTGTGAATGCTCCAGCACTGGAAGTTTTTAAGAAGAGACTGGACAGCCATTTGTCTGAAATGCTATAGGGTTTCCTGCCTGAGCAGGGGCTTGGACTAGATGACCTCCAAGGTCCCTTCCAACTTTATTATTTTATACACACACACACTCACACACACACACACACAAACACACACACACAAGCCAAGAATGTCTTGCCTGGAATTTGGCTCTTAGAGGAGAAGGTAAGGACCAGAAGACAGACACGGCTGGTTATCGGGTGGGATACATCTGAGATCTGAGCAAGAAAGTTTCCTTCAAGGATAAATGGATTTTCCCAGGAGATTTTTGCAGCTGAGCAAAATTCCAACCCGGCTTGGCCGCAGGTCAAAAGGTGAGCAAGCTTTAGAGCCGGCCTCCCCGTTTCTGCTGGGTTTAGGGCAATAAAGAGTCCAGAGGCTGCAGGGATGCCCCCCCCCCCAGTCGCCACCCCCTTTCTGTTTGCTGTGCAGCTTTAAGAGCATCAAGAGCTTATGCAGAGAAGTCCTGAGTGATCTGCACCTTTTGCTAATCCTCCAGTCAATGGTGCATCTCCCTGCTCGGGGGGGGGGGGAATGATAGGTTTGCAGCATGGGGGGGGGGAGTAGGGAAGGGATGGGACAAACGTTGGGCTTTGTTCATTTGCAGCAGGCCATTCCTTTACATTTATCCCGGGCTGCCATCCTCACGGTTTTCCAGCAAATGGTTTCTTGAGAGCATGGGGGGGGGGGAGGGGGATTCCATCTGGCAAGAGCTTCCTATTAGTCTTGTATTGGGTGTGTCAGATCACCAATATTTTATTTTGGGGAGGGGCTGAATTGGGGGAATATCTTGCTTTGATTGGGCAAATTTAGCCATAGCTCACTGTTTGCTCTCAAAAGGAGGAGAATGCATATGAGCGCATCAAAGGACTTACTGCAGCCTCCGGACCGATTTCTTTCTTTCTTTCTTTCTTTCTTTCTTTCTTTCTTTCTTTCTTGCTTTCTTGCTTTCTTGCTTTCTTGCTTTCTTGCTTTCTTTCTCTCTCTCTCTCTCTTTCCTAACTTCTTTCTTTTTCTTTCTTTCTTTCTTCTTTCAGGGCCTTCCCAAAAGTCTAGAGCAGTGATGGCGAACCTTTTAGAGACCGAGTGCCCAAACTGCAACCCAAAACCCACTTATGCATCGTTGGGTGCTGGGTGGGCATGGCCCATTGGGTGGGCGTAGCTGCGGTGGTAACGGCAGACTGGATGGGACCAAAAAGTTCAATCAATCAATTCCAACTTTGCAAGATCTTTTTTTTCCCCGCGAGAAGTTGAAATTGACTGATTGATTGAACCTTTTTTTTTTGTACACGGCGGCGGCGGCCTAAAGCGAAAAGGTTTTATAAAACCCAGCTGAAGGCCTAGGACGGGGGCGATGGCGCCCATGCCCACAGAGAGGGCTCTGAATGCCACCTCTGGCAACAACAATGGTACTAGGCACCTTGCATGCAATCCCAAAACATCTTGAACACCGTCGCCATTGACAAATTCACCCTCTGTCAATTGCAAAAGGCAGCTTTACTTGGAGCAGCTTACATCCTGGGACAATACCTTGAACACCATGAAACAACCACGCAGGTACACAGCACCAAACATCCACCCCAATGCACCCTTCACTCAGGGGAGTGCACACACACTGCATTGCAGTAAGAAAACAGGACTCCCAGCTGGGTGCAATAATTCTTCCCTGCAGCAGCTCTATTGGCAGCTGAGTTCCTAGAAGGAGAAACCGGATATCTGGCACATGAGCTTGCCCTGACCTTGGTGCCTAATGCAAATGGACCCTCCCAGCCTGCATGTTTCCTTTTTTGATTTCTGGCAGGTCTCAGGGCGGCACATGGCTTTGGAAGGCTGTGTGTGTGTGTGTGTGTGTGTGTGTGTGTTAGGCTCCAGACAAGCCAGCCACCAGACAAGGTGACAACAAGCTCCCTCTGTCTGAGTTCACAGGCTGGCAGGCTTATTTGCACCATGTGCTACACTTTATTTGGTTGGTTTGTGTGTGTGTGGCTTATGCAGTTAGAACCCAGCTCCTTTGCTCCATGGCACTCCAATGTTTTCTGAAAACTCCCAATAGGGTTCTATTCAAGAACCCGGTTAAAGAACCAGTTTAGGGTGGTGGTGAAGGCACCTAGCTAAAAACCAGGAGATTGGGGGTTCTAGTCCAGTCTTAGGCGGGAAAGCTGGCTGGGCGCAGTCAAGATGGGGCTGGTTGTCAGAACCTGAGAACCAAAACATAAGTTCCTGTGGAGAGGCTCCGACATAATTGTGAACCGTTACTAAGTGACAGGTCTTAAGTTGAGGACTGTCTTGAGAAATCGCCATCTTTCTCCAGCATCTGTCACTCAAAGATGGACCCCTTCTTAGTTACCTAAGAGCCAGATGGGTGGAGAGGTGGTTTTCCAGGAATAGAAGGTCTTCTAATGTATTCATGATGGTCTTGTACTTAAGCAGATATTCTGTACAGGTGAAATGAACTCTGCCTTATCTAACATGCTGATGGCCACTGTCTCAAAGGAAAGTCCGTACTCCAAGGAGGATGGGTCTTCCCGTGAGTGCCCAGCATAAGTGAAGGAGTAACGTTCACGCAAACAGGATAGAAGCAGGGCTGACAGAAGACACTTTACAATGCCTTGGTAAGGCCACACTTGGAATACTGCATCCAGTTTTGGTCACCACGATGTAAAAAAGAAGTTGAGACTCTAGAAAGAGTGCAGAGAAGAGCAACAAAGATGATCAGGGAACTGGAGGCTAAAGCATATAAGGAACAGTTGCTGGAATTGGGTATGTCTGGTTTAATGAAGAGAAGGACGAGGGGGGACATGATAGCAGTGTTCCAATATCTCAGGGGCTGCCCCAAAGAAGAGGGAATCAAGCTATTTTCCAAAGTGCCTGAAGGCAGGACAAGAAGCAACGGATGGAAACTAATCAAGGAGAGAAGCAACCTGTAACTAAGGAGAAACTTCCTGACAGTGAGAACAATTCACCAGTGGAACAACCTGCCTCTAGAAGCAGTAAATGCTCCAACACTGGAAGTTTGTAAGAAGAGACTGGACAGCCATTTGTCTGAAATGGTATAGGGCTCCCTGCCTGAGCAGGAGGTTGGACTAGATGACCTCCAAGATCCCTTCCAACTTTATTATTATTATTATTATTATTATTATTATTATTATCGATCATCGCACAGTCAGCCAGATGTTCAGACTGGATTTGGCATTTTGTCTACCTATCGAGTCCTTACCCAGGACCTGGGATAGGCAGATGTGGATGTTTGATGGTATTACAGATATCGTCGCAGGATGGAAGCAGTTCCTAATAAGGCTGCCTTTTGCAATTGACTAATAGCGAATTTGTCAATGCCAATGGTGTTCAAGTGGTGCTCCAGTTGTTTTGGGATTGCACCCAAGGAGCCTATGACTATTGGTACTACCCTTGCTTGCTTTTGCCACAGTCTTTCTATTTCTATTTGTAGGTCTTTGTATTTTGTTATCTTCTCCAGTTCTTTCTCTTCTATTCTGCTATCTCCAGGCACTGCCACGTCCACTATCCAGACTTTTTTGTCTTTCTTATCGACAATTGTTAAGTCTGGGGTGTTATGTTGCAGGTGCTTGTCTGTTTGAATTCTGAAGTCCCAGAGCAGTTTAATTTTATCATTTTCTATGACTTTCTCTATTTTATGATCCCACCAGTTTTTGCTTACAGGCAAATGATATTTTTTGCAGATCTTCCAATGCACCATTGTTGCTACTTTGTCATGCCGCTGCTTGTAATCAGTCTGTGCAATCTTCTTGCAACAGCTTACCAAGTGGTCCACTGTTTCTTCAGCTTCTTTGCATAGGCGGCACTTACTGTCTGTTGCTGTCTTCTCAATTTTGACTTTGTATGCATTTGTCCTTAAGGCTTGGTCTTGTGCAGCCAGAATTAGTCCCTCGGTCTCTTTCTTCAATTTTCCTGCTCTTAGCCATTGCCAGGTTTTATTATTATCTGCTTTCCCAGCTATTTTTTTCATGTATTGGCCATGTAGTGCTTTGTCTTCCCATGCCTCTATTCTGTTCTTCATTTGGTCTTTCTTGTAGGCCAGTTTGGTCTCTCCAGTAGTTAGTAAGCCTTCCTGATATACTAATTTCAGTGCATCTTCATCATTGTTCTTCAGATATTCTTCCAAAGCCATTTTTTCTTCTTCAACCATCTGATGTACTTGTAGCATTCCACGCCCACCTATTTGCCTTGGTAGATAAAGTCTATCAATGTCACTGCGTGGATGAAGGGCATGATTCATTGTCATTATTTTTCTGGTCTGCCTATCCATTGCTTTTAGTTCTGCTTGAGTCCAGTCCACTATTCCAGCTGTGTACCTAATGACTGGGATTGCCCAGGTGTTGATTGCCTTTATGGTATTTCCTCCATTGAGTTTGGATTTTAAGATCTTCTTCACTCTCTTGATGTATTCACCTCTAATCTTTTTCTTGACTTCAGTGTGCTTGATGTTGTCAGCTTGAAGGATACCCAAGTATTTGTAGTACTCTTCCTCATCCAGACTCTTAATGTTATTTTCGTGGGGCATCTTGATTTTTCCTTCAGTTTTCACTATTTTTCCTTTTTTGATAGTAAGTGTGGCACATTTGTCCAAGCCAAACTCCATTACAATATCTTGGCTATATATACGGACAGTGTTTAGCAGCGATTCTATTTCAGATGATGTTTTTCCATACAGCTTCAGATCATCCATGTAAAGGAGGTGGGATAGTCTGGCAGATGTTTTTGATGTTTGATAACCATGTCCTGAGTTATTCAGTATTGTTGACAGAGGAAACAGTGCAATAACAAATAGTAATGGTGATAATGAATCTCCTTGAAATATTCCTCTCTTGATATTAACCTCTCCCAGCTCTCACCATTGATCTGCAACTGTGTCTTCCATTGTGCCATCGATCTTTGCACAAATTTTCTGATGTTTCTACTGACTCCTGTTATTTCTAGGCACTTTATTATCCAATCATGTGGCAGAGAGTCAAATGCCTTTTTGTAGTCAATCCATGCCACATTCAGGTTGGTCTTCCTTCTCTTGCAGTTTTCCAAGATCATTTTGTCTATTAGGAGTTGATCTTTTGTTCCTCTGCTATTGGGGCGGTTTCCTTTCTGCTCAGGTGGAAAGAGATTGTTTTCAACTAGATGCTGTTGTACTGCATCAGCTACCACACCAGTTAGTAATTTGAAAGTTGTTGGTAAGCAGGTAATTGGCCTGTAGTTACCTGGTGTTGCCCCTTTTGCTGGATTTTTCATTATTAGGTAGGTTTTCCCAGTTGTTAGCCACTTTTCAATTTCTCCTCCTTGTAGTATATTGTTGAACTGTTTGGCAATGAGTGGGTGTATAACAGTTAGATGTTTCAACCAAAACCCATGCAGTTCATCTTCACCTGGTGCTGACCAATTTTTGATTTTCTTTGCTCTTTTTTCTACCATTTTTGTTGTTATTACTAGTTCTTTCATTTCAACTTCTGTTTTATTTGCATCCACCTCTTTTAACCAAGCCGCATCCTTGTTGTATTTCTTTGGGTTATCCCATATCTGCTTCCAGAACTGCACTGTTTCTTCCTTGTCAGGTACTGACTGATTCTTTGCAGTTTCTCCATTGATGGATTGGTAGAAACGTTTCTGATTGGATTGAAATTGGAGGTTCTGCCTATAGTTTGCAATTCGAGCTTCATATCTACTGATTTTCCTGGCTATAGCTGTTATTTGTTGCTTTATTAGTTCCAGTGCTTCCTTGATCTTCCTTGTTTCTAAGTGGTATTTCTTGATTAGGTATTCTTTGGTCTTCTTGTTCTTCAGCTTCTTTTCTTTCATCTGTTCTAGCTTGCTTGCATGTGATCTTAACTTGCTGATCTTATTTTCTAGTCTACCTTCCATTTTTCTGGTGCACTGTTTGTTTGTTTTTCTTTTTTGTTGATTTTGCATCCCAGGTATTCTGTTATAACTGCAGCGGTGCTGTACATTAGTTGGTTTGTTTCTTGCAATGAATTGGTGCTTATACTTGATATTGCAATATTTGCATCTTTTAATGCTTGTGCTAGCTGTTTCTTTGGAACAAGCTTCAATGCAGGTAGCCTATCTGTTGTTTTTGGGGGGGGGCGGGTGCTAGATGCTCAGTTATTCTTTGTTTCAATTCTTTTATTTCTTTAGTTAGAGGGTTTTGTTCTTCCTGAGGTAGAGGTGCCTGGTTTTCAAATGAGAACAGTTGTATATCTCTGCTGGATTCCTTCACTGCCAACTCCCCCTGGTTTGCCTCTACATTCTGAATTACTTCTGGTAAGGCTTTGATTTCTTTGCCCTGGGTAAACCTTTGCAGTTCGTCCAATTCTGTTTCTGTGAATATTTTTATTTCGTGTTATAAATCGGCGTTGATCTGCTAGTCTCTGTTCTGTTATTTCTGATTCTGGATGTTGTTCTTTCCAGAACTGGTGCATTCGTTTTTAGATATCCTCTTCTTGTTGGACTTGATCTGTAGTAACAGATCATTATTTCTTTGTTTTCCATCACTGTGTATCTGCGACGGGTAAACACCTTTTCTTCCAGTAGTTTCTGCAGCTGCTGGCCCTGGTTGCTCAGCCAACAGTCCTGAGTCCTGTAACCCATTTTCACCAGATATCCAGGAACTCCAATATCTAGTGCGGACCTTGTTAACCCGGGCGACGTCCGAGCCGGTATGGCATTCTGAAATTTACGTCTCACCATATTTTTTATGGGAGAGACACTCTTTGTCTGACTCCTCTGATGAGACCTGTCCAGTATGGTTGAACCTCTAGCATAGCTCTCATCTTCCTCAGAGTACACAAGCCCCACAACCACGTCAAGGTAGTGCCTCACTGGGGGTTATTATTATTATTATTATTATTATTATTATTATTATTATTATTATTATTATTATTGCTTTTGTTGTTGTTGTTGTTGTTATCTGGACTGTAGGGCAAGCTTAGCATGAAGGACAGAAAAGCTTCTCAGATGTAGAAGTAGATAAAGTAATCCACCTGGTTTGCACTTGCCCTGTCACCTAAACTGGTTACTCAATTGTTTTCTAAGTCCATTGATTGACTGATTATGGGCCATCAGGTTCTTCTCTACTCCTAGAGCTCAAATAGGCAGATTTTCTCCATGAGGATCTTAGTAATAGTAGTAAAGTTGGAAGGGACCTTGGAGGTCATCTAGTCCAACCCCCTGCTCAGGCAGGAAACCCTACACCATTTCGGACAAATGGCTGTCCAGTCTCTTCTTAAAAACTTCCAGTGTTGGAGCATTCACCGCTTCTGGAGGCAGGTTGTTCCACTGTTAATTGTTCTAACTGTCAGGAAGTTTCTCCTTAGTTCTAGGTTGCTTCTCTCCTTGATTAGTTTCCACCCGTTGCTTCTTGTCCTGCCTTCAGGCGCTTTGGAAAATAGCTTGATTCCCTCTTCTTTATGGCAGCCCCTGAGATATTGGAACACTGCTATCATGTCCCCCCTTGTCCTTCTCTTCGTTAAACTAGACATACCCAATTCTAGCAATCGTTCCTTATATGTTTTAGCCTCCAGTCCCCTAATCATCTTTGTTGCTCTTCTCTGTACTCTTTCTAGAGTCTCAACATCTTTTTTACATCTATCCCAACCTGTTCTTTCAAGATTCTTAGAGGTGCCCCATCGTCATTGTAACTGAATCCTCCACTTTGTTGACTGTCCTCTTCTTCTCATTACTTCCACCTTTCCCAACATCAGACCCTGCTCCAGAGAGCCATGGTCTTAGAATAGAATAGAGCTGGAAGAGACCTTGGAGGTCTTATAGTCCAGCCCCCCGCTCAAGCAGGAGAACCTATACCATCTCAGACAAGTGACCGTCTAGCCTCTTCTTAAAAATCTCCAGTGATGAAGCGCCCACGATTTCTGGAGGCAATAATGTGCATAATGTGTCTGAAGTAGGATAATTTGAGCCCGGCCATTTATGCCTCAAGTGACAACTCTAAATCGATTTGTTGAATGATCCACCCATTTATTTTCTTGGCTGTCCCCGGTATTCTCAGGAGTCTTCTGCAACACCAAAATTCAAAAACATCAGTACACTTCCCGTTTTGCTTCAAGGGCCGTAACAATCCTTTTAACCACAAAATAACAGCTGGATTAGCACAAAACTAACAACTATTAGCCTGGCAGCTTATGTGCAGCTGGAATGACACCTGTCTGTTGGCTGAATACAACCAGGACCTCTACAATGAGGGTTATTCCAGCTTTAAGTCCACCAACTGTCCTTACATAGAATTTGGGAAATAATCTAGCTAGAAGTGACCTCATCTTTGCAAAATCTTTACTACGCAATGCGTCACTGCCCATCCCTTAGCTGTGCAAGTTGAGAACCAGTTTGGTGCAGTAGTTAAGGTGCCAGGCTAGAAAACAGGAGACAGTGAGTTCTAGTCAGGCCTTAGGCCTGAAAGCTGGTTAGGTGATTTTGGGCCAATCACCAGGAGGCTGTGAGTTCTACTCCTGCCTTAGGCCTGAAAGCTGGTTAGGTGATTTTGGGCCAATCACCAGGAGGCTGTGAGTTCTACTCCCGCCTTAGGCCTGAAAAACAACTGGGTGACTTTGGGCCAACCACCAGGAGGCTGTGAGTTCTACTCCCGCCTTAGGCCTGAAAAACAACTGGGTGACTTTGGGTCAATCCCCAGGAGGCTGTGAGTTCTACTGCCGCCTTAGGCCTGAAAAACAACTGGGTGACTTTGGGCCAACCACCAGGAGGCTGTGAGTTCTAGTCCCGCCGTAGGCACGAAAGCCAGCTGGGTGACTTTGGGCCACTCCCTCCCTCTCAGCCCATCCCACCTCACAGGTTCGTTGTGTGGAAAATAGGAGGAGAGGTAACATTAGGTACGTTGGCGGCCGTGAGCTATTTATAAAAATAAGAAAGGTGGGTTGAAAAGTCTAATAAAGAAATAAACCAAGGTTATCCTGGGTTTGAAGCGTGAAAACCCTCTCCCACGAAAGATAATGGAAAGACCCTGCCAGGCTCCTACTTTTTTTTTCTTATTCCCTTGTTCCTCGCCCCACCCCTCTTTCTTCTCCCTCCCCCCCCCAATTCCAAACCTCTGGCTGTTTTGTTTCTCCTCGCCCCAGGATTAAGTTCTCATGGCGCTGAAAATTAACAGAGCAAATCTGTTGGCTCTGATGGCAACTCCGGCCTTTGCAAAGGGGAAGTGGGGGGGGGGGAGGCGAGGAAGAGCCCCTACCAGGCCTGGGAGGGGGGGGGGCAAAGAGAGCAGCACCTAGCAGGGGGTAGCTGAGAGTTGTGGTTAATATGACGGGGATTAAAATTCCAGCCCGATTAATACACCCTGGGTGACAGATTTTGCACAGGGCTGGGCACTGAGAGCGAGAGAGGGGGAGGACAGGGAGCAGGATCAGCGCTGGGGAGGGGAAGAGGGGAGGGCCGGGAAGAAAGAAAGCCATTTACATTACTGGGGCCAGCCAGGCAGAAAGGTCAGGGTGATAGACCGAGCCAAACAGCTCCATTATGGTTGCTCTTCGCCCCCCATCCTTACCCCAAAAGCTCGGGGGGGGGGGGGGAGGAGGATCTGCAGAAGCAAGAGAGGAAGATGGCTAAGATGAAGAGTGGGAATACAAGGCCCTTGTACGGCTGGTGGACCAACTCCCAGCATTCCTGAGCCAACTACTGACCTTTTGTGCAATCTCAGCAGGGCTGGCTCAGGAATGCTGGGAGTTGAAGTCCCACCAGTCACAAAAGGGCTACGGATCCTCCCCTCTGGCTTCGCTAAACAGGGGCCCTGAGCTGTTATTGGCTGCAAGAAAAGGAAGGTGCAGCACTACACGTGGTCCTCGACTTAACGACCACAACGGGGCCCACAGTTTCTGTTGCTAAGCAAGGCACTCGTTAAGTGGGTTTTGCCCCATTTTGCAACCTTCCTTGCCACAGTTGTTAAGGGAATCGCAGCAGTTGTTAAGTTAGCAATGCGGTCGTTAAGTAAATCCGGCTTCCCCATCGACTTTGCTGGTGAGATGGTCGCAAAAGGGGATCACGTGACCCCCCTGGGACACTGCGACTGTCCTAAATACGAGTCAGTTGCCAAGCCTTTGGATTTGGATCATGTGACCCTGGGGAATGCTTCAATCGTCCTAAATAGGAGTCAGTTGCCAAGCTTCTGGCAGTGTTTCTCAACCTTGACAATTTTAAGGCATGTGGACTTCAACTCCCAGAAGCGTTCCTGGCTGTGGAATTCTGGGAGTTGAAGTCCACATGCCTTAAAATTGTCAAGCTTGAGAAACACTGCTTTAAGTATCTGAATTTGGATCACCTGATGCTCCAAAAAACGGTCGTAAGTCACGTTTCCAGTGCGGTGGTAACTTCGAAAGCTCACTAATGAACTGTTTTAACTCAAAGACTATCTTAGTGGTTCTCAACCTGTGGGTCGGGACCCCATTTGGGGTCGAACGACCATTTCACGGGGGTCGCCAAACAATGCAGTCCGCCATTTTTTTTCCCTTTTCCTTAGCTGTGCTACTCCCTTTTATTCTATTGGCTTTTGAAAGCCAATAGAATAGACTCTCTTGAATAGAGTCTAATTCTATTGGCTTTCAAAAGCCAATAGGAATTGTTCAGGCTGCCTCTGCCCTGCTGAGCCCGCCAAAAGTCCCATTCTGCAAACGGTGCTGCACCAGTTGAGTAGTCCTTGACTTACGACCGGTTGGGGGTCGCGGCATTAAAAAGGTTGAGAACCACTGGACTATCTGTACCACACAATTCATCCCTTCTGATCAACCGTGCTCTGTTTGGCAAGGCTGACCTTAGTTTGTTCCTGCAGTTTGCGGGGAAAACTCAGCTGGTTCTACTGGTATTTAGTGCAAACTCAGATCCCGGGTGGAATTCAGCCCCCGGGCGTCAGATGATGCACAAAAGCAACAACTTGAGAGTTGAGGTGGCCCAAGTGAGGGAGCACGCAGCCGCTGCCTCCCCTTCCTGCCTTCCCGGTGTGAACCGGCCCAGTGAAACGGGTGTCTCCTTGACAGCTCTGGTGTTTTTGGCAGCTGTATGGGCCTCCTGTCCTTTGCTCCCAGCCTCTCATAAACCGGCCTCGTTTTTCTGCTCTGTTACCCACATCTCTGTTTGGCCATAATGATATGTTAATCAGAGCTGTCAGGGAAATCACCCCGGCTCTTTGTCCTGCTCAGTGCCAGTGCCGGCTGCCCCACACGCCAGGCCTCGGGGTTGACGGCTGGAGGGAAGAGAGACTTAAGCCACTGTGTCCGAAACACGGAGCATTTTGCTCAGGGAATGTGCTAAGCCGTTCTTGAGGTTCACACAATGCACCAAACGAGGCCTTAACCAAACGGACAGGATTCCCTCCAGCACCCTAAAGGAAACAAACCCAGGTTCAAAAGCAAACTTCCGATGGGCCTAACCGTGGACGGCGGGGCCTCATGGCAGGGCGCGCCAGGTGGGTGAAGGGTCAGGGTGAGGATGGTGGTGCGGTCTTGCCCCAAAATAGAATTCCAGCTTCCCTCTTTATTATGCTGTCGCTTGGGATGAGTTTTCCACCTTGTGTAAGAAGGAGGCAGGGTGACCAGTAGAGAAAGAAAGAAAGAAAGAAAGAAAGAAAGAAAGAAAGAAAGGAAGGAAGGAAGGAAGGAAGGAAGGAAGGAAGGAAGGAAGGAAGGAAGGAAATAGAATTCCAGCTTCCCTCTTTATTATGCTGTCGCTTGGGATGAGTTTTCCACCTTGTGTAAGAAGGAGGCAGGGTGACCAGTAGAGAAAGAAAGAAAGAAAGAAAGAAAGAAAGAAAGAAAGAAAGGAAGGAAGGAAGGAAGGAAGGAAGGAAGGAAGGAAGGAAGGAAGGAAGGAAGGAAGGGGGGAGGGAGGGAGGCAGGAGGAAGGGAAGAAGGAAGGAAGGAAGAAAGGAAGGAAGGAAGGAAGGAAGGAAGGAAGGAAGGAAGGAAGGAAGGGAGAGAGAGAGAGGAAGAAGGAGGAGGAGGTGGAGGAAGACGAGGAGGAAAGGGAAGGAAGGAAGGAAGGAAGGAAGGAAGGAAGGAAGGGAGAAAGAGAGAGAGGAAGAAGGAGGCAGAGGTGGAGGAGGAGGGAAGGGAAGGAAGGAAGGAAGGAAGGAAGGAAGGAGGAGAGAAAGAGAGGAAGAAGGAGGCAGAGGTGGAGGAGGAGGGAAGGGAAAGAAGGAAGGAAGGAAGGAAGGAAGGAAGGAAGGAAGGAAGGAAGGAAGGAAGGAAGGAGGAGAGAAAGAGTGGAAGGAGGAGGCGGGAAGGGAAGGGAAAGGAAAGGAAGGGAAGGGAAGGAAAGGGAAAGGAAGGAAGAAAGGAAGGAAGGAAGGAAGGAAGGAAGGAAGGAAGGAAGGAAGGAAGGAAGGAAGGAAGGGAGGGATGGTTCACACAACACACCAAACTGAATTACAGGTAGTCCTCAACTTACAACTATACTGTTCAAAATTAAAATAGCACCGAAAAAAGTGACTTATGACTGTTTTTCACACAACCATTGCAGCGTCCCCACGGTCACGTGATCAAAATTCAGACACTTGGCAACTGACTCTTATCTATGACAGTGGCAGTGGGCTGGGGGTCATGTGACCTTCTGACAAGCAAAGTCAATGGGGAGCCACGGTTCACTTAACAACCGTGTTACCAACTTAAGAACTGCAGTGGTTCACTTAACAACTGTGGCGAGAAAGGTCGTAAGAGGGAGCAAAATTCGTTTAACCACTGTCTCACCTAGCAACAGAAAAGCCTGAGGTCAATCGTGGTCGTAAATTGAGGAGTATCCATGTTGTGCTAAGCCATTCCTGAGGTTCACACAATGCACCAAACGAGGCCTTAACCAAACGGGCAGGATTCCCTCAGGCACCCTAAAGGAAACAAACCAAGATTCAAAACCAAACTTAGTTTAGCAATATGACATGATGAAGGATGTTGCACAAACCCCGCCTGGATAACCGGAGAGACAACTGCACTGAAGCATGTGCAAAGTGGGTGGGTGTTTTTTTTATTCAGAACGGGAAATCTTTTAAAGCTACGTTCTCCATCTTGGTCACTTGAAGCCTGATGGACTTCAATTCCCAAAATTCCCCAGCCAGCAATGCTGGCTGGGGAATTCTGGGAGTTGAAGTCCACTCGTCTTGAAGTAACCAAGGTTGAAAAACACTCTTTTAAAGGATAAAAAAGCCATCCCTTTGGGGACAGATTCTAAATTTTGGGAAAGTATGTTCTTCTCCCTTTAGCGAAAAAAAACGGGATGGCACCCTTTCTGATTTTGCTCCCAGCCTGGAACCCGGTCTTTGCGTTAATGTTTACATGGGTAACCAGGGGATTTTGCCTCTGCACATTGCATTTTCTGCTTGGCCAGGTCCATCTGTGTCCCCGCATAATGATTTTTTATGCTACATTAATTTAACACACTGATGCAAGCTGAGAGGGCTGGGATGCCGGGCTTTTTAATTGTGTCAAAGAAAAAAAAATTGTACACTTGCCCTTTCATTAAGAAGGAGGCTTTAGGATGGTCAGCCCACAGGAGGGGAGAAGGTCGGGCTAAGAAAGCGAAATGAGGCTTTGGATGAGAAGCTGGCTGAGGGGAAGAAGAGGGAAGTAAATGTGTGGGTGTGAGCGGGGCGTGCATATGAATGTATACGTGCATGGGAGCTGATGGAGGCTGGAATGGGAGTCTGAGACAGGAATTCACATGCTGTTAACCCAGGATTTTGGTCTTGCCGTTTTGTTGGAGGCACCTGAGGACAGGACAAGAAGCAATAGATGGAAACTAACCAAAGAGAGAAGCAACCTAGAACTAAGGAGAAACTTCCTGACAATTAGAACAATTAATCAGCGGAACGGTTGCTGGAATTGGGTATGTCTAGTTTAACAAAGAGAAGTACAAGGGGGGACATGATAGCAGTGTTCCAATATCTCAGGGGCTGCCATAAAGAAGAGGGAGTCAAGCTATTTTCCAAGGCGCCTGAAGGCAGGACAGGAAGCAATGGATAGAAATTAATCAAGGAGAGAAGCAACCAAGAACTAAGGAGAAACTTCCTGACAGTGAGAACAATTAACCAGCAGAACAACCTGCCTCCAGAAGTTGTAAATGCTCCAACACTGGAAGTTTTTAAAAAGAGACTGGACAGCCATTTGTCTGAAATGGTATAGGGTTTCCTGCCTGAGCAGGGGGTTGGACTAGAATAGTGATGGCAAACCTTTTAGAGATCGATTGCCCAAACTGCAACCCAAAACCCACTTATGCATGGTCAGGTGTCGGGTGGGTGTGGCCCATTGGGTGGGCGTGGCTGCGGTGGTAACGGCAGACTGGGTGGGATTAAAAAGTTCAATCAATCAATTCCAACTTTGCAAAATCTTTTTTTCCCCCGCGAGAAGTTGAAATTGACTGATTAATTGAACCTTTTTTTTTTTTTGCACATGGGCGCAGTTTTATAAAACCCAGCTGAAGGCCTAGGACTGGGGCGATGGCGCGCATGCCCACAGAGAAGGCTCTGAGTGCCGCCTCTGGCACCCGTGCCATAGGTTCGCCACCACTGGACTAGAAGATCACTTTACAATGCCTTGGTAAGGCCACACTTGGAATACTGCATCCAGTTTTGGTCTCCACGATGTAAAAAAGATGTTGAGACTCTAGAAAGAGTGCAGAGAAGAGCAGCAAGGATGATCAGGGGATAAAGAAGGGTTGCTGGAATTGGGTATGTCTAGTTTAATGAAGAGAAGGACGAGGAGGGACATGATAGCAGTCTTCCAGTATCTCAGGGGCTGCCTCAAAGAAGAGGGAGTCAAGCTGTTCTCCAAAACACCTGAAGGCAGGACAAGAAGCAACGGATGGAAACTAATCAAGGAGAGAAGCAACCTGGAACTAAGGAGAAACTCCCTGACAGTTAGAACAATTAACCAGTGGAACAACCTGCCTCCAGAAGTTGTGAATGCTCCAACACCGGAAGAGATTGGACAACATCTGTCTGAAAGGGTATAGGGTTTCCTGCCTTAGCAGGGGGTTAGACTAGATGACCTCCAAGGTCCCTTCCAATTTTATTATTATTATTACCCCCAAGGTCCTTTCCACTCTGTTATTTTAATTCTAATTGAAATGATATCAATCCTTAATTTTGCAGTTCCTAATTTCTACGTAAATTACTTTGCTTTGGCTTCCAGATCTTGCAAACCGATAGAATAGAAAAATACAGGCAGTCCTTGACCTACAACAGTTTGTTTAGTGACCGTCTGAATTAACAACAGCATTCAACAAAGTCATCTATGATTACTTTTCACACTTAAATGACCGTTGCAGCATCCCTGTGGTCACATGATCAGAATTCAGATTGTTGGCAACTGACTCGTATTTATGATGGCTGCAGGGTCCCAGAGTCACGTGATCACTCTTTGCGACCTTCCGATGAGCAAAATGAATGGGGAAACCACATTCACTTAACAACCGTATTGTTAATTTAATAACGACAGTGATTCACTTAAGAACTGTGGCAAGAAAAGTCGTAAAGTGCAGCGAAACTCACTTAACAAGTGTCTCGCTTAGTAACAGAAATTTTGGGCTCAGTTGTGGGTGTAAGTCAAAGACTACCTGTATTTAGAATAGAATAGAGCTGGAAGGGACCTTGGAGGTCTTCTAGTCCAGCCCCCTGCTCAAGCAGGAGAACCCATACCGTCTCAGACAGGATTGTCCAATCTCTTCTTAAAAATCTCCAGTGATGGAGCGCCCACGATTTCTGGAGGCAAGGTGTTCTACCCTCACTGTCAAGAAGTTTCTCCTTAATTTCAGGTTGCTTTTCTTTGATCAGTTTCCAACCATTGTTTCTTGTCCTTCCCTCTGGTGCTCTGGTGAACAACGTGACCCCCTCTTCCTTGTGGCAGCCCCTCAGATACTGGAATACTGCTATCATGTCTCCCCTATTTCTTCTTTTCTTTAGACTTGCCAAACCCAAGTCCTGCAGCCGTTCTTCATATGTTTTGGTCTCCAGGCCTTTGATCATCTTAGTTGCTCTTCTCAGGACTGACCTCTGAGGTGCTTGATGTTATCTGAGCTTGGGTGTCTTCTTGCAGACGTTTCATTCCAAAACACCAAAAGATTCAAACACCTCCTCACCAGCAGATGAGCAGAAGTAACATTAAGGTGACCAACCGTCCTCCTTTAGGGAGGACAGTCCTCCTTTTGTGAGTTCTGTCCTCCCTCGAAAAGTGTCCTCCTACATGTCCTCCTTTTTAATATTTGAAGACTAATCTGCAGGGCTTTTTCGTTCTCATAGAACGCTCAGAACGTCATTCTGGCACCTTTTTTTGATGGTTTTCTTTTCAACTTTTGCATGAGCTGTGCTACTCCCTCTATTGGCTTTTGAGAGCCAATAGGAATTGCTGTTGAGTGCGCCAAAACACTCAGTCGGCAAACTTTGCATATATAAGTTGTCTGCAGTGAAGGTGAATTGGCAGGAACTTTGCACCCCTCCCTGCTACCCAACTACACCATCTCCTAGTTAGTCCCGAAGATACCTGGAGGAGACTGGAGTGGTGACGCCACGGTAACTTTCTCTTGATCTTCAGCCTGCTAGGGCAATAATGGCTGCGGGCACAAGAGGCAGGGGCGGCGGGGCTGCTGCGGACGGAGGTGTGAGGGGTGGCGGTGGCTGGCTGCCCCCCCGTGCTGTGGGAGCCGTGGGGCCTGCTCTACACGGCAGGGCAGCAGTGCTGGTGAGGCGGCTGCGGGCGGGGACACGGCATGTAAGCATAATTACAATATAAAATGTTATTATTACAAATGTTTTTATTATGTATTTATCATATTATAATGTATTCTGTATTATTGTTGCAATTAATAAAATGTTTCTTTTAGTTACGCTGGCTGAGGAATTCTGGGAGTTGAAGTCCACAAGTCATAAAAGGGCCAAGTTTGAAGACCCTTGATCCAGACAGTCCAAATATTTGCTTGGGATGATCCTTGTGTCTGAACTGAACAAGCAAGACCAGAAGACCGAATGAATAAACTTAATTAATTAATAAATAATATTTAACAAGGGTGCTTTGAGCAGAAACAATCTCTGTCACAAAATGTTTTCATTTTCGCTGAGGTTTTCTAAGTGGCAAAATCTCCCTGTAATTTACATCTTATTTTCCGTCTACAAAGCCTTAGCTTTTTTTTAAAAAAAAAAAAATATATCCTAGCACTGAGGTATAAGTTTAATGCTAATGTCTATTAATATTAAAACGATTTGAAATAATAAGATGTACATACAAATTGCTGATGGGAATGTGTATAAGAAGCCCTCTCTGGGAAGCTCAGAGAAATAAGTTTTCTGACCTATGAACATACATAATTTCAAAATCATCCTTTTTAGATAGATAGATAGATAGATAGATAGATAGATAGATAGATAGATAGATAGATAGATAGATAGATAGATAGATAGATAGATAGATAGATAGAGATTGAGAAGCGGACTCTTGTGATTTACGAACATTACATATTAAGTGGAGAAAATGAATCTGATAATGGGGATGGTGTAAAGGGAGAAGAAAACCCTCCCTGAATCCTTCAGAGAGGAGAGAGAGGTCAAATTGGAGAGCAGAGTTTGTCCCCACCAGCTGGAAAAATAGTGAGGAACTCTTTGGGAAAAGTGAAAAACTGGGTCAGCAGAGCAAGTGAATTCCTAGAAACAAGATAATCAAAGAGCAACCCGATTTGGGTGGCTAAAACTTCAGACAACAACAGATGGAAACAAAGCCATCTCTCTCTCTCTCTCTCTCTCTCTCTCTCTCTCTCTCACTCACTCACTCACTCACTCTTTCTCTTTGTCTGTCTGTCTTTTTCTTTCTTTTTTTCTTTCCCTGTCTCTTTTTTGTCTTTCTCTCTCTCTTCTCTCCTTTCTTTCTTTCTTTCTTTCTTTCTTTTCTTTCTTTCATTCATTCTTTATTTCATTCTTTCTTTCTTTTCCCTTTTTTGTCTCTCCTTCTCTCTTCTCTCTCTTTTTTCTTTCCTTCCTTCCTTCCTTCCTATTTCTCTTGCTCTTCCCCCTCTTTCTCTCTTGCTTTCTCTCTTCCCTTCTCTCTCTTTTTCCCCATTTGTCTTTCTCTTTCCGTCTGTCTGTTCCTCTTTCTCTCTTTCCTTCTCTTTCTTTTTCTCTTTCTCTTTCTTTTCCACTTTCTCTTTGCTTCTCTTTCCTTGTCCGTCTTCCCCCCTCTTTCTTTTTCTCTCTTTCCTCTTTCCCTCTTTCACTCTCTTTTCCCCCTTCCTTCTCTCTTTCTCTGTCTCTCTCTGTCTCTCTTGCCTACTATCTAATGATCATCCTGAATTTTCCAGCTCAAGGCTGGTAGCCATATAATTCCAGATCAATTTAGGGAATCCATATTGTGGAGTTCGTTACCTCCCAAAGAAATGGCAGGATCTTTTTTCTTTATCTGACTGGCAGGAAATTATTACATTCTGATTGGAGTTCAGACAGGGTGAAGAGGAAGGTGTTGCCCCATTGATGATCAGTGGATATTACTCTTCCTTCTTCTTTGCCTGCCAAAGGATTTCCGCTCACTATTTCTACTTTCTTAGAGTGGTCAGTGACCATCTGAGCTTGGGTGGCCAAGTTATCTTTCTACGAAAGAAGATGGTTGTGGTATACCATCTGAAAAAATAGAAGAATCTAAAGAGAAGGGAGGAGGGGCTTCCACTTTTTCCTACTATTAGGGGGCCATTATGGTCACCTTGGTTGAGGACAACCTCTTATCTTATGATGGGAGTAAATTCCATGTAAAGTACTCTTTTGGGGCAGCACTAGTAGATACCTGTCTACCTATCCTAGAGGAAGGAAGCACCTGAGATATGAGATATGAGAATCCCCTAACTCAAGAATTCTAGGAGTTGAAGTTCATAAAGGTCATAAAGGAGCCATAGCTGCCCATCTTATCCAACGATAAATGCTCATAGTTGCTGCCTTACCCCAGGAATATCTAGGGCAGTGGTGGGCAACTATGGCCCCTTCACCACCTGTGGACTTCAACTCTCAGAATTCCAGTCATGCTGGCTCAGGAATTCTGGCTCTCTTGTGACCCGTGGACTTCAACTCCCAGAATTCCTGAGCCAGCCATGCTGAGGGGAAAGGGAGAGGTTTCCAAGCTGAGCCATGCTGGCTGAGGAATTCTGGGAGTTGAAGTCCACAAGTCATAAAAGAGCCAAGGTTGCCTACCCCTGGTCTAGGGTAAGGTAGCATCAAGGCCTTGACCACTCTGGTGGGCCTGATTCTCCATTCACAGGGCCCGGTAGGATTATTGCTTGAAAGAGAGCCAGGGAGTTGCTCTAGCTGTCACTTTAATTTCCTACAGTGCCTTTGATGGACCAGTTAAATAGAAAATAGAATGGTGATGCTTGGGGCATTAAACGAGGTTCTTTTAAGTGAAGCCAAGGCAGACATCAACACAGGCTTCTGCCAACATTGTTGAGGCCTTAGCAACAACCCTTGAATGCCTGAATAAACCTGGCCACCGTCCCAGATAGAGATACCAGAATACATGTGTATTCTAGTAAAACATATAAGCATTACTTCTGCTTCCCATCATGATTTTAAAGGGTCTGTATTCTGAAGAGGCTCTATGGCTACGTTTGCACAATGCATGTAACCAGGTCCATACAATATTACTGAACCCACCAACCAACCAGGCTGGATTCCCACCAAAGAGAAAGAAGCAAGGCCAGATGTAAAGAGTAAGCCATGTATGCATGCAGGCCCACCAAATAACCAAATTATTAACCAAGCGTTACATATTGTGTGAATGCAACTCTCGGTATTTATCTGGCCTGATCAAGCATGCGGGAACGCCACCACTCCAGAGCAGATTTCTGGGCCATTCATCCTAAAGTCGGATCGGTTGGCTAGTTGCCGGAGGTCTCCCACATTCTTCTTGCCCTAGACAACGTCTTCCCATGGGCATCTTCGGGGTTAGGAGAGCGGGGGGGGGGGCAGGAGGAGGGGAGAAAGCGAGGTGGATGAGTAGTGGGTTGTATATGTGCACTGGGGGTTAAGTGGTTTGCTTGTGTTGGATGAATGGCAAGCGAAGCCTAACAAGCCACAACGAATAGGGGTTGAAGGACTTTCCAGACAGGAACTGACAGCTTGATTTCAAGCTTGTCATGCATGAATCTGGTGAGCACTGAGGAAGGAACATTCCTTCACAAAGCACCCGGCTCTCCTGGCTGCCAATGGACAAGCCACCGATGGACAAGCCACTGAGAGGAACAAAGGATTTTGGGGAAGCTTGGCGAGCAGGGGCGGGATTCTGCCAAGTAGCTACAGCTAAAACTACCCCCAGGTCTACGTTGGGTCTCAGATCTCCTGTCCTTCTTACCTCCTCAAATCCGCCACACCCCATCTCTGTCTGACACAAGTCTTATTCAGGTCCGGTCTCCCCATATATTCTTTTTTTCCTTTCCAGGAGAAACAAGAAGAATTGAGACATAAAGCAGGCCACCGAGAAAGGGATTAGTCTTCCTAGCAAACAGTGCAGAAGGATTGGAACAGTTCAGTGGTCCAGCCCAAAGGAAGCATGTTAAAGATCCTGTTTTGTTTTGTTTTTTACAAGGAAAGAGATACAGTTGGGCACATGTTCTCCACCCATAGGATTTAGAATTGCTTAGTGGGTCCTCAGATGCCTTGAGCATCATTTCCTGAAATACCTTCTAATGCCAGTTCCCCAATGAATGGCATTTTCTCAAATCTCAATTTTTCCATTTGTTTTTTAAGTGGTTTCTCCGCCCGTTCCCAGTGAAAAAGACCAGGAGAAAGAGGAAGAAGGTGAGGAGATCCAAATTTGACTTATGGACTTGGAATTCACCATCCCTGATTCAATAATCATTCTTAAACTTTGTCAAACACTCATTCCAGGACAGCATTCTGGTATCTTAGTAGAAAAATGTCCGGGAAACAGTCTTGGAGAAACATCTGAAGGGAAGATCTAAAGATGTGATAGATGTACTCTGGGGTTGTGCAAAAATCAGAAAATTAGAACAGTAGGTTTGGTTCTCGGAACCGTATTTTAAGAAAAATGTAGATACATTGGAAAAGGTTCAGAAGAATAGACTATGACAGGGGTCTTCAAACTTGGCCCTTTATGACTTGTGGACTTCAACTCCCAGAATTCCTCAGCCAGGCACGCTGGCTGAGGAATTCTGGGAGTTGAAGTCCACAAGTCATAAAAGGGCCAAGTTTGAAGACCCCTGCTCTGATGTTTTGGGAAAGCTTCACATTTCTGTCCTACTCCGTCACCACCCTTATCGTGGTGAAAGATATTCCAGGAAACAACAAAACTGTGATTCAGCATATAAATACTGAAGCAGAAGAGAAGTGGAAAGAGAAGGTGTTTGAGAACTTAATCCAAAACTACTACTTTTTTTTTTAAGGAGAATTAATCATTGCAAAAACCTGGCAAAGGAATTAAGTAAAATTCTCTCTGGTGGATGATTGAAGAGTTTTTTTTGACAGATCTTCAGCTGTGATTTGCAGGCTCCAAGTGGCTCAATTCAGCATAGATAGTGGGTGCCAGCTGGCTTTCTGATCTTTACTTTTGATTTTATTTACTTATTGCAGCTTGGCATAAACACACAGGTGCACCTTGGTGTGTGGCCAAATGCAAAACAGCACCTTATAATGGCCGTGGCTTTCTTTGTCACGGTTTGGTGATTGGAAAGGGATGGGAGCCGCAGAGTTTGTGATAGTTGCCTTTGTTTTAGCGCTGGGAGATGTAAATGGTGGCCCCGAGGGGTTTCTTCCATGCTGCAGCCCCCCACCCCACCCTTTTCCATGAGTTTCTGCAGGGTGTGATTTAAAAGAAATAAGTGAAGAAAATCCTTGGTGTTCTCTGAGCTTGGTTGTTTTTGACAACCAACATTATCAGTGCTAGTTACCTAGTTAAACTAATACAGGTAGTCCTTGACTTACGACCATAACTGATCCAAAATTTTCTGTTGTTAAATGGAATATTTGTTAAGTGAGTTTTGGGCCATTTTATGACCTTTCTTGCCACAGTTGTTAAGTGAATCACTGCAGTTGATAAGTTAATAATTCGGTTGTTAAGTGAATCTGGCTTCCCCATTTTCTTTGCTTGTCAGAAGCTCGCCAAAGGGACCTTGGGACAAAGCAAAGGTCATAAGTATGAACCAGTTGCCAAGCATCTGAATCTTAATCACATGATCATGAGGATGCTGCCAGGGTTGTAACTGTGAAAAATGGTCATAAGTCACTTTTTTCAGTGCTGTGGTAATTCTGAACGGTCACTAAACGAACTGTTGTAAGTTGAGGGACTACCTGTGAAAGGTCTTCAAGAAAACAAGCAAGCTCAGAGAGCACCAAAGAGCCCTCGTTTCAACCCGGAGCTACAAATATTCTCCTTTATCAGAAATAAATAAAAACCAAGATGGCAGCCACAAGGGTACGATCACAGCTCTTCCAGTATAAAGGGGCGGGGCTTTCATTGCAGGTTGTGGCGCCATCTTGACTCTTTTGCCCATCTCCCTGTAGTCCCACCCCCACCCCATCCGTGTTCCTGTATCAGTAACAAGTGACTAAAATTTAGAACATAGATCGTGACAAATCACAACTTTATTACCTCATGAATACTTCTTATCCATCCTTTACATGCCTGTTTTACTTTTCTTCATTTTTAAAGACATGCATTTTCAAATGGAGTGGGACTCTGAACCTCGGAGACTACATCGATATAAATGCCAGATGCGCTACAAACGGTTTTTTGCAGCAGGGGGGGGGGAGTTAATGGCAAAAGAGGAGATATATCAACTTCCCCATTGTTCAAATAATATTTGACAGTAAATGCAGATATGAAATAGTTGATGTTTTCAAGGCAGGGAGATAAAGGCTGCCTTTTTTTTTTTTCTTGAACTACCCCATGTAGCTCTGCTAATTAAAAGTGTCTCTGTCTCTAATCTTTAGCAGCTGAATGTCTCTTGGTGCACAGAAAGGTTTCAGCTGGAATTCCTGTGTCTCATGTGGCTTCTTAGAGGCAAAGCTATGGAGATCCTTACAAAGTTGGCAATCTGGACCAGGCAATGGTTTAATGGTGAGTCGACTTCCAAAAAATATATCAGGTCCTCAAAAAAAAAAAAAAAAAAAAACAAGCCTAGCAAACTCCTCTGGATTGCCATTCAAAGATATGCTAATCAAATCTATAAATGAAGTGGAGATGCAGTGCTTAAAATAGAAGCAAAAGGTCAAAGTCCTTAACTTGTTGCATAAACAGAGGTATAGAATCAAAATCACGTGAAGTGTTAGTACCGCTTTCTAAAACTTTAGTAAGGCCACACCTGGAATAGTGCATCCAGTTTTGATCACCACATTACAAAAAAAGATACTGAGAGTTTGGAAAAAGTGCAGAGAAGAGCAGCAAAGATGATTAAAGGCCTGGAGACTAAAACATATGAAGAACGGTTGCAGGATTTGGGTTTGGCTAGTCTAGAGAAAAGAAGGACTAGAGGTGACATGATAGTAGTAGTCCAGTATTTGTGGGGCTGCCACAAAGAAAAGGGGGTCATCTTATTGTCCAAAGCCCCAGAAGGCAGGAAAAGAAGCAACGGATGGAAAGTAAACAAGGAGAGAAGCAACCTGGAATTAAAGATAAACTTCTTAACAACAAGGATAATTAAGCAGTAGAACAGCTTGCCTTCAGACATTGTGAGTATCACTGGAGGATTTTAAGAAGAGACTGGACAGTCACTTGTCTGAAATGGTATGGGGTCTCTTGCTTGAGCAGGGGGTTGGACTAGAAGACCTCCAAGGTCCCTTCCAGCTCTATTCTGAATTAACTTGCAACCATTCGTTTGAAGTTACAATGGCACTGAAAAATGTGACTTGGAATCAGTCCTCGCACTTGTGACTGTCACAGCATTACCTACAGTCACACTATCAAAATTTGGGCACGTGGCATCAGCATGGACTTACAAGCGTTGCAGCGTCCTGAGGTCATGTGGTTGCCATTGGCAACCTTCCCAGCTGACTTCCAACGTGCAGACTCTATGAGGGAAGCTATATTTGCTTAATGACCATGTTAGAAGAAGGGGACAACAGAGAAGGAGGTGGCTGGATGGAGTCACTGAAGCAGGAGGCATGAGCTCCAATGGACTCCAGAAGATGGTAGAGGACAGGAAGGCCTGGAGGAACGTTGTCCATGAGGTTGCGATGGGTCGGACACGACTTCGCAACTAACAACAACAACAATGACCATGTGCTTTGCTTAAGTGCAGTAATTTGCTTAACAACCAGGGCGAAAAAAGCCACAAAAATCAGGCATGACTCCCTTAATGACCATCTTGCTTAGCAATGGAAATTCTGGTCCCCACTGCACTCATAAGTCAAGGACCTTTTGCAAAATATCTCGGAGTCCTAGTGGACAATCATTTAAATATGAGCCTGCCGTGTGCTGCAGCTGCCAAAAAGCCAACACAATGCTGGGCTGCATTAACAGGGATAGAATCAAGATCACATGAAGTATTAATACCACTTTACAATGCCTTGGTAAGGCCACACTTGGAATACTGCACCCAGTTTTAGTCAACATGATGTAAAAAAGATGTTGAGACTCTAGAAAGAGTGCAGAGAAGAGCAACAAAGATGATCAAGGGACTGGAGGCTAAAACATATAATGAACGGTTGCTAGAATCTAGTTTAATGAAGAGAAGGACAAGAGGGGACATGATAGCAGTGTTCCAGTATCTCAGGGGTTACCACAAAGAAGAGGGAGTCAAACTATTCTCCAAGGCACCTGAACGCAGGATAAGACGCAATGGATGGGAAAACTCATCAAGGAGAGAAGCAACCTAGAACTAAGGAGAAATTTCCTGACTGCTAGAACAATGAATCAGTGGAACAACTTGCCTCCAGAAGTTGTGAATGCTCCAACACTGGAAGTTTTTAAGAAGAGACTGGACAACCATTTGTCTGAAATGATATAGGGTTTCCTGCCTGAGCAGGGGGTTGGACTAGATGACCTCCAGGTTCCCTTCCAACTTTATCATTATTATTATATGTCTTTTATCCTTTGTTATAGTTTTTATTCTTTTAATATTATAAAAGTTACCCTGTGGTAAGCTGGCAGCCAATAAACTGTACAAATAAAAATAAGGTAAATGCCTTTGCTAGCCAAGGTTTGGCATGGATGAGTAATCTCTCTAGCACGGTGTTTCTCAACCCTGGCCACTTTAAAGGAAAATGGATTTCAACTCCCAGAATTCCCTGTCCAACCTGCAAACTCTGGACTCAACCTGGGTGGGGAGCAGAAATTGGGGAGGAGAAACAGGGTTAGAGATCAAGTCTCCTCCCCATCGCTTCAGCCAGCCTAATTCACCAAATCCACCTCTCCTGGGAGGCTGACAGCAAGTCAGCACAAGGCTGGGGCCCAGGGGGATTCTGGGTACCAGCCATCCTCCTGCTCCCCCGTCTCCCCCCCCCCACTGAGGGAAGTTAGCCGAGAGAAAGAAATATTAAAAAGGGCAGAAAAATATATTTTTCCTCAAAAGGATTTTTTAAAACCAAACCTGGCCCCAAATCTATCTATCTGCCCCAAGCAAGACTTTAGCCCCATACAAATGCAGATGTAAAACCATCAGAAAGTTGGAGCCAGAGCAATCAAGAAGACAAAAGAGAAGATCTGCATACCCCACCCAAACTCTAGGAGTCATTAGCCCCATTACCTGGGAAGCAGGATATGATAATAGGATTAAACCACAGATATCAAGGCCTAGACAAACACTCAGAAACAGCCTCAAGGTTCATGCCACAGGAACAGGAAACTATTCCAAACAAGGCTAGAGGGGGTATAAAAGCCTACTACCCCATGTGCTCAGCCCTTCTCTCCTCTGCACTTTCCTGAAGAATCATCTTTCTGCAATAAACTGTAAACTTCTTCCCAAAGCAGTCACCATGTTTGCTTATTTATTCCCGGCTTGGATGAACCAGGATGAAGACTTTACTTCTCACACCACACACACACACACACACTTGGCTCTTTCCCACCCTGGGTTTGGCCTGAGGTCTGGGCAATTTGCTTTCTTTGTGGCCTCCCTGAACTGAAGCACTAGGCAGCCTTCAATATTTGCAAACACCGAAAAATACCCTTTGAGGCTGTGGGTCCAGCTGCCGGCTTTGTGCCTGGCCGTCCTCGCTTGGGACTAATTACCATTCACCAGGGTGGGATTCTTCCCTTCTCCTTTCTGAATCAGTGAGAAATGCCAGAAGAGGCTTTTCTGCCTTGCAACTCATGCATTCATTCATTCTTTCCCTCCGACGCGCCGCTAATCATCTCTCAGGCAAAGGACAAAGATGGAGGCTGGGTCGCTACAGACTGGGGGTCTGGGGAATGGGGGGAGGGGGGAGAGAAAGGAAGAATAGAGGGGGGGGGACATGCTCATGCACCAGCCAGGTCCACAGCTTACCCCCCCCCAGCACTGCAGGCACATAAACACACACACACACACACACACACACACACACACACACACAAGGACTCTCCCATTCTGCTCAATTCTGTTCAATTGCAGCCTCTCCGTTTTCATGCAGATTTTCTGAGGAGGCTTCTTCCAAGTTGGGGGTTTCTCCAGCTGGGTCACCCCTCTCCCACCCCCACCCCCACTCCCATTTCTTTTGAATGTGCATTTGAGAGTACAGCCGCTTTGGAGTTTTGTAGCAGCCGTGGCTGTGCATGGATCAGTGGGTCTTTGTGTGCGCACTTGCGTGGCTAACCTCACGGTGCGCTTGTCTTTCCGTTCGTACTAATTGTGTCTCTCCATCTGTCTGCTGGTCATCGACTTCTTCTGTTTACTTCTGCCTTATCCGGCATTGAAGCCTCTTCCAGAGAGTTGTGTCCTGATTAAAAGAGAACAACTGTAGCTCAGGGTGGAAATGAGGGGTCCTTCGTGACCCAACTAGGTAACGTCATGATGTCGGTTGGGTAATGCAACATCTGCAAGAAAACCACCAAGTCAGAGAGCGTCAAGTCTTTGCAAAAAGCATCCAAAGTAGGATAATTTAAGTCTGGTCATTTGTGCCTTGAGTGAACTCTGAATCGCTTTGTTTCATAACTCTCGGGAATCTTCTCCCTTGCCAAACAATTGAAGAGAAGAACAATGGAGATGATTAAAGGCCTGGAGACTAAAACATATTTTCCAAAGCACCTGAAGGCAGGACAAGAAGCAACGGGTGGAAACTCATCAAGGAGAGAAGCAACCTAGAACTAAGGAGAAACTTCCTGACAGTGAGAACAATTAATCAGTGGAACGGCTTGCCTCCAGAAGCAGTAAATGCTCCAACACTGGAAGTTTTTAAGAAGAGACTGGACAGCCATTTGTCCGAAATGGTGTAGGGTTTCCTGCCCGAGCAGGGGGTTGGACTAGATGACCTCCAAGGTCCCTTCCAACTTTACTACTATTACTATATCAAGAACGGTTACAAGAATTGGGATTGGCCAGTCTGGAGAAAAGAAGGACTAGGGATGACATGGGAGCAGTATTCCTGTATTTGAGGGGATGTCACCAAGAAGAGGTGGGGTCAACTTATTTTCCAAAGCACCAGAAGGCAGCATAAGAAGCAATGGATGGAAACTAATCAAGGAGAGAAGCAACCTGGAACTAAGGAGAAACTTCCTGGCAATCAG
This sequence comes from Crotalus tigris, assembly GCF_016545835.1. Lineage (NCBI taxonomy): Eukaryota > Metazoa > Chordata > Lepidosauria > Squamata > Viperidae > Crotalus > Crotalus tigris. The sequence continues at coordinate 647,592 of NW_024097215.1, read as the reverse complement.
AATAATTAAAAAGTGGAACAGCTTGCCTTGAGAAGTTGTGGGTGCTTCTTCACTGGAGGTTCTTAAGAAGAGACTGGACAGCCACTTGTCTGAAATGGAATAAAGTCTCCTGTTTAAGCAGGGGGTTGGACTAGAGGACCTCCAAGGTCCCTTCCAACTTCTATTCTATTCTATTCTATTCTATTCTATTCTATTCTATTCCATTCTATTCCATTCTATTCCATTCCATTCCATTCCACTCCACTCCACTCCACTCTATTCCATTCCATTCCATTCCATTCCATTCCATTCCATTCTACTCTACTCTACTCTATTCCATTCCATTCCATTCTATTCTACTCTACTCTACTCTGTTCCATTCCGTTCTGCTCCGCTCCACTCCACTCCACTCGACTCCACTCCATTCCATTCCATTCTATTCTATTCTATTCTATTCTATTCTATTCTATTCTATTCTATTCTATTCTATTCTATTCTATTCTGTATTTGGTATTCGGTATTCTGTATTCTGTACTCTGTATTCTATATTCTATATTCTATGCCATTCCTATGCAAAAGAATGACAAAAATGTTAAGTGTGCAGACATGAAGATAGAGTAGCCAAGTAGTGATTCTTGGTAGAAAAAATATATCCAGATAACTGAAATAACCCACTTTCAGTACATTCAGTACATTACATTTGTCCAATGTAGTGATACATCAAAGAACCAATTGGGTTGGATTCATATAACACAATCTTGTCGTTACAAATGTAGCCCAGTTAATACTAATCATATTTAGTGTGTTGGGCCATTAGGCATTTAAGTGACCAGGGCTAAGTGTGTATGTAAGCAGCCTGTGTGAAATGTGACAATATCATTTTCTTGTTGAGATTTTTCATCAGTTTAAAGTTATCGACATCTAAGGCAGCATTTTTCAAACTTGGCAACTTTAAGATAGGTGGACTTTAACTCCCAGAATTCTAAAGACTGGCTGGGAAATTCTGGGAGTTGAAGTCCACATATCTTAAAGTTGCTAAGATTGAGAAACAAGGATCTAGTAACTTGCATTTGCATAACATATCTAAGATTGTTAAATAGTGTTAACCTGATTTTTCCTATGTTAATGTAGCCTAAAGTTCATGGCTCCGTGAATGGTTCAACTTAACAAAATGGCTTATTGTGGTAACCAGGTTGAGAGTGTTATGTGAATGTAGTAACATGAAAACATCACAGCATATCGCAAAAAGCCTTATGAAAAACGGAAATAAAAATGGCCTTTAAAGACAGTGGCCTTTATACATTTAAAACAATTAAAAAGAATGAAATGAAAGAACATTTCATCCCTCATATGAGGATCCCTTCTGATCCAACTGATGGAATTGCCATGGGCCCCCTCCATGAAGTAGCTCCTCTGTCTGCTTTTGAAATCGGAATCCATTCTCTGTGTTAAATCTTCATTTTTAAGGGGAGATAAAATAATGGAAGAGAGGGAGAAGAAAGGAAGGAGGAAGGAAGGAAGGAAGGAAGGAAGGAAGGAAGGAAAGAAAGAACGAAAGAAAGAGCAAGAGTTATTTTGAAAAAGCAAGTTATTAAAAGTTGGTGTTCATGTCCACGACATAATCTTCCACTTAAAGATTGAATACCAATTTGTCACCTTTTCTCTTTCTTGAATGTAAGAGAGAGAAAAAAGAAAGAAAGAAAGAAAAGAGAGGGAGAGGAGAAAAAGAAAGGAAGGAAGGAAGGAAGGAAGGAAGGAAGGAAGGAAGGAAGGAAGAAAGAAAGAAAGAAAGAAAGAGAGTTATTTTGAAATCCAAGTTACTAAAAGTTGGTGTTCATGTCCACAATATAATCTTCCGCTTAAAGATTGAATATCAGATTGTCACCTTTTCTCTTTCTTGAATGTAAGAAAGAAAGAAAAAAAGAAAGAAAGAAAGAAAGAAAAGAGAGGGAGAGGGTAAGAAAGAAGGAAGGAAGGAAGGAAGGAAGGAAAGAAAGAAAGAAAGAAAGAAAGAAAGAAAGAAAGAAAGAAAGAAAGAAAGAAAGAGCAAGAGTTATCTCGAAAACCAAGTTACTAGAAGTTGGTGTTCATGTCCATGACATAATCTTCTGCTTAAAGACTGAATACCAATTTGTCATCTTTTCTCTTTCTGGAATATGAGAGAGGGAGAGAATGTTTGAGATGCCGTGAAACATGAATTCTGAATTAACCCCTCTGGACATCTTCTATCTCCCTTCCTCCATCACCGCCTTTTGCCCACCCTTCTCTTATTCTCTTATTAAAGCACAGCTTTGGATGGAGGCTGATCTGTCATCTCTTCAAAAAGCTTTATCCCATATTGCTCATATTTTATAAGCTTGCGCAAAACATCTGGCACACTCTGCATCCTGGCTCTGACTTTTCAGTTACCTTGCAAACATGGAGCTAATGCAGTTTGTGGGCTGTTCTGAATTTGCAATAGATTCCAGCCCTCCCACAATATCAAAACCATCGTTAACTCTGCTTAGTGATGAGAAATTGATTTTTCTTAATGGAGATTTTTCTGGCATTTTGTTTTTCCCAGGCATTCTTATCTCACAAAAGAGACCTACGTAATAATAATAATTATAATGATAAAGTTGGAAGGGACCTTGGAGGTCTAGTCCTCCATTAGTGTCCTCTAATATGCTGGCAAGCTGAATTTCTGAAAGGACAGTATTTTTAAAAAGAAGTAAAAGGATGTGGTTGATAGTTAGGCATAGTTCCTTCCTTCCTTCCTTCCTTCCTTCCTTCCTTCCTTCCTTCCTTCCTTCCTTCCTTCCTTCCTTCCTTCCTTCCTTCCTTCCCCAGCCAAACGCTATATCCGTCTTGATTAGCCATGTTTCTTTTCAAATCAGGTTGAAGCCTCTGCTTGAGATTTATCTGCGATCATCTGTTCTGCATTGCAAGCATTCTGGCCTTCCTACTTATACCACGAAATGCCAAGCTGGTTGCTATCTGCAGAAATCCACATATAGGCCCAAGTACCTATTTTGACTCCTTCCATTGCATCCAGATGGCTTTGACAGGCCGCCCAAGTCAACAGATCTGAAACGTGGGTCCCATTTCCCCCACCCCATTCCAAAACAAGAAAGGTTTTGATCACTTGCTTGGCCCTTTAACTTGGCCTGCTAAATTTCAGAACACCAAGAGAGCAGGGTGAGGAGTGCAGGATAGTCAAGGGGGTTCCTGGCTGCCAGAAAGGGGTAGATCAAGACAGAGAACCCCTTTCCTTTCCTTTCCTCCCCTCCCTCCCCTCCCCTCCCCTCCCCTCCCCTCCCCTCCCCTCTCCTTCTCTTCCCTTCCCTTCCCTTCCCTTTCCTTTCCATTCCTTCCCTTCCCTTTCCATTCCTTCCCTTTCCTCCTTTCCTTTCCTTCTTTTTCTTTCTGTCTTTTCTTTCTCTCTATCCTTCCTTTCTTTCTCTCTGTCCTTCCTTCCTTCCTTCCTTCCTTCCTTTCTTTCTTTCTTTCCCCCTTACTTTATTACAGTAGTCACATCTGCAAAAACAACAGACAGAGTCTCCTTCCAGCTTAGCCAAGCATTGATTCAATCTTGGAAGGAGCACCTTAATTAGAATAGCACCTTTCAACCTGGTTTTTTTTTGGGGGGGGGGGGGGGTTCAGAAAGCATATTTTTTTTTCACAGAGTAGTTTATATAAAGTGGTGGAGAACCCCACATTTGTACAGTGAAGTGCCTGGGATTCTGGACCCTTATAACAGAGAGAAGCAAATCTGTTGACCACGTGGTCCCCAACTACTAGTCCATCTTTGACCCATGATTAACTCCATAGTAGCAGAAAAGTCAGCAATTTTTTTCCACCGCCAACAGCCCCCCCCCCCAGCAATGGCAGATCTTTGAGAATATATCCACCTTTAAAGTCATCCCATAAAACAACGACACCATCTCTGAACTGTGCAACTATGGGTGATTTTGGATGCTTTGCAGGATTTTAAAGGTAAGAATGAGAGCTGCTTGCTATCCAAAGCCCCTTCTTCCTATTTCCACTCTCTAGATCAGTGGTGGCGAACCTGTGGCACGCGTGCCAGAGGTGGCACTCAGAGCCCTCTCTGTTGGCACGCGCGCCACCGCCGTCAACAGCAGGTCCATCAGGCTGCCACTGCCGCCCGGAGCAGAAGCCCTGCCCAGCACAAAGGATGTGAAGTGACAGACTAGCAAGCTTGAGTAGAGGTGGTAGAGCAGAGGTCACCAATCACTGTCGATTGGTGGACTGGACGAAAAGGGATGGGGAAGCCTTTTACATGCGTGCATGTGCACGCGGGGCTAGTGCCTGCGTGATACTCACTAGCCCTGCCCTGCTTTTGCATGGTGCAGTGCCTTGTATCTGTACCCCGCGGTGTGGTGGTGGCTATTTTTGCACCCCCAGTTTTTGCATGCCAGAGGCAGCACTCAGAGGCGCCTCCCTGCCTCCCCCCTCCAAGGGCACCACAATGCTGATGCGGCCCTGGCACTTTGTGATAAATAAGTGGGTTGTGGGTGGCGGTTTGGGCACTCGGTCTCTAAAAGGTTCGCCACCACTGCTGTAGATGCCCAACCTGGCTCTTAATGGCCAATTCAAGAAATGGCTAAGTCAGAAAATAAGGTTCCAAAAGCAGCTATGCCAGTGGTGGCGAACCTATGGCACGCGTGCTAGAGGTGGCACTCGGAGCCCTCTCTGTGGGCATGCACACCATTGCCCTAGCCCCGCCTCCCTCTGCAGCCCCCTCCTCACCAGCAGCCCCCCCAGGAGGAGAGTCTCCCCAGGCACAGCCCGCGTGGAGCAGCACAGCCAAGGACATGGCAGCTGGGCAGCAGGGACAAGACTCCTCCCTTGCGCCCCATCGCATGCAGATGATGCTGCGGGGTGCGGGCAGAGGGCGTGGCGGCCATGGCACTGCAAGGCCGCCTGGGCGATCTGCTGCAGTGGGCCATGGAGGTGGTGAGTGGCCCTGCAGGTGGGCGGGGCAGGGGCGGAGCACGGGCGGGCTGGGGGGCTGGGCATTTTTGGGACACTCGGTCTCTAAAAGGTTCGCCATCACTGAGCTATGCTGTGCGAAGGCAGCTCCCAGGGTCTTTAATGGATCTGGTTAAGCGGTTTTATGAATCCATAAAAGGCCATTTCCCACTGTGACAAGGAGCCAGTTGCAAACGGCTTAGGGGTGGGAGACACCGTTGGCTTTCTTTCTATTCCTCCCTCCTGTTCCATTCTTTCGGTGCACCTGGTTTTATTGCTGCACTTGCTGGTGCGCTCCTGTAATACCTTTTCAGATCTGATGTTTGGAAAGAACTGCTCTTTTCTGCAAACACGCATTGAACATTCCCCACCGGGAAGGATGCGAAGAAGAACAACGAAGCGTGCGGTAATACCTGCCTTTCATCTCTAAGTGTTTGTTATTTTAAAGCGAGTGAGGCTAAACGAGGCTTTGAAAGCAGACTTTGAGCACAGGGCTAGGCGTCTGGTTTACCGAGATCTGAGCAACACCGTGGGTTGGTATTCTCAGCTGGCTGGGTAAGCAGCCTGTTGGGAAAACAAGAAGGTTGAAGACCTGCTTTATTGCTGCCTCCTTTTCTCCCCACTGGATTCCTCCCCAGCTCCCAGCCCCTTCCTCGCTGGGGTCACCTAAGCTCGGAGCTGCAATTTGTTGATTGCTCTGGTTGACAACAAAGGGGAAAAATCACCTTCCCACAGCTGCTGGCCTTTGGCTCCTTTCTTTTCTCTCTAGCAGCCTAATTGTTGAGGAGCAATTCACACGGATCCTTCTGTTTCCCATCTTTGGAAGCTTCCCCTCCCCCCCCCCCATCAGGCAGGGGAGCCGCTTCAGGGAAACCAGAGCTTCCAAAAAGCAGGCAGATGCTCTCATCATAGCTGTGGCCACCTCTTGAGGCCCAGTGCCAACACCCAGAATAGAGACACTGCTGCCACCGATGTGCCCTGCCCGTGCCCAGGACAAGCAACCCACTTTGCGTGATCCGCTCAAATATTATTATTTTCCAGACTCGGGAGTTTCCCCAAGGTTAGAGTTTGCCGCCAAATGGTGGTGATCTGAAGCATCAAAGAAATAAGGCTGTGCAGAATTTCAGGTTGGAAAGCAAAAGCAGCTTCTTGCACCTGACACAGGTAGTCCTCGACTTACAGCAGTACGCTTAGTGACTTTGAAGTTACAACGGCACTGAAAAAAGTGACTTAGGAGCAGTTTTTACACTTACGGCTCTTGTAGCATCCCCATGGTCACATGATCAAAACTCAGACGCTTTGCAACTGACTCATATTTATGATTGTTGCAGTGTCCTGGGGTCATATGATCACTTTTTGAGATCTTAAGGCAAGCAAAGACAATGAGGAATAGAATAGAGTAGAGTAGAGTAGAGTAGAGTAGAGTAGAGTAGAGTAGAGTAGAGTAGAGAGTAGAATAGTAGGAATAGAATGGAATGGAATGGAATAGAATAGAATAGAATAGAATAGAATAGAATAGAATTAGAATAGAGTAGAGTAGAGTAGAGTAGAGTAGAGAGTAGAATAGTAGGAATAGAATGGAATGGAATAGAATAGAATAGAATAGAATAGAATAGAATAGAATAGAATAGAATAGAATAGAATAGAATATAGAGTAGAGTAGAGTAGAGAGTAGAATAGTAGGAATGGAATGGAATAGAATAGAATAGAATAGAATAGAATAGAATAGAATAGAATAGAATAGAATAGAATTAGAATAGAGTAGAGTAGAGTAGAGTAGAGTAGAGTAGAGTAGAGTAGAGTAGAGTAGAGAGTAGAATAGTAGGAATAGAATGGAATGGAATGGAATGGAATGGAATGGAATAGAATAGAATAGAATAGAATAGAATAGAATAGAATAGAATAGAATAGAATAGAATAGAATATAGAGTAGAGTAGAGTAGAGTAGAGTAGAGTAGAGTAGAGTAGAGTATGGATCAGAACAGAATCAAGTAAAACAGAATAAAATGGAGTAGAACAGAACAGAACACTTTATTGGCCAAGTGTGATTAGACACACAAGGAATTTATCTCCGGTGCATAAGTTCTCAGTGTACATGCAAAGCAACAGAGTAATAAAAATCATAATAATGACACCAATAAGAGGGATACTAATGATACCAAGTAATGATACTAAGAGATACCCATGCCCTCTCCTCCCATTATAGAGAAAATTTGAGTCCTTAAGAAAAAAAGGAAAACAAAGATAGAACTAGAAGAAGGGGCAAATGAAGAAACTGTGAAAAGAAGAGACCAATATCATTTCTCAAAGCCTCAAATTAAAACTGGAAATTCTAGGAAATATGGGTTAAAAAAGGAGCAGGAAAAAAAACAAACCAAGATATTTCTATAGAAAGAGGCAGGTACTCAAGGAGGTTTTCTTTCAGATTTTTTTCTTTCTTTTTCTGTGCACTGCTGAGTCAAATCTAATATGTTTCATAGTATAAATTTAGAAAATTGGGTTTTATGTCAACCTTGAAACAAACCTCAGGCTGCCTACAGGGAAATATTAATTTTATGCATAATGCTCCTTTGGTCTATATAATTTGTAGCTTGTTCCCATCTCTTGACAGAAAAACCTTTTATTTGTTGTAAACTATTGCCATCTTTGCAGGCTGCTTGAACCATTCCTTTTGCGTTCTCTTGCAAAGTGCTTAGTTGCCGGCTGTGACTTGATCAACTCAATATTCTTTCTCTGCAACGTTGAATGTATGCATTTTCAAATTTCAAGTTAAAAAGGCTTCGTATATTTTATCTTTTCTTCTTTTCTTTTTCAATAAAGTTTGATTTTGTTTATTTCTGATGAGATGGCTCTATCTCCCAATGGTGGTAGGACTGGCTGAAACTTCTAATAAACTCTAAGCCAGTGGTGGCGAACCTATGGCACGGGTGCCAGAGGCGGCACTCAGAGCCCTCTCTGTGGGCATGCATGCCATTGCCCCAGTCCTAGGCCTTCAGCTGGGTTTTATAAAACCTTTTTGCTTTAGGCCTCCCCTGCCGTGTACATACAAAAAAGAGGTTCAATCAATTTCAACTTCTCACAGGAAAAAAAAAGATCTTGCAAAGTTGGATTTGATTGATTGAACTTTTTAGTCCCACCCAGTCTGCCGTTACCACCGCAGCCACGCCCACCAATGGGCCACGCCCACCCAATGGGCCACACCCATCTGGCACCCAAAGATACATAAGTTGGGTTTGGGTTGCAGTTTGGGCACTCGGTCTTTAAAAGGTTCGCCATCACTGCTCTAAGCTTTACAGAAATTGCTTCACATTTGCATATTTTTAGCCTTTTAATTGCCAGCAAGACAGCAGAATGATAACAGAATAACAGTTGGAAGGGACCTTGGAGGTCTTCTAGTCCAGAGGTCCCCAATCTATGGGATGCGACCCACTTCCATGCCGTGGCCTCTTGGCTGCCGGGCCATGTGAGTAGCTGGGAAGTGCACGTGCTCAACCCCCTCTTGTGCCACCATTGCTGTGAATGTTGTATGGATGGTGGCAGTGCCACTAGTATCACACAGGCGGCAGTGTTGCGCAGGGGATGGCAGTGCTGTGAGCAGCAGTTGGGCGGTGTGCGCCACACAAAGATGGTGGCATTGTCACAAATGTTGCACAGGTGATAGCAGTGCCATGAGCGGCAGGTGGCCACAGTGCAATCCTCGCATGGAGATGGCATCGCTATGGGCCGCAGTGTAATCCTCATGTGAGGGGAGTGGCACGAGTCTAATGTGAGGACCCACCCCACTTTGCATCTTAAGAAGACAGAACTCTTGGAATAATTCTTCCAACAGGAATCCTTTATTAAGAGAAAATGGTTGCAGGCATGCTAGACAGGACTTGGGGTCCAAGCTCTCCCATTCAAGGTTTTAAGGGGTTCCCCAGTAGTCCCACCCAATCAACCCCCCTTCCAGTGATAGTTTCAAGGATCACAATTCCATCCCCTTTCTTCTTCCGTCTGGATGGAGACTTCAGATAACTACATGAAAGGCAATTACTCTTCTTTGATATGTTAAAGCTTAGAGGCCACAATAAACACACATTCAGTCCTTTGAAGTGTGCTGAAGGAAGTGAGGGCCATAAAGCCCCTTTGCTCTCCCCCTTTTCTCCCTATTATGGCAGAATCCAGAGAAGGCAGAATTGGGAGTTTCTATGTTTGATAATTAAAGATGAAATATAATTGGATTCTGACATCCGGCCCCTCTTAACAATAAGAGAGATCCACCTGAAAGAAAACACAAGTAAAAAATTTAGTTAGGCTTGTTAGGATACTCTGTGTGAAACTTCTTCAATAGCTTCGGGGCTCGGACGTGACGTTTATGGACCGAAGAGAGCCGAGGAGAGGGGGAACGAGAAGGAAGGGGGTCGGGGAAAGGGGCAAATAGAGGGCTTAGTGATAAGAAGGAGGGGTGGAGAGGGTGATCGAGAAGGGCCAGAGAAGCAGGAGGAGGGGGGAGGGAGGAGAGAGCAGTGGGCGGGGGAGGGGAGAGGGGAAGGCTGGGCTAGGGCGATAGAAGGGGTGGGGGCGGTAGAGGGGGGGGGGGCGGGGGAAAGGGAGGGAAATAGGGGATAGGGGAGGAGGAGGAGTCGAGAGAGATGGAGGAGGGGAAGTGCGGCTTTCGGGGCTCTGACGTGACGTTTATGGACCCACTCATTTTGTGAGGCAGGGAGTTGTTTCCAGGCAACTAGGTACTGAGTTGTTCCACGATATCTCCTAGAGTCAAGGATCTCTTTTATTTCGAAGTGTTGTTCCCCCTCCACCATGATTGGAGGTGGTGGGGGGGGGATTTTTGGCCGTAGAGGTGACTGATGCTCTCTTTTCAGCAAGCTGCCATGAAAAATTGGGTGTATTTGCCTGAGGTTTTTGGGTAATTCTAATTCTACTGTTACTGGATTTATGATCCTTTTAATTGGAAAAGGTCCTATATATTTTGGTCCAAGTTTTTTTACAGGGCTGTAGGGACTTTAGGTATTTTGTAGATAAGTACACCATTTCTCCTATAATGAATGGTGTAGGCTCAACCCTTTTTTATCGGCTTGTGCTTTGTATGCCCGCCTAGCTTCATCTAGTGATTTTCTGACTATTGGCCAGGTGTTTTGTAGGTTTTCCATCCATTCTTTCAGTGAAGGGATCGTTGGGTCTTTTGGGGTTAACTCTGGCATAGGGTTGAAACTTTGGCCGTTGGCTATTTGAAAAGGAGTGTAGCCTGTGCTGGAGTGGACTGCATTATTGTAGGCAACTTCTGCAAAAGGAAGTAAGTCCGTCCAATCACTCTGTTGGCAATTTAAAAAACATCTCAAATATTGCTCAAGTACCGACTGGCAGCGTTCCGCTTGTCCATCTGTCTGAGGGTGATGGCTAGATGTCAGTCCCTGAGTGGGCCCTAAGAGGGATAAAAATTCCTTCCAAAATGTAGACGTAAATTGCACTCCCCTATCAGAGATGATGCGTTGGGGTGCCCCGTGCAATCTGTAAATGTGCTGGATAAAAAGTTTTGCTAAGGCCTGTGCAGTGGGAATTTTTTGGCAAGGGATAAAGTGCACCTGTTTGGAAAATAGGTCCGTGACTGTCCAGATAACAGTAGTCCCATTGCTTTCAGGCAATTCCACTATAAAGTCCATGGCTATTTCCCTCCAGGGGGCTGAGGGACTTGCCACTGGTTGTAACAGCCCTGGCGATTTCCCTTGCAACCTCTTTGCTGATGCACAGGTTGGGCAGCTTGCAACATAACTTTCTATGTCCTTTTTTATTGATGGCCACCAAAATTGCCGTTTAATTAAGTGTAAAGTTTTTACAAATCCAAAATGCCCTGCTGATTTTGTGTCATTGCAAAGTTGCATGAAAGTTAGTCTTTGAGTTGTTGGTATATATAACTTTTCCCCTACCCAAGGCAATCCGTCTCTCATTGTGCACACATGTTTGATTTTCTGGAACCAATCATCTGTTTCCAAACTTTTTCTGAATTCAATCCCAGTCCATCATCATCACCCAATCATCCTCCTCACCGTCACGTCATCATCACTCTCTCCCTCCTCATCCCATCACAATCTCATCATCAAATCCAATCCAATCTCCCCTCCCCAATTCAATCCATCACCTCCCAATTTCAAGTCCTTCATCATCATCCCATCCTCTCCATCATCGCTCACCATCTTCCATTCAATCAATCCAATCGACATCCGTCCGATCGCCATCCAAACAAAACACGACTACAACAAACCAAGTTTTTTTTTTTTTTTTTGGGCTGTGCCAGTGTGGGTTTGTTTGGCTTGGGTTCTTGTGGTTACTGGCGCTGCCAGTTTGTGACTCCTGCCATTATTGTCTATAGTCTGTGGTTGTGCGCTGTTTATATTGGGGTAATGCGAGATAGTGCATCTGCCAGGAAGTTCTTTCTTCCTGGTAAATGTTTGAGCTTAAATTGGCATTGGTGAAAATGCTGGGACCAGCGGGCTTGTTTGGGATTGAGTTTCCTGGGAGTTTTCAGGGCTTCTAAATTTTTGTGATCAGTCCATACCTGGAAGGGGATTTTGTTGCCTTCCAGGAACTGTCGACACGTGAGTAATGCCCAACGTATCCCATAAGCCTCCTTCTCCCATACGGGCCAGCGCTGTTCTGTTTCCGTGAGTTTCTTGGATGTATATGCACAGGGTTGCAATACTGCATCATCTTTTTCTTGTAATAGCACAGCCCCCACTGCCACATCACTTGCATCTGCCTGTATTATGAAGGGTTTGTCCATGTCTGGGTGCCTTAGTACTGGTTCGGCAGAAAAAAGTCTCTTTAGTCTCTCAAACGCTGCTTGGCACTCCATTGTCCATTTTAGTGGCTGGCTAGGTTTTACTGAGGATGTTCCCTTCGTCTTTAGTAAGTTAGTGAGGGGCAAGGCTATCTGTGCAAATGAGGGGATGAATTGGCGGTAAAAATTTGCAAAGCCCAGGAAACTTTGTAGTTGCTTTCTTGTGCGGGGTGGTGCCCATTCTAATACTGCTCTGACCTTCTCTGGGTCCATTTCACTGCCCTGTGGGGATATGCGATAGCCTAGGTAGTCTATCCTTTCCTGGTGGATTTCGCATTTTGAGAGTTTGGCATATAGGTGAGCGGCTCGCAGCTTCTTTAAAACCGCTCTGACAAGTTTGACGTGTTCTTCTTTTGTTTCGGTAAAGATAAGAATGTCGTCCAAGTAAACAAGGACCCCCTTAAACAGGTGCTCCCTTAGAACGTCCTTGATTAGTTGCATAAAGACTGCAGGGCCCCCTTGTAATCCAAATGGCAAGACTTTGAATTGATAGCACCCCATGGGGCAGTTAATTGCAGTCTTCCATTCGTCCCCTTCCTTGATTCTTACTCGATAGTAAGCTTCCCTTAAGTCTAGTTTAGAAAAAATTTTCCCTTTCGATAGGTGTGACAGCCTGTCTTTCATGAGGGGCAGCGGGTATAGGTTGCTTTCACTGATTGTATTCAGGGCCCTATAATCCACGCATAAACGTAAAGAGCCATCCTTCTTCTCTCTAAAAAGGACCGGTGCAGCCACTTTAGGCTTGGCTGGCTCAATGAACCCTCTCTCCAGGTTTTTTTTTATAAATCTTTCCATTTCCTCCTTCTCCTTTGTGCTCATGGAGTATAATCTGGGCTTCGGGAGTTTTGCCCCAGGCTTGAATTCAATGGTACAGTCTGTGGGTCGGTGGGGGGGAAGCTCATTCGCCCTCTCCTCACTGAAGACTTCAGCAAGGTCCCTATATTCCTCTGGTATTTCTGTTAATCTTTTTTCCTCTCCTATGGATGATTTTTCTATTCTTGATTCTGGTAGCCTCCCTTGGGGTTTTAAGTCCATAGGGTCCCCCTTCGGGAATTTGATTTCTGTCGTCCTCCAATTTACCCAGGGGTTCCATTTTTTCAACCATTCCATCCCTAGAATCATTGGGCATTCCTATGGGGTCACACAACACGTTAAGTCCCTCTTCATGGTTGCCCAGGGAGAAGTATTGGCAAGTGGCTAGGGTAGCTGGGTCAACCCCCCTGCTATGGAATCCATCTAGCTGCCAATGAGATTGGTTGTTCCAGTCTCTGGATGGGATGCCCATATTCCCACTAGTGTTGGGCTAATGAGGCAGCGGGTACAGCCAGAGTCTATTAAGGCTTTCACCTTCACAGCTTCGGGCATGGGGGTGATTAATATAGTCACTGTTTTGAAGATGGGTGTGATGCATCCACTTACCAGGGGTTCGCCCTCCGAGCTGTCATCTGAGGCATCCACCGGCCCTGTGGTGTAGGCTGGAGTTCTTTCCCCTTGGTGAGCAGAGGTGGGGGTTTCTGCAATTTCCATCATTCTCATGGCTGTTTCTTTTGGCTTAGCTGAATACTTTCCGTGTTTGTTGATTGGGGATCTGTCTGGGTTGTGCTGGGGGGCCTTTGAGCGGCATTCTACAGCTCGATGCCCTTCTCTTCCGCACTTGAAACATCTCATTTGCTTCTTGGCTGTATCCGATGATTTCACCGGTTGGGGTGTCAGCTCAGGCGGGGGGCGGCTCCATTGTTTTCCTCGGCGGTGCCTCTTCAATATGTCGATCTCTGCTTCCTCTGCCAAGACGTACCAGTCCTCAAGTCGATGTGGGTCCCCCCGGGGTAGGCAAGCATCATATAGATCATAGTTTAGTCCGTCTTTGAAATGGCCAAGGAGGATGTCTTCTGGCCAATTCAGTTTGCTGGCAATGGCCCGGAATTCTTGTGTATACTCAGCCACTGGGCGTTTGCCCTGCCTCATCGTTGTTATTTTTTCACGGGCTTTGCGATCAGCCAGGGGGTCTTCAAATCGTCTTCTCAAAGAGGACATGAAACGGTTGAAGTTACTGAGTTCTGGGGCATTGGAGTCATGCAAGTTCACTACCCAATCCGCAGCTGGTCCATCCAGGGCAGATTGCACGATCCGGATGCGGGCTTTGTCGCTGGGAATATCCTGCCCATATTCCTCCATGTAGCTGAGGACTTGGGTTAGGAAAAACCCCAAGCGTGTTGGCTCCCCTTTGAATTTCACTTCCAACGGTGGACGTCTTGGAATGGATCGGTGCCTCTGTTGTGGGTGGTAGTGCCTTCCGTCCAGATTGCCATCTGTGGTCCGGTAGGGGGTGGGAGCTCCTGGATCAGTAGATGTCCCTGGGGTTGCAGGTTCCACGTTCCCCTCGGTGTCTCTCCCTTTGCGGCTCCAGGAACTGGGGCAGCCGTAGGGTTCAGTATTCTCCTCTCCTAGGGAGCTGAGAGTTCTCTTCATCAGGTCAATAGCTTTCTCTAGGATCCAGTCTGAGTACGGTGCCCAGCTTTCTCCCTCTTCACTTGCGTGCAGGGATTTCTCCATCTCCTGCTTCCATTCTGGTTGCTTGGTCCCCCGTCTCAGGGTCACCTTTCTTGATTCCTTTCCCCACTCACTTTTCTTTCCAACGCCCATCGACCAGCGAGGCTTGTGGTCCTGTGTCTCCACCACTTCTTCTCCTGAGGAATCTGGCCTCTCGGATCCCAACATCTGGCAAGGTTCCAACTGGGTCAGCGGCTCTCTTTCCAGGGAGTTTTCCCCCTCTCTTGCTCCATTGTCTGACATGGTAAATTTTTTGCAAAATCCCCCGGCAAGGGTCTTCCTTCCAGGTGGATTAATTTTGCAAGTCCTGTCTAATGTGAGGACCCACCCCACTTTGCATCTTAAGAAGACAGAACTCTTGGAATAATTCTTCCAACAGGAATCCTTTATTAAGAGAAAATGGTTGCAGGCATGCTAGACAGGACTTGGGGTTCAAGCTCTTCCATTCAAGGTTTTAAGGGGTTCCCCAGTAGTCCCACCCAATCAACCCCCCTTCCAGTGATAGTTTCAAGTATCACAATTCCATCCCCTTTCTTCTTCCGTCTGGATGGAGACTTCAGATAACTACATGAAAGGCAATTACTCTTCTTTGATATGTTAAAGCTTAGAGGCCACAATAAACACACATTCAGTCCTTTGAAGTGTGCTGAAGGAAGTGAGGGCCATAAAGCCCCTTTGCTCTCCCCCTTTTCTCCCTCTTATGGCAGAATCCAGAGAAGGCAGAATTGGGAGTTTCTATGTTTGATAATTAAAGATGAAATATAATTGGATTCTGACAGCATCATTGTGAGCCATGGCGCAAGCCTTGCGCTGGTGGTAGCATCGCTGCAACTCTGGCGGTGGCGTCACAAGCCTCACACAGGTGCTGCCGTCGCTGAGAGCCTCACGCACATGCTCGCAGCCCCATTTGCATGGTGCGCATGCTCACAGCCTGTTTGTACGCGCACATGCACATGTGGCCACATTCACATTTGTGCAGGCGCAAGTAAGGCGCCTGTCCAGTGGTGGTGGGATTCAAATATGTGAACAACCAGTTCTCTATGTAGATGTCGCTTCCAGAAGTCCATTCTGGACCTGGGCAACAAAAAATTAGCTACCGGTTCTGCCGAACTGGTGAGAAGTGGCTGAATGCCACCACTGCACCTGCCCCTCCCTCTCCCACTGAGCTGCCAATCCAAAAAAGTTGGAGACCCCTGTTCTAGTCAATCCCCTGCTCAAACAGGAGAACCTGTACCATTTCAAACAAGTAACTGTCTAGTCTCTTCTTAAAAGCCTCCAGTGATGGAGCACCCACAACTTCTTAAGGTAAGCCATTCCACTGACTAATTGTTCTCACTGTCAGGAAGTTTCTCCTTAGTTCTAGGTTGCTTCTGTCCTTGATTAGTTTCCATCCGTTGCTTCTTGTCCTGCCTCCAGGTGCTTTGGAAAATATGAAAGTCCTATCTCTCCCACGCAACAGGGTTAGGGAAAAGACAGCAACTTTGGTAATTGCTGGAAGGAACTACCAAGTTACAATATCATGCTGAAGCAAGAGGTGACTCAGGTATAACGTTTAGAGGGCTTCGGAGAGAAAATACCCAAGAAATCTGGCCTTCCATGCTATCAGCTCACCCATTACATTGCTAGGCAAGATAATATAAAAGAATTGCAACAGGACATGATGAGGCAAAGGTGAAGGAGTCACTGCAAATTTTGCTCCGCTACTCATTGCTGACTATAGGGGGCAGTGCTCATCTCCCTTTCAAGGCCACTGAGCCAGCACGGCCCAAAGGCGTTTCCGCGGTCATGTGGCCAGCATGACATTGTTGAAAGAAAAGTCTTCATCCTGGTTCATCTAAGCTGGGAATAAACATGGCAACTGCTTTGGGAAGAAGGTTGTAGTTTATTGGAGAGGAGAGCCAGACAGGAAGATGGTTCTGGCAGCAAGAGAAGTGAAAAAAGGACTGAGCACATGTAGGGAGTGGATTTTTATACCCTCTGGAGCCTTTTGTTTGGAGTTATTTCCTGTTCCTGTTTTGAGGCTATTTCCTGTGTCATGTATTCTGACCTGAGTTTGGGTGTGCCCTTTGGCCTTTGTGAGTTAATCCTACCGTGTCCTGTCCCAGGTGGGGTATGCAGATTTTAGGTATTTGTCTTCCTAATCTCCTAGCTCCAATTTTCCTGATGGTTTACATCTGCATTTGTACGGAGCTGGCTTCTGCTTGGGGGAGGCAGACTTGGGGCGATTAAGAAAAACTGGGCATGCTTTTCTGTCTCTTTAAGATCCTTTGAGAAAATATATTTTTCTGCCCTTTTAATATTTCCTTCCCTGGGGGGCTGACTTCCCACAACATCACAGAGAACTGTTACCTTCCTACCAAAATGGTACCTACTTATCTAATCGCATTTGCATGCTTTCAAACTGGGCCAAGTAACGGGAGCTCACCCTGCCGCATGCCGCATGGGTCTCAAACTTGGGTTGCTGCTTTTCCAGCCGACAAGCTCAGAATCTTAACTGTTGAGCCACCGTGCCACCCAAGAGCATATGATAAATGAGCAAGGAGAGATCATTGCTTTGAAGATTTCCAGTTTCTGGTGTTAGTCTTGAAAATCGTGCAGAAAACAAGATTGAATTTCCTGGGTTCAAATTTTTCCTTTATCCTAAGCCCGGAGGATAGGTTTAAATTTAGAAGCAACATTTTTTCCCCCTGCAACTTTCCCAACGGTGCTTTATATTTATTTATGCTTGATGCTTATATTTAAGGTTGCATTTGGATCAAAACCTTTCCAAACCACTTTGCAATAAAAGAGAGGGGGGGAGGGAGGGAGAGAGGGAGAGAGGGAGAGAGGGAGAGAGAGAGAGATTTCAGACAGTGTCTATGGAGATTCTCAATCATCCAGATCCTGATTTTCCCAAAGGTGCTTTTTTTTTTTCTCCAAAAGGCAACTGGACTTTCTTGGGGTTTGTTTGTTTGTTTGTTTGTTTGTTTTGTTTTGTTTTTTAAAAACATTTCTATTGTCATCCAAGAAATTTTTTCAATTCAGTTCAGAAGAACTGAAGAAGCTTCAGTTTAAAGCAAACAGTTTAAAGAAGGAAAAAACCAAAAAAATCCAATTGCCTTTGGAGAAAAAAGTACCTTTGGTGATTTCGAACAGAGCAATGAAAAGAAAGAAAGAAAGAAAGAAAGAAAGAAAGAAAGAAAGAAAGAAAGAAAGAAAGAAAGAACAAGGAAAAAAGTTACAAAAACATTGAAGAGGCAGGAGGAATCACAGAGAAAAAGCAGGCAGTGTCATTGTCACAAAAAAAGGGTCAACATGAGTGGGCTCTCCCACTTAAGTTGGAATTCTTTTTGTTTGTGTGGGGGTGAATTAAAAAATAATCTACTGGGGAATATGAAGAGAAAGCAAGCAGTGACTCGAGACAGGAGAAGGAAGTTGGATATTCATCTTTTGTGGACTCCTATTTTTTCTCTCTTTCAGTTCCTCTTTTCAGAATTAACAGAGGAACAGAGTTGGAAGGGATCATGGAGATCATCTAGTCCAACCCCCTGATTAACCAGGAGACCCTATACCATTTCAGACAAATGGCTGTCCAGTCTCTTCTTAAAAACTTCCAGTGTTGGAGCATTCACCGCTTCTGGAGGCAGGTTGTTCCACTGGTTAATTGTTCTAACTGTCAGGAAATTTCTCCTTAGTTCTAGGTTGCTTCTCTCCTTGATTAGTTTCCATCCGTTACTTCTTGTCCTGCCTTCAGGCGCTTTGGAAAACAGCTTGACTCCCTCTTCTTTGGGGCAGCCCCTCAAATATTGGAACACTGCTATCCTGTCCCCCCTCGTCCTTCTCTTCATTAAACTAGACATACCCAATTCCAGCACCCGTTCCTTATAAGTTTTAGCCTCCAGTCCCCTAATCATCTTTGTTGCTCTTCTCTGTACTGTTTCTAGAGTCTCAACATCTTTTTACATCATGGTGACCAAAACTGGATGCACTAGAATCTTTGGAACTCATTGCAACAAGAGAGGGCCTGAATTTGGTCCGGGGGGGGGGGGGGGAGACAGAGGAATCTAATATTGCAGGCTGATGAATATTGAACTACTAAGAGCTGAAGGCTCTCTGAAGCCCCCCAAAGCAGCTTCCTTTGCTAGTGGCTGAATCCCACCTTTGTTAGCAGCCTAATCCCCTGCTTGTTGTTGAAGGTCAGCAGAGGTCTGGGGAGGAGTTGGGGTGGGCTGGAGCATTCCTTGTTCGTTTAGGGCCAGGAGAGCGTGGAGTTGCTCTTTTCTGCTGAGTAAATCCCCTCTCGGAGGCCTCTGAAATGACCTGCCCCTCAGCGCAGCCTTTAAGCCTTTTGTAAAGGGATTTCATGGCAGAACTGGCAAATTAGAGGAGAAATGAATGTCCTAAGCCCCTGGTTTCCTTTCTGGTAGGGTCTCTCTCTCAGGCCTACTCAGGACGCAGTGGGAGCCGGCCTAAACAAAGGAGGAACCCGCTTGCTTTGAATCTCAGGAGCAGCCGTGGGGAAAACACCACCAGCAGCAGCAACTCAGCGGGAACTTAAGCCCCAGGAGGCAGGAAAGATGGGTGAGAGAAGGGGGGGGGGCTGTCTCCATGGGCAAAGTCGGGGAATGAAATGAGACAAGGGGCATCCTGGGATCGTGGACTAGCCAACCTAAAATGCTAATGACCCTCTGATTTCCCCCCCTCCCACCAAAAAAACAGATATTTTTTTTTTCTTTTTCTTTTCCAGAAAATTGTAAGAAAGACGATGGAAGGTTTTTGTCTTCTCTCCTGTGAGCGTCTTTTAAAATTAGTTTTAAAATTCAAATTCGGTTAGGGAAGAGACGGATTGTCCTGGGGCAAAAAAAAATCTGTGTGGTGGCTCAAAGATGATCCCAATGCAGTGGTACATTATCCACCTATTTTTAGATAGCTAGATAGATGATAGAGATAAAGATAGAGATAGAGATAGAGATAGAGTTAGTTAGATAGATAGATAGATAGATAGATAGATAGATAGATAGATAGATAGATAAGATGACGAAGATGACGAATGGGACTTCATCGAAACGTCGCCAAGACACTTCCAATTTGACGCGGGAGAAAACCCGAATAACCAAAGACCTAGATAGATAGATAGATAGATAGATAGATAGATAGATAGATAGATAGATAGATAGATAGTCTTTTAAAATAGTAAAAATGCGAATCCTGGGCATTATGCCAACAGATAAAAGAAAAAACGAACACCAGGATGCAACAAACCAGCCTGTTTAATATAAACAAGCCTGTAGATAGATAGATAGATAGATAGATAGATAGATAGATAGATAGATAGATAGATAGACAGTGGGTGGGAGGGAGGGAGGGAGGGAGGGAGGGAGATGGTTCCTCAGTGTCTGTTGCCTGAGTCCTGGGCCATGACATAGCCCTTCCACTTATTCTAGAAAGCTTTGGACATTTCGGCTGGCTTTTCTTCCCCAGATATGATGTGACACCGTCCACATAATTTCTACTTTTCTCCTGTAACATCCTCTGCCTCCCCACTCTGGTGGATCAAGTAGACATAACTGGTTCATCAAATAACCTGGTCCCAGGCCATGTTTATGTCCCAATGTCTGATGCACCTGATCATTTGTCCAGTTTCGGTCACCACGTTACAAAAAAGATGTTGAGATTTTGGAAAAAGTGCAAAAGAAGAGCAACTAAGATGATTAAAGGCCTGGAGACAAAAACATATGAAGAATGGTTGCAGTAACTGGGTATGGCCAGTCTAGAGAAAAGAAGGACGGGGGGGGGGGGACATGATAGTAGTTTTCCAGTATTTGAAGGGCTCCCACAAAGAAGAGGGGGTCAACTTATTTGCCAAAGCACCAGACGTTAAGACAAGAAACAATAGACGGAGAGAAGCAACCTAGAATGAAAGAGAAATTTCCTAGTAGTCAAAACAATTAACCAGTGGAATGGCTTGCCTTCAGAAGTTGTGGATGCATAGGGTCTCCTGTTTGAGCATGTGACTGGACTGTTGTTGTTGTTGTTAATTGTGAAGTCGTGTCCGACCCATCATGACCCCATGGACAATGTTCCTCCAGGCCTCCCTGTCCTCTACCATCTTCTGGAGTCCATTTAAGCTCACGCCTACTGCTTCAGTGCCTCCATCCAGTCACCTCCTTCTCTGTCGTCCCATTCTTCTCTTGCCCTCAATCTTTCCCAGCATCAGGCCCTTCTCCAGTTGAGTCCCTCCTTCTCATTAGGTGGCCAAAGTACTTGAATTTCAACTTCAGGATCTGGCCTTCTAAAGAGCAGTCGGGGTTGATCTCTTCTAAGACTGACCGGTTTGAACACCTTGCAGTCCAGGGGACCCGCAGGAGTCTTCTCCAGCACCATAGTTCAAAGGCCTCCATTCTTTGGCGGGTCAGCCTTTCTTATGGTCCAGCTTTCACAGCCATACATTACAACTGGGAAAACCATGGCCTGGACTATACGCACTTTTGTTGGCAGGGTGATGTCTCTGCTTTTAGTATGCTGTCTAGATTTGCCATAGCTTTCCTCCCCAGGAGCAAGCGTCTTTTAATTTCTTGGCTGCAGTCCCCATCTGAGGTGATCTTGGAGCCCAGAAAAATAAAATCTGTCACTACCTCCATTTCTTCCCCATCTATTTGCCAGGAATTGAGAGGGCCGGATGCCATGATTTTGGTTTTCTTAATGTTGAGTTTCAAGCCAACTTTTGCACTCTCCTTCTTCACCCGCATCAAGAGGCTCTTTAGTTCCTCTTCACTTTCTGCCATTAGAGTGGTATCATCTGCATATCTTAGGTTGTTGATATTTCTCCCGGCAATCTTAATTCCAACTTTTGTTTCATCTAGCCCTGCCTTTCTCATGATGTGCTCTGCATATAAGTTAGGCTGGACTAGAAGACCTCAAAGGTCCCTTCAAGCATTATTCTGATTGAATTCAGCTTGTCCCGCCTAGAAGAGATCTTTGGAAGAAATTAAAGCAAAAGGTTGAGGATTGAGATTACTCAAGAACATGGAGAAGTTGTCCTTCAGAAGAGCTATGCTGCACATTTTGAAGTCCATGAGATACAACACATTGCCCTGAAAAGAAGATTTCCCCATCATTTTCAACCAATTCCGAGTATTATTGAAACGCAAAACTAACAGGCAACATGTTTGTAACCTAATAACTCCATCGAATGTTGCCAGATAATAAAAATAAAATATTGATCCTTACCCAGAGGCCATAAACACACAGTTCAAAGATGGAATCAGCTCCCTCCCCACACCCGTTTTCAAAGGCAAAACAGAGATGAAAAACCCAGAGAGTTTCAAATCTCTCCAGAGGAGATTGGAATGTAGGAACAAGGGCTGAGAGCCACGTTCAGGACATTATTTTGAGTTTCAGAGTCAAAGATCAAACCAATCTCAGATAATCTTGGATAAGTTGCAAAACAACTGTGTGGTATATGGAACATGGTTTTCCACCTCAACATTTTAAAGCTAATATGTGGAGGGTTTCAAGAAGAGATTGGCCAGCCGTTCATCTGGAAGAGGTTGGCCTAGAAGACTTTTATAATGTCTTTAATGCTTTGGTAAGACCACACTTGGAATATTGCATCCAGTTTTGGTTGCCACGCTATAAAAAAGATGTTGAGACTTTATAGAAGAACAAAACATGATTAGGGGACTGGAGGCTCAAATATATGAAGAATGATTGCAGGAATTGGGTATGTCTAGTGCAGGGGTAGGCAACCTTGGCACTTTTATGACTCGTGGACTTCAACTCCCAGAATTCCTGAGCCAGCCATGCTGAGGGGAAAGGGAGAGGTTTCCAAGCTGAGCCTACAGGTTGGTCTAGTCTAACAAAGAGAGGAACTGGGGTGATATGATAGTAGTGTTCCAATATTTGAGGGGCTGCCCCAAAGAAGAGGGAATCAAGCTCTTCTCCAAAGCCCCTGAAGGCAGGACAAGAAGCAATGGATGGAAACTAAGCAAGGAGAGAAGCAACCTAGAACTAAGGAGAAACTTCCTGACCATTAGAACAAGTAATCAGTGGAACAACCTGCCTCCAGAAGCGGTGAATGCTCCAACACTGGAGGTTTTTAAGAATGGTCTGAAATGGCATAGGGTCTCCTGCTTGCACAGGGGGTTGGACTAGAAGACCTCCAAGGTCCCTTCCAAATCTGTTATTCTGTTAATAGGATTGGGACTGCTAAATTTCAAGGAAAGAAGGGGCAAAGTCAAGATGACAGATGGAATCTCATGATCATGGCCACCATCTTCACTTTTTTTTAATCCTCTGCCCCCCTCCCCCCCAGGTAAAAGACAAAAAGGGAAACTGACCAGGGAGCTGAGAGAAGGATACGTGCAGTTGGGAACATGCATGTAGATAACAATTTTTACTTCCTTCCTTTCATTAAGAACAGAAGTTGCCCGTGGAAGCAAAACACGACTAGAAGGAGGATTTATAAAGGAAACATTCCTTCCAATTCCTTCCATGCTTATTCCTTGCAAGAAATCATCGTGATGTTAATTTCTTTAGATGGCTGGAAAAGCTGTTTAATCCGATGTTCTGGGATTTAGTTTGTCCTCAGCTTGGACACAGCAGTCCTGACTAAAGATTTGCACCTATTTTCTTTAATCCGCATTTTAAAGGAGTCGGATCCAGGATACAGCCACAAGAACACCACTCAGCTTCCCATTTCAATCTTCTCCCAAATTCATCGTGTGCTTCTCAGCTCCCGCATGATCAAAATGTCTATAAAATAAAAAAAAAAGCCAATTTGAAGATAACAGAAAATGCCACTCTGCAGCCACTAGTTAAGAAATTATATGCTCAATAGGTGCTCCCCACATTGGCACCAAATCTTGTTTTCTTAGCTTTTGGTGTTCATCAACTTCCGATGCTGCCTTTAATCCCTTGTTTTCGTTGTGATTATTGTTTTCGCTTCGCAGTTTCACTTCTGCAATCTTGCTTGGTCTCCGGAGTTTCTTTCCTGGACTACAAAGCTGGCTAAACATTCTGTACAGGTAGTCCTCAATTTACGACCATGACGGAGCCCAAAATTTTTGTGGCTAAA
Organism: Crotalus tigris; assembly: GCF_016545835.1. Lineage (NCBI taxonomy): Eukaryota > Metazoa > Chordata > Lepidosauria > Squamata > Viperidae > Crotalus > Crotalus tigris. The sequence goes on along the minus strand of NW_024097215.1, from coordinate 624,205 downwards.
CAAGACCCTTGTTAAGCGAGTTTTGCCCCATTTCACGATCTTCCTTGCCACGGTTCTTCAGTGAATCACTGCAATTAGTAACACAGTTGTGAAGTGACTCTGGCTTCCCCATTGACTTTGCTTGTCAGAAGGTCACAAAAGGGGGTCACGTGACCCCGGGACATTGCGACCGTCATAAATGTGAGTCAGTCTGAATTTTGATCACATGACCACAGGGGATGCTGCAATGGCCAAGTGAAAAAATGGTCATAAGCAACATTTTTGAGTGCCGCTGCAGCTTTGAGCGCTGAGTGACCAGATTCACTTAACAGCCATGTGACTCACTGATCAACTGCAGTGATTCACTTAACAACCATGGGAAGAAATGTCATAAATGGGGGCAAAACTCAATTAATCACTGTCTCGTTTAGCAACAGAGATTTTGGGTTCCATTGTACTCATAGGCTGAGGACTATCAGCACTGAGTTATATTTGTGCGGATTCTCCCGCATTTCCCCTTGTTGTTGTTGTTGTTAATTGTGAAGTTGTGTCTGACCCATCGCGACCCCATAGACAATGTTCCTCCAGGCCTTCCTGTCCTGTATCATCTTCTGGAGTCCATTTAAGCTCACACCTACTGCTTCAGTGATTCCATCCAGCCACCTCATTCTCTGTCGTCTTCTTCTTCTCTTGCCCTCCATCTTTCCCAGCATTAGGCTCTTCTCCAGTGAGTCCTTCCTTCTCATTAGGTGGCCAAAGTATTTGAGTTTCAACTTCAGGATCTGGCCTTCTAAAGAGCAGTAGGGTTGATCTTCTCTAGGACTGACCGGTTTGAACACCTTGCGGTCCAGGGGACCCGCAGGAGTCTTCTCCAGCACCATAGTTCAAAGGCCTCAATTCTTTGGCGCTCAGCCTTTCTTATGGTCCAACTTTCACAGCCATACATTGCAACTGGGAAAACCATGGCCTTGGACTATACGCACTTTTGTTGGCAGGGTGATGTCTCTGCTTTTTAGTATGCTGTCTAGATTTGCCATAGCTTTCCTCCCCAGGAGCAAGTGTCTTTTAATTTCTTGGCAATGCAAAATGGCGGAAGCCACCCGTGCCTGGTGTGATTCCTGTGCAATGAAGTACAAGGAAGGGCTAAAGTGGCATTTCTCTTTGATGCTGTCATGGCAACCCAGGGCATGCTAGCCCAGTTGTGGAGAGCAAACAACTGGGCCGAGGAAGTGCGCTTAGAGGCCCTGGCGCTTGGCATTAATGTTCCCTTCCACGCAAGGACTTCATTAGCACAAGCAAATAAAAGCCATCAATACTGGTTAATTTGCTGGCTAATTGATGCCCTCCAAACACCCTGTTTGCTTGACAGCCAGCCACATCATTCCTGTTTAGAGCATGAATTGCCTCGTTTTCTTTTATGGCTCAGTTAATTAATCGTCCATCATTTGTGTTTTGCACACGCTGGAGGGGAATGATAGGTCCAAGCCAGGCCTTAGTCTCCAGGTGTTTTTTGGGCTAAATCAAAGCCTAATTGATTATTTTTCTCCCTTCCTCTCTGCTGTACAAATCATCAACCAGAAAGACTCGTAGGCCCTGAGATGGATTCTAATAGCAATAGCGCTTAGCACTTATATGCCGCTTCGCAGTGCTTTACAGCCCTCTCTAAGCAGTTCACCGAGTCAGCATCTTTGCCCCCAACAATCTGGGTCCTCGTTTTACCAACCTGGGAAGGATGGAAGCGAGTCAGCCTTGAGCTTGTCAGGATTGAACTGACAAACTACTGGCAGTCGGCAGTCAGTAGAATTAGCCTACAGTACTGCATTCTAACCACTGTGCCCCATGGCTCTTCTAAGCTGACTCACTAGGCCAGGGGTCTGCAACCTTGACAACTTTAAGACTTGTGGACTTCAGCTCCCAGAATTCCTCAGCCAGCATAGCTGGCTGAGGAATTCTGGGAGCTGAAGTCCACAAGTCTTAAAGTTGTCAAGGTTGCAGACCCCTACACTAGGCCTTCTGATTCTACCTAATTACAGGTAATCCTTGACTTACAGCCATTTATTTAGCGACTGTTCAAAGTTACAATCGCCCTGAAAAAAGTGACTTTTGACCGGTGCAGCATCCCCGTGGTCCTTGTGATCAAAATTTGGACATTTGGCAACTGGAATGTTGTTATGACAATTGCACTGTCCCGGGGGGGGGGGGGTGTCACATGATCCCCTTTTGCGACCTTCTGACAAGTCAAGTCAGTGCGGAAAAGCCAGATCACTTCACGCCCATGTGACTAGCTGAACAACTGCGGTGATTTGCTTAAAAACTCTGGCCCCCAAAAGTTGTAAAATGGGACAGAGCTCACTTTGCGGTGAAAATGTTGAGCTCAATTGTGGTTGTAAGATGAGGACTACCTGGATTCTCTTCTCCTCTCCCCCCCCCCTGCCTTTTGGATCAACAGCTGGTTGGGTGATCCTTGTAAGATCCTCCTGTGGCTGCTTAAGCTCTTGTTGCAGTTCAAGTTCCCCTGATAGTCAATTCTCATTCGATGAGAAATTTCGATTTCTCCAATCTGGTGCTTCCAAGTCCTTCCAAATTGCCTCTGAGTTGTAATTTGCACAATACATCAAACTATCAGCAGACTGGGTTTATACAACAAGACTGTCCACAAACAAACTAACCAGGTTAATACTACGCAAGCTTAGTATGTTGTGCAAAGGAAGCTGCCTGGGCTTGATGTTCAATGTTTTCTGCAAATATAGGTAGAGAATCTTCCTATTAACTGCACTCATCATCTTCACGCTATTTATTTCATGTAACGCTACAGATTGTTCTCAGCTTATGACCGGTCACTGTCAAAGTTATGACAGGCCTTGCGAAACCTGGTTCCGAAGTTCCAGTGGCCATCACTGCTCCCTACCCTTGCCATGGTCTTGGTGTGTGGGGTTTTAAACAAGGACAAGCTTGAATTGAGACAAGTTTGTTTGTTTGTTTATCACACTTCTTAACCGCCCACCTCGCTCATAAAGGATCTCTGGGAGGTGTACAATTTAAGCTGCTTTTCCCCCCACCACGATTCTTCCTCCGAGTGCATCTTTGGGATAAAAAACTCTGACCTAGTTAAGGAAGAGAGTATAACTAGCCGACATGTCCATGGTAGCACGCCAGGATCTGGTTTTGTGTCAAGGCCTTGCCTGAAATAAATTCCACAGTGATAAATTCTCAAACTCCCTTAAGGAACCATTAGCCAGGTCACCTGCTAGGCCAGTGTTTCTCAACCTTGACAATTTTAAGGCATGTGGACTTCAACTCCCAGAATTCCACAGCCAGCATTGCTGGCTGTGGAATTCTGGGAGTTGAAGTCCACATGCCTTAAGATTGTCAAGGTTGAGAAACACTGTGCTAGGCAATTGCCTGAACTGGTGTGCCAGGATTGCTAGTGTCTCCATCTACTGTGCCAAAACGTTGTCCAACTACTTTCGCCATCCATCTTCCTTTTTCTTGGCTAAGACAAATTCTGCAATGGGTGCTGTGTTGAGTTAAGAACAGCTAATGCGCTAATTGATGGGCTCCACGCTGTCTGATCTACACAGCTCCTGACTGGGTTATATCATCCACAGATTTCTTGGCTTCCAAAGCCAAATGCCAGGGACTGCCACAACAAATTGTTCAACAACGTGCTTCCCTTTCCAGGGAGATGTTAGCCTTATAATATTCTGCTTCTCCTTTTTTAATCATTGCTTGAAGATAGGTAGTCCTTGACTTATGATCCCATTTGAAGTTACAATTAATCCCTCCCCCAAATGTACATATGACCTGATTTAGAAGTTATGGCCATCATAGCTCCCTCTTCCCACCCCACTAGAGGCCCACAAGTCAGGCCTGCTTCTCACAACAATAGGTCCCACACCTTCCTTCCTACCTCCCCATCACTAATTTCTCACCTACCTCCTGTACATTTCCAGAACTTCCCAGTGCTCCCACTGGGAAAGGAGACCAGACCCCCCTCCAACCGTCCACATTCCTAGGGCTTGTGGCTCCAACTCAGAAGTGGAGCGGCCGCAATGAATTACCTGTTTCTTTGATGGTCAAAGGTGAGAGGATGCATCCCTCTTTGAAGAAGGAATTTCTCCTTCTCTTCAAGGAACAGAATGATAATTTGTTTGAATTGGTAGGGCGGGTAAGAATTTTAGGCGGTGGCATCTCCCCGTACATTTCTCTCAGGTCTGAAAAATCAGGCCTACACATTAAGTTCCTGTTAAGATGATTTATTTACTCATGCTTATACACAAGAAACCAGTCAATAAATGGTCAGTGCTAAGTTAGCGATAGGTAAGAGTCAAGAGAATTCAAGAGGAGTTGGACTTAAACTGTTTGTGGGAATGTAGCAATTCTAGACTGATTCCTTGCTTGACTCTGCCCGACTGCCTCTTCTTCTCCCACAATTTCCTTTCTATGTGGTGATATTGTGGGTGTCAGAAAAAGAGAGCAAGGGAAAATGCCACTATTTTGTGACTGTTCTCTCTCCCACAACTGTCAATTTCTGGTTGGGCCAAGGTCCTGTTTTTTTTTTTGCCCAGGGGCCAGAAGATATTCCCCTAAATATATAAATCAGCATGTTCCCAGTTGATGCAAAAAGATGTTCTCTTTAAATAATACATTCGTCTTTTTTGGCAAGTCAGAAACAGCCAGCACAGCATCTTAATTTCTAGAAGATACGAACAAATCCATCCATGTCAGTTTTAGTTACCTTCTCATTTTTCCATTTTCCAATTCAGTTTTCTCTATTTCTTCATTAATTTGATTTTGTCAGAAAAAAATACCCACTAATATCTAATATATCTTTGGGCTGTGCCTGTTTTTAAAAAGGATTTGGAAAACTTGCTTCGGCTTGGTTATCAACAGGAGGGGTCATGGGAGAGGCAAATGATGAAACAAGTATTTTGCAATACAAATGTGTGTTGCAACACAAACTCCATCCCCTGCATACATGGATTACGACCTTGTACACGCATGCATAAGAGGTAGAGCTTGGGTTGCAACATCATGACAAACGTTTCAGGGTTCTGATGAAACTACATTTTGGAATGCATGGGAGCATGAAAGCAACTTTATTTTGAAAGGAGCTGCAGTGTTTTCCTGGCTTCAGTGAGAAAATGATAGGGCTGCTTTCACAAGTTGTATATGGGTTGCTAATTAAAGCAGCCGCATCATTTCTGGATGGTGCTTTTCACGTTCTAAAGCAGTGGTTCTCAACCTGTGGGTCGGGACCCCATTTGGGGTCAAATGACGATTTCACGGGGGTCACCAAACAATGCCGTTTCCCACCCATCCCGTTCTGACCTCTCCATATCCCAATCTCCTCTTTTGACAAGCAGCAAAGGAATGGGGCAGGAATGGGAAAGGACAGAGACTGAGTTGCAGCATCTCAGTGTTTGCACCCCCTCAAAAGGAAATAAATTACTTCCCTCTGTCTGCATGGAAAGAGGGAGGCAGAAACTTTTCCACAGAACTCAAGGAGCACTTTGGAGAATAACAGACTTGGAAGAGACCTTGGAGGTCATCTAGTCCAACCCCCTGCTGAAGCAGGAGATCCTAGACCAGTGGTTCTCAACCTGTGGGTCGAGACCCCATTTGGGGTCGAATGACCATTTCACGGGGGTCGCCAAACAACGCAGTCCACCATTTTTTCCCCTTTTCCTTAGTTGTGCTACTCCCTTTTATTCTATTGGCTTTTGAAAGCCAATAGAATAGACTCTCTTGAATAGAGTCTAATTCTATTGGCTTTCAAAAGCCAATAGGAATTGTCCAGGCTGTCTCTGCCCTGCTGAGCCCGCCAAAAGTCCCATTCTGCAAACAGTGCTGCAAGTTGTCTGCAGCGAAGGCGAGCTGTCTGGAAGTTTCCACCCCTCCCTGCTGAGCAACTACTAAAAATGTAAGTAAAAGAGGGCCAGGGGTGGGAGGTGGGAGGCCAGCGGGCGCAGGGAGGGTTGCTGGCGTGTGTGGGGCCTGGCGGGTGCCTTACCTCTCTTGGGCTGGGCCAGCTGGTGGCCCAGCTGGTGGTCGGCCTGCACCGTCTCTGCCGCTTGCCAGCTACGCCTCGGCCGGCGCAGGGGGCAGCACCACGCATGCACAGCGCTCCCGGGCAGGGAAAGTCCTCGACTTAACGACCGGTTGGGTAGTCCTCGACTTACGACCGGTTGGGTAGTCCTCAACTTATGACCGGTTGGGGGTCGCGGCATCAAAAAGGTTGAGAACCACTGTAATCTAAAGCATCTCCTCCAAGTCATTTTCAAAGCATCCACATTCTCAATATACACTTTTGTACATTATCTTCTGTGATGACTTTGGCCCAGCCACTTAAATTCTCCTGATAGAGTTGTTGCTGTGGAGAAAATAAGAGGAGAAAGTAGTATTGGATATCTTCACCTTTATTATTTATTATGACCAAATATTATTTTATAAAAATAATAAAGGCAGGATATAAATAATTATTACATATTTCTTCTACATATATTTTCTAAACCTTTCTGTTCACAATATGCAGATTTAGGGCTGCTGTTTTGCATATATTTTCTACCTTGAGAAATTGGGAGGTATACCCATTGACGTATAGTCGAGAATTGGCTCGCCGATTAATTTGAAAGTAGAACTTCTTACCTTTTTAATTATAGTGCTGGAGAAGACTCCTGCGAGTCCCCTGGACTGCAAGGCGATCAAACCGGTCAGTCCTAGAGGAGATCAACCCCAACTGCTCTTTAGAAGGCCAGATCCTGAAGTTGAAAGTCAAATACTTTGGCCACCTAATGAGAAGGAAGGACTCACTGGAGAAGGGCCTAATGCTGGGAAAGATGGAGGGCAAGAGAAGAAGGGGACGACAGAGAATGAGGTGGCTGGATGGAGTCACTGAAGCAGGAGGCGTGAGCTTAAATGGACTCCAGAAGATGGTAGAGGACAGGAAGGCCTGGAGGAACATTGTCCATGGGGTCGCGAAGGGTCGGACATGACTTCGCAACTAACAACAACAATTTCCTAATTATAAATGAAAAACTAAAGCGGTGTTTGTTTGTTTTTAATTCTCCTTCATTCCTACCTTAGAGAAGGCAAATTCTTTATGTGTCTAATCAGACTTGGCCAAATAAAGCCTTCAATTCAATTCAAATTCATTAGGCCCGTCAGCCAAAGGAAGGAGCTGAATGTATGATTCTGTAAAGTGCTTAGAGAGGTTGTAAAGTGCTGTGAAGTGGTATATAAGTCTAAGTGCTAGTGCTAAGTGCTAGTACTAGTGCTATATGCTAAAGTTTAATAATGGGTTAATAAGACACAAGCACTGTATTCACATCATTAGCTACGTCCGATCAAATAAATCATGACAGTTCATTTTCACCACACTTATGAGGTTTATGAGTATGGCCATGTATGTTGTATAAACACAGCCATTACTGTCTATGACAGGTGTGTGGCCAATTCACAACCAGGCCGTGTGAGTGGCTTGCTGAAATGCACTTGTGTGCAAGCATTGCAGGTGCTTGAGGCCCCACTTGCGCAAGCATCGCAGGAGTTCTCATCCTGTCATACAGCATCACAGTCTGGTTTGGAAGCATCCCTGCTTCAGACAGGAAGGCGGTGCAGAGAGTGGTGAGAATGGCCGAAAAGATCATTGGCAGTTCCCTCCCTCCCATCCGGGACATAGCACAGAAGCGTTGCTTAAACAGAGTCCGTAAGATTATCTGGGACACTACACATCCTCTTCACGACCTGTTTTCCTTGTTACCTTCTGGGAGGAGGCTTCGTGGTATCCGAAGCAGAACATCCAGATTCAGCCAGAGTTTCATTCCATACAGCATTAACCTTGCGAACTCTCAAGCTTCCTCCTTCTGTTATATATTCAAGATGGACAGTACTTAATATTTATTTGCTAGGTATATGTAGGGTGTGGGTCTACATATATGTTGTACATAGTATGTTTAGGTGTGTGTCATGTGTGTGTTTCACTTTGAGAATGGGCAACTAAATTTCATTTTTGATGTGTGCCATTGTGCTCACAGTAAAAAAATGACAATAAAGGTTATCTTATCTTATCTTATCTTATCTTATCTTATCTTATCTTATCTTATCACTCATGTGAGCAATAGGTGCTAGTGCACACACATGCACACACACCTGCCCCTCTTTTTCCCCTCCCCCCCCGGGCCACCAATCTGTAAAGGCTGGGGAATCCTGGTCTATGATATGATAGCCTACCAGTGTCTCCCAACTTTGGCAACTTTGTGGACTTGATGTGATAGCCTTGCTTAGCTGGAGGAATTGTAGTCCACATATCTTAAAGGAGCCAAGGCTGAGAAACACTGGCCTATTCACTTGGCATAATATGAAAACCTAGAATACAAAAGCTGAAAGGGATATTGGAGATCATTTAGTCCAGGGATCGTCAACCTTGTCTCTTTTATGACTCGTGGACTTGAACTCCCAGAATTCCTGAGCCAGCACAACTGACTACCCCTGATTTAGTCCAATCTCCTGCCCATTCAAGAGTCCCCTTCCCGGTTGTCTCCCAAAGGTGCCCAGCCATCCTTTGCTGAATTAGTTCCAGCAAAGGAGATTCGACCACCTCCCAGGGCAGCCTACTCTATTGTTACACAGTTTGTATATTTTGCAAATTCTTCTTGATGTCCAACCAAACTCTACTTCCTTGCAATTAAATCTACTGATGTTTATCTTGTCTTCCTTGACAATCCTGAACAGGTCCAGCCTGTTGCTCGGTTTCCTGGCGCTCTATACATATATGTATTTCCTTCACCTAGAGTGCCACTCCTCCCTTTTATCTGGGCCGATCCTTTTGAACAAGTTGCGACCTTCAATCTTCACATTCCACTCATGAGTTTCATCGTACCATCTTTCAGTCATGGTTGCTAAATCATACTTGTCTTCCTGCTTTAAGACTTTGAGTTCTTCCTGTTTGTCGCCCAAGTTATGTCTGTTTGTTCAACCCCACTGGAATTCTTGGTCAGGTACCTCCTTCCTGTAGTTAACTGCTCGTTGGTGACTGCCTCCACCTCCCAAGTACAACTCACAATCCCATTCCCTACATTATTCCATTGCATTATTTTCTGGGTCCTCTTCGTCTTCCTCTGCAAGATACTACTTCCAAATGTATACTGACAGAACCTGGAGGTGGAGTTAAAAGAGGAATCAGCCTAGAATCCTTACATAGTCACAAGCGAATTAAGTTCAAGCTCCCTTGAACTCCCTTGACCTTTATTTAATTCCAAGCAGCTGCTAACCATTAGTTGAGAATAATCCTGTACATAAGCATGTGTGGCAATAGGTCAGATTTAAATGGATCTTCATGTGTGCACCTGATCTTTTGCACCCAACAGGATGTGAACCCAAGAAAGGCTTCAAAACATCAATGCAGCTCAGAGACCTCCATCAGTTTGATTAAGGGAAGAAGCTCATGAAAGCAGCACTGTCCTATCTCCACATAAACTCCACCCCTGGTGTGTATGCATCACAACACTGGACACTGGTATCAAAGGAAAAGCATTTGCATTGAATCCACACAGGGGTCTATGACAATTCGCCATGGCCAACTCGCTTTGGGACAAGAGTTACACAATATCAAAGAAATGGTGAAATAGAATCATTAAAGAAACAGTACAAAAGGAGGGAGAGAATGAAATACAAATGACAAAAATTAAAATACTTTTAAAATTTATTTTAAATAATTCAATTGGATTATTAAATTGTCCCACCGTGAGCTGTCCTGTAGCTAGTCGGCCCTGGGGCGAGTTGTCCTATTCTGCCGCAGGGTGCTACTTTTCTCCTGAGAACAATTTGGCAGATGTTTGTGGACCATCAAGATGGCTACCGGTGAGCGGTGGGATTCAAATATGTGAACAGATGGTTCTCTGTGTGGATGCCGCTTCCAGAAGTCCATACTGGGCCTGGGCAACAAAAAATTAGCTACTGCTTATGCTGCCGTGGTGCAAACTGGCTGAATCCCACCACTGCTACCGGTCCCTTAGGAGAAAAATCATTGCTTCAGGGCCTCTCCACATAGAAATGACTGGATTCCCACTGCCTGCTAAATGACAAACTACAGGGAGTTCTTGACTTGCAACTATTTCTTTAGTGACCGTTCAAATTTACAACTGCACTGAAAAAAGTGACTGGTGACCGGTTTTCACATTTAAACCATAAGTGTCCCCATGGTCACATGGTCATACTTTGGGTGCTTGACAACTGGCACCCATTGCTTTTTGTCCTGCCTTCCGGTGCTTTGGAGAATAGCTTGACTCCCTCTTCTCTGGGGCAACCCCTAAGATATTGGAACACTGATACCATGTCTCCCCCCCCCCTCGTCCTTCTCTTCATTAAACTAGACATCCCCAATTCCAGCAACCATTCCTTATATGTTTTAGCCTCCAGTCTCCTGATTATCTTTGTTGCTCTTCTCTGTACTCTTTCTAGAGTCTCAACATCTTTTTTACATCATTGCTTTGCATCACGCTCATATCAGAAGCATCAAGGTGTTTCCAGGTTGAAAGGATTAGCTCAATGGTTCTCAACCTTTTTAATGCCGTGACTCCCAACCGGTCATAAGTCGAGGACTACTCAACTGGTGCAGCACTGTTTTGCAGAATGGGACTTTTGGCGGGCTCAGCAGGGCAGAGACAGCCTGGACAATTCCTATTGGCTTTTGAAAGCCAATAGAATTAGACTCTATTCAAGAGCGTCTATTCTATTGGCTTTCAAAAGCCAATAGAATAAAAGGGAGTAGCACAGCTAAGGAAAAGGGGGGGAAAATGGCAGAGTGTGTTGTTTGGAGACCCCCGTGAAATGGTCGTTCGACCCCAAATGGATTGGGGTCGAACAGGTTGAGAACCACTGGATTAGCTGGTGACATCACTGCTGCTCTGGGGGGGACACCAGCTGGGACCTCTTTTCATGTCCCTGTCAAGGAGCTGGAGCGAAGGACGGGGGCCCATCCTGCCCCACAATAGCAGGTTTCGAACGTGGGCTCACTAACCACCAACCCAGCGTCCTAACCACATGAAGCATCTGTTCCTTAAAATGGTCATAAAATGGGGCCCAACTCACTTAACAACCTTCTTGCTAAGCAATGGAAATTTTGGGCTCAACTGAAATCGTAATTCGAGGGCTATTTGTACCGAGCTCCAGGTTTAACCTGGCCTACCATGTCATGCACACCGAGGCCTGGATGCTCCATCCTCCCCCAGTCTTCCTGCCTCCCAATCCACAGGCCTATTTCACCAGAGCAGCAATAAATTTTCCCCAAACAATTCTCCTGCATTCCCCAGCAGGAAGCCGGTTGCCAGCCACGAGAATTATTTCCACTCCTCCTTTACTCCCCTGAACTAATTATTTTAGCATCTCCCCTGCATGCCATTTATCTCTCTTGCTTGAAAAAGGCAGTTTAATTAAGATAAAAGCTTGCCCTTTAATGCCTGGGGAATTGGTCTCTGCTCTTTACGGGCACGTATCTGATGAATGGATGTAACACCAGGCTGACCCATATCAAGGGAATCTGGACAAGCAGGGGCGTTCAGGGCAAAGGAAGGAAAAGTGAGAGAAAAGATAATATTCCGATTTTCCTTGGCTTCTCAAGTTCAACCTTTCTCTTTCGCTTGTCACCGTTATCTTAGAACCTTAATAGGAAGCAAGTTAGGGCTTTCTTTTATGCTCAGATTTGTCAAGGAAATGAATGCTAGTTCATTTACAGAGCCAAAGTGGTTGGTTTTCAACCAAAGATCTCTGAAGTCAGCTGCTGGAAAGGAATCTGGCATAGAAAAGCTTGGCTGTGCACAGACAATCCACTCCTGTCAAGAATACAGAATTTAACAGCCCTAAAGTCACCTTTTTGGAAGAGAAAGCTTCCAAGCTGGAGACTGAAGGCCCAACATTTTTTCAGCCAACCTTCCCACCTCAGCCATCTTTGATTAATTTTAAATGGGGGGCTCAGTTTCCCCCTCTCCAGCTGGTAATTAGAAAATGGCTGGAGACAGGCGGTTATACCCCAACGATGCAGGACGCTTTAGCTTGGCTCTCCCAGGGAACCTCAGTCTACGTTCCACCATGGGAAGTAAGGTCATACAATGGGTGGTAAATATTTATTCGGTTGGTGTTGATAAGTCGATTTAAGATAAAGAGAACATTTCAAACCGGCAGACGGTTAAACAAAATGGGTAGACGGGTAAATACTGTATACCTGAAAAAAATAGTTAGCTGTTTTCCCCAAATAATTTATTTTCAAAGTTACTGGTAACTGGGTTAATAGCAATGGAGACATATATTTTTTCTGCCCAGTATTTCTGTGGGGAGAGGATCATCTTAAAGTCAGGATTCAAAGCCTACTTTTTATCACAGAGCAAATCTATCTATATGGTTAAGAGTCAACAATAATCTGATGTCACATTATCTATCTCTATCTCTATATATCTATATCAGGGGTAGACAATCTTGGCTCTTTTATGATGCGTGGACTTCAACTCCCAGAATTCCTGAGCCAGCCATGCTGAGGGGAAAGGGAGAGGTTTCCAAGCTGAGCCATGCTGGCTCAGGAATTCTGGGAGTTGAAGTCTACGAGTCATAAAAGAGCCAAGGTTGCCTACCCCTGTACTAGGGAGATTTTGGGCTCCAATTATGGAAGAAGAAGATGCTTTACAACTGTCATGATTTATGACCACAATTGCCAGGCCCAGTCAGAGTCATAACTCAAGGATTAGACTATCCCTTGATTCCCTTGAGTAAGCTATCCTATTTCTCAGAGGCTCATTCTGGTTCCATTCTGGAGGGACTTAGCAATCTATGCATGATTCTCAAACATCCAGGTCATGGTTTACCCAAAGATGTTTTTTTCAAAAGGCAATTGTTCGTTGTAGTTGTTGTTTTCTTTGAAAACGTTTCACTTTTCATCCAAGAAGGTGGAGTAGAGGGTAGAGATCCTCTTCCAGTTTTTCCACTAGGATCACCAAATCTCTGGTTCAAGGACCACCAGGCGCCCAGCTGAGCTTCCTCTGAACACAAAGGTCCATCATCTTTTGATACTACCATATTGCCTGTCCTCCTCCCATCCACACTTTTATTTATGTAAAAATAAATTAAAAATATTTAAATAAATACAATTTTAAACAGCAGGGCATGGAGATAACAGAGTTGGAAAGAACCATGGAGGTCTTCTAGTGACTGGCTCAGGAATTCTGGGAGTTGAGGTCCATACGTCATAAAAGAGCCAAGGTTGCCTAGCCCTAATCTATATCTATCTATTTCTATCTATTTTTATCTGCCTGCCTGCCTGCCTGCCTGCCTGCCTGCCTGCCTGCCTGCCTGCCTGCCTGCCTGCCTGCCTGCCTGCCTGCCTGCCTGCCTATCTATCTATCTATCTATCTATCTATCTATCTATCTATCTATCTATCTATCTATCTATCTATCCATCTATCTATCCATCTATCCATCTATCCATCCATCTATCCGTCTATCCGTCTATCCGTCTATCCGTCTATCCGTCTGTCTGTCTGTCTGTCTGTCTATCTATCTATCTATCTATCTATCTATCTATCTATCTATCTATCTATCTATCTATCATTCTATCATCTATACTGTAACAGAAACAAAGCCAGAACAGTGTCTGCAATTTTTAACTTGAACAGTGAGGAAAATTTGCAAGAGGAATTGATTGATCAACTTGCCACATAACCCTTGACTGACCCAAGGTCACCCAGCTGGCTTTTGTGCCTAAGGAGGGACTAGAACTCACAGTCTCCTGGTAATTGGCCCAAAGTTACCCATCTGGCTTTGATGCCTAAGGCAGGACTAGAATTCCCGATCTCTTATTTTCTAGCCTGGTGCCTTAACCACTGTACCAATCTAGAACTAAGGAGAAATTTCCTGACAGTTAGGACAATTAATCAGTGGAACGACTTGCCTCCAGAAGTTGTGGATGCTCCAACACCGGAGGTTTTTAAGAAGAGATTGGACAACGATTTGTCTAAACTATTATAGGGTTTTCTGCTTGAGTAGAGGGTTGGACTAGAAAACCTCCAAGGTCCCTTCCAATTCTGTTATTCTACTGTTCAGAAGCCTATCCTCAATGTAGACACAAGAGCTTCTGACAGAGGAGAAGAGATGTAGTAGATACCAAAAAGGGGAGGGGGGGTCATGCATTGAATAATGTTAAAGTTTAGGGGCAATAAATCTTACAGAGACTTTTCCCAAAGTTTCTTTGAGTGTAACACTGGTGAAGTTTCCTAGGGCTTGAAGCTAGATCAGAGGGCCTTGTCAGACAAAACTGGGACAGCAACCTCTTTGGCGATAGATCAACAACACTTTGTCTAAAGTGCACCGTGCACTGAGTCCAAGTTCTATCGCATCCATAATTGAAGGCATTTCCAAGCAGCGAGCACTCTCCGTGCCCGCCCTTCCTCCGACAGGCATCTGATATTGAGTGTGGCAGGATAAGGGAGTGTGAGGGTTACAAGAAGGAGCAGGTTGCACATCCTCTCCTCTGACCCGCAAAAGGGAAACTGACTGAGAATCAATCCTTCCAACTTCTGCAGGTGTCGTTCAATCCTCAGAAGCTCGGCCCGGCTCTCAGGCTGAGCTCCACCTCAAGATCATCCCAACCTGTTCTTTTCTAGCTCTCTCCAATCTGAGAAGGACCTTCTCTCCCAAAAGTTAACCTTTGATCTCCTTTTCTCCTTGCCTTCCAGCATGTAACTTGATGTTTATAGCCAGGATTCCTAGAATCATACAGCTGGAAGGGACCCTGGAGGTCTTTTGATCCAGTCTCTTGCCCATGGCAGGAGACCCTACATCAGGGATCCCCAATCCCCAGTCCAGGGACCAGTACCGGGCTGTAGCATGCCCGCAACCGGGCCGCACCAACAAGCAAAGTCCCATCCGCAAGAGGCAGGCAGCACACAAAACCACGCACCTTCCAGTCCACAGAAAAACTTCTCTCCACGGAACCGGTCCCTGGTGCCCAAAAGGTTGGGGACCTCTGCTCTACATCATCCTGGACAAATAATTGTCCAATCTTTTCTTAAAAACCTCCAGCGATGGTACACCCACAACTCCAAGAGGCAAGCTGTTCCACTGGTTAGTGTCAGGAAGCTTCTGTTTAGTTCCAGATTGGAGCTGTCTCCGAGTTTCCACCTAGCGCAGTGGTTCTCAACCTTTTTAATGCCGCGACCCCCAACCGGTTGTAAGTCGAGGACTACTCAACCGCTCGTAAGTCGAGGACTATTCAACTGGTGCAGCACCATTTGCAGAATGGGACTTTTGGCGGGCTCAGCAGGACAGAGACAGCCTGGACAATTCCTATTGGCTTTTGAAAGCCAATAGAATTAGACTCTATTCAAGAGAGTCTATTCTATTGGCTTTCAAAAGCCAATAGAATAAAAGGGAGTAGCACAGCTAAGGAAAAGGGGGAAAAAATGGCGGACTGCTTTGTTTGGCGACCCCCGTGAAATGGTTGTTCAACCCCAAATGGGGTCCCGACCCACAGGTTGAGAACCACTGACCTAGCGCTTCTTGGTCTTATCTTCAGGAGCTTTGGAGAAAAAGTTGACCTTCTCTTCTCTGGCAACATCTCATGTAATGGAAGACAGCTATCGTGTCATCCCTAATTCGTCTTTTCATTAGGCTGGACAGGGGTCTTCAAACTTGGCCCTTTTATGACTTGTGGACTTCAACTCCCAGAATTCCTTAGCCAGCATGCCTGGCTGAGGAATTCTGGGAGTTGAAGTCCACAAGTTATAAAAGGGCCACGTTTGAAGATCCCTGGGCTAGACATACCTAGTTCCCTTAACCATTCCTCAAACAGTTTATCCTTGCAGACCCCTTTTCATCTTAATTGCTCTTCTCAACACTCTTTCTAGGATCTCAAGAGAAGCCATGAGACTTGCAGAATAGTGAATGCCCTGTGCAAGGATACGTTTAGAATGGGTACAAATGAAGTAAGGCACAATTTAAGAGACTGGAATCCATTGCATTTTTTAAATAATAATAAAATATTTCAGGTTCCCTATGATCTGCAAGAGCTTCTGAGATATAACTGTCACGTTGCCTGTTGCAACCCTTCAGGATGGCAAGATGGACCTTTGATTGTATCTTGTTGAAGAAGCTGCAAATAGTTGAGTTCTTCCACCACGCTAAGGCACACACTGGTTTGCAAGCTGCCAGGGAAATGTTTACATACTGGATTAAATCAAACTCTAGCTAGCTGTCTTTGCCTAATATAGTTGACTACTTGAAGGTAATGGCTGTGAAAGTTGGACCATAAGAAAGGCTGAGCGCCAAAGAATTGAGGCCTTTGAACTATGGTGCTGGAAAAGACTCCTGCGAGTCCCCTGGACTGCAAGGCGAACAAACTGGTCAGTCCGAGAGGAGATCAACCCCAACTGCTCTGTAGAAGGCCAGATCCTGAAGTTGAAACTCAAGTACTTTGGCCACCTAATTAGGTGGCGCAGCAGTTAGAGTGTAGTACTGCAGGCCACTTTAGCTGACTGTGTTCAGCAGGTCAGCGGTTCAAATCTCACCGGCTCAAGGTTGACTCAGCCTTCCATCCTTCCGGGGTAGGTAAAATGAGGACCCAGATTGTTGGGGGCAATGTATATATATATATACATTGCTTACTGGTGTACACCGCTTAGAGAGTGCTTGCACTTAAAGTGGTATATAAGTCTCATAAATAAATAAATAAATAAATAAATAAATAAATAAATAAATAATGAGAAGGAAGGACTCACTGGAGAAGAGCCTAATGCTGGGAAAGATGGAGGGCAATAGAATAAAGGTAATTACTAGAGGTGCTCTATCTAGTCATATAAGTTGGCAACAATTACAGGTGGTCTTTGATGGACAACAGTTCATTTAGTGACCGTTCAAAGTTACAGCGGCACTGAAAAAAGTGACTTATGACCGTTTTTCACACTTACGACCCTTGCTGCATCCCTGGGGTCACGTGATCAAAATTCAGACATTTGACAACAGATTCATATTTGTGACGGCTGCAGTGTCCCGAGTTCACGTGATCTCCATTGGCTGACCTTCAAAATCAATGGGGAAGCCAAGTTCACTTAACTATGTTACTAACTTAACAATTGCAAGATTTTACTGAACGACTGTGACAAGAAAAGTCATAAAAGGGGGCAAAACTCACTTAGCTTAGCAACAGAAATTTTGGGTTCAATCACAGTCGTAAGCCGAGGACTACCTGTAACCAAAGACGCCTGCTGAAATGAGTAATGGCTGAAAACTGTCAGATCGAGTCTACTCTCTCTTTTTTTTTTTAACTTTCTGAATAAAACCAAGTTTAAAAAATACTGTGGCGGCTAGAATGTGGTTAACCTGGCAGAGAAGCTATAACAACCCAACACCTTAAGGCTAAGAGGAGATCAGCTTCCACAGATGGTGGAGTCTTTTCATTTCAGTTTTTGCCAGTTCTCCTTTTGGGGACTCAAAATGTTGTCAACTTACTGGATCAAAAAAAAGAGAGAGAAATATGGTACTTAATTTTACATATAATAGCGGCGGCAAGAATAGCATATGCACAGTGCTGGAAAAATGAGAATATACCATCAGAGGAAGAAGTGATAAGAAAAATCCTGGACTGTGCTGAGATGGACAAATTAACAAAAGAGATAAAAGAAAAGGAAGACACAGAGTACTATATAACATGGAACAAGTGGTATGACTGGTTGGAGATTAGAAATAATAGAGGAGAATAAATGTGGAAAGGTCAAAAGTGAAAATATGTGTATAATAATGTATAATAATAATATGAATTATTCTTAGTAAGAAGTAGAATATGAAGGAAGAAAAGTGTAAATAAGAAACAACGGGGCAATAAGGATAAATATTCTAAGGAAGAATAAGGGGGGAAATGTAAATAATAGAAGATTACTGTTACGTAATCGCTGTTAAAAAAGGGAGGAGTGTGTATGTGTGTTATGTTTTGTTTTGTTTTGTTGGTTAAAAATAAAATTTAGAAAAAATGTTACTGGATCAAAAAAAAAAGAGAGAGAGAGAAAAAGATTGCATTGAAATTTGAATCTGCCCAATTCTCCCTTTGCACTCCGAGGCAAGCCCCCCCCCCCACCATTGCCAAGTCTTGACGCCCAGCTCCATCAAAAGCTTCCCTCCACATCCTGGCTTTCACACCCTCCAATGTAGCATCACCATCCCAGCTGCTCAAGCAGATCAGGGCTTGATTAATATGGCACAACTTGTTATATTGTCAGATAATTATCCCCAAACTGTATGACTTTTCAGCTAAGTGGTGGTACTTAATTGCGTTTTTAATTACGCTGTAATAATTCCAGCCCAGGCTGAATGAGGGGACTGAACCTAGCGTGATGCCAGAGGAGATTGCCAAGAGCCATTAGCCTGTCTGAGAAGAGAGGACAGTGGCAGATTATGATTGCAGCACAAGCTAACTGCCATGGATTACGGTAATGGCCAGGCACGGCAGCGTGACCCTAGGAATCCTCTCTGAGAGGACAGCACTAAGTATATGTAATAATTGAATGTGTGTAGGCCAAGGAACATTCAGCCCTCTTGCTTTCAGGGGGGCTGCCCCAAAGAAGAGGGGGTCAACTTATTTTCCAAAGCACCAGAGGGCAGGACAAGAAACAATGGATGGGAACTAATCAAGGAGAGAAGCAACCTGGAATTAAGAAGAAACCTCCTGACAGTGAGGACAATTAACCAGTGGAACGGGTGGCCTTCAGAAGTTGTGGGTGCTTCATCACTGAAGGTTTTTAAGAAAAGATTGGACAGCCACCTGTCTGAAAGGGTGTAGGGTCTCTTGCTTGAGGAGGGGGTTGGACTAGAAGACCTCCAAGGTCCCTTCCTGCTCTAGTCTATTCTAATCACTGACTCATTTTATACTGAGGCTGAAAAGGAAAAACAAAGCAGGTTTATTGGCTCAGATGCCAGATTATGGCTTGTCTAGTTGATAGAAATAGCCTCATTTCCTTTGGAAAACAAGAAAGACCCCCCTTGGGCCCATAGGCATCCAACAGCCATGTTGAGGTCACATACATAATGATGTCACTCATACAGTGGCTCATTTACAAGAAATAAAATTAAGATGGATGAATACCTAATCTGGGAGGGAAAAAGAACAGAGTTTTGCACTTCATGTTAAAACATGATTTGTCTGAATGTGATTTATTGACTAAGCCACAGTTGGTGGATTTGAACCCCATAAATCCAGGAACAGTGTTCATACAACAAGGAAAGACTAGTCGAACAAACCATGTTAATATAATGTTGCCCTCATATGGCTATGCACATTTTCATCCCCAATTGGGAAGAAGGGGGAGAATGTATTTTCCTAACAAGGAAACTTAAGTGCTTTCTATCTTTTTCTTTTTTTAAATGCCAGAACCGCTGGCCTTCAGAAGTTGTAGGTGTTTCATCACTGGAGGTTTTCAAGAAAAGACTGGACAGCCCCTCGTCAGGAAAGCGTAGGAACTCCTGCTTGAGCAGTGGGTTGGAGTAGAAGACCTCCAAGATCCTTTCCCACTCTATTCTGACTGATTACTTCTCATAGGGCGATAGACAAAGAGAGAGAAAGAGACAGAGAGACAGAAAGTGGCCCGCAGATGCTGCAAACTCCTCCCACTTTGCATTCCAGCTCCGCCCACTGAGGATTGGCTCCGTCCACCACTGTCTGGATTCATTCATTGGCTTTGCCTACTCTTGCTTTACTCATTGGGAAAAAAAATGTTGGAAAAGACTGAACACTGGGGATGGCAAAGGACAAAGATGGTTAGATGGTGTCATGAATGTGGGGCGATTATGGCAGACGGAGGAGGACATGGGTGCCTGGCATGGTGTGGCCCATGGGGCTGAGAAAAGTCAGGCACGAGTTAGTGACTGAGCAACAATGATGGCAAAACTATGGCTTTGTAAGCAAAAGGATGCTACCGATAGAAAAGAATAGGGTTGAAATGAGGGGTCCTTGGTGCTCTCTGAGCTTGGATGTTTTCTTGCAGACATTTCATTACCCAGCTAGGTAACATCATCAGTGCTAGAAGGGAGAAGGGGTTATACACTTGCCCTGTCAGTTTTGGTGGTTCCTTGATAAGGATGTTGTTTGTTATTCCCTTGTCTTGAGTTGGTAGTTCCTTGACTGAGGTATCGTTTAAGACTTAATTGTTGGTCTAGTATTAATCTTGATCTGTTTATCTGGCTGTTTCTTTGCGGGCAAGAATTGCTGTCTTGGTCTTTTTGTTTCCTGTTTGGCTTTTTGATTTTCTCTTTTGAGTGACATGTAGGTGTTGTTCATCTCTCGGCTTCTGGAGTTAATGAGGGATGAGGTTTTTTTAATTCAAGGATCTCTAACCTTGGCAACTTTTGACGTGGAATTCTGAGTCCTGGCTGAGGAATTCTGGGAGCTGAAGTCTACAAGTCGTAAAGATGCCAGAGTTAGACACCCCTGCTCTAACCTATGAATATAGAATATAGAATAACAGAGTTGGGAGAGACCTTGGAGGTCATCTAGTCCAACCCCCTGCTCAGGCAGGAAACCCTATACCATTTCAGACAAATGGCTGTCCAGTCTCTTCTTAAAAACTTCCAGTGTTGGAGCATTCACCGCTTCTGGAGGCAGGTTGTTCCACTGGTTAATTGTTCTTACTGTCAGGAAGTTTCTCCTTAGTTCTAGGTTGCTTCTCTCCTTGATTAGTTTCCATCCGTTGCTTCTTGTCCTGCCTTCAAGTGCTTTGGAGAACAGCTTGACTCCCTCTTATTTGGGGCAGCCCCTGAGACATTGGAAGACTGCTATCATGTCAAAAGTGTTGCCTTTTCCAGGAGAAAAGCAAGCTGTCTACAGGATGGTGAATCCTCGTTCTATTCTCCTGCAGTTGACTTGGCAAACAAGATTCAGAGATAACAAACAAAGCGATGCTCAGAGAAGAAGTGCATACCTGACACGAATTTTGATTCTTTCTTTTCACGCTCTTTGATAATGTTATGATAACATGGCAGAGGATTATCACAAAGAACAAACCCCAAGAGTGTACCTTGTTTTGCTTTGTTCCGCCCCCGCCCCCCCACTTTTGGGAGGCAAAAGATATGTGCCTTTGGCAAATACCACTAACGCACAGAGCCGTTTCATTGTTTACAGTCACCTAGCAGAATAAACCTGGTTATTCTATTAACTCGTGTTCTGAACTTGCTCAAAACATTAAATCGGTGTTTCTCAACCTCAGGAACTTTAACTTCAACTCCCCAATTTCCTCAGCCAGAATTAGGCTGGGGAAGGCTGCCTGGGGTAGACTGGTTAGAGAATTCTGGGAGAGGGAGGGAGGGAGGGAGGGAGGAAGGAAGGAAGGAAGGAAGGAAGGAAGGAAGGAAGGAAGGAAATGGAAGAAAGGAAGGAAATGGAAGAAAGAAGGAAGAAAATGGAGAGAGGGAGGGTGGAAGGAAGGAAAGAAGGAAGGAAGGAGGAAGGAAGGAAGGAAGGAAATGAAAGAAAGAAGAAAGAAAATGGGGAGAGGGAGGGTGGAAGGAAGGAAGGAAGGAAAGAAATGGAAGAAAGAAGAAAGAAAATGGGGAGAGGGAGGGTGGAAGGAAGGAAAGAAGGAAGGAAGGAAGGAAATGGAAGAAAGAAGAAAGAAAATGAGGAAAAGGGGGGGTAGAAGGAAGGAAGGAAGGAAGGAAGGAAGGAAATGGAAGAAAGAACGAAGAAAATGGGGAGAGGGAGGGTGGAAGGAAGGAAGGAAGGAAGGAAATGGAAGAAAGAAGAAAGAAAATGAGGAAAAGGGGGGGTAGAAGGAAGGAAGGAAGGAAGGAAATGGAATAAAGAACGAAGAAAATGGGGAGAGGGAGGGTGAAAGGAAGGAAGGAAGGAAATGGAAGAAAGAACGAAGAAAATGGGGAGAGGGAGGGTAGAAGGAAGGAAGGAAGGAAGGAAATGGAAGAAAGAAGAAAGAAAATGAGGAAAAGGGGGGGTGGAAGGAAGGAAGGAAGGAAATGGAAGAAAGAACAAAGAAAATGGGGAGAGGGAGGGTGGAAGGAAGGAAGGAAATGGAAGAAAGGAGGAAGAAAATGGGGAGAGGGAGGGTAGAAGGAAGGAAGGAAGGAAGGAAGGAAGGAAGGAAGGAAGGAAGGAAGGAAGGAAGCAAGCAAGCAAGCAAGCAAGCAAGCAAACAGGCTTTCTACCTCTTTGCTGTTTGGAAAAACCAGCTGGAACAGGTCGAGTGAACAGAGAAAGCCGAGAGAACTAAGTTCAAAGCACTCTGTGGCATAACTGAAATAATCCTCCCTGCCTCCCCTAAAGGCAGGGACTGGGGCCGAGACCCAGAGGCTTGGAGGTGCTGGCAAAATTCCATGGCTCAACCTTGAGAAGGGCTGGAAGAGAGACTGAGAAAAATGGTGTTTCTCGTCTAGTCCTCTCTGCTCATTGGAGAGATTAGCCAGTAGCCTGGAGCCTGCAGAAAAGGCACTTTTTGTAAACTTGTGTGCCAGTGTGTTGTGGGGGGGGGGGTGCATTGAGGGTCAAAAGGAGGAGGAGGAGGTGGGGGGGGGGAGACACCAACTGCAATGTGTCATTTAGATCTGATTGGTGCACAAGTCAATGCAGATAAAATAGCTTCGGTGAATTTCAGAATCAGGTAGGTAAATTGAGAGAGAGAGGGAGGGAGGTAAAAAAGTAGATGATGGATAGATGGATGGATAGATGGATAGATGGGTGGGTAGATGTTTGGAAGAGACACAGAGAGAGAGGAAGGAGAGGAAGAGGAAGGGGGAGGGAGGGGGGAGAGAGAGAGTCCCCAGCCAAAATGTAGGCAACCTTGGCTCTTTGATGACTCGTGGACTTCAACTCCCAGAATTCCTGAGCCAGCCATGCTGAGGGGGAAGGGAGAGTTTCCAAGCTGAGCCACGTTGGCGCAGGAATTCTGGGAGTTGAAGTCCACGAGTCATGAAGGGGCCATAGTTCCCCCATGCTGGCTCAGGAATTCTGGGAGTTGACGTCTACCCATCTCCAAGTGGCCAAGGTTGAAAAATACAGGCCTAGGCCAGAGGTAGGCAATCTTGGCTCTTTTATGACTTGTGGATTTCAACTCCCAGAATTCCTGAGCCAGCCATGCTGAGGGAACAGGGAAAGGTTTCCAAGCTGAGCCAGGCTGGCTCAGGAATTCTGGGAGTTGAAGTCCACGAGTCATCAAAGAGCCCAGGTTGCCCACCCCTGGTCTACAAGAGAGCAATCTCCTCAACCTTGGCCATTTTAAGATGTGTGGACCAACTCCCAGCCAATCGCTACAGAGGAGTCTCCTCAACTATGGCAACTTTTAAGATGTGTGGATTTCAGCTCCCAGAATTCCCCAGCTCAAATGTCTAGAGCAGCATTCCACAACCTTGACAGCTTTTCAGATGCGTGGATGTCAACTCCCAGAATGCCCCAGCCAGCCCAGATGTGATGAAATCCACACATCTTAAAGATTAAGACTGGCCTAGAACCTGCCTGCTGATGCCTGCCTCTCTGAGTCCCACTCAGCAGAACATTCCTGGCCAGAGGGCCTATCCTGGAAGACCTGCCCAAAGGATGCAACCTACTTTATCCCACCCCCCCAACCTCCCCACCCTGGGATTCCTCTCTTCCCCTCTGCCTGGCAGCCTTGGGGGCTGCTTAGCTACCCCCCTGACCCTTGAGTGTAACCTGGAAGAGCAGCCCTTGGGTCAGCTTGTCAATCCACCTATTTGCCTTATTTATTTGGCTGGATCTTTCTGTCAAGGGTTTTTTTTGGGGGGGAGAAGGGGGCAAGATGGAGGGAGGGGGCAGACTAGGGACAATAGCCAGGAAGCCGCAGGGCCACAGGTGCAGAGTCACCTTTGGGTCACCGGGAGGAGATTCACTCCAAGTCAAAGAAGAGACAAGGGGCTTTTGTTCCCCCGGAGCGAAAGGTTAAGAAGGTTATTGGAGTGGGGGGGGGGACTGGGGGGGGAGAGAACTCAAGGCTCTCCCTGGATAAATGTGGTACAGTGGTTTTTCGGCCTCTTCTCTTCCCCCCCTCACCCACCTTCAAAGAAGTGGCTCCCGAATGTTTTTAATTAATCTAATATTCCAGGCTTTGCATTGGGATAAGTTTTTTTAAAATAAATAAATCAATAAACAAATCCTGTCACCCGCCACCTTCCTGTTCCTTCCCTTCCCGGAGTGCATTGGGTCCTGTTTCAGAATGGCTTGGGATATGAAGCAATGTGCACATAGAGTAAGCAAGCACATTGAGGGAAGTTAGCCCAGAGAAGGAAATATTAAAAAGGGCAGAAAAATATATTTTTCCTCAAAAGGACTTTTTAAAACCAAACCTGGCCCCAAATCTATCTCTCTGCCCCAAGCAAGAGCTAGCCCCATACAAATGCAGATGTAAAACCATCAGAAAGTTGGAGCCAGAGCAATCAAGAAGACAAAGAGAAGATCTGCATACCCCACCCAAACTCTAGGAGTCATTAGCCCCATCACCTGGGAAGCAGGATATGATAATAGAATTAAACCACAGATATCAAGGCCTAGACAAACACTCAGAAACAGCCTCAAGGTTCATGCCACAGGAACAGGAAACTATTCCAAACAAAGGGCTAGAGGGGGTATAAAAATCTACTACACCATGTGCTCAGCCCTTCTCTCTTCTGCACTTTCCTGAAGAACCATCTTTCTGCAATAAACTGTAACCTTCTTCCCAAAGCAGTCGCCATGTTTGCTTATTTATTCCCGGCTTGGATGAACCAGGATGAAGACTTTACTTCTAACAACATGGAGGCTCAGATTTAAGATATAAGAAGGTGTTGCAGCCTCAGGTAGAAGGAGCAGAAGAGAGAAAGGGGATATGCAGCTTCACAGCATTTTTTTTATTTTACAGATGTTAACAGACTAACAGAGTTGGAAGAGACCTTGGAGGTCTTTTAGTTCAACCCCTTGCTCAAGCAAGAGACCCTATACCATTTCAGACAAATTGTTGTACAATCTCTTCTTGAAAACCTCCAGTGTTGGAGCACCCACTGCTTCCGAAGGCAAGCTGTCCCACTGGTTGATTGCTCTCTCTATCAGGAAGTTTCTCCTTCATTCTAGGTTGGTTCTCTCCTTGATTCATTTCCATCCGTTGCTCCTTGTTCTGCCTTCAGGTGCTTTGGAGAAGAGCTTGACTCCCTCTTCTTTGTGGCAACTCCTTAAACATTGGAGCACTGCTACCATGACACCCCTGGTCCTTCTTTTCACTAGACATACCCAATTCCTGCAACTGTTGGTCATACATTTTAGCTTCCAGTCCCCTGATCATCTTTGTTGCTCTTCTCTGCACTCTTTCTAGAATCGCAACATCTTTTTTTATATCGGGGTGACCAAAACTGGATTCAATATTCCAAGTAGAGTCTCACCAAAACACTATAAAATGGTACTAACACAGGGGTCTTCAAACTTGGCAACTTTAAGACTTGTGGACTTCAATTCCCAGAATTCCTCAGCCGGCAGTGTTCCAATATTTGAGGGGCTGTCACAGAGAGGAGGGGAGTCAACCTATTTTCCAAAGTACTCGAAGGCCAGACAAGGAACAATGGATGGAAACTCAAAAACCTAGAAATAAAGAGAAATTTCCTGACAGTGAGAACAATCCACCAATGGAACAGCTTGTGGGTGCTTCATCACCCTGTTGGCTTTCATGCCTAGGGCAGGACTAGAATTCTCTGTCTCCTGATGATTGACCCAAAATCACCCTGTTGGCTTTCATGTCTAAGGTAGGACTAGAACTCACAGTCTCCTAGTGATTGACCTAAAATCACCCTGTTGGCTTTCATGCCTAGGGCAGGACTAGAATTCTCAGTCTCCTGGTGATTGACCCAAAATCACCCTGTTGGCTTTCATGTCTAAGGTAGGACTAGAACTCACAGTCTCCTAGTGATTGACCCAAAATCACTCTGTTGGCTTTCATGCCTAGGGCAGGACTAGAATTCTCAGTCTCCTAGTGATTGGCCCAAAATCACCCTGTTGGCTTTCATGTCTAAGGTAGGACTAGAACTCACAGTCTCCTAGTGATTGACCCAAAATCACTCTGTTGGCTTTCATGCCTAGGGCAGGACTAGAATTCTCAGTCTCCTGGTGATTGGCCCAAAATCACCCTGTTGGCTTTCATGTCTAAGGTAGGACTAGAACTCACAGTCTCCTAGTGATTGACCCAGAATTACTCTGTTGGCTTTCATGCCTAGGGCAGGACTAGAATTCTCAGTCTCCTAGTGATTGGCCCAAAATCACCCTGTTGGCTTTCATGTCTAAGGTAGGACTAGAACTCACAGTCTCCTAGTGATTGACCCAAAATCACTCTGTTGGCTTTCATGCCTAGGGCAAGACTAGAATTCTCAGTCTCCTGGTGATTGGCCCAAAATCACCCTGTTGGCTTTGATGTCTAAGGTAGGACTAGAACTCACAGTCTCCTAGTGATTGACCCAAAATCACTCTGTTGGCTTTCATCCCTAGGGAAGGACTAGAATTCTCAGTCTCCCAGTTTCTAGTCTGGTATATTCACCACTAGATCAAATACGAACCTTTTATTGAAGGATCCAGAAAAAGTAGCTGCCAAACTCTTGACCAAATAGCCATGATAGCGTCCAGTCTTCGTTTTTGATTGCTTGTAGCCATGCATCGTGTTCTTGCTCCCTTCTCCCTGCTCCCTCTTCATATACCGACTCTCCCTACCCCTTTTACGGTTTTGTTCCTGGCTAGACGCCACACATCTCCAACCGTTAGCTCTTCATGCTGTCCCTGCTTCTCTTCTCCTGCCCAGTGCAGAAGGCTCAATTTCCTTGGTGATCGTTATGCAGCTGCTTCTAATGGACTCGCACTGCTTTATGAGCATCACTAAGTAGTTCCTTCATTCCAGGCAATTCGTTACTGCCCTTTCTTATGGGTGCTCAGGGCAGCAAGCTCCCTGACCTGGGGGCAAAGAGCGAGAGAAAGAATCAGATGGAAATCTCCCTGGGGAGAGACAGAGAGAAATGATTGAGTCATAAATCAAACACACAGGAAGTCCTCAACTTACAACGATTCATTTAGTCCCCATTCGAAGTTACGTTGGCACTAAAAAATGGGACTTGCAACCAGTCCCAGCATCCCCGTGGTATATGTCAGGGGTCTTCAAACTTGGCCCTTTTATGACTTGTGGACTTCAACTCCCAGAATTCCTCAGCCAGGCACGCGTGCCTGGCTGAGGAATTCTGGGAGTTGAAGTCCACAAGTCATAAAAGGGCCAAGTTTGAAGACCCCTGGTATATGTGATCAGAATCTGAGTGTTTGGCAACCAGCGTGTTTATGATGATTGCAGCATCCCAAGGTCATCTGAATGCCATTTGCAACCTTCCCAACCGTCTTCCAACAAGCAAAATCAAGAGGGAGTCAAGCTATTCTCCAATGCACCAGAGGGCAGAACAAGAAACAATGGATGGAAATTAATCAAGGAGAGAAGCAACCTGGAATTAAGGAGAAAGTTCCTGACAGTGAGGACAATTAACCAGTGGAACAGCTTGCCTCCAGAAATCGTGGGCGCTCCATCACTGGAGGTTTTCAAGAAGAGACTGAACAGTCACTTGTCTGAGATGGTGTAGGTTCTTCTGCTCGGGCAGGGGGCTGGACTAGAAGACCTCCAAGGTCCCTTCCAGCTCTATTCTATTCTAAATCATAGCATGCTTCGTTTAACAGTGGCAGGGATTCTCATAAGAACCCTGGCAAAAACATGTCATAAAAATCAGGCGTGACCTGCTTAACAACTGTCTCGTTTAGCAATGGAAATTCGGGGCCCCAATTGTGATCATAGGTGGAGAACCATCAGTGTGCAGTGGCAGCCAAAAAGTCCACATAAGAGCCGAGGTGGCGCAGCAGTTAGAGTGCAGTACTGCAGGCCACTTTAGCTGACTGTGTTCAGCAGGTCAGCGGTTCAAATCTCACCGGCTCAAGGTTGACTCAGCCTTCCATCCTTCCGGAGTAGGTAAAATGAGGACCCAGATTGTTGGGGGCAATGTAAAATATATATATACATTGCTTACTGGTGTACACCGCTTAGAGAGTGCTTGCACTTAAAGCGGTATATAAGTCTCATAAATAAATAAATAAATAAATAAATAAATCCTAAATTGCGTCAACAGAGGGATTGAATCAAGATCATGTGAGGTTAATAATACCGCTCTGTAAAGCCTTAGTAAGACCACACCTAGAATTCTGCATCCAGTTTTGATCATCACACTATAAAAAAGGACGTTGAGGCTTTGGAAAAAGTGCAGAGAAGAACAACACAGATGATTAGGGGCCTGGAGGCTAAAACATATGAAGAACTGGGCATGGCTAGTCTAATGAAGAGAAGGACCAGGGGAGACATGATAGCAGTCTTCCAATATTTGAGGGACTGTCACGGAGAGGACGGGGGGTGTCAACCTATTTTCCAAAGTACTTGAAGGCCAGACAAGGAACAATGGATGGAAGCTGATCAATGAGAGTTTCAAAAACCTAGAAATAAGGTGAAATTTCCTGACAGTGAGAACAATCAACCAATGGAACAGCTTGTGGGTGCTTCATCACTTGTACAGCACGACTATAAAGAGGTTGGTCAAAGTTCCAGAAACTCCTGTTTTCTGTACTTTATTTTTTTTATTATTGCATTAATGAAAACTCAAGGCAGAAATGGAAACCTGGGGTGCAGCATATCATCTTTATTTCCAGGAATAAATATAGGCCTCATGCAGATCCCCTAGATTAGGGGTCTTCAAACTTGGCAACTTTAAGACTTGTGGACTTCAACTCCCAGAATTTCTCAGCCAGCAAGTTGCCAAGTTTGAAGACCCCTGTCTTAGATGTTCTTTTTTTTAAAAAAAAAAATGACAAGCAGGCACAATTTTTCCTTTGGAAACACTATATGATAAATCTGTCCTGAAAAAAAAAAAAATGAAAGTAAGCCAGGTTGCAGGCTGATAAGAGGGCTGGAAGAGTGTCAGAGTTTTTTGCTAACTTTGTTTCTGACAAAGCCACATCAGCTGCTCCTAAGCTAGCTCAGTTGTTTGATGATGATGATGATGATGATGATAACCTTTATTGTCAATTTTTACTGTGGGCACAATGGCACGTATTAAAACTGAAATTTAGTTGCTTGCTCTCAAAGGGTACACATACACAACACACATTTAAACATATATATAAAACATATGTATATGTTACTTACATATAAGTAACATATAAATATTAATCGCTGTCCATCTTGAATATATAACGGAAGGAGGAAGCTTGAGAGTTCACAAGGTTAATGCTGTATGGAATGAAACTATGGCTGAATCTGGATGTTCTGCTTCAGATACCACGGAGCCCCCTTCTCCCAGAAGGAAAACAAGGAAAACAGGTCGTGAAGAGGATGTGTAGTGTCCCAGACAATCTTTCCCAATGGGGACAACTTTGAGATAGATGATGGATAATTTTTATAAATATTGTATCTCAAAGGGCAAACATAGCTAATAGTCCTCCCTCCTTCAATTTTCCCCATAACAATCCTGTGAAGTGGATTGGGCAGACAGAGAGGGACTGGTTTAAAGTGACCCAGCTGGCTTTCATGCCTAAGGTGGGACTAGAACTCAAATTCTCCTGATGATTGGTCCAAAGATATCCAGCTGGCTTTCATGCCTAAGGCGGGACTAGAACTCACACTCTCCTGATGATTGGTCCAAAGATATCCAGCTGGCTTTCATGCCTAAGGCGGGACTAGAACTCACAGTCTCCTGGTGATTGGTCCAAAGTCATCCAGCTGGCTTTCATGCCTAAGGTGGGACTATAACTCACAGTCTCCTGGTGATTGGTCCAAAGTCATCCAGCTGGCTTTCATGCCTAAGGTGGGACTAGAACTCACAGTCTCCTGGTGATTGGTCCAAAGTCATCCAGCTGGCTTTCATGCCTAAGGCAGGACTAGAACTCACAGTCTCCTGATGATTGGTCCAAAGTCATCCAGCTGGCTTTCATGCCTAAGGCGGGACTAGAACTCACAGTCTCCTGGTGATTGGTCCAAAGTCATCCAGCTGGCTTTCATGCCTAAGGCGGGACTAGAACTCACAGTATCCTGGTGATTGGTCCAAAGTCATCCATCTGGCTTTCATGCCTAAGGTGGGACTAGAACTCACAGTCTCCTTGTGATTGGCCCAGAATGATCTGGCCTGCTTTCATGCCTAAGATAAGACTAGGGCTCACAGTCTCCTGGTGATTGGTCCAAAGTCATCCAGTTGGCTTTCATGCCTAAAGTGGAACTAGAACTCACAGTCTCCTCGTGATTGGCCCAGAATGATCTGGCCTGCTTTCATGCCTAAGATAAGACTAGGGCTCACAGTCTCCTGGTGATTGGTCCAAAGTCATCCAGCCGGCTTTCATGCCTAAGGCCGGACTAGAACTCACAATCTCCTGGTTTCTACCCTAATGCCTTAACCACCAGACCAGACTGGCTCTAGATAGATCAGGGGTGTCAAACTGGCAACGTCACCTGACGTGCCACGACATATCACGACTTTTCCCCCCTGTGCTGGTAATGGGGTGGCCGCGGTTTTGGCGTGATGCAGCCGACCGTTGGACACCCCTGAGATGGATGGACTTCTGCTGTCAGAATTCTGCAGCCAGAATCCTGGGCGTTGAGGTCCACCTGTCTAAAAGTTGGCACAGCTGAGAAAGCTGGAGCTACATGCTGACTATGTGGTAGGCAGCACCCTCAGTTGGGCACACTTTGCAGTGTTTGGGGAAGCAGGAAGACGTTCTCTGCCTTTGCAAGTTGGGTTGCTGCAGCTGTTTCAATAAAACCTCTGTGGCTTCTTATGGTATGCAGTTCCTGTGTGAGTTTGGATTCCTCCTTCAATAATCTCCACCTGGGCCAGGGGAAAATTGGATGGGAAGCTAGAGAGAGCGGCATAACACGTTTCCTCTCCCTAATTGTCTGTCACTCACTCGCTCCAGCTAATTAGCTCTAGTTAACTGCTGTGCTAAACATATTTCATAACTAAGCACCCATTTTGGCACCGATTTCTTCTGGTTTTTCAAAATATATTTTCGTTAAGACTTTTTAGAAAAATATACATATATGGGAGGCAGAAGGAAGAGATAAAAGAGAATACAAATGAGAAAACACGGGGTTTGCATTTGTAAGTGTCCTAGAGAGCATACTTTCCTGGTTTATTATTAATTGCTTGTGAAGAGCTGCCTGTATGATCTCATTTTAAAAAGCTGGAAATTCGCGGTTTTGCAACAGATTCCAATAGCCCTTCATTTTTCACCAGGAAAAATGGTATTAGGAAAAAAAAAAGGCAAGTACAAATCAAATGGATGATTTAAGTTCCAAGCAGCGGATTTATCTCAATCAGTAATTTTCAAACTTGGCAACTTTAAGATTGCGGACTTTGACTCCCAGATTTTGTTCCATCTCAGTCCATGGATATTATTATATTATTTCTCAAGAAGACACGATAGTCTTTTTTAAAAGAAAAAAATGTTTCCATTAGCTGTGTAAAATAACTGGAAAATTCACAGTGTAATTTATTGAGAGGAGAAAACTTCTACTTTTAATCCTTTCTCTCCATCATTGATGGAGGGAGGGAGAGAGGGAGGGAGGAGAGGGAGGGAGGAAGGAAGGAAAGAAGAAAGGAGAGGGAGGGAGGGAGGAAGGAAAGAAGAAAGGAGAGGGAGGGAGGGAGGAAGGAGGAGGGATGGAGGGAGAGAGAGGAGAGGAGGAAGGAAGGAGGAAGGAGAGGGAGCGGAGGGATGAGAAGGAAGGAGGAAGGAAGGAGAGGAGGGAGGAAGGAGGGAAAGAGAGGAAGGGAGGGAAGGAGGGAGTTAGGAAGGAAAGAAGGAGGGAAGGAGAGGGAGGAGGGAAGGAGGGAGGGAGGGAGGGTGGGAGGGAGGGAGGGAGGAAGGAAGGAAGGAAGGAAGGGAGAGGGAGGGGAGAATGGAAGGAAGGGAAGGAAGAAGGGAAGAGAGGGGAGGGAGGAAGGAGGGAGGGAGGAAGAGAGGGAGGGAGGATGGAAGGAAGGAAGGAAGGAAGGAGGGAAGGAGAGGGAGGAGGAAGGAGGGAGGGAGGAAGGAGAGGGAGGGGGAGGAAGGAAGGAAGGAAGGAAGGAGGGAAGGAGAGGGAGGGAGGAAGGAAGGGAGGGAAGGAGAGGGAGGAGGGAAGGAAGGAAGGAAGGAGAGGGAGGGAAGGAGGGACGAAGGAAGGAGGGAAGGAGGGAGGGAGGAAGGAAGGAAGGAGAGGGAGAAGGAGGGAGGGAAGGAAGGAAGGAGAGAGAGGGAGGAGGATGGAAGGAAGGAAGGAGAAGAGAAGGAGAGGGAGGGAGGGAGGAAGGAAGGAGGAAGGAGAGGGAGGGAGGAAGGAAGGAAGGAAGGAAGGAAGAAAGAAGGGAGGAGAGGGAGGAGGAAGGAAGGAAGAAAGGAGAGGGAGGGAGAGAGGAAGGAGAGGGAGGGAGGAGGGAAAGAGGGAGGGAGGATGGAAGGAAGGAAGGAGAGGGAGGGAGGGAAGGAGGGAGGGAGGGAGGAAGGAAGGAGAGAGGGAGGGAGGGAGGGAGGGAGGAAGGAAGGAGGGAAGGAGAGGGAGGGAAGGAAGGAAGGAAGGAAGGAAGGAAGGAAGGAAGGAAGAAGGGAAGGAGAGGGAGGGAGGAAGGAAGGAAGGAGGGAAGGAGAGGGAGGGAGGGAGGGAAGGGAGGAAGGAAGGAAGGAAGGAAGGAAGGAAGGAAGGAAGGAAGGAAGGAAGGAAGGAAGGAAGGAAAGAAGGAAGGAAGGAAATCCATAATGCACAGGAAGTAATGTCTCAAATCTGGTGCTAAATTTGCATTCTCTGACTCAATGGATGGGAAAAAATCCCAAGGGTTGACAGAACGCAGAAGCCTCTGTTCCCCCACAGAATCCTACGCTGCTCCGGGTTCCCTGTGGAAATCCAACCTTTCTCTGCTTCCTTTTCATTCTTCTCCCAAATTAGCATCTGTGAACAACCCTAGGTTCCCACACAGTGTGTTGCGTGCCAAAGAGTGCCCAGGTGCCCTATTTATGTGTGAGTTTGTGTGTGTTTCTAAGTACACCCATAGATACATACAGAAAGAGAGACAGAAAATGCTACCACTCACACTTTCTCCTTGTTACACAGATCTGTACTGGTTACAGAATTTGGAACTGCTTGGCATAGGGCTGGATTTGCCCTTATATTTCTAAAAAACCAAGAGAGAGAGAGGGAGGGAGGGAGGGAAGGAGGGAGGGAGAGAGAGAGAGAGAGAGAGAGAGAGAGAGAGAGAGAGAGAGAGAGAGAGAGAAAGAGAGAGAGAGAGAGAGAGAGAGAGAGGCCATTATGACTCTGCTCCAGATTTGCAAGCTTATCCTCTCTAGCCAAAGACTGGACTGTCTTCCCTCATTACCTTCTTAGGCAGTCAGGAGCCCAATCCAACATTAAGGTTGCTAGGTTGCCAGGAGTGACCTGTAAGAATTTCTGCTGTAGGAGTAACATATTTTTAAAAAGCTGCTGGTAGCAAAGGTAGAGGGGAAGGGAACGATGGGGGTTGATTTGGAATGCACTGAAAAAAAGACTGGAAAAAAAACCAAACAGCTACACCAGCACTGATAATTCTCAGAACTAGGATGGAGAGAAGCAACCTAGGACTAAGGAGAAACTTCCTGACAGTGAGAACAATTAATCAGTGGAACAACCTGCCTCCAGAAGCAGTGAATGCTCCAACACTGGAAGCTTTTAAGAAGAGACTGGACAGCCATTTGTCCAAAATGGTATAGGGTTTCCTGCCTGAGCAGGGGGTCCCTTCCAAACCTGTTATTCTTTTGTTCTGCTCTGTTATGGCATCACACATGGACACCAAAGCTTGGGAGAAATGTGTTTCTTTTATATATCCAGCGGAAAGTCAACACCCAATGAGGGAATGGAGGATTCTAGAGATAAACCAATGGCTCAAGGGATGGTGCTGTTGAGGGAACTTTCTGGATCGTGTTTACATTATCTATATCGGGAGTGTCCCATCTTGTGGTCTTCAACAACCAGAATTCCCTAGCCAGCATGGAGAAAAAACTTCTTAAGTAAACCACAGTGAAATGGACTGATTCACAAAAAGGAGAAGCTGAGAAATCCATCTTGACTGCCCACCAACATTAGAAGTTGAAATAAAGTTGTGATCTGTTAACTTAACACTGGTAAGTGGGGAATTCTCCATGCTGGCTAGGGAATCCTGGGAGCTGAAGCCTAAAAGTGTTAAAGTGACCAAGTTTGAGAAACAATGCAAGATCCTGTTCTAGTCCCATAAGAAAAATCCAGAACATTCCAGAATTTGGAAGGTTCTTGGAGTAATAGCCAAGATTGAAAACACAAAGAAATGAGTTTTTTTAATAGTAGTAGTAATAGTAGTAGTAATAGTAGTAGTAGTAGTAGTAGTAGTAGTAGTAGTAATAATAATAATAATAATAATAATAATAATAATAATAATAATAATAAAGTTGGAAGGGACCTTGGAGGTCATCTAGTCCAACCCCCTGCTCAGACAGGAAAACCTATACCATTTAGGACAAATGGCTGTCCAGTCTCTTCTTAAAAACTTCCAGTGTTGGAGCATTCACCGCTTCTGGAGGCAGGTTGTTCCACTGGTTAATTGTTCTAACTGTCAGGAAGTTTCTCCTTAGTTCTATGTTGCTTTTCTCCTTGATGAGTTTCCATCCGTTGCTTCTTGTCCTGCCTTCAGGTGCTTTGGAGAATAGTTTGACTCCCTCTTCTTTGTGGCAGCCCCTGAGATATTGGAAGATTGCTATCATGTCCCCCCTCGTCCTTCTCTTCATTAAACTGGACATACCCAATTCCATCAAACTTTCCTTATATGTTTTAGCCTCCAGTCCCCTAATCATCTTTTTTGCTCTTCTCTGCACTCTTTCTAGAGTCTCAGCGTCTTTTTTACATCATGGTGACCAAATCTGGATGCAGTATTCCAAGTGTGGCCTTACCAAGGCATTGTAAAGTGGTATTAATATTAATACAATTTACCATTGTAAAGTGGTATTAATACTTCACGTGATCTTGATTCTATCCCAACTAGGTACCACAATATGGTTGTGTATCATATTTTCCAGAAGAAATTTATTATTTGGAGGCATTCTGGGGTTGAAGAATGTTCCAATCCAGTTTAAAAATCAGAGCCATCAAGAACCAAAGCTATGGGATTTGGAGGCTGCCTTATTCTCCTGGGCCCCCAAAGCAATAGATGGGAGTGAAATGGAGGTTTCTATCTTCCCTTGAGGAAATCCACTAGGTTTCTTCAAATTTCCAAAGCTGCATCTTCACATATAAATTATCTCCCACAAATGTAAGGCGTGCATGTGTGTATGAATATATAAATTTATTCGTCCAGTTGGGTGATGCATAAATGGCCGCCCGATCTTCAAACAAAAGCAGATGGCAAACAGATGGAACAAAAGGATTATATTCCCTTCTGTTTTTGCTGCCTACTACAAGGGAAAGAAGTCAACCATGGGGTTTGTTACATAATTTGCCAGCTCTTGTGAATCCTAATGCAGATTCTGGATACTGCATGAGTTGTAGTCATAGGGAATCTACAGCTGCACAGCTATATAGTGATCTAAACAGGGCTGCCATTAATGGGAAGTTTAAAGGTGGAACTTTACCTGATGGACTTCAGCTTCAGTTGAACAAGGTTGTACCTGATTGATACCTGGATGGACAATATCTGCGAATCCCAAGGCTGTAAACTAGAATGAGAAATGGCAAAGAAAAGAGTCCTTCTTGCTCTCTCAGCTTGGTTGTTTGCTTGCACATATTATGTAAAAGATGACCAGGCTGATCCCGAGGGAGGGATCAAACACGTCATCAGTCTCAAGTCCCCTTGTACCCACAAGAGATCTAAATCCAGCCCACCTTGAATTCCACCCACTCTTATCTACCACCAGTTTGCTTTGACCGGTAGTAGTTCAGATTCTTGTAGAGAATTTAAGCTTGCAATAATCCCTTATATTCATTTGAATGATAAGATAAAATAAGGTAATGTAATGTAAGGTAAGGTAAGGTAAGGTAAGAGATAAGAAATAAGATATGGGATAAGATATGGGATAAGAGATAAGAGATAAGAGATAAGGGAAGAGAAGAGAAGAGAAGATATGAGGTATGAGATATGAGTTGATATGAAGATAAGATAAGGAATAAGATATGATATGGGATAAGATAAGATGATAAGAT
Source organism: Crotalus tigris (assembly GCF_016545835.1). Lineage (NCBI taxonomy): Eukaryota > Metazoa > Chordata > Lepidosauria > Squamata > Viperidae > Crotalus > Crotalus tigris. Next base: position 587,984 of record NW_024097215.1, on the reverse strand, counting down.
AAGATAAGATAAGAGATAAGAAATAAGAGATAAGAGAAGAGAAGAGAAGAGAAGAGAAGAGAAGAGAAGAGAAGAGAAGAGAAGAGAAGAGAAGAGAAGAGAAGAGAACTTTTATTGACATTTTTTTACTGGGCACAATGGCACACATCAAAAAATGAAATTTAGTTGCCCACTCTCAAAGTGAAACACATACATGACACATACCTAAAACATACTATACACAACATATGTATAGACTCACACCGCTACATATACATAACAAATAAATATTAAATACTGTCCATCTTGAATATATAATGGAAGAAGAAAGCTTGAGAGTTCACAAGGTTAATGCTGTATGGAATGAAACTCTGGCTGAATCTGGATGTTCTGCTTCAGATACCACGGAGCCCCCTCCTCCCAGAAGGGAACAAGGAAAACAGGTCATGAAGAGGTTGTGCAGTGTCCCAGATAATCTTACAGACCCTACTCAAGCAGCGCTTCTATGCTATGTCCTGGATGGGAGGGAGGGAACTGCCAATGATCTTTTCGGCCATTCTCACCACTCTCTGCACCGCCTTCCTGTCTGACGCAGGGATGCCTCCAAGCCAGACTGTGGTGCCGTATGACAGGATGCTCTCGATCGTCGTTATCTAGGTTTCCCGATTTCCACACTTGACACTGGATTTGCTTGATTTGCTCATGAAATCACCAGGAACTAAACTTTAGCAGAGTTCTACTTTTGAGGGTGGAAAATCTTTACAGAAGGATTCAAGGGTGGTATAACTTTCTTTGAGAGAATGCTCATTGCAGTCAGCTCTACAAGGCAGACTAGAGCAAAAAGGGATCCTACAGAACAGGGGATCTTCAAACTTGGCCCTTTTATGACTTGTGGACTTCAACTCCCAGAATTCCTCAGCCAGGCACGTGTGCCTGGCTGAGGAATTCTGGGAGTTGAAGTCCACAAGTCATAAAAGGGCCAAGTTTGAAGAGCCCTGCTCTAGAACAATTAATTTGATTTAGTGGGGTCCCTGGTGCTCTCTGAGCTTGGTTGCTTTCTGGCAGACATTTCATTATTCAACTAGATAACAACATCAGTCCACCACTCTAGCATTGATGAGGTTACCTAGCTGGGTAATGAAACGTCTGAAAGAAAACAACAAAATTCAAAGAGCACCAAGGACCCCACAGTTCAACCCTGCAAAAAATTAATTTTAGCTTCAACCCTCCTCCAGATACTTATTTTCACACAGGAGAGGGGGAAATTTTTTACAAATTGCTCCCGCACAAAACATTCTTTCTAGTGTGATGCTGTATCTTTTCCTCTTTCTCTCTCTCTCTTTTGATGTTAAGGCCATCCTAAGAAAAGATTACAAATTCTCGCGCAAGAGACCAGTTGCTGAGAAGGGGGGGAGGGGCTAAGTCCAGAGCTGAAAGTTTCTGGAGATTCAAAAGGTAGGTACTGCCTTTCAAATGAGCTGAGGTTCCCAGTCATCTGAACCTCAATCAAGATGGTGTCTTGGGAATCCTTCAACTCAGTTCTGCAGACTGGATGTTGAAACAACATACTGTTAATAACCGAAGTCATTTAGGATGGAATCTGTCCATTGGAAAAAGCTTGTTCAGCGCCTTTTCCACTCTTGGCACACTCTGCAACATGGTGCAGGGAGGTAGAAACATCTGGAAATCAAGATCTAACTAGTCCAAAGTGTCTTCTGCAGCCCCCTATAGCAGGTTGCACAGAAACAGCTGCATCTGATGCAGTGGGGGGGGGGGGAAGAGGGAGAAAACCTCACACCCAACTCAAATACGGCCGGATTGATTTTGACATATTCACATATTGGGATCCCTTTAATAACCAGGTCTCCTGACTGACACCAGTACAGCTTGCTGAGCTTGCAGTAGCAGAAGAAGAGAGAAAGGCCAGCTTGAGAGTCAGCAAAAGAATGGAAATTATCCAGCAAGGGGGGGGGGGAAGCTGAGCACCTGAGTACGGAGTGGGAGGAATTTTGGATTCTTTTCAATCAAGTGCAGAAGCAGAGTAATTGAGAGGGGATGAGGTTGTCACTCAGTTTAATAAAGAGTTTAACAGAGCTTAACAGAATAAGAAAACTGGTAGGGACCCTGGAGGCCTTCTAGTCCAACCCCCTGCTCAGGCAGGAAACCCGTATACCATTTCAGACAAATGGCTGTCCAGTCTCTTCTTAAAAACTTCCAGTGTTGGAGCATTTGCTGCTTCTGGAGGCAGGTAGTTCCACTGGTTAATTGTTCTCACGGTCAGGAAGTTTCTCCTTAGTTCTAGGTTGCTTCTCTCCTTGATTAGTTTCCATCTATTGCTTCTTGTTCTTCCTTCTGGTGCTTTGGAGAATAGCTTGACTCCCTCTTCTTTGGGGCAATCCCTGAGATACTGGAAGGCTGCTATCATGTCCCCCCCCTCGTTCTTCTCTTCATTAAACTAGACATACCCAATTCCTGCAACCGTTCTTTGTATGTTTTAGCCTCCGGTCCTCTGATCATCTTAGTTGCTTTTCTTTGCACTCTTTCTAGAGTCTCAATTTCTTTTTTGTATCATGGCGACCAAAATTGGATGCGGTATTCCATGTGTGGGTCTTACCAGGGCATTATAAAATGGTGCTAACACTTCGCATGATCTTGATTCTATCCCTCTGACTTAGTCCATCCAAGGACGAATCAATAAATCACTTAACTAATCGATGAAATCAGCAAATAATTGTGTATTGCTTATTATTGGTGTGTTTTATTGTAATTGGATGTATGTTTGGGTATGTATTAAATGCCGGCTACACCAGTTATCGTAAGAGATGTAAAGATGGGGTAAAAAATGCTGTTCTTTGAGGGCATAAACATTTTGTTTTCCTGTTGTTTGGCTAGCCAAGAAAGTTCTGTAAGTAAGAAAGTTCTGTTTTAATTTTTTTTTTTTTTACTGCTGCTGATAAAACGAGGAAGGGAGTTTTGTTAGCTAGTCAATGTTTTTAAAAGACATTTAAGCAGCTGTTGGAGAAGTGAGAATAGAGGGCAATCTATAAAGATGGATCAACATCATATCTGGGCATGGTGACAGGTGGGCAGAACTGAACTGAAATTGAATTTACATAAATACAGGCTGCCTTGGATCTGGTAATAGGTAATACCTATTGGTTTTCTGACTCATCTTCCAGCTGCATTTAGCTATAGCCTAATGTTACAAAGGTATTGAAAAAGCAACTTTTCAACCAATCTCAGCAATTGCAATGATAGCAGCATTCCCACAATCATGTGATCACAGCAATCTGCGGTCACTTGATCACCATTTACATCAGTGGTTCTCAACCTGTGGGTCGGGACCCCATTTGGGGTCGAACGACCATTTCACGGGAGTCGCCAAACAACGCAGTCCGCCATTTTTTCCCCCTTTTCCTTAGCTGTGCTACTCCCTTTTATTCTATTGGCTTTTGAAAGCCAATAGAATAGACTCTCTTGAATAGAGTCTAATTCTATTGGCTTTCAAAAGCCAATAGGAATTGTCCAAAAAAAATGTTGAGATTCTGGAAAGAGTGCAGAGAAGAGCAACAAAAATGATTAAGGATTTTTGGGCATTTCCCCTATGCTGCGTTCATGTGTTTGGGAGGGATGAGAGGAGAAGAAGGTGTAGGGAGGAAGTAGGATGGTAAGAGAAGAAGGGGAGGGGAAAAGAGTAGGAGGGGAGGAGAGAAAGAGGAGGGAAGTAGGGAAGGTTTTAGAGAGGGTGGACACGGCCTGGGGGGAATGGGCAGGCGGTACCAATGGTTATGAATTTATTTTATTCCAAAATTGTATTTTGTATGATGTACAAATGGAAAAAAATAAAATAAAAACTTTTTCAAAAAAAAAAAGTGATTAAGGACCTGGAGGCCAAAATACAGGATAAATGTTTGCAGCAATTGGGTCTGTCGAGTCTAATGAAGAGAAGGACTAAGGGTGACAGGATAGCAGTCTTCTGATATTTGAGGGGCTGTCACAAAGAAGAAGGAGACAACCTATTCTCCAAAGCACCTGAAGGCAGGACAAGGAGCAATGGATGGAAACTAATCAAGGCGAGAAGCAACCTAGAATTAAGGAGAAATTTCCTAACAGTGAGAACAATTAATCTGGTGGTTGCTCCATCACTGGAGGTTTTTAAGAAGAGATTGGACAGCCACTTGTCTGAAATGGTATGGGGCAGTGGTGGCAAACCTACGGCACACGAACCAGAGGGAACACTCAGGGCCCTCTCTGTGGGACACGCACACCATCGCCCCAGCCCCACCTCTGCCTCAGCAGCAGCCCTCAGGAGGAGTGTTGCCCCCAGCTGTGGCCCGCGGGGAGCAGCACAGCCAAGGACATGGCAGCCGGACAGCAAGGACAAGACTCTGCCCTTGCACCTGTCACATGCAGATGATACTGCGGGGCGTGGGCAGAGGGTGTGGCCACCATAGTGCTGCTGGGCCAGCTGGGCGATCTGCTGTGGCGGGCTGTGGAGGCGGAGGGTGGCCCTGTGGGTGGGTGGGTCGGGGCCGGGGGCGGGAGGGCAAGGGGGTGCAGTTGTTGGGCACTCGGTCTCTGAAATGGTATAGGGCAGTGGTTCTCAACCTGTGGGTCGGGACCCCATTTGGGGTCGAACGACCATTTCATGGGGGTCGCCAAACAACACAGTCCGCCATTTTCTTTTCCCCTTTTCCTTAGCTGTGCTACTCCCTTTTATTCTATTGGCTTTTGAAAGCCAATAGAATAGACTCTCTTGAATAGAGTATAATTCTATTGGCTTTCAAAAGCCAATAGGAATTGTCCAGGCTGTCTCTGCCCTGCTGAGCCTGCCAAAAGTCCCATTCTGCAAACGGTGCTGCACCAGTTGAGTAGTCCTCAACTTACGACTGGTTGAGTAGTCCTCGACTTACGACCGGTTGGGGGTCGCGGCATTAAAAAGATTGAGAACCACTGGTATAGGGTCTCCTGCTTGAGCAGGGGGTTGAACTAGAAGATCTCCAAGGTCCCTTTCAATGATGTTACTCTATATTCTGCAGTTAAGCAAGGACAATCCATATTACTAATAGCAAGATGTAAACAGTAATGGTGTTTTGCAAATAACATTTGGGTCAGCAAAAATCCAATAGCGTACAACTTTAGAACAGCAGATCCATATAAAATAAAGCTGAAGATTTTTTTTTTTTGTAAAAAAAAGGACATTTCAGAGCTTCGATTCCCCTTGTAAGTGAGATACAGCTGTCTGGGCTTCAGATAATATCGCACCTGAAAAATTGCAAAGTGAACATCTGGCAGGTGTTTGGAGGGAAACGTTCTCACTTCCCTCACTGAGCCCAAGCTCAGAAGTTGAAGATACTGGAGAAGAAAGCATATAAATGACAATACACTCCCATTTTGTGGGTCCTCAACAATGCCACTTGTAAGGGTTGAAACTGCTACGTGGGAAAAGCAACATACCATGCAAAGCCTTTAAGCCAGACATTAAATATCCATTAATTCTGAAAGATAGGAAAAAAGAAAACACAAGTTTAAATCTGGAGCATAGCTTTATAAAGACCTTGAGCAGGCAATCATTTCTGGTGTGAAGGTTTTGTTACTGTCTGGAATAAAGGTTTTAATTTAGCTGGTTGGGTTCGAGAGTCTTCTGCCAACACAAGCAAAGATCCAAATAAGGGATAAGTATTGAAGAGCTGTGATTTATTGCCCAGCTCCATAAAGATGAATTCTATCTGGACTGGTCTTATTTACCTTCCTAATAATAGTGCTTGGCCTGAAACTTGGCCTGAAATTCTTATTTGTGAGTGGTCCTGGTGCTCTCCGAGCTTGGTTGTTTTCTAGCAGACATTTCATTACCCAAACTAGATAACATCATCGGTGCCAGGAGAGAGTTTTGCACTTTTATATTCTACTAGCACTGATGATGTAACCTAGTCGGGTAATGAAACGTCTGCAAGAAAATCACCAAACTGGGAGAGCACTAAGGAACACACATTTTAATCCTGAGCCACTGGACAGCCATTTGTCTGAAATGGTATAGGGTTTCCTACCTGAGCAGGGGGTTGGACTAGATGACCTTCAAGGTCCCTTCCAACTTTATTATTATTATTATTATTTTGGATCATCGCACAGTCAGCCAGATGTTCAGACTGGATTTGGCATTTTGTCTACCTATCGAGTCCTTACCCAGGACCTGGGATAGGCAGATGTGGATGTTTGATGGTATTACAGATATCGTCGCAGGATGGAAGCAGTTCCTAGTAACGCCGCCTTTTGCAATTGACTGATGGCGAATTTGTCAGTGCCAATGGTGTTCAAGTGGTGCTCCAGTTGTTTTGGGATTGCACCCAAGTAGCCTATTATTATTATTATTATTATTATTATTATTATTATTATTATTATTATTATTATTATTTTTAAATATTCCCTCTATCGATTCTTAATTCTCCTAACTAGACATAACCTCCTACTGTGGTCAAAGTAAGGCATATTTGATTTCAGGGTTTTTTTTTCTTGGTCAATGTTCCCTTACTCCTGGGGTCACCAAAGTGGTCAATATTGACCCCCCAAGGTCAATGGGACTCTTCAAGTGGTCAATAAATGTCTGGGGGGGGTCAAAAGAAGGTCAGTAAAATGTCAGGGAGGCAATAAGTGGTTGATAAATGATGGGAGGTCAATTGGGGTCAATTAGTTTTTGCTCTATCCCAGTCTCTAGTCCTCAAGGTAAGATGGCCAGCAATGAGGCCATTTTGCCCAGGTAGGATGGTCAGCAAATGCTGACCCTCACATTTTATTTAGCTACACACAACCAGGAACCACATAGTGTAAATACCACGTGTAGAACAATATTCTGGAGAAAGAGCAGATCCCTCAGGATGGGATCCAGCACAATTGGAAGAATAAACCCTTGGTCCTGGTGACCAACTCAGATTGGATTCTTGAGGTACCTATATTAGTCCTCAACTAGGTAGTCCTCAACTTATGACTGCAATGGATCCGACCCATTATGATTACGACCATCATGAAATGAGTCATCCACTGGAAAAAAAGTGGAGGGGAAATTTTTTGGGAACTTTGATGTTATCTATATTGACGGCAGCAAGACACTTTACGCATAAAAATGGAAGGACATTTCGTTCTCCACAATGGACCAACGGCTGCAAAAGTTGATGGAGTTAGCAGAAGATGGCTAAATTGACTGCTTTGATCAAAGAGAAAAAAACATAAGTGCTTTTGTTTCTACTTGGAAACCACTTCTGGACTTCTTGCTTGAGACAGAAAAAAAAATGAAACTTTGATTTTTGGGTTTTACTGATTAGATAGATTTATGGTTTATAGAAATGGCTAGTTTATAAACTATTTCGTTAAAGTAGAAAGTTGAGGTTTGATGTTACTGTTTTATTCTACCAGAGCAGTGGTTCTCAACCTTTTTAATGCCGCGACCCCCCAACCGGTCATAAGTCGAGGACTAAACAACTGGTTGTAAGTCGAGGATTAAACCAGTCGTAAGTCGAGGACTATCCAACCAGTCGTAAGTCGAGGACTTTCCCTGCCCGGGAGCGCCACGCATGCGTGGTGCCGCCCCCTGCGCCGGCCGAGGTGTAGCTGGCAAGCGGCAGAGACGGAGCAGGGCGACCATCAGCTGGGCCACCAGCTGGCCCAGCCCAAGGGAGGTAAGGCATCCACCGGGCCCCACGCATGCCAGCAACCCTCCATGCGCCCACTGGCCTCCCACCTCCCACCCCTGGCCCTCTTTTACTTACATTTTTAGTAGTTGCTCAGCAGGGAGGGGTGGAAGCTTCCAGACAGCTCGCCTTCGCTGCAGACAACTTGCAGCACCGTTTGCAGAATGGGACTTTTGGCGGGCTCAGCAGGGCAGAGACAGCCTGGACAATTCCTATTGGCTTTTGAAAGCCAATAGAATTAGACTCTATTCAAGAGAGTCTTTTCTATTGGCATTCAAAAGCCAATAGAATAAGAGGGAGTAGCACAGCTAAGGAAAAGGGGGAAAAAATAGCGGACTGCATTGTTTGGCGACCCCCGTGAAATGGTCGTTCGACCCCAAATGGGGTCCCGACCCACAGGTTGAGAACCGCTGTACCAGAGGGAGTTGGAAGTCAAAGCCTTTTTTCTCTTTTCTCCCCTCTTTTCTCCCCTTTCTCCTTTCCCCTTTCCCTCCCTTATTTGTCCTACTATTTGCTTTTGCATTTTTGTATTTTATATTACAAATTAATATAAACTGCAAATCACAATATGAAATGGGTCATCCGCATAACCGACCCCATTTTGCAACATTTTTGCAGCAGTCGTTAAGCGAACCAAATGTGAGATAGATATGGGCCAGTTTTGATGAAAACTGGAAGCAAATGCCAGTTTTCAGCAAAAAAATATCCTAAACAGCTGTCCTGGCACTGCAAATGTCTGTTTGTTGTTCAGTTGCTGAGTAAATAAAATAAGTCACATGAACGTGGGAGCGGGAGAGGGGGCGGCTGTTGAAATTTTGGTACCAGGGTTTCAAATATCTCTAGGGAGGTCTGTCAAAATTTCAGCGGGTCACTAAGCGATTAGTCGTATGTTGAGGACTCTCTGTACTATACTGCCTGGAGAATTCTGGGAGTTGAAGTCCACCCATCTTAAAGTTGCCAAGTTTGAAAAACACTGTTGTAGTAGTAAGGTGACCAACTTTTTTACAATGAGAAGGAGGACACAAATAAATTGAAGAAAAAAAAGTGAGTCTAATGCGTGTGTGTGTGCCGTGTCGTGTTTCGGTAAGAAGTAAACAAAGCCACTTGCATGCAGCGCATTCTTGCGCACGGCGCACTCTCTCAAAACAATTCTCCTGTGCGGAGTGCATGCGTCTCATAATCGTGTCTCGCCGCACTGTACCGAGCCTTGATGAATCGTCATGTCAAATACAAATACGTCACATCACACACAACGGATCAGCTCGGCATCGATCGAATACTGAGATTTACAGATTTTAGTCTTCAAATATCAAAAAGGAGGACATGTAGGAGGACACTTTGCGAGAGAGGACGGAACTTACAAAAGGAGGACTGTCCTCCCTAAAGGAGGACAGTTGGTCACCTTAGTAGTAGGTACAGGTAGTTCCTCAATTTGCCACAATTCATTTAGTGACCGGTCAAAGTTACAACTGCACTGAAAAAAGTGACATACGGCTGGTCACATGATCAAAATTCAGATGCTTGGCAACTGACTCCTATTGCGATGTCCCCAGGTCACGTGATCCCCTTTTGCGGGGATCTATGAGTCTATGGGGGAAGCCAGACACACTTAACAACTGCATGACTAACTTAACCATTGTGATTCGCTTAACAATTGTGGCAAGAAAGGTCATAAAATGGGGCAAAATTCATTTCACTGTCTCACTTAGCAACAGAAATTTTGGGGTCCATTGTGGTTGTAACCCGAGGACTTCCTGTAAATCTACAACAACTTTATCTGATTTCCTAGAGTCCTTTTCTCTGAAGAGGTTTCAGCACCAGGCACCTTCAGAGATCTTTGTGGGGGTTTGTTTGTTTGTTTGTTTTCACACACTTGCCTGAAAAGCGAATGTGGATTCCTTTGCTGCTTTTCTCCCCTTTCGTTTGAGTTTTGCGCAAACGGCAGCCACATTAATTTGCCGTCCAGCACTTCTGAGAGCGTCCCTGTCCTAATGAGGCCTTTTTGCTTCTTAAGACCGTCCTTTCCTGCACGTAGATCGCTTGGAAAAGTTAGCCGAAACGTTATGAATAAATGCATAAAGATAAGCAATAATAAGCCGGCTTCTCTTTTTTCTTTCTTTCCTTTGTTGTTTTTGCCACACCTGAAAGAGAGTTTATTAATTCCTTTCCTTTGCCTTTTTTTTTAAAATAAATCTTGAAATCTCTCCAATTAGCTGAAGGCGATAAACATCAGAACAAAAGATGAGGCCTGTTGGATCAAACCAAAATATGTTTCCTTGAGTAGCCCCAGATGCTAGCAAGAAGCGTAAAATCAGGAGATGCGGGAAAACAGGATGGGGCTGTGTCTCATTACATAGTAATTCCCTCCTAGTCTGCCGTTACAACGATCTAGCGAGGTAGGTTGGGTAGGGAGACACTGGGGAGTTCATCCAACGTGTTAAACCTGGGTTATAAAATACAGTGGTTGCCTTGAAGAAATCCTTCCTTAGGCACAAAAGCCGGTTGAGTGACCTTGGGCCAATCAACAGGAGACGGTGAGTTCTAGTCTTGCCTTAGACATGAAAGCCGGTTGAGTGACCTTGGGTCAATCATCAGGAGACTGTGAGTTCTAGTCTTGCCTTAGGCATGAAAGCCAGTTGAGTGACTTTGGGCCAATCACCAGAAGGTTGTGAGTTCTAGTCTTGCCTTAGGCACAAAAGCTGGTTGAATGACCTTGGGTCAATCACCAGGAAACTGTGCGTTCTAGTCTTGCCTTAGGCACAAAAGCCAGTTGAGTGACCTTGGGCCAATCACCAGAAGGCTGTGAGTTCTAGTCTTGCCTTAGACATGAAAGCTGGCTGGGTTACTTTGGGCCAGTTCCTCTCTCTCCACTCAATTTACCTCAAGGGTTTGTTGTAGTGGGGAAAACAGGAGAAGGAAGGTGTATTAGGTATGTTCGCCACCTTGAATTATTCATAAAACTAAATAAAGACAGGATGAAAAAAATATATAATAAAATAAAGAATAAACTCAGATTGTCCAACTCCATTTTACCCTAGGGAAGGCCAGGGTTGTGCAAAACACACAAGCATAGGGTCTCTAAACTCATCCACTGAACTCCTCAAAGAGATATAAACTTAAATTCACTCAAAGTTTATTTTTCCCAAAGATCTAAGGCAGGGATCCCCACACGGTGGCAACTTTAAGACTTCTTGACTTCAACTCCCAGAATTCCTCAGCCAGGAACTAGTTGCTCTGATCTGGGGCAACTAAAGATATCGTACTCTAGACACCTATCCAAATTTATCATTGTTATGCTGAGGTTCTGTCCACTCCTACTGGCTACAAGTATTTTTCCATATCTTTTGGAATGTTATACAAGGGATCAACTTTTATTAACACACCTTTCTTTTTCCACTTTTGCTCTATTTTTTAACTCCCTCTGGGGACTGGAAGCTAAAACATATAAAGAACAGTTGCTAGAATTGGGTATGTCTAGTTTAACGAAGAGAAGGACGAGGGGGGACATGATAGCAGTGTTCCAATATCTCAGGGGCTGCCATAAAGAAGAGGGAATCAAGCTATTCTCCAAAGATCCTGAAGGCAGGACAAGAAGCAACGGGTGGAAACTAATCAAGGAGAGAAGCAACCTAGAACTAAGGAGAAACTTCCTGACAGTGAGAACAATTAACCAGTGGAACAACCTGCCTCCAGAAGCGGTGAATGCTCCAACACTGGAAGTTTTTAAGAAGAGACTGGACAGCCATTTGTCCGAAATGGTGTAGGGTTTCCTGCCTGAGCAGGGGGTTGGACTAGATCACCTCCAAGGTCCCTTTCAACTTTACTACTATTACTATTACTCTCTATTTCTGTCATCTCTATGTGTATTTTTATCTTATGTGTGGATTAGTGGAAACTTCATAATTCAAGTCCTAACCGAAGACCTAAGAATTATTAAGGTAGCGTCTAAGCTACCTTAAGTTCCAAGCGGGGTCTTCTGTTGTAAAATTAGGATCTTCCCATCTGATAAATTCAATATTTCCAGATATCGAGGGAGTGATTTAGATATTGCTCTGAAGGTTCCAGTCACAACTGGTGTAACAATGGATTTATTTTATTATTTGTAAGGAAGGCAACAGGCATGTAAAACTCGGTGCAATTTCCTGTTTATTCCTGCATTGCAGTATAGCTTCTTGGCAGGGATGTCTGCAGGGGTCAAAAAAGTCAACATGGCCACCTCAACCACACAACTAGGCTCACCGTTAACATGTATTAGTACAAATAAAAATGGCTGTTATAGCTGCATAGAAGCTAGATGTTAAAAATTAATGTGTCTTGAGCAGGCAAGTGGATAATCAAAAGATTTATATAATTCTTCTGCTGAATGCATAAAGGACTGTAGAGATATTTTCCACCAAATCCACACAGCAACTCTTTTAGTTTGACCAATAACCTTCCTGCATTTCCTATGCTTAAATTTAAGTCTTTATTCTTAATTCAAAATAAGGCTAAGCACACACTTCTGTCTCCCTTTATTTCCATTTAATTTTCTTTTTTCTTTTTTAACACTTGGCTCTTCTTGCTTCCCTATCTTATATTTATCTTCCCTAGTATCTTTTTTTTAAAAAAAAAAAACCAATGTTCTAAGACACGGTGTACTAAAGATGTGCCAAATTTGTGCTGTGTTATCGCAAAAATGATGGACTACAACTCTCATATTTTTGGCTCAGTTTTTGGAAACGATTATTCCTCCAAGATTTAAAGAAGGTTTTTTTTTTAAAGAAAAACTTGGCAACTTTAAGATACATGGACTTCAGTTCCCAGAATTCCCCAGCTAGCCTGAAGTCCACACAAAGGTGCCAAGTATACAAAATACTGGTTTAAAGAAGGGGTCCCCAATCCCCGGTCCAGCATGCAGCATGCCAGCAACCGGTCCACACAAACAAGCAAAGCCCCATCCGTGGGATGCAGGCAGCACACGAAACCATGCACCTTCCGGTCCGTGGAAAAACCTCTCTCCACAGAACCGGTCCCTGGTGCCCAAAAGATTGGGGACCTCTGATTTAAAGAATCCTGCCTTTTCTCTGATTCTTGTAGGTGGTTATTTGTTTCTTTATCCGTATAAATTCCGTATAAAGCTTTACATCTTTTAAAAAGAATGTCTTTTGTCAACGCTGCTAACATTGGATGTTTTGCATTGACAACAGATGGAAATATAGCCATCTTTTTTCCCTTTCAGTTTTAGAGTTAGATTATGCTAGGAGGGGATGTGTGAATGAGAGTCTAGCTAGACATAACAACACTAAACCTAGCGTGAGAATCAAGGTTATTGAGCCCAGGGCTGATAAAGAATTGGCAGACTGGAGAACTGGAAAGGAAGCCCATGGTTCAAGCTAATTGGGGAATGTGATTTATGACTATTAATTGGAGGAGGGAATTGTGCTTTGATATTATGTGTCCAGGGGAGGGGAATTCAGTTTTTGGCTTTGATTATATAGTGCTGATGTTATGCTACTCAAATAAAAGATTCTTTAAGGTAAACAATACCTTGAAGTTCTTTTGAAGAGTTTCATCTGTCGGAACCATGACATCTTTATCATTTCTTTTTCCTGACCAAAAGAAATGGCGTTTGGTCACATCCTAAAACTGCCATTTTGATGCCCCCACAATCCCCACAACTGCCCCGAAAGCGAAACACACATCTGTTTGCCCCACTTTAAAGGCAGCTCCAAAGCAATGGCTCAGCCAGGAACCAGCTGAGTTAATTCCTCAGGATCGGTGCAGCTTGATGGACTCCAGTTAAGCATCCTTCTTCCAAGCATGCAATGATTTCATGAAGTTATAATTGATCTATCCCTCTTCCAAGGATTAGATCAATTGCAGCTTCATGAAATCAGTTTATGCAACGCTAGTCTTGAGGCCAGGAACCTCTGCAGAGTCAAAAGCAACTTGCATTCCTTCTTATATTGGTCAAGTGACAGTCCCAGTGTGATGCTTGACCACCATTTTTTTCCCAGAATCCCCATTATAGTATCCTTCTGGGATGCTGTAAAAAGAAAAGGAAAACAACAAATCCAGTTGCTTCAAACTCCTTGGCTGCATTCATACTATACCAGGGGTCTTCAAACCTGGCTCTTTTATGACTCATGGACTTCAACTTCCAGAATTCCTCAGCCAGGCACTGCCTGGCTGTGGAATTCTGGGAGCTGAAGTCCACAAGTCATAAAAGGTTCAAGTTTGAAGACCCCCTGTACTAGACACTCAGCCAAGACAGCATAGGCAGTCCTTGCCTTACAACGGTTCATTTAATGACCATTCAAAGTTACAATGGTCGTTTTTCACACTTGCAGCATTCCCAGAGTCTCATGATCAAAATTCAGATACTTGGCAAGTGACTCATATTTATGACGGTTGCAGCATTCCGGGGTCATGTGATCCCCTTTGGCGACCTCTTGACAAGCAAAGTCAATGCACATTCACTTAACAACTGTGTTACTAATTTAAAAACTGCATTGATTCACATAACGACTATGGCAAGAAAGGTCGTAAAATGAAGCAAAATTCACTTAACTGCCTCACTTAGCAACAGAAACTTTGGGCTCAATTGTCATCAGAAGTTGAGGACTATCTGTACAGGCAATCCCTGACTTATAACCATTTGTTTAGCAACTGCTCAAAGTTGCAACAGCGTGGAAAAAAGACTTACAAGAGGTCCTTGCACTTACAACTGTTCGCCGCATCCCCATGGGAAGTTGAAGCTGACATATCTTAAAGTTGTCAAGGTTGAAAAACACAGCACAGATTAATATCAGTAGAGTTGCCATCCGACTTGTAAAATCTGTTTCCTGACCTGGCCTACCTCAAAGGACTAGTGTTGGAGCCGAGGTGGAATAACGCGAGGACTTTGAAAGAACCTGAATGGCCTAAACTGGCAACAACTTATGACAGCCCAAACAACAGCACTGTGGGGCCCATGAGACATAATTAAATGCCGGCTATTATTTCCAAGCTTCAACTCAAAATCATTAAGAAGAAAACTGTCCAGCATTAGTGCGGACACATAATTAATGGCTTGCAGTCATCATTGTTGTCAAAATCCCCAGATCCAGGTCTTCTAAATTGATCCATTTCTAATCCAGAAATATGGATGATCTTAATTTGGGGCCTGTGCCAAAATTTATACTGGTCATAATTTTGAATATCTCCCTTCCTTCTGATAGCCTGGAGGCTGTGCGTGCCAGAAAAAAGGAAAATGTTAAAGCAGAAACTTGATGGAGAAAATATATGCTCAAACAGCCTAAGGGGATGATGGGTTGATGGGTAGCTGGTTCTCACCCCCCCCCAATTAAGGCAGTTATGTCTTACACCCTCTGACAGCTGTGCACTTCTGCCCCCCAACAGCCTCCAATCTCCTCCTCACACCCACTTAGTGAAGTGTGTCAAAAACGCCAGACCACTTCTGTGAAAGCTGGGCTAACAGGAGGTGTGAAAGTCAGGAGAGGAGACAGGAAAATTCTGAAATTGCACCATTCTAGGAGGAAAAAGATGTTTTGCAATTGATCCCATGACACAAACATACACAAACACATGGTCCTGTGTATATCATCCTAAGCAACCTCCAGCAACTCTGATATATCTTCTTTGCACTGGTAGAAAAGTATGTTTCTGTCTTTCTCCCCCTCATTTCTCTGGTCAAGGCTGATGAGCCTACATTTTATTTCTCCATGTTCATCCTGGAATTGTGACTTACTCAATCTGGCACCAAACCCAGCCAAGGTAAACCGAGAGGCCCAGCATTAGCACACCCAACTCCTGTTCTATCCCAGCCTATAGCCATCCTTGTTAAAGGCACAAGGACCAAACCCCTGTTGATAAAATAGGCTGGAGATTTTAAATCAAAACAAACCCCTTTTGATATGGGTGACAAACCTGCCAAATAGTCCAAAACACAAACAGGAAAACTCAAGTCCAAATGAAGGAAATAGTCCACAGGAAACACGATGCAAACAGAAGAGTAGTCACAAGCAAGATGAACAGACCAGGATCCAAAGAAGTACTTTGCAAATGGTTGCCTTCAGCAACCAGCACCACCCACACCTCCTCTTTTTATAAAGCAGTCCCAAGGCATTGCCTCTCAGTGCCTTCTCCTTTACCCTGGAGTTGCCGTATTGACTGCTGCTGATTTACTCTCGCTAATTGACGACGTGTGCGAGCATCCATTAGCATGTCCATCAGGTGTGAGTCCTCCGAGTCTGACTCATTCTCCATTCCATTCAATTCCATTCCATATATTCTATTCTATTCTATTCTATTCTATTCTATTCTAATTACTCTACTCTACTCTACCCTACCCTACCCTAACCTACCCTACCTTACCCTACCCTACCCTACTCTACTCTATTCTATTCTATTCTATTCTACTCTACACTCTATTCTATTCTGCTCTACTCTACACTCTATTCTATTCTATTCTATTCTATTCTATTCTATTCTATTCTATTCTACACTCTACTCTACTCTACTCTACTCTACTCTTTATCGTTGTGGCCGCCATCTTGACTTTTTTAACTCTGCAGTTCTCCTCTAACCAGAGAAACACAATTCTGCAAAGAAAGAGTTCTTTCCCAGTACAGAGGAAAGCGGGGAGTGTCGCACAAATTAAAGGGATTTCCCTGTTCCTCAAAGTTGTTTGAGGGACAGGAGGATTGCTGCAATGCACACAGTGCCAAAATCTAATTTGCAGTTTCTCCAAAGTTTTCTTCTCTGCTGAAGTGATTTCTGTTTTCCCACTTCATTTGCAGGATGCTGACTTTGCACAATAACAAACCATAAATTAAGCAAGGGAACTTGGCATCCACTGACCCATTAAGCTACAGACATACTAGCCAAGGATAAGCCCAGCCAGGCTGAGGGTGCATGCTCAATGAATTGCTTGGTGTTGAGTTGACATGTTGCCTATGCTGCTACAGGATTGCTGGGCTCTGGCTCTTCAGCTGATGGAGAAAGTTGTGGTGAAGCTGAGCATCCACGTCTTTTTGAGGGAAAAGTAGCAGGGCCTAGATTACAGGGGTAGGCCACCTTGGCTCTTTTATGACTCGTGGACTTCAACTCCCAGAACTCCTGAGCCAGCCATGCTGAGGGGAACGGAAGAGGTTTCCAAGCTGAGCCATGCTGGCTCAGGAATTCTGGGAGTTGAAGTCCACAAGTCATAAAAGAGCCAAGGTTGCCTACCCCTTGCCTAGAAGATGCTCTTTTTCTGCCATAGGGCCTGCCCTATGGAACAGTCTCCCTCCAAAGATTAGGGCGGGCCTGACTCAGCTGGCTTTTCATAAATCCATAAGGAGTTAGCTCTGCCTGGGGCTCTGAGTGTGTGCAAGGACCTGTTTTGTGGCTATTTTAGTGAATATGATGTGTGGTTTATTTTCAGTCGCCATGCATTTTAATTTTTGTGTTCTTGTAATTGTTTTTATTTTACTTTTAATTTTGTTTATTGCCCAAAGTCGCTTGGTACTGTTGGGTTAGCAGATGAATTTATGTATTATACAAAGCCAAGAATATTGATTAGTTAAAGTGAGTTTAAGTGTGTTGTGAGAATGCAGGGACTGTGAGTAGGAACCTAAGCACTTTTTCCATGTAGGTATGCAGAGATGTGCTCTCTCTCTCTCTCTCTCTCTCTCTCTCTCTCTCTCACACACACACACACACACATACACACACACACACAAACACCTCTCTCTTCTTCCCTCTCTTTCTCTCCCTCTGCTTTTCTTTCTCTCTTCTCTCTCTCACTCTCTTTTTTCTTTCTCTCTTACACACACACATCTCTCTCTTTCATTCTCTCTCTCCTTCACTCTTTCTCTCTCTCATCGGGAACTTGGCTCTAAACAGAATACTGACAACACAACAAGGAACTTTGGAATCTAATTGCAGAAAAGAAGAGGTGTGAATTTCAGATCAGCTGCACACTTGCAGTGCTGGAGGTAGAAAAAATATACACCGCACAACTTAGCCTTTCCTTCTGCAGCTTTGACACCTCTCCCCCTCCCAAAAAAACCCCCATTCCCCCCAGAGCCATGCAACTTGAAAAGATCCAGACTTCAATGGCACAATGCGTCAAAACATCCAGTGAAGCCTCTTTGATCAAAGGCATCGACATGAGAGCCCATAGAGCGGGGCGCAACTGCCTCTCTCATGCACTGGCCAAACTCTTTGCAACATACAGCATTTGACTTCTGGCCAGTCGGCTCTTTCTCCTTGGTTTTTGCCCCTGTGTCTCAAGGGCACAGCCCTCCCTGAATTGCTGACACAAGGGTGCTATTGGCACATGGGGAGGGGGATACTTAACACCTCTTCCTGATGATGCTCGAATTTCCTTATTCTCTTCTTCCGTTCTCAGCAGTCCAGCTGGGTCTGACATTTGCAGCAGGAGTGTCTGTGTCTGTGTCTGTGTGTCCTGTTTGATCTCTTCCTGCTTGAAAGCTTCCCCCCCCCCACCAGCAATTCCCCTCCATGACTCCATTCTCATTGTCTTTGAAAAACAGATTTTGACTTTTCTACCATCACCTCTACAAGAGATGCGGAAATTCTGCCTCTATCTGGATTTCTTGTTGACGCACAGCTTAGTCTGTTTCATCTTTCATCTTTAACAAACCAAAAGAACAGGCTAGACCAGGGGTCTTCAAACTTGGTGCTTTTATGACTTGTGGAGTTGAAGTCCACAAGTCATAAAAGGGCCAAGTTTGAAGACCTCTGGGCTAGACAGTAGCTAGATGGCAGTAAAGAGCGAGTTTTCTATATCTCATTCTTGCCACCTAGTGGCTTCCTAGAGTATTGCAGCCAAGATCTGACAACTTCAGCACAGGTAGTCCTCGCCTTAATACCACAGCTGAGCCCAAAATTTATGTTGCTAAATGAACCATTTGTGAAGTGAGTTTTGCCCCATTTTATTACTCTTTTCTTGCCGCAGTTGTTAAGTGAATCACTGCAGTTGTTTAGTAACCCAGTTGTTAAGTGAATCTGGTTTCCCCACTGACTTTGCTTGTAAGAAGGTCACAAAAGGGGGTCACGTGACCCCGGGACATTGCAACCATTATGAATATGAGTCAGTTACCAAGCGTCCAAATTTTGACCACATGACCATGGGGATGGTGCAATGCTCATAAGTGTGAAAAACGATCATAAGTCACTTTTTTTCACTGCTGTTGTAACTTCAAAACGGTCACTAAATGAACTGTTGTAAGTGGAGGACTACCTGAACTGTAAAAGCCCAAAAGGACTGTAAAAGCACTAGCGTAGCTTCAAAAACACCCATTACCAAAATGACATATATATTTTTTTAGAACGTTGCACTTTGGTTTCCATCACCCTTGGCGAGCGTGATTGGGAAAGAGCTGTTTAAAAATATTGGTTTTCAACATCCCCCTGGAAATTCTTTGTGATAATGCCAGCTTCTGCTGAAAAACCTTTCTAATCAAGCAGGTTGGCAGAGCGGAAATAAAACAACTGGCAACACAGTTCAGATCAGTTGGTGGTCCAGGTGCCTTTGTAACCTATTC
Source organism: Crotalus tigris (assembly GCF_016545835.1). NCBI lineage: Eukaryota > Metazoa > Chordata > Lepidosauria > Squamata > Viperidae > Crotalus > Crotalus tigris. The sequence goes on along the minus strand of NW_024097215.1, from coordinate 568,789 downwards.
GCACCTAAAAGCATCATACCTGTTTTTCTCCAGGGATGGTGTTTCTGAATGTGTGGGAAAGGTGGCATTTGAAGCTGTCGTCAATGACATATAGTTTAAGGCCTTTATTAACAGTGTGGCTGTTTCTGATATATATATCAGGAGAATTAAAATTGTGGCAAAATCTTCAGAAATGGGGACTTCGGACTTTAAACTATGTTCTTTTTTTCCAGAGTGTGCAGATCAACCCGGTTAGTATCAGAATTCATAAAAATCCAGTCCTTAGACCTACTGTGTGGGTTCTCTGTGAACCATCTTGCTGGAGAGGTAAATAAATGGGTATTCGCTTCTATTTAACAGCACCAACCATATTAATTATAATAAATCCTGAACTAAAGTTGCCCAGTTTCTGCAAGTGAGCAGAGCTGAACAGCGTAACTTGCAAGAACAATACCCAACTCATTTATTTGCATATATATTGGTTTCTTTCATATAATTTATTCCTCTGTTAAAGCAGGGAGCAGCAAAGAACTGTTCAAACCAACCACACCTTTGATGCTTCTGTTATGCTAAATGCTTGCTGTTAACATTTCCATTTTCCCAGGCACTTCCTCAGAGAAGAGCAAGAAAGATGATTAGGGGACTGGAGGTTGCAGGAATTGGGGATGTCTAGCAGTCTAACAAAGAGAAGGACTAGGAGTGACATGAGAGCAGCCTTCTAATATATCGCAATGTATTGGGGTTGTATTTCTTATTTATTTATATTTATTTATTTCTTATTTATTTATATTTAGGGGACTGAAGCTAAAACGTATGAAGAACGGTTGCAGGAATTGGATGTCAACGCTGCAAATACTGTATATTCTTGCTTTGACAATATACAGAACTGTCTGGTATTTTTAGAGTTAATGCAGAGCATAAGAGAGAGGAAGGAAACCTTTGACCTTCACACCAATTGGATAACAGTGATATATGACAGCTAATTTAGGGAGGGAACATGCTAATAATTTAACTGCTCAGAGGAAGAGAATTTAGGTCTTAGCATAAACTTCATTATGCCTGTGCCGACATTTTGAAGCAATAAAAAACTTTTAGGGAAATCAATGCCTGGAAATTCTTTGAAATGTTTCATTAGCCGGAACCATAACATTGGATTTGTCTAGTACAGTGGTGACGAACCTATGGCATGCATGCCAGAGGTGGCACAGAGCCCTCTCTGTGGGCACGTGCGCCATGCCCTGAAGATGGCAACCATCCCTCTTCAACCAGCAGCCTGCTAACTTGCCGAGGTCCCACATGGCCGGATGTATCCCAGCACCCATGCGCTCGCTGGCCTCTGTGTGGGGGGGCTGATGGTGTCAGGCAGCAGCCGCCCTGGCCCCTGCCTTGCCTTGCCCTGTGACAATGGCACCCCTGCCCTGCCTCGCCCCAGTGGGCAGGACGAGCCTCCTGCCCACTGCCCCACCAGCCAGAGACCCCCTGGATCTCCCCCAACCCTGCCCAGCCCCCATAGGCATCCCTCCCCACAAGCAACATTGAGGTGATCACGTCCACCTTGGCCACACCCACCCAATCTGCCATGACCACCACAGCCACGCCCACCCAGTGGCCCACATCCACCTGGCACCCAGCGATAAATAAGTGGGTTTTGGGTTGCAGTTTGGGCATTCAGTCTCTGAAAGGTTTGCCATCACTGGTCTAGTAGTTAAATGAAAAGAAGGAATAGGGGTGACACGATAGCAGTCTTCCAATATCTAAGGGGCTGCCCCAAAGAAGACGGGCTCAACCTGTTCTCCAAAGCAGGACAAGAAACAATGGATGGAAACTGATCAAGGAGAGAACCAACCTAGAAGTAAGGAGAAATTTCCTGTCAATGAGAATAGCAAACAACAGCAATAGCACTTAGACTTATACACTGGTCCATAGCACTCTCTGAGAAATTTACAATGTCAGCATGTCGCCCCCAAGAATCTGGGTCCTCATTTTACCGACTTGGGAAAGATGGAAGGTTGAGTCAACCTTGAGCCGGTCAGGATCAAACTCCTGGCTGTGGGCAGAGTTTGCCTGAAATACTGCATTCTAACCACTGCACCACCACGGTTCTAGAGAACAATTAATCAATGGAACAACTTGCTTCCAGAAGTTCTGGATGCTCCATCCAGAAGGCTTTGAAGAAGAGACAAGACAGGCGTTTGTCTAGAACAGTGGTTCTCAACCTTTTTAAGGCCACGACCCCCAAACGGTCGTAAAGGACTACTCAACCGATCGTAAGTCAAGGACTACTCAACTGGTGCAGCACCGTTTGCAGAATGGGGCTTTTCGCGGGCTCAGCAGGGCAGAGACAGCCTGGACAATTCCTATTGGCTTTTGAAAGCCAATAGAATTAGACTCTATTCAAAAGAGTCTATTCTATGGGCTTTCAAAAGCCAATAGAATAAAAGGGAGTAGCACAGCTAAGGAAAAGGGGGGAAAAATGGCGGACTGCGTTGTTTGGCGACCCCCGTGAAATGGTCGTTCGACCCCAAATGGGGTCCCGACCCACAGGTTGAGAACCACTGGTCTAGAAGACCTTCAAGGTCCCTTCCATCTCTGTTATTCTAGTTTTCAATTTGCTTGACATGGGCCCCAGGAGCCCCCACATGCCTTCTTAGGAAAAGGAACTGGCTTACTGCAAAGTGGCCCCATCTGGTAAAATCCAAATTTTGCAGGTGTCTGTGTCTTCCATGGCAGCTGTTTTGAGGTGGCACATCCTTTCTACCCACAATTTTTGGGTGAGAGTGATCACAACACATACTCAAGATTTTAAATGGGCTCACTGGTTCTAAAGGTTGGGAGCTCCTGTCTTAAGAGCTAGAGACTTGATTCTTTTGTTTTTAATTCTATCTCCTCAAAATTGACAGTCAGCATCAAACGCTAGGCATCATCCAAGGCCACCGAGCTCCTTCTCTTTTGTGTATCTCCAGTGAGGTGCCTGTCTCTATTCCTTTTTGAAAAAAGGGCAATTGGGGTAAAAATGGCAAGAATCAGGAACTGGGATTTTGGATTCCACGAATCCTTTGAAACTATGGATCCCCCACTGCTGTCCGGATTGGATGAATGAAACCCTTTTCTCTCTTATTATACAAGTTCCTGCTATTCATCCTTGGCATGACACATCTGCAAATCATACCTTGTGCACACCTCCATGCCAAAAAACACAAATGACACAACTCTCCACCGAAACCCACCAGCTCAGCCCCCGACATGGCCCAAACGTTTGCTTCCTGATCTTTGACCCCCTCAGCATCATGAATATCACTGACTCTGCTTCCTGTTCAACTTTCAAGGAAGGCAGCCTCAGCCTGCAGGCCAGCATTGCTATTCCGAATGCTCAGGGAAATCAACAAGTGCCCAGGGAAATTAAAAGCCTTCCCATGTTTCTAGTCCCTATTGTGAGTCAGCTGTCATTTTGGAGCAATGAGCCTGGATTCTGAATGAGTCAATGGGAGGGTGACAGAATGCCCAAAAGTACAGAAGTCCCCAAAAGGAGAGAGGGAGGGAGGGAGGGAGGGAGGGAGGGAAGGAAGGAAAGAAAGAAAGAAAGAAAGAAAGAAAGAAAGAAAGAAAGGAGAGAGAGGGGAAGAAAGAAAGAAAGAAAGAAAGAAAGAAAGAAAGAAAGGAAGGAAGGAAGGAAGGAAGGAAGGAAGGAAGGAAGGAAGGAAGGAAGGAAGAAAGGAAGGAAGGAAGGAAGATTGAGAAAGGAAGGAAGGAGGGAGGGAGGGAGGAAGGAAGGAAAAAAGGAAGAAAGGAAGGAAGAAAGAGAGAGAGAGAGAGAAAAGAATGAAAAAAAGATTGAGAAAGAAAGGAAGGAGGGAGGGAGGGCGGAAGGAAGAAAGGAAAAAAGGAAGGAAGGAAGGAAGAGAAAGAAAGAAAGAAAGAAAGAAAGAAAGAAAGAAAGAAAGAAAGAAAGAAAGAAAGGAGAGAGAGGGAAGGAAGGAAGGAAGGAAGGAAGGAAGGAAGGAAGGAAGGAAGGAAGGAAAGAAAAAAGGAAGGAAGGAAGAAGAGTGAAAGAAAGAAAGGAGAGGGAAGAGAAAGAAAGAAAGAAAGAAAGAAAGAAAGAAAGAAAGAAAGAAAGAAAGAGGGGAAGAAAAAGAAAGAAAGAAAGAAAGAAAGAAAGAAAGAAAGAAAGAAAGAAAGAAAGAAAGAAAGATAGATTACGAAAGGATGGAAGGAAGGAAGGAAGGAAGGAAGGGAGAGAGAAAGAAAGAAAGAAAGAGAAAGAAAGAAAGGAGAGAGAGGGAAAGAGAAAGAAAGAAAGAAAGAAAGAAAGAAAGAAAGAAAGAAAGAAAGAAGAAAAAGGAAAAGAAAAAGAAAGAAAGAAAGATTGAGAAAGGAAGGAAGGAGGGAGGGAGGGCGGAAGGAAGAAAGGAAAAAAGGAAGGAAGAGAAAGAAAGAAAGAAAGAAAGAAAGAAAGAAAGAAAGAAAGAAAGAAAGAAAGAAACATTGAGGAAGGAAGGAAGGAAGGAAGGAAGGAAGGAAGGAAGGAAGGAAGGAAGGAAGGAAGGAAGGAAGGAAGGAAGACCATAGCTGAAAATTTTAAAAAGCAATTCAAAGCAGAGGTGTCTACAGATTTTGGTCCAAAAACCCAAGCTGATGGATGCCATGTTGCGACGGCCGCATGTAAAGAACCAGGCAGTGCTTGAACTGCTACATTGTGGACGCCATCTTGACCACCCTTTGCAGACACTCCTGATCTAAAGGAGGGATACCTTCAGTGCCACTGAGGGCAGCTTGCCTGGTGGACGGAATGCTGAAAAAAAATCACTTCTGTAAAATATCGAGGCACCCACCAACACAGTTTTTGCCAGAAAAAGGAGAAATGGGCTATTAACTAGTTTGCGAAGAGGAACACTACAGCAAAAAAGGTAAAGGTTTCCTTGTCCAGTCACATCCGACCCTGGGGCACGGTGCTCATCTCCGTTTCTTAGCTGAGGGAACCAGCGTTGTCTGAAGACATTTCCCTGATCAGGTGGCCAGCATGACTATATGCCAAAGGCGCATGGAACGCTGTTACCTTCCCACCTAAGTGGTACCTATTAATCTACTCGCATTTGCATGCTTTTGAACTGCTGGGTGAGCAGAAGCTGGAGCAAGGAACAGGAGCTCACCCCTTTGCATGGCACATATCTCGAACCTGGACTGTCAGCTTTCCAGCTGACAAGCTCAGCATCTTTAACCTTGAGACCTCACGTTCCCCCCCCCCCTGCAGCAGAAGAGTGGACTAAAAGGAAAGGAGGGGGGGCAGAAATGAAGCTCCATATCTGAGATGGAGTGGACAGATCAGGTGGGAGGAGCATCTGGTAGGAGGGGCATCAGGGGTGGGGGGGAGGGCAAAGCACCTGAATAAATTGATCAGAGACAGATGGACTGCAGTACATCTGTGAGGATTTATAGCAGTGGTTCTCAACCTGTGGGTTGGGACCCCATTTGGGGTCGAACGACCATTTCACGGGGGTCGCCAAACAACGCAGTCTGCCATTTCCCCCCCCCCCTTTCCTTAGCTGTGCTACTCCCTTTTATTCTATTGGCTTTTGAAAGCCAATAGAATAGACTCTCTTGAATAGAGTCTAATTCTATTTGCTTTCAAAAGCCAATAGGAAATGTCCAGGCTGTCTCTGCCCTGCTGAGCCCGCCAAAAGTCCCATTCTGCAAACGGTGCTGCACCAGTTGAGTAGTCCTCGACTTACGACCGGTTGAGTAGTCCTCAACTTACGACTGGTTGGGGGTCGGGGCATTAAAAAGGTTGAGAACCACTGATTTATAGGCTTAATATCCATGGGAGATATTGTCTACTTTGCACATATCCTGCAGATCTTTCCAAAGATAGTATTCAAGAAACACAGCATTCCCTTTAAATCTACTTTTGGAAAACTTAACAGCCTTCCCCGGTTACCTTGCAAAATGTGGTTTAAAAATAACTGCAATTCATTTGCCGAATGCCGAAAACATTTTTATTCCCTTAGCATTTGATACCTTGTGGGATCCTGCTTCACTGCTTGCGGACGCTGGCTATGCTTCTCTGCCTGTCTTTTATTTTATTGTGTACATTTCAGGGTATTTTATACTGTATTAAAGGTATTTTAATGTTGCACACCACCTGGAGATGCACAGCATGATGGGAGAAATAGATTAAAAAGACAGAAAGAAACAATAAACTTTAAAGGAAGAATGAAAAGTATGGTAGATTTTTTTTTTTTTTTTTTTGCACATTGCCAGGGATTGTCTCAGAAGCCGAAAGACATTCCAGCAAAGTTCACATTTTTCAAAACTTGCAGTCCCTCGAAAATGAAACACTTAAAAAAAAGGACAGAAAAGAAAAAAACAGAGCTATGCTCTATTATCAATGAAATATGTACTTGCAAGGCAAATTCACTTTGGTGAGAAAGTTCATGATTTTGCAGGGAGAACAGCCAGGGGAAAAAAATGCTTTCAAGTGAACAGGGTCTATTTATAAAAAGTTCACAGCTGCTTTGAACTCTTACAGTTAAAAAAAAAAAAAACTAAAAAGAAAATTTCAGCACAAAACTGTAGGGATGATCTTCTCACTCAATGCTGTGTTGTACGAAAATAGCAAAAAACAGAAAGGTGTTGGGAAAGTAACATAGGGATAACCCCCTAGATGATATCAAGCTGGAAGGGATAGCCAATACTCCAGAAGTTAGGTTCAAGATACAGAAGGATCTCAACAGACTCAAAAACTAGGCCCTATCCAACAAAATGAAATTCAATGGTGAGAAAAGTAAGGTCCTACATTTAGGCAAGAAAAACCAAACACACAGGTACAGTATAGGTGGAACCTTGCTCAATAGTAGCAACTGTGAGAGGAATCTTGGAATCCTAGTGGACAATCACTTGAATATGGGCCAGCAGTTTGCTGCAGCTGCCAAAAAACGCCAACACAGTCCTAGGCTGCATTAACAGAGGGATAGAATCAAGATCACGTGAAGTGTTGTTAATATAACCTTAGTAAAACCACACTTGGAATACTGCATCCAGTTTTGGTCGCCACAATGTAAAACAGATGTTGAGACTCTAGAAAGAGTACAGAGGAGAGCAACAAATATGATCAGGGAACTGGAGGCTAAAACATATAAGGAACGGTTACTGCAATTGGGTATGTTTGGTTTCATGAAAAGAAGGACTAGGGATGACATGATAGAAGCATTCCAATATCTCAGGGGCTGCCACAAAGAAGAGGGAATCAAGCTATTCTCCAAAGCACCTGAAGGCAGGACAAGAAGCAACAGGTGGAAACTAACCAAAGAGAGAAGCAACCTGGAACTAAGGAGAAATTTCCTGACAGTTAGAACAATTAACCAGTGGAATGATTTGCCTCCAGTAGTTGTGGGTGCTCCATCACTGGAGGTTTTTAAGAAGAAATAGGACAGCCATTTTTCCGGAATGGTCTAGGACAGTGGTTCTCAACCTTTTTAATGCCGTGACCCCCCAACCGGTCGTAAGTCGAGGACTACTCAACCGGTCATAAGTCGAGGACTACTCAACTGGTGCAGCACCGTTTGCAGAATGGGACTTTTGGTGGGCTCAGCAGGGCAGAGACAGCATGGACAATTCCTATTGGCTTTTGAAAGCCAATAGAATTAGACTCTATTCAAGAGAGTCTATTCTATTGGCTTTCAAAAGCCAATAGAATAAAAGGGAGTAGCACAGCTAAGGAAAAGGGGAAAAAATGGTGGACTGCGTTGTTTGGCGACCCCCGTGAAATGGTCGTTCGACCCCAAATGGGGTCTCGACCCACAGGTTGAGAACCATTGGTCTAGGATCTCCTGCTTCAGCAGGGGGTTGGACTAGATGACCTCCAAGGTCTCTTCCAAGTCTGTTATTCTCCAAAGTGCTCCTTGAGTTCTGTGGAAAAGTTTCTGCCTCCCTCTTTCCATGCAGACAGAGGGAAGTAATTTATTTCCTTTTGAGGGGGTGCAAACACTGAGATGCTGCAACTCAGTCTATGTCCTTTCCCATTCCTGCCCCATTCCTTTGCTGCTTGTCAAAAGAGGAGATTGGGATATGGAGAGGTCAGAACGGGATGGGTGGGAAACGGCTTTTCAGATGGGAAATTTCTCATTAGTGTGAAAAATAAATATCCCAATGAAATCTGGTTTGGGCTGATGCCAGTGGAAACACTGCCTCAGTCTGGACAGGCGATAGAGAGGTTGTATTTGTCTGGCCGGTATCAAAACAGGATTCTAATCAGCCTGTTGTCGTCTCGCAGCCCACTTGCACCCAAAGAAGCCACGGAAAACGTATTTCCTGCTATATCCCCAGTATATTGTCTTTCTTTTATCTCCGCTGAACCCCAACACTGATATGATAGCAGTCTTCCGGTACTTGAGGGCCTGTCGCAGAAAAGAGGGGGTCAACCTCTTCTCCAAAGCACCTGAGGGCAGGACAAGAAGTAACAAGTGGAAGACCATTAAAGAGAGATCCAACCAGTGGTGGGATTCAGCCGGTTCGCACCACAGTAGTTAAATTTTTACTGAGTTCGGAGAACCGGCTGAATGCACATTGCTTCCAGAAATCCAGTCTAGGCCTCAGAGGTCTAGAGGAGGCCTCCCAGGCCTAGAACGGCCCGCCAGAAGTGCATGGATGCCACTTCCGGAAGTCCGTTCTAGGTCTTGGTGGCCGGGAGGAGGCCTCCCAGGCCTAGAATGGCCCGCCGGAAGTGCATGGATGCCACTTCTGGAAGTCTGTTCTAGGTGTCGGAGGCCCAGGCCTGCATCCAATAAGAGAACCAGTTGTTCAGGTATTTGAATCACACACTGGAGCCAACATAGTACTAAGGAGTAATTTCCTGCTAGTGAGAACAATTGATCTGTGGAACAGCTTGCCACCAGAACATCCAAAGGTGCTTTTTCTCATCCAAAGGTCCAAAGGTGCTTTCTCTCATCCAATAAGAGAACCAGTTGTCCAGGTATTTGAATCACACACTGGAGCCAACATAATACTAAGGAATAATTTCCTGCTAGTGAGAACAATTGATCTGTGGAACAGCTTGCCACCAGAACATCCAAAGGTGCTTTTTATCATTTCACTTCTCATCCAAGGAGCTTCTCCAGAAGTTAAATATTCTCAAAGAAAAAAGAATCAAGAATGTCCACTTGTCTTTTGGGAAAAAAAACACCTCTGGGACAAGCATGACCTGGATGATTGAGAACCTCTATAGATACTCTGCCTCCAGAAGTTGTGGGTGCTCCATCTCTGGAGGTTTCCAAGAAAAGCTTGGACAGCCTATTGTCTGACATGGTATAGGGTCTCCTGCTTGAGCAGGGGGCTGATCTATAAGACCTGCAAGGTCCCTTCCAACTCTCTTAACTTATGTTCTATGTTCTGCCTCAGGATAAGTAGCTTCTATTAGACCAGTGGTTCTCAACCTTTTTAATGCCGTGACCCCCAAACGGTCGTAAATCAATGACTACTCAACCGGTCGTAAGTCAAGGACTACTCAACTGGTGCAGCACCGTTTGCAGAATGGGACTTTTGGCGGGCTCAGCAGGGCAGAGACAGCCTGGACAATTCCTATTGGCTTTGGAAAGCCAATAGAATTAGACTCTATTCAAGAGAGTCGATTCTATTGGCTTTCAAAAGCCAATAGAATAAAAGGGAGTAGCACAGCTAAGGAAAAGGGGGGAAAAATGGCGGACTGCGTTGTTTGGCGACCCCCGTGAAATGGTCATTCGACCCCAAATGGGGTCCCGACCCACAGGTTGAGAACCACTGTATTAGACTCTGTTACCGACATGTCACAGTTGTAAAAAAAATTCAGATTTTTACAGTGGTAAAATAAATATTTTCTGCTCCATTCAGGATGGGCTGAAGGGCTCTCAATTCAACACTTTATAGGTGGAAAACCTCCTCCGTGTTGATACTACTAAGAACAAGTGCAACCTGAAGAAGGGATGAAGAGATATCAAAAGGGACAGAGTAGAAAAATGTTGACAACACATAGTTGTGCTGTAGTTAGATACAAGCAGAGACCTGCCTTTTGTCTCAACAGGTTTTCCCACATGTGTATGATCAGCATGCTAAGCTCGATTAGTATTGCCCTTGGTTAGCTTATTTTGGAGAATGCATTTCTGGCTTTCCAGTTTAACCATTTCTACCCAAATTAGAATACCATAATATACTTGGTGCTGTTATTCTGCTCTGTGTGGTCTCGACCTGCAACCTGTTAGAACCATAGCCACTAAACAAAAAAAGTAACATTAATTGCACGAAACTCTTAGATTCCTTTTTCTGAAACACGAGTCTGCATTCATACAACACACTTAAACTGGTTGCTGAATTAGCCCATTTTCTGGTTTTGCTGAAATGCATTAAGCCATAAACATAGCAAGCAGGATGGGCTAGGTTTGTGCAATACGCAGTGCCACAAAGAGGCTAACCATGGTTAAAAGTTCACACAGCAGTTAGGTTGCTAATTGGCATGGTTACAGATGTGCGTCAAAGCAGCCCGACCTCTCCTTTCTCAGCACAGAAATATGAATTAATGAACCATAATTGGTCCGTTCCTTCCTGAGGTGTCTGCAGGATTGGGGGTTTTCATCAAAAAATGACAAAAGCAACTTTGTAAAGTTGCGTAATGGTCTTCGGAAATGACCTTGAAAAACAGGAGGAAGAGCCACAGACTAGGCCACAGTCGGATTAGATCAGTGGTTCTCAACCTATGGGTCGGGATCCCATTTGGAGTCGAACGACCATTTCACGGGGGTCGCCAAACAACGCAGTCCGCCATTTTTTCCCCCTTTTCCTTAGCTGTGCTACTCCCTTTTATTCTATTGGCTTTTGAAAGCCAATAGAATAGCGTCTCTTGAATAGAGACTAATTCTATTGGTTTTCAAAAGCCAATAGGAATTGTCCAGGCTGTCTCTGCCCTGCTGAGCCCGCCGAAAGTCCCATTCTGCAAACGGTGCTGCACCAGTTGAGTAGTCCTTGACTTACGACCAGTTGAGTAGTCTTCGACTTACGACTGGTTGGGGGGTCGCGGCATTAAAAAGGTTGAGAACCACTGGATTAGATGCAGGAGAAATTGCAGAAGAAATAGGGGCATGGCAGATTTCTCATAAAGGCCCCTCCCTAGTTTCTTAGATCATAGAAGTGGGAGGGGGCAAATGCACTTTTAGACCAGGGGTGTCAAACTGCCGGCCCGTGGGCTAGATGCGTCATGGCGAAACCATGCCCACCTCATTGCCGGCAGTGGAGAAAAAGCCACGATATGTCGTGACATGTCACGTGACATTGCGAGTTTGACACCCCTGTTTTAGACTTATAGTATCCTGTTAATGTCAGGCTAAGCCCACAAATGATGTGGAGCAATTCAGCCCGGTTTCAGTTTTTTAGCATCTTATACATAAGAAACAGAATCTTGCCAGACTAAACATTTGCTATCTTCAGCCTCAGGAGATTGTAGGGAGTGACTATCTATATTCTCTGAACTCTCTATCTCTCTTTCCAAGGAGCGCAATGGCTTGAGCGGTTGGGACGCCGGGCAGGAGGTTAGCAAGCCCTTGTTCAAGAGCTGATGTAGAGTGGGGTTGAGCTCTTGTCCTTCACTCCAGCTCCTGCCCAGGACATGTAAGGAGCCCTCAAGTGCACCTCTCCAGGGCAACAGTGATGTCACAGCTAATCCGGGCTAATCCCTTTCAACTCAGAATCGCCACAGGTAAAAAATCCATTACCAGGCTGTGCTGCCTCTTGTCTCTCTCCCCCCACTCCGCCTTTCTAGAATGTGCTCCCTCCTTCCTGGAAAACTACCGCCTCACTGTAATCCTTCACACCAGCTCCCCCTCCACAGGCATCATTTCTCATAGTTAGTGTAACTTCACCTAAAGTTGGAGCTAGTACTTTAGGATGTGCTTCTTATCTGGACTACCTCAAAGGACTGGCAACTTGCAAAGCAAGCTCCATCTTTTTCACACATGCAAGCGGTGTCCTGATGCTTATACTAAACAGAGGACACAACAGTGTGACACTGCTTTTATCATCTAGAGCAGTGGTTCTCAACCTTCCTAATGCCGCGACCCCAACCATTTGATCGTAAGTCGAGGACTACCTGTATTTCCCTGTGGGCAGGGCAGGAGGAGGCACACACACTCCACCTCATCTCCTGCAGCTGCACGTGGGCCGTCTCCCAGCAACCGCCTCAGCCCGGGAGCGCCGCACATGCGTGGTGCTGCCCCCTGCGCCGGCCGAGGCGTAGCTGGCAAGCGGCAGTGATGGCGCAGGCCAACCACCGGCTGGGCCACCAGCTGGCCCAGCCCAAGGGAGGTAAGCCACCCACCGGGCCCCACGCACACCAGCAACCCTCCCTACGCCCGCTGCTGCTCCGCTAGCCTTACCTTGGCCACCGCACGTTCAGTGCGGTGGCAGGCAGGCCCAGGGGCTCCTGGGCAGCCATGGCATGCGGCAGCAAGGGCGCAGGCCAACCACTGGCTGGGCCACCAGCTGGTCCAGCCCAAGGGAGGTAAGCCACCCACTGGGCCCCACGCGCACCAGCAACCCTCCCCGCGCCCGCCGGCCTCCCACCTCCCACCTCTGGCCCTCTTTTACTTACATTTAGTAGTTGCTCAGCAGGGAGGGGTGGAAACATCCAGAAACCTCGCCTTAGCTGTAAACAACTTGCAGCACCATTTGCAGACTGGGGCTTTTGGTGGGCTCAGCAGGGCAGAGACAGCCTGGACAATTCCTATTGGCTTTTGAAAGCCAATAGAATTAGACTCTATTCAAGAGAGTCTATTCTATTGGCTTTCAAAAGCCAATAGAATAAGAGGGAGTACACAGCTAAGGAAAAGGGGAAAAAATGGCGGACTGCGTTGTTTGGCGACCCCCGTGAAATGGTCGTTCAACCCCAAATGGGGTCGCGACTCACAGGTTGAGAACCGCTGGTCTAGAGCCCCTTTTGTCCTCCGCATAGACATCTTTCTCCCTCCCTCTGAATCCGATCTTTGCAACTACATTAATACAATAGGTTGAGTTGAGGTAGTATTAATTCTGTGTTGTGAAAGCTATCAGATATTTCCAATCCACATCTCCTTGCAATGGAGTTGCTCACTGTTACACACACAGAGGCAGATAAATTCGCAACCTTCCTCTTTGCAGGATAGGGGAAAAAAATATTGGTTATTTAAAATATTATGACAGAATTCATGGAGAAGCTGTGGATGAGGACTGTTACAAGCAAAGAAAAATCACAGTTTCCCAACAGTTTATGATTCAGGTTTAGATTTTAAGAAACTGGAAAATTCAGAGAAAATGTCTAGAGAAAGTCTAGAGAAATTGATCTATTTAACTTTGGAATAAGATTTAGATTTTAAGAAACTGGAAAGTCGAGAGAAACTAATGTAAAGAAATAGATGTTTCCGATAGTGCTGCTTCCGAAAAAATAGATAAATAATGCTATAATTTAGGTGTCTGTTTTTTGTGTGCTACTAAGTAAGCCTCATAGTCTATTTCTCTTTGTAAATTACAGAATTTGATGCTTAAATTTCAGACTGAATTCCTACAGTGTGCCAGAAAAAATATTTTTGTCTGTAGAACCTTTCTGTTAATCCGTCATATTAATCTGGGATTCTCCTCCCATCTATTTTTTAATGAAAACTTTAAGATAGAATTCCTTCTACTTGTAGCAGGCCACTGCCATCTTGTGGCCAGCCTGCAGAACTGAATTTTTCCTCTGATTTTCCTTTGTACCCAAGTTGTTGTTCTCCTGTCATTTAAACTGCTCTGTAATTAATCTTCTTCACTATTAAATGCTTATTCTTAAATACTTACCATTTAACAAGATATTACATGTTTGCTTTTCACCATGTTTAATAAAGTTTGATTTCATTTATTCCTTGTGAGAGTGGTCTGTCTTCCAGGTGGAATGGAAGAGAAAGCTGACTTTTTCAGATGACTGCAGCCATCTTCACTTCGTTTTTGGTTGCCACAGTAAAGGGAGTGGGGAGATGTAATTCTTTTAGTTTACACCAGTGGTTCTCAACCTGTGGGTCGGGACCCCATTTGGGGTCAAATGACCATTTCACGGGGGTCGCCAAACCATGCTGTCCGCCATTTTTTTCCCTTTTCCCTAGCTGTCCTACTCCCTCTTATTGGTGGCCACACCCACTTGGGGGTCACCACAACATGGGGAACTGTATTATGGGGTCACGGCATTAGAAAGGTTGAGAACCACTGGTTTAGACATAACAATAACTGTTCTGTGGGAACCAAGGTCAAGCTACCTAAGTTTTGGTAGGCTGAGTCTTCCGTTAGAAAGCCCGCCAAAGTAGTTAATTGGGGATTGTGATTTATGACATACTGCAGGGGTGGAGAATTCAACTCCTTACTTTGTATCCTTGGTGGTGGGGGGGGCAACTTTCAGTTTTGGTTTCACCTTGTTTGTGCCGATACTATGTAGCCGTTAAAATTGTTCTTTGAGGAAAGCAATTACCTCGGAGTTCTTATTTCTATTGGTCTCATCTATCAGAACCATGACAGAATTACCTTCATGTCTTACTTTTTTTTCTTTTTTTTTTTTTAAAAAAAAGGTTTTATTGAATTTTATAGGGTTAGGGATAAAATAGGGTCAGGGTAGGGGTTGGAGCTTAGGGTGGGGCTGGGATCAGGATCAGGATTGGGACAGGGTTGGGGGGTCAACATTGGGATTATCCTCCAGTAACATTTTCAATACTTATCAAATAGACTATTGTCCGGGTACATATACTGTATTTAGCTAACAATAGTTAATATAGTAATAGATAACTGTAGTAAGTATAATAAACAGTAATCATAAACAGTATTAATTAATCAATGCATAACATTCTTCTTACTAGGATATATTCAAAATAATAACATATCACATTCGTTTCTCACTAGTTCCTAACCGTTGGTAGAAGTTATCCCATGTTCTAAAGTAAACTGAATCTTCTTTCTCTTTAATCTCTAAAGTCAATCTATCTGTTTCTGCACATTCTAAGTTTTTCTTAATTAAAATGTCTTATTTTTTTAATTGCCAAAAAGACAGCAAAGGCTACACAACTCCTCTTTCTCACACGCACACACATACCAGAGTTAGGATGCAGTGCGAGGTACCCCTGGAAGGAGTCTAGGACAACTTGCCATGGCCAACTTGCCTGGCTGACTCGCCCCATCCAACTCACCCCGGACAACTCACCCTGTATACTCGGCACAGGACAACTCACCGCAGCCAACTCACTGTAGGAAAACACACTGCGAGACAATTCAACTAGAGATAATTCAAGAGAGGGTCAAGTGAGTTGCAGTGTGCCTTGTCTTGCTTAGGTTTGAACCTTCTCAAGTTAGAAGTCCTCAAGACCGGGTGAGTTGCAATTCTACTAATCCCTCTCTTGAGCTATCCTGCATCGAATTGTCCCGTGGAAAGTTGTCTCGTGGCAAGTTGGCCACCCCAAGTCGGCCACAGCGAGACACCCGAGGCAAGTCGGCCAAGTGAGTTGCTCCATTCTGCCCCGGAAGATAGTGGTGGCAATGGACTATTACAAAGCCACTTCCCCTAAAGAAGGAAATTGATCCATGGTGCAAAGACTTAGGGAGTTTCTGGAAGGACAGTTTTGAGTTCCTCACTTTCTACCCTTTGAGATGAGTCATTCTGCTAAACCTTGGTTCAGAGTTTATTTATTTGTTTTGGGGATTAGCATATTTTGAAAAACCCAAGCGATTCAGTTAGCTGGTGGTTCAATGTCTTCTGCAAACTCAAAAAAAAAAATGAATTAATTAATCAGGCTACATATGCTACATGAACAACACCGCCCCTGGCTCTTTTACTGAGCGGAAAACCTAACAGGAGTTAAACTCATGGTATCCTTGAATGGCAGTTGCAGCTCTGCACGTGAATTTAAATTTCTGGGGTGTTGCTGCTGGCAAAATGTAAGACAGGTGGAAGAAGACATACATGGTGACTGTGCTTGTTGTTTCCCTAAGGCAAAGAAAGGGAAGGGAAGGGAAGGAAGAGAAGGAAAGGGGATGCAGAAAAATGCATACAATAATACTCTAGAGCAGAGGTAGGTAACCTTGGCTCTTTTATGACTCGTGGACTTCAACTCCCAGAATTCCTGAGCCAGCATGGCTCAGTTTGGAAACTCTCCCTTTCCCCTCAGCATGGCTGGCTCAGGGATTCTGGGAGTTGAAGTCCACGAGTCATAAAAGAGCCAAGATTGCCTACCCCTGCTCTGGAGGAGTGTATCTCAACCTTAGGAATTTTAAGAAGGGTGGATTATGGGTGACTGGGAGTTGAAGTCCACCATCTTAAAGTTGCCAAGGTTGAGAAACACTGCTCTAAATCTTGGAAACTCCTATTTCATTGTCTCATCCCACATCCAGTAGGAAGGGCAACCAACACGTGTTAATTTTTCCCATGGATTGGAAATTAGGGAAGTATAAAATCAGTGATTTGGCCTCTGCGTGGGAGCCGCAACCACAATCACGTATCCTCTGGACAAACGGACCCCAACGTAGCTTCCTCCAGCCACACTGTTCATTAAACATCCAGGGCAGAATGCGTTTCATTGCCTGCGTTTGCTGAGCCAATGGGCTTCCCAGCATTATGTTCCTGGCCTATCCACACAGCAGGACGCTAATGATGCCTTACAAAAAGTTTCTGCAAAGATGGGGCCTAAATTATTCAGCCACTTGCCAGTGCAATTAAATTAACTCTTCATTGGGATCCCATGAATATTTCACCAAAGAGAGGCTGCGGAAATTCTCTAAGTGGCCAGGATTCGCTTCCAAGGCAGCAGAGGGGGTGCAGATATGGGAGAATCACACCTACATCTCATTTTCTGAGGTCAGAAACCCCAGCGCGGGATTTCCTGTACTGATTTTGACAGGTTTGGAGAATACATTTGCAAGATTAAAGCCGGAAAAATAATTGCTGGTTCAGAATCTCAAATGGGAATCCGTCTGGATTTGTTTTGATGTCTGCTTTGGAGAACAGTCTTTCAATGCTAGGTTTATTTCTCCAAGTAGCACTGGGAAGAGAACATGCTTTCTTCAAAGTTTCATCATAGCTTCTTCCAGTTGTGTGAGAGTAGTACTGTGGTGGGATTCAGCCGGTTCGCACTGGTTCAGCAGAACCGGTAACTAAATTTTGTTGAGTTCGGAGAACCGGCTAAATCCACGCTGCTTCCTGTGGGCTGTTCTAGGCCTGGGTGGCTTGGAGGAGGCCTCCCAGGCCTAGAACAGCCTGCCAGAAGTATGTGGATGTCACTTCCGGAAGTCCATTCTAGGCCCAGGCCTGCATCCATGCAGAGAAGTGGTAGTTCAGGTATTTGAATCCCACCACTGGGTTAGTAGTATATTTTAACCTCCATTACAGGTAGTCCTCAACTTACAACCACAACTGGGGCCAGAATTTCCGTTGGTAACCAAGGCCATTGTTAGCAATAGCACTTAGACTCACATACCGCTTCACAGTGCTTTACATCCCTCTCTGAGCAGTTTACAGAGTCTGCTTATTTGCCCCCAACAGTCTGGGTCTTCATTTTACCAACCTTGGAAGGATGAAAGACCGAGTCAATCTTGTGCCCCGTCAGGATCATACTCCAGACGGTGGACAGAGTTGGCCTGCGATGCTGCAGTTTAACCACTGTACCACCAAGGATCCTCACTAAATGAGGCGTGCCCGATTGTTACAATCTTTTTTTCCCAGGGTTGCTAAGGAAATCACTGCCATTGTTAAATGAATCATGCGGTCATTAAGCAAATCTGCCTTCCTCCATTGACTTTATTTGTTGTAAATACATGCCAGTTGCCAAGCATCCAAATTCTGATCGTTGACTGTGGGGCTTCTGTGAAAAGTTGTAAGTGTGAGGACCGGTGATCAGTCACTTTTTTCAGGGCTGTCAATTGAATGGTGGTGAACTGAGGACTATCTGAATTCTCAGCCAACTCAAACATTTGGGAAGTCTGCTTTAACCCTTGAGGTGTGGATCAGTTAAAGATCCACAGATTCCTTATGAAAGGACCAGCCTCAACTAGATCTCCAAGAAAGCAGCACTCTTGAAACAGGCATTGTCTCAAAAGGAAACTTTTATTGAGAGTTAGTGATGGCACGATAGCAAAGCAAGGTCTAAGGTTTGGCGCTCAAAGGATTACATCAAAAAGGCAATTCACAACTCCTCCCCCCCCCCACTGTCCAACCGTCTGGTTGAAATCCAGCCATTCCATAGGTGCCACCGTGTTATGAGAAGCCTGAGATTTAGCAGGCTTCTCAAGGTCTCTCCTGGTTTCGTTTCCCAACAGTCCCAGGTTCCTTTGTCTGGAGATAAGGCAGATGTTTTCAGGTCACATTCCTCCTGCCCAGAGGGATGGCATCTTGCACAAAGTAGAACAAAGCCAATAACAATCCCCATCAAGCACAGATCCACACCAATAGTATGGCATGTCCTGAAAATACATAAGCCAGTGGTTCTCAATCTTTTTAATGACATGACCCCCCAACCGGTCATAAGTCGAGGACTACTCAACTGGTGCAGCACCGTTTGCAGAATGGGACTTTTGGCGGGCTCAGCAGGGCAGAGACAGCCTGGACAATTCCTATTGGCTTTTGAAAGCCAATAGAATTAGACTCTATTCAAGAGAGTCTATTCTATTGGCTTTCAAAAGCCAATAGAATAAAAGGGAGTAGCACAGCTAAGGAAAAGGGGGGGAAATGGCGGACTGTGTTGTTTGACGACCCCTGTGAAATGGTTGTTCAACCCCAAATGGGGTCCCGACCCACAGGTTGAGAATCACTGACATAAGCAAAAGCAAGGAAGGGAGAAAGGGAAGGATCAAAGGCAAACACAACTCAGGGTCTCTGATAGCTGGCTTCCAACATCTTCCTTCCAAAGACTTCTTCAGGGTCTCTGTAGCCGCTGGCTGGCTCAGGAATTCTGGGAGTTGAAGTCCACAAGTCGTAAAAGAGCCAAGGTTGCCTACCCCTGGTCATGGCTGTCCCAAAGCTGGACTTCCTTTGTTTTTTCTTGAAGACATTTTGCTTCCCACCCAAGAGGCTTCTGTTGGTTGATTCCTTTATTCCTTTTCTGCTGTGTTCCTGGGTGGCTGCGGATGGATAGCCCTCCATCCTGCCCCGTATAAGAAGGTGGCAATAGAGTTCCCAAGCCACAAGACGAGAAATTCTTTTTCAGCTGGGCCTTCTGCACGAACCCAGCCACACAGATGCCTTGCAAACCTTAATTTATGGCTTGGGTTCACGCCTGAAGCCAACCTCGTGGCCCATTCAAGCCATGGGTGAAACAAAACGTAGTTAATGAGATGTATCACCCCCTTCTTTTTATTAGCAGCTATTGAAAGGACCTCCTTACACAAAGAGACTGGAGTTGCTCAGACGTTCTTCCCCCTGTGTGGAAACTTTCCCAGTTCAGCCCAGTTCCCCAAATGCTGTTCCGAGCCCTTCCTCCCAATTCCCCATTTTCAGAACAGCCCTTCCCTCCCCCACCCCCCAATCATCCTCTTTCCTCTGACAGACTGCTAACCTTAGGCTGCCACCAGCACGGCCTCTCTTGATTCTCTCCAGTTTTCTGCGGCTCAACAATTAATAATTTATTTCATTATCAGCAAAAGAAACCGCTAACGAGCTCAAAACAAGCCCCTAACATCTGGCAGAGCTGCTTTCATCTTCAGCCTCCGGCATCCAGGGGAAATGGAGCTGGGCCTGGGATGGCATTGTGTAGATCTCAGCGTGCCAGTCGCTCCTGGCCTGCTTCGCCCTGTTTCCGACCCCTTCCCTCTGCCTCCGCTGCCCATCCCAATTTTACCTTCGCCTACATTCTCGCCAGAGTTGTATCTGCAGAGCTGGAGAAGACCAGACCGGCTGACCTACCAACATTTCTCAAGCCCCTTTCCTTTGCCTTCTTGGCCAATGACCAATCCTTGGTGCTCTCTGAGCCTGGTTGTTTTCTTGCAGACTGTTGTTTCTTTACCAAAGTAGGTACCATTATTGGTGCAAGGGCACTGAGGTCATGGAGCAGGGGAGGAGAGGGTGGAGGGGAGGGGAGGGGAGGGGAAAGGAGAGGAGGGGGAGGGGGGAGAGGAGAGAGGAGAGGAGAGAGGAAAGGGGGGAGAGCAGAGAGGAGAGGAAGGGAGAGAGGGGAGGGGGAGAGGAGAGGAGGGGAGAGAGAGGAGAGGAGAGGAGGAGAGGAGAGGAAAGAGGAGGGGAGGGGAGGAAAGGAGGAGAGGGGAGGGGCAGGGAGGGGAGGAGAGGAGAGGAGGGGAGGGAGAGGGAGGGAGGGGAGGGGAGGGGAGGAGGAGGGGAGAGGAGGGGAGGGGAGGGGAAAGGAAAAGAAAGGAAAGGAAAGGAGAGGAAGGGAGGGGAGGGGAGAGGAAAAGAAAGGAAAGGAGAGGAAAGGAGGGGAGGGGAGAGGAGAGGGGAGGAGGAGAGGGGAGGGGAAAGGAAAGGAAAAGAGAGGAGAGGCAAGGAGAGGAGGGGGAGAGGAGAGGAGAGGAGGGGAGGGGAGGAGAAAAGCAGGGGAGGGAGAGGAAGGAAGAGGAGAGGAGGGGAGGGGAGAGGAGAGGAGAGAGGAGAAAAGGAGAGGAGAGGAGAGGAGGGGAGGGGAGAGGAGAGGAGAGGAGAGGAGAAGAGAGGAGAGGAGAGGAGAAAAGGAGAGGAGGGGAGACGAGAGGAGGGGAGGGAGGGGAAGGGAAGGGAAGGGAGGGGAGCCATGCCACATATTCTATCTTTGTCACCTAGACTTTCCAGTCTCAGTTGACAACCTACCTGAAGATTCCCCTCCCTCAATAAACATGTGGGTAGGAAAAGAGAAGACACGTAGTTTGGGGGTTGAACTGTGGAATCCTTGAGGCTCCCTGACCTTGGTTGTTCCCTTGCAGACCTTTCATTACCCAGCTAGGTAACATCATCAGTGCCAGTGAGTGTGGGGTTTATAGACGATTGCCAGAAACCAGAAAGGCAGCCCAGCTAGGGAATTCCACCCGTCCCTTGGCTTAACATGCCCTGGAGATGCAAAATGCCGATGCCACTTTTTGTGGACAAGCCCAAATTGATGTAACAAACGCGGGAGAGAATTCAATCAGGCGGAATGTAGAATTTAAGTTGATATTGTTTCCTTCCATCTCGGGGGTGTTCGTGTGAAACGTATTTTACACAATGTTGAAAAAAGGACTGTAGAGTTTTTAGATACAGCTGTCTCATTCTTCCCCCCCCCCCTTCCCTCTCTCTTTCTGTCTGTCTATCTCTCTCTCCCTCAATATTTATATCTCTTCCCAAGATCCTGGGACCTGCATCTGATTGCCACGATAAGGTTTGTAGTGTGTGTTGCCCTACAACTGAAAAAAAGCCACCAGCCTCTTCCGCTTCTCAGTAAAACCACGTCTTGCCCACGATGGCCCCTCGGTCTCGCGCTCTGGCTTAGAGGGTTCATTCAGCCAGACAATGAATAATTCAGCCCCTTTAATCTTTCTTATTAACTTGTTCCCACAGGCCTCAGATCATTCGTGGCTCAGCTCTGAAGTGCCTCCGATTTGTCCCTGCCCGTCCAGCTCTCCCAGGGCTAAACGGGAAATTAGGATTGGTGGGAAAGGAGGCAAACGGGCACGGGGGTGAGAGATGTAAAAAAAGAAAGAGGGAGAGAGAGAATGAAATAAAATGAATGAAAGAAAGAAAGGGAGGGAGGGAGAGAGAGAGAGAGGGAGGGAGGGAGGGAGGAAGGAAGGAAGGAAGGAAGGAAGAAAGAGAGAGAGAGAGAGAGGAAGGAAGGAAGGGAGAAAGAAAGAAAGAAAGAAAGAAAGAAAGAAAGAAAGAAAGAAAGAAAGAAAGAAAGAAAGAGAGAGAGAGAGGGAGGGAGGGAAAGAGAGAGAGAGAAAGAGAAAAAGAAAGAAAGAAAGAAAGAAAGAAAGAAAGAAAGAAAGAAAGAAAGAAAGAGAAAGAAAGGAAGGAAGGAAGAAAAGGAAGGGAGGGAGGGAGAGAGAAAGAAAGAGAAAGAAAGGAAGGAAGAAAGAAAGACAGACAAAGAAAGAAAAAAAAGAAAGGAAGGAAGGAAGGAAGGGAAGGAAGGAAGAAAGAAAGAGAAAGGAAGAAAGAAAGACAGAGAGAGAGAAAGGAAGGAAGAAAGGAAGGAAGGAAAAAAGGAAGGAAGGAAGAAAGAAAGAAAGAAAGAAAGAAAGAAAGAAAGAAAGAAAGAAAGAAGGGAGAGGGAGAGAAAGAGAAAGGAAGGAAGGAAGGGAGAGAGGGGGAGAGAGGAAGGAAGGAAGAAGGAAGGAAGGGAGAGAGAGAGAGAAAGAAAGAAAGAAGGAAGGAAGGAAGGAAGGAAGAAAGAGAAAGGAAGGAAGAAAGACAGAGAGAGAAAGGAAGAAAGGAAGTAAGGAAAAAGGGAAGGAAGGAAGGAAGAGAGAGAGAGAAAGAAAGAAAGAAAGAAAGAAAGAAAGAAAGAAAGAAAGAAAGAAAGGAGAGGGAGAGAAAGAGAAAGAAAGGAAGGAAGGAAGAGAGAGAGGGGGGAGAGAGAAAGGAAGGAAGGGAGAGAGAGAGAGAGAGAGAGAAAGAAAGAAAGAAAGAAAGAAAGAAAGAAAGAAAGAAAGAAAGAAAGAAATGAATTTATGGAAAGGGTCAAGATTCCAGAGAGCAGAGGAGAAGAGCTCCTTGGTTATGCTAGCCCCCCCCCCCACTTCCTCAAAAAAAGATATTAATGAGAATTCACAAGGCACCCCATGGATAATCACTGATATAACCCAGAGTGGAGTAGCGAGTAAAATGATGGTCATAAAGCACATTGGAGATCAAAACCATCTGATGCTCAGCTCATCAGGGAAAAGAGATCAAGGCAAGCAGCAGGTGATTAAAATTTATGTTTTACCTTCCCTGTACAGACAGGCATCTGCAGGGAAAAAGAAAGAGGAAAGAGGAAAGGAGCCGGGAAAGGCAGAATGCTGCCCACACTGAACCTGCCGTAGCAGGAGAACAATAACAGAATAACAGAGCTGGAAGGGACCTTAGAGGTCATCTAGTCCAACACACACCCCCCACGCTGAAGCAGGAAACCCTCTAACATTTTAGACAAATGGCTGTTCAGTCTCTTCTTAAAAAACCCCAGTGTTGGAGCACCCACACACATAACACACATATACACATATGTGTTTGTTTGTGTGTGTGTGTGTGTGTGTGTGTGTGTGTGTGTGTGTATTATGTGTGTATGGATAGATATATACTTTCTTTTGAGAGCAGGCAACAGAATTTCATTGTTAATGTGGGCCAGTGCACTCATAGTAAAAAAATGACAATAAAACTTATTTTATCTTATCATCTGAAGGCAAGCCATTAATTAATTGTTTTTTTTAATTAATTGTTCTAACTGTCAGGAAATTTCTCCTTAGTTCTAGGTTGCTTCTCTCCTTGCTTAGTTTCCATCCGTTGCTTCTTCTCCTGCCTTCAGGTGCTTTGGAGAAGAGCTTGACTTCCTCTTCTTTGGGGCAGCCCCTGAGATATTGGATGACTGTTTCCTGTCCCCCCTCGTCCTTCTCTTCATTAAACTAGACATACCCAATTCCTGCAGCATATGTTTTAGCCTCTGCCCCCCCCCAATCATCTTCGTTGCTCTTCTCTGCACTTTTAACTCTGCAAGTTAAGCAGAAGCAAAATATCAGAGGGGGAAACAGCCAAGCCAACAGAATGACAGATCAAGAAAGAAAAGGCAGGATTTGAACTCCCATCTCCTGCTTTTTAGCCTGATGCCTTGGCCACTAGATCAAACTGGCTATCACTTGATTATAACTATGATTTGATTGTGATACGAAATAGGAGAATAAATGATAACAACCAAGCATTAAGAAATGCAGCCGATGTTAGCTATATGTACCAATTGCATCTTAGAAACTTAGAGAAAGCAAGGGTAGAAAAAATTGGAATGAAGGTGATATGGTAGGCAACCTTGGCTCTTTTGTGACTCATGGACTTCAACTCCCAGAATTCCTGAGCCAGCATGGCTCAGCTTGGAAACCTCTCCCTTTCCCCTCAGCATGGCTGGCTCAGGAATTCTGGGAGTTGAAGTCCATGAGTCATAAAGTGGCCTAGGCCTAGGCCAGGGGTAGGCAACCTTGGCTCTTTTATGACTCGTGGACTTCAACTCCCAGAATTCCTGAGCCAGCATGGCTCAGCTTGGAAACCTCTCCCTTTCCCCTCAGCGTG
This sequence comes from Crotalus tigris, assembly GCF_016545835.1. Lineage (NCBI taxonomy): Eukaryota > Metazoa > Chordata > Lepidosauria > Squamata > Viperidae > Crotalus > Crotalus tigris. The sequence goes on along the minus strand of NW_024097215.1, from coordinate 544,605 downwards.
GCTGGCTCAGGAATTCTGGGAGTTGAAGTCCACGAGTCACAAAAGAGCCAAGGTTGCCTATCCCTGTCCTAAGTCAAGAATTATCCTGCTCGTGCAAGGAAGTGAATGCAGCAATGCAGCCTACTATTTGTGAAAAATCAAAATCCATCAATTGGGGCGAGCTGTACATTATGCTCCAAATGCTGGTGATGAAACAGGTAGACTTGGGGGAAAGTGTGCAAAACTCTGAATAAATGAAATCTGGGGAAAGTGAGATGAATTATTTTATTAGATAATCTACTTAGATGGTGGAAAAAGGATAGCACTGTGAAAGTGATTAGGCCATTTGGAGACTGTATGGTGAGCAGATGTTGCTTCAAATGCATAGATTAAACACAAGTGTTCATGCAGACACTTGAAAAGGAATGAATAAAAACCCTTAACTGATCTGGTCGTTTTTATGAACAATTGAGCGAACTAGTGCAGAATATAAAGATAATGGAAGCTTTTAAACTTACTGGGAGAGAGGAGAGAAAAAGAAGGGAAGGAGAATGGGAAAGGGGAAAAGAATAGAATATTCTTTATTGGCCAAGTGTGACTGGACACATAAGGAATTTATAAAATTAAATTAAATTCATCCAAAAAATAAATTTTAAAAAGGAAAAAGACTGCAGAAACAGAAAAGAGAAATTAGGTATGGAAAAAGTTTTAGAAGGTAGATGAATCTCCCAAGAGAATGAATGGAAAATAGACACAATACAATAGAAAAATATTTGGAATAAAGTGGCAAGAATTATTTTTCTGCCAGAGAAACATGCACCCAAGACAACCATTACTACAAAACAAAAAACAAAAAAATAAGAGTGAGAGATGTTACACAATGTAACCTGTATGTAATGTCTTCAAATAGAGCAGGGAATGTTTCAGCCTGAAAGAAGACGAGAAAATTGGAGAGATTTTCATGGAAATCAAAATTGTTCTGGCAGTGAAGAAGAAAGGCTGAAGAGCTCCAGAAGAGTAAAGGATTTTAAAATAAAAGGGATGAAATTATTTGGGATGAAGCTGAAAAGCAATATTTTAATTAGAAAATATTGTGACGCACTGGAGAGTTGAATTGAAATGCCTCCTATAAATGTTGGGGTGGGAGGAGGGAAAACAAAATGATGAAAAGGGAGTCATATATGCAGTTGGAAAGTTGAAAACGGCCACGCTGCAGGCATTGAATATGTAGCTGGAGAACTGTTAACATGTGGACGTGGTTTGCTTGTGGGGATCGCTGCGCGAACATTTCACCTTTTTTGTGAAAGCTGCATCACAAGCCTGTTAATGGGAAGAATGCCATCACTGTGCCCTAAACAAAGAAAAAGCTAGCAAGAATGAACGCAAAAATACACGGAGATTAGTTTGTAGAGCGGGCTATCCTTGGTGACTGACAGAATTCTGATTCAGAGGATACAAAAGGATGACAATAAGCACAATGATAGGTCAGGCAGCACTCTGAAAAGTAGGCAAGAGCAGGCAAAAATACATTGCACTTAAATTTACCATATATATTCATGGACAAGCTGAGAATTAGCTGCCAAAACAATCACCCGACAAATTGGGTTTGGCTTATCTTCAGATGGGCTTCTCTGCGAGGATATACGGTAAACTATACACCCCCATATGGGGGTGTGATGGCTCAGCTATTAAAGACGCTGAGCTTGTTAGGTGAAAAGCTGGGCTAGAGACCTGAGCACCACATAAGGGGTGAGCTCCTGTTCCTTGCTCCAGCTCCTGTCCACCTGGCAGTTCTAAAGCAGGCAAATGCGAGTAGATAAACAGGTACCACTTTGGTGGGAAGATAACAGAGTTTGGTACACCTTGGCATTTAGTCATGCTAGACTGGGGGTAGGCAACCTTGGCTCTTCTATGACTCGTGGACTTCAACTCCCAGAATTCCTGAGCCAGCATGGCTCAGCTTGGAAACCTTTCCCTTTCCTCTCAGCATGGCTGGCTCAGGAATTCTGGGAGTTGAAGTCCACGAGTCATAAAAGAGCTAAGGTTGCCCACACCCGTGCTAGCCACATGAACACGGAAATGTCTTTGGACAACGCTGGCTCCCTCGGCTAGGAAACAGAGATGAGAGCCGCCCCTTAGAGTCAGACATGACTAGCTAGTGAAATCTTTACCTATATACTCCATACATACTCGCAGATAAGCCCAAGCGCAGATAAGCAGACTCTTGAATTTTTAACAAAATCACCATGAAAACAATGTGCCATCGATGAATAAGCCAATTGTGAATATTGAAATTTATGAAAATGTTTAGCGTATTCAGCTTTTCTGCAGGTGATGGTTATTATTTTTACAAATAACTCAAAGCAGTGGACATATCTGACACATCTTCCTCCTATTTTTCCCACAACGATCCTGTGAGGTTGGTTGGGCTGAGAGAGAATGACTAGCCCAAAGCCAGCTTTCATGTTTAAGGTCGGTGTTGAACTCACAGTCTCCTGGTGATTGGTCCAAAGTCACTCAGCCATTTTACATGCCTAACGCATGACTAGAACTCACAGACTCCTGGGTATTGGCCCAAAGTCACTCAGCTGGCTTTCATGCCTAAGGAGTGACCAGAACTCACAGTCTCCTGGTGATTGTCCCAAAGTCACCTAGCTTTCATGTCTAAGGCAGGACTTGAACTCAGGTCTCTGGTTTTCTAGCCTGGTCTCTGAACCACTAGATTGTTCAGGTTGCTCATAATATAAGCCCCACCCCCAAAATAAGCCCCAGTTAAGATTGTCAGCCTGACAGACGCATTTAGTACCGTATTTCCCCAAATATAAGCCCTAACTGGAAAATAAGCCCTAATGCAGGGGTCTTCAAACTTGGCCCTTTTATGACCTGTGGACTTCAACTCCCAGAATTCCTTAGCCAGCATGCCTTATAGCAGACATGTCAAACACAAGGCCCGGGGGCTGGATGCGTCCCGCAAAGTGGTTTCATGTGGCCTGTGAAGCCATCCTGGAAACAGTGAGGGAACGGCCCCCGCTGCCTTGGCCCTGACCCAGGCCGGCCGGGAGCCAATGTACAATTTTGTGGTGGCCATCTTGGCACTTGCCCCGGTGGACCATGCCTTGGCACTTGCCCTGGTCCCACCCCCTTCTGCCAGAGACCCTCAGATCTATCCCACTCCTGCCCAGGCCCCCACAGGCAGCCTTGACGTGAATGATGTAGAACTGCCCATGCCCATCCAGTAGGCCACACCCACTCCATCCACACCCACCCAGTAGGCTGCACCCACTCTGGCCACACCCACCCAGCCCCCCAAGGGCAACCGCAATGCTGATGCGGCCCTCAGTGAAATTGAGTGACACCCTTGCCTTATAGCATGCCTGGCTGAGGAATTCTGGGAGTTGAAGTCCACAAGTGATAAAAGGGCCAAGTTTGAAGACCCCTGCACTAGACCAGCCACAGACTTCCCCAGAGCTACTTACAACGCAGTTCCAGAGTTCTGAAAGCTACACCTCCACGCAGTTACGTGATCATATTTAAGATCTTTACTGTCCCTACTAAGAGACAAGGCAGTTCCCCGGGCACCGGGTGTCTGTGTTTGTGTTAATTCACCATTCATGTTTGCACATTTAAATTTGACCCTCAACTGCCAGGAATGTTAAAAGTGGGAGAAAGACAGACAAGAGGAGGAGAAATATCTCGGTTTATTTAAAGAAGTCCCAGTAGCAAGCAGACTCTTTTATCGTGGCCTGCCAACCCAAGCATTCGAGGAATTTGGAATCCGAATTTGGATGGAAAACATAGCCAGCTTCCCACTCAACGTCTTCTGCTGCGTTGATCCTGAAACTCTTGTTCTCATTGACAGAGGAACAGCTCAGCTGAGCGATGGATGCTAGGTGCGTGTGCTTAAGAAATATTCTGCTTAGCTCAGCATCTTCCAGGATTAGATCAGTGGAGCTGAGTTTTCCAAAATCCTTTCCACACCCTTCTCCTGGAAATGAATCACCCAGAAGGTCATGGAGAGGTTCCCGCTGCAACATTTCCAGACTTTCTGATTGCTCCTCTTTATCCGGGATCTGCAGAAACAAAAGCAAGTTGACAATTTGTGGTACAGAAAGCTGTCAACTGACAACCAGTTGCTTAATGGCTGTTGGTAAGACCACACTTGGAACACTAGTTTTAGTCACCCCGCTATAACAAAGACATTCAGAAAGAATGCAGAGAAGAGCAAGGAAGAGGATTAGGGGACTGGAGGCTAAAACATCTAAAGAACGGTTGCAGGAATTGGGTATGTAGTTTAATGAAAGGAAGGACTAGGGGAGACATGACAGCAGTGTTCCAATATTCGAGGAGCCCCCACAAAGAAGAGGGAGTCAAGCCATTCTCCAAAGCGCCTGAGGGACGACAAGAAGCAACGGATGGAAACTAATCAAGGAGAGAAGCAACCTAGAACTAAGGAGAAATTTCCTGACAGTGAGAACAATTAATCAGTGGAATGACCTGCCTCCAGAAGTTGTGGGTGCTCCAACATTGGAGGTTTTTAAGAAGAGACTGGACCATTTGTCTGGAATCATACAGGGTGTCCTGCTTGAGCAGGGGGTTGGACTAGAAGACCTCCAAGGTCCCTTATTCTGTTCAGAGTTACAACAGTGATGAAAAAAAGGCCTCGGGCTTACAACCCTTGCAGCATCCCCATGGTCATGGGATCAAAATTCAGGCACTTGGTAACCAGCAGGTATTTACGATGGTTGCTCTGCCCCGGGGTCATGTGATCACTCTTTGCGACCTTCCCAGGGCACTTCCGACGAGCAAAGCCAATGGGAGAAGCTGAATTCATTGAATAACCACAGCGTAAAAGGTCATAAAATCAGGCGCAACTCACTTAACAACCCCATTGGTTACTGACAGAAGTGTCGTTGTAAGTCGAGGAGTGTTCCCCATCTGAACTAAAGGTATTACATTACATTTTTCATTTCTATGCAGCTCAAGGCATGAGTCTTTGCCTTCCTTCCTTCCTTCCTTCCTTCCTTCCTTCCTTCCTTCCTATTTTTTCTTCCTTTTCCTTTTCCTCCTTAATTCCCTTCCACCACTTACACTTCTTCCTTCTTTCCTTCCTTCCTTTGTTCCTTCCTTCTTTCCTTCCTTCCTTTCCTTCCTTAATTCCCTTCTACCACTTACACTCCTTCCTTCCTTTCCTTCCTTCTTTCCTTCCTTCCTTCCTTCCTTCCCTTCCTTCTTTTCTTTCTTTCTTTCTTTCTTTCTTCCCTTCCTTCCTTCCTTTTCTTCCTTAATTCCCTTCCACTACTTTCTCTCATGCCTTCTTTCCTTCCTTCTTTCTTCCCACCCTCTCTCCCTCCCTCCCTCCATCTCACAATGAAAACAACAAAACCAAACAATCAAAGCCATTAGAAACAAAAACAATAAAAACGCAGGAGAGTGCATTCCAAGCTCACAAACAATAAAACCGCTTAGCAGGCTCCATACTTCCCTGGGATCCCAAAATCCAACGTCAGCCCCAGGCTTTCATCAGACCCCCAGGAGAATGGTGGACAGTGTAGGAGAAGGAATGGCAGGAGTGGAGTAAAAAAAAGGGAATCAGCCTAGAATCTCTATGTAGCCACAAGCAAAAACTAAGTCCCACCTCCCTTGAGTGCCACTGACCCTTATCTAACTCTAGCCAAGTTGAGAAGAGGCTTCTGCATAGGCTTTTAGCAATAAATTTATTTATTTATGAGACTTATATACCGCTTTAAGTGCAAGCACTCTCTAAGGGGTGTACACCAGTAAGCAATGTATATATATTTACATTGCCCCCAACAATCTGGGTCCTCATTTTACCTACCCCGGAAGGATGGAAGGCTGAGTCAACCTTGAGCCGGTGAGATTTGAACTGCTGACCTGCTGAACACAGTCAGCTAAAGTGGCCTGCAGTACTGCACTTTAACTGCTGCGCCACCTCGGCTCTTCATAAATCAGTTTCAATTGGACTTTCGCATATGGACCTGGTCTTCCCTACCTGACTGACAGGATATACAACATATCCCTCCTGCTGAACCTGATGCTATCGGATGTGCTGACTTTCCAGGACCATGCAGAGACCTCAGGAACCTCAAAGGCCTGGAGACCAAAATGTGTGAAGAACGGCTATGGAACTTGGGTTTGGCCAGTCTAAAGAAAAGAAGAAATAGGGGAGACATGATAGCAGTGTTCCAGTATCTGAGGGGCTGCCACAAGGCAGAGGGGGGAGCAGGTTGTTCACCAGAGCACCAGAGGGAAGGACGAGAAACAATGGTTGGAAGCTGACCAAAGAGAGAAGCAACCTGGAATTAAGGAGAAACTTCCTGACAGTGAGGACAATCAACCGATGGAACAGCTTTGCCTCCAGAAATTGTGGGCGCTCCATCACTGGAGATTTTTAAGAAGAGACTGGACAGCCACCTGTCTGAGATGGTTTAGGACCTCAGTGTTTCTCAACCTTGACAATTTTAAGGCATGTGGACTTCAACTCCCAGAATTCCACAGCCAGCAATGCTGGCTGTGGAATTCTGGGAGTTGAAGTCCACATGCCTTAAAATTGTCAAGGTTGAGAATCACTGGTCTAGGCTCTCCTGCTTGAGCAGGGGGCTGGACTAGAAGACCTCCAAAGGTCCCTTCCAGCTCTATTCTATTCATCAACTGTTTTTCTCTGCAAAATCCTCATGAAATTGCTTTCCTTTCACCCCCATCGCATAGCTCTGACAACTTAAAGCAATCTTAACTTCTTCTAAGCTTTTCATTTTCTCCCTACACAATTTTTAGCATGGACGCTCTCAGGCAACACTTCACTGACCATTCAGTTGTTGACACAATCAGAGATGAGATCTATTTGGCTTTTCCCACCCTGCTCATTTTGGCTGGTGCTGTGAGAAAAAAAGCAAAGAGGGGTCCCTGGTATTCTCTGAGCTTGGCTGTTTTCTTGGCTGTTTTCAATATGCAAACTAGGCTGCATCCTCACCGCTAGTTTGATGAACGAGGAAACGTCTGCCATATAAGGAATGGTTGCTGGAATTGGGTATGTCTAGTTTAATGAAGCAAAGGACAAGGGGGGACATGATAGCAGAGTTCCAGTATCTCAGGGGCTGCCCCAAAGAAGAGGGAGTCAAGCTATTCTCCAAAGCGCCAGAAGGCAGGACAAGAAGCAACGGATGGAAACTCATCAAGGAGAGAAGCAACCTAGAACTAAGGAGAAATTTCCTGACTGTTAGACCAATTAATCAGTGGAACAACCTGCCTCTAGTAGCGGTGAATGCTCCAACACTGGAAGTTTTCAAGAAAAGAACTGGACAGCCATTTGTCCAAAATGATATAGAGTTTCCTGCCTGAGCAGGGGGTTGGACTAGATGACCTCCAAGGTCCCTTCCAACTTTATCATTATTATTATTATTAAAGCAATCAAGCTCAGAGAGCATCAAGGACACACACACACCCCATTTCAACTCTGAGCTACAAATATTTTCCTTTATTAATTCAAGTCCTTTGCAAAGTTTAGGGAGATGTCCAGCCTGCATAAGCCCTGATACATTTGGCCAATGCTTTCTGACCTTGGTTATTTTCTTGCAGACATTTCAGTACCCAAACTAGGTAACAACATCAGCGCTAGTTTGATGAACAATGAAATGTCTGCAATAATAATAATAATAATAATAATAATAATAATAATAATAATAATAATAATAATAAAGTTGGAAGGGACCTTGGAGGTCATCTAGTCCAACCCTCTGCTCAGGCAGGTAGCCCTATACCATTTTGGACAAATGGCCGTCCAGTCTCTTCTTAAAAACTTCCAGTGTTGGAGCATTCACCGCTTCTGGAGGCAGGTTGTTCCACAGGTTAATTGTTCTAACTGTCAGGAATTTTTTCCTTAGTTCTAGTTTGCTTCTTTCCTTGATTAGTTTCCACCCGTTGCTTCTTGTCCTGCCTTCAGGCGCTTTGGAAAATAGCTTGACTCCGTCTTCTTTGTGGCAGCCCCTGAGATACTGGAACATTGCTATCATGTCCCCCCTCGTCCTTCTCTTCATTAAACTAGACATACCCAATTCCAGCAACCGTTCTTCGTATGTTTTAGCCTCTAGTCCCCTGATCATCTTTGTTGCTCTTCTCTGCACTCTTTCTAGAGTCTCAACATCTTTTTTTCATCATGGTGACCAAAACGGGATGCTGTATTCTAAGTGTGGCCTTACCAAGGCATTGAAGAGTGGTATTAATACTTCACGTGATCTTAATTCTATCCCTCTGTTAATGCAGAAAACATCCAAGGTGAGAGAGCACCAAAGACCCCTGATTTCAACCCTGAGCTACAAACATTCGCCTTTAAAGATCAAAGACTCGGCCTCTGAGAATCCTCTATCTGTGTCAGGGTGTCTGCAGTGTCTGGTCAAAAAAATCAAAATGAGAACAAGATGAAGTGGCATTCTATCATGCTTGGTGGACATGTTAAAAAAAAAGTCTTAAAAAATTAGATTCAAATACACACATTGACAGATGGCAGAATAAGAAGAGTTGGAAGGGGAACGGTGACATGAGATCCAGTGCTTGCAAGGCCTAAATTGCAAATTCAGTTGGTTATTTGGTCCCGGGAAGAACACAATCATTCAGCTGGAAAACAGAACAGAATAACAGAACCGGAAGGGACCTTGGAGGTCTTCTAGTCCAACCCCCTGCTCAGATAGGAAACCCTGTACCACGCCAGACAAATGGCGGTCCAATCTCTTCTTAAAAATCTCCAGTGATCAAACACCCACAAGCCCTGGAGGCAAGACATTCCACCAATTGTCTTCACTGAAAGGAAATTTCTCCTTAGTTCTAGGTCAGGGGTAGGCAACCTTGGCTCTTTTATGACTCGTGGACTTCAACTCCCAGAATTCCTGAGCCAGCCATGCTGAGGGGAAAGGGAGAGGTTTCCAAGCTGAGCCATGCTGGCTCAGGAATTCTGGGAGTTGAAGTCCACGAGTCATAAAAGAGCCAAGGTTGCCTACCCCTCACCTACGTTGTATCTCTCCTTATGTTTTTATGCTTCCTTCTGTTACTTCTTCTCCTGCCCTCAGGTGTTTTGGAGAACAGGTGAGACCACAAACAGCAGTGTACATTGATCATGAAAAACGTTCAACAGTGAACGTTGATACAGAGGACTTTGAACATTCAAATGAAGCAGAACGCTTCCTTTTGGGATTGATGGATACCCAGTTAGAAAAATGGCATAGAAATTTATTTCAAGAGAAGATTACTGTGGTGAAGATTATTGCATGGAGAAGGATGGGAAGATTCTGTATTACTCACCATGGAAGAACAGGTGGTGAAATTGACAGAACTGGCTGAGATGGTTAATCTGACTTCTTTGATTAGAGAGAGGCCATTATTGGCATTGACTGGAAACCTTTTATGGATCTTTTATGTAAAAAAAAGAACATGTTGTTGTATGTTGCTAGAAAGAATAAGTTATAAAAAGGAGAGATTTCTGATGTAATGTTAGAGAGAGAAGGTTGATAAGAATTGAATGTATAATTGCTGAGAGGAAGATTGGAAATCATTCATTCATCCATCCATCCATTCACTCAATCACCCATCCATTAACTCATTCATTCATTCATTCATTCATTCAGTCAGTCAGTCAGTCAGTCAGTCAGTCAGTCAGACAGACAGACAGACAGACAGACAGATAGACAGACAGTCATTTATGTTTTCTGGGTTTTTTACTTTGTTTTTATTTTTTCTGCCTCCTGTTTAATTTGTCTCTTCTTTTCTTTTTCACATTTAGTACTTTTTCCCCCTTTGAATGTGTTTCTTATTATATATATAAATTTTTTTAACAAAACTATCCATAAAAAAAGATGTAGTGTGACTGAAAGCCTGCCTGTTTTTAATCTGCTAAAGACACGTAAAAACAGGCAAAGCTTTGAATGAGCCATTGGGGGCCACCATCTTGACTTTTTTGACCATACCCTACAGCAGGGGTGTCAAACTGCCAGCCCATGGGCCGGATGCGTCATCCAGAAGCCACGCCCACCCCATTGCCGGCAATGGCAAAACTGTCTCGCGGTATCACATGACGTCGCGAATTTGACATGTGTGCCCTGCAGACATTTCTCCATCTTTCTGCCCATTTCTTCTCTACCTATAGGTTGGAGATCTAATTATAGGTAGTCCTCAACTTAAAACAGTTCATTTAGTGACTGTTCAAAGTTACAACGGCACTGGAAAAAGTGACTTATGACCATTTTTCACACTTACGACCCTTGCAGCCTCCCCATGGTCATGTGATCAAAATTCAGACGCTTGGCAACTGACTCATGTTTGTGACGGGTTGCAGCCTCCCCAGGGTCATGTGATCCCCTTTTGCGACCTTCTGACGAGCAAAATCAATGAGGAAGCCAGATTCACTTAACAACTGTGATACTAACTTAACAACCAGAGTGATTCACTTAACAACTGTGATACTAACTTAACAACCGGAGTGATTCACTTAACAACTGTAGCAAGAAAGGTTGTAAAATGAGGCAAAGCTCACTTAACACGTGTCTCACTTAGCAACATAAATGTGGGGCTCAGTTGTGGTCGTACATCGAGGACTGCCTGTATAATATAGGCCTGGGTCCAAAGTGTCATTTTTAGAAATACTGCTTAGAGCAGGGGTCCTCAACCTTGGCCAATTTTAAGACTTGTGGACTTTAACTCCCAGAATTCCTCAGCCAGCAAAGCTGGCTGAGGAATTCTGGGAGTTGAAGTCCACGAGTCATAAAAGAGCCAAGGTTGGGGACCCCTGGCTTACAGCACCTTGAGTTGAATACATGGCATTTTTTACACACCTATCCCTCTTCTCCTGTTCACTGATAAAATAAAAGAAATCAGCTTGGGGCCTATAGTTATTTTTTGAAGATGGTTTGTTTTATGTTTGTTAATGCCAGTTACTGGCCAAGAGCAGATGAACGCAGATTGCTCCTGGCTTTTCTTCCCAGCAAGAATAATTAATCAGGACTGGCCTGGCCAATTCAATAGCAGACAGAGAATCTGCTGGCATTGTGGGTTGGGGGTCAAAAAAGTCAAGATGGTGGCCGCAGGCAGGTGAACGAAGCTCCCATCTTGCCTTTTTTGACAGCATGGTGAAGATCCCTCTGTCTCCTGCAGCCCAAGAACACGTCCCATTCCGTCTTTCTGCTGTCCATGGAGTCTCCAGGGCTGCCTCTGCACCATGAGGGCAGAAGGCGGTGAGAGAGCCGGGAAGAGGGGGAAAGCTAGAAGAAGGGATCTCTTCCTTGGGTCTCTGCCCAGATGTTGTCAGTTAGAGAGGATAAGATCTCAGTATCTTAATGTAAAGAGCAGAGGCTCTGTGAGGTTCGGGACGTGATTCTATTGCTCTGCCAGAATGCAGCAGCCCCAGTGGGCAAGGAGTCGGGAGAGGAGGGGGAGGAGGAAGAGGAGGAGGATAAGAAGAGGAGGAGGAGGAGGAGGAGAAGAAGAAGAAGAAGAAGAGGAGGAGGAGGAGGAGGAGGAGGAGAAGGAGGAGAAGAGAAGGAGGAGGAGGAAGAGGAGGAGGGGAGAAGAGGAAGAGAAGAGGCGAAGAGGAGGGGGAGGAGGAGCGGAGGAGGAGGAGGAGGCGAAGAAGAAGAAGAGGAGGAGGAGGGGGAGGGCGTGGGGGAGGGGAGGAGGAGGAGAAGAAGAAGAGGAGAGGAGGAGAAGAGGAGGGGGTGGGGTGGGGAGGGGAGGAGGAGGAGAAGAAGAGGAGAAGAGGAGGGGGAGGGGAGGAGGAGGAGGAGGAGGGGGGGGGAAAGAGGAGGAGGGGGAGGAGAAGGAGGTTTTCTCAACCATGTGGCACCAGTTGGCGCCTGGTAATGGCTCCTGGATAGCACTGTCAGTGAACTCATAGTCTCCTGGTAATGGGCCTAAAGCAGGGGTGTCAAACTGTCGGCCCGCGGGCCGGTTTTATCATACTGGAGCTGCACCCACCCCATTGCCGGCAATGGTGAAAAAGCTCTGATACGTTGCATGATGTCACGTGATGTCACGGATTTGACATGTCTGGCCTAAAGTCACCCAGCCAGCTTTCAAGCGGAAGGTGGAACTAGAACTCACAGTCTCCTGAAGATTAACACAAAGTCATCCAGCTGACTTTCATTTCTAAGGCAGGACTAGAATTTTCAGTCTCCTGGTTTCTAGGCCAGCAGCTTAACCACGACAAGGAACTGGCTCTCTTTTTTTTAAACAATATTACAAGCATTAACACCAATTACTTCCCTTTGCACCCTCTTTGTCACCTTTCAACAAGATGGACTAAGGGATAAGTCAAATTATACCCTACAATGGATTGTAATCTTCCTTCCTAAAATACCTTAATCTAATAAAGATCCCCTCCAGGTGAGTTTGTCCCTCTTAATCAGATGGACACATCCATCTTGTTCTTTACAAAAGTGGTTTGCCTTGATTGTTTCCTTTTTCTGAGTTATTTTTTGACTTTCCAGTCTAGGCTGCAGCTCGGAATTTTGTATTCAAGTATTTCTGATCTCACATCTAAAACGTAATCAGACAACAACAACAAAAAAAAAACATATTTTTTTGCTTGCTGCAAAAGCTTTTAGTATCGTAACAATGAGTTGAGGAACACTCAACTTTAGAAGCAACATGCATGCTTTTGATCCTGAAAGTTATAATAGCGACTATAACTAAGAATGCAGGATAAATCAGTCATAGAATTCTTTTAATCCAGAATGGCACGGCTATTAATCTAAATTTTGTTGCAGCATAAATGAGGCTAACATACCGAGTCTTTTCTAAAATACATCATCCTTGGCTCAAAAAAAATCCCTACATTAGCAGTCCAAAGTATATATTTGAGAAAAAAATGTATTACTTCCATGCCAAAAAAATCCTCTGTATAGTTTATTCCTTTGTTTAAAAAAAAAAAGCTTCTGCTTTTCTACTTGATTCTCAAGGTCTTTGAAAAATTTGAATTTCCCTCAGTGATGTTTTTGACTTTACTTGATTATTGAGTTTGGTACAAGGTGTGACTAGCAGTGGGCTTGTTCAAGTCTTCCTTGACTATGCACAATTTCCCATCTCAAAAAGGGTCCAAGGAAAGGATTTGAATGGAAATAGAACACAGAACATACAATAACAGAGTTGGAAGGGACCTTGGAGGTCTTCTAGTCTGACCCCCTGCTTGAGACGGAGACCCTATAGCAATAGTGGAGAAGCTATGGCACGGGTGCCAGAGGCGGCACTCAGAGCCCTCTCTGTGGGCACACGCACCGTCGCCCCAGTCCTAGGCCTTCAGCTGGGTTTTATAAAACCTTTTCGCTTTAGGCCAGTGGTTCTCAACCTGTGGGTCGGGACCCCATTTGGGGTCGAACGACCATTTCACGGGGGTCTCCAAACAAGGATGTCCGCCATTTTTTCCCCCTTTCTTTGGCCACGCCCCTGGCACTCGGTGATGTATAAGTGGTTGGGGGTCACCACAACATGGGGAACTGTATTATGGGGTCGCGGCATTAGAAAGGTTGAGAACCACTGCTTTAGGCCTCCACCTCCGTGTGCAAAAAAAAAAAAAGGTTCAATCAATCAATTTCAACTTTTCACGGGGAAAAAAAAATCTTGCGAAGTTGGAATTGATTGATTAAACTTTTTAATCCCACCCAGTCTGCCATTACCACCGCAGCCACGCCCACCCAATGGGCCACACCCAGCCAATGGGCCACACCCACCCGGCACTCGACAATGCATAAGTGGGTTTTGGGTTGCAGTTTGGGCACTCGGTCTCTAAAAGGCTCGCCATCACTGCCCTATAGTATACAGTTTGAGACAGGTGGCTGTCCAGTCTCTTCTTGAAAAGCCTCCAGTGATGGAGCACCCACAACTTCTGAAGGCAAGATGTTCCATTAATTAATTGCTCTCCCCGTTAGGAAATTTCTCCTTAGTTATAAATGGGGGGACCCAGCAATTATTAGTGAGATCATGATACGATAAAAGCCAGAATTTTCAAACGCAACACCAATACTTCATTGATAAACAAATGCAAGAATGTCACTGTCTACTCTTTTACTACAATTTCTTTCTGGTTTTTTTAGGGGGGAGAATTAGAACGAACTAAACTAAAAGCAAACTAAAAACTACAGGCAGTGGCAGTGGCTTAATTTTCAGCACGGGTAGGCAACCTTGGCTCTTTTATGACTCGTGGACTCCAACTCCCAGAATTCCTGAGCCAGCATGGCTCAACTTGGAAACCTCTCCCTTTCCCCTCAGCATGGCTGGCTCAGGAGTTCTGGGAGTTGAAGTCCATGAGTCATAAAAGAGACAAGGTTGTCTATCCCTGGCCTAGGCCTGTATTTTTCAACCTTGGCCACTCGGAGATGGGTAGACTTCAACTCCCAGAATTCCTGAGCCAGCATGGGGGAACTATGGCCCCTTCATGACTTGTGGACTTCAACTCCCAGAATTCCTGAGCCAACCTGGCTCAGCTTGGAAACCTCTCCCTTTCCCCTCAGCATGGCTGGCTCAGGAATTCTGGGAGTTGAAGTCCACGAGTCATAAAAGAGCCAAGGTTGCCTAGCCCTGATTTAGAGTTAAAACGAACCCAATCATGTGACGACCAAGTCACTTTTACTGCCCTACACAGCATTTGTGGTCACGATGATTTCCATTGTTGTTTTGCCAGCTCCCAGTGTTTATTTCCAATTTTTGACAAAAAAAAACAAACCCTCATCCAGTGGTGGGATTCAGCCAGTTCGCACCAGTTCGGCAGAACCGGTAGCTAATTTTTTGTTGCCCAGGACCAGAATGGACTTCCAGAAGCAGCATCCCCACAGAGAACCGGTTTTTCACACATTTGAATCCCACCACTGCTTCATCCATTGGGTAAAACTGAGTTGCTTAATGACTGCCTCAAAAAAAAAAAGTTGAAAAATTGGATTTGATCATGTGATGCCTTGACTTACAACTCCAATGACTTGCAGCCATAATTCTGGGTTCAATTACAGTTGTAAATCGAGGACTCCCTGTAAAAGAAAAACAGAACAAGAGCAAGAAGACTCTTTCCTCGCAGTGTCCATTTGCAGCCAAAGCACCAAAATTATATATACAGGTAATCCTCGACTTACAATAGTTCATTTAATGACCGTTCAAAGCTACAACAGCACTGAAAAATGTGATTTACGACACTCTTATGACTATTGCAGCATCCTCAATGGTCACTCAGATGCCTGGCAACCCGTCCTATATTTTTTTATTATTATTTTCTAATATTACATTTGGATATTTGAAAAGCAACGTGGCCGCTGAGTACAATAATTCCATTACATTTAAATATCATCAATACAAATCTCAAAGTATTGCGACAACTAATTCCCTCTCTTTCCCCCTTAACATATACTGTCTCATATTCAAACCCACATAATTCTTATTCTATCAATCAAACAGAAAGTAACTTTCTAGCATTCATCAGTAATTTTCAGTTTATACATATCTTAAATAATTTAACATTCCATCTTTTAGACAGTCAATGACCTAATAAATTTTTCTTAATTGTAATTTTCCATTCATATTTTAAATGTAACGTTTAACATTTTTCATTTCCAAATTTTAAATGACCCCAATTTCTATCACGGTTCCCCCACAGTCTAAAGTTTCAGATACACCTCTGATCTACACATGATTCTCACCGTCTGCATCAACCAATTAATAATACGAAGTAATATTCTTATTTAGTAATTCTCCAGTATCTTAGAATCTCAAATTTAATAGCCAAGATTTCTTTTATTTCCACACTTAGTATTTCTTCTTTCCCCCCCCCCCTTTATGTCTCCTATATCCTGTCTCATATTTGAGACTAATAAATACCCGTCCTGTATTTATGACGTGTCCCGGGGGTCAGATGTTATCGCCTTTTGCGGCTGTCTGAAAAAACAAAGTCATTGGGGAAGCCAGGTTCACTTACCAGCCTTGTGACTAACTTAATAGCAGCAGTGATTCACTTAACAACTTGGGCAGAAAGGTCGTAAAATGGGGCAAAATTCACTTAACAAATGTCTTGCTTAGCAACGGAAATTTTGGGCTCAACTGTGGACATAAAGTCAGGACTGCCTGTGTTATATATCCTCGTTTAGGAAAAGAAAGCTGGGTTGTTGTTGTTTTTTTTAAAAAAAAGTTTCATCAGGAAGAGTTGCATTAAAACTGAATGTTTTGTATCAAACTGTACAAAACTGCCGGCGACAGGATGCTGGTTCCCAATATACAAAATATGTAAGTCGGGGGGGGGGGGCGGGAAAGGCCAGAGAAAACCTGCCGATCTCCTTGCGTTGTTTTTAAATAATTTGCAGTAAAGATACAATCCTGCAAACGACATATAAAGAGGGCTCTCATCTTTGCAACAAACTGTCCTTTGCAGCACAAGAAGACGGAGCGCAACAGCCGATACGGTGTCTTGATAATTACGCTTGGCTTCACAAGGGATAAGGCTGGCGAGCGCAAGTTTCATCCTTCTTTATTGTCGGAGGCACCCTGCTGTCAATGGACTCACCGGGGTGTAAAACGCCAACTCTGAGACAGCCCCTGATCTCTAATCTAGCACATAAATATGGCCGGGAGTGGTTAATTGATTGTTCAGGCTCACTACAGCTGTAGCGGCTGAAATCCATGGGCAGCAAAGCCTGAGAACTGGAGGCAATTGGATTTCAACCTGCAGCCTGTCAATTTGGCAGCATGAAGGAGAGAAGAAAGCGTAAATGGCTCTAATATGGAGGAGACAAAGCCTGGACTGAACTAATTGCAGCTGACGACGGGAGAGGGAAACAAGGACAGAGAGGATAGGTACTCCTCGACTTACGACCACAACTAAGCCCCAACTGTTAAGTGAGTTTTGCCTCATTTTTACACCTCTTCTTGTCTCAGTTGTTCAGTGAATCGCTACAGCTGTCAAGTTAGTAAGACGGGTCGCTAAGTGAATCTGGCTTCCCCATGGACTTTGCTTCATCTGAAGATCACAATTATGTGACCTCGGGACACTGCAGCCGTCCTAAACACGAGCCACTTGCCTAGCAGTACTGCAGGCCACTTTAGCTGACTGTGTTCAGCAGGTCAGCGGTTCAAATCTCACCGGCTCAAGGTTGACTCAGCCTTCCATCCTTCCGGGGTAGGTAAAATGAGGACCCAGATTGTTGGGGGCAATGTAAATATATATATATATATACATTGCTTACTGGTGTACACCGCTTAGAGAGTGCTTGCACTTAAAGCGGTATATAAGTCTCATAAATAAATAAATAAATAAATAGCGTCCAAATTTTGATCACGTAACCATGGGAATGCTGCAACGGTGCTAGGTGTGAAAAATGATCCTCCTCAGTCACTTTTTTCGGGGCCTTTATAACTTTGAATGATTACTAAATGAATAGTCGTAAGTCAAGGACTACCTGATGCAGGAGATGACCAGGCTGAGCCCAAGGGAGGGGTCAAACACATCATAAGTCACGAGTCCCTGCGCACCGTAACAGATCCAAGTGCAACCAATCTTGAATGCCTCTCTTATCTCCCGCTCATTTCCTTTGAACGCTAGTTGGTCCGATTCTGGCAGAAAGCTTAAGCTTGCCATAAATCTTTAGGCTGCTTTTTAAATGCCTGAATCTCCTGATTTCCCTGACCTTTGACACCTGTGTAGTAATCTCAGCTATATCTAGAGAAATGCAGGTTGTCCTCGACTTACACCTGATCAGTGACTATTCCAATTTACAACAGACCTTCAAAAAGCTACTTACAAGTGTTTTGAAGTTCCAGCATTAGCCTGCCCCATGTAATCAGGTAATTTGCATTTGGGACATTTATCAACCAGTCCATATTTATAGCCATTTGTAGCACCTCGTGGTCACATGTTCGAAATTTACATCATTTTTGCAGATGATTCCTTCTAGTTTCTGGTGCAAACTAACCTACACTGAACAAGCCAAAGGATATCACAGCCACAAGTTTTTGCCTCATCTAGTGAGAAAGCTGTTCCCATCTCTCTCTTTCTCTCTCTCTCTCTCTCTCTCTCTCTCCCTCCCTTCCCCCTCTCCCTCTCTCCCTCGCTCCCTTTCCCCCCTCTCTCTTTCTCTTCCCATCTCTCCTCTCTCCCTCCCTCCCTTTCCCCCCTCTTTCTCTCTTTCTCTTCCCATCTCTCCTCTCCCCCTCTCTCTCCATCCCTCTCTCCCTCCCTCCCTTTCCTCCTCTCTTTCTCTCTTTCTCTTCCCATCTCTCCTCTCTCTCTCTCCCTTTCCCCACCCCTCTTCCTTTCTCTTCCCATCTCTCCTCTCTCTCCCTCCCTCTCTCCCTCCCTCCCTTTCTTCACCCTTCTTTCTCTTCCCATCTCCTCTCTCCCTCCCTCCCTTCCCCCCTCTTTCTCTTCCCATCTCTCCCCTCCCCCTCTCTCTCCATCCCTCTCTCCCTCCCTCCCTCCTTTTCCCCATTTCTTTCTCTTTCTCTTCCCATCTCTCCTCTCCCCCTCTCTCTCCATCCCTCTCTCCCTCCCTCCCTCCTTTTCCCCATTTCTTTCTCTTTCTCTTCCCATCTCTCCTCTCCCCCTCTCTCTCCATCCCTCTCTCCCTCCCTCCCTCCCTTTCCCCCCTCTTTCTCTCTTTCTCTTCCCATCTCTCCTCTCCCCCTCTCTCTCCATCCCTCTCTCCCTCCCTCCCTTTCCTCCTCTCTTTCTCTCTTTCTCTTCCCATCTCTCCTCTCTCCCTCCCTCCCTCCTTTTCCCCATTTCTTTCTCTTTCTCTTCCCATCTCTCCTCTCCCCCTCTCTCCATCCCTCCCTCCCTCCCTTTCCTCCTCTCTTTCTCTCTTTCTCTTCCCATCTCTCCTCTCTCTCTCTCCCTTTCCCCACCCCTCTTTCTTTCTCTTCCCATCTCTCCTCTCTCTCCCTCCCTCTCTCCCTCCCTCCCTTTCTTCACCCTTCTTTCTCTTCCCATCTCCTCTCTCCCTCCCTCCCTTCCCCCCTCTTTCTCTTCCCATCTCTCCCCTCCCCCTCTCTCTCCATCCCTCTCTCCCTCCCTCCCTCCTTTTCCCCATTTCTTTCTCTTTCTCTTCCCATCTCTCCTCTCCCCCTCTCTCTCCATCCCTCTCTCCCTCCCTCCCTCCTTTTCCCCATTTCTTTCTCTTTCTCTTCCCATCTCTCCTCTCCCCCTCTCTTCCCCCCTCTCTTTCTCTCTTTCTCTTCCCATCTCTCCTCTCTCCCTCCCTCCCTCCTTTTCCCCATTTCTTTCTCTTTCTCTTCCCATCTCTCCTCTCCCCCTCTCTCCATCCCTCTTTCCCTCCCTCCCTCCCTTTCCCCCTCTCTTTCTCTCTTTCTCTTCCCATCTCTCCTCTCCCCCTCTCTCTCCATCCCTCTCTCCCTCCCTCCCTTTCCCCCCTCTCTTTCTCTCTTTCTCTTCCCATCTCTCCTCTCTCTCTCTGTCCCTCCCTCTCTCCCTCCCTTCCTTTCCCCACCCCTCTCTCTTTCTTTCTCTTCCCATCTCTCTTCTCTCTCTCACCCACACTCCTTCTGTCTGGGCCAAGCTCCCCCACAGCAGAGCTGTAAGACAGAAGGACTCACTCCCCGTAAATCAAGCTGGCTTGGTTGAAGGGTGACGTGCAGCCAGGAGACCCTGTTTGTTTTGGAAAGGAGCAAAGCCATTTGCAAACAAGCTGGAGAATTACAAGCCAGGCCTGGGGTCTCTCCATGGGAGAAGGAAAAGGCATTGCCAGGACTTTGTAAATGGGGAAAGCAAAAGGTGTCTAGAGACAGGTAGTCCCTGACTTACAAGCCATTGGTTTAGTGACCGTTCGAAGTTACAATGGCACGCAAAAAAAGGGAGTTATGGCCATTTTTCACACTTACGACCATTTCTGCATCCCCAGGGTCACGTGATCAAAACTCAGATGCTTGGCAGCTGGTTCATATTTATGACAGTTGCAGTATCCTGGGGTGGGAGTCATGTGATCCCCTTTTGCAACCTTCTGACAGGCAAAGTTGATTCACTTAACAACCGTGTTACTAATTTGACAGTGATTCGTTTAACAACGGTGCCAAGAAAGATTGTAAAATGGGGCCAACACTCTTTAACAACTGTCTCCCTTAGCAACAGAAATTTGATGCACAGTTGTGGTTGTAAGTTGTAAGTCACATACAAGTTGCATCCACAAGTCCATCAGGGAGGAGAGTCAGTTATGAGGCTCTGGGCCAACTCAAGATACTTGAAGGTGGTCATGGGGATCAGTGACATGAAATCCATGGTTTGCAAGGTCTAAATTTCATTTTCGGTCAGTTAGCTGATGCTGGGAAGAACAAGATCGTTCAGCTGGAAAACAGAATGGATTAGCAGAGTTGGAGGGACCTTGGAGGTCTTCTAGTCCAACCCCCTGCTCAAGAATGAGACCCCATAGTACCATTTCAGACATCCTCCAGTTTGTAGAGCTGTTCATGTTGTGTTTGGAGAGATCCATCCCTTATAAACAAGGGTCCTTGCAGTTGGGAAAGGGGCAGGCACCACCCTGGAGCTTTGGATGCACTTCCACAACGGTGTGATAAAAAAATATAATTTTAAAAGAAAAGAGTAAGGCAGGCACCACCCTGGAGCTTTGGATGCACTTCCACAACGGTGTGATAAAAAAATATAATTTTAAAAGAAAAGAGTAAGACGATCAAAGATATTTGAATTTTTATTAACTTGATGTTAAATTAGATGCTGATTTGGGGGAGGGGGCAGTGTTGATTCCTGATGACTGCCTGGATAAGTCGCTGAAGTTTTCTTGGCAAGGTGTTTTTGGAAGTGGTTTGTGTTGCCCTTCTTCTTCTTAGGACTAAGAGGGAGTGACTGGCTTAAGGATGCCCAGCTGGCTTTGGGCCTAAGGCAGAACTAAAACTCACTGTCTCTCAGTTTTTAGGCTATTGCCTTAAC
The DNA here is from genome assembly GCF_016545835.1 of Crotalus tigris. Taxonomy (NCBI): domain Eukaryota; kingdom Metazoa; phylum Chordata; class Lepidosauria; order Squamata; family Viperidae; genus Crotalus; species Crotalus tigris. The sequence continues at coordinate 523,703 of NW_024097215.1, read as the reverse complement.
TAATACACCAAACTGGCTCTCTAGATTACAGTTACAGGTAAACAGATTTAGTTTTTGTGCTGAATCCAGCATCTAGTCTAGCATCATTGGAGATTTTTAAGAAGAGACTAGACATTCACCTGTCTGAGACGATATAGGTTCTCCTGCTATTCTATTCTATTCTATTCTATTCCTGTAGTGTACTCTAGTCCTATTTCTCTGTTCTGTTATGTTCTGTTCTTATTTCTATATTCTGTTCTGTTCTAGTCTAGTCTAGTCTATTATTCTAGTCTACTCTAGTCTAGTCCTATTTCTCTGTTCTGTTATGTTCTGTTTTTATTTCTATATTCTATTCTATTCTATTCTATTCTATTCTATTCTATTCTATTCTATTCTATTCTATTCTATTCTATTCTATTCTATTCTATTCTTATTTCTTATTTCTTATTCTGTTCTAGTCTAGTCTATTATTCTAGTCTACTCTAGTCTAGTCCTATTTCTCTGTTCTGTTATGTTCTGTTTTTATTTCTATATTCTATTCTATTCTATTCTATTCTATTCTATTCTATTCTATTCTATTCTATTCTATTCTATTCTATTCTATTCTATTCTATTCTTGCCCTGGGCCCTCCACCTTTGGCCTGAAAAGGTCCACGCACATTTCTCCCCATTTTTGCAAAAGCCAAGTGTTTGGGCTAATATAATCCACCGATGTCTCCAGTTTGGAAGGACCATTTCTCTCCTTTGAAAATAAGATCAAAGTAATAAAATGGCAAATGCAAAAAACGGGGTATCGGTTGTGACCAGCACCACAAATGTTCTTGATTGTGTTCATCGGCTGCTCCCTGAAAAGTGCAATAGTGAGGTGAGGATATAAAAGAGCATCAATGTTTCATTTTCCAGCTCTACATTTAATAATTAACAGAAATCTGTGTTTGCAGATCCTCGGGATTCAGTTTGGGGACAATCAACCTCCTGATGTCATGCTTATGCTACCAAACTGATGCAGTAATTATTTATAGATTATTTGTTCCAAGAGGCCACCGACTGAACTCTAGCTGAGAAAAAGAAGTTGAATTCCAAATTCATCGGTTGTCCTTAACCAGGCCCAGTAATAGATCTGCAGCTGTGTTCCCCCCCAAAAAATAAATTTGCAAAACTTACCATCGTGACCGCTTCTCAGGGTATTTTTTGCAGCTTAATTTAGTTTGCAAACCCAATCGGAGTTAATTCTGATTCTCCCTATCGTATACAATGCAGCTGAGCTGGGAATGGCTGGTTCCAGAATTCTGGGTTTCTGGCTGGGGAATTCTGGGAGTTCAAGTCTATAAGCACTGAGCCGTGGTGGTACAATGGTTAGAATGCGGTATTGCAGGCTAATTCTGCTGACTACCAGCAGTTTGATTCTGAGTGGTTCAAGGTTGGCTCTGCTTTCCGTCCTTCTGAGGTCGGTAAAATGAGGACAGAACGGCATTAAAATGAGTGACTTATGAGCAGTTTTTACACTTACATCCGTTGCAGCACTTCCCTGGTCATGTGATGAAAATTCAGCCCCCGTTTCCGGCAAAAAAGCATCCCCCATAACAGACACTGGGTTTGCTAAATGGCAGGAGTGTTTGGTTTACGACACCACATTTGCTATATGACCATCGTGTTTGTTCAATGATTGCACAAAAATCATTCTTAAATCGGGCACCATCAGGCAGTGTTCATTTCAAGACTGTACAAAAATCATTGTTAAATTGGGGACCCTTCAAGAGGTGACCCACTTAATGACAGTCATGAAGATTCAGTTATGGTTGTGGGGACTAGAATAGAACAGAGCTGGAAGAGACCTTGGAGATCTTCTAGTCTAGCCCCTTACTCAATCAGAAGAACCTATACCAGGGGTAGGCAACCTTGGCTCTTTTATGACTCGTGGATTTCAACTCCCAGAATTCCTGAGCCAGCCATGCTGAGGGGACAGGGAGAGTTTCCAAGCTGAGCCATATTGGCTCAGGAATTCTGGGAGTTGAAGTCCATCTCAGACAGGTGACTGTCTAGACCAGTGGTTCAGTCGTTTAATGCCACGACCCCCAACCGGTCGTAAGTCGAGGACTACTCAACCGGTCGTAAGTCGAGGACTACTCAACCGGTCATAAGTCAAGGACTACTCAACTGGTGCAGCACCGTTTGCAGAATGGGACTTTTGGCGGGCTCAGCAGGGCAGAGACAGCCTGAACAATTCCTATTGGCTTTTGAAAGCCAATAGAATTAGACTCTATGCAAGAGAGTCTATTCTATTGGCTTTCAAAAGCCAATAGAATAAAAGGGAGTAGCACAGCTAAGGAAAAGGGGGAAAAAATGGCGGACTGCGTTGTTTGGCGACCCCCGTGAAATGGTCGTTCAACCCCAAATGGGGTCCTGACCCACAGGTTGAGAATCACTGGTCTAGACTCTAGCCTCTTCTTAAAAATCTCTAGTGATGGAGCACCCACGATTTTTGGGGTTAAGCTGTTCCAATGGTTGATTGACTACTCGTAACCTAATCTGGCATATTGCATGCATGCAGCTGAGAGATCTTGACATGATAGGCTTAAATGGGCTGTCTGAAGAAGGCTGGAGAAAACACCAGTTGCTTTGCTGCAGCTGCACAGAAGTGCAGGAAAGTCATAAGAAACCCCCTCCCCCATTATCATCTTTATTTCCCCCCTCCCCCCAAAAAATAAAGAGAGAATCTCCCGGGAACCAAGCTGAACTCCTAGTGATTTCATGCACACATCTGTGCCGTTTTCTTGAGAACGATGCAGATGTGGTTTGCCGTTGTCTTCTACTGGGACGGTGTGAGACTTCTCTGCTCCTCCCAATTTGTAGGTCCTCGTAATATTTTACCAACATTTTAGACAGCTTGACTTTCTTCTTTCTTATTTCCCAGCACCGTTGGCCTACAAAATCTACGCTGGAACCGGACAGAAATCTCGCCAATTGTTCACTTTGCCAAGATAAATTGGTTCCCCGCCAGGCAGAAGAGACTTTTCTGCTTCTGTCCAAGTCCAGCAAGCCCTTTGTCTGCTTCAGATCTTCTGTCTCAATCCCTTAATCCCAGCTCGGTGATGTATGTGGGGAGGCATCAAATCTCACGATGGTCTGAGAAACAGCAAGACTGAGGAGACAGAATGATATTCTCCAGATACTGGAGCATCTGTCTGGCCCTGCAGAGGGGTACCACCCAAGAGCAGGTAACAGGCTTCAATACACTGTTTCCCAACCCCAGCAACTTTAAGACGCATGGACTTCAGCTCCCAGAAGTCCCCAGCCAGCAAAATGCTGGCTGCGGAATTCTGGGAGTTGAAGTCCACATGTCTTAAAGTTGTTGGGGTTGAGAAACACTGCTCTAAAGAATAGCAAAGAGGCCATGTTAGGCCCGAAGAAAGATTAAGAAAATAGGCTGACCCCCTCTTCTTTGAGGCATCCCCTCAGATATTGGAAGACTGCTATCATGTCACTCTTAGTCCTTCTTTTCATTAAATTAGACGTATCCGATTCCTGCAACCGTTCTTCATATGTTTTAGCCTCCAGTCCCCTAATCATCGTTGTTGCTTTTTTCTGCACTCTTTTTGGGAGTCTCAACATTTTTTTTTATATTGTGGCAACAAAAAAAAAATTTGAGTCTATCCATTTGTGTGAGAATTTTGATTTATTTGCACTATATAAATTTGCAGTATATAAATCTAAGTGCTATTGCTATTTCTTCTATGACCCATTTATTTGCTTTCTTGGCTCACCTATCAATTAACGTTCAGCAGCAACATTCCGTCTCTGAGGAAACCTCTGAGTAATACAAGTTCTGAAACCCACACACAAACCAAACCAAAACAAAAAAAATCTTACTGGAGGGAGCAGAAAACACTCTTGACAACATCATATTTTATTATTTTATTCATGTTATGTTTTATTATTGGGGGAGGCTGAAGGCTAAAACATAAAGAATGGCTGCAGGAATTGGGTATGTCTCGTCTAGTGAAAAGGAGAACTAGGGAGGACATAATAGCAGTGTTCCAGTATTTGAGGGGCTGCCCCAGAGAAGAGGGGGTCAATCTATTCTTCAAAGCACCAGAAGGCAAGACAAGAAATAACGGATGGAAACTAATCAAGGAGCGAAGCAACCTGGAACTAAGGAGAAACTTCCTAACAGTGAGAACAATTAATCAGTGGGACAGCTTAGCTCCAGAAGTTGTGAATGCTCCAACATTGAAAGTTTTTAAGGAGAGACTAGACCAGGGGTAGGCAACCTTGGCTCTTTTATGACTCATGGACTTCAACTCCCAGAATTCCTGAGCCAGCATGGCTCAGCTTGGAAACCTCTCCCTTTCCCCTCAGCATGGCTGGCTCAAGAATTCTGGGAGTTGAAGTCCACGAGTCATAAAAGAGACAAGGTTGCCTATCCCTGGCCTAGGCCTGTATTTTTCAACCTTGGCCACTCGGAGATGGGTAGACTTCAACTCCCAGAATTCCTGAGCCAGTATGGGGGAACTATGGCCCCTTCATGACTCGTGGACTTCAACTCCCAGAATTCCTGAGCCAGCATGGCTCAGCTGGGAAACTCTCCCTTTCCCCTCAGCATGGCTGGCTCAGGAATTCTGGGAGTTGAAGTCCACGAGTCATAAAAGAGCCAAGATTGCCTACCCCTGGACTAGACAATCACTTCTCTAAAATGGTATATGGTTTCCTGCTTGAGCACAGGGTTGGACTAGAAGGCCTCTAAGGTCCCTTCCAACTCTGGTATTCTGTATTCTGCCCATGATAATGTGAGCAGCTCATTTCTACCTGCATTCAAAGAAGACCAACTGGGTTTTCTGATCTAAGCAGCTTTGGCTGAAGGCATCTAAAGTTGATCCAGAAATATTTCTTTAGTGGCTTCCTCTTTTGGCAGAGTCAGGCTCTCCCAAGGATCCTGCTTGGGAGCCAATCAATTCTTAATTAACAGGGCTCCTCATCAGTGCCTTCCCTAATTGCTACTCAGCATAATTGATTGTTAAATTGTGACTGACTGTCCTCGGAAGGCTAGCCTAGCGGGAGGTGCTAGCTGGGGTCTGTGTTTATTGTGTGGAACTGTGACTGCACCAGCTGGGTATCCAACAGGGGGATATGGTACCCAACACTCTGAAGAAATTCATCATGTTCATTGTCAAATAAAAGTCCATGCCAGAAAATCCGTGGAAAGAAAAAGGAAAGCAGCTGACTTCTCTGGAGCAGCTACAAGCCACAGTCCCAGATATGCAAAGGTCTCCAAGTTATTCTCCATTTGCGGCTAAGGATCTATTGCAGTTGTCAAAAACTAAAGTGAACAATATCAAATTATAATAATATTAAACAGAACAAGAACAACGCGGCTCAACTTTTTTTCCTGGGGTGTCGAGTTTCAGAAGACTTTCCCGTGCATGGCAAGAACTCTTCAAAATTCCCAGGTTAAGACAATACAATTACTGTGTTCATGTAGCACACTGTTCCCAAATAAATGAATCATGTAATGGCTTAATGGGATGACAACATGCTAAGATTATGGCTGGGCTGCACAATACACGGTGCTGCAAACTCCTCACTGCTGCTTTCACTTAAACTAGCGAGCTGTGTGAACCCAAAAACATGAGTTTATAGAAGAAGGAATAATCAACTCACTCTTAAGATTCTTTATTATAACAAACTTGAAGTGTTGTGACACTGTTCAAGCCAAGTTGAAATAGCTGTTCTAAACTGGCAGAAAACTCTCCTGGCATAATATTTGTTTCCTGGCTGCCAATCAGTATCCTGCCACAGGGACAATACTGGCAAATGTGCTTTTTTTTTTCCTCCCCTTGATAATATACAGTACTAGAAATCTCCTAATTGATTTTTGTCCACGACAACCGAATGTCACTAGCCAGAAAGAAAACATCCATTTCAAGCAGTCCTCAACTTATGATTATAATTGGAACCAGTTCCTAAGCAAGGTGATTGTTAAGTGAAGCATAGGATAAAGTTTTGAGCCTGAGGTTGTGGCTGCCAACTTGAATTGTTTTTGAGATCCTGCTGCCCAAAGAAAGCCCTGAGTCTTTCTCAATCTGAATACACTTCAGCATTGGGCCCTATCCAACAACATGCAGTTCAGTGGTGAGAAAAATATGGTTCTGTACTTAGGAAAAAAACAAATACACAGGGAGAGGAGAGGCAGTACTTAACAGTAGTAGCTGTGAGATGGATTTAAGTGTTCTAAATGGACCACCACTTAAGTATGAGCCAGCAGTGTACCGCAGCTGCCAAAAAGGCCGGTGCAATACTAGGCTGCCTCAACTGAGGGACAGCATCAAGACAACAAGAAGGGATAGTACCACTTTACACCATACTGGTGAAACCACACTTAGAATACTGTGTCCAGCTCTGGTAACTGTGTTACAAAAAAAAACAACACAATTCAAGTTTTTTTCCTGGGGTGTCAAGTTTCAGAAGATTTTGAGACCCTGGAAAGTGTGCAGAAAAGAGCAACAAAGATGATAAATGGTCTGGAGCAGTGTTTCTCAACCTTGACAATTTTAAGGCATGTGGACTTCAACTCCCAGAATTCCACAGCCAGCAATGTCCACATGCCTTAAAATTGTCAAGGTTGAGAAACACTGGTCTGGAGGCTAAATCATATGGCAAACCGTTGAAGGACTTGGGTAGGTCTCTAGGCCAAGGGTAGGGAACCTGGGCTCTTTTATGACTGGTGGACTTCAACACCCAGAATTCCTGAGTCAGCATGGTTGGTTCAGGAATTCTGGGTATTGGAGTCCACAAGTCATAAAAGAGCCAAGGTTCCCTACCCCTGGTCTAGGGCTAGGCTAACAAACAGAAGGACTAGTGGTGGTATGACAACTGTCTTCCATTATTTGAGGAGCTGTCACAAAGAAGAGGGGATTGACTTATTCCCCAGAGCACCAGAGGGCAAGACAAGAAGTTCTGGGTGGAAGCTCATCAAAGAAAGATCTAACTTAGAAGTAAGGAAAAATTTTCTGTCAGTGAGAACAATTAATTTAATGGAAGAGCTTGCCTCCCGAAGCTGTGAGTGCTCCTTCACTGGAGGTTTTGAAAAACAGACTGGACAACCATTTGACTGGGATGGTTTAAGGCTCCTGCCTTGAGCAGGGGGCTGGACTAGAAGACCTCCAAGATCCCTTCAAGCCCTATGATTCTACGATTCTTTAAATGTTTGTGAGAGGAAGGAAGGAAAAAAAATAGGTCTCTGCATCTGCTGTAGGTTTCAGTATGAGAGTGGCTGTGTGGGAAAAAGACACAATGGTTTTATGTCCATACAGGGACCAATATATTTTGTAAAATGCTGCATCTTATGGTTTATGATGAAGTGTTGTATTTCACAATTTATGATGAATCTTTGTTCATGTTGTATATGATCATGATTAACGCTATTACTTGTATGTACGCTGAGAGAATATGCATATGGAGGATATGTCCAACCACACTTGACCAATAAAGAATTCTATTCTATTCTATTCTATTCTATTCTATTCTATTCTATTCTATTCTATTCTATTCTATTCTATTCTATTTGATTCGATTCTAAATGTGTTACCTTGTTAATTACAAGTAATATAATTTTATAATTATAAATCAGAAATGGTCAGGGACTAACTTTCTAGACTAACAAATGTCATAAAAAAATTTCTAATGAATAAACTGTATTTTTTAGGTGAGCTTCTGTTCGATTGGAAAAGGTCCTCCCAGACATAAGTGAATCCCCTTTTGACTTTGCTTCTCAGAAGGTCACCAAAGGAATAGAATAGAATAGAATAGAATAGAATAGAAAATATGAAATATAGAATAGAATAGAATAGAATAGAATAGAAAATATGAAATAGAATAGAATAGAATAGAAAATATGAAATATAAAATAGAATAGAATAGAATGATAGAATAGAATAGAATAGAATAGAATAGAATAGAATAGAATAGAATAGAATAGAATAGAATAGAATAGAATGGGACCTTGGAAGTCTTCTAGTCCAGCCCCTGCTCAAGCAGGAGAACCTATACCGTTTCAGACAGATGAATGTCTAGTCTCTTCTTAAAAATCTCCAGTGCTGGAGCACCCACATGATCACATGACCTCAGGACATTGCAACCGTCATAAATATGAGTTGCCAAGCCTCCAAATTTTGATCATGTGACTATGGGGATGCTGCCACAGTCGTAAGTGCAAAGTCATCAGTCATTTTTTCCAGTGCCGTTGTAACTTTGAAAGGCCATTAAACAAATGGCTGTAAGTCCAGGACTACCTATAGCTCTGGGGAGATCTGTCATAACTTCGAACACTTGCTAAGCGACCGTTGTAAGTTGAGGCCTTCCTGCAGCTTATGGCCACCAGGTAATGCAAATGGGAATCTTGGCGCACGAGCCACAGCTGACGCAAAGACCCACTTGCAAAAGCCGAGCGCCATCTTCTCTCAAGCTTGACTCCCCTCTTCTTCCAAGGCGAAATGCACCATCTCGGCCAGGGACGAGTAGAAGCTACTGAATTCTCCTCAGTGCCCCCTCCAGCTCCCCCCCTCCTCCGTGTGCTCCCCACCCCCGCTGGCACCGTAAAATGAAGGCATTAGGAAGCGGTGGCAGCCCCAGTTTGCAGAAGCCAAACTAATTGAGCCGTTTTGTTTCAGAGCGCTTGAAAAGAGCAAAAATGAATTGGCTTTGAGAGGCGTGCAAAAGCGAGAGAGAGGGAGGGAGGGAGGGGGAGGCAAGGTTCGGGGAAGGGGAGGGGGAGGAAAATGAAGGCATCCAGCCAAATACAGGAGTTGGGATCCACGTTGGCCAAGTTGCCCACAGTTTGTGAGACCCAGGTGCAAACAAAAGCAGCATATGATATGAAATCGGTTTCGAATCGGCCTACAAGTTGGGGAGATGTGCACAAAAAGGGAACCATAAAGGAACCAAAATGGCAGAACTTGTACAACAAGATCATAGAAACATTGGGCTAGAAGGGACCTTGGAGGTCTTCTAATCTAACCCCCTGCCCAAAATAAAATATCCAAACTAATATCCCAATTACCCAGATAAAATATCCAGAAGAAAAAGAACTTGAAAAGCAAGTTTAAAACTCACATAGGCTAGCATGTCAGAGAACCACAAGGTCAGACAAGAGACAGTAACAGCAGGCCTTATAATGACTCCAATCGTAGCCATCTGATTCAAGACACAATTATATCTCTGGTCTCATCATGGCTTGCAGTGGCCATTCAGGGGTATGTCTGTATGTATATGATTCACTTTTAATCATGTATTTAATATAGTGCCCTTTCAGACCCGCTAATTTACTAACAATGTTTTGGTGTCTAGAAAGTCGAGGGCTACCTGAACTTCAAGTTTACAACATAAACATGCCAGAAATTGCACTGAGCCTTTTGCAATTCTGTTTTGGAAAATGGCCGCCACTGCGGTGCCTCACAAAGAACAGGTACAGATCTTGCAGTGTTTTCTCATCCTGGTGGCATTTTGGCAATGCCACATTTTACTGCTTTGCTATTGTTCTTGGATTCAGCCTTGAACCCAGGGTCAGAGGCTCCATCTCAGTGGTACACATTGACCCTGCCAGATTTCATCTTATCTGTTCTCTTGTGATTTGTTATTTTTTTTTAAGCACAAAGTGCCAGGGATAAAATGCTCATTTAGCGTAACTAAACAATGCACATGGTATTAAATGCTTGTTTGGATTTTGCATGTAGGTTTGGAAACAAATAACGTCCCCGGGTTTTTGGGCGTGGGGGAGGATATGTGCTTAGGATGGGCTGGGGGAAAGAAAATATTAATTTTCCCGTGGGTTATTACTCTTATTCTTTTAGATAGATAGATAGATAGATAGATAGATAGATAGATAGATAGATAGATAGATAGATAGATAGATAGATAGATAGATAGATAGACAGACAGACAGACAGACAGACAGACAGATAGATAGATAGATAAATTTTTTAAACATATTGTCTGGGTTCCAACATTTAACTTACTAATACATGTTAAATTCCTTTCTCTCTACCTCATTTTTCTAGCCATTGATAAAAGGTATCCCATGTTCTAAAGTATACTGAATGTTAGGTTTAAAGATGGAAGAGGAACAAGTTAAAGAAACAATGATAACATGGGCAAAGAATTTTGAACATAACATAGAACTAGAAAACTGGCAAAGCCTTTGGGTTGTTACTCGTATTCTTAATCAGAGTAATAAGGCAAGGAATACAGGCAATCCTGAACTTACGACAGAATTTCTATCGCTAAGCAAGCAGCTTGCTAAATGAGGCGTGCCTGATTTTCTACCCTATTTTTGTCACAGTTGTTAAGTGAATCACTGCAGTTGTTTAGTGAATCACGTGGTTGTTAAGCGAATCTGTCTGCCCCCACTGACTTTGCGTGTCAGAAGGCAACTGGGAAAGTCATAAATGGCAACTGCATAACCCGGGACATTGCAGCCATTGTAAATACATACCAGTTGCCGAGCACCCAAATTCTGATCACATAACCGTGCGGACGCTGCAACAGTCGTAAGTGCAAGTCACCCAGTCACAAGTCAATTTTTTTCAGTTTCATTGTAAGTTTGGTTGCTAAACAAATGGTTGTCAGCTGAGGACTAGCTGTAGTCTTCTCCCCATTTGATGCAACCCCTATTTGGTTAGGGGATCTGATGTGAATGGTTGGAACACACTAATTTAGCAGTGCCTGCAGTCCTAGGCCGCATTAACAGAGGGAGAGAATCAAGATTGCGTGAACTGTTAATACCACTTTATAATGCCTTGGTAAGGCCACACTTGGAATACTGCATCCAGTTTTGGTCACCACAATGTAAAAAAGATGTTGAGACTCTAGAAAGAGTACAAGAAGAGCAACAAAGATGATCAGGGGGCTAAAATATATGCAGAACGGCTGCAGGAATTGGGTATGTCTAGTCTAATGAAGAGAAGGATGAGGGGTGACATGATAGCAGTGCTCCAATATCTAAGGGGCTGCCACAAAGAAGATGGGGGGGTCAATATATTCTGCAAAGCACTTGAGTGCAAAGACAAGAAGCAATGGATGGAAACTAATTAAGCAACCTAGACATAAGGAGAAATTTCCTGACTGTGAGAACAATAATCAATGGAACGACTTGCCTCCAGGAATTTTGGGTGCTCCAACACTGGAGGTTTTTAAGAAGAGATTGGCAAACCATTTGTCTGAAATGGTATAGGGTCTCCTGCTTGAGCAGGGGGTTGGACTAGAAGACCTCTGGGGTCCTTTCCAACTTTCTGTTAAATCTAGGTGGTGGGCCAAATGGGTTGCTATCTTTAAGTGAACAGTCAAATCAAATTATGGCTTAATATAATGGCCCAATTCACACAACATTCCATAATAACCGCTGGATTCCCGCCACACACATCTTACAGGCTCATTTTAGCCCAGTCTAGCCCACTGGGGGAACCACGTCTTGTTTAAACTCAGAAAACTGATTGATTTAGAAACCCGGTTAAATATGATGTGTGAATGAGTGAATTGGTCAGGAAAAGCGCATGTCACTGGAGACTTTCCAAGTTGCAAGGAAAGATCCCTTTGAAATACAGGCCTGTGAGAAAGTATCTGCCTTTCTTCGCTTTCACACTGTCAAAACTGACTAAGCCAATGGAAATACATTAGTGTTTCTCTCTTCAACACCTTATTTCCAGCATAATAAAGTTCACTAAATATTCTCCAAGCTTCGCAATGGAGCCATGTGGTTCAGGCACTCCGTCCCAAGCTTGTAAGCACCTGATTAAAATCTTATTTAGCCACAAGAGCACTCTGTTACCCTGTGCAGGCCATTATCTCGTGACCCCCACAACCCCTGACCCCCAGAAGGAGGAGACGGATGCGAAATCTGTTCAGCATTCACCCCCATGTAATATCAGTAAACATTTATTGGAGCAAGCCATCAAAGGCAGGGAGCTTTTAACTGTTAAGTGGTGCAATGAATCTGCTCGAGGTTTCATTCCAAGTTTTATGAGGGGTTGAAATGGGTGTAGTGTGGAGGTGGCAGTGGGGGGGGAACCCTGACTCTGAGATTCATTTGGACATCCACCTTCTGAAATTCTCAGTTGCCCTGTGTAGATGGAGTCCCACTAAGCTGAAGTCCCACTATAGAACATAGAATAACAGCATTGAAAGGGACCTTGGAGGTCATCTAGTCCAATCCCCTGCTCAAACAGGAGTCTCTGTACCATTTCAGACAAATGGCTGTCCAGCCTCTTCTTGAAAACTTCCAGTGATGGACCACCCACAGCTTCCGGAGGCAAGATGTTCTACTGATTCATTGTTAAGCACAATCAGGAAATCTCTCGTTCACAATTTTCCATCTGTTACTTCTTGTCCTGCCCTCAGGTGTTTTGGAGAATAAGTTGACTCCCTCTTCTCTATGGCAGCCCTTCAAGTACTGGAAGATGGCTATCCTATCACCCCTAGTCCTTCTCTTCACCGGGCATACCCAATTTGGCAACCATTCTTCATACAATTTAGCCTCCAGATCCTTTATCGTCTTTGCTGTTCTTCTCTGCACTTTCTAGAGCAGGGATCTTCAAACTTCAAACCCTGGCTGGCTGAGGAATTCTGGGAGTTGAAGTCCAGAAGTCTTTAAGTTGCCAAGTTTGAAGACCCCTGCTCTAGAGTCTCGACATATTTTTTGTACTATGGTAACCAGAATTGGACACAACATTCCAAGTGTGGACTTACCAGTGCAGCATAAAGCGGTACTATCATGTCGTGTGATCTTGAAACTGTCCCTTGGTTGACACAACCTAGGACTGCACTAGCTTTTTTGGCAGCTGACTCAACCTTCAGTGGAGGGACCCCCAGATCTAGTGGTGGGATTCAGCCAGTTTGTACCAGTTCGGCAGAACCAGTAGCTAATTTTTTGTTGCCCACGCCCAGAATGGACTTCCGGAAGCAGCATCCATGCAGAGAACCGGTTGTTCACATATTTAAATCCCACCACTGCCTAGATCCCTCTTGCAGTTGTAACTATTGAACCAGGTACCCCCTATTCTATATTTGTGCATTTGGGGGTTTTTTTTAACCTTAAGAGTAGGACCTTACTTTCCTCATTACTAAATCGCAATGTTTTGTCTCTGCTGTTCTGCGCCGAGACCCAACGCATCTTTTGTTATCCGTTAAATGTTATGTGACCTCTTGGAAGCTTCCCTTTCTGCCCCCATCCTCCCCCAGCCCCCCCCCCCTCCAAGTCCTTATATCAGCATGCAAGGCCAAACATTGATCCACCGAGCGAGATCCATCTTCCTTCCAGATGGCACTGTCTCATTGCCTGGTTCCTCCAGCTGTTCCCAGCCACAGACGTGATTTTTCCCTGGGCCAGATGTGTAGCAGAGCATCCCTTTCTTTCCAGGTGCTGGGACTGATGTATGTGCATCGTTACAGTCCTGGCAAAAGATGAGAGATGGGACTGGCACCCGCCCAGCCCAAATCGCACGCCACACGCTCTGCAGGAGGACACCTTGAGTGGGGTGCCGACCTTCCAGATCTCATGCAAGGGCTCCTTTTATTAAGTTCGCCTGGCAGCTGCAAACAAAGGGGCAGGTCATGGAGTTCTCCAGGAAGGCTTTGTTGGGCAAGCCTTCAGAAGAGAAGAGTGTTGGGGCTGATCCAAGGTCTCTGTGATTTTGTCAAAGGCTTCCCATTAAATATAGAAGGAGGTTGCAAAAGGCAGACCTTCAGATTTCAGCTCGCTCCCAGATCCTTCCAGCTGGGGCCAGGTCTTTCTCTGGATTGCCAGAATGAAGAAATAAACACAACCCTCCATTTCTGAGAGCATGAAATCCACTGTCACAAAAATTGTTTCCGTCCTAAGATGAAGCACACAGGCTACGCTCGCACAAGATGTTTCGTTTGGATACCGTATTAACCTATTTTCTAGGTTTACACAACCCGTTGGCCAAGGCAATCCCCAATTAACCAAATGGGACACATTCACACAGATTCACACAAAAACCTAACAAAGGTTTAGCCGGTTATGCCAATGTAACAGCTCGCTGGGTGCTTTACAGACGTGGCCTCTTGACGGTATGTGAATTTCAGCTCCTAGGATTTCCCAGCCAGTGCTCTGGGAGTTGAATCCATACATCTTAAAATAAGCTGGCTGAGAAATTCTGGTTGTGAATTGAGGCATCATGTGAAAGGACCCAATTTTTTGACTTTTTTTTTCACCAATCGTTGCAAATACGGCAGTTGTTCAGCAAACCAATTTTCCTCACTGGACACTTTTGCTGGAAACTGAAAGTAAACTGGAGAAATCAGCAAAAAGCCTTACAAACTGCGGCCATGTGACTGTGGGATGCTGCAAACAACCATAAAGGTGAGCCAATAGTCAACCAAGAGAGCCTGTTTGGTCTAGCACCAAGCTAGAAAGCAGAAGACTGTGGGTTCTAATCCCGACTTAGGCATGAAAGACAGCTGGGTGACTTTGGGCCAATCACCAGGAGACTTGTGAGTTCTAGTCCCGCCTTAGGCATGAAAGACAGCTGGGTGACTTTGGGCCAATGACTAGGAGACTGTGGGTTCTAATCCCGCCTTAGGCATGAAAGCCAGCTGGGTGACTTTGGGCCAATGACTAGGAGACTGTGGGTTCTAATCCCGCCTTAGGTGTGAAAGACAGCTGGGTGACTTTGGGCCAATCACCAGGACACTGTGGGTTCTAATCCCGCCTTAGGCATGAAAGCCAGCTGGGTGACTTTGGGCCAATGACTAGGAGACTGTGGGTTCTAATCCCGCCTTAGGCATGAAAGCCAGCTGGGTGACTTTGGGCCAATGACTAGGAGACTGTGGGTTCTAATCCCGCCTTAGGTGTGAAAGACAGCTGGGTGACTTTGGGCCAATCACCAGGACACTGTGAGTTCTAATCCCGCCTTAGGCATGGAAGTCAGTTGGGTGACTTTGGGCCAGTCCCGTCTTTCAGCCCAACCCCCCTTACAGGGTTGTTGTAGGGAAAATAGGAGGAGGAAAGTGTGTTGGACAGGTTTGCCGCCTTGAATTTCTTGTAAAAAATTAATAAAGGTGGAATACAAATGAAAAAAGTGCCCAAAATGCAATCAGGTGACAGTGTGTTGTCTGTTGTAAATTTGAAAATGGGTCATAAGTGGCTTTTAAGGGGTTTGTTCTAACTTGAATAGTTGCTAAGTGACTGGCCATAAATGGAGGACTAACTATATATTGGCGCATTAACATTATTACAGGGCTGGGTTTCCACACAGGTTTACCACCCAACTAGCCAGCCCACCCACAAAAGACCCCAAAGAAGCATTTTTGTGCAAACGCAGACAATAAATCTTTAACCTGGTCAAAGATATTATATGAATGCAGCCACAGAATAAATCCGATCCCATTTGCAGAAATATTGGGATATAAGAGCTCAGCTACTCTGCATTTTTTTATCGCCATATATATGTATACATCCGAACTAGGTGTTGTTTCTCTGGGCCACATAGGTGTTTGTATGTGGGTAAGTGCGTAATTTATTTTATTTATTTACCCTTGTCATGTTCATGCATTGTATATTGGAGGTGGTTACCCTTTGAGGGCTGCATGCAATGAAATCTCACTTTAATGTACGCTGATCAGTGTACATTTAAAATGATATTCTATTCTATTCCATTCCTATTCCATTCCATTCTATTCCCATTCCCATTCCCACTCCACTCCACTCCACTCCATTCCATTCCATTCCATTCCATTCTTATTCCTATTCCTATTCCATTCCATTCTATTCCACATTCTATTCTATTCTATTCTATTCTATTCTATTCTATTCTATTCTATTCTATTCCATTCCATTCCTATTCCATTCCATTCCCATTCCCATTCCACTCCACTCCACTCCATTCCATTCCATTCCATTCCATTCCATTCTTATTCCTATTCCATTCTATTCCACATTCTATTCTGTTCTGTTCTGTTCTGTTCTATTCTATTCTATTCTTATTCTATTCTATTCTATTTTCTATTCTATTCTATTCCATTCCTATTCCATTCCATTCTATTCCCATTCCCATTCCCACTCCACTCCACTCCATTCCATTCCATTCCATTCTATTCCATTCCATTCCATTCTTATTCCTATTCCTATTCCTATTCCTTTTCCATTCCATTCTATTCCACATTCTATTCTGTTCTGTTCTATTCTATTCTATTCTATTCTATTCTATTCTATTCTATTCTATTTCCTATTCCATTCCACATTCTATTTTATTCTATTTCCTATTCCGTTCCACATTCTATTCTATTCTATTCTATTCTATTCTATTCTATTCTATTCTATTCTATTCTATTTCCCAGGCAATGCAAAACAGCTGCTAAATAGGAAAGAAGCCCACTCTTATGCTGATAAATTATACATCTGGCTATATTATTGTTTCTTATTATTCCTTAATCCTTTCAGCTTGAAAGAGAGAAGCAGATTTGCCTCCTCTAAACTAGTCGGCAGAATCTTTCTGTCTTTGTAATAGGAAGGAAGAGAAACTATTGAAAACATGCTGCAAATTCAGGAAGTAGCCCTGAATGCTTCTGTGGAAACTCTCTCTCTCTCTCTGGCTGGGTTCACACAACATGTTCACCTCTACAACTCGTACCTTCATCCCTCCACCAAACGGAATAAATGAATCTAGCTTCACCCTCTGGTCACCCACTTTTACCAAGGACAGTTCTGAGGGGAGGGGGAGACACATTATATTCCCTGACAGATAAAGCCTATGATGGCCTGATTCACACCATGACCAAAACCGGATCCCCACGTTACATTGACCTGCCTTCTAAACCAGCCTTGTTGCACCCAAGACTGATTTCTGCAGGTTCATAACCTGTGTTTCTTACACCTTGGTCAATATTTTACAAAACAGCAGTGGTTCTCAACCTTTTTAATGCCGCGACCCCCAACCGGTCGTAAGTCGAGGACTACTCAACCGGTCGTAAGTCGAGGACTACTCAACTGGTGCAGCACCGTTTGCAGAATGGGACTTTTGGCGGGCTCAGCAGGGCAGAGACAGCCTGGACAATTCCTATTGGCTTTTGAAAAGAGCCAATAGAATTAGACTCTATCCAAGAGCCAATAGAATAAAAGGGAGTAGCACAGCTAAGGAAAAGGGGGGGAAAATGGCGAAATGCGTTGTTTGGCGACCCCCGTGAAATGGTCGTTCGACCCCAAATGGGGTCCCGACCCACAGGTTGAGAACCACTGCAATACAGGAAAGATGTCCAGCTTGGGCAACTTTCAGACCTGTGGATTTCAACTCCCAGAATTCCCCAGCCAGCCAATATGGCTGGGTGGGTTATTCTGGGAGTTGAAATCCACAGGTCTGAAAGTTGCCCCAAGTTTTGGACACCGCTGCAGTAAAGGTTTATTGCTGGAGGAGATTACAGACTAAATGATGACTGCGGCATCCACAATCACGAATGCTTTGCTCTGGGGAAATCCATAGGCCCACCTCATCTCTGTTCTTCTTCCCCAGCTATAATTAGGATACTCCAGAGCCTACTTCAACTCCCCCAGGATGTCAGGACATCACTGGCACCCTGTTGGCCAGGAGATCCTGTGGGGAATCATCCTTTCCTCCCAGTTCATTCCAGAGAGACCCTCTCCCCGATATCCTCTCTGTGCCTTGGACGGGACAGGCTGTAAATGCAGAAGGCAGATAAAGTGTCAGCACCCAAGAGATCCTTCCAGTGACACCTCGGGCTGCTGAGGAGGCGTCTCCCATCAAGTCCGGCAGCCCAGCTCTGGAATCTGCAGGATGTCAGCAAAGCAGGAGCAGCCCGGAAGATGCTGATTGCAAGAGGAGCCCGGAGCGATAAGCTCAAGGCAAGGCCCTCCAGAATGCATGAGCTAATGCCCCAGGTGTCCCGATAGGGATTCAGACCAGGAGCTGGTCAGTTTCTCTTTCTGATAGAGATATGGCCAGGGGCAGATGGTCCTCCCTGGAGGTGGAGACGGTCCATCTCTGCCAAGCTGGACTGGCTTTGATCAGGCACCCAAACTTTTCAGGGCTAAGAAATTTTTCAGCAATGGGCCAGAGACCACACAGAAGCAAGTCTGAACATTGCATTGCATTGCATTGCATCGCATCGCATCGCATCACATTAATCCCCTCCAATGCCGGTGAGATTTCCAATGCAACACGGGCATAATTTTGGCACAGAAAAACCTCTGCAGTGGAAACAGAATCTCCTTTGTTTGCTGGTCTAAGGAGCTGCTTGTTTGAGGAGTTGCTTATCTGAGGAAAAAAATTTGCAGGGAAGGCTGGCTTTATTTATTTATTTATTATTTTTAAAATCCCACCTTTTATATATATATATATATATATATATATATATATATATATATATATATATATATATAGGTTGCTAACAAAGAATAAAGAGAGAACTGGTATAGCTATTTCGAGTTCCTTTAACTCTCTTCAGCCAGACTTACTCTTCTGAGATTCGAACCTGGGCTATCTGCATATATATATGTAGGTCTTTGGTTATTCGGGTTTTCTCCCACGTAAAATTGGAAGTGTCTTGGCGACGTTTCGACGAAGTCTCATTCGTCATCTTCAGGCTGGTGCTTTCGGCTTCGTGCTTCTAAGAGCAATGTGTGATTGTAGCTGTTTCACAGCCAAGCTCTCATCCAATCAATTCATACCCCCACTGGCAGTTAAAAGGAGGAAACAGCTGCAATCACACATTGCTCCTAGAAGCATGAAGCCGAAAGCACCAGCCTGAAGATGACGAATGAGACTTCGTCGAAACGTCACCAAGACACTTCCAATTTTACGTGGGAGAAAACCCGAATAACCAAAGACCTACATACAAACACCCGCGAAAACCTCAGAAAACATATAACACCAGCCTGAAGATGACGAATGGGACTTCGTCGAAACGTCGCCAAGACACTTCCAATTTTACGCGGGAGAAAACCCGAACAACCAAAGACCTACATATATATATATACACACACACACACATACATACTCTTTCTTGCTTCTATTTTCCCTACAACAATAACAACAGCTTTGAGAGGTGGGTTGGGCTGAAAGAGAGGGATGATGTTTCTGACCACCCATTACAGATGCAGCCTGCAGCCTTCTGTTTTCCAGCTTTGCTTTCCATTTTGTTCTCAACCAAGCCACCTTCAGCCCTTCAGAGCAATCAACAAAGATGATTAGGGGACTGGAGGCTAAAGCATATAAGGAACGGTTGCTGGAATTGGGTATGTCTAGTTTAATGAAGAGAAGGACAAGGGGGGACACGATAGCAGTCTTCCAGTATCTCAGGGGCTGCCCCAAAGAAGAGGGGGTCAAGCTCTTCTCCAAAGCACCTGAAGGCAGGACAAGAAGCAATGGATGGAAAGTAATCAAGGAGAGAAGCAACCTAGAACTAAGGAGAAACTTCCTGACAGTTAGAACAATTAACCAGTGGAACAACCTGCCTCCAGAATGCTCCAACACTGGAAGTTTTTAAGAGGAGACTGGACAGCCATTTGTCTGAAATGGTGTAGGGTTTCCTGCCTGAGCAGAGGGTTGGACTTGATGACCTCCAAGGTCTCTTCCAACTTTATTATTATTATTGTTGTTGTTGTTATTATTATTATTGTTATTATTATTATTATTATTATGGATCATCGCACAGTCAGCCAGATGTTCAGACTGGATTTGGCATTTTGTCTACTTATCGAGTCCTTATCCAGGACCTAGGATAGGCAGATGTGTATGTTTGATGGTATTACAGATATCGTCGCAGGATGGAAGCAGTTCCTAGTAAGGCCACCTTTTGCAATTGACTAATAGCGAATTTGTCAATGCCAATGGTGTTCAAGTGGTGCTCCAGTTGTTTTGGGATTGCACCCAAGGCCCTATGACTATTGGTACTACCCTTGCTTGCTTTTGCCACAGTCTTTCTATTTCTATTTGTAGGTCTTTGTATTTTGTTATCTTTTCCAGTTCTTTCCTGTCTATTCTGCTGTCTCCAGGCATTGCCACGTCCACTATCCAGACTTTTTTGTCTTTCTTATCGACAATTGTTTGGGGTGTTATGTTGCAGGTGCTTGTCTATTTGAATTCTGAAGTCCCAGAGCAGTTTAATTTTATCATTTTCTATGACTTTCTCTATTTTATGATCCCACCAGTTTTTGCTTACAGGCAAATGATATTTTTTGCAGATCTTCCAATGCACCATTGTTGCTACTTTGTCACTATTATTATTATTATTATTATTATTATTATTATTATTATTATTATTATCTCCAATGCTCTTCCACTCGGGAAAGAAGTCTGGGTTGTACCCAGTCCTTTATCCCCTCTCCACTCTCACCTAGCAGGGATGAGCTGTGTTTCCAATTTATCCCTTATGCTGGTCAGTCCATCTGTCTGCTTAATCTGTCATTAAGCTGATGCAAAGCCTCAGCACTTCCTCTTGCCTGGCCCTCACCTCTGGAGTGTCTCATCTCTTGCTTTTTTAAAAACAACAACACTCTGGTCCTAGTAATCCACCATGTGGGTGCCCATCCCACCACCAGGGAATGGAAGATTAGAGAAGAAAAAAGATTATTAATTGCAGCCATTACACACGTGGGCCGTCCAATGGCTGGGCGGCCACCAGCTGCCTCCTTCTCCGCACGGCTGCAAGCGGTTGCCAGGGTCAAGGGGAGAATATAATTGATAGCTGGAGAGAAATAGGAGTCCTCCTGTCTAGCTGATTGGATCGATTTCCACACAAGCCGAGCGGCCGGCCTCTTTGATGATTGGGCTGGCTTTCATGACACGTGGATTCGGTTCAGGCCCTCCTCGCCGAGATGCAAAGATGAGGGGGAAAAGATGTCAAGAAGGCAAGGGCCGGAGCAAGCGAAAGGATGCCTCTCAATCAGCCAAGGACAAGGGCCCCATCCAGCAGAAAGCAACCAAGCAGGGCACTGAGCAGCCAAGCCACATGGGCCAGTCGATTCCTTGACTAACCTCTGCCCTCAGGTTTGATCAACGGTCCCCAGCAAATGAGAATCTCCCACCCAGGTTAGGACAAGCACTGGAGCATGGCTGGCCAGGCCCGGCAGTCTATAGATTCAGTCAGTCAATCGATATTGTAAAATAGGGGCCCAAAAGCAGACTGAATGAACGCAGGGTTGGATAAAACGAATGCTCAAGACGTTCTCGCAGCTTTTTAAAGAAAGAGAGACAGAGAGAGAGAGAGAAACAGAGAGGGAAAGAGAAAGACAGATGTGGGGAGAGATACAGAGAAAAAGAGAGAGAGAAACCAAGGAAAAGAGACAGAGAAACAGAAAGAGAGAGAGTGATTAAGACAGAGCAGATAGAGACAGGGACAGAGAGATACACAGAGAGAGAGAGAAACAGAGAAAGAGAAGTAGACACAGAAAGAGATTAAGAGACAGAGCAGATGGAGACAGAGAGAGAGATACAGAGACAGAGAGAGAAAGAGTCAGAAAGAGAGAGAGAAAGACAGAGAGAGAAGCAGAGAGATGTGGGGAGAGACACAGAGAGAAAGAGAGACAGAGAAACAGAAAGAGAAGGAAAGAGAAAGCGAGATTACGATAGACAAGGGAGAGACAGGGACAGAGAGAGAAAGAGAGAGAGAGAGAGAGAGAGAGAGAAAGAAAGAAAGAAAGAAAGAAAGAAAGAAAGAAAGAAAGAAAGAAAGAAAGAAAGAAAGAAAGAAAGGACAAAGGGGGGAGAGACAGAGAGAAAGAGAAACTGAGAAAAAGAGAAGGAAAGATGGAAAGAGAGAGATTAAGGTAGACAGAGCATACAGAGAAAGAGAGAGATGGAGAGAGAGAGAAACAGGGAGAAAGAGACAGATACACACACACACAGAGAGAGAGAGAGAGAGAGAGGGACAGAGATGGAGAGAGAGAGAGAGAGACAGAGACAGAGAAAGAGACAAAGAGAGAGATTTAAAAAAGCTTGCTGGCTCTTATCAATACTAAAAGTTTCTAGCAAAAAGCACCCATTACAGATAATATTGCCACTTAACAACCATCTCAAAAAGGATTATAAAATCGGCCACGGTCACATGGTAGCCCACTTAACGACAGGCACGACTTTATTGTTCTAAGTCAAGGATTGTGTTTGTGTTCATATTTTCATCCAGCTACAGTCAAAGGCTTTCAACAGCTTACGCAGAATACAAAATCATTTAAAACATCCACAGTACGAACTTCCATAAAAAAAAACACAATAAAAACAGCACCATCCAAACATAAAAATGCAAACAATAAAAACTGAAGATAAAAGATGGCACTATAAAATGATAAAATCAGAGAAAAGCTCTCCGAAGCAACTCCACCTTTTATACGTCCTGAAGATTAGCAAGGAGAGAGCTCATTCTTCGTTGCCTGATTTGATTAATTCGATTTGATTCATTGCTCGAGCCGTGCCTGGAGCATGTAAAGGGGATCTGAACTCAATCATTCAGTGAACTCTCACAAATTAAATCAGAGATGTCCAATCTTTAAGACATGTGGACTTCAACTCCCAGAATTCCCCAGCCAGCATGGTTTAAAGACTCCGTTTGGCTAGTCAGCCAGTAAAACTAGTCACGCATTTGCCAATAACAAAAATATGCATCACTGCAAAAAAAAAACCTCCAACAAAATAAGAGAAAGTTATGTCTCATTTCCATATGGTAATTTATAAGTGTAGATCAGTTTTTAGCATCTTGATAGCTACAGATAAGTTGGACCTTAATCTTCCTTGTATCTCAACATGGCAGACATGTAATCCTATTCATCTAGTTAAACAGTGGTCCACTGTTGAAGCATTGCTATTTAAACAACAACAACAACAACAACAATAATAATAATAATAATAATAATAATAATAATAATAATAATAATAATAATAAGTTGGAAGGGACCTGGGAGGTTATCTAGTCCAACCCCCTGCTCAGGCAGGAAACCCTAGACAAAGTTTCCTGCCTGAGCAGGGGATTGGACTAAATGACCTCCATGGTCCCTTCCAACTTTATTACTGTTGTTGTTGTTGTTGTTACTATTATTATGGATCATCGCATAGTCAGCCAGATGTTGAGACTGGATTTGGCATTTTGTCTACCTATCGAGTCCTCACCCAGGACCTGGGATAGGCAGATGTGGATGTTTGATGTATTACAGGTATCGTCGCAGGATGGAAGCAGTTCCTAGTAAGGCCACCTTTTGCAATTGACTAATAGCAAATTTGTCAATGCCAATGGTGTTCAAGTGGTGCTCCAGTTGTTTTGGGATTGCACCCAAGGCGCCTATGACTATTGGTACTACTCTTGCTTGCTTTTGCCACAGTCTTTCTATTTCTATTTGTAGGTCTTTGTTGGAGTTGTAGCCCCCTCCTCGCCCCCTCCTTGCCCTTTCATTGCCCTTTCTAGAGGAAACGTCTGCGGCAAAGCTCGCTAGCTCGTAACACAAATGGCAAACCGCATGACAGTTAAACAGGATGTTATGCAGAACTAAGCTCGAGAAGGCACTAACCACAGGGTTTTGTTTTGTGTCGGCAGGTGGGCAATATAGGTCAAACATGACATGTACTCTTGACATGCTCTGAGACTAAGTAATGGGAGTGGTTTTAAGCTTATGGCGCAGCAAGAAATGATATGTATGGCACAAATGTATCACATGTAATCAATGCTTATTTGCATATTGTAATCAATAAAGTAGTTCCCGGACTTCGGTTCGGGGCAGTCCCACCCCAAGAAAGCCTCTGTGTCAGGAGTCTTCTTTAGTGTCAGCTTGTGGGATCTGCCCCACGTATGGGGGGATAGCAAAAGTGGAATCCCCTCAGGTGGTGACCCCGACGTGATTCGACCCGCAAGTCGAGTGTATGTCCTGTTGCAACTCTCAGGGCCGGTCGTCGCAGAACGAAGCACCCTCCTAGACGTGTATGTCTTGTTGCAACTCTCAGGGCCGGTCGTCGCAGAACGAAGCACCCTCCTAGACATCTCTTGGTACCCTCATACTTCACTCGGCAGGACGCCTACTGCAATTCAGGGCCGGTCGTCGTGGAACGAAGTACCCTCCGAAAACTCGTGAGTATGGGGGCAGAATTCTCTAAGCCTCAGGTTGCGCACCTCCACGAACTTAGGGAATTGACCAAGACCCGACTTAATAATGGAAAAATCTGGCCGTTCCCACCAAGTCAGACCTGGTCAGTCTGCTAAAATATGTTTATCAACAATGCCCAACCTACCCTGAAGAGGGGTTATTCAAACAATCTGTGTGGGTTAAATTAGAAAAGTATTTTCATGAATGATCAGGATGTGTAAAACTGTGACTGTTAATTGTTTCAAATCTAAAGGAAAAAGAATTTTAAAGTTTGCTAGAAATTCTGCTTAAAATAAGCCACAAAAAGGAAATACCTCATTCTGTTTGTCTAGCCAACAAACAGAGTGAAGAAAAAGAATTGTGTTTGTTTGTTTGTTTGTTTTTCTTTCTCTCTGTGTACGCTCAAGAACAGCCTTAAGTTACCAGGAGGGATTGTTTTAAGTTTATCTGTTGGAAAAGTTTCACTTGCATTTACTGTATGTATTTCATCTATCCTTTTTTTGAAAAATGTGTGTCTATCTACAAGAGCCTTTTGAAGCTCAAGTCTGCTTGTGTGGGGAAATAATTTTCCTAAGTTACTTTTCATATCCTAAAACTTACTGGTGAAACTACTATGAAACTTTTCTGAAACAAATAAGCATTTTCTAATCTCTGTTCTCCATACCTTTTGTCTGCCTCTCCTGGTAGAGTCCACCCAGAAAGGGGGGGGGAGACCCTGTTCTTGTATCTTTCAGCCCTGAAACCCTCTCCCAAGCCTTTGGAAGCAGAACACACAGACCCAGATGCTGCCTCCATCCATTTGAGCCATGGAATTGAATTTTGAATCCAGCCATCCACTAAAAAGCCACCATGCAATCTGAGTGGAACATTTTCCCAAGTCCTACCATTTCCCCAGATGCCTGTGAGAGCTGCAGAAGGACGGTGGTGCCATGTAAAGCCTCAAAAGAGAAAATTAAGACTGTGGGGGGAGGGTGGAAACTCATTGTAAACTTTTTTTTCTTGCCCCATTTGTATTGTAACAAGCCAGTTGAATGTATTAATAGAGAGATGGCACTTGGGAATATGTGTCAGAACAAGTACTGAACACCTTGAACTTCTATCTGGTGGGAGGGAAAATTGATCCAGAATGTTTGTATTGACTATTTTGTAAAAGTAGCTGCACATACATGCACACACACACACCATTCAGAATTACACTTGAGTTTATCTCCTCCACCTACCTTTAGTAAAGTTCCTCAGGCTGATTTTTGCTCTATTGCACCAAAGCTTTGTGGGACCAACTTTCAACAGATAACAAGGGGGAGGGAACTAGGCCCCCTCAGGTGATTTGCAATTTATATGCCCTGACTAAGGAGGCAACAGGAAAAATCCCAAACTTCAGCCCTGAATATCTTACACTGGTGAGCTCAGATTGGGATTCCTAGAACTCATTATGTGCAATTTAAAGAAAATTTAATAGACTGGCATATTGGACATTACAAACCTGGATGCACTGAATTAAGAGCTAAGGCAGGAAACAACCCTTGAAATTGGGCAGCCAGTGGTCATGTATTAAGGAAAACCATGGCTGTGGAGAATTTTGGGAGGTATGCAAACCTGACTGGAAGCTAAAGGTGACATCCAACATTTGAAAATGATTGGCACAGAATATTGGATACTATAAATTTCTTTTCCACCTAACAAAATTTTGCCCTAACTTTTAGAACTTTATAGATGCCACTAAAGGGATCTTTTTCTGCTGCCTCCATTAATGTTTTAATTTTCTTTTCCTTTTTTTGCTTAACAGTTTAAAAGCTTGCCTACCAAGTCTCTCTGACCAGATCAATTTTAATGTCATACATTTACACACTTAAGGCACAAAGTGGGGATATTGATGGAAGTTAGCCCCCCCAGAAGGAAATATTAAAAAGGAGCAGAAAAATATATTTTCCTCAAAAGGACCATACACCTGGTTAGGTACAAGGCACTGCCAACCATGGACGTACCGGACCCTTTAGCCATAACCCTTAGCAGTGAAGAAGATGATTTTTCCTTTAATTAGAAAAAGACAGGGGAGATGTTGGAGTTGTAGCCCCCTCCTCGCCCCCTCCTTGCCCTTTCTTTGCCCTTTCTAGAGGAAACGTCTGCGGCAAAGCTCGCTAGCTCGTAACACAAATGGCAAACCGCATGACAGTTAAACAGGATGTTATGCAGAACTAAGCTCGAGAAGGCACTAACCACAGGGTTTTGTTTTGTGTCGCCAGGTGGGCAATATAGGTCAAACATGACATGTACTCTTGACATGCTCTGAGACTAAGTAATGGGAGTGGTTTTAAGCTTATGGCGCAGCAAGAAATTATATGTATGGCACAAATGTATCACATGTAATCAATGCTTATTTGCATATTGTAATCAATAAAGTAGTTCCCGGACTTCGGTTCGGGGCAGTCCCACCCCAAGAAAGCCTCTGTGTCAGGAGTCTTCTTTAGTATCAGTTTGTGGGATCTGCCCCACGTATGGGGGGATAGCAAAAGTACAATCCCCTCAGGTCTTGTATTTTGTGATCTTCTCCAGTTCTTTCTCGTCTATTCTGCTGTCTCCAGGCACTGCCACATCCACTATCCAGAGTTTTTTGTCTTTCTTATCAATAATTGTTAAATCTGGGGTGTTATGTTGCAGGTGCTTGTCTGTTTCAATTCTAAAGTCCCAGAGCAGTTTAATTTTATCATTTTCTATGACTTTCTCTATTTTATGATCCCACCAGTTTTTGCTTACAGGCAAATGATATTTTTTGCATATCTTCCAATGCACCATTGTTGCTACTTTGTCATGCCACTGCTTGTAGTCAGTCTGTGCAATCTTCTTGCAACAGCTTACCAGGTGGTCCAAAGTTTCTTCAGCTTCTTTGCATTATTATTATTATTATTATTATTATTATTATTATTATTATTATTATTATTGGCTGTCCAGTCTCTTCTTTAAAACTTCCAGTGTTGGAGCATTCACCGCTTCTGGAGACAGGTTGTTCCACTGGTTAATTGTTCTAACTATCAGGAAGTTTCTCCTTAGTTCCAGGTTGCTTCTCTCCTTGATTAGTTTCCATCCGTTGCTTCTTGTCCTGCCTTCAGGCGTGAGTTTTGCCTGGCTGAGGAATGCTGGGAGTTGAAATCCACAAGTCATAAAAGGGCCAAGTTTGAAGGCCCCTGCCCTAATGCGTCTTTTGGAGCAAAAATTAATAGAAGATCCAGTTTTATTTTCCGGAAAACACAGGAGCAGTTCAGCATTTTGATCTTGACTGGCTCAAGGTTTGACTCAGCCTTCCATCCTTCCGAGGTCAGGAAAAACGAGGACCCAGATTGAAAAGTTGTAAGATTGGGTGCGGTGACATGATGACTCATTTAACAGCCGTGTGGCTTAGTGATGGAATTTTGGGCGCCAACTGCGATCATAAGTGGAGAGAAAGAGACTGTAGAGAGAGACTGACAAGGATAAGATGGATGGGTGTCAGTTCCAAGCAGAGCATGAGAGCTCAGAGCTGGAAAGACGGACGGACAATGGACAGAGGGGAAAGGAATCTGGGCCTTTCCCAGCTTTCCTCTCTCCCACTAATTCCATGCACCTATTCAGAAGTTGCTCTTTGCTCCAGGGAATAAACAAAGCACCCCCACCCCCATGTATTTCCTTCTGTAGACTTAATTGCAGTGGGAAGGATTAATCCCACAGGAGCTAAATCCAAATTAGCAACTTTGATCTTAAAAAGCCAAATGGCAGCAGCTCAGCATTGTTTTGCTGCCTATTTTGACTGCCAGAGCTGGGAGACAAAGAGGCTATATTTGCACAGCACAATATTCAATCAACCCGTGTGTAGGGTGTGGGGGTGTCTGCCTAAGAGCTTAACTCTGCTTAAATTGGGGGTAACTTTAACGAAACCGGCCAGGTTCCTACACCAAACTGAGCCATGGAAGAAGTAGCTGCTATAGCAGTGATGGCGAACCTATGGCACGGGTGCCAGAGGCGGTACTCAGAGCCCTCTCTGTGGGCACGTGTGCCGTCACCCCAGTCCTAGACGTTCAGCTGGGTTTTATAAAACCTTTTCGCTTTAGGCCTCTGCTCTCGTGTGCAAAAAAAAAAAAGGCTCAATCAATCAGTCAATTTCAACTTCTCGCGGGAAAAAAAAAAGATCTTGCAAAGTTGGAATTGATTGATTGAACTTTTTAGTCCCACCCAGTCTGCCGTTACCACCGCAGCCATGCCCACCCAATAGACCACACCCAGCCAATGGGTCACACCCACCCGGCACCCGGCGATGTGTAAGTGGGTTTTGGGTTGCAGTCTGGGCACTTGGTCTCTAAAAGGTTCGCCCTCACTGTGCCATAGCTTTCATGAAAAAGGTGATGGCTATTTTTCAGATGGCGCTATTACCTACAGATAGTCTTCAACAGTTCATTTGGTGACTGTTTGAAGTGGCAACGGAATTCTGGGAGTTGAAACCCACAAGTCATAAAAGGGCCCCGTTTGAAGAGCCCTGGTGTAGGGTCTCCTGCTTAGCCACGGGGTTGGACTAGATGACCTACAAGATCCCTTCCAACTCTGTTATTCTATTATCGTCCTGAGGCTCCTGGATCTGTTCTATTGATGGTTAACAACCATCCACATTCATGGCAGGCATTAGGGGCTGGGGCATATCTGGAAAACCTGAGATTAGCACACTCCCCCCTCCCCCAAAATGCTACTGCCTGTTTGCCAAATGGTTGTCATGATACATTGGTATGTGGAAATGATTTTGGGAGATAAAGGGAAGAACCACAGCTAGGGGAATGATTGGATAGGAGGGGGTTTAGTCCAAAGTGGGATATAGGGGAATGGCAAACATTTCAGAAGAGGGGTCTTCAAACCTGGCTCTTTTATGATCTTGTGGACTTCAACTCCCAGAATTCCTCAGCCAGGCACGCGTGCCTGGCTGAGGAATTCTGGGAGTTGAAGTCCACAAGATCATAAAAGGGCCAGGTTTGAAGACCCCTGTCTCAGAAGGACCCTCCCTAGTCTCTTGGGCTGTAAAGGGGAGGGAGGAGGGACGTGCTTTCAGACTTGCAAGATGCTGTTTGTGTAATCTTACAGAATTAATTCACCAGGCCATGTTTCCCCTGCCTTGAGTACCTGGTAAGGCTCACTCACAAGGGCCAAGGCCAATGACCAACCACCCAGTTAATTAAAATATGAATTAATGATTTTCATGAACAGAAATGAAGCTGCTAGCTGCAGTTGTAATTTTGCTACAGGAGGGAAAGAAGGAAGGAAGGAAGGAAGGAAGGAAGGAAGGAAGGAAGGAAGGAAGGGAGGGAGGGAGGGAGGAAGGAAGGAAGGAAGGAAAGAAGATGGGTGGATGGATGGGAGGAAGGAAGGAAGGAAGGAAGGAAGGAAGGAAGGAAGGAAGGAAGGAAGAAGGAAGGAAGGAAGGAAGATGGTGGATGAATGGGAGGAAGGAAGGAAGGAAGGAAGGAAGGAAGGAAGGAAGGAAGGAAGATGGTGGATGAATGGGAGGGGGGAAGGGAGGGAGGGAGGGAGGGAGGGAAGGAAGGAAGGAAGGAAGGAAGGAAGGAAGGAAGGAAGGAAGGAAGGGCAGACATGGGAGGGAAAGGAATTTGAGGATGTTATATATCCAGTGGTGGGATTCAGATATGTGAACAACCAGTTCTCTGTGTGGATACCGCTTCTGGGCCTGTGCAACAAAAAATTAGCTACCACGAACTGGTAGGAACTGGCTGAATCCCACCACTGTATATATCCATAATGGAAAGGAAGCATCAACACCCCTTTCCAGATCCACTCTAATCCTATTTAGCAACTTTAGATGACCTGCTACACATATCAATGTATCATTTAAAATATATTATTAAAAAAATAAAGCTCAGGAAACAAAATATCTAGTATTCTTCAAAATTAGCAGGAGAGTGAACTCTCAGCTCCAACATATTTCTTTGACATGCTAGAGACAGATATGCTGTTGGGAATCCTTGATGCTCTCTGAGCTTGGTGACTTTCTTGTATTCTTTCATTACAAACTAAGTAACATAATCAATGCAACTAAGAATATCTGTAAGAAAGCCGCCAAAATCAGCGAGCACCCATTCCACCCTAAGCTGCAAATATTCTTTTCTATTGTGACTAGTTGATTGTGGAATGGGAAGCATTGAGTTGTGGGATTTAGATCTACCCAACCTGGACTGCAAACCTTTAAGCAACCTCTAGGTGGCAACAAAGAGATAATTTTAACAAAACCCAGATGTTTGCTGCCATCTAGTGGAGATCTGGATTTTCAAGGCCCAAGGATGATAATTTTAGTGAGATCTTGCCAGATCTTTGCTGAGAAGAGTTATTTTCATTTTCCAGGTGGAAAAAAATCTGAGTCCCAAGGAAGTCAATATCAGATTTTCAGATAACTAGAAGAAGTTTCAAGCCCAATTCAACATGATTTCATACTTAGGTTTCTCTTAGCATAAGGTTTTAATTTCTAGGCTCTTGTTTGATTTGCTAAAGAAATACAGGAATCCTAGATAGAAATTTCTGTAGTTTGTCAGTTTGAATTATAATCATTATTCTTGCTATTGTTGCTCATTACTTCATATCGACCTGATTTTAATGTTTTGAAGTTCGAAATGGCTACAAAACATCCTAAAATGCAGCCTTTACTTTAGAATTGCTAGATTATCTTACAATGCTCGCAATTCCCTTTTCTTTTTATTTGTCTTACATTCATTTCCGTTTTTCTTACTTTCTGTTTTTCTTTCTGATCATGTACCCATGATTCTAAATTTTTACAAATGAAATCCAATTGCATTAATGGTTACTATCAATAGCAGGGATCCAACAGTGTCAGAAAGGCATGTGGGATCTAAAATTAGCACGCCTGATAAGGAAAGCATTTTTTTTTTTTTGTCCCATGACATTTCTTGTGATTTTAAAGTGCAACGGCATGCACGCATCATTATAATTTTTTTTAAAAAAATCGCAAAAAGGGCAAATTTGAGATGATTACACGCACAGGTGGAGCAAAAATCCTAGTTAAACAGTGTTCAGGAGTGTGGGTGTAAATCAGTACAACGCAACCCCCCAAAGGGATTTGGCTGCATCATTTTGGTGATCTTTGCTTGAGGCCAATTATCCACAGCCCAGCCCACCCCAACCCCACTGGAGGAGATAGGAAGAGTTGTGGGAGAAAAAGACAAAGCTCCAATGGACTGAAAAAGAATATGTGGCTGTGGGCTTTATTCTGGAAATAATTTTAGCAGCTTTCCCCCCTCAAATTGGAACCAGAGGAGGAACAGAGAGGCGGAAAAGAAGTGAATGGAGGAGAGAGGAGAAGGAGGAGGAGAAGGAGACATCCCGTAGCTGGAGGGGTGGAGAATTTGGCGGGGCAGTGGAAGCAGACACCCGCCATATTGGAAATTGTGATCTGTGAGGGGTCCTCGGTGCCCTCTAAGCTTGTTTTCTTGCAGAGATTTCATTACCCAAACTAAGTAACATCATCAGTTGATCGGGAGTGAGATTTGCCCTCAGTTTATATTGTAGTGCAGGCATGTCAAACTCGCGACATCACGTGACGTCACGCAACGTATCGGCATGTCCCATTGTCGGCAATGGGATGGGTGCGGCTTCCATGTGACGCGTCCAGCCTGCGGGCCGGCAGTTTGACACCCCTGTTGTAGTGGCTTCTCCTATCTTAGAGTATTATTCACATGATTGTTGGTCTGATATTAATTTTGGAGTCGATCTACGCTCATCTGGGTGCTGATTACGGGTGGGGAAGTGTTTTGGTCTTTTTTGTTCCCTTTTTGGCTTGTTGAGTGTCTCTCTTGCATATTGTGTAGATATTGCTTATATCTATATACTGTGCAAAAGTTTTATTTTATTTTTATGACTGTAAGCCACCCAGAGTCACCCTGTGGTAAGACGGGCAGCCAATAAATTTTATAAATAAATAGTTTGTGTCTATGGGTGGCTAATTAGTCAGAGTGCCAGGCTTCTAGAAATTTCCTAGCATTTTTGGGACTTGGCTTGGTTTACTCTAGGACAGGGGCAGGCAACCGTGGCTCTTTTAGGACTCGTGGACTTCAACTCCCAGAATTCCTGAGCCAGCCATGCTGAGGGGAAAGGGAGAGGTTTCCAAGCTGAGCCATGCTGGCTCAGGAATTCTGGGAGTTGAAGTCCACGAGTCATAAAAGAGCCAAGGTTGCCTACCCCTGCTCTAGGACAATGATGGCGGACCTTTTAGAGACCGAGTGCCCAAACCTGGCCTCGCCTCCGCTCCACCCCCTGCCCCGCCCCACCCCGCCTGCCCGCAGGGCCACTCACCGCCTCCACGGCCCACCGCAGATCACCCAGGCAGCCCAGCAGTGTCATGGCGGCCACGCCCTCTCCCTGCACCCTGCAGCATCAACTGTGCACTATGGGGCATGAGGGCAGAGTCTTGTCTACGCTGCCTGGCTGCCATGTTCTTGGCTGCGCTGCTCCGCGTGAGCCACGCTTGGGGGTGATTCTCCTCCAGGGGGGCTGCTGGTGAGGGATTTGGGGGGGAGGCAAGGCTGGGGCAATGGCACGTGTGCCCACAGAGAGGGCTCTGAGTGCCGCCTCTGGCACCCGTGCCATAGGTTCGCCACCACTGATGTAGATATCGCTTATATGTACATACTGTGCAAAAAAAAATTATTATTTTTATGACTGTAAGCCACCCACAGTTACCCTGTAGTAAGGTGGGCAGCCAATAAATTTTATAAATAAATAAGTAGTTTGTGTCTATGGGTGGCTAATTGGTCAGAGTGCCAGGCTTCTAGAAATTTCCTAGCATTTTTTGGACTTGGCTTGGTCTAGGATGACCAGAGTTTCCCAGCTGAAACTGTGGTTAAGTCTGGTCCACAGGTTGAGAAATTGAAGAGTTTTCATGTGTCTTCTGACTGCTACAGCCAGTTGTGAACTTAGCTGTTAGGGCATTCAAGGCAAGTTCTAAACGGGCCCCAGACGAGGCAGCTGTGACTTCTTCTCCGGTTTTCAGACAATAGTGGATTTTATTTACTCAGAGTCCCTGTTTCTTTCCCTGCATGGGAAACCCTTCCTGAGATCAGTCCAAGCCTGCCCCAGGTTTTGGCCATCCTCCCCAAATCAAAAGCACCAGCCAACTCCATCCGTCCCAGAGGGGCAAGCAGTTGTCGAAGACTCTGAGCTGCTAAAATGGCCATCAACAAGTCATACTTCACAACGGATTAGAGGGAAGTAATAAGAAGGATTATCTGAACTTTTGGGTTATCAGTGGAGGATTAGTCAGGCTGCTTGTGGGGACCCTGTAGGAGGGAAATGGTTGGGGAGGGAGAGGAGAGCACAAAGGACCTGGCATCTGTCCTACAAACTATCCCTTTAGTTGCAAGAATGGGCAAGTGGAAAGCTGATCCCAAAGTATTAACAAGAGGAGAAAAGAAGGGAACTGCCTTCGGGCAGCAGAGACAAAGGCTATGTTCCTGAATTCATTCATTTTTCTACCTTCAAGGAAGGCATCGGACCTGAAAGTAATCAAAGGGGTGGAGTTTGCACAAAGGAGGAGGAGGAGGAGGAGGGAGGGAGGGAGGAGGCAACCAACTAGGTGACTTGGAAAACCCTCTACTACAGTGTTTTTCAATCTCGGCAACTTTTAAGCAGTGCAGACTTGAGTTCCCAGAATTCCTCAGCCAGCATGGCTGGTTGGAAAATTCTGGGAGGTGAAGTCCCCACCAAGTTAAAATTGCCAAGGTTGAGAAACACTGCAGGTGTTTTTGAACCCGGACAGAATATACTAATGGGCAGTCTGCTTCCATGAGTGCAGGGTAGGTGTTTCCACCAGGCGTGGCTCCAAAATCCAAAATGGTGGCCACAGGGTTACAATTGAAGATCCCTTAAGAAATGGTCACAGTCACAATCTTGATTTTTTTGGGGGGGGGACTATGGCTTGCAGACCACCTTGAGCCACGCCTTTGTTATTAGTTCCAAATTACAGACTTCCAAGTGCAAACCAAACTATATATAATATTTAACCCCCCTTTAAGTCGATTAGGCCTGTCCTCTAAGGATTTTGTCAATAGCCTGGCTGTGTTCACCCAACACAATTCATCTGGTTACTGAATTAATCCTTTTGTTGAATGTCCACAATGCGCTGAATCATGCTTAACCAAAGAGTCTATATTGGCCCAACACATTTGGAATAGAATAGAGCTTAAGGGACCTTGGAGGTCTTCTAGTCCACCCCTTGCTCAAGCAGGAGACCCTATACCAATTGGCTATCCAATTTCTTCTTAAAAGCCTCCAGTGATGAAGCACCCACAACTTCTGGAGCTAAGCTGTTCCACTGGTTAATTATTCTCACTGTCAGGAAGTTTCTCTTTAATTCCAGGTTGCTTCTCTCCTTGATTAGTGTCCATCCATTGTTTCTTGTCCTGCCTTCAGGTGCTTTGGAGAATGACCCCCTCTTCTTTGGGGCAGCCCCTCAAATACTGGAACGCTGCTATCATGTCACCCCCCTAGTCCTTCTTATCTCTTTAGACCAGTGGTTCTCAACCTTTCTAATGCCGCGACCCCATAATACAGTTCCCCATGTTGTGGTGACCCCCAACCACTTATACATCACCGGGTGCCAGGGGCATGGCCAAAGAAAAGGGGGGAAAAATGGCAGACAGCCTTGTTTGGCGACCCCCGTGAAATGGTCGTTCGACCCCAAATGGGGTCCCGACCCACAGGTTGAGAATCACTGCTTTAGACAGAATTTAGGCAGGGACACCCAAAAGCCAAGGTTATAACTAACCAAAGGTACCCTGTTGTAAATGTGCAATTGCTAGATATTTAACAAACCCATCTGGTTTTGGGAACACAACCCTCAAGTACAGTCATCCTTAAGCAGTCAGTTAAACACCTCACAGGCGTATTAATCTATCACACACAACTTGGTTGGTGTTAACCTCAGGAAGGACAGCTCCTTAGCGAGGCACCGTTTATTGCTGGAGAAAATTTAAAACAGGCTCAGCCGAACGTTAGGAATATTCAAAGAGGCCGAATTAAATGTTACACTTCCTGGAAAGCAAATAAATATAGTCCACATTGACCAAACCTTTTTGTGCAATTGAGAAGGCTAGCATCGGAGACAGGAATATGAGTGTCTGGCCCGACATGAGAATATTGCCATAACAGATATGTCAAATTGTGGCGAAATTGCTGTGATCAACGAAAGACAGCAATGGCTGAGTATCAACAATATAGAATAATAAACCAGAAGAAATAAGGCTCAGAAGGGAGCAAGAACGGAGTATTCGTGGTACAGAATAATAAACTAAATGAAAGAGGAGGCCGAAGCGAGAGAGAACAGACGATAATAGTCTAAACTATGGTAATAAGATTGGATTTCTCAGAAAAATTGCAGATCTCAATAGAAAATGGGCCTCTGGAGAATTTTATGACGCGCAATCGTCAAGAATTAGGTTGTTGTTTTCAGATAATGCAGTTCTTGGTTGACTGCAAGATGGCAGCTTAACATAATAGAATAACAGAGTTAGAAGGGACCTTGGAGGTCTTCTAGTCGTGGACTTCAACTCCCAGAATTCCTGAGCCAGCCTGGCTCAGCTTGGAAACCTCTCCCTTTCCCCTCAGCATGGCTGGCTCAGGAATTCTGGGAGTTGAAGTCTATAAGTCATAAAAGAGCCAAGGTTGCCTATCCCTGGCCTAGGCCTGTATTTTTCAACCTTGGCCACTCAGAGATGAGTGGACTTCAACTCCCAGAATTCCTGAGCCAGCCTGGCTCAGCTTGGAAACCTCTCCCTTTTCCCTCAGCATGGCTGGCTCAGGAATTCTGGGAGTTGAAGTCCACAAGTCATAAAAGAGCCAAGGTTGCCTATCCTTGGCCTAGGCCTGTATTTTTCAACCTTGGTCACTCGGAGATGAGTGGACTTCCAGAATTCCTGAGCCAGCATGGCTCAGCTTGGCGACCTCTCCCTTTCCCCTCAGCATGGCTGGCTCAGGAATTTTGGGAGCTGAAAGTCCACGAGTCATAAAAGAGCCAAGGTTGCCCACCCCTGGCCTATTGGAACCAAGACACAGCGGTTAAGTCAATCATTGCAGTTATTACATTAGTAACACGGTTGTTAAGTGAATCTGGCTTTCCCCTTGACTTTGCTTGTCAGAAGGTCACAAAAGGGGGTCCTGTGACATTTATGACTGCAATGGTCATAAGTACGAGTCAGATGCCCAGCCTCTGAATTTTGATCATGTGACCACAGGAAAGCCACAATGGTCGTCAGGGTGAAAAACCGTCCCGAGTCACATTTTTCAGTGGTGCTGTAACTTTGAACAGTCACTAAATGAACTGTTGTAAGTCGAAGACTACCTGTATTCTGGATTTTTGTAGATTTTTTTTTTCCCCTTCCATATCTTACAGCTCTCCTTCAGCTTTTGAAGTTCCTCTAATGAGAGTTAATTTGATACTTTGCACAGACAGGAGCCTTTTTATGTTAGGTAGGAGAAACATGTGAAGTTTGCATCCCAGATTAACTTCTGATGAACTGTAACTCAAATTAAGCCTTGGCCAATTACCCTAATTAGCCCCAGTGGGGAAGCTGTTAATTTCCTGTGGATGAAAGATCCATTTCTCTAAGTCCCAAACTGCCAAGCCCCAGGAAACTACCATCCCTCCTGCCCCTCCCAATTATGAACTCCCTTTTGGGGATCCACCCCTTCCATGGAGAACAATTACTAAATTCTGTTACCACACTGCTCTGTATGTAGAGTCAGCCAATAGGAACTGAGAAGAAACTTGAAACAGTCTGGCTACAGCTCAGATCAGAAATACACAAAGGCTTTTATCCAAAGCATTTAAACCAGCTTAAGAATAGAATAGAATGGAATGGAATGAAATGGAATAGAATAGGAATAGAATGTGGAATAGAATAGAATAGAAAATGAATAGAATGGAATGGAATGGAATGGAATGGAATGGAATGGAATGTGGAATAGAATAGAATAGAATAGAATAGAATAGAATAGAATAGAATAGAATAGAATAGAATAGAATAGAATAGGATAGAATAGAATAGAATAGAAAATGGAATGGAATAGAATAGAATAGAATAGAATAGAATAGAATAGAATAGAATAGAATAGAATAGAATAGAATAGAATAGAATAGAATAGAAAATGGAATGGAATAGAATAGAATAGAATAGAATAGAATAGAATAGAATAGAATAGAATAGAATAGAATAGAATAGAATAGAATAGAATAGAATATGGAATGGAATAGAATAGAATAGAATAGAATAGAATAGAATAGAATAGAAAATGGAATGGAATGGAATAGAATAGGAATAGAATAGAATAGGAATAGAATAGAATAGAATAGAATAGAATAGAATAGAATAGAATGGAATGGAATGGAATGGAATGGAATGGAATGGAATGGAATGGAATGTGGAATGGAATGGAATGGAATGGAATAGAATAGAATAGAATAGAATAGAATAGAATAGAATAGAATAGAATAGAATATGGCAGTGGTGGCGAACCTATGGCACGGGTGCCAGAGGCGGCACTCGGAGCCGTCTCTGTGGGCACACGTGCCGTTGCCCCAGCCTTGCCTCCCCCTGTGACCCCCTCCTCACCAGCAGCCCCTCTGGAGAAGAGTTGCCCCTGAGCGTGGCCCATGTGGAGCAGTGCAGCCAAGGACACGGCAGCCAGGGAGCATAGACAAGACTCTGCCTCACGCCCCATCGTGCACAGTTGATGCTGCCAGGCACAGGCAGAGGGCGTGGCTGCCATGGTGCTGCTGGGCGATCTGCGGTGGGCCCTGGAGATGGTGAGTGGCCCTGTTGGAAGGCGGGGTGGGGCGGGGCGGGGCAGAGGGTGGAGCAGGGGCGGGGCCAGTTTTTGGGCACTCGGTCTCTAAAAGGCTCGCCATCACTGGAATATGGAATAGAATAGATTATGGAATAGAATATGGAATAGAATAGAATAGAATAGAATAGAATAGAATAGAATAGAATAGAATAGAATAGAATAGAATAGAATATGGAATGGAATGGAATGGAATGGAATGCAATGCAATAGAGCTAGAAGGGACCTTGGAGGTCATCTAGTCCAGCCCCCTGCTCAAGCAGGAGAATCTATACCCTCTTCTTAAAGACCTCCAGTCATGAAGCGCCCACCATTTCTGAAAGCAAGGCCTACCCACTTCCACCCACCGAGATTAACTTCTCACTTTCTCCTCAGCACTTACAGATAATCCTTGACTTCCAACAGTTCATTTAGTGACCATTCGGAGTTACAACCGCACTGGAAAAAGGGACTTACGACCATTTTTCACACCTAAGGCCCTTGAAGCATCCCCATGGTCATGTCAGTTACATTCAGATGCTTGAGAACTGTTTCATATTTACGACGGTCGCAGTGTCCCGGGGTCACGTGATCCCCTTTTGCGACCTCCGGACAAGCAAAGTCAATGGGGAAGAAGCCAGATTCCTTCAACAACTGGGTTACTAACTTAATAACTGCACCTAACAAAAGTGGCAAGAAAAAAAAAAGTCTTAAAACGGGGCAAAACTCATAATCCTGGGCTCATTGGTGGTCGTAGGTCGCGGACTACCCGTACTTCTTTCTACGGGAGTCTCCACGGGTGCGTCTCACCCTCAACGGCCGCGCCCCAAAGCAGCTTTGTGGGAAAGGGTCTCCCTGGATCTGCTTCCCAAGCAGCAGATGGGCGATTGTGTGGCAACCCCAGGAACGGCGGCACCTGTTCAGAGCAGGCCAGATGTGAGTCACCAAATAAGTCAACACTGGGAGCAAACATGGAGCGGCTCTTTAAATTCCCTGTCTCTGCCTCCACTGGAGCGTTCAAACCCGGTAAGAGCTTTGGAAAAGTCAACAGACTTTGTGGCCTTGGGAACCAGGCATGGGGTGGGTGGGAGTAAGAGGGCTGGAGAGCTGCCACCTGCAGAAAGACTCACGAGAAGTGGCACCTGGTCAACTCTCGGCAATGCCTGGCCGTGCCTTGAGTGCCTCCTATTGCTGAGATACATCTGACCCTCAATGACTTTGTTTGGCTGTCACCCTAGTGCAGGGGTAGGCAACCTTGGCTCTTTTATGGCTCGTGGACTTCAACTCCCAGAATTCCTGAGCCTGCATGGCTCAGCTTGGAAACCTCTGCCTTTCCCCTCAGCGTGGCTGGCTCAGGAATTCTGGGAGTTGAAGTCCACCAGTCATAAAAGAGCCAAGGTTGCCTACCCCTGCCCTAGTGCAAGGGTGCCAAAGCACCTGAAGGCAGGACAGGAAGCAACGGATGGAAACTAACCAAGGAGAGAAGCAACCTGGAACTAAGGAGAAATTTCCTGATATTGAGAATAATTAATCAGTGGAATGGCTTACCCCCCCCCCCCCAGAAGTTGTGAATGCTCCATCATTGGAGGCTGGCTCAGGAATTCTGGGAGTTGAAGTCCACAAATCATAAAAGGGCCATCTTTACCCCACTCTTGTTTTAAAGAATCTCTCCATTCTCAGTTTCAGCTCAACAGCTCTACTGCACCATGTTCTGCATGGGAGGAGAAGGCCGGGATGATGCCAATCAAGGTTCTACATTTAGACAAGAAAAACCAAATGCACAAGTACAGCATAGGTGGCACCATGCTCAATAGTAGTAACTGTGAGAGGACCTTGGAGTCCTAGTAGACAATCACCTAAATATAATCCAGCAGTGTGCTGCGGCTGCCAAAAAGGCCAACACAGTGCTAGGCTGCATTAACAGAGGGATAGAATCAAGATCACGTGAAGTGTTAATACCACTTTACAATGCCTTGGTAAGGCTACACTTGGAATACTGCATCCAGTTTTGGTCACCACGATGCAAAAAAGATGTTGAGACTCTAGAAAGAGTACAGAGAAGAGCAACAAAGATGATTAGGGGACTGGAGGCTAAAACATATAAGGAACGGTTGCTAGAATTAGGTATGTCTAGTTTAACAAAGAGAAGGACAAGGGGGGACATGATAGCAGTATTCCAATATCTCAGGGGCTGCCATAAAGAAGAGGGAATTAAGCTATTTTCCAAAGCACCTGAAGGCAGGACAAGAAGCAACGGGTGGAAACTAATCAAGGAGAGAAGCAACCTAGAACTAAGGAGAAACTTCCTGACAGTGAGAACAATTAATCAGTGGAACAGCCTGCCTCCAGAAGCAGTAAATGCTCCAACACTGGAAGTTTTTAAGAAGAGACTGGACAGCCATTTGTCCGAAATGGTGTAGGGTTTCCTGCCTGAGCAGGGGGTTGGACTAGATGACCTCCAAGGTCCCTTCCAACTTTACTACTATTATTATTATTATAAAACGTTACCTCAGTAAAAGGGGAATGGCAGATCCATCTTCCTTATTAGCTGATGCCACTGAAAGTGCCTGCCCCTCCCCCCATGGGCCAAGCCTCCAGGGATGCTTCTCTCAATTGGGCCCTCTGTCCCGCTTGTAACCAAACCCGACCTCCTTCCCTTTTGTGCTGCGGATAATGAGCGAGATGGAGGCCTCTGGAATGACTCATAAGACCTTTCAAAGCCCCCATTGTCCCTTTCAAAGATGGATTCCCCAAGGATCCTCGTCCATCCTTCCACACAATGCCCACCACTGACTGCACGTCCCTCCCCGGATGACATCTTTCTGTCCTCAAAACGTCGAGCCAAGTCCAGAGAGAGAGGTTGAAGCAGCCTCCACTATGGTGTCTCCCTCTGGATGAGCAGACTTGAATGCTTGGGCCTAAGAAACCCGGAGAAGGAAGATTTCAAGATAGGAGATAAAGGCTGTTGGTGTGGATCTCCAGAGGCTACGCTCAAAAAGGTCAAGATGAGGGGACTGGAGGCTGAAATAAATGAAGAACAGTTGCTGGAATTGGGTGTGCCTAGTTTAATGAAAAGAAGGACCAGGGGTGACATGATAGCACTCTTCCAGTATTTGAGGGGGCTACCCCAAAGAAGATGTGATCGATCTATTCTCCAAAGCTCCTGAAGGCAGGACAAGAAGCAACGGATGGAAACTAATCAAGGAAAGAAGCAACCCAAAACTAAGGAGAAATGTCCTGATATTGAGAACAATTAATCAGTGGAATGGCTTTCTCCCCCCCCCCCCGAAGTTCCGAATGCTCCATCACTGGAGGATTTTAAGAAGAAATTGGACAGCCATTTGTCTGAAAGGGCACAGGGTTTCCTGCTTGAGCAGGGGGTGGGACTAGATGACCTCCAAGGTCCCTTCCAACTCTCTTATTCTCTTGTTCAAGATGGCGCTCATTGCACGGCAATGGTGGCTTTTGTTAACAGGCAGAGTGTAGCTGGAGTGGTGTAGCTGCAGTGGTGGGATTCAGCCAGTTCACACCAGTTCGGCAGAACCAATAGCTAATTTCTTTGTTGCCCAGGCCCAGAATGGACTTCTGGAAGCGGCATCCACACAGAGAACCGGTTGCTCACATATTTGAATCCCACCACTGCGTAGCCGCCATCTTGGCCTTTTTGAGCATAGGCACCTCTTTCTAAGTCTACTGATTTAGTCTACTGACAGGGTGCACAAGCTACATTTTACGTTGCCGAGCACCGTTCCCTTCTGCTTCAAGCTCTGTCTTTCAATGTAGTTGTAAGGAAAGACCAGGGTCAAGTTCCCAACCCTGATTCTCCCCTCTTCTCTGACTCCATTCTAGGTGTCACCCACCCCTCCCCTTTTTTCCTGCCATGACCACCTCTGGTGCCCTGCCTTGAAGCTGGGTGTGTGTTTGTGTGTGTGCGTGT
The DNA here is from genome assembly GCF_016545835.1 of Crotalus tigris. Classification (NCBI taxonomy): domain Eukaryota; kingdom Metazoa; phylum Chordata; class Lepidosauria; order Squamata; family Viperidae; genus Crotalus; species Crotalus tigris. The sequence continues at coordinate 481,845 of NW_024097215.1, read as the reverse complement.
TTGTGTGTGTGAAATCCAATATCTGATCTATGCAGAGGGAATAAACTCTTTTTGACCTCCCAGGCCGTATCAGAAATTTCAGAAGAGGAATCGAATTGCACAAAGCACCACCCACCAACCCCCCACAGATTTATTATATGTGTTTCTCCCAGCTTTGTCTCCAATGAAAATAATCTCTTTTTCCCCCACAGCTGAGTTTAAAAGCTTTATGCCCGCTGGGCATGGGCAGAGGACTCACCTGGCAAAACATATCCTGTGCCCCATTGCTGATCTCTCTCCATTGTTGACTGTTCTCCATCGCTGCCAGGTTTGTGGCCTCCTTCTAAAGCAGTGGTTCTCAACCTTTTTAATGTCGCGACCCCCAACCGGTCGTAAGTCGAGGACTACTCAACTGGTGCAGCACCGTTTGCAGAATGGGACTTTTGGCGGGCTCAGCAGGGCAGAGACAGCCTGGACAATTCCTATTGGCTTTTGAAAGCCAATAGAATTAGACTCTATTCAAGAGAGTCTATTCTATTGGCTTTCAAAAGCCAATAGAATAAAAGGGAGTAGCACAGCTAAGGAAAAGGGGAAAAAAATGGCGGACTGCGTTGTTTGGCGACCCCCGTGAAATGGTCGTTCGACCCCAAATGGGGTCCCGACCCACAAGTTGAGAACCACTGGTCTAAAGCCTGGTGGGTTTTATGCACCTTGAGGCTGATCTTGGATGCTGCTGGGTCAAGGGGACACATCCCTTTGGGCTGATCCATGCTCCCGGCTTGCCCCAGAAGTAGACTGAGCTACAGGTAATCCTTGACTTACAACCACAATTGAGCCCAAACTTTCTGCGGCAGTTTTCGGTGACTTTTGCCCCATTTTACGACCTTTCTTGCTGCAGTTGTTAAGTGAATCACTGCAGTTGTTAAGTCAGTCACCCGGTTTTTTAAGTCAACCTGGCTTCACCCTTGACTTTGCTTGTCAGAAAGGGATCACGAGAACCTGGGACACTGTAACCGTCGCAAATATGATTCAGTTGCCAAGCATCCGAATTTTGATCATGTGATCATGGAGACACTGCAACAGTCATGAGAAAAAATGGCGATAGGTCACTTTTTTCTGTGCCACTGTAACATCGGGACGGTTACTAAATGAACGGTTGTAAGTTGAAGATTAACTGTATCTCTCATTTCATGGAATGAAATGACGTCGTCAGCTATCTAGGAAGGGAACCTGAAGTTGAGTTCTCTTCCTTTGTATCCAGGTTTAATTCATCATGCAGAATACAGAATAACAGAGTTGGAAGAGACCTTGGAGGTCATCTAGTCCAATCCCCTGCTCAGGCAGGAAACCCTATACCAGGGGTAGGCAATCTTGGCTCTTTTATGACTTGTGGACTACAACTCCCAGAATTCCTGAGCCAGCCATGCTGAGGGGAAAGGGAGAGGTTTCCAAGCTGAGCCATGCTGGCTCAGGAATTCTGGGAGTTGAAGTCCACAAGTCATAAAAGAGCCAAGGTTGCCTACCCCTGCCCTATACCATTTCAGACAATTGCCCAATCTCTTCTTAAAAATCTCCAGTGTTGGAGCATACACCGCTTCTGGAGGCAGGTTGTTCCATTGGTTAATTGTTCTGACTGTCAGGAAGTTTCTCCTTAGTTCTAGGTTGCTTCTCTCCTTGATTAGTTTCCATCCTTTGCTTCTTGTCCTGCCTTCAGGCGCTTTGGAGAATAAGTTGACTCCCTGTTCTCTGTGGCAGCCCCTGAGATATTGGGACTCATCTGCATCATCATCAATCATCATCCAACAGAGGGCTTTCCCTCTTCCGCTGATCCAAGTGATGTCTGGTCAGCCTTCCATGCTGTCTGATATAAAATGCCTCTATATCAACTGGCTGGTTCATCTCCAATGGGCTAAAATGCAGACTCCTTCTCTTTTTCATTTTCCTGGGTGAAATGAAACCAGAGCAGGGATCTTCAAACTTGGCCCTTTTATGACTTGTGGACTTCAACTCCCAGAATTCCTCAGCCAGCATGCCTGGCTGAGGAATTCTGGGAGTTGAAGTCCACAAGTCATAAAAGGGCTAAGTTTGAAGACCCCTGAAGCAGCATGTTGTTGGTTTTTCCCTTGGCCAAAGTGGAGGAAGGAACTGATATCTAGGGAAAGCTTGCTTAAACCAGCTTTATTTCCAGCCAGGAGGGGAGCATCATAGGACTGCGGTAGAAAACAGCCCTTTTATACCGCCACAAGTAAGGATGGCTTAAGCCTTACTACTCATGGCTGCAGAGGGGATGAAGACAAGGACATGGACGCACAAAGAATCCCTGGAACAAGAATGTTGTGCCACAAATGGGCTACGGCCTTATGGCGATTCTCTTTGAAATGGGATGTTTCTTGCAATGGGTTGTGTTCTCACGACATGCTTCACCTGATTCCTGAGGTCCACACCAGATCTTGCACAACTAGGCAGCCATTCAGGCTGGATTTCTCTACCACACTACTCCCAAATGCAAGCCAGCCAAAGTTAAAACTAGCTAAGCTTAATAAAGGTAGCCAACATTTTTGTTAAGTCAGTTTTGTCCCGCTTTTTACAACCTTTCCTGCCACAGTTGTTAAGTGAATCACTGCAGTAACCTGGTTGTTAAATGAATCTGGCTTCCCCACTGACTTTGTTTGTCCCAAAAGTTGATCAAATGACCCCGGGACACAGCAACGGTTATAAGTATGAATCAGTTGCCAAGTGTCTAAATTTTGATCACTTCATCATGGGATGCTTCAGAGGCCATAACTGTGGAAATTGTGCTGTTGGAACTTTGAACAGTCACTAAATGAACTGATGTAAATCGAGGACTATAATAATAATAATAAAGTTGGAAGGGACCTTGGAGGTCTTCTAGTCCAGGAGTAGGCAACCTTGGCTCTTTTATGACTCATGGACTTCAACTCCCAGAATTCCTCAGCCAGCATTGCTCAGCTTGGAAACCTCTCCCTTTCCCCTCAGCATGGCTGGCTCAGGAATTCTGGGAGTTGAAGTCCACGAGTCATGAAGGGACCATAGTTCCCCCATGCTGGCTCAGAAATTCTGGGAGTTGGTCCACAAGTCATAAAAGAGCCAAGGTTGCCTACCCCTGATCTAGTCCAACCCCCTGCTCAGGCAGGTAATCCTATACTATTTCGGACAAATGGCTGTCCAATCTCTTCTTAAAAACTTCCAGTGTTGGAGCATTCACCACTTCTGGAGGCAGGTTGTTCCACTGGTTGATTGTTCTCACTGTCAGGAAGTTTCTCCTTAGTTCTAAGTTGCTTCTCTCCTTGATCAGTTTCCATCTGTTGCTTCTTGTCCTGCCTTCAGGTCCTTTGGAGAAGACCTTGACTTCCTCTTCTTTGTGGCAGCCCCTGAGATACTGGAACACTGCTATCCTGTCCCCCCTAGTCCTTCTCTTCATTAAACTAGACATACCCAATTCCAGCAACCGTTCCTTATATGCTTTAGCCTCCAATATCTGTACCTGTATCTTATATGAGCCTGGCCACTAGATTTGGTTGACTTGACTTGACAACGCTTCATTTCACTTTTTACTTTTTACTCTTTCCTTTATTTTGACTTTTTACTCTTTACACTTCCCTTTTTACTTTACTTTACACTTTCTCTTTTTACTTATCATATTTAGCACCTTCAAGTCAATGTTCTGTCCAGGCAACTGCCTGGACAAGTCCCAGCAGTTTTCTTGGCAAGATTTTTGGAAGTGGTTTGTCCTTGTTTCTTTCTTCCTGGAACTGAGAGAAAGGGGATGCCCCAGAGCCACCCAGCTGGCTTCATGCCTAAGCAGGAAATGACAGTTTCTCAAGTACCTACCTTACACTGGCTGTCTAGTCGATTATTTTCTAATACACAGTTTGTGATCATTTTCACTGCATTGAAAATTTGGTGGAGTGGAGTGTCTAGGTCAAGGGTAGGCAACCTTGGCTCTTTTATGACTCGTGGACTTTAACTCCCAGAATTCCTGAGCCAGCCACGCTGAGGGGAAAGGGAGAGGTTTCCAAGCTGAGCCATGCTGGCTCAGGAATTCTGGGAGTTGAAGTCCACGAGTCATCAAAGAGCCAAGGTTGCCTACCTCTGGTCTAGGCCGCTTTATGATTCGTGGACTTCAACTCGCAGAATCCCTGAGCCAGCATGGCTCAGCTTGGAAACCTCTCCCTTTCCTGTCAGCATGGCTGGCTCAGGAATTCTGGGAGTTGAAGTCCATGAGTCATAAAAGAGCCAAGGTTGCCTATCCCTGGCCTAGGCCTGTATTTTTCAACCTTGGCCACTTGGAGATGGGTAGACTTCAATTCCCAGAATTCCTGAGCCAGTATGGGGGAACTATGGCCCCTTCATGACTCGTGGACTTCAATTCCCAGAATTCCTGAGCCAGCATGGCTCAGCTTGGAAACCTCTCCCTTTCCCCTCAGCATGGCTGGCTCCGGAATTCTGGGAGTTGAAGTCCACGAGTCATAAAAGAGCCAAGGTTGCCTACCCCTAGTGTAGGGAGATTTTGGGCTCCAATTATGGAAGAAGAAGAAGAAGATGCTTTACAACTGTCATGATTTCTGACCACAATTGCCAGGCCCAGTTGGGGTCATAACTCAAGGATTAGACTATCCTTTGATTCCCTTGAGCAAGCTATCCTATTTCTCAGAGGCTCATTCTGGTTCCATTCTGGAGGGACTTAGCAATCTATGGATGATTCTCAAACATCCAGGTCATGGTTTACCCAAAGATGTTTTTTTTTTTTTAAAGGCAATTGTCCGTTGTTGTTGTTTTCTTTGAAAACGTTTCGCTTTCTCATCCAAGAAGGTGGAGTAGAGAGAGATCCTCTTTCAGTTTTTCCACTAGGTCAGGGGTAGGCAACCTTGACTCTTTTATGACTCATGGTCTTCAACTCCCAGAATTCCTGAGCCAGCCACGCTGAGGGGAAAGGGAGAGGTTTCCAAGCTGAGCCATGCTGGCTCAGGAATTCTGGGAGTTGAAGTCCACGAGTCATAAAAGAGCCAAGATTGCCTACCTCTAGGCCTAGGCCTAGGCCACTTCATGACTCGTGGACTTCAACTCCCAGAATTCCTGAGCCAGCATGGCTCAGCTTGGAAACATCTCCCTTTCCCCTCAGCATGGCTGGCTCAGGAATTCTGGGAGTTGAAGTCCACGAGTCATAAAAGAGCCAAGGTTGCCTACCCCTGCTCTAGGATCACCACATCTCTAGTTCAAGGACCACCAGGCACCCACTGAATAGCTACAAAAACACAAAGCTCCATCATCATTTGATACTACCATATTGCCTGCCCTCCTCCCATCCACACTGTTATTTATGTAAAAATAAATAAAAAGTATTTAAATAAATACAGTTTTAAATAGCAGGGCATGGAGATAACAGAGTTGGAAGGAACCATGGAGGTCTTCTAGTGACTAGTCCAGCCCCCCTGCTCAAGCAGGAAACCCTGTACCATTTCAGACAAATCACTGTCCAATCTCTTTGTTAATGGAGCATCCACAACTTCTGGAAGCAAATCATTCCACTGATTAATTGTTATCTCTTTAGGAAATTTCTCCTTATTTCTAGGTTGCTTCTCTCCTTGATTGGTTTCCATCCATTGCTTCTTGTCTTGCCTTCCGGTGCTTTGGAGAATAGGTTGACCCCCCCCCTCTTCTTTGTGGCAGCCCCTCAGCTATTGGAACTCTGCTGTCATGTCACCCCATAGTCTTTCTTTTCATTAAACTAGATCTACTCAATGCCTGCAAGACCTTGTGTCTAAATCCAGGTGGAGTTTTCTTCTTAGAAAGGGGGAGCATAAAGCAGAAAACTCCATCTGGATTTCAGCATCGACTCTCCGTGTGTCGATGTGCCAGGCTGAAGTTTCCCAGTGCGATTATAGAGAACAAAGAAATGCATTGTGGGCGAGGTTTATATTATTGAGGTATTAGTCACGGGAAGGTCACACGCTCGGTTGCTTATCGTCAGCTTGCAGGTTGGAAACAAACAAGAGTTCAAGGTGAGATCAAAAGGAAGTTGGCTTTGCGGTAATTGACGTTTTGATCTCGCCTGGTTTAATTTACCTGTTCCCAGGAACTGGGCATCACGACAGGTGTATCTGGCACCAGATCACATGTTTCTCAGTTGCCGTTGCTCTCCTACCCTCTACTCCTAGTTGTTTCCCCAGCCACCCATTGTCTCTCTTCCTCAAGATCATTGAGGACTCCAAGACCTCAATTGAGAGACACCAAATCCCTTTCTTCTCTTTTGGCTAATTTGTCACTCCCATAAAGCAGTGTTTCTCAATCTTGGCCACTTTAAGATGCATGGACTTCAGTTCCCAGAATCCCCCAGCCAGCAGCCCTTTGGCTATTGAAACAGTGCTATCATAAGGAACGGTTGCTAGAATTGAGTATATCTAGTTTAGCGAAGAGAAGGACAAGGGGGGACATGATAGCAGTATTCCAATATCTCAGGGGCTGCCATAAAGAAGAGGGAATCAAGCTATTTTCCAAAGCACCAGAAGGCAGGACAAGAAGCAATGGGTGGAAACTAATCAAGGAGAGAAGCAACCTAGAACTAAGGAGAAACTTCCTGACAGTGAGAACAATTAATCAGCGGAATAACCTGCCTCCAGAAGCAGTAAATGCTCCAACACTGGAAGTTTTAAAGAAGAGACTGGACAGCCATCTGTCCGAAATGGTGTAGGGTTTCCTGCCCGAGCAGGGGGTTGGACTAGATGATCTCCAAGGTCCCTTCCAACTTTTTTATTATTATTATTATTATTATCATGTCACCCCTGGTCCTTCTTTTCCCTAGACCAGGGATGTCAAACTGCCGGCCCGTGGGCCGGGTGCGTCACGATGAAACCACAACCACACCATTGCCAGCAATGGGGGGAAAGCTCTGATAAGTCATGCGACATCACGTGATGTTGCGATTTTGACATGTCTGCCCTAGACTAAACATACCTAATTCCTGCAACAGCTCTTCTTATGTTTCAGCCTCCAGGCCCCTCATCACCTTTGTGGCTCTTCTCTGCACACCTTCTACAATCTCAACATGTTTTTTTTTTTTTTTTTTAATATATCGTGGGGACCAAAACTGGAATGTTGTACAAATTCAGCATCTGGGCTCTCCTTGACCGAATGAAGCCTGATCCGTGAATATACGTAGTCATTATGACGAGCTTCCAGGACAGATAAAGAAAGGGTCTCTGTATTTTAGGACCAGTGGGGATATGAGCGTGGACAATACCCTTCTGTGTTTCCTTTGTAAGGCAACGCAACGGCTCCAGACTGGTACTTCACTGGAAAAAAAAAAAAAACATTGAATAATACTAGAAGCTGCTTGCTTTGTACCAGGAGTCTTCAGACATGGCAACTTTAAGTCATGTGGACTTCAACTCCCAGAATTCCTCAGTCAGCCAAGTTTGGACACCCCTGCTTTATCCTAGTCTCAGAGCAACCTAGACTGCTAAGTTCCACCAGAAAGGAACCAGAATGAACCTCTGAGAAATACGATTGCTTGCTCAAGGGAATCAAGGGATTTTCAGCAGCAATTTAAAAAAAAAAAAAACAGACTGAAGGCACTAGAGGTAGTCCTCAAGTTACGACCATAACTGAGCATGGCATTTGCAGTCATAAGTCATAAGGAATCTTCTTCTTCTTCCACAATTTGAGTCCAAAATTTCCACTGCTAAGCAAGACAGCTGCTAAGTGAGCTTTGCCCCATTTTATGACCTTCCTCGCCACCGTTGTTAAGTGAATCGCTGAAACTGTTAAGCTGGCAACACAGTTGTTAAGTGAATCTGGCTTCCCCATTGACTTTGCACGTTGAAAGGTCGCAAAAAAAAAATCTTGGAAGAAGATACAGGTAGTCCTCGTTTTATGACCAGCCGCTTAGCAACCGTGCAAAGTTCTGATGGACCTACCTGGGGCTACTTACCACTCAGATTTGAAGTTCTGATGGTCCTGTGGTTGCACTGCAGGCTCTTGGCAACCAGGCTGTATTGATGGCCATTTGCAGTCTCCTGCAGTCACATGACTGCATTTTATGGCATTTTTGCTAAAAACCGGCATTTAATGAAGAGAAGGATGAGGGGGGACATGATAGCAGTGTTCTAATAACTCAGGGGCTGCCCCAAAGAAGAGGGAGTCAAGCTATTCTCCAAAGCGCCGGAAGGCAGGACAAGAAGCAACCAATGGAAACTAATCAAGGAAAGAAGCAACCAAGAACTGAGGAGAAACTTCCTGACAGTTAGAACAATTAATCAGTGGAACAACCTGCCTCCAGAAGCGGTGACTGCTCCAACACTGGAAGTTTTTAAGAAGGGACTGGATAGCCATTTGTCTGAAACTGTATAGGGTTTCCTGCCTGAGCAGGGGGTTGGACTAGATGACCTCCAAGGTCACTTCCAACTTTATTATTATTATTATTATTGATGATCATCGCATAGTCAGCCAGATGTTCAGACTGGATTTGGCACTGTCTACCTATCGAGTCCTTACCAAGGACCTGGGATAGGCAGATGGTATTATAGATATCATCACAGGATGGAAGCACTTCCTAGTAAGGCCGCCTTTTGCAATTTGCAATTGACTAATGGCGAATTTGTCAATGCCAGTGCTGTTGTTGTTGTTGTTGTCATTACTACTACTACTACTACTACTACTACTACTACTACTATATTGTTATTGTTATTTCTAATTGTTGGCAAAACCAGACCCATAGCGAACCATTCATTTCCTTAAAGAACCCAATGTTCACTTAATAGCCTGAGATTCACTTAACAACTGCCACAAAAAAGTCATAAAATCAGGTCGGTCACATGACCGACCTGTTTTGTGACCATCATCCGTTATGTCTGTGATAGGTAGGCTCCGTTACAGTCGTAACTCGAGGACCACCCGTAATAACAAACCATGTCTGTATTGTTTACAGGAAAACTACAGGGAGTCCTCGATTTACACCCTTTCATTTAGTGGCCTGTTCAAAGTTACAACGGCACTGAAAAAAAGTGACTAATAAATGTTTTTCCACACTTAACCACCCTTGCAGCAAAACCCGCGGTCACGTGATCCACATTCAGACGCTTGGCCACTGACTCATACTTCTGACGGTCGCAGTGTCCCGGGGTCACCTGATCCACTTTTGCGACTTTCTGACAAGCACAAGTGGTGATAAGTCGAGGACTGCCTGTGCACAAATCTGTAGAGTTCAGTTCAATGCAGCGTCATCGTCCATTTTTCTTTTTAATCTTTAAACCTGAGATCCATTAAACCAGGGTTCCCTTGCATGTGCAACCTTCCATCTTCATGCTATTCTCGATCTTTACCTCCATCAGCGTCGGTTCCTGTTTGTCCTCCCAGGGCTCAGCTCTCCTAGGGGCCATCACCCAAAGTAAAGCATTATGGGCAATATTGGGCTTATAAAAGGATAAGTTATTTCTGCTCCGTGGTTCAGAAGGCCGGCGCAGAGAAGCAATTGCCGCCGTGGGTCCCTCCTGGGACCCACAGATTGAGTGCAGAACGTACGAAGACCAGGTAAAGCATGTTCAACAGCAACGTCCCGCCGGGAAGCATAAAATGCTTCCAGTCATTGTCCTAGCTGTAAATTATCCAGCAAGTAGTATAACACACACGTTCAAACAACAGAGAGGGCTCTTGGGGACTGGCAGCGCGAGTGCAGGTTGAACGGCTGCTTTGGATAACGCAGAGAGATGGATGGGCTTACTAATTCGATCAGGAGGAGCAGCGAGAAGTGCATTGTGCTGATCTAACAGGAGAATCCCGGTAAAGATTATGGATAGCATCTAGAGCAGGGGGTCTTCAAACGTGGCCCTTTTATGACTTGTGGACTTCAACTCCCAGAATTCCTCAGCCAGCTTGCCACATGTCACTTACATGCCAATCTTACAACTTTTCAGTCTGGGTCCTCATTTTCCTGACCACAGAAGGATGGAAGGCTGAGTCAATCTTGAGCCAGTCTAGATCAAAATACTGAACTGCTATTGTGTTTTTCCGAAAATACTTATATTAATTTTTGCTCCAAAAAACACATTAGGTCAGGGGTCTTCAAACTTGGCCCTTTTACAGTATGACTTGTGGGCTTCAACTCCCAGAATTCCTCAGCCAGGTACGTGTGCCTGGCTGAGGAATTCTGGGAGTTGAAGCCCACAAGTCATAAAAGGGCCAGGTTTGAAGACCCCTGACCTATAGGGAGGTATGTTTGAATGTCACCTGAATGGCTGGCCCTATTTCCAATTGATCAGTTATTGATTGTGTGTCACACAGTCAGCCAGATGTTTAGACTGGATTTGGAATTTTTTTTTTGTCCACCTCTCAAGTCTTTCCTGAGGAACTGGGATAGGCAGATGACGATTTTGATACGTTAAAGATATCGTCACAGAATAACAGAGTTGGAAAGGACCTTGAGGTCTTCTAGTCCAACCCCATGCTCAGGCAGGAAACCCTACACCATTTCAAACTCTTCTTAGAAATTTCCGGTGTTGGAGCAGCCACAATGTCTGGAGGCAAGTCGTTCCACTGATTAATTGTTCTAATTGTCAGGAAATGTCTTCTTGTTTCTAGGTTGGTTCCCTCCTTGATTAGTTTCCATCCATTGTTTCTTGCCCTGCCTTCAGGTGCTTTGGAGAATCTCTTGACTCCCTCTTTTTGGTGGCACAGGAAGGGAGCCACCACTGAGAAGGCCCTTCGGAAATGGGACCTGCAACATTCCTTGCCTCACCGCTCTGGTGGTTCCAGTGGATGTAACTGGGAAGACATGGTCCTTCAGTTAACTGGTCCTAAGCCATGTAGGCAGTGGTGGGATTCAGCCAGTTCGCACCAGTTTGGCAGAACCGGTAGCTAATTTTTTGTTGCCCAGGCCCAGAACAGACTTCCGGAAGTGGTATCCACACAGAGAACCGGTAGTTCACATATTTGAATCCCATCACTGCATGTAGGGCTTTATATTGTAGGTGACAACCAGCACCTTGAATTATACCTGGAAGCCAATTGGCAGCCAATTTTTTTTGCAGCCAGTTTCGATTCCTTATTCTTGGGAGGGCTGAGAATTTATTTGCAGGTTTTATTTCTTCCTTCTTTTTTTTTTCCTGGTGACCGATTTGATTGCTGGAAGTGGCAGAGTAAACCTCCACTGTCATAACAGTTTTCTGTTATAATGGTAGATGATATTGGTAGCTCAGGCCTGGCGCATTGAACTGCAGAAGTCATTTAAACCTGATTTTTTATTTGCAGACACTTCAACACTCCACTTGGGATGTACTGTTAACCAGACCGGGGGGGGGGGGGGTGTTTCTCAATCTGAGCAACTATAACAGTGATGGCAAACCTATGGCATGGGTGCCAGAGGCAGCACTCAGAGCCCTCTCTGTGGGCACGCGTGCCGTCACCCCAGTCCTAGGCCTTCAGCTGGGTTTTATAAAACCTTTTTGCTTTAGGCCTCTGCCGCCATGTGCAAAAAAAAAAAAAAAGGTTCAATCAATCAGTCAATTTCAACTTCTCGCAGGAAAAAAAAAAGATCTTGCAAAGTTGGAATTGATTGATTGAACTTTTTAATTCCATCCAGTCTGCCGTTACCACCGCAGCCACACCCACCCAATGGGCCACACCCACCCAATGGCCACACCCACCCAGTGGCCACACCCACCCAGCACCCGACAATGCATAAGTGGGTTTTGGGTTGCAGTTTGGGCACTCGGTCTCTAAAAGGTTCGCCATCCCTGAACTATAAGATATCTGGAATTCAGACATTTTTGCAGGCCTCTCAAGTGGCACCTGTAAAAGCAACTCCTGTCCTTTAGAACATCTTGCCACAAGACGTAAGATCTGTTCCTTCTCTTTTAGCCTTCAGGAAAGGCCTAAAAACCTGGGTAAGCTTTTTCAGGTGGAGTAGAGAGAGATATACCTAAGATATGCAGATGATACCACTCTAATGGCAGAAAGTGAAGAGGAACTAAAGAACCTCTTGATGCGGGTGAAGAAGGAGAGTGCAAAAGTGGGCTTGAAACTCAACATTAAGAAAACCAAGATCATGGCATCTGGCCCTCTCAATTCCTGGCAAATAGATGGGGAAGAAATGGAGGTAGTGACAGATTTTATTTTCCTGGGCTCCAAGATCACCGCAGATGGGGACTGCAGCCAAGAAATTAAAAGACGCTTGCTCCTGGGGAGGAAAGCTATGGCAAATCTAGACAGCATACTAAAAAGCAGAGACATCACCCTGCCAACAAAAGTGCGTATAGTCCAGGCCATGGTTTTCCCAGTTGCAATGTCTGGCTGTGAAAGTTGGACCATAAGAAAGGCTGAGCGCCAAAGAATGGAGGCCTTTGAACTATGGTGCTGGAGAAGACTCCTGTGAGTCCCCTGGACTGCAAGGCGTTCAAACCGGTCAGTCCTAGAAGAGATCAACCCTGACTGCTCTTTAGAAGGCCAGATCCTGAAGTTGAAACTCAAGTACTTTGGCCACCTAAGGAGAAGGAAGGACTCACTGGAGAAGGGCCTAATGCTGGGAAAGATTGAGGGCAATAGAAGAAGGGGACGACAGAGAATGAGATGGCTGGATGGAGTCACTGAAGCAGTAGGTGTGAACTTAAATGGACTCCAGAAGATGGTAGAGGACAGGAGGACCTGGAGGGGCGTTGTCCATGGGGTCGCGATGGGTCGGGCACGACTTCGCAATTAACAACAAGAGAGAGAGAGAGATCCTCTTCCAGTTTTTCCACTAAGATCACCACATCTCTAGTTCAAGGACCACCAGGCCCCCAGCTGAGCTTCCTCTGAATAGCTACAAAAACACAAAGCTCCATCATCTTTTGATACCACCATATTGCCTGCCCTCCTCCCATCCACACTTTTATTTATCTAAAAATAAATTAAAAGTATTTAAATAAATACAGTTTTAAACAGCAGGGCATGGAGATAACAGAGTTGGAAGGAGCCATGGAGGTCTTCTAGTCCAGGGATTCCCAACATCCAGTCCGTGGATCAGTACCGGGCCGTGGTACGCCAGCAACCGGTCCGTGCAAACAAGCAAAGCCCCACCCACGGGATGCAGGCAGCACAGAAAGCCACACACCCCCCAGTCCACGGAAAAGCCTCTCTCCATGGAACCGGTCCCTGGTGCCCAAAAGGTTGGGGGCCTCTGTTCTAGTCCAACCCCCTGCTCACGCAGGAAACCCTATACAATTTCCGACAAATCATTGTCCAATGTCTGTGTTAAAAGCCTCCAATGATGGAGCAGCCACAACCTCTGGAAGCAAATCATTCCACTGATTAATTATTATAGCTTTGGGAAATTTTTCCTTATTTCTAGGTTGCTTTCTCTCCTTGATTAGTTCCTGTCCAATACTTCTTGTCTTGCCGTCATATAAATAATCTAAATTCCCAGCCATCATGTCCATGCCTCTTAAAAAAAAGTTGTTGAGGTTGAAAAAGACTGATCTTGAGTATTTCACCATTTCGGGGCACCTTCTCTATCTGCAGCTTTCTCCTATTCATTTCGAGGTTATATTTCTCTAAAGTATTGGAACTGCACTCATATTTCTTTGAGTTGAAGCCCTGCGTGGGTTTCTAATGAACTGAGAAATTTTGCCAGGCAGTTCATAACTCACTTCTGCCTTCTATGAAAAAAAAAAATCTGATTCACACTAAAATAAGCTCTGTAAACCCCCTCCCAGTTTTGTAAGACTGACAATGAAGAGCTTCCTTCACACAATAAACCAAATCTGGTTACTAAAAACATTCGTCTTCTGGGTTCGCCTAATTCATCGAGTCATAAATGAGCTGAGTTTAAACGACTTGCTTAGACCTGGTACACACCGACAAATCACAATACAGGTAATCCTGGACTGACAACAGTTTGTTTAGTGACCGTTCAAAGTTACAATGGCACCGAAAAAAATGACACGACTGTTTTTCACCCTTAATGACCGTTGCAGCATCCCCGTGGTCACATGATCAAAATTTGGCTACTGGGCAACTGGTTCATATTTATGATGGTTGCAATGCCACGTGATCCCCTTTTGCGACTTTTTGACAAGCAAAGTCAATGGGGAAGCCAGATTCACTGTGTTATTAACTGCGGTGATTCATTTAACAACGGTTGTCAACGCTGCTAACATCGGATGTTTTGCATTGACAACTGATGAAAATGTAGCCATCTTTTCCCCTTTCACTTTTAGAGTTAGATGATGCTGGGAGGGGGGAATGTGAATGAGAATCCAGCTAGACATAACAACACTAAACTTAGCATGAGAATCAAGGTTATTGAGCCCAGAGCTGATAAAGAATTGGCCGGCTGGATAGCTGGAGAGGAACCCAGCACTTCAAGCTAATTGGGGAATGTGATTTACGACTGTTAATTGGAAGAGGGAATTGTGCTTTGATACTATGTGCCCAGGGGAGGGGAATTCAGTTTTTCGCTTCGATTATGTAGCGCCAATATTATGCTACTCAAATAAAAGATCCTTTAAGGTAAACAATGCCTCGAAGTTCTTTTGAAGAGTTTCATCTATCGGAATCATGACAACAGTGGCAAAAAAGATCATAATATGGGGCAAAACTCACTTAACAAGTGTCTCACATAGCCAAAAAATGTTGGGCTCAGTTGTGGCCGTATCTGTAATACGCAGAGCATATCACGCAAATCTGGCCCTCATTAGCCTCGAGTGGGTCCATTTTTGCCATCCAGAAAGGAAAGATTTATTGGACAAGCATGGAGGCTTCCCAGAAGTCAGTACTTTAATTGACCATCTACATAGCTTGAACCTTTGTTCTAGCACTTGAGCAGCTATTAAGTGCAGTATATGTTGTCTCGATAGAGGACAATATTTGTAGCTCAGGGTTGAAATGAAGGGGTCCTTGGTGCTCTCTGAGCTTGCTTGTTTTCTTGCAAGCATTTCATTATCTGACTAGGTAACATCATCAGTCTAAAGGAAGTGGGGCTTGCTCTCAATTTATATTGAGGCAGAGGTGAAAGGAAGGGAGGGAGGGAGGGAGGGTGGGAAGGAGGGAGGATGAGAAAGGAAGGAGAGAGAGAAAGATTTGAATCTCAAATTATTACGACTTACAGTGAGATCCCTCAATTATACACGTAGTCCTCAACTTAGGACCACAGTGGGACCAGAACTTCCATCGCTAAGTGATGTGTTCATTAAGTAAATCGCACTCAATGTTATGATCTTTTTAGCCACAAATTCAGCTTCCCCCATTGACTTTCTTTTTCAGAAGTTCCCTGGGACAAAATCCCAAAATGGTAATTACATGACCCTGGGACACTACAGCCATAGTAAATACATGCCAGTTGCTAAGCACCCAAACGTGGATCACCTGACCGTGGAGACTCTGCAAACAGTTGTTAGTTTGAGGATTGGCCTTCAGTCGCTTTTTTCAAGTGTCATCCTAACTTCCAACAGTCATTAAACAAATGGTCGTAAGTTGAGGACTACCTGTAAGCATTTGTAGATGCTCTGTGGCTGCCCTTGTGCTCCCAAGAACAAGTGCAATCTAACAATGGAGCCAGGCCTTGTGATGACTTTGGGAAGAGTGGGCAAGTTATGGCCAGTTAAGGTTTGGGAGATCAAGAACTGCCTTGAATGAGGATGGTGCAGCCTCCACCCATATCTGGAATTTTCCACAGGGTCGGAGGAATTGGGGGAGGGGGCTCCCAGAAACCTCTCTCTGTTCTTTAACCAAGTAAATCTTTTTGGAGAGGCTCTGAGACCTTCTGGGATGATTATTCACGCAAACATTTAGCTGAGATAATCAGAGAGATGGGGGCTTCTTCGGCTTAATGGATAATCTAACAGATGACTCTACAAGCCTGCTTTATGACCCCTCCCCACTTACTGCTCCCCACCTTTTGCATCTATCTGCCGACCCACAGAAACCCACAGGGTATTTCTCACCGAGACTGATGTGCCTATCTTTCCTAAATTAGCTAGAATCTTCCTGTTAGAAAAATGGCAAAGATTTAAGAGCCTGGCTGGATTTCAGAGATGTGTTTGTGTTCTATAATTTATTGGCTGAATGAGAATGGCAAGGAAGCTAATGAAATACAGGACGGGTCTCCCCATCCTGCTGCTGGCTTTTCCGATGGCTCAGAGAGCAGGAGAGAGAGAGAGAGAGAGAGAGAGAGAGAGAGAGAGAGAGAGAGAGAGAGAGAGAGAGAGAGAGGAAGCCAGCACCTCGAGGTTAATGGGGTGCTCCCATGACCCAGGAAAGCTCCAGAGGGCTGGAGCAAAGATGGGAAATGGCAGGCTTGCTTGGGTGAAGAGGAGGCCCACTGGGAGTTTTCAAAGGCTGCAACAACAAAAGACTGCCGGTTGGATAGCTCAGCAGCATTAGAAGTGAGGTCTGAGGTAAAAAGTCCTGGAAACAGCAACTTTAGGTTTTGCATTCACACCTGGAGTATTTTATTTTATTTTATTTTATTTTATATTTTATTTTATTTTATTATTATTTTATTTTATTTTATATTTTATTTTATTTTATTATTATTTTATTTTATTATTTTATTTTATTATTTATTTTATTTTATTATTTTATTATTTTATTTTATTTATTTTATTTTATTTTATATTTTATTTTATATTTTATTTTATATTTTATTTTATTGTTTTTATTGTTTTTATAAATAACAAAACACATATAATACTCCTACAAAGTCCTTCCTCTTCCTATTTTCCCCACGACAACAGTCCTGTGAAGTAGACTGGACAAAGAGAGAGTGCCTGGCCTAAAGTCACCCAGCTGGTTTTTATGCCTGAGGCGGGACTAGAATTCACAGCCTCCTGGTGATTGGCCCAAAGTCACCCAACCAGCTTCTATGCCTAAGGTGGGACTAGAACTCACAGCCTCCTGGTGATTGGCCCAAAGTCACCCAGCCAGCTTCTATGCCTAAGGCGGGACTAGAACTCACACCCTCCTGATGATTGGCCCAAAGTCACCCAACCAGCTTCTATGCCTAAGTGGGACTAGAATTCACAGGCTCCTGGTGATTGGCCCAAAGTCACCCAACCAGCTTCTATGCCTAAGGCGGAACTAGAACTCACAGCCTCCTGGTGATTGGCCCAAAGTCACCCAACCAGCTTCTATGCCTAAGGTGGGACTAGAACTCACAGCCTCCTGGTGATTGGCCCAAAGTCACCCAGCCAGCTTCTATGCCTGAGGCAGGACTACAACTCACAGCCTCCTGCCTTCTAGCCTGGTGCCTTAACTACTACTAGACCAAAGTCTCTAGTTTGTAAGTGGACCTTGAATCTGGCTTCCCCATCATTTTTGCTTGTCAGAAGATCGCGAAAGCTGATCACAGGACCCTGGGACACTGCAACCGTCATAAATACATGACAGTTGCCAAGTGTCTGAATTTTGAACACGTGACCCTGGGGATGAGGGTCCGAAGTCCCTTTTTTCAGTGCTGTTGTAACTTCGAACGGTCCCTCAACAAATGGTTGTAAGTCAAGGCCCCCTGTAGTGAGCCAAAAACATCAGAGCAGGGGTCTTCAAACTTGGCCCTTTTATGACTGGTGGACTTCAACTCCCAGAATTCCTGTGCCTGGCTGAGGAATTCTGGGAGTTGAAGTCCACCAGTCATAAAAGGGCCAAGTTTGAAGACCCCTGCCTTAGAGACGAGAAAAGAAGCCACGCCTACATCCTCATCTTTTTCTTTTCCTGCCAGCCATTCCGACTCCCTTCGCTTTTGCTCTTTAGCAAGGAAGGAGATTCTAAGCCTGCTAAACTTCCCACTTAACCTTCTTTTTTTAAAAAGCTCTCAGGAAAGTACTATAACTATGACCAATTCTGATTTTCAGAGAATTCTTGGCAAATTGCATTCCTTCCCTGGCAGTCCTTCCCTGGCAAACATCCAACGTCGGTTAATGTCACTCATTCAGATTTTACATGACATTCACACAGGATGAGCGAGAGGCCTGGGCACATGTTTGAAAAGAAATACATAATTCAGATGCAAGGAAGATATATGTGTTTGCTCATGAATCGACCTAGATAAGTAAAGTTACCATTTCAGTTCCTGACCGTGGGAAAATCCGGGTGCTTGCAGCAAAGTCTAATTCTCAGGGATTTGGTGGGAAGAGGGAAAAAAGATGGATTCTGGAGCGTTTATTTTATTATTATTATTTTTTCCAAGCATGGGGGCAGCGAAAACAGCAGGAGGACCGAGAAAATCAAATGATGAATCCTCTGCCTCCTTTCCCCAAGACTATTGGACGCTAAGTGAAACATCATGTGACCGTGATGGATTTACAATATCAGTTTTGCTGTGATAGTTGAGAGAAACACGACGGTTGTTAAGTAAGACTTCACACGATCATGATGCACATTATCACCTCCCCCTCCTCTGTTGTTGGAAGCCGGTTGTGAAGCTCACAAACGGCAATCTCATGACCACAGGCTGTTGTGTTGGTCATAAACACAAGGATTGGTCGTAAAGCTAGGGGGAGGTGTTTCCAACCATTGTAACTTTGAACAGTTGTAAATGAAGGACTCTGTCAAGCCCCCAGAAAATCAAAAACTCTGGGCAGTTCAAATGAGTATGAAGATTGATCGCAAGCTTAAGTTCTCTACAAAAATCTGAGCTACTAACAGTCAAGTCAAGGGAGATGAGTGGGAATTAAAGAAAGGAATTCAAGGTGGGCGGGACTTACCTAGATCTCTTGTGGGCGGGAAGGGACTCATGACTGATGACGCATTTGACCCCTCTCTCTGTCTCAACCTGGTCCTCTGGTACAGACGATCTGTAAAGCAAAGGAAAGCTGAAGTAACTTTAAAAGAACAAACAATGGTTGCATTTAGAGATCACTTTTTTTACTATGTTGCCAAATCCCGATTGTGGTCACTAAACAAGGACTACCTCTACTTGAACTATTAGCAGGAGTAACTACAAAATAATGAAAAGTAGCACAAAATTATGTATGAGTTGCAACTTGCAAAAACTCAAAACTTTGAATAGAGTTAAATTTATCAAATGTATTAAATTTATTTAATAAAGTTGGGAGACTGCTACCAGACTCCTGATAATGGGCTGTTGTAAACGAACGTAGCTCTCCTACAAGATGGATAGCAAAAAATAAAATAAAATAAAATAAAATAATAAAATAATAAAATAAAATAAAGTAAAATAATAAAATAAAATAAAGTAAAATAATAAAATAAAATAAAAATAATAAAATAAATAAAATAAAATAAAATAAAATAATAAAAGGAAATTAAATAAAAAATAAAAATGGCAGTGCATAACATAAAATATGCTTTGATCTTGATTGTTTTCATTATTACTATTATACAGCAGTTTGCAGTGATTGCAGTGCTACTCTGGACTCTTGACAAATTGTTCATATAGCCCATCAGCAACCTTTTAAAGCAGCTGCCTCTTTTTTTCCTGCCTCTTGCAGACAATCTCCCACATCTCCAGTGCCTTTGTAGAAGAAAACTTATTTGGTTTAAGAAACTGCCCTAGGGGTCCAAAGCTCAGCACAGCTTTTATATGCTTAGACAGCCCCTCTAAGACATTTTCAGCCAAGAAGAATCTGGTCTTAGTTGGCTCCTTAAATTTTGCTTTAGAGAGTATAATTCTTTGCCCCATCAAAGAAGCAGCAACAGGCAAATTTATGAGGTGCAGGGGCCCATCATTCTGCCACCCCAGGTAAGAGGGATTAAATGGGGATCCCTGCAACCCACTGCCTCTGCTGTCAACTGACTTCCAGTTGGACTGGATGACTGGGCCTCTCCTCTCTCCAAGATCTAAGCTTGGCCAAAGACCGCAAGGAAACCAACTTTCCCTGTCCTTTGAACAGCAGACCCCCTTGGCTGGCCTGGCTGATCCCCCTGGCTTGCCTCAGCCGCCACTCCAAGGGCACTCCAGATCAGGCACATGGTCCTTGGGTTACAGGCCACGTGTCTCAGTCTTTGAGGAAAACAGGCCAGGCTGTATCTCCAGCTGACTTGTGTAACCTTGACATAAGATGGCCAGGACAGTTGGGTGCAAATGGAAGGAAGCTAGAGAGGGGGAAAGACAAGGAGACTTCTGACTGAGATTTGCTTGTGGTCTGATCTACACAACCGCTTTGTGCCCAGTCATCACTGCTCACTTCCAACTATAGAGGGCAACCCAGAAGATGGTACAGTTTATTTCTCGTTGGCTTTGCTTGAGGCCTGGTGTGGCTTATATGAAGAAGTCCTGAAGTCAATCCGTGTTTCCTGTAACCAGGACTGGCAGAATCAACTGCCAATCTGAGGTGAAAGGTCAAGCAAACAATCCTCCCCAACCCTCAACTCGTAGCTGATTAAAATCCTAGCCACAGTCCTAGTCCTCAGCTTACGACCACAATTGAGCCCAAAATCTATGCGAGATGGTTGCCCCATTTTACGACCTCTCTTCCCACAGTTGATAAGTGAAGCACTGCAGTTCTTAAGTTAGCAACCCCGTTGTTAAGCAAATCTGGCTTCCCCATTGACTTTTGCTTGTCAGAAGTTCACATGACTCCAGGAACGCTGTAACTGTCATAAAGAGGAACCGGTTACCAAGCTTCCGAATTTTGATTGCGTAACTGTGGGGATGCTGCAGCGGTTGTAAGTGTGAAAAGCGGTCCTAAGTCACTTTTCTCAGTGCCATTGTAACCTTGACGGTCACTGAATCAATGTCTGTAAGTTGAGGATTATTTATACTTGCTATTGGCCAGCTTTTCTCTTGATGTAGGCTCTCTCTAGATGTGAGGACTTCAATGCTCAGGATTCCCTGATTAGCACAGCCATTACTGAGGATTTGGGGGGCAGAATTCCACACCTTCTGCTCCCCAAAGGGATTGGACAACCCTTTGTCTGAAAGGGTATAGGGTTTCCTGCCTGAGCAGGGGGTTGGACTAGAAGACCTCCGAGATCCCTTGCAACTTTGTTATTCCGTTATTGCGGTACATGGAAGGTTTCAAGCTGGAGAAGGGACAGTGTGTGTGTCTGTCCTGTGCGCCTCCCCATCTGTTCTTTTGTTAAGAGTCAGCAAAGTGAATGGATGCAAAAGGAAGATTAGGATCAGGGGAAATGCAATTCGTTTTATTCCCCAGCTTTGCAAGACAATTTTCCAATCTGGAAAATTCCTATCTGGGGTTTGAATAGACCAGTGGTGGCGAACCTATGGCACGTGTGCCAGAGGCGGCACTCAGAGCCCTCTCTGTGGGCACGCACACCATGCCCCGGAGATGGCAACCGTCCCTCTTCAACCAGCTGCCCGCTAACTCGGCGAGGTCCCACATGGCTGGATGCCTCCCAGCACCCATGTGCTCGCTGGCCTGTGTGTGCGGGGTCCGATGGTGTCAGGCAGGCCCTGCCCCTGCCTCACTTTGCCCTGTGACAATGACACCCCCGCCCTGCCTCACCTCATCCTGCAGGACGAGCGTTCTGCCCACCTCCCCACTTGCCAGAAACTCTCTGGATCTCCCCCAACCCTGCCCGGCCCCCACAGGCGTTCCTCTCCACAAGCAACATTGAGTGATCATGCCCACCTTGGCCACACCCACCCAGTCTGCCATGACCACCACAGCCACGCCCACCAAGTGGGCCACACCCACGTGCACCCAGCGATAAATAAGTGGGTTTTGGGTTGCAGTTTGGGCACTCGGTCTCTAAAAGCTTCGCCATCACTGGAGTAGACTAACTGGATGTGGCTAACTTCCAAAGTCTTCTCCTCAAAAATGATTACAGGTAGTCCTTGACTTACAACTGTTCCTTTGGTGACCGTTCAAAGTCTCAATGCAAGTGAAAAGTGACTTATGACCATTTTTCACACTTGCGACAGCGGCAAGCATCGCCACGGTCCTGTGATCAAAATTCGGGCTCTTCGCTATCCAGCATATTTTTATGATGGTTGCAGTGTCCTGGGGGGGGGGTGTCATCTGATCTCCATTTGTAACCTTCCCAGCCAGCTTCGGACAAGCAAAGTCAATGGAGGAAGACAGATTCGCTTAACAACTGCACGATTCGCTTAACAACTGCACTGAAATTGCTTAATATTTGTGGCAAAAAAAGACAACTGTCTTGCTTAGCTATGGAAATTTTGGGCTCAGTTGTGGTCGTAAAACGAGGACTACCTGTGTCACGGTGGAAGACCCATACTACGCCACAGACATCCACCAACACCCTCTTTGACTATTGTTAAGAGATTGAGACTCTTCCTGGGGCTGGAAAAACCCTTCTCGGCTTGATCCTGCCTTTGTTCTGCCAGTAACTCAAGATAAAGCTCTGGCTGGCCTTTGAAGAGAGATTGGCCTAAAGCACTTTAATCTCTGCAGCTATGGACTGGCAAGGCCAGCTTAGTAAACTTGGTGGGCCCAAACTGGGCACTGTAACAACAACACCTTCCCTCCCCAGTTGCATTACAGTTTCTCCTCTCCCTTCTCTTTTTCATCGCTGCAGAATTCGGCAAGTGAATGAAAAGACATCATGGTGCAGATGCACAGACAGCTATGGGTTACAACAGAGTTTCTCAACCTTGGCAACTTTCAGATGGATGGACTTCAGTGCCCAGGATTCCCAGCCAGCATGGGGGCTAGCAACCTTAGTAACTTGAAGATGGGAAGACTTCAACTCCCAGAATTCCTCAATCAGCATGGGAGCTAGCAACCTTAGCAAGTTGAAGATGGGTGGACTTCAATTCCCAGAATTCCCCAACCAGCACGGGGGTTAGCAACAGTGGTGGGATTCAGCCAGTTCACACCAGTTGGGCAGAACCGGTAGCTAATGTTTTGTTGCCCAGGTCCAGAACGGACTTCCAGAAGCGGCATCCACACAGAGAACCAGTTGTTCACATATTTGAATCCCACCACTGGTTAGCAACCTTAGCAATTTTAAGATGGGTAGACTTCAATTGTGGCCGGGGAATTCTGGGGATTGAAGTCCACACATCTTAAAGTTGCCAAGGTTGAGAAACATTGGATTACAACATTGCCATCCTGCCAAAACTGCTGCCCCAGGTAAGCTTCGTTGAGCCAGCAAATTAGTCACCGTATTCCCCTTTATCTTGGAAAACACACCTACAGGAGGTCCTTGACTTACAACAGTTCATTTTTTTGACCATTCAAATTTGCAACAGCACTGGAAGAAGTGACTTATGACCATTTTTCACACTTATGAAAGCATCCCCAGGATCACCGTGATCAAAATTGGGGCATTTGGCAACTGACTTATATTTATTGACCATTGCAGTGACCCAGAGTCATGTGATTCCCCCTTTGCAATCTTCTGACAAGGTCAATGGGGAAGCCAGATTCACTTAACAACATGTTACTAACTTAACCACTGCAGTGATTCATTTAACAATGGTGGCAAGAAAAGTCGTAAAATGGGGCAAAACTCACGCCTGAAGGCAGGACAAGAAGCAACGGATGGAAACTCATCAAGGCGAGAAGCAACCTAGAACTAAGGAGAAACTTCCTGACAGTTAGAACAATTAACCAGTGGAACAACCTGCCTCCAGAAGCAGTGAATGCTCCAACACTGGAAGTTTTTAAGAAGAGACTGGACAGCCATTTGTCCGAAATGGTATAGGGTTTCCTGCCTGAGCAGGGGGTTAGACTAGATGACCTCCAAGATCCCTTCCAACTTTATTATTATTATTATTATTATTATTATTATTATTATTATTATTATTATTATCAGTTGCCTCTCTTAGCAACAGAAATTTTGGGCTCACTTGTGGTGATACGTAAAGGACTATCTGTGCTTATTCGTGGCAGAAAAGGAACAAGGGAGGATTAAAAATTAACCCAGGAAATCTATTAATCCAGCGACCAATTAAGCATGATGTTTGAACACAGCTATGCAAATAATCACGGTTCCTCCCTTGCTATACTTTTTTAAACGAAGAATACACAGACCATTTCAAGGATAAGATTCAAATCTATTTGTGAACATTGGACTTATGTTGCTAGAGGTGTTATCTGCCAGGAAAATTTCTATAAAACAGCTTATTATGGGGAAAGCCCACAAAACATATATGACTGCAGTGACCATCCATGGTTGGTTATAAAGCACTGCCCTTTATTTCAGAAAGCTGTTTTGTATATTTATTTTCCAAAAACTCACTTTTGTCCTTTATTTTGCTCCCTTGATTTTTTTCCCGTACAACTGGTACCACTTCATGCACACTCCCTTTCACATTCATGGGAAAAAATGTGGAAACTGAACTGTCTTTTTAAAAAATATAAGGTTTGATAACTTTAGATAATTTTATTAGGATAGGAGGTTTGTGAAGTTTTTCTTGGCATTGCTCTTGAATGTCCCTTTGTAATGCAAAGCTATGAACATAAAGCATTTATTATGAGTTTATCCTGATAAGCCTCTTTCAGATTTTCCCCTTTTTTCAGGTTTGTCCTTTACGTTGCCCAAGAAAATATGGTCACTGTACGTACGACTGAAAATTACATGCCACAAAAAGAAAGAAAAATTGCATTGCTAATTCTTTGCATAAAATAAATGCGCTAGCTAAATTTGCATATTGCTGTGGGTAGAAGGTCAACAACAATGAATGTGAAGTTTTGTACAATCTGATAAATTAAAGGTTGACTCAACCTTCCATCCTTCCGAGGTCGGTAAAATGAGGACCCAGATTATTGGGGGCAATAAACCACTCAGAGAGGGCTGTATGAAGCGGTATATAAGTTTAAGTGCTATTGCTATTGCTATTGCTATTCCAGACTGGGGGGGGAGCAGATTTAGCGAGATGGATGGCTTTGGGACGTATCAAATCAAAAGCAGATTTGGCCCAGCATCACCAATGCTTTTTCCCTTCCTTTGAACGTGATGAAAAGGTTAACAATTGAAGATAGGACTGGAGAGTAACCATGTTCACTGTTTTTCATTTTCAGTGGACAGCAATCAAATCAAGTCAAATTGAGGTTTAGCCCTGGCCTTACTGCTCTTCTTCTACCATTCAAACACCATCCTAAGCTGGGGTGGGGGGCGAATCATGTTCTGATTATTTAAAGAACGGCAGACCTGGCAATTTCCTAACTATCAGATTCAATTTCCTTTCTGCTTGCACGTTCTAAAGGATTTTTAAAACTATCTCCCTCATTTCTATTTGAGAGAACTGCGCTGAGGCAATTCCTTTCCTGTTCACCACATTGTCTGGATTACCACAAAACTTTTTTTTTTTGCTAGGTTCGTTCAAGACCCAGGAACCCGTCTGCACCGAAATTATCCAGCTTGGACTGCGTTAACCTCAGTTGTGGACTCTCTGTGTGGCTTCATGTGCCAGGTGCACCCAGCCTGTTTATATTCAATCATGGTTTCAGACACTATACAAAGTTGGGAAATGGGTGAACTGGGAACCAGATTAAGCATGTTGTGTGAGCACAGGCTCCAGAATTGGTAGTGGTGTGCATGCAGAGTTGCTGTTGTCCAGTCTGGCTATTTTCCTATTGCAAGGACTACATCACCCATCTTGTTGCAATGTGGTTTCTCCAGTTCTTGATGTATCCCTTGCTACAGTCTTCTTCCTGTTCCAGGGGACTACCCATTTTTTGCGCTCTAAGACAGTGTTTCTTAACCTTGGCAACTTTAAAACACATGGACCTCAACTCCCAGAATTCCCCAGCTGGCATGCATCGGCTGGGGCATTCTGGGAGTTGAAGTCCACACTTGTTAAAGTTGCTAAGATTGCAAAACACTACACTAAGACATGTTTCTCCTTCTCCTTCATCCCCTCTCTGTCCTTTGGCTTTCACATGACTCCAGTTTTGGAAATCAACAAGCCAGCCTTATCAGGAGCTACCTGGGAAACAGCCGAAGAACAAACAGCAGTCAGAAAGGAAGGTTTTTGAGTCAACAAGGAGCAGGTTGAACAGGAACTGCTGGAGCTGTGTGTGTGTGAGAGAGAGAGAAGCCCAGGAAGAGGCGAGTTCGAGAATACTCTGAGGACACAGATGCCCCTGTGTTGATCCACTGGTCCATAAATTAAGGCAGTGGTTCTCAACCTTTTTAATGCCGCGACCCCCAATCGGTCGTAAGTCGAGGACTACTCAACCGGTTGTAAGTCGAGAACTACTCAGTTGGTGCAGCACCGTTTGCAGAATGGGACTTTTGGCAGGCTCAGCAGGGCAGAGACAGCCTGGACAATTCCTATTGGCTTTTGAAAGCCAATAGAATTAGACTCTATTCAAGAGAGTCTATTCTATTGGATTTCAAAAGCCAATAGAATAAAAGGGAGTAGCACAGCTAAGGAAAAGGGGGAAAAAATAGCGGACTGCGTTGTTTGGCGACCCCCGTGAAATGGTCGTTCGACCCCAAATGGGGTCCCGACCCACAGGTTGAGAACAACTGAATTAAGGGATTCTCACAACAAACCAAGCAGAACACACAATATCTAGCCTTCCTTCGGGTCCTCCCAATCAGATCTAGCCCCTATTGTTGGATTAAGAGAATAATGTGATGGCATGGTCCTTAATTTCAGCAAATTAAACAATCCCAAATTCTCCCCACTTAGGCCTCCCAGCGATGGGACCACAGGACTGTTTTGTGTCTCCTTCCTTCCCAATGAACCTGTTTAATAAGCAATAACGGTGCCAATTTTCTTATTGGGTGAGCAAATTCCTATAACAGAGTTTCCTTGCCAAAGGGAACTAATTTGACCAAGCCGGTCTGTTCTTCATTAGTTGCCAGCTAGCTCTAACAATTGGGTTATTGTGTTAGACTTGTGACATTTCTTAACATTTCGCTTCATTTTTCACATTTGCTTACCCTCCTCGTACAGCAGAGTTTCTCAACCTCAGCAACTTTGAGCTGTGTGGACTTCAATTTCCAGAATTCCCCAGCCTAATTGGCTGGGGAATTCTGGAAGTTGAAGTCCACACAAGCGTAAAGCTGTTGAGGTTGAGAAACATTGCTTTAGAGCAGTGGTTCTCAACCTGTGGGTCGGGACCCCATTTGGGGTCGAACGACCATTTCATGGGGGTCGCCAAACAACGCAGTCCGCCATTTTTTCCCCCCTTTTCCTTAGCTGTGCTACTCCCTTTTATTCTATTGGCTTTTGAAAGCCAATAGAATAGACTCTCTTGAATAGAGTCTAATTCTATTGGCTTTCAAAAGCCAATAGGAATTGTCCAGGCTGTCTCTGCCCTGCTGAGCCCGCCAAAAGTCCCATTCTGCAAACGGTGCTGCACCAGTTGAGTAGTCCTCGACTTACAACCGGTTGAGTAGTCCTCGACTTACGACAGTTGAGAACCACTGCTTTAGAGAGACCTGGCAACTTGAAGACGTGTGGACTTCAGAATAGAGCTGGAAGGGATCTTGGAGATCTTCTAGTCCAGCCCCCTACTCAAGCAGGAGATCCTATTTCAGACAAACGGCTGTCCAGTGACTGTCCTCGACTTACGATCAAACTTGAGCCGAAAATTTCTGTTGCTAACCAAGACGGTTGTTAAGTGGGCTTCGCCCCACTTTAAGACTTTTCTTGCCACTGTTGTTAAGCGAACCGCTGCAGTTGTTAAGTTAGTAACACAGTTGTGAAATGAATCTGGCTTCCCCATTGACTTTGCTTGTCAGAAGATCGCAAAAGGGGATCACGTGACCCCCAGGACACGGCAACCGTCATAAATATGAGTTAGTTGCCAAGCTTCTGGATCACATGACCCTGAGGGATGCTGCAACGGTCGTTAACTGTGAAAAACGGTCATAAGTTGCTTTTTTGACTTCTAACTTCCTTTGGTGCAAGAGAGGATCAACTTCAAACCTCCACTTTTCACTGCCTCCGATATGTCTCAAATTTTAATTTTCTATACTCCCCCGCCCCGCAGCACAATCAGGTTTCCAAAATCGATTTGTGGGGGGTGGGGGGGTGGACATCCGGGATATGAACTTTCATCTCATTTCACCCCTAAGACTTCCTTTTAGACTAAATCTCAGCGGTCAAACCTTAATTTTGTCAAGCATCTTGCATTTTAAAGGGGGGAGTGTTGATCAGGGGTCTTCAAACTTGGCCCTTTTACGACTTGTGGACTTCAACTCCCAGAATTCCTCAGCCAGTGTGCCTGGCTGAGGAATTCTGGGAGTTGAAGTCCACAAGTCATAAAAGAGCCAAGTTTGAAGACCCCTGGTCTTGATAATACCTGTGCTAATGCCAGATTCAGCCAGGAACAGTGAGGATCAGAAAGGTCTTTGAATTGTAGTCCCTGACCTAGTTTGAACACAAAGGCTAATATTCTGTGCAGTACAATTTTAAGACAGTAGGAAGAGAATGGTTGCCAATTCAGCCAAGAGTACAAACACCTGAGGCTGACATATGAAAAACGTGCCCATTCAAGCTGGCATGGAGATCTATGTTTTGAAGCTGGAAATGTCAGAGCTTCTTAGTGTCTCTGCTAGGCATCTGCTGATAGAACTGAAAGAGGGACGGCAGGGTGTCAGTCACAATTTCTAGGAATTTAGCTTTAATACAAGTGGATTCTCTACAACAGGGGTCTTCAAACTGGGCCCTTTTATGACATGTGGACCTCAACTCCCAGAATCCCTCAGCCAGTATGCCTAGCTGAGGAATTCTGGGAGTTGAAATCTACAAGTCAGAAAAGGGCCAGGTTTGAAGACCCCTGCTCTACAACAAAGTTGGGGATGTATGGCTGTTTTATGACTTCTTGAAGTCCACGAGTCATGAAGCGGCCTAGGCCTAGGCCAGAGGTAGGCAATCTTGGCTCTTTTATGATTTGTGGACTTCAACTCCCAGAATTCCTGAGCCACCATGGCTCAGCTTGGAAACCTCCCCCTTTCCCCTCAGCATGGCTAGCTCAGGAATTCTGGGAGTTGAAGTCCATGAGTCATAAAAGAGCCAAGGTTGCCTACCCCTGCCCTATACCATTTCAGACAAATGGCTGTCCAGTCTCTTCTTAAAAACTTCCAGTGTTGGGGCATTCACCACTTCTGGAGGCAGGTTGTTCCACTGGTTAATTGTTCTGACTGTCAGGAAGTTTCTCCTTAGTTCTAGGTTGCTTCTCTCCTTGATCAGTTTCCATCCATTGCTTCTTGTCCTGCCTTTTCTGGTGCTTTGGAGAATAGGTTGACTCCTTCTTCTTTGTGATAGCTTGATTCCTCTTCTTTGTTAAGCCCCATCAAAGACACCCTTTACCTTCTTTTAGGCTATAACAAAACAGAATAACAGAGTTAGGAAGGACCTTGGAGGTCGTCTAGTCCAACCCCCTGCTCAAATGGGGGACTTTATACTATTCCAGACAAAGTTCTGTCCCATCAGAACACGAAGCAACGGATGGAAACTAATCAAGGAGAGATCCAACCTAGAACTAAGCAGAAATGTCTTGACAGAGCAGTGGAAGAGCCCACCTCCAGAAATTGTGAGTGCTCCATCACTGGAGATTTTTAAGGAGAGACTGGACAACCATTTGTCTGAAATGATATTAAGGTCTCCTGCTTGAGCAGGGGGTTGGACTAGAAGATCTCCAAGGTCTCTTCCAACTCTGTTATACTATTATCCCTTGGGAGAAGGAAAGACATGGAAACAGGAGTTTAATTTACTGAAATGGATTATAACCCTTCCTTCCCAATCAAAAAAAGGGGGGAAAGCCCCCACTTTCCCTCCAAATACAAAAGGCAGACAGCCCCTGTTGGGTTTTTCAAAGACACTCAATGATGCTGGGACACCCCCTTTTTTCCAAGCACCTCTTAAAAAGCACTGGAGGCTACATCTTTCTTCCTTTCTTTTAGAAATTGAGATGCTGTTTACAAGCTAATTGGAACGATAAATCGTGCCAAATGAAAATTCCTCAACAGCAATTTTTGGTTTGCCTATACATTGATTCGGAGAGAGATTTCTGGGCAAAGCCCAGCTAGGATGAAAGAATTATCCAATAGGATCGGAAGGCTGGTGTGAGAAAAATATTTTACTTCCATTGGGAATGGCTTCCTGCATGGGTCTCCTGGGATTGATTGATTGATTCAATTTCTATCGCTGCCCATCTCAGTCAATTACTTTGGACAGCTTACAATTTAAAAAGTATAAAAACAATTAAAACAATAAGAAGGATTTTAAAAAAAAACATCCCCTGTGAAGGGGAGCTGAAAGAAGAAGTATAATTGTTGTAATTAGCACCGGATATCTCAAATTGCAAGTAGGTTAGACATCACAATCACTTGACAATGGGCTCTGCCTTGTGCAATTGTGCCTAGTTTGGAGAGTGTTGGATTCATACAACCTGCTTGTCCTGTTCAGTCAGATCCCCAGGAGCTCCTTGTTAGGTGGCTGAATGTGGAGGGCAAAAGAAATATAATCCTTCACTAAAATTCTTCAAACAAAGGTTGTTTGTTGGAGTGAGTGGCTGTAAATTTTTCAACTTCGGCAAGTTGAAGATGTGTAGACTTCAACTCCCAGAATTCAGCCAGCCAGCAAGAAACTACCAGTAACAAGATGGCTGGAGAATTCTGGGAGCTGAAGCCCACACATCTTCAAGTTACAAAGGTTGTGATATGCTGCTTTTGCTAATCCTTTACTGATTAGGCAGTTGGTTTAGATGACCTTTCGAGTTCTCTCATATTCTATACAGCAGGGGTCTTCAAACGTGGCCCTTTTATGACTTGTGGACTTCAACTCCCAGAATTCCTCAGCCAGCCTCCATTTTGTTTGTTAGATTTAAGTCAGGGGCCTTCAAACTTGGCCCTTTTATGACTTGTGGACTTCAACTCCCAGAATTCCTCAGCCAGGCACAGTGGCTGAGGAATTCTGGGAGTTGAAGTCCACAAGTCATTAAAGGGCCACGTTTGAAGCCCCCTGCTATACAGTATTAGAGGGAGTTAATATCTGGGCAAAGAGCTTTTTCACTAATTCCTAAAGCATGCTGTATTGTAACCTGGGGTAGTCTAGCAGGAAGGCTAGGATCTAAAAGGATCAAGTAATGATCTCTCCTATCCTCATCCAGGGACTATTCTGAAATTGACTTCTCGGAATTACCGGTATTTGTCTTCCAAAGCTGTCAGTTGAATCCTCTCTCAAGCCTACCCCATCTCCTTCCAGCACAAGAAAAAAGGCCTCTTCATTTGCTCCGTCTCTGTATTTATATTACTTTATTTTATTGAGACATAACTTCCTTTTCTAGTCTGGAGCACATTGCAGATGGCGAACAAAACTTACATAAAATGTTAAAAACGGAGATGAAATTTGACAATAAAGTGCTCGGATCCTCTCATTAAAAACCTGGTGAGCAGGAGAAAAGATGTCTCCACAGAATTTAAAATAAGGAGAAAACCAAGGCCCCCAAGACAACTCCTCGGGTGCATCTTCAGAAATCGGGGAGCAGAGCAGCAACACAACCACTGACTCACAACTGCCTCTGAAAGGTCTCATCTGTAGACCTGAAGAGGTGTATACTTTGCAGATGGCACAAATAATGGTAATAGAGATTTAGCCAAATCATGAAAGATCCAGAAAGAAATAAGATGAGGTTGCCTACTGTCTCCTTTTTTGTTTGTTATAAGTCTTGAAGTATTGAATGGACACATGAGGTGAGATGAGAGGATTGTGGCCGTAAAGATTTAAAAAAAAAATAAAAAAAAGAGTTGGACGAATTAACAGCTTTTTAGGGATGACTTGGTTCTGGTTTCGGCAGATCCTTTAAAGGGAATTGAGCGTTTAATGAGTAAATGAAAAGAATTTGGGGCATTAGCAGTTTTCAAGATTAATAATCGGAAGACAAAGATGTGAGCAAAAATATGAAGCTACAAGATCAAAGAGAATTGATGAATAAAATGGGTTTTAAGATGGAGTAGATGATAAAATGCTTGGGTATAACTATGACAAATGCAGATTGGATGTTATTTCAAAATAACTGTGTTAAGATCCTCCAGACATAGTGGGGCTCCAGTTCCCATCATCCCCTCCCATCATAGCCATTTGCTATTCTAGTCTACTAACAAGCAAGCCTTGTTAGCAGACTATTATTTTGACTTTTTTTGTCTTTTAACCATGGCTTGTTGTGTTCCTCAGAAATTTTAGGTCTGCTAGTAATTTTCTGCTGGGTTTGGGAGTTATCTGCAAGGATGTGGTCAAAAAAGTCAAGATGGCAGCCAGAATCATGGAATTGAAGACCCACCCCTTTTTACATTCAGGAAAAAGCCCAAGGCATGTAAAAAAGGGGGTGGAGCTTCAATTGCATGTTATGGCCACCATCTTGACTTTTTTGACCCCCTTGCACACACTTTGCCTAGGCTGTTTGTTGGTTGTCATTGATAGCTCACCTTGGATTGGTCCATTCAGTATTTGTGAACCAGCTGGTCTGCAAGGTAAGTACCAAGTTACACAAGTGACTCTGATAAGAATAGTTTGCATTGGCAGACTGACCGACAGGGTCTCAAAAAATGTTTGAGAAAAGATTTGGATCTGCAGAACCTTTAAATATATTTAATTTACTTGTCAGATAGACGGCCTTTCAAGTTTATATAGGAATCACCTTTCATTCCCACAACAACCATGTGAGGTAGGCTGGTCATATTATTGTTTTAATTTTGTACACTGCCCTGAGTCCCTTGGGATTGGGCGGCATATAAATTTTTGAAATAAATAAATAAATAAATTACATCAGAGGTCTTCAAACTTGTGGACTTCAACTCCCAGAATTCCTCAGCCAGCCAGGGCTGGCTGAGGAATTCTGGGAGTTGAAGTCCATAAGTCTTAAAGTTGCCAAGTTTGAAGACCTCTGCCTTACATTCACTCTGCTCAGAATCAAGGGGCAACTTATGACTTCTCCTGTCAGGAAGAACAGAAGGCTGGGGTGACATTTACAGGGCTAGTGAGGTGTACATCTAGGGTTTTTCTGCCAAGGAAAGACTTAGTCTAGGTTAGTTTTTCTCAACCTCAACAATTTCAAGAGGGGTGAATCTCAACTCCCAGAATTCATAAGCCTGCTTTTTGCTAGTGAATCTTAGAATCCTAAAAACTGTTAAGTTGGAAGTAACAGCAATGAGCATCTAATCCAGGTGTCTTCCAAGTTGGCCCTTTTATAACTTGTGGACTTCAACTCCCAGAATTCCTCAGCCAGCTTGCCTGGCTGAGGAATTCTGGGAGTTGAAGTCCACAAGTCATAAAAGGGCCAACTTTGAAGACCCCTGATCTAATCCAATGTTTCTCAAATCTGGCACATTTAAGAAGGGTGGACTTCATCTCCCAGAATTCCATAGCCTACTTCCAGAAATATGGGTGAACTTCAACTCTTAAAATTCCCCAGCCGTAAATTTGGGAACTGAAATCCACACATCTTGAAGCACGCTGGCTGTGGAATTCTGGGAGTTGAAGTCCACAAGTCATAAAAGGGCCTAGTTTGAAGGCCCATGATCTAATCCAATGTTTCTCAAATCTGGCACATTTAAGAAGGATGGACTTCATCTCCCAGAATTCCATAGCCAACCTCCTGGAATATGGGTGGACTTCAACTCCTAGAATTCCCCAGCCGTAAATTTGGGAACTGAAGTCCACACGTCTTGAAGCAGGCTTGCTGTGGAATTCTGGGAGTTGAAGTCCTCCCATCTTAAACTTGCCAAATTTGAAAGACTGATCGATCAACCTTCAAGAATGCACAGAAAAAAACTATGTAAACATCCATGGGAGATCTTTCACTAATCATCTCTGGGGGTTCTCAAAACCCTCCAGAGATGGAGAACTCACAACCTTCATAGGTGAACCTTTTCAGTGGAATGGCTGCCGTAAATTTTCCATCTTGGCTAAGCTATATCTCTACTCAGCCAGGTGTCTAGTTTACTTTGGGATATGTTCAACTCCTGTTTCTTTGTTTCCCAGACATCAAAGTACTGGCTGGAACAGTTTCCAGGAATATGTCCACCCCCTTAGCCAGGTCAGTAAAAATCCCAATCAGTGCTAAAGATTGATGAGGGGTAATCATAATCACATTTTTCATGGATTGGGGGTCAAGGGAGAACACAATCTGTTAGTTACTTAAGATTCAGCAGTTTAAGGGAGCCCAGAAAATGGGTCACTCAATAATATGAATACAGAATAACAGAGCTGGAAAGGTCCTTGGAGGTCTTCTAGTCTGACCTCTGCCCAAGCAGGAGACCCTATATCAGGGGTCTTCAAACTTGTCCCTTTTATGACTTGTGGACTTCAACTCCCAGAATTCCTCAGCCAGCATGCCTGGCTGACGAATTCTGGGAGTTGAAGTCCACAAGTGATAAAAGGGACAAGTTTGAAGACCCCTGCTCTATACCAGGGATCTCCAAATGCGGCAACTTTAAGACTGATGGACTTCAACTCACAAAAATGTTGGGAGTTGAAGTCCACAAGTCTTAAAGTTGCCATGTTTGGAGACCCCTGCCCTATACCATTCCAGACAAACAGCTGTTTGGCACATTGTAAAGCCTAGAACCACTTTCTCCTAGGCCAGGGGTAGGCAACCTTGGCTCTTTTATGACTCGTGGACTTCAGCTCCCAGAATTCCTGAGCCAGCATGGCTCAGCTTGGAAACCTCTCCCTTTCTCCTCAGCACGGCTGGCTCAGAAATTCTGGGAGTTGAAGTCCCGGAGTCAGCCAAGGTTGCCTACCCTTGGCCTAGGCAGAGAGTGATGGGGATTGATTATCTGCATCCATGCTATGTTTCTGCGGGATACTTTTATGCATTAGTGGGAACCTGCCCTATGAATTAGATCCCCCCTCTTCCCAACCACTGCTGACAACATGAATATATTCCTTTTTCCTGGACTGCCTCAGAAGATCAAGAGTTGGGGTGGAGGTAGGAGTCACGTTCCATAATCCAAGACTGCCATCTTCTGGTTTTCGGAAATGGATTGTAAAGGAGTTTCCTTCTTCCCTTAGTTAGGGCAGAAGTCTTCAAATTTGGCCCTTTTATGACTTGTGGACTTCAACTCCCAGAATTCCTCAGCTGGGCATGCCTGGCTGAGGAATTCTGGGAGTTGAAGTCCACACAAGTCTTAAAGTTGTCAAGGTTGGGGAACCTCTGCCTTAGGGCATTTTCAACCTAGGCAACCTGAAGTCATGTGGACCTCAACTCCCACAATTCCTCAGCCAGCCACATCTCACTGAGATCGGCAGCATATAAATTTAATGAACAAGTAATCAGGAACCGGGCTAGAAAGAGTGAGTCCCTCCTTAGCCATTAAAGCTGGCTGGGTGACTTTGGGTCATTCTCCCTCAGCCCAACCCACCTCACAGGGTTGTTGTTTTGGGGAAAACAGGAGGAGGAAGTTGTGTTGGATATGTTAGCCACCTTGAGTGATTTGTGAGGGGTCCTTGGTGTCCTCCCAGCTTGCTTGTTCTCTTGCAGACATTTCGTTACCCAAACCGGGTAACATCATCACTGCTCTAAGAGTTATTTATAAAACTTATACAGGTAGTCCTCAACTTACAACTTGTTTTGGTGACCATTCAAAGTTACGACGGCACTGAAAAAAAGTGATTTACAACCGTTTTTCACACTTGCGACCATTGCAGCATCCCCATGTCACGTGATAAAAATTCAGATGCTTGGCAACTGACTCATATTTATGATGGTTGCAGCGTCTTGGGTTCGTGTGAGCCCCTTTTGATGAGCAAGGTCAACCGGGCAAGCCAGATTCACTTAATAACCGTGTTACTAACTTAGCAAGTGCAGTGATTCACTTAACAATTGTGGCCAGAAAGGTCGTAAAATGGGGCAAAACTCATTTAGCAAATGTCTTGCTTAGCCACTGAAATTTTGGGCTCAGTTGTGATGGTAAGGCGAGGACTACCTGTATATAACTGTGTATTATTTGTAAAATAATGAAGATTGGATATTAATAATAATAATAATAATAGCCGACTTTGCAATGACAAACTTGAAACTGTTTCACATGTAATCTGTGAGTGCAGCAAAATCGCGCAAACTGACTACAAAGCTAGACATGACCGAGTTGCTAAATTAATCCACTGGGCATTGTGTAAAAAATACGACTTGCCTGTGTCCAAAAAGTCGTGGGGACATAGGGTGGAAAAAGTTGTTGAGAATGAGAGGGTGAAGCTGTTGTGGGACTTTCGAATACAGACAGATCGCCATTTGGAACACAACACGCCTGATATCGCAGTTGTAGAGAACCGAAGCGTACAGCTGATTGATATCGCTGTACCAGGAGATGCCAGAGTCGAAGAAAAAGAACTGAAAAAAATTACGAAATATCGCGACCTGGCCATCAAAACTGCGTGATTATGGATGAAACGTGTAACAGTGGTACCCATTGTCATTGGGGCACTGGGAACTATGTCCAAAATTTTTGTAAAATACATCAAGAAACTGCAGCTTCCTGCAATAACTCCAGCAATGTTACAAAAAACTGCGCTACTCAGAACATCTTATATTTTAAGGAGGTACCTGGTTGACACCTAGGATGCTGGTAGCAACCCGTGTCAACCATCAGCACCAGCCAATTTGAATGTTCAGTTGACTGAGGTTCATGTCTAATGAATAAAAAATAATGATGATGATGATGATGATGATGATGATAATAATAATAATCCCAGACTTAACAATTGTCGATTAGAAAGACAAAAAAGTCTGGATAGTGGACATGGCAGTGCCTGGAGACAGCAGAATAGACGAGAAAGAACTGGAGAAGATAACAAAATACAAAGACCTACAAATAGAAATAGAAAGACTGTGGCAAAAGCAAGCAAGGGTAGTACCATTAGTAATAGGCTCCTTGGGCGCAATCCCAAACAACTAGAGCACCACTTGAACACCATTGGCATTGACAAATTCGCTATTAGTCAATTGCAAAAGGCAGCCTTACTAGGAACTGCTTCCATCCTGCGACAATACCTGTAATACATCAAACATCCACATCTGCCTATCCCAGGTCCTGGGTAAGGACTCGATAGGAAGACAAAATGCCAAATCCAGTCTGAACATCTGGCTGACTGTGCGATGATCCATAATAATAATAATAAATCAATTTAAAAATCTGTACAACGGAACCCCTGAATTTATTTCTATCCCATTTGTCACTTACACATTTTCTCTCTTCTTTTCACCTGGGTCTGCAGACAGAAAAGATGGTTCCTTCGGTCTGCTCAAGCAGGACCAGTGGTGGAATTCAAATACGCGAACAACAGGTTCTCTGTGTGGATGCCGCTTCCGGAAGTCCGTTCTGGGCCTGGGCAACAAAAAATTAGCTAGCTGTTCTGCCGAAGTGGTGCGAACCGGCTGAATCCCACCACTGAGCAGAACCCCAGAATAGGTCTGTCTCCAAATACTTTATGGAGGCTCAAATCTTCTTGTGACACCTGATGCAAAACCACAACCCCAAACTTCCCTTGAATCCAACACCTGTAAGAAAAAACACTCACTACATTCTCCCCCACGCCACCAGTACAAGGAGTCCTCACCTTATGACCCTAGCTAAGCCACAAATTTCCATTTCTAAGCAAGACAGTTATTAAAGGAGTTTTGGGCCATTTTACGACCTTTCTTACCACAGGTGTTAAGTGAATCACTGCAATTGCTAAGTTAGCAAGACATCTGTTAATGCAGGGGGGGGGTTCTTCCAACTTGTCCCTAGACCCTCTGGTCTAGGTTCTCCTGCTTGAGCAGGGGCTGGATTAGAAGACCTCCAAGGTCCCTTCTAGCTGTATTCTATTCAAACTCCGCCTAGCAAGGTTTGGCTTCTTGCCCAAACAATAGAAATAGCAGGATTCCTTTCATCAAAGGATCCAGGATTATACAATTGCAAGTAAATTTTATTGCCTAGCACCTGGATGATGATGATGATGATGATGATGATGAGCATTACCATGCCATTACCGCCCCAACTAAAAAAAGGTTCTGGAAAATATGCAAACGAATTTAGAAAGGATGCTTTAAAGCAGCAGCAAGCGAGCAAGTCTCTGCCTACGGTCATACTACCCTGAACGCGCCCGATCCCGTCTGATCTCGGAAGCTAAGCAGAGTCAGGCCTGGTTAGTACTTGGATGGGAGACCGCCTGGGAATACCGGGTGCTGTAGGCTTTTTTTTTTTGCCCCCCTTGTTTTTTCTCCCCCACCCCCTCCCCCTTGTCCAGCCTGTGCTCAACCTTTGCTGCAAATTGCAGCCCGTGCAGATCAAAGCAGCGCTCCGAGTCCGCTGGGTGAGATGGGCTGGCCGGCCTTTTGCATTCACTTGCCTAGAATGGCGTCCTGCCTTTACAAGCAGCCTGTGACGGTAGCTCAGTTAGGTAAAGAAAACGGTAGCAGCAAGAGGAATGAAAGCTGGCAGGGGATAATGGGCCCCGTTGTAGTTCTGCTTCTGGCTGTGCTGGAGCTTGAAGCAGCTACCGAATTTCTGCTTAAAGGCAGCGGCAAGTAGGTTAAATACCGTCTACGGCCATACTACCCTGAACGCGCCCGATCTCGGAAACTAAGCAGGGTCAGGCCTGGTTAGTACTTGGATGGGAGACCGCCTGAGAATACCGGGTGCTGTAGGCTTTTTGCTGTTTCCTTCTGCAATCCCCCCCCCCCACGCATCATCTATATATGTATCAGGGGTCTTCAAACTTGACCCTTGTATGACTTTTATAACTTAGCATACCTGCCTGAGGAATTCTGGGAGTTGGTCCACAAGGCCTAAAAGGGCCAAGTTTGAAGAGCCCTGATATATACAATGCATGCAAAATAATGGTATGGGTCCTGCAGACCAAAATTCTCTCTATTAGCCTCATCCCAGAGAAAGCTCAGAAGGAACCGTGGTTTAGGAAGTTGGGGAAAAGGGTAACCTGCAGAAAAGTTTTGGAGATCTGGATTGAAACGGCCATCAAACTGAACTTCAATCCATTCTCAGCCTGAACTAAATTAACTTGCACTTTGGGTGGAAGTAAAGCTTCTGTTTATTTCAATAGAATGAAAAGCAAATGGGGAGAAAAGGTTCAGAGTGCAACAGGAATCAGGGCAGGAAGGGTACGGATGCCAATAGAATAGAGTTGGAAGGAACCTTAGAGGTCATCTAGTCCAGGGCTTTTCAACCTTTTCACCCATTGCACCACTTTTAGGATATGGCAACATCCAAGTACCACCAGTCGCCTAGCAAGGTGTCAAAAACTTGATGACCCCCCCCCCAAAAAAGGAAAAAAGTGATGAAGTACAGGTAGTCCTCGACTTACAACAGTTCATTTAGTGACTGTTCGAAGTTACAACACCACTGAAAAAAGTGCCCCCCAAGCCACAGCTAAGCAAGACACCTGCCTGCCCACCCGGCGACACTCTTCCTCCTGTCCGAGGTTTTCATTGTTGTGAGCATTTCTGTTGAGGATTGGCAGTGGGGGTGGGGTGGGGGGTATTTGGTTTTTATTCCCCCCCCGTCTGCTAGGTGGTTGCAGCAGGTTTTGGTCACTTCACATGACCCTGGGACACTGTGACCGTCATAAATATGAATCAGTTGCCAAGCATCTGAATGTAAATCACAAGACCATGGAGATGCTGCAACATTCCAGCTGATCGGCGCTTCTTCTGGGCTCAGCAGAAGCACCAGGATCAGTGCCGGGCTCCAGCTGGAGCCTGGTGCTGATCCTGGCACTTCCGCTGAGCCCTGACAGCCCTGCAGCTCCAGCCGTCTCTCGCTCAGGCTTGTGCGGTGCTGCCACCGGTTCAGCTCATTCCCCTCCCCCACTACCACTTTTCTAGGATGGTCGCGTACCACCTGCCAGGTGCCAATGTACCACAGGTGGTACCCGTACCACTGGTTGAAAAGCCTTGCTCTAGTCCAGTGTTTCTCAACCTTGACAATTTTAAGGCATGTGGACTTCAACTCCCAGAATTCCACAGCCAGCATTGCTGGCTGTGGAATTCTGGGAGTTGAAGTCCACATGCCTTAAAATTGTCAAGGTTGAGAAACACTCTCTAGTCAATCTACACTATTTCAGACATTGGAAAATGCGCTTGAGAATACCACAGATTGCCAAGAAAACCAGCCAACTGATCATCAAAATAATCAACCCAGCATTGCCAAGCAAGGCTCAAATGATTACACTTTTAATATATGGGGGGGGGAATCAACCCACAGCTTCTTGGAGAAGACTCTGATGTTGGGAAAGGTAGAAGGAGAGAGAAGAGGACAACCAGCAGCAAGCTGGAGGAACTCAGTTATGGTGGCTACTGGTGAACTGAAGAAGGATGAGAAGTGAAACATATTCAAGGAAAAAAACCAAAAAACTTTTGAAAAGCATCTTTGGGACAAGCATGGGCTGGATGACTGACAATCTCCATAGAAACATGGCTACTGGTGCATCACTGGAAGAATGGAAAGACCATGCATGCATCATTTTAGGGACAGATTATCATGCAAAAACAAAAAAAAAACTATCTGAAGTGGTTGCTGAGAGTTGACAATAGCTTGATGGTGCCTAATCCTCATCACATTGGACACTACGGGATCCTGGAGACCACCGTTTCCCAAACCGAACGTTCCCGAAAGATCTCCAGAGACGAGTTTTGCTTCTCATGGAACTCCGGAGCAAAGACAGCCTTTCCAAAGCCCCCTCTTCTTTGGCTCCCGCATCCAGCCCGTTCCCACCAGCAGCTGACCCAGGCCCCAGCTGTGCTGTCAGCTTCTCTGACATACTGCCCAGGGTGCTTTGCGGACTGGACCTGCCAATGCCTGAAAGAATGGACGGGAAGACAAGCAAACTGGGGCAGAAGCCAGCCTTTTCAGAGACCCTCCCCCCGACTCTTTTCCCGGGGTGTGTCGGATCTGGGATGCTTGGCTTTTATCAACGCTGCCCACACGCCCCCTCCCTGAATCCAATATCCAGGGCTGGAGCCCAAGGGTGGCTTTGATTTACAGGCTTGAGCAAGGGCCAGGTTGGGGTGGGGTGGGAGGCAGGGGCTTGGCAGGGAGAATGCCACAGCCCTGGCATCTGAGAGGGCATTGGCCAACCCACCTTGGCTGCCTTTCACAGACATGGTGGCATCTGAGAAGAGCGGGCAAGCCCAGTCCTGGAAAGCTCTTTCAGCAACTGGAGAGTGGCAGTCTTCCACCGGTTCGGTGCCAGCCCTTGTTGCCTTGCCAAGCTGTCTCTGCAGCTCCCAGGTACTTAGGAGGCCAAAAGAGGTGGCATCATTCAAGTTGCCCCTCTCCACAACCATCAGGGGCTTGGCCACGGCCTGTGCCTTCAAAGCCCAACCTCTCACTGCCCCCGTCTACTCCGCCATCTTCCCTTCCACCCAACCAACCATCACTATGGTGCCCGGCTGCCCCTGAAGATAAATTGGCTGTCGGCCAGGGAGAGCTAGGATTGTCAAAAGCCAGTTCTTCAAGACAGCATATGGTCCAAAGGAGGACTAGGAAATTGGAAGGAAGCACCAACTGAACAGATGGAGGGGCCTGCCCGAAGTTCACGGAGGTGATTTTTTGTGCCCAAGATGGCCAGGCCTGTGAACGAGGGAGGCTGTGCCAACCACAATTAAATCGACGTGCTTATTGTAGACGGTGCAGATCCTACACAGTCCAGATTCCACAATGAGCGGCTTTTAAAAATGGTTGTAATTTATATGGGGGCGATATATATACATATATTTCATTTGGTCAAGGCAATGCCCTGTTGAAGGCTGGGAAACGCACCCGCCTCCATAAACGGGGAGACCTTATCTTATTTAGGGGCAAAGGAAGACAGCTGGGCCAGAAATGCTGGCAGGCTCACCCAGTCTACCCCTCAAAAGGAGGGGAAAAGAAAAATAAAGTGGATTTAGTGCAGTCAATTTTTATGCTCCATGAAAACAGAGCACTTTGAGTGGCTCGTAAAATACAAGCCAAAGCATAAAATATGGCAAACTGTTTGCCTGGTTGCCTTTCCGTGCTATCTACGGAGTTGTGTGAATCCAGACAGCATGATTGGTGGTTCAATCTGTTAGGCAAACTCTGAAAAGTGGGTGATTTGAGTTGACAGTTATTAAATTAATCATGGGTAACTCTAGGAGACAAGCCCAGCCCATAGAGTCACATTATAGGCCGATGAGCAAGAAGGAAGCGGATAGAGAAATCTGGATAACTCTGTTGATGAACAACATCAACGCCACTCTTGAGAATGTTTTGCAGGCAGTCCTCAACTTATGACTACAATAGAGCCCAACATCTCCATTGCTAAGCAAGCAGTTACATGAGTTGTGCCCCATTTGACAATCATTTGTCGCAGCTGCGAAGCGAATCACTGTGGTTGCTAAGTGAAACGTGCGGTCGTTAAGCGAATCTGGCTTTCCCATTGACTTTGTTTGTCAGAAGGTCACAAAAAAGAGATCACGTCACCCCTTGGGACACATAAAAATGAACCAGTTGCCCAGCCCCTGAATTCTGGTCACATCATCATGGGGATGCTGCAAAGGTCGTAAGTGTGAAAAAAAGGTCACAAAAAGACTTTTTTTTTCAGTGCGGTTGCAACTTTGAACAGTCACTAAAGGAAGTGTTGTAAGTCAAGGACTACCTATGCTTTAGTCACGTCAAGAGAGCTGATGCACTCGGAAAAGCAACCCTGCTGGGCGCGATCAGTGGAAAAAGAAGAAGGGGTCACCCTAGTACCCCCTGGCTGGACACTATAAAAGATGACACCGGGTGGGAAGGGCTGGAAAAAACCCCGGAAAAATAGGTGAAAAAACGGGTTTTTCTCATTTTTTCCCCCCCATTTTTTTCCCAAAACCTGTTTTTTTCCCCATTTTTTCAGGGTTTTTTTTTAAAACAAGTTTTATTAATTTTCCAACTTTACAAAGCTCCAGGTATTAAGGAAGCAACATGGTGATTGGGTAATCCATAGTCCAATAACAAGCTCTTTCATACATATGTCAGGTTACATCATCAAAAATTTCCTCTCTGTTTCCCTCAGTTATTATATCACATTCAAATTAATACATTGCTAGTTATAACTCAATTGGTTAAGACATTTATCAATATCTTTTGACTTATACACCTCCATGTCCTGTTTTTAACTTTTATCTAATTTCAGTTACAGTATTCCAGTTAGCTTAATGTCCACAGTGTTTAGGTTTTGGATAGCCCACAGTTCCCTTAGTTCAGGGCTGGGGAACCTTGGCTCTTTTATGACTCGTGGACTTCAACTCCCAGAATTCCTGAGCCAGCCATGCTGAGGGGAAAGGGAGAGGTTTCCAAGCTGAGCCATGCTGGCTCAGGAATTCTGGGAGTTGAAGTCCACAAGTCATAAAAGAGCTGAGGTTGCCTACCTCTGGCCTAGGCTTAGGCCGCTTCATGACTCGTGGACTTCAACTCCCAGAATTCCTGAGCCAGCCATGGTGAGGGGAAAGGGAGAGGTTTCCAAGCTGAGCCGTGCTGGTTCAGGAATTCTGGGTTCTCATCCTAATATCATCACTTACTAATAAAATAACCTTTATCGTCTCTTTTTTTCATTTTTTTCTAGGCCTTCCCATCTCTACACCAGGATGACCATGGCAGATCTGAAGGAGACAGCATGAGACCGAGGGGCTTGGAGAATTGCTGACCCATAGAGTGACTGAGAGTTGGACATGACAGAATGACTGACAGTATTGACAATGAGGGACCGCCTCTTCGTGGAGCACCCAGAACTGCTGGAGCCATTGCATTTGGTACTAGATGTAGCTTTGAGATAGTTTTCAAGAGCAGGGGTCAAAGAGGCCATCTACGTTACGAGTGAACAGCCCTCTCTCAACCAAGGGGGAGCGATACGACACATCTCCTGTTCATAACACAGTCCTTTCAACAGTCCCAAGAAGGCTCCACATCCATTTGCACTCTGAGGGCACAGATAAGCCTCCAAGTGGCCTCAAGGACTCTCAGAAAGAAAACTAACAACCGGATGACTGCAAGAGATATAAATCCTTCCATTCCCCACCATTCAATCAGAACTGAAGAAGTTTCTTGGATGAGAAGCGAAAGATCTTCAAAGGAAAAACAAGAAAGTCCAGTTGCCTCTTGAAAAAAGCATCTTTAGGACAACCATGACCTGGATGACTGAGAATCTCCATAGACATTTGTGGGAAGTCAGCCCCCCAGAGAAGGAAATATTAAAAGGGCAGAACAATATATTTCCTCAAAGGATCTTAAAGAGGCAGAAAAGCATGCCCAGTTTTTCTTAATAGCCTCAAGTCTCCCTCCCCCAAGCAGAAACCAGCTCTGTAGAAATGCAGATGATACTCTTGTCAGAAAGAGTCAGGAAACTGGGATTAGGAAGAAAGATCCCTAGAATCAACACCAAAAAATCTAAGAGTCATCAGCCCCAACCCGAGGGAAGCAGGATATGACACTTGGGACATAATAGGATTAACCCACCACCATCAGAGTACCAGAAAGGCACACTAAGACTCAGGTCAAAGTTCATGCCACAGGAACAACTCCAAACAAAAGGCTCCAGAGGGTATAAAAACCCACTCCCTACCTGTGCTCACTCTCTTTTCTTCCAGAGCCATCTTTTTGTCTGGCTCTTCTCTTCAATAAACTGCAACCTTCTTTCTAAAGAAGTTGCCATGTTGTTTATTCCCGGCTTGGACTGAACCATGATGAAGACTTTTCCTTCAACACATTCTTCAAGACTACAGCCATGTAGAATGCTTTTTGCTGTCAGTCCCCACCCCATCACATTCAAGACACACCACGCTAACTACAATAAAGTTAGTGAGGATAATCCTGACCTCTCTGAATTTATCTATTCGGTTTTTTAAACACCCGAATTGGTGGTAACTTTCCTTTCCCTTTAAACACCTTAGCCAAAGTCGTGCCAAAGTTACTCTCTTGGTTTCTCCTAGGGCAATAAACTTATGTTTGGACAATAAAGCGGCTTTTTAACTAACATATTGAACAATAGTGAGGGGCCCTTGGTGCTCTCCGAATTTGGTTGTTTTCTTGCAGACGTTTCATTAATGAAACTAGGTAACATTCTCAGTGCTTGTAGCACTAATGATATTATCTGGTTTGGGTAATGAAATGTCTGCAAAAAAAAAACACCTGAGCTCAGAGAGTATCAAGGACCCTT
The DNA here is from genome assembly GCF_016545835.1 of Crotalus tigris. NCBI lineage: Eukaryota > Metazoa > Chordata > Lepidosauria > Squamata > Viperidae > Crotalus > Crotalus tigris. The sequence continues at coordinate 436,874 of NW_024097215.1, read as the reverse complement.
CATTTCAATCCTGAGCTACCAATATTCTCCTTTATTGTTACAATAATATGGTCTAAGAAAACCAGAAAGATGACGTTCTGGACGTCTGTTTTAGACCAGAATGGAAGCTTGCATAACTGAATATTCCTTCATGTATAATATTCCCTTGAGAGCGAAAACTAGCAGGTCAGACCATGTTTATTTCTGCTAAATGGCTGTAATTCTTTTCTGCCGGGCATCCAAGCTGTCAATCGGAAAAGTTATCATTTGGGCATATTTTCCTAGGCGTTTGTGGACACAGAGTCCCTTCAGAAATCAACCTTGCATCTAATGTCAGGCTTAACGAACTCAATGGAATTTCCTCATTGCTGTCGTCTCTACCTGTGTTATAGGAGCCCTTTTTTTGCCTGATTAAAAAAAAAATGGGCCGGAAATGGGAATATGGGGAACAAAGAGAGTCGTTTCCCCCCCCCCCTCCTGAACTAGCATCAATTCTGATAGAGAGGAAGAACAACAGTAAAAGGTTTCGGGCTACGAGCCAAAGTGCTACAACACTCTATCCCATTTTATGCTCAGACATTCCACATACAGGAAATGGATTGTCCTAAAGTCCAGACAGGACAATAAATTTCTGTAATATCCAGGCTAGTTTGGGATGTCTGGAAATTTTATCCCGACTCCGATACTCCCAGGCAGCGGCGTTGGCTCACAGTGCACGGGCTTCTGCAGCCACCAATGTGCGCATGGAATTTAGCAGAGAATGCCAAATTGCCGATGTGCCGTTTTGGCTTTAGTAAGAAAGAAAGCACTGATGCAGATTTTTCTTTCAACAATTTTCAGAACGAAGCTTGCAGTTTATGGAAGAGGAGAGCCAGACAGAAAGATGGCTCTGAGAAAAACTGACCCCTGGTGAAGGTTTTTCTTTCAAAGGCATCGTGAGCAAAAGGCTGTTGTGGGCACACCTGTGGCTCTGCTGTCGCTTACATTAGGGTGCAAATCCTAAGTTAACAGCTTCTGGGTGCCCAAACAGCGCTCAGTGGAGGAAGACCACAGAAGGAAGAAGCAAGAAACGGGCAATATCGGTAGTCCTCAACTTACGACCAAAATTGAACTCAAATTTCTGTTGCTAAGTGAGGCAATTGTTGAGTTTTGCCCCATTTTACAACTTTTCTTGTAACGGTTTTTAAGTGAATCGTTGCAGATATTAAGTTAATAGTAGTAGTAGTAGTAGTAGTAGTAGTAGTAGTAGTAGTAGTAGTAATAATAATAATAATATAATAAAGTTGGAAGGGACCTTGGACGTCATCTAGTCCAAATTTGGACGCTTGCCAACTGACTCGTATTTATGACGGTTGCAGAGTCCTGGCGTCACGTGACCCACTTTGGGGGCCTTCTGACAAGCAAAGTCAATGGGGAAGCCAGATTCACTTAACAGTTGTGTTCCTGACTTAACAACTGAAGTGATTCGCTTAACAACTGTGGCAAGAAAGGTCGTAAAATGGGGCAAAATTCACGTAACAAATGTCTCGCTTAGTAGCAGCAGAAATTTTGTGCTTCATTGTGGTCTTAAGTCCAGGACTCCCTGTATTGACCTTGCACCAATCTGCTGTTTTTTTCCCCCCATTTCTGCTGACAATGCCTTTCCCCCAGACCCTCTCTTCTGATCTTATCTCCTATCCCATAATATTTGGCTAATAACGCCTTATAAGGGGACCGCTGTGAGACTCCTGGATCTGTGCCATTAAGGTGCTTTAATGACTTCTCCTTCTTTTTATAGAAGCCCACCCAACATTTGAGAACTCTGGGTTTTCTATCAGGGCTGGCCCAGGTTGTCTCAAACTAATTAAACCCAAAGAGTGGGGATGGGTCCTTCACTGACTCTCCGCTCTCCCACCTCTGCTGAGAACAGCTTGCAACCTGGCCCCCAGGACTTGAGGGGGGGGGGGAAGTGAGGGGAGGAGATTGTCATCAATGCACAAGGATGGGGTGACACGAAGCTGTCACTTGAGTCACTTTGATTCCTTTAATAAATGAACGTGCCGCACGATAGAACTACTGTAGCATGTGAAGAGCTGTCATCAGAATTTATTGATGCCACAGGAGACGGTTGGAGTCAGTGGGGAAAAATGCAGCGATTTATGGAGTCTCTGAAGCCTCCCCTTCTTCAGCCACCACCCCCCATTCCACCCCTACCCCCACCCTATTCCCCAGATCCTTCATGGCCTAATAAATCCCTACATTGTTCTTCTCCTGTTGTTCGGCCAGTGGCATTAACCGTGCAGACGGTTTACCCTGTCTCTTTGCCAATTTTCTGAGTAAGGAACCTTACAGAAGAGGTCAATCCAGCTGCTTTGCGGTCTTGCACACACGAGGGGGGGGAGGCAGGCCCACACCCCTCACCTGATAAGAGATGGACTCTGTGATTTAGTGCCCGGCTACTGGAGATAAAGGTGGGGAAGGGAGCTGCCCTTGCTATCTTTCATGGTTTTCCATCACTGGCTTTGTGTTATTAGCACATTAAAGGCTGAGGCTCAGTTCCGTGTGTTTTTTCACCCTGGATGTTTGCAAACTGGGTTTGCTGAAAAAGGGCTCTTGAGCCCTTGCAGGGAGCCTCACTCGGAAATTCTGATGGGGATCAAGGAGCTGGTCTCAGCATGTTCACTCCTCCCCGTAACCCAGGGGCGGAGAACCATGGCCCCTTTATGACCTCTGGACTTCAGCTCCCAGAATTCCCCACCTGTGCCATAACCCCTCAAATGATGCTATTGGTGGCAATGCTCACGCAGCCAAACAAAAGTTGAATTATAGCAGGGCTTTTCAACCAGTGGTACGGGTACCACCTGTGGTACATTGGCACCTGGCAGGTGGTACGTGACCATCCTAGAAAAGTGGTAGTGGGGGAGGGGAATGAGCTGAACCGGTGGCAGCACCACACAAGCCTGAGCGAGAGATGGCTGGAGCTGCAGGGCTGTCAGGGCTCAGCGGAAGTGCCAGGATCAGTGCTGCTTTCCAGTTGATCGGCGCTTCTTCGGGACTGTCGGCTCAGCGGAAGTACCAGGATCAGCGCCAGGCTCCAGCTGGAGCTCGGCGCTGATCCTGGTGCTTCTGCTGAGCCCGAAGAAGCACCGATCAGCTGGAAAACAGCACTGATCCTGGCGCTTCTGCTGAGCCCAGAAGAAGTGCCGATGAGCTGGAATGTTGCAGCATCTCCAGGGTCTTGTGATTTACATTCAGATGCTTGGCAACTGATTCATATCTATGACGGTCACAGTGTCCCAGGGTCTTGTGAAGTGACCAAAACCTGCTGCAACCACCCAGCAGATGGGGGGAATAAAAACCAAACACCCTCCACCCCACCCCCGCTGCCAATCCTCAACAGAAATGCTCACAACAATGAAAACCTCGGACAGGAGGAAGAGCGCCGCCAGGTGGACAGGCAGGTGTCTTGCTCGGCTGTGACTTGGGGGGCACTTTTTTCAGTGCCATTGTAATTTCGAACAGTCACTAAGCGAACTGTTGTAAGTCGAGGACTACCTGTTACTTTATCATTTTTTTCCTTTTGGGGGGGTCATCAAGTTTTTGACACCTTGCTAGGCGACTGGTGGTACTCAGATGTTGCCATATCCTAAAAGTGGTACAATGGGTGAAAAGGTTGAAAAGCTCTGAATTATAGGATAGCCCTTGGCTGAAATAATAATAATAATAATAATAAAAAAAATTGGAAGGGACCTTGGAGGTCATCGAGTCCAACCCCCTGCTCAGGCAGGAAACCCTATACCATTTCAGACAAACGGCTGTCCAGTCTCTTCTTAGAAACTTCCAGATATGGAGCATTCACCGCTTCTGGAGGCAGGTTGTTCTACTGGTTAATTGTTCTAACTGTCAGGAAGTTTCTTCTTAGTTCTAGGTTGCTTCTCTCCTTGGTTAGTTTCCATCCGTTGCTTCTTGTCCTGCCTTCAGGTGCTTTGGAGAATAGCTTGACTCCTTCTTCTTTGGGGCAGCCCCTGAGATACTGGAAGACTGCTATCATGTCCCCCCTCGTCCTTCTCTTCGTTAAACTAGACATACCCAATTCCAGCAACTGTTCCTTATATGTTTTAGCCTCCAGTCCCCTGCCTCCATTCCAGATTTAAGTAGGAAGTGAATCGCAGACCGAGCCATGTTGCCGTTGGACTTTTGAAAGACACCAGGGCTGCGTTCACCTAAAATGTTTATTCAATCCACCAATTTTCACACATGACATTAAGCCCTAAGATAAACCTATCGGATTCACTTTACGGGTGGTCAGGAGCCAGCTGCTAGGTCTCTGATTCACTGCCGGCTGGGGAATTCTGGGAGTTGAAGTCCACACAGACACATACACCTTCGAGTTGCCAAGCTTGAGACAAACCTGGCTCTAATTGATCTGAACCGGGTGTGTTGTAGGTGGGAAGCCAGGCTGGAAGGGATCTTCTCAAGGGACCTCTGAGGAGAAGTCGGACTAGGGCTGAGAAGCAGACAAGCATGCTGAGAAAAGCTGCAGGCAAGAAAAAGATCCTTGCCAACTTCTCCAGCAAGAAAATCTTTCCATGAACTCAACTGTTATTAACCGCACAGCCTCTCTGGATCTGCTCAGCTGGCGGGGGCACATTCAAGACGAAGCCCCGGCCTATTTCTAACATGGAGCCCCTGCCCTGAGCAAAACTGCTTTACAGACTGCTTTTGGCCTGGTTACACACAGACCATAATAAGAAGCAGATGCAACGGAGATGAGACACAGAGGCAGCCAGACTGTTTTACAGACATGTATCAAGGTGCTGGACGGTCCTCTGGGCAGCCAAAACCTCACTTGGGAGGGCAGCAAGGAGCCATGCAGGGTCCATGATTAGGGCAGAAGCCAAGGGCAGGTGAGCAGGTGAGATCTAAGGCTCCAGGGAAGTCCAGGGCTGAAGGGAGCCAGCTGCAGGGAGAGCTGCAGCATGCCATTCTGCAACTGGCAAAGATAGCAATAGCACTTAGATTTATATACTGCTTCACAGTGCTTTTATTGCCCTCTCTAAGCTGTTTACAGAGTCAGCATATTTGCCTCCAACAATCTAGGTCCTCATTTTTCCAATCTGGAAAGGATGGAAGGCTGAGTCAACCACGAACCTGTAAGGATCAAACTCCAGGCTGTGGGCAGAGTTTGCCTGCAATACTGCATTTTAACTTTAGCTGTGCCACCAGAGCTCCTCTCTCCTTCCACTTTGATCATAAAGTTTCTTCAACGTGCATCACCCTGGAAGGCTGGCCAGGGAGCAGATGTTGCAACAGCATTCAGGGCACCCTGGATCTCTCTTTGTGCGTTCATCCCAGACCGTCTCTTTAATCATTTTGCAGCAGAATTCCTCACTCTCCCCTCCTTATCTTCAAAGGTAGTCCTTGATTTATGACCAGTCACTTAACAAACATTCAAAGTTACAGTGGACCTCCCCCAAAGGTACTTACTATCCAGTTCTGACAGGGGCTGCCCCAAAGAAGAGGGAGTCAAGCTATTCTCCAAGGCACCTGAAGGCAGGGCAAGAAGCAATGGATGGAAACTAATCAAGGAGAGAAGCAACCTAGAACTAAGGAGAAACTTCCTGACCGTTAGAACAATTAACCAGTGGAACAACCTGCCTCCAGAAGTTGTGGATGCTCCAACACTGGAAGTGTTTAAGAAGAGACTGGACAGCCATTTGTCTGAAATGGTATAGGTTTTCCTGCCTGAGCAGGGGGTTAGACTAGGTCAGTGATGGCGAACCTTTTAGAGACCGAGTGCCCAAACTGCAACCCAAAACCCACTTATGCATCGTGGGTGCCGGGTGGGTGTGGCCCATTGGGTGGGTGTGACCCATTGGGTGGGTCTGGCTGCGGTGGTAACAGCAGACTGGGTGGGACTAAAAAGTTCAATCAATCAATTCCAACTTTGCAAGATCTTTTTTTTTTCCTGCGAGAAGTTGAAATTGACTGATTGATTGAGCCTTTTTTTTTTTGTACACGGCAGCAGAGGCCTAAAGCAAAAAGGTTTTATAAAACCCAGCTGAAGGCCTAGGACTGGGGCAATGGCGCGCGTGCCCACAGAGAAGGCTCTAAGTACAGCCTCTGGCACCCATGCCATAGGTTCGCCACCACTGGACTAGATGACCTCCAAGGTCCCTTCCACTTTCTTATTATTATTAAGCTGCCTGCCCCCTGCAGTCATGTGACTGTATTTCAGGTGCTTGGCAGCCAGTCTGCATTTACACCCATTTGCAGCATCTCATGCTCACTTGATCTTAATTTATGACATTTTTGCCAAAAAAAATGGCATTTACTTCTGGTTTTCAGCAAAAAGGTCTGACAGCAAAGTTTGTTTAGTGAACACAGCATTTGCTTCCCAACCGCTGCAAGAAAACATAAAATCAGAGCAGTCGTGTGGACGATCCACTTCACAACTTATGATAATAATGCGCAGGCTCCATGATGGTCATAAATCAAAGACTACTTGTAAATTATATCTCATCAACAGGGTGGGAAAGTAAGACAATCTAATTCCCATCTCAAGTCTGCCACGACTGCCCGTTCATAGGGCGTTTATTTTTAGCCTCCTGCTGTGGCACTTGCCACGGATGAAAGCCTGCGGAGAAACTGGATTTGCCCATTTTTGAATGTAAATGTTTGTGAAGCGTGAATTTCAAATCAGTACAATACTGTTGGTTCTCTGGAGGGAACTCTGAAAGTTAGGGTTCTCACTTACCAGCAGCAGTTAGAACCAGGGACTCCATCGCTAAACAATGCAGGTGTAAGAGGCGACGTCATATGACCGCACCACCTTAAGATGGCAATGCCAGTGGTCTCGGTTACCGTCATTTGGTGAATTCTGCACGGTCTTGCTGTGCAGATTCTGAGATTTTGCTTGATTTAAAAAATACAGGAAACCAGAAATTGCCTTAAAGCTTTACATTTTTATTCAGCTGAACAAAGATGGGCTTCTCTACAATAGAGAAAAAGCCCCAAATATCAGAAAAGCCTTATTTTTATACCTTCTTTGATTACATAAGCAATTCACCCAGCAAAGCTGACACACATAAGATAAAGACTTCGCCCTTTAAGGCTGGCACACTGTAGATAAGAAGGAAGAAAGCAGAAGTAGCTAAAAATGTTCCCTTTCGGGTGTTTCCCCAAGACACAATATGTTCCGGGGTGGGTTAGGATATTGGGTGTTTCCTTTACTGTCCTTTTATGACCTTGTATTCATGGTTCTGCAAGTGGCCAGAAATAGCGGGGCCGTCTGCATGTATTCACAATTGATACTGTCCCCTAAGTCCGGGTCAACAGTCTCAGTGTTCTGCAGTCATGTGACCACCATGTGCCACCTCCTGCCGGCTTCCCCAATGACCTTGGTTGTGGGAAATTGTCAGGAATGGTGTCAACGCTGCTAACATCGGATGTTTTTGCATTGACAACAGATGGAAATGTAGCCATCTTTTTCCCTTTCGCTTTTAGAGTTAGATGATACTGGGAGGGGGGGATGTGAATGAGAGTCCAGCTAGAACATAGCAACACTAAACTTAACAGTGAGAATCAAGGTTATTGAACCCAGAACTGATAAAGAATTGGTGGCTGGAGAGCTGGAGAGGAAGCCCGCGCTTCAATCTAATTGGGGAATGTTATTTACAACTGTTAATTGGAGGAGGGAATTGTGCTTTGATACTATGTGCCCAGGAGAGGGGAATTCAGTTTTTGGCTTCGATTATGTAGTGCCAATAATAAAAGATCCTTTAAGGTAAATAAAAGATCCTTTAAGGTAAACAATGCCTCGAAGTTCTTTTGAAGAGTTTCATCTGTCGGAACCATGACAGATGGTTATAAATGTCGATTGCAGGATGTTAGAACTGTCAAAGTTGCAAGCTGGTTTCCAAGTGTCCAGACTGCAAGCCTGTGACCGTGAAGATGCTGCAACAACCGCAACTATGAGGACTCATCGTAAATCTCCTCATTCGGTGCTGTTTTTTAAGGAATATAAATCTTTCCATTCCCCACCACCAAGTCAGAGCTGAAGAAGTTTCTTGGATGAGAAGTGAAATGTCTTCAAAGAAAAACAAGAAAGTCCAGTTGCTTCTTGAAAAAGCATCTTTGGGACAACCTAGACCTGGTTGACGGGGAATCTCCATAGACCTTTAGCTATGGACTTTGGGATGAACACCCTTCGAATGGTGTAGAGGTATGAACAGATTTGCAGAAAACATTGCAGACTACAGGAACCATTTGCTCTTCAGTTTGGGATGCAGACAACACAGACTCATCCCCAACAGCCTCGCCTGTCTTCAACGATGAAGGGACACAGGGCAGAAAACATCCTGCAGCCAAGAAGGCTTCACACCCATTTGCACCACTCAGGTGACACAGATAAACCTCCAGGTGGCCTCAACGACCCTCTAAAAGAATGCAAATGACCAGCTGTCTGCAAGGAGTATAAATCCTCCATTCCCCACCATCCAGTCAGAGCTGAAGAAGCTTCTTGGATGAGAAGTGAAACGTTTTCAAAGTCCAGTTGCCTTTTGAAAAGGCACCTTGGGACATTCAGTGCTGTTGTAATCTTAAAAGGCAACTGAATGGGGGGACCTTAAACCCCTGTAAAGGGGTTGCTTTGGCACCAGCCAAATGTGTCATGTCATTTGGGAAGTTGCTGAGTCCCATGACTGCCTTTCTGTGAGGAAACCCACCACCACCTACTTTTCAAACATGTACCCCATTGAAAAAAAGGCTGCCTATTCCTTTTCCATCTCTTAAAAAAAGGGGGTAAGCAGGAGGTCCAGGGACAAACTGCTGATTTTCCTATTTCTCCCTCCTGCCTATTGCAGACACAGAGGATAAAGTGAATTTTGGCGTCTTCCTCGCAAACCTTTGCAGAAATCAATGGGGATTAAGCTGCTGCAGTCAGCAAACGAAGTCCTCAGAACGGTTCGTCATCAGCAACTTGGCTGGGATTGAGGCAGCTTCTACCAAAGACTCAGTCATGGGAAGGTGGATTAATTAAATGTGTCCTTTTCAATCATTTCCCCCTTTTTTTGCATGGCCCTAATCTGGAGCTGCCTGAGACCAGCCCCTCCCTCTAATTTCCGCAGTGCACAACTTGCAAGAAGCTGAAAAACATGCTCTAAGGAGCTCGGTTCCAAAGCTAGTGGTGCAGTGCCTACAGAAGGCAACCGAGATGTGTTTTAGAATATAATAGAGCTAGAAGGGATTGGAGGTCTACTAGTCCACCCCTTGCTCAAGCAGGAGAAGCTATATTATTTCAGACAAGTGACTGTCCAGTCTCTTCTTAAAAACCTCCAGTGATGGAGCGCCCACGATTTCTGGAGGCAGGTTGTTCCACTGGTTAATTGTCCTCACTGTTAGGAAGTTTCTCCTTAATTCCAGGTTGCTTCTCTCTTTGGTCAGTTTCTATCGTTTCTTGTCCTGCCCTCTGGTGCTTTGGAGAATAGTTTGATGGCCTCTTCTTTGTGGCAGCCCCTCAAATACTGGAATACTGCTATCATGTCGCCCCCTTTTTTTGTATGCGATACAACAAAGGTTGTCTAGTTACACACAACGTGCTGGGATGGGTGGTTTTTCCATTTTTAAGGTGTTGCTGGAGGAGTGCTATCCTCTTTGCATTCCATCAGAAGCCCTGGTGGCGCAATGGTTAGAATGCAGTATTGCAGGCTAACTCTGCCCACCCTGCTAGCAGTTCGATCCTGACTGGCTCAAGGTTGATTCAACCTTCTACTCTTATGAGGTCAGTAAAATGAGCACCCAGCTTGTTGAGGGCAATATGCTGACTCTGTAAACCACTTAGAGAGGTCTGTGAAGCAGTATATAAGTCTAAGTGCTATTGCTAGTGCTGTTGCTATCAGGGCTGTTGACAGGGTGTGGTCACAAAAGGCAAGATGGCCATAATGGTGCAGACAAAACTCCACCTAATAGGAGCCTCAATTGCATGATGATATCTGCCTTTTTGACTTTTTTTGACCCCTCCTCTCCATCCCTGGAATGCGTAACAAGCTTCCAAGGATGGTCTTCACACAGCGTGCTTTACCTGCTTGTTGGACCTCAGCTGTTTTGCATGGAAAGGATTTAGAGTATGCCAAAAAGTGGTGGAATTGTGTCCAGAAATGCTCTTTTTGATCAGGTCAGCTGTGAAAGATTTTTTTGCTTCTCCAGTCAGTCTTTAGACGGCCATGGCTCCATTCTGCCTAGCCAAAGTAATGGTGTAACCAGCAGCCAGGTGACCTTAAATTATCATGCTGTCTTCAAGGAATTAGAGATTAATCTTTTTCCAGACCTGTGCAGAACAAGCCCAGGAGAAAAATACTGTAATTCACAGGGATTCACTAAATGCAAAGTGAAAGGTGAGTCTGCTCTCGTTATCAGCATCTCCTTGGGCTTCTTGCATTGCTCCAGACTGGTTAAACCAATGATAGGAAGAAATGCCTGCTCTTCAGACAAAGCAGATTTCCAAATGCTCATTTTGGAAAGCTTAGTAAACAAACAGCCTTTGAAGTTTCAGAGTTTTGCCAAGGGAGAGGTCTAAGCGCTCATATTGTGCAATTGTCCAATATTTGTCTGAACTCACTGCTTGAAGCACTGAAGGGCTAGTCCTCGCAAATGTTAACATTTCTGGGTTAAGAAGAAGAGAAAGAAGACGAAGAAGAAAAGAAAAGAAGAAGAGGAGGAGGAGGAAAAAAGAAGAGGAAGAGGAAGAAAAGGAAGGAGAAGGAGGCAAAAAGAAGAGGAAAAGGAAGAAATGGAAGGAAGAGGAGGAGGGGGGAGGAGGAGGAGAAGGAGAAAGAAGGAGGAGGAGGAGGGGAGAAGGGGGAGGAAGAAGGAGGAAGAGGGGAGGAGGAGAAGGAGGAAGAAGGAGAAGGAGGGGGAGGAGGAGGAGAAAGAAGGAGGAGGAGGAGGGGAGAAGGAGGAGAAAGAAGGAGAAGGAGGAGGAGCAGGAGAAGAAGGAGAAGGAGGAGGAGAAGAAGGAGGAGGAGAAAGGGAGGAGGAAGAGCAGAGGAGGAGGGAGGAGAAAGTAGAAGAAGAAGGAAGAGGAGGAGGAGGAGGAGGAAGGATGGAAGGAGAAGGAGGAGGAGAAAGAAGAAGAATAAGGAGGAGGAGGAGGAGGAGGAAGAGGAGGAGGAGGAGGAGGAGGAGAAGAAGAAGAAGAAGAAGAAGAAGAAGAAGAAGAAGAAGAAGAAGAAGAAGAAGAAGAAGAAGAAGAAGAAGAAGAAGAAGAAGAAGAAGAAGAAGAATGACCATATGACCATGAAAGTGTCAACGCTGGCTCCCTCATCTAAGAAACCGCCCTCTAGAGTCTGGACAGGGGAAACCATTAATGTTATGAAAGGCTAACAGAGCGGGGGCCATTCTGATCTCTGAAAGGGGGATGTTCCATAGAACAGAGGCAGCAGCAGAAAAAGCGCCTGGCCACTGCCAGCTGACAATCTTTGGCTGCAAGGGTCTGCAGCATCCCCATCTGCTCAATCGGATTGGACGGGTAGAGACTTTACAGGAAAAACCGTCTCCTGGCACATCCCAAAAGCAGAAGCACGATGTTGGCTGAATGCGTGCATGTGTCATGACTCGTCCGTCTGCAAAAGAAGGTGGGCGGAATGGCAGAGTGCACTGCTAATGCCTGGGACTCGCGGCCCTTGTTCAGAATAGGAAACGCCGGAGGCAAAGTGCTCGCCAGCCAGGCCTGCGAAGGAGAATCCAGCCCGTCATTCCAGGGCCTTGCGATACAGAATCCTCTTTCTCAGTACCACATTGTGAGGGGCTGAATCCAGACCATCCTTGGGCTCCCTGCAGGCAGAAAAGCAATCAGGGGGCCAGAGCAGATAAGACAGGACAGGAGGCATTCAGAAAAAGGAAGGCATTTTAGCAACCTGCTTTGCAACAGAAAAAAGGGAAAACAGAGGTTTTCTCTGGACCTGAACGGCCTGTTACATGCACTGCCACGAGGAAAAAAAACAATTACTTTTGTTTCTACTTGGAAACCGTTTCTGGACTTTGTGCTGGAGGTGGAAAAAAAACCAAAACTTTGATTTTGGGTTTTACCAATTAGATAGGTTTGTTGTTATAGTCCCACCTTAGGCATGAAAGCAGTCTGAGTGACTTTGGGCCAATCACTAGAAGACTGTGAGTTCTAGTCCCGTCTTAGGCATGAAAGGAGTCTGAGTGACTTTGGGCGAATCACTAGGAGACTGTGAGTTCTAGTCCCGCCTTAGGCATGAAAGCATTCTGAGTGACTTTGGGCCAATCACTAGAAGACAGTGAGTTCTAGTCCCACTTTAGGCATGAAAGCACTCTGAGTGACTTTGGGCCAATCAACTAGGAGACTGTGAGTTCAAGTCCTGCCTTAGGCATGAAAGCAGTCTGAGTGACTTTGGGCGAATCACTAGGAGACAGTGAATTCTAGTCCCACTTTACGCATGAAAGCACTCTGAGTGACTTTGGGCCAATCACTAGGAGACTGTGAGTTCTAGTCCTGCCTTAGGCATGAAAGCCAGCTGGGTGACTTTCAGTCTCTCTCTTTCAGCCCAGTCCAACTTTGCAAGGTTGTTATTCTAGGAAAAACAGGAGGAGTATTAGGTATAACCCCTGCCTCGAGTTACTTATGAAAGTAACAAAAGCAGAATTAAAACAAAATCTAAGAATGATCATTTACCCCCGGCAGCCCTTAGCCCTCTCCGCCAAATAATGGGTCAAATCAGGGAACGCCTGGGTGCTTTGAATGCCTCCCCTTGATTCCTAGGATGGCAGTTCGTGAGGGAAAAGCATCCCAAGCAAGGAAACTGAGATCTCCCCAGGCAACTCCTATTGTTATTGGAAGGAGCGATCTTCAGTCCCAATAGCCTGTAATCCAACTTGGCTGTATCTCCTGCCGAATCGGTGTAAGTGTCTGTGGAAACAACGCTCTCATTGATGCTCAACGTTGGCTCCTAAAAGGTTTTGGGTTTCCCATCCACTTTCCCTTCGTTTCTCGCGGGGTGTAATTACTGAGCAATGGGGAGGACTCAGATGATTCGGTTACAACTCTTCGGACAAACGCACGACTCAAAGATTTTTGAGGACGCCCCAATTTGCAAGGGCTGGTGTTCAGTTTCCCAGCCCTTGCCTTGCCTTGGGTTGAATTGGGGGCCTTCGTTACGGGGGGGGGAGTTAGTTTCAAGGATTCTCGCCTTCTCCACTGTAAACCGGGGATTGTGCGTGTAACTGGCAAGGTCCTGGAATTAGAGGAGGGGGGAAAAAAGTAATTGCAAAGTTCCAGGGATTGTGATGATGAAAAGGAGCAGTGTTTTTCCAATCTGGCAACTTTAAGATGTGTGGATGTAAATCTGGCTGGCTGGGGAATTCTGGGAGTTGAAGTCCACACATTCTGAAGTGGCCAGGTTGAAAACACACTGATGTAGGATGTAAAGAGGGTTGTTGAGGTCTGGATCGAGCGAAACAGGCTCTGATTCAGCCCTAGCAAGACTGAGTAGCTGTGAGTATTTGGACCCTCCAGAGACAAGGGTTTGCCATCTTGGGTTCTGGATGAGGTGGCAGGCCTGGTACACAATCTGGGGGTCCGCCTAGGCCAGGGGTCTTCAAACGTGGCCCTTTTATGACTTGTGGACTTCAAGTCCCAGAATTCCTCAGCCAGCGTGCCTGGCTGAAGAATTCTGGGACTTGAAGTCCACAAGTCATAAAAGGGCCACGTTTGAAGACCCCTGGCCTAGACTCACAGCTTCTACTTGAAGTTCAGAGGACAACTCTGGCTAGCAGAATCTTTGTATACCTTTAGTGGTGTGCCAATTGCGCACATTCCTGGATCAGGAGGCCCTGCTCACCATTACCCATGCCCTCGTAACCTCTCATTTGGATTAACCGCAATGCTCCCTACATGGGGCTGCCCTTGAAGAGCATTCAGTAGCTTCAACTGGTACAGAATGTGGCTGGTATGAGATAGACAGTGCATTAACGCTAGTACTGTATTGTGTGAATTGCGTTGACTACTGGTGTGTTTCCCGGGTACAATTCAAGGTGCTGGTTGTCACCTTTAAAGCCCTTCGTAACACGAGAGACCATGTTACCTGAGTGAACATCATCTTTCAAGGTTCTCCACCTGTCCAATTCGGTCTAACAGAGTGGGCATGCTACAGATCCCATCAGCCAAAATATGTCGGCTGGAGGAAACTAGAAGACAGACCTTCTCTGCTGTGGCCCCTGCTTGGTGAAATATTCTTCTCCCGGTGGTTAGAACAGTCCCAACCCTTTCATAAGGCTTTTAAAACTTGGTTGTGTATCTGGGCCTGGGCTTCTGAATGTATTTAGGATCTCGTTCCTTGGCTCTGCTGTTAATCATCTCAGCTACAAACTGTATATTCAATTTTGGATTGCTTTTACTGACTTTCAGTGTTTAGAACTGTAAGCCACCCAGAGTCACTTGGTTGATGGCTGGCCATAGAAATTAAATAAAAAAATATTCTCTAACTGAGGGGTCTTCAAACTTGGCCCTTTTATAACTTGTGGACTTCAACTCCCAGAATTCCTCAGCCAGGCATATGTGCCTGGCTAAAGAATTCTGGCAGTTGAAGTCCACAAGTCATAAAAGGGCCAGGTTTGAAGACCCCTGCTCTAACTCATGCCTTGCAGACCATCCAATGCTACACTTACAACATTGGTCTGCAATAAGGAAAAATATTGCAATGCAGGTCCTCAATTTTTTTTCAATGGACTTATTTGAAACACACACACACACACACACACACACACACACACAAATAGACATACACATACTTGATCTTAGCTGATTTTGGGGGAGGGAACCCTGAGCAGAATTGGAGGGGGGCTCAGTGGTTACCTGGAAATCTAACAGCCTGTGTTCAAGACTTGAGTGCCGCATGATGGGATGAGCTCCTGTTACTTGTCTCAGCTCATGCCAACCGAACAGTTCGAAAGCATGCAAATGCGAGTAGATAAATAGGTACCACTTTTCTGGGAAGCTAGCAGCATTCTGTGCACCTTGGTGCATAGTCAGAATCAGAATAGAGCTGGAAGGGACCTTTGTGGTCTTCAACTTTTGACAGCAACCTGTTCCACTGGTTAATTGTTCTCATTGTTAGGAAGTTTCTCCTTAGTTCCAGGTTGCTTCTCTCCTTGATTAGTTGCCATCTGTTGTTTCTTGTCCTGCCTTCTGGTGCTTTGGAGAATAGCCTGACCCTCTCTTCTTTGTGGCTGCACCTCAGATATTGAACTATTGCTATCATGCCCCCCGTAGTCCTTCTTTTCTCTAGACTGGCCGTACCCAATTCCTGCAAGTGTTCCTCATATGTTTTTGTCTCCAGCCCTTAATCATCTTGGTTGCTCTTCTTTGCACTTTTTCCAAAGTCTCAATGTCATGCCACCATATGATCATGGAAAAGTCTGCAAACAGCGCTGGGTCCCTTGGCTAAGAAACGGAGATGAGCACTGGCCTTTAGAGTTGAACATGACCGGATAGGGGAAACCTTTGCCTTTACCTTTAGTAACTGGACAGGAGACCACCATTATATCACAGGAGTAAAAATCAGGAGTAAAAGCATTGGCAAAACCACTTTCAGGCTGTTGCCAAGGGAACTCCATCTGTCTCAAAATAGTTTTTAGCGCGGCCTCCGCTGACTAACCCTTTGATGCAGCAGACTTTGCCCTGCAACCACATTCCTGCTGCCGTCCTCTGTCTCATTTGCCTAATGATAGCAAACGGCATCCATCAATCGTGGCAGTGAGATATCCTCCGCATGACCCGACATTTGTAAGGATCTGGCCTGCCTTCCCTGTCAGTTAAAATCTGTTAAAATGAGGTTGTGATGTCCAGGCATGAAATGGGAAAGCGTTGTTGAAAGAAACATCTTCATCAGGATCCAGTCCAAGCCAGGAATAAACAAAATGGAGACTGCTTTAGAAAGAAGGTTGCAGTTTGTTGAAGAGGAGAGCCAGACTGAAAGATGGCTCTGGGAAAGCTGACCCCATGTAGCTGGGAGTGGTGGGCTTTTATACCTCCTTTGGGCTTTGTATTTGGAGTGTTTCCTGGTTGAGGCTTTGTATTTCCTGTGTCTACTTTGACCAAGTCTGAGTGTGTCCTTTTGGTGTTGGTGGGTTAACCCTATTATGTTTCCTGTCCTTAGAATTTGGGTGGGGTATGTAGATTTTAGGTGTCTTTGTCTTCCTGGCTCCAACCTTCCTGAATGTATTACTGAATTTGCATTTTTAAATGCTGGCCTCTGCCTAAGGCAGGGGTATCAAACTGCCGGCCCGGATGTGTCATGGCAAAACCGCACCCACCCCATTGCCGGCAATGGAAAAAAAGTCACGATACATTGCAACATGTCACGTGACGTTGTGAGTTTGACACCCCCGGCCTAGGGGCTGGGGCTGATTTCTGAGGGCTGGTTTCTGTCTTTTTTTAAATATCTTCTCCATTATTCCTTTGGGGAAATATATTCTACTTTTTTTTATTATTTCCCCAAATATTTCTTTCTCTGGATTCTTCCCACAGCGTTATCCTCAGTTCAAATGACGCCTTCATTTTCTCTCAGCAGACAAGAAGGGTTGCGTTGGACCTTTGCCATTGCTGTAATTCTCGCTACCCCAAAGATGGAAGGGTATGCTGCCCACATACACGCCATCGTGTGTGTGTGTGTGTGTGTGTGTGTGTGTGTGTGTGTGTGTGTGTGTGTCTGAGCTTAGCAGCTTAGGCTCCCAAGGGCAATCTATCCTCCTTCAGAGGCTTCTCTAATACCCCTGGCCTAAGCTGTCTTTCAACTTATCTCGCATTCTTCCTCCCAAACGAAGGCCTGCCTTTGACTTATAAAAGGGGATTTAGTCACAGGAGCACATTATCTTAAACAGCTCACCTTCACCCGAAAGGACAAAACACCAACCCAGGAGAGAAAGAAATAAGAATTTCAAGGAAGAAAAAAATCCCATGAGCAAGAGGGAAGTGGGGAAGGCGCGATTAGCATTGTGTTCCAAACCTAGCTTGTCATTTAATTAAATTTTGTTTCCTCCAGGCAATTCTGGATAGCATTCAGAAGCTTTCCGAAATTCAGGCTTTCAGTTAAATAAATCCCCATCTATTGTGATTCTCAGTCTCAGCAACTCTGGACTTCAACTCCCAGAATCCCTCAGCCAGCATGCATGGAGTTTTAGCTCCCAGAATTCCCCACTCAGCATGGCTGGGGAATTCTGGGTGTTGAAGTCCACCCATCTTAAAATTGCTTAGGCTGAGAGACAATGCCATATACTGGTAATCCTCAATTCACAACCCCAATTGAGCCCCAAATTTCTGTTGCTAAGTGAGACAATTGCTAAGGGAGTTTTGTCCCATTTTACGACCTTTCTTACCACAGTCGGTAAGTGAATCGCTGCAGTTGTTAAATTAGCAACACGGTTGTTAAGTGAATCTGGCTTCCCCATGGACTTTGCTTGCCAGAAGGTCACAAAAAGTGATCACATGACCTCGGGACACTGCAACTGTCATAAATATGAACCAGTTGCCAGGCAACCAAATTTTGATCATGTGACCATGGGGAGGCTGCAACGGTCATAAGCCTGAAAAATGGTCAGAAGTCATTTTTTCAGTGCCATTGTAATGTCGAACGGCCACTAAATGAATTGTGAGTCGAGGATTATCTGTATAATGGCACAATATTTGTAAGCATTTAGTGCTAGGATCAACTAACAGGGGAATAACATTAGCAGATTGTACGTTCTTTGAAAAAAGTTGCTATGGACGCTATTATTGTTGGTATAAATATAGAAGAAAATGTTTTCATTTAATCATTGATATATGGAAAATATCAAATATCAAAAATTATATTTGTTTAATGCTGAAGAAGGAGAATACTATTGGGAGAAGAGAGGATCGAAATATATTATCAATTAATATACTCATTATGGAAATATAAAAATTAGTTATTATTGACTGTTAATTAACTATTATTGACCATATATTTTTTTTTAAAAAAATCACAAACCAAGACAACACGCTGTACGCCAGGCATTAAGGTTGTTATTGTAAAAAATTAATAAAACTCTTACAAAAAAAATGTGGTTTGTTACTAATAGAGAAAAATGTAACTTACCTGGGCAGTTTGGATTTTCTGTCGTACGAATATTGTGAAACAATCTGATTTATCATGTTGCTATCAGAAGACATGAGGGTGGATTTCTTTTACCGGTTAAAAAAGAGAAATGGCTGTGTTGCAATCGCAGAATTGGGATGAGAGACTTTTGCGCCCTTTTTCTTGATTTGCTACGTTTTACCATTTTTAGTCTAAAAAGACCAGAGGTTTAACAAAGTGTTTCTCAGACTTTGAACAGTCACTAAATGAATTGGGTAAGTCCAGGACCATCTGGCACAGTGGTTAGAGTGCAGTATTGCAGGCTGACTCTGCCGACTGACAGCAGTTCGATCCTGACCTGTTTGAGGTTGACCCAGCCTCCCATCCTTCCGAGGTCGGTAAAATGAGGACCCAGATTGTTGGGGGCAAATACGCTGACTCTGTAGACCGCTTAGAGAGGGCCGCAAGCAGTATATAAGTCTAAGTGCTATTGCTATTGTATCTTTATCCTCCTCCTCACCTCTCTGTTTTCCATGGTCATTATATGGTCCACCCCTGGTCCTTCTAGAGGTCATTTTCCCTTCTTCCAGATTTCCACCAAGAACAAGGTATCCCTTCTCCCCCAGGCAGACAGATACACACATCTCAGGGGCTGCCCCAAAGAAGAGGGAGTCAAGCTATTCTCCAAAGCGCCTGAAGGCAGGTCAAGAAGCAGCAGATGGAAACTCATCAAGGAGAGAAGCAACCCAGAACTAAGGAGAAATTTTCTGAGATCAGAAAAACGAATCAGTAAAACGGCTTGCCTTCCGATGTTGTGGTTGCTCCAACACTGGAGGTTTTAAAAAAGAGACTGGACAGCCATTTGTCTGAAATGATATAGGGTTTCCTGCCTGAGCAGGGGGTTGGACTCGATGACCTCCAAGATCCCTTCCAACTTTATTATTATTATCGATCATTGCACAGTCAGTCAGATGTTCAGACTGGATTTGGCATTTTGTCTACCTATTGAGTCCTTACCCAGGACCTGGGATAGGCAGATGTGGATGTTTGATGGTATTATAGATATTGTCGCAGGATGAAAGCAGTTCCTAGTAAGGCCGCCTTTTGCAATTGACTAATAGCGAATTTGTCAATGCCAATGGTGTTCAAGTGGTGCTCCAGTTGTTTTGGGATTGCACCCAAGGCGCCTATGACTATTGGTACTACCCTTGCTTGCTTTTGCCACAATCTTTCTATTTCTATTTGTAGGTCTTTGTATTTTGCTATCTTCTCCAGTTCTTTCTCGTCTATTCTGCTGTCTCCAGGCACTGCCACATCCACTTTTTTGTCTTTCTTATCGACAATTGTTAAGTCTGGGGTGTTATGTTGCAGGTGCTTGTCTGTTTGAATTCTGAAGTTCCAGAGCAGTTTAATTTTATCATTTTCTATGACTTTCTCTATTTTATGATCCCACCAGTTTTTGCTTACAGGCAAATGAGATTTTTTGCAGATCTTCCAATGCACCATTTTTGCCACTTTGTCATGCCGCTGCTTGTAGTCAGTCTGTGCGATCTTCTTGCAGCAGCTTATCAAGTGGTCCACTGTTTCTTCAGCTTCTTTGCATAGGCGGCACTTACTGTCTGTTGCTGTCTTCTCAATTTTGACTTTATACGCATTATTTATATTATTATTATTATTGTTGTTGTTGTTGTTGTTGTTGTTGTTGTTACATCTTCCTTTCTCCCCTTGCCTACCCCAGTCCTTCACAATCCCTCATGGAAGTTGTAAAACCCACAGCCCCTTCCCCTAAGTAGCCCAGATGGTGCCTCTGAAAGTACCCCCCCCCCATATATCATGTCTGAGCTGTGTCTCCTCTGGCACCGTAGAAAAGGGAATGATGGGGCAGGAATGTTCACAGGGGGTGTGTGTGTGTACAAAGCCTTCCAGCCCCCCCCTTCCCCCTCCTCCTCTCCACCTTTCCACCTCTTTAAACACACTTTTCATACAAACGTTATGTGTATATTCCAGGGAGGGAGGGAGGGAGGGAGGGAGGAAAGAAGGAAGGAAGGAAGGAAGGAAGGAAGGAAGGAAGGAAGGAAGGAAGGAAGGAAGGAAGGAAGGAAGGAAGGAAGGAAGGAAGGAAAAAAGATGGAAAGGGGAAGGAAGAAAAGAAAGGGAAAAAAGATGGAGAGGGAAGGGGGGAGGGAGGAAGGAAAGGAAAGGAAAAAGATGGAGAGGGAAGGAAGGAAGGAAGGAAGGAAGGAAGGAAGGAAGGAAGGAAGGAAGGAAGGACAAAAGATGGAGAGGGGAAGGAAGAAAGGAAAGGGAAAAAAGATGGAGAGGGAAGGGAGGGAGGGAGAGAGGGAGGAAGGATGGAAAGGAAAGGAAAAAGATGGAGAGGGAAGGAAGGAAGGAAAGAAGGAAGGAAGGAAGGAAGGAAGGAAGGAAGGAAGGGAAGATGAAGAAGGGGAGGAAGAAAGGAAAGGGAAAAAAGATGGAGGGAAGGAAGGAAGGAAGGAAGGAAGGAAGGAAGGAAGGAAGGAAGGAAGGAAGGAAGGAAGGAAGGAAAAAGGATGGAGAGGGGGAGGAAGAAAGGAAAGGAAAAAAAGATGGAGAGGGAAGGGAGGGAGGGAGGGAGGAAGGAAGAAAAGGAAAAAGATGGAGAAGGAAGGACGGAAGAAAGGAAAGGAAAGGAAAAAGATAAAGAGGGAGGGAGGGAGGAAGGAAGAAAGGAAGGAAAGGAAAGATGGAGAAGGAAGGAAGGGAGGGAGGGAAGGAGGGAGGGAGGGAGGGAGGAAAGGGCATGTGTTCAGGCATGAGCGCAATCATTTCAGAGCCATTTCACTCATCAAAAAGGATTGTTTCCATTTTTTATCTTCTTAATGAAAAAAACAAATCGCAGAACAAGGCAAGAGACATTATTAGCAAAGCAGCCAAGTCTTCTAAAAAGGCTGCAATGGAGCAGAGGTGGGATCAGAGATTAACAATGTAATACAAGGCGAAGTATAAGCTCTGTTGAATATAAAGGGGTTTGTTTCTAAGTAAATTTGCTGAGGAATCAGTAAACCAGGATTGGGGAAAGGAAAGGAAACGCTTTCACGAAGCATTGACTTGCTCGTTCCATTTCCCAGTGTTTTGATCACTGTAATAATTTAAATTATGCTTAGAGGTGCCAATGACAACATGGGTTTGTTATATATTAGTGCAGACAGGAGAGCCTTGGGCTTAAGGCAGTGGTGGTGAACCTATGGCAGAGGTGCCAGAGGCGGCACTCGGAGCCCTCTCTATGGGCACACGTGCCGTTGCCCCAGCCTCGCCTCCCCCTGTGACCCCCTCCTCTCCAGCAGCCCCCCTGAAGGAGAGTCGCCCCTGAGCATGGCCCACATGGAGCAGCGCAGCCAAGGACATGGCAGCCAAGCAGTGTAGACAAGACTCTGCCCTCACACCCCATCATGCACAGTTGATCCTGCGGGGCGCAGGCAAAGGGCATGACCATTATAGCGCTGCTGGGCTGCCTGGGCGATCTGCGGCGGGCCCTGGAGGCGGTGAGTGGTCCTGCGGGCAGGTGGGGTGGGAGATGGGGAGGTGGAGTGGGGGTGGGGCAGGGGTGGAGCGGGAGCGGGGCCAGTTTTTGGGCACCAGGTCTCTAAAAAGTTCGCCATCCTTGGCTTAAGGTAACCCTCCAAGGGTGGTTGCCTATGAGAAAAAGGTTGTCATAAAATCCAATCAAACAATCAATCAAACAAACAAACAATTAATCTACTTTTTCTTCAGTCCCAGCATCTCATTTCTTGCAAGAATCAAAGGACGTCAGATGGGTGAAGGTCAAAAAAAAAAAAAAGAGAGAGAACAGCCACGACTACTTGATAGACACCCCCACCCTCCGTGGTTACTCCTGGGGTCAGCCCACCGGTCACCATCACCATCATCCCCAGAACAAGCAGAAAGGCCAGGCAGCAAATGGGGATTAAAACAGCCCCAGTTCCCAAGGCATCGCTCTGGTTTGCCAGTGTTGTTAGGTCCAGCCAAGTGTGAACAATGCCAGCCGACAGCTTAATGAAGGCAGCAGTGCTTTACAGGGCTGGGGGGACGTCGGGGGCCGTGGTGTTGACTGCTAACGGGGAACAACTTCGCATTAAGAAACAGAAGCAAACAGGGAACAGAACCCTGTGAGGATGGATGGGTGGGGAGGCAGGAAGGAGGGAGGTCCAGGCAAGGAGCTTTACTAAACTCACCAGAGTTTCGTGGTTTTCGTGGAGCTAGGATTGGCACCTGTAGAGCCTAGACCAGGGGGTAGGCAACCTTGGCTCTGTTATGACTCGTGGATTTCAACTCCCAGAATTCCTGAGCCAGCATGGCTCAGCTTGGAAACCTCTCCCTTTCTTCTCAGCATGGCTGGCTCAGGAATTCTGGGAGTTGAAGTCTACCAGTAAGGTGACCAACCGTCCTCCTTTAGGGAGGACGGTCCTCCTTTTGTGAGTTCTGTCCTCCCTCGAAAAGTGTCCTCCTACATGTCCTCCTTTTTGATATTTGAAGACTAATCTGCGGGCCTTTTTTTTTTCTCATAGAATGCTCAGAACGGCGTTCCAGCACCTTTTTTTGATGGTTTTTTTTCAACTTTTGCATGAGCTGTGCTACTCCCCCTATTGGCTTTCGAAAGCCAATAGGAATTGCTGCTGAGCGCGCCAAAACACCCGGCCGGCAAACTTTGCACATGCAAGTTGTCTACAGCGAAGGTGAATTGGCAGGAACTTTGCACCCCTCCCTGCTACCAACTACACTATCTCTTAGTTCCAAAGATACCTGGAGGAGACTGGAGCGGTACGTTTCTCTTGATCTTCGGCTCTGCTAGGGCAATAATGGCTGCGGGCGCAAGAGGCAGAGGCGGCGGGGATGCTGTGGGCAGGGGTGTGAGGGGCGGCAGTGGCAGGCTGCCCCCCATGCTGTGGGAGCCGCAGGACCCTCTCTACATGGGGCTGCTCAGGGTGGGCGGTGGTGCTGGCGGAGGGGCTGCAGGCAGGGTGTGTCGATGGCAGGCTTCCCCCCAGGGCCAGAGCCAGCTCGGCTGGTGCTTTGGGAGCTGCGGGGCCCGCTCTACACGGTGGGACAGCAGTGCTGGCAGGGGCGCGGCAGGCAGTTGACCTTCCATGGGCCAAGCCAGCTTTTACGATATTTTTTTCTTCAATTTATTTGTGTCCTCCTTTTCATTGTAAAAAAGTTGGTCACCTTACTACCAGTCATAAAGCGGCCTAGGCCTAGGGCAGGAGTAGGCAACCTTGGCTCTTTTATGACTGGTGGACTTCAACTCCCAGAATTCCTGAGCCAGCATGACTCAGCTTGGAAACCTCTCCCTTTCCCCTCAGCATGGCTGGCTCAGGAATTCTGGGAGTTGAAGTCCACAAGTCATAAAAGACCAAGGTTGCCTACCCCTGCCCTGGGACATAGCAACTGTCATAAATACATTTGGGTTAACAAGTACCCAAATTTTGATCACATGACCCTGGGGATGCTGTAACAGTGATAAGTGCGAGGACCAGCTTTATGCAACTGTTTTCATTTCTGTTATTTCTTCGAACAGTAGCTAAAAAAACAGCTGTAAGTCGAGGACTGCATAAGGACTGACATAAGGATCTGATAGCACAGTGGTTCTCAACCTTCCTAATGCCGCGACCCCGCAACCGGTCGTAAGTCGAGGACTACCTGTATTTCCCTGCTCGGGAGCGCTGCGCATGCGTGGTGCCGCCCCCCTCCGCCGGCCGAGGCGTAGCTGGCAAGCAGCAGAGACGGCGCAGGCCGACCACCAGCTGGGCTACCAGCTGGCCCAGCCCAAGGCAGGTAAGGCACCCGCCGGGCCCCATGCGTGCCAGCAACCCTCCCTGCGCCTGCCGGCCTCCCACCTGCCACCCCTGGCCCTCTTTTACTTACTTTTAGTAGTTGCTCAGCAGGGAGGGAAGCTTTCCAGAAAGTTCGCCTTGCAGCACCGTTTGCAAACTGGGGCTTTTGGTGGGCTCAGCAGGGCAGAGACAGCCTGGACAATTCCTATTGGCTTTTGAAAGCCAATAGAATAGTCTCTTGAATAGAGTCTATTCTATTGGCTTTCAAAAGCCAATAGAATAAAAGGGAGTAGCACAGCTAAAGAAAAGGGGGGAAAATGGCGGACAGCCTTGTTTGGCGACCCCCGTGAAATGGTCATTCGATCCCAAATGGGGTCGCGACCCACAGGTTGAGAACCGCTGCGATAGCAGTCATGCTGATAAACATGGGCTATGATGTCATTAAGAAATGAGAATTACGGTGTCATTTGCTTCCTTCCCTCTTCCCATTTTGCCATGAAGTTTCTTGCAAGCACACATGTTCCTTATAAACATGTTCAAATTTTGAAACAAAGATGGCTACTCCCAACAGAATGAGGGAACAGCTTTACAAACTCAAAGAAGCATAATAAAACTTAAAAAACTGGAGTTTGATAAATACAGATGAAACCTTTCTAATTTAGTAAGTATGGTTGCAATCAGTTTAATTGGTAGCTTTGGCAAGAAGAGTTTAATTTCTGAGACCATTTTTTTAATTAGTGGGGCTGAGAAGGAGTTAAAAGCATGGTTATTTATTTTTCCAGGCAATTTTTACATTGAATCATACTTTGCTAAGGAGCCAGGAAAGAAAACAATAAAGATACGATTTTTTCCCCCTCTCTTCCTACGATGAATCGTTTTTTTTTAAATTACATTGTAAATTATCCCACACTTCCTTCAATATCTCAAACAGGAAGCCATACTGCAGTTTTGGTGACATACATGGGAAATGTAATTAGTTAATTAATCAACTTAACAACACAAACTTGCAGATGTCTCCTACAGAATAAGCTCTTTGATTGCAGTAAAACTTACACTCAAGGTAGTGCATATGGAAATGCTGTCTCTAATTGATTGACAAGCATGGTTATTGTTGTTTAAATCAAATAAACCTTGCTATAAAAAAGTTTATTAAAGGTACTGCCCTTGCCGAACATTTCAACGTGTTTTGCCCCCGTGAGCAACTACTAAAAGTAGTTTTAATAGTTTTATTGGGGGCATAACAGACTATATAGGCCCTCAACTTTAAAAAAAAAAAAACCCTACAGAATAAAAACTTACTTTAAAAACTATGCATTCAAAGAACAGCCTAAATCGGGGGTCTTCAAACTTGGCCCTTTTATGACTTGTGGACTTCAACTCCCAGAATTCCTCAGCCAGTGCCTGGCTGAGGAATTCTGGGAGTTGAAGTCCACAAGTCTTAAAGCGGCCAAGTTTGGAGACCCCTCTCTTAAAACCTGTGCACAGCTCATTTTACAATTGCACATGGCCCTTGATTTACAACAGTTAATTTAGTGACTGTTCAAAGTTACAACAGCACTGAAAAAAGTGACTTAACGACCATTTTTCACAGTTATGCCCTTTGCAGCATCCCGGTGATCATGTGATCAAAATTCACACGCTTGGCCACTGGTTCATATTTAGGACGGTTGCTCTGTCCCAAGATCATGTGATGCCCTTTTGCAAATGGGGAAGCCAGATTCACTTAACAACCGGGTTGCTAACTTATCAACTGCAGTGATTCACTTAACAACTGTGGCAGGAAAGATCGTAAAATGGGGCAAAACTTAACAAATGTCTCGCTCAACATCAGAAAGGTTGGGATCAATTATGGTGTATCCAGGGGTCTTTAAACTTGGCCCTTTTATAACTTGTGTATTTCAACCCCCAGAATTCCTCAGCCAGGCACACTGGCTGAGGAATTCTGGGAGTTGAAGTCCACAAGTCATAAAAGGGCCAAGTTTGAAGACCCCTGGTGTATACTGTATATAAGCTCTCCTTTTACAAATCCATGGTTTGTATTAAACCAAGGCTTGGAACCTCACACAATGACTAGATGTTTCTTCTTCCAAACATCCTGAGAATTAGGAAAATCACTAAAGCTCACGAGTCTGGGGCAGCCCACTCCCCAGACCCTTTTAGGATCTCACGCCAGGACTTGAAATTCCCAGGCTGTTTTACGAGTGCTTGCTATTTTCACAGGACTTCTAGAATGAATGCTACAACCTTGATTTATATGGGGTTCCCAGGAGATTGGGGTTTTTCAATGCAAAGCCATAATTATTTATTTGCACAATTGTTTAAAAGAGGACTCCCAGACTTAATTATGGCTGCAGATGGGGCTGGCTACCCCAGCGTTGAACTAATTCACGGTCTGTTTTAATCACATTTTGCTAACAAGTCTGAGTGGCCAGGTTCAGTATAATCCACACAGTATGTGAATGCAACCTCTGCCTAGGTTTACAGTCTGATTAAGCCAAAACTAAACAAATTGTAATATGGCTTAATAGGATAATAAGCCCCAGTATGATCTGATTTGTAAAGTTGTGGAAACTTGTACTTTTCAATTATAAATCAGGGAGAAAAACTCCTTTCTGATCCTGAATGGAAAGGTTGAGTTGATTGGAAATCATGTAGCCCAGTGGTTTTTTTTTCCAACTTGGCAACTTTAAGATGTGTGGATTGCAACTCCCAGAATTCCACAGCCAGAATACTGCATATAGCATACAGCAAGAAACCACGAGTTCAAGTCCCGCCTTAGCCTTGAAAGCCAAGTTGGTGACTTTGGGCCAATCACCAGGAGACTGTGAGTTCTAGTCCCGCCTTAGGCACAAAAATCAGTTGGGTGACTTTGGGCCAATCACCAGGAGACTGTGAGTTCTAGTCCCACCTTAGGCACAAAAATCAGTTGGGTGACTTTGGACCAATCACCAGGAGACTGTGAGTTCTAGTCCCGCCTTAGACAAGAAAATCAGTTGGGTGACTTTGGGCCAATCACCAGGTAACTGTGAGTTCTAGTCCCGCCTTAGGCACGAAAAGCAGTTGGGTGACTTCGGGCCAATCACCAGGAGACTGTGAGTTCTAGTCCCGCCTTAGGCACAAAAATCAGTTGGGTGACTTTGGGCCAATCACCAGGAGACTGTGAGTTCTAGTCCCACCTTAAGCATGAAAATCAACTGGGTGACTTTGAGCCAATTGTTCTCTCTCAGCCCAACCCACCTCACAGGGTTGTGGGGAAAATTGGAGGAAGAAAGTGTGTTGGATATGTTCTCTGCCTTGAGTTTTTTGTAAAAACAACAAAGGTGAGAAATAAACAAACAAACACACACAGATAAATCAATATTGGCTGGGGAATTCTAGGAATTAAAAGCTACTGCATCGAGTGGACTTAACAGAGTTTGAAAAACAACTCTTTACCTCATGCAGGAATCCACAATTATAGCATTTCACCCCATATTTAATACTTTAATACTAGTCTGGGATAAATACAGGTAGTCCTCGACTTGAAATAGTTCATTTAATGACTATTCGAAGTTACAATGATACCAGTGGTGGATTCAGCCAGTTCGCACCAGTTCCGCAGAACCAGTAGCTCATTTCCTTGTTGCCCAGGTCCAGAATGGACTTCCGGAAGTGGCATCCACACACAGAACCAGTTGTTCACATATTTGAATCCCACCACTGAATGGTACTGAAAAAAGGGCCCGTCGGCCCACTGTTCATGCAAATTGAGCTGCGTGCATGTGCGAGCACACTCCAGCCAGCTGTTCACACAGCCCAATTCCAAATAGGCCACGGCATGGAAGTGGGCCACGGGCCGGGGATTGGGGGGACCCCCGGACTAGAAGACCTCCAAGGTTCCTTCCAACTCTATTATTCTGTTATTCCGCTTATGGGGTCTGTTTCAGGTTGCAGATGCATCGGTCCATCCCACAGGATGCTTTTGCATGGACCCACAGTTGTTATGTGGTGCTCCAACTTCACATAACACAATATTTGAGACCGGCTTTGAGATTTGGGCTGCAGATCCATCGCGCTGGCCTTCCAAGCCCAGATGGAAATATTTTACACTTTGGAGCTGATTTCCAAGCCTGCACAAAAGAATTTGGGGGGGAAAAAAACCCACTCAGAGTCCTTGATAGTCATTGCAGTAACAAGCACACCCTCCACCCCCCCCCAAAAAAAGATATCCCCCCCCCCCCCGGTGAGCATAATTGCTGGCACATACAATCCTAAGCCTTCCAAAACGAGGGGAAAAAAATCTATATTTTTTCATGGGAATATACAAAAGTTACTTAAGACAATTTGATTGTTTTCCGCGAGCAATTTCTGGGTTACTGGTTCATTTTTCTGACGTTTTGCCCAGATTCAAATCGCGAGAAGTCAAATGTAGTTTGAAAAAATCCAGACATCCATGAGGGGGCAGAAAAGAGCTGGTGTTGTTCATTTCTCTCGGCTGCTTAATTGAATCTTCCTGGAAAGTGGCCCTTGAAATCTTAGATATTATTATTTGTCATTTTGATACCTTAGTATAAGACAGACAGACAGACAGACAGACAGACAGGCGTTTTATGGGCCCTGGGCCACATCTGGCCCTCTGGCTGTCCCTGTCTGGCCGGTGTGAGGTCAAAAGGAAATTATAAAATCAAATGTAAATTAGTGTACAGCATGAATACAATACAACTGCGTTACTTTTACGGGGAATCCTTGATTTACAAACATTTCTTTAGTGATCGTTCAAAGTTATAATGGCGTTTAAAAAAAGGGATTTATGAGCTTTTTCCCCACACTTATGATCTAAAGCATATAAGGAAAGGCTGCTGGAATTGGGTATGTCTAGTTTAATGAAGAGAAGGACGAGGGGGGACATGATAGCAGTGTTCCAATATCTCAGGGGCTGCCACAAAGAAGAGGCAGTCAAGCTATTTTACAAAGCGCCTGAAGGCAGGACAAGAAGCAATGGATGGAAACTAATCAAGGAGAGAAGCAATGTAGAACTAAGGAAAAACTTCCTGACCGTTAGAACAATTAACCAATGGAACAACCTGCCTCCAGAAGCGGTGAATGCTCCAACACTGGAAGTTTTTAAGAAGAGACTGGACAGCCATTTGTCTGAAATGGTATAGGCATAGGGTTTCCTGCCTGAGCAGGGGGTTGGACTAGATGACCTCCAAGGTCCCCTCCAACTTTATTATTACTATTATTATTATTATTATTATTATTATTATTATTATTATTATCCTTGTGGTCACGTGATCAAAATTTGAATGTATGGTATTTTTAACGATCGCAGCATCCTGGGGTCATGTGATCCCTTTTTACAACCTTCTGACAAGCAAAGCCAATGGGTGGAAACCAGATTTACTTAACAGTCATGTTACTAACTTAACAGCTACCGCGATTCACTTAAGAACTATGGCAAGACAGGTCGTAAAATGGGGCAAAACTCACTTAACGTCTGCCTCACCTAGCAACAGAAATATTGGGTTCAACTACGATTGTAAGTCGAGGACTACCTGTGTTTGGAAGGCAACTGCTATTTTTTTCTCCAATTTGCATACAGGTAGTCCTCGACTTACAACATTTCATTTAGTGACCGTTCAAAGTTACAACTGAACTGAAAAAAAGTGACTTTATGACAACTGTTCACACTTACGACCCCAAAGTCAAGTGATTTACATTCGGATGCCGTGATCGCTTTTTGCACTGTTCTGACAAGCAAAGTCACTGGGGAAGAAGCCAGATCCACTTAACAACCGTGTTATAATTTAACAACTGCCATGATTGGCTTAACCAAGATGGCAAGAAAGGTCGTAAAACGTGGCAAAGCTCACGTAACAAATTTTCTCACTTAGCAGCGTAAACGCTGGGCTCGATTGTGGTCGTAAGCTGAGGACCCCGTATGCACATTTGTGCGTGGCGATGCATCTTCACAGCCCTGTTGGTTTGGCCCTCCACGACAGCCCCCGTTTCTCATGCAAATGAACTGCCCACCTTTGGTGTAAGAGGTAAGCGTCACAGGTGGGGAGGACAGTGGGTTGAAATTAAACACAGGTAATCCTCGGCTTACAACAGTTCATTTAATGACCGTTCAAATGTTACAACGGCACTGGAAAAAGTGATCGTTTTTCACAGGCCACATGATCAAAATTCAAGATCTTGGCAGTGTTCCCATGGTCACGTGATCAAAATTCAGACACTCGGCGACTGACTTGTATCTATGACGGTTTCAATGTCCCGGGGTCGCGTGATCCCCTTTTGGGACCTCCTGACAAGGAAAGACAGTGGGGAAGTCCGACTCGCTTAACAACCGTGTCCTTCACTTAACAACTGCAAGGATTTGCTTATCCGCTCTGGCACGAAAGGTCGTAAAAACGGGGCAAAAAAAATTCCCTTAACAAATGTCTCGCTTAACGGCAGACATGTTGGCCTCCGTTGTGGTTTTGAGTGGAGGACTACCTGTCGTATTTTGGACCCTTCTTTTCTCTTCGTCTTAAGGAAAGTGTACACAACCGTCTCCTTCTTAGGACAAGACCAGGCGGACGGCCCGGTCAGAGGCACAGGGAGGGCAATGGCCAGGTGCCAGAGTGAGATGGGGCCACGGCCAACATCTTGCCATTTGTGGAGGACCAGCTGGTGGCAGCGGTTCCAACAGCTACAAAACAGATGGCAGTCTAATTCTTGTCAATTATGGATGCCAGTGGAAAGTGCTCACCAGCTGGGGGCTTTCGCCTTGCACCAGCTGGGTGATCGGTTATGCTAAAGAGACTGTAGAGACTTGGCACGGGCGGGAAAGGCCAATGGTGCCACCCAGTGACACTGGGAGGAGAAGAGAGGGTTTGGGAAGAGGGTCTCTTATCAAAAGGGAGCCTCAACACGAAACCCTTTGAGTAGTGTTTGTGGTGCAAATCCATCTGGCTTAGCGTTCTTGAAGATGAGCAAATTCAACAAGTTGATCAAGAGTGTCACGTGAAAGCAACTTTTAGCTGACCTTTGGCATTCCTGATCACCCTCAAAGGCAGAGTTTCTCAACCCTGGAAACTTTAAGAATTCTGGGAGTTGAATTCTACTATTCTTAAAGTCGCCAAGGTTGAGAAATACTTGTCAAAAGGACGCCTGTAACAGAATAATGGAATAACAGAGTTGGAAGGGACCTTGGAGGTCTTCTAGTCCAACCCCCTGCTCAGGCAGGTAACCCTATACCATTTCAGACAAATGGCCGTCTAGTCTCTTCTTAAAAACTTCCAGTGTTGGAGCATTCACCATTTCTGGGGGCAGGTTGTTCCACTGGTTAATTGTTCTAACTGTCAGGAAGTTTCTCCTTCGTTCTAGGTTGCTTCTCTCCTTGGTTAGTTTCCATCCGTTGCTTCTTGTTCTATCTTCAGGGGCTTTGCAAAATAGGATGACGCACCCTCTTCTTTATGGCAACCTCTCCAGTATTGGAACACTGCTATCATGTCACCCCTTGTCCTTCTCTTCATTAAACTAGACACACCCAATTCCTGCAACCATTCTTTGCACATTTTAGCCTCCAGTTAAATGGTGGTTTATCTTACACTATTTACAATATCATACACCAGGAACAATATACATACACGTGCTAATACAGCAGGATCCAACTAACCACAATTACAGCAGGAAATGGAAGAGAGAGAACACACAGCAGAGCCTTCCCTTTATACCAGTGTTTCTCAATCTTGACAATTTTAAGGCATGTGGACTTCAACTCCCAGAATTCCACAGCCAGCATTGCTGGCTGTGGAATTCTGGGATTTGAAGTCCACATGCCTTAAAATTGTCAAGGTTGAGAAACACTGCTTTATACAAATGCTCTTAAAGAGACACAGACCCTGCTGAGTCATTCTCATTATTACATCTTACATCTTACATTACATAAGCTGGTTAATTGTTAAATCAATACCTTGACAAAAGGATTTGCCAATGACATCACCATTGCCTGGGGCAGGGATAAGCAACCTTGGCTCTTTTATGACTCGTGGACTTCAACTCCCAGAATTCCTGAGCCAGCATCGCTCAGCTTGGAAACCTCTCCCTTTCCCCTCAGCATGGCTGGCTCAGGAATTCTGGGAGTTGAAGTCCACAAGTCATAAAAGAGCCAAGGTTGCCTACCCCCAGCCTAGAGGATACCCAGTTGGGGTCTCCTTTCACATCCCTATGAACCTGCCCACCAAAGTGTTCCCCATTTATTTACATGCAGTCGTCCACTTTCAAACAGCTGGGTCAGCGGGAGTTGGAGCATGTGATGGGAGCTCACCCCACCCTAGAGCAACAACAGGTCTCGAACGCAAGGCTGCTAGTCATGAGCCTAGCATCCAAACCTGATGAGTCTCTGTGCTCCTTAAATAGCTGCTGATGGCCATTGATGGCTGATGGCTGCTAGTCATCAAGCATACCTTCCTATTGAACCAGGGCAAGACAACAGCACTGGGGATATTTCAAGAAAACTCAAGGAGCTACAAAGAAGCTTGGGGGCTCGTTTTTGTTTTTTCTTAATACTGTATTGATGAGTTGCCAGAGCATGGGAAAAGATAAATGCCAGTTCCCCCGCCCCCTCGGGAGCCTCATGCCACTTTCTCAACGTCGGGAATTTTAAGACGGGTGGACTTCAACTCCCAGAATTCCCCATCCCACTGGCTTGAAGATCTTTGCCTCTCTTTTAAATTTTTATATTCGGTTTTTATAATTTTGATATTTCATTTGTACACAGCCCAGAGCCCCTCTATGAGGGAAATGGGCACTTTCTAAATTTGATAAATAAATAAATTCCCAGAATTCCCCACCCAGCTTGCTTGAAGATGGGTGGACTTCAGCTCCCAGAATTCCCCAGCCAGCGTGCTAGGAGTTGTCAGACCTCACGCCAAGGCTGGGAAAGATGTAAAATGTAAAATATATAGCCTTATTTGGTCACCACGATGTAAAAAAGATGTTGAGACTCTAGAAAGAGTGCAGAGAAGAGCAACAAAGATGATCAGGGGACTGGAGGCTAAAACATATAAGGAACGGTTGCTGGAATTGAGTATGTCTACTTTAATGAAGAGAAGAATGGGGGGGGGGGACATGAGAGCAGTGTTCCAATATCTCAGGGGCTGCCACAAAGAAGAGGGTGTCAAGCTATTCTCCAAAGCATTAACAGAGGGATAGAAACAAGATCATGTGAAGTGTTAATACCATTTTACAATGCCTTGGTAAGGCCACACTTGGAATACTGCATCCAGTTTTGGTCACCACGATGTAAAAATGTGAGACTCTAGAAAGAGTACAGAGAAGAGCAATAAAGATGATCAGGGGACTGGAGGCTAAAACATATAAGAAGGGTTGCTGGAATTGGGTATGTCTAGTTTAACAAAGAGAAGGACGAGGGGGGACATGATAGTGTTCCAGTATCTCAGGGGCTGCCCCAAAGAAGAGGGAGTCAAGCTCTTCTCCAAAGTACCAGAAGGCAAGAGAAGAAAAAAATGGATGGAAACTAATCAAGGAGAGAAGCAACCTAGAACTAAGGAGAAACTTCCTGACAGTTAGAACAATTAACCAGTGGAACAACCTGCCTCCAGAAGCGGTGAATGCTCCAACACTGGAAGTTTTTAAGAAGAAACTGGACAGCCATTTGTCTGAAAAGGCATAGGGTTTCCTTCCTGAACAAGGGGTTGGACTAGAAGACCTTCAAGGTCCCTTCCAACTCTGTTATCCTGTTAAGACTCCTCTATAGATGAAGGATAGTGTTCCTCCAGCATTCTCAGCTATCCTGATGGATACAGCCAGGGAAGAGTTTGAGACTTGCCTGAGCCTGCATCCCTGGCCCCATGGAGCAAGTTCTTCCCCTTGGCTGCTACATTGCAAACTATGATCTCCTTGTTCAGGAGACACAAAAAAGAAGCATCTCTGTTTTTCTCCGTCCAATCTTGCAGGAGACGATAGCGAAGGAATTCCAAAGGTCAGGCTGAGCTTTCGGCTGGTTCCTGGACCTGCCTCTCTCCTGCCAGCCACCTTGGAGCCCTCGTCTCTCTCCCTGGGACGGGCGGTGGGCAGGTGTGCGCTCTCTCTGCCATGCGTCGAGGGTCATTCCTTGGTCATGCCGGTGTCGTCATCCTAGACGAACCAAGGCCTCTTTCAGAGGAGCTGATGCTCTTCTCCAGGAGAAGAGGCAAGCACTATTATGGGCTGGGCAAAATTCCAGCTCTCCTGGAAGACAAAGAGGGCAAGGGTGGGAGGGAAGGAGGGGGAGGGGCACAACCCCGTTGAGGTAGCCAGGACTCCTGCGGCAATCTGAAGCCTCTTTGTCTTCGTCCTGGACCCAATTTCCGTGAGATTCCACTGCTGTCAGCAGAGATGAGATGGGCAGCAAGGTTGGAACCCAGACAAGCGCACAGCCAGGAAGGGTCCAGCAGGGCAACCGGGCCCAAGTCCTGTCAGCACCACCAGGCTGAGCTGACAAGCATCCAGAAGCACAC